>NC_083331.1:10174997-11493094 GCF_963455315.2 Globicephala melas | reverse complement strand
CTGACTCAAAGACTAGAAATATGAAACAGGAAATATTTTCACAAGGGACTTTCATGTAGGGCAGCTAATAAGAATCCACAGACGTTGAACACATGAGATTGGATTGAATACAGGTTATAAGACTATGGACTTTGGAGTCATATAGACCTGGGATTGAGCCTGAGCTCTGCTATTTACCAGCATTGAGAACTTGGGCAAATTACTTAGATTCCCAACTTTAGAGTTCTCTTCAGTAAAAGTGAAATAATAATTCCACCCTGCAAGGCTGTTGAGAATTGAATGAAGTGATGTGTGTGGGTTTCCTTAGCTCACGCTGCATAGAGCAATCAGCTGGGAGCTGTTAAAAATATAAATGCCTAGGTTCCTATAGTGGATTGAATAATGCCCCTCTACAACTTATGTCCACTTGGAAACTCAGAATGTGAACTTACTTGGACAAGGGTCTCTGCAGATATAAATATGGTAAGGATCAAAATGAGATCATCCCAGAGTAGAGTAGACCCCAAATCCAATGAGAGTGGCCTTATAAGAAACAGAAAAAGACCCAGAGAGACACAGGAAGACAGAAGCAGAGATTGGAGGGATGTGTCTACAAGCCAAGAAATCCCAAGGAGCCTGGGGAAAGCTGGGAGAAAGGCATGGGAGGAATTATCCCTGTGAGCCTCCAAAAGGGACCAATCCTGTGGACACCTTGATCTTAAACTTCCAGCCGCCAGAACTGGGAGAGGATATATTTCTATTGTTTTAAGCCACCAAACTTCTGGTGATTTGTTACCACAGCCCTAGGAAGCCCAGAGACTCTGATTTAACTGTATTCATTAACTCTGTGAGGGTGCTTGCCACGTGCCAGCAATTGTTCTAGGTCTGTGAGGGCTACAATGCAGCCACATTAGGCCACTGAGTACTTGACATGTGGCTGGTATGAACTGAGATGAGCTATGAGTACAAAATGTCATGGATTTCAAAGACTGAGTACAAAAAGTAAAAAGTAAAGTATTAATAATTTTCATATTGATCACATGTTGAAATAATATTTTGGAAATATTGGTTAATGACAATAATTTGGATATATTTGCTCATATAAATTAAAGTTAATTCCACTTGTTTCTCTTCACTTTTTAAATGTAGCTACTAGAATATTTAAAATTACACACGTGACTCAAATTATATTTCTCTTGGACAGTGCTGTTCTAGGCACTGGTAATACAGTGATGAACAAACAAAGTCCTTGCTCTCAGAGGCCTCAGATCCTAGCACTTTCCCTTTGGGCAGGGCAATGGGGAGTGGTGGGGAAGACTTCCTATGGGGAACATGATGCACCTGGCAGGGCCTCGACTGTGGGACAGTTTCTCAGTACCTGATGCCTTGAGGTCCCAAATCCTCAAACTCAGGAAGCCCAGGGGACACCCCTCAGTAGGGACCCTCACCTCATTAAACGTCCATTCCCCATTAACAGCCCTAGAACTAATCCTAGGCAAGATGTCAGTAACTGGTCCAGACTTCCTTCCTGTTTCCTGCTGACTGGCTGGGTGCCGGGGAGCAGAGCAGACTCACTTGGAGTCACCTCATAAACTCTGCGGGGCCCACCTCCATCTCAGTCAGTAAAAACTGAGGACAAAATGGTTTGCCCATTTGATTTGCTTACTAGTTACATGAAAAAGAAAAAAAAAAAAAAGGAAGGATAGAGAGTCCTTACGGTTTAAGCATTGTGCCAATTCTACTCTAGAATTTATCTGAAAGAATTATTAATTCAAAGGTAAAGTTAACCAATATAAATCATGGGAATGTTCTAAGGTGATCATGACATCTGCAAATATAGTTTTACTTATTCCTTTCCATTGTGGGTGCCTTTTAGTTCATTTTCCTGTCTAATTTTCCCAGCTAGAACCTCTAGTACCTACTGAACACTTACTTATGCAGGCACTGTGCTTGTGTTTTATGTGCATCATCTCATTAAATTCTCCAAACAACCCTATTAGTTAAGTGTCACTATCAACCACAGTTTATGGACAAGTTAACTTGGCCTGAGAAGGGTTAAATGGTCTACTGAGGTCACCCAGGTAGTAAGTGAGGGAACTGGGATTTGAACCTGTATCTGTCTGATTCCACAGACATGGTCTTAAGTTATACTCACCAGACTGCCAAACCTAAGCTTCCTCTAAGCCACCGAGGGGCTCCTCCAACCCTTCAACTGGAGACAGGGATGCAGGGCTCCAAGCGCCTTTCCAGCTGAACCTGAGATCCACATATTTGGGTTGCCATGAAGACGGTACTGCAAGTTTGACAATACTGTGCTGTATATGCCCAACATGGGCACTCTGCGGCCCAGGGTAGGTTCTCCCCAATAAAGAAGAAGGAACGGGGAGGAGAGGAAGGCAAACCCCAGAGAGAAGGGGCTGAGGTCCAGGCTGCCTCCCTGACACGTCCAAGATAGTAAGACAGAGGGATGAAGACACACAAAGTGAAGCTTCTCTTTCTTGGTAGTACTGACTCTGAGTCCATTATGGCTGAGGACTGTTTGGAAGTGCTTTGTCCCTAAGAATTATAGAGAACATAATACATGTCCACACAGCTAAATCCAAAGAATCACTATGTCTCTCATAGGAAAGGAAACCGATAAGCCCTGAGCAGCCACTTTCAACATCTACTCATGCCTGTATTAGCCACGTGATCCTTGCAGTAGCCCTGTGGGAGACGCAGCTTCCGTGCACCAATTGTAAAGAAGAGGGAGCTGAGGGTCAGAGAGGTTTCTTCCTTACCAGAGTCACACAGCTAACAAGCGGCAAAGCTGGAGCTTGCCCAACGTCTCCACTCTACCTGGGATCCTAAGCTTTGGGACGGCCTCCCTGACTCCCCCCAGGAAGAGGAAATGACAGTCCACACAGCGCCGTTTAAGACAGCCATCTTCAAACTGCACTACAGGTCCCAACCTGACCCTCTACACCCAGTCTTTCCTTCTTGTACCTGCACGTGGATCATTCCAAGGAAATCAATTTCTAACTCCTCAACTTCCATGAGTTCTCTCCTAAAAATTAACTGGCCTGAGAACAAGTCTTTGCTTTTGCCCTTTGCCATCTCCACTGCCACAACATTCCCTCTTCTATTTTATAAAAAATAAATAAATAAAATAAACAAACAACCACCACCAAACCTTACTATGCTGTATTTTCCCAGGTGTAAAAACCTCCAGGGCACCAAACAGAGAAACAATTCAAGACATATAAATCCCCTTCTATCCCATTAATACATATGTCCAGTAAAATTTTTATAATTTTTTTATAATTATTTTTCAAAATTTGTAAAATCTTTATCTTGTGGTCAATTGTTTATTAATAATTATAATAATACCTCAATTCAGAAGAAAAAGTTTAAACTTATAAAATTTAAAATATACATACACACATATATATTTATCACAGAAATATGTGAAAGAGTTATCATAAAATACAAACGCAAAAATATAATTAAACTGGATGGTTCTTAATGAGAAGTAGAATGGAAGTACAATGTTAAATAGAAGCATTTGTATTTAAAAATGGATGTTCGGGGGTATTAAATCATTCAACTGGACACATTTAAGAGAGTTAATAAGAGTTATATTTTGAATTGTCAAATTGTACAATATGCCAGAAGTTACATTCTTTGCAATTACTTAGCAATTACTTATGATGGAAAACTTATGATGAAAAACTCAGAGGTCAACTGCACAATATGGGTGGGGTTACAAAGTTTTTCCAAATTATTTTAGAAGGTATGTAAGCCAAAAAATTCATGGATCACTGCGTTAGTATATTCTCATTCTCTGAAAACCGATCCTCTGTTAAAAAAAAAATATCTGACCGTCTGTTATAACCATACCCACCTTACCCGTAGCTACTCTGCAACCAGTGAGTGTAGAGACAGGGAAGCTGGGAGACCACACGGAAAATCCCCACCTACAGGCAAAAAAGAGCACGCAGGCTGTGGGACCCCCATCACGGTGCGTTGTTCTCTTCCCAGGTGGCTTTGGAGCCTAATCCCTTTGAGGCCAGGGATGCAATCATTGTGTTGGTGCTTTCTTACCATTGTCAGGACTAGGTCCACTCCAGAAAGCACCGGCACAAACAATGCCTCACAGGTGTACAACCATGGATTCCCAGTACTATTTGCAAAGACCTTTGAAGGACCCAATACCCTCTGAATGCAGAGCGCTCTCTTTGTTATTCTACTCCATTAGGCGTGTTTTCTTTTGTTTTTGACAAGCACCGGGCTTTAACTTCTGGGATATTGAATTTCACTGGCTTCTGTCTCCTCCTTCCCCAGGCTACTGAAAATGCGTTGCTATCCTCAACTGCTCGCCCCACCTCCATTCTTCTCCTGGTCACGGTGAATTTGGATCTGCAAAAGCCTTGCATCAGCTTCAATTATTTTTTAATATAATATTGGTCTTGGCACCCGGGCTTGTCAGAAACGCTCCCCTCTGCTTTCCCTGAATGAACTCGTTGCTCCTAATTACAGACCTCTCTTCTGTTGCTTTTTCAGCCTGAGTTCAATCTGCTGTGAACATCTTTTCCTTGGCCTTTTGGGTTCATGTTCTGGGCGATATTCATAATGATCGCATGCGTTGTCATTTCTTCTTAGCAAATTCTGACAATACCCTGGAAATACTTGTTTTGGTAAACTTACTGAGGCCAGCTCTTCATTAGTCTAGATTAGAACAGCGCTCCCAGGTGGCTGGTCACCTGAGGTTTCCCCAGAGAACTTGAGCTTTCCCCTGGACCTGGGTTAGGCGCTGATTGTTTTTGGTGTGGGAGGTGACTTGAATTATTAAATTGGGGCATTTTGGTAAGATCACAAGCCTGGGTTTGGATCTTGGCCACTCCACACATCAACTGTATGATTTGGGGCCTCTCTGTACCTCAACTTTCCTATTTGGAAAATGGGAATAATAATTCTTACTTCATGTGGATTAACCAAGATAATGCTTATAAGTACCTACTTTGGTGCCTGCTATCTAGTAAGTACCCAACATATGGTGGCTGTCCTAAAAAAGTGTGTTCAACAGAACAGTCAAGACTTAAAAGGTTCCTATTCCATTTAGTGAAAAATATTAATGTAACTCTTTTCTCAACCAGATGCTGTGTGTTAATATTTTACTAATATTTTTGTTATATTGAAAATTCTTGGCTGAAGTCTTTAATATCCTTTTTTCTCTGGTGCATAATGAATTTTGTGGAACCCCAAAATTAAAGTAGCATTTGCTTTCTTCTAACTGTTCTAAGCAAAATCGTTTGTCTTATCTCTGAAACTTGAGTCTCTGTTTCAAAGGTTAGATTCTGTGGGTTCCCCCTGGGTTCCAGAGTCCCCAGACTTTAGAAATCACAGGATGCACTGGTCAGCATGTGCATATTCAGTTTTCAGAAAGCATCTGAAAAAGCTCAGCGTCAGAGATTGATGGTTCTCAGCTTTCAGCTTTGGTTTCTCTCAGCCCGAGGACCATTTGGATGTGGGCCTAAGAACATAGTCACACAATGTCAGAGTATTAGTATTAAGTAGGCGATGCCCCTCTTCCTGCCTCTCGGCCTCATTTAGAAAAACACGAGAAAATAAATCTAATCTCCTCACGGTTCCGTTGCACTGCACCACAGCAGGAATATTATATGATTTCAAGTTACTTATTAGAAATATTCCTATGGGTATCATGTTGAGGATTACTTTTCCAAGGTTATTATAGTGCCTGTATCATTAGGAAAATGAGGTGTAATTCTACCTGCTATCTCGTGCTGAAGGCGTCTTCTACCTTTGGACAAAAACCAACTTCCAAGTCAAGGAGTGGGACATTTATCTTGTTTCACTCTCACTTTCCATCACATTCTGGATGACAAGCTGAAGGTGGGAAACAAATCACTTGCTCAAACATTTGCTTCTAATAATAGAGTAGAGGCTTATCTCTTCTTTCAAAGGAGATGATGTGACACCCAGAGGGAGTTGAACATTAGAAAAGGCCAGCACCCAGAATGGAATTGTTAAAGTTTTGCACTTGTACTCATATCTGAGCAGAAAACAAGAAAAAATTCCTGTGGAACTAATTCAAGGCAACACAGTGTCCGTACTGATGATAAGAGGACCGTAGTCACAGAGACGCTTTATGGAACACAATCTAGAGAATGGAAATCCTTAGTGACCTTGAGTAAGTCACTTCACTTCTCTATCAAAATATCCTTCCTTGTGTACCCGCTGTATGTGTGTATGTATCAATTATCTGCACTTTAGTTTACCTGAGGCAAATCTTTCGAATTCATTGACAGCACTTAGCATTTAATTACTTTCCAAGTTGACAGCTCCCCTGTTCTGCAAGAAACACTAACATTTTAATTCCTTATTTTACTGACATGTTGATCCTTTCTAGTTTTCACTTGTTTTTTTCTGCAGCATCCATCCCTGCTGGGGAGCCCCCTGCAACATAAATCACACTGCCATTTTTGCTCCAGGGACGTTTGAAAGGGCAGTATGGCTTCTCCTAAAACACTTCAGGGCTGGCAAGAAAGCCCTGCCCACGTCTCCCCACCCCTCAACCAGGTTTTACTGAGGTATAAACAAGAGAAGAGATAGGAAAGGAAATCTCTTTCTAGCTCCTTCTAAGTCAGTCTTCAAAGCAAGATTCCTTGCTTTGCTAGAAGTGAACATCCACAAAATTTTCAAGCATTGGATTTGATGAAAAGCACAAACCCATTTCCAATCCAAATACCAGTGAGTTTTGAATCGCCTTCTCTGGGTGCAAAATATGGAGGGTGGACTTCGTTTGCATCCACACATTTTTGTCCTTTGAATTCAAAAGCTCTACTTGCTCTGTGCAAACGTGGCTGATGCTGACCTGTCCAAAAATGATAAATCACTTCTTGAAAAGCTTTTGGAGAACCTGAAGAGATCAACAAATTTTTTCGACTCCCATGACTAAGCCTCCTCAGCTAAAACAAAGTAAGAATATTGTGCAATTATTTAAGAGGAAATTCTGGACCTTTGGGACAGCCAGTCATATAATTTGGGCAAAAGTGGATGTAGGGCCCTGACATTTGCAGATAATTGTGCAACCCTCAGCTGTGTGAGCCAGCCCTAAGAGAGCGCCCACCTTCCATTCGCCCCTTTTCTCCCACCCGGCTTCACTTTCTGCCTCTTGATTAGTAATAAAGTGAATAAATCAAACAGACCTAGCTTGGCTCTCGTGAGCTATGTTAAGAGAAACAAATATGAAAACTGTAAAATACCAAAGTAAAGGTGTCCTCCCAAACCTCATTTCTCATTAAAAAAACAACAACAAAATAAAGAGACTCGTTCAGCAAACATGAGCTTCCAAACTAAGGCTCACTCCAGATGTTATTAAATATAAATATTTATAAGACCCATAAAGATCCTGGCTAAGCTCAATTGTGCCTTAATGTGGCAAATGTTTCAGATTCGGCTCTTTCACCATTTGAAGCCTTTAGAAGGCAGGATACAGTAGAAGACGCATTACTGTTGGTGAGAGGAGGGGAGGTTCTCTTTTATGTTTTATGACCAGTTTTTCATTGAGGGGTATTGCTTTTCTCAGAAATCACTTCTCGAGGCCTGTCTTTTCCAAGAAGCCAGAAGAAAGTACATTTGCTGCAGCCCTGACTTCAAGGGCACTGTGTAAGGCACACACATGGTGAAACGTGCATCCTCCATGTGAACGGATGGAGGAAAGCCAGGTTCCCTGTGTTCTTTCCCCATTTCATGAACCATCTAGCAAGAGCCTAAAAGCCTCATTGTAATCATCCATTAAATGGGTGTGTGACCATTATAATACATAAAGCACATTTAGCTCATGTTTTAAAAATTTTGATTTGGTTAACAAGGGTGTGCTTTTCCACCCTTGTGTAGCAAACTCTTGGCTACACTACGTAAACAACTCCTTTGGTAACTTTTACAGGCATAAGCAAAAAAACTGTGGACATACAAGCTCTAATTTTATGATGAAACAGTTCAAACTACATGATCATTTGGACTCTAGGTTTAGAGTTTGGTCCTCCAAATTCTTGAACAGGGCTCGAGGTATGAAATCATTATTATTTTCAACCCACTTGTTTCATGGTAAGAAAAATCTGCCCACATGTCTTGTCTACCTATGAACTATGCAATGCCTTGCTTTCTAAAATCCATTTGGTTAAATGCATCGCATTAACACTTAACTTCCTGGTGCATGAACTGTAAAAAGATTTATTACTTAACAGAATGATTCATCTGTGTATGCAAATGAAAAGAGCCTTGGGTTTCCCCGTTAGGATAGGTCCTAATCTGTGAAATAATTCCTGCTTCTTTGGGAAAGTCCTGATGCTCTTTTAGAGCCAACTGGCAGTGGCCTGTTCTGGACCCCATCTCTGCACTCCTGCATTTGGGGGTTCTTCCTGTTGCTGAGAGCTCAGGAATGGAGGCCATGGCTCTTCTCCAGCCCCTGGCTTTGACGGTTTCTCTGCAAGTTCTCTAGGTATGTCCACGCTAGCCCCATCCGACTCCCCACCCCTAATCTCACTGTTCAGTCCTTTTTAGCTACTGAACCTGACAATGAATGCTGACCCTAGGAACACTGAGCTCCTCAGTGGAGGCCTTCATCTGCTGGACGCATCTGGCAAGCGTTCCGTGCTGCTTACCTGGATTCCCTGATTAATGTAGATGTAAAGATTTTATCAAGGCTCCTAGTGGCCGGACTTCAAGATGTAATCACAAAATCAATCCACATAGACTAACTGGGCATAGACTTACTGAGAAGACATCCCACTATGTCAGGCACTTAATTAAGGCACTCTGGCTCCCCTGTCCCGATTGATTCTTTTCTTTCTCTAACAGGTGATGCCGCTCCTCTGGGTAGACACGCCATTCTCTGCTGGAGACCATCCTGCTTTTGGAGCCTTGCAGTTTGTAGGACGACCACCAGGGGGCACCTGCTCATCATCTCATTCCCCAGGGACTGGCCCAGGGACCAGAAAGATCCCTGTCACAGGCCCCCAGCGAGTTGAAGAGGCAGCTAACTAGGCCTGCAGCATCTGCTCTGCTGCAGTTTGTTTGCTGAGCCCCATGGTTTTTCTCTTAGCTTCAGGCATCCCTTGAAGATAATCAGAAACTCCTCCCCTCCCCTCTCTTTTCCTTTCCACTTAGGGCACCATAGTGCATGGTAGAGCCTGCTGCTCTGGCCTGAGCATATGGGAACACCAGCCAGGTTGGCTCGCTTGACATAGATGTTTCCTACTAGAAATTCAAAGACTTCAGAAATGGGGGTTATTAGCCGTGTAAAGCACCTTGTGAAAAGTAGCACAGATCAGAGATGATGAATTTACTGCCACTTGATGCTGAGCTAGGTCTGGGAAGCACTGCCTGGCTTTCATTGGCTGGGCTCATCTGGTGTGATCTTAGCACATTATCCTTTAATTCTGCAAACATTTGCCAGGCATTGTGCTGGGGATATATTTGTCATGGTTTAGTGATTACAGACTAGTAAGGGAAGAAAGTCAATGGGCCTATAAAACAGGGTGTTTGGGCAAGAGCTGGGGGTGAAAGGCTTTCAAAATAAGGCACTGTCTGACTCAGTCCTGGAGGATGAGCCACCTGGACAGTCCCCAGCTATCTAGGTAGCTATGGGCCAGAAACATCACTAGCAACTCTGGTGCCTGAGGGCCTGGCTGCAGAGGGGCAATTCTATTCCCCTGGAGCGACCAGGAGCAGGCAGGCTCCAGAGAAGGTCAGACCTTCATTCAGTCATTCAACACTGACCGAGCAACTACTACATGCCAGGCAACAAAACGAGTCACAATAAACCAGGCTGGGGAGGCATTCCTGACCACACAGGGAGGCTTCTCCCCTGTGGTACCCACGTTGGACACCAAGATCTTGACACCGACAGCTGAGCAGGATCCACCTGGTCCTCACTGTGAGAGACAAGCATCCTTGGAAGACTTCTTTAACTCAGATTCTTATTAAGCTGCCAAGAAGATTTGCTTGAAACAACTGACCCACACTTCGGCAAGAGAAGACAGTACACTACTCACTACCGTTTTTCCATGTCCTCACCCCTCCTCACAAAGGAGCCTCAGCCAGTGTGATCAAAATGACTCTGTCTCCAGCAGAGATGTTTTTCCTCCTGCCCTTGCTCGACTCTCCTATTCATCCTCTCTGGGTCCAGGCCATTTGCCGTCCTGGGGGACTGTCTCTGTTGGGCTGGCATCTTTGACATGGGTCCCAGCTACTGTCACCAGACTGAGTCTCATCTGTGAACATGGTGGTCTAAGAAATATACAATTTTAAATTTTTTCTATAACTTTATTTCTATTTTAATTTTGACCTGATGGTCAGAAACGTATTTTCCATTTATTCTGGGTTTCCTCTCCCCATTTTCCCCAGGGTGGTATTAAAGCTCCATGAATTGGACTAATTTTGAGGGAGATTGGAGGGGATTTGGTCCTTCAGTCATCTGTCAATGAAGGTCCCATCTGTGGTGTCTACTGAGCCTGTCCACATAGCATCTCAGGTTCAAGGCTGCCTTTGCCAAGCAGAGACATAGCAGTGAGTTCCCTTTGCTGCTCCCATGGGCCCCAGCCTGGCCTGCAAACCCTCTCCAGGGTCTCAGCTTCTAGGACTGACTCTGTCCAGGAAAATGGTCAGGGCAGCCACCCCGGGACTCCATTCCAAGTCCTGTGGAGCATTTTTTAAAGACACTAGCGGGGGAATACACTTTCCACCCTTGAGGTTTTTTCCTTAAAGGAATTCCTTGTACCTTCAGGTTAGCTTTGGAGGCGCAAAAGATATCCTTAATGGGTTTAGGCTTTGGGAAACCGTGAAGGAGGTAGCTCTTCCTTCTGCCTTCTACAATTTTTTTTTAAAAGAAACTTTATTTTCATCAACCTTATTTCCATTTTTTGTTTAAGAGTCTGGGGAAGAACAGAGGAACCATGGTGGTTCCTCCCCATTCGGTGGCCTGAGCAGCGGGAGTGCAGACCCATCTTCAGCGGCCGGCTGAGCGCTCTAGGCCTCGCTAGCGAACCACTGAGCAGGCACAGACGGCACCTCGCCTGCGCATCTGCCTGTGACCTCGGATCGAGTAGCAGTAAGGTGGGGAGCTGGAGTAGTCCATTCACCCTGACGTGCCTCCTCGGCCACAGCCCTTCCAGCAGTGACCTGCCCTGCCTGCCTGGTCTCTTTAGGAGCTCTGCAGAAGTAGAGATCAGGCATCACCTCCATGGGTGTTGACATGGGATGGTGCTTAACTTCCCCAGCCAGTATCCACCACATCAGACGTGCCGAGGCGCTCCCTTGTTGCATGGATGGCAATGTCCACATGGCACAAAGGTGGGGCTGTGTTATGTGGGGCGATGGGGCTGGTTAACGTAAGAGCCTCTGGGAGAGGCTGGCAGGCAGCCTAGGATCAGGAACCAGCAGAAGTCTTGGCTCCCGGAAAGCTGCCCAGATCAGATCAGATACCAGCACAGCTCACTCGCTAGTCGGTCTTCCTGGAAGATGTGACACTGACATCAGCCAGGTTTGCAATGGCAACAATGGCACAAGCTGCCAGCAGAAGCTACTCCCAGGTTCTCTTCAGATTTATGATGTAGAAGCCATCACTTCTTTTGTAGATGTACCGTTCCATTTAGAAGTTAAGGTGGGGGACTTCCCTGGTGGCACAGTGGTTAAGGATCCGCCTGCCAATGCAGGGGACATGGGTTCAATCCCTGGTGTCCCAGGAAGATCCCACATGCCTTGGAGCTGCTAAGCCCGTGCGCCACAACTACTGAGCCTGCGTGCCACAACCATTGAAGCCCGTGCGCCGAGAGCCTGTGCTCCGCAACAAGAGAAGCCATCGCAATGGGAAGCCCGCGCACCGCAACGAAGAGTAGGCCTCGCTTGCCACAACTAGAGAAAGCTCGTGCGCAACAACGAAGACCCAACGCAGCCAAAAATAAATAAATACAAACATACATACTAAGAAGTCAAGGTGGGTGCCACTTTAGTGCATTCCTGCTGTGAGAAATTTGAGGACATCTTTCTCCTTCATTTGCAGGACATCAAGGGCTCCTGACATGGTGAAAGTTTCCCTTAAGTTACCATGGGAACCCAGCACAATGCTGTATGGCTTCCTCTCTGGGTAGCAAGGCAAGGTGCTGTCTACATTTTTGCAGTTGTGTCATCCACCCACCCCCACCCCAGGCCATGCGGAATGTGGGGAGACAAGGGAAGGAGTAGGATTACCAGGAGAGAGATTTTTAAAATCAGTTAATATCTCAAAAATGTTATTCAACCACATTGAAGTTTTTATCCCTAAATGAAGTTCCAAGTTCACTTTAAGCACAGTCTTTCACCTTCCGTTTTCATCTGCTGCCTCAGTGTGGCTCCATTATATGCTCTGCAAAAAGTTTGCTTCCAGATTGACTTCTGGTCCCCCAACCCCATGCCTCTCTCTCTAATGCGAAATCTCAGCCCTTCTCTGAGGCAGCAAAGAAGTGGATATGATGTAGCTTGTTGGAAAAACCATAGAAATCTGTGCTCAGTTGATCCCCCATGAGCCCCAACTCAGCCACACATCTCTGGTTCAATCTCCACATACCTTCTAGGCTGCCGCCACTTGGGAACATCACTGGGTAACCATTTCATACCTCCCGTGAAGGGGATTTACTAGGCTCCAGGACATCAAAGATGAAAGGCATAGACGGGCCTGCCCTCAAGGAGCTTCCAGTACAGGAGAAAAGGACACAGAACATGTGTTTCAACGTAAGAAAAGGAGCTCAGTTTTGAACATGCACTGTTTGAGTTGATTGGCAGAAATGTCTGGGGCTGTGGCTGCAGCCAGTAAGAGACAGGTGATAATTCAACACCAATATGGGTCAAGACCACCACTAGTAAGAAGAACTAACATATCTAACACTCTTTATGTCCCAGGCCGTGATGCCCTAATATCTTCACATGCATTATCTCTTTGAATGAGGTTGCAGTTATTATTATTACTCCTAATCAAAAGTGAGAAAACCTTACGAAGTTTCAAGAACTTCTCCAGGGCCTCAGAGCTGATAGGCAGGAAGGCTAGGGGTCAAGGTCAGGCTGAAGGGCTCTGAGTCCGTGCTCCTAACAAGGGTGCCACACGGCTTGACCACGTGACCATTTTGTTCCTTATGTGTCCCCTCTATTCTGTTGTGAACAGTTGGGGGAACAGGTGCCATCCCTTTTCTCTTGGAACATCTCAGAGCACAGTGCACACGTGGCCTCTTGTCAGCGTCATTAACTGGCTGACTGCCGAACCCCCCAGCTTCACCATGCAGCCGTGAAATTTTACCTTAGAACTTCAATTTAATTCCACAAAATGTTTTTGAATATCTAAAGAAGGTAGGCGTGAGAGTGGGATTCAAAGATAAACAAGATGTGAGCTCTTGCCTTGGGATAGTTCTGATCCATCTGTGGGGAGGAGGGAGAGAGGAATAGAGAAACAAGCAAACCCAGCTCCGTGCCACAGTGCAGGGAGTGAGAATGTTCTGGATTCCAGGCAAGGTTGCAAAGCCACCAAGACCCATGGGGAGCCTCTGTTAGGCTTGGTACAGGGCTGACTTCTGCACTGAGCATGGCAGGAAGAGTGCCTGGGACCCATGATACATTCCAGGGCCCTGAAACTATTCTTACTTTTCTTTTAAAATCAGAAAAAGAAAAAAAAAGGTAATAATAATGAACCCAGCTTGGATTATAGTTGTCTTATACCAACAAAGGCATAAATAATATTATGTATTTACTTATTTTTATAGAGGTAGGAGCCCAGGAAAGCAAAAGTGCCTGGGACCCACGAAAGTCCTAACGTGGTTCTGCTACGATGGCCAAATCCTAGCCATTCTATGCACACTGGATTTTATAAGCTACAGAGAATTGTGCTCGGCTTTTAAGTGGATACTCTGAAACTTGTGACAATGTTTTATCAAGGATCTCAAACAGGGATTCAACATCTCAATGTTGAGGAAAATGATTTTAGAACCGTGAAACTTGGCCTTTATAAAACCAGGGAAAGAAGACCTAAATACAGCATCCCTTTCATAGACCCCAAATAGCATCACTTTGGGTCCCGATTCCTGGAATTAGTAAGAATTAGTTGCTAGGAAAGGGGCCTGATCTCTCTTCCTGCCTAATGAGTATGTAAAACATGAAGAGCAAAAGCCACGCTCTGAAAATAAATAAGTAATCCGAGCACGCTGCTGGAGACTCAGGAAGGGACCACGCCATCTCACCTGCTGAAATCTCACTGTGTGTCGGTGGGGGCCGTAGGCACACCCCCAGCCCACCAGAGCTGCCAGCTGGGGAGACAGACTCTTGTTACCAGCCAGGGCCTCCATGAGAAGGCTTGGGGGTCTCAGAGGAGGTGCGAAAGCTGGAGCCTAGAGCTCTCCAGAGGGATGGAGAGTGGGATGTAAGCCTCACCAGGGCACTGGTCCCAGAGGTGGCAGGAGGACAGTGCAGTCAGGGGAACCCAGAGACCTAGGGCCCAGCCCGGAGAGCTGCCTGCTCCCCCAACCCTCAAGGAATGGCCCTGGGTTTTGGGGGGGGTTTTGATAAATTTATTTATTTATTTATTTTTGGCTGCACTGAGTCTTCATTGCTGCGTGCAGGCTTTCTCTAGTTGCGGTGAGTGGGGGCTACTCTTCATTGCAGTGCGTGGGCTTCTCATTGTGGTGGCTTCTCTTGTTGCAGAGCCTGGGCTCTAGGCGCACGGGCTTCAGTTGCTGTGGTTTGTGGGCTCTAGAGCGCAGGCTCAGTAGTTGTGGCGCACGGGCTCAGTTGCTCCGCGGCATGTGGGATCTTCCCAGACCAGAGCTCGAACCCGTGTCCCCTGCATTGGCAGGTGGATTCTTAACCATTGCGCCACCAGGGAAGCCCCTGGCCCTGGGTTTTAAGCTTCTTTCAAAGCCACAACAAGGACTTGGAATGAGGGTGAGGGCAGTTTAGACAATACCATGAGGGTTAAGATCAGATGATGACTCATGCTTGCAAATGCTGACGGAGTCTACCTCCTACCTGAAGGGCAAAGTGACATTTCTCGCCCTTTCCCCCAAATAAATCTTCCCCAGGCAGCATTCTCTGAAGACCTCAAGGCCTGTCAAGAACTTGGCCCTGAGCTCATTGAAACCAACAGTAATTGCCAAATTTTGCAGATGTTTGCACTGACTGCTTTATGTTTTGCAATATTCCAGAGCTGTTCCCAAGTGACGCTCATCCATTCACCAAGTTAATGCTTAATAAGAATGATCTACAAAGAGTGAAAGCTCCAAAAGTTAGGGAGAGGGAAGACCGCCTCCAATGAGCATGGACGAGCAAAATAAATTAATAAATATGCTCAGTTCCCAATAGATTGAGGTGCAGAAGAGGGAACTTGTGCAGCAATTCCTAGGGAAAGAAAAAAAAAGAAAGAAAAAAAAAAAAAGAAAGGACAACAATGTTTATTTATGGACACGGGCATGTTTCTTTTTCTCAGAAGTGACATGAGACCCCCAACTGGGCTTGGGAACACTCCCACTGAACTCAGGCTGAGTTGAGATGAGTGTACATATGAGCTATACTTGAAATGTACATAGATGAGCCATACTTGAAACGTACATACATAGGCTATACCATCTATGGACTGTACAGGTGAGCTCTTATAGAAATACGCATTGATTCTATAGCCAAGGAGGGGTTAGTTCTCAGGGCAAGGAAAGTTTGGTTAACTCTGAAGGAAGCACAATGATTCCAAAGCTACGGAAATGGAATAACCATTCCTACTTTTTAACATGCCTTTGTCTATATCATCTTATTTAATGTTTGCAAAAATCCTGTGGGCACCAGATTTAGTTTCTCTACGAAAAGAGAGAGAGGTTAAAGGATTTTCTTGACAGTCAACAATTTAGTGGCATATCTAGGATTAAAAGACAGGTCTTTATTCCTTCCCAGCATTTGTATGAGGTATAAAATGCTAAATCTCCTTTATAGCTATAACATATTGCATGTTTTACATGTAGTGTATCTAATCCTCACCTCGATCCTGCAGAAGTGGTATTATTATCTTCATTTAAATATGGCAAAATTAAGGCTCAGGGAGAGAGATCACACAACAGACCTGAGGTCACAACTATTTCAACAAATATTAGGTTTTGTTTTGTGCCAAGCCAGGGACTTCTCAGCTACCAACCAGAGCAAGCACAATTCAGAACAGCAACAACAACAAAAATGACCAAAAGGTCTCAGACAAAACAAGATGAATTTTTAAAAATGTTTTTAAGGACAAAATAATCGTCTGATGCACCGTGGTTTTTTCATGCTAACAGGCTGAATTCCATGTAGGAATGGGAGCAATGCCATAATTGCATGGAAGGATTGCAGATGTACACAGGCTCGTTTTATTAATTAAGCAGGCCTGGATGCTAATTCAGTTGCTATGCACCAGAGCTCCTGGGAAATGCACGCAAAGGCAGAACCTTTAAGGAGATTTATAGATAATGCAGGTGGGAATTTCTGAAGAGAAGGAATGTGATTGCACAACCATGTTAGCACAGAATCCAGCTACTTAAAAGTCGTGTCCATGGGCTGTGCTATCCCCAGCCACATGCCAGCTGGAGGACTCGGGGAGGGATACAGGGAGTAATTATAATAGTGAGAGAGAAATTTTTCTTTAACTCAGGACCTACCCTCTTTGCAGGAACCCCAGCCTGCCTGTCCTCCCCCCTCCCCACCTCGCTAATCATCAGGCCCCCGGGGCTCCAGCAGACTTCCTACCTCAGTTCGCACCAGCTTCCTGCTGCCCCAGTTCTCCCACCGCAAATCGAGTCTCTGAACCTGCAAAGCTGCTGATGCTGCTGAGGCCTGACATCACCCTGCAGCTGGTGGCTGCCCCGGTTGACCCTCAGCTGCCCTGTTCCAGAAACTGGCCTCAGGGGCAATCTTGTCTTTAACACGTGGCCTCGTCTGTTCCAGGGGTCACAGAAGACTGCGCCCAGAGCTCACCACGTCTTATGGAGATTTTAATGAAACAGCTCTTCTATTTATTTGTGTTGCTGCCTCTAAGGCCTGGGGCCATGACACCAGTCCCTGAGAGGGGAGTCCGGGGCACAACCGGGACATCACGCTTTCTGTCCAGTTGCTCAGCTCCTGACACTGACCCGCCATTCTTGCGTCAATCCTATATCCTTCCCTCTGGTTTTCTCAGGCGCATCTGAATCCTGGGGTGAGTACCGTCTACCGTGCACCCTGCAGCACTGGCTAAACGTAAACACGTTTTCCCTGAGCGTTGGCAGCTCCACCAGAAGGAGAACAAAGGTCAGTGCAGTCATTCAGAATCTGATTAACATCAAGCCGCAGAAACACACCCCTGGATTAGATGCTTTCCCAAGCCACCCCTGCCCCTTGGACAGAGGAGCTATTCTAGCTGGTGTAGAAGAAGCAGCTTTGCTTAGCTCGCCCAGTGGGATGTGTTTAGTACCCACATTTCAAGTTGGGTTTTCCTATTGTTATTTTTTAATTACGTGTATTTTAAGAATGATGCTATCGTCTGGATTTTTTAAAAATGAATAGGAAAAAAAACAGTTTTATTACACTGCAATAAAAGGAAAATGTTGCTTTTAAAAAAATCAGGTTTATGGAGGTATAATTTACATACAATAAAATTTATCCTCTTTAGTGTACAGTTGGATAACAAATATATACAGTGTAATCACCACAATCAAGTTTCCACCCCTTCTCCCCCAAAAAGCTTCCTGTGTCCCCTTGCAGTGAACTCTTCCCCCTCTTCACCTCCAGCACCACCACCCCAATCACTGATCTGTTTTTTGTCCTTATAGTTTTACCTTTTCTAGAATGTCATACAAATGGACTCATATACTGTATATAGTCTTTTGTGCCTGTTTTATTCCATCTAGCACAATGCCTTTCAGATTCATCCATGCTCCTGCAGGTACCAGCTGTTCATTCCTTTTTACTGCTGAGTAGTATTCCCTTATATGGATGCACTGCAGTTTGTATATCCATTCCCCAGTAGATGAATATTTAGGCTGTTTCCAGTTCTTAGCTATTGAGAATCAAGCTGCTATGAATATTTGTTTACAGGTCTTTGTGAAATCATATGTTTTCACTTATTTAGGGTAAATACCTAAGAGTGGGATTGCCAGGCATTGTCAAGCACATGTAGAAACATTTTTGAATGAGAGGGGAGTTTAAGAATGTTGTTGGGCATTTCATGGAGTAACATATCAAGGTGATGAATTTTAAGGCGAGTCAGTTCAGCTCTGGGCTCCATCCCACCTTCCAAATTCTTGAGATCAGTTGATTTACTGCCTTATCGGTCTAGACACAAAGGATGGGACAGATAACTTCCATTATCTGGTGGTTCCACCACTTATCAATGGGCAAGTACATAAACTCACTATGCTTTTCTTTCCTCTGCTATAAAATGAGCATCAGCCTACATACAGAAGCTGGGAGCATTTTAAAAAGTATACATGTAAGATGTGTAGGAAAATACCTGGTGCATAGCAGGTACTCAATAAACAATGACTATTTAAAGTCTGGGGGAAATCAGAACTAGAAGTTAAACTGAAAGAGATTATAGCAGAAATCATTTGTCTTCCTAGAAAGCTCTATTTTGAATCAAATATGCTCACCAGATGACACGACAAATACATTTATTCATTTAACTCATATTCATGGAGTACCTGTTGAGTGCCAGGTGAGAGAAACAGGCCCAGTCCCTGTTCTTATGGAGCTTACAGTCTAGAAGGAGAGGCAGGCAGAATGAAAGGTGTGTGTTACATGTGAGTACAAACTCTAATGAG
Organism: Globicephala melas; assembly: GCF_963455315.2. NCBI lineage: Eukaryota > Metazoa > Chordata > Mammalia > Artiodactyla > Delphinidae > Globicephala > Globicephala melas. The sequence goes on along the minus strand of NC_083331.1, from coordinate 11,474,282 downwards.
CTCAACGAAAGAAAAGGACAGGGGCTGAGTGTGCAAGTACCAGCCCTGCCTTGCATTGGGATAGCCCTTTATAGCTTCTAATTCCGCTCAGTTACTGACCTTGCATAAGAGGAAACGGAGACCAGCCCCTCCTGATCTCCTTCATGCCTTCCCTCCTTCATTCATTAATCATCAGCAAACATTTGCCTAACGCCCTTTAGAATCAGGTACCCAGGACATATACAGACAGGAATCAGACATTACTTCTCCTGCCAGGGAGTTTACAATCTCGTAGGGGATGAGACGGGGATGAATATACAGCGACAGCTCCACTTCCTGCTGGAACTGTTCTGACGAAAAGGATCATGAAACTTTGATGAATCCACGAGAGAGGCAGCTAAGCACCATTTCTGCTGGCCTAGATTTATCAATGGGATGATGCCACACACAGACTAACAGCACCAACATGCTGTTTTGGCTGAATGGGACCCACATACATGGAGGGCATTCTCCTTGGGGTCCCTATGGAGAGGTTAAAGCCCCTGGAGGAGGAGGCCGTGGAGCAACACAAGACCCATGATCAGTCCCCTCCCTGAAGCCAGATGGTGTTTGCCAGAGACTTTCAGAAGAAACTGTGTGAACAAGCAGCAGTGCTGCTGTGCAGATATGTAATATGTCTTGGAAAATAACAACTGTTTCAGAAAATTGGAAAGGTACTAACATGCTGAGAAGCCAATCCCAATGTGCAGGAGCCAGGATCTCTGTGGGAGTCACAGGGCCTGACAGACCTGCCCTTCTCTTGGGTCTCAGCCAGGTCCAGCCAAAGGCAGTGATTGGACAAACAGTAGAGTTCATATCCCCCATGTGTCCAACTCTGGTCCTTAGGATTTCAGCTGTGCCTATGAATGCCTTCTAAGCGGCAGGCACGATGCTCAGTCCTATGGGATATCCAAGATGTAGCTATGAATCCTGTGGTTTTCAGGATTGTCCTGGGTTAGCCTAACTAATCAGTCGGAAGGCCCTAAAAGAAGACTCAAAACTCCCCTGGAGCTGGACAACAGCTTCCACCTGTGCCTGTCCTGCTTCTGATTTCCCTTCCTAAAGGCCTCTGTATGAGCTTAGGCAGCCAATTCCTCATGATAAATCTCTAAAGGGTGTGTGTGTGTGTGTGTGTGTGTGTGTGTGTGTGTGTGTGTGTGTGTGTGTGTGTGTGTGTGTGTGTGTGTGTGTGTGTGTGTGTGTGTGTGTGTGTGTGTGTGTGTGTGTGTGTGTGTGTGTGTGTGTGTGTGTGTGTGTGTGTGTGTTCGTTCTATTGTTTCTGCGTGTGTGTGTGTGTGTGTGTGCGCGTGCGTGTGTGTGTGTGTGTGTCTCCTACTGTTTCTGCTTGCCTGGTTGAACCCTGACTGGTACAACAAAAGACAGGGTTTTGTGTTTGGGTTATTATTGCAGAGTCTGCTAGCTGTCCCATGTGTCTATTCTTTTCTCTCTTTATACTAGAATTCCTGGTTTTTAGCTAGGCTCATAGCCAGCCAGAGGTTCAAAATTCAAAAGGTAAGTATTGACCCAAGAGAAATAAGAACATATAGCCATAGAAGGATTTCTATGCTAATATTTGTAGCAGCTTTTTTCACAGTAGCTAAGAACTAGAAACAACCCAATTGTCCATCAGGTAGAGAGAGATATATGGACCAGGTATCTCTGTATATGCAGTATTACTCAGCAATAAAAAGGAAGAACTACTATTCACAAAACAACATGGATGAATCTCAAAATCATTCAAAAGCTAAGTGAAAGAAGCCAGTCACAAAAGGCCACGTATTTACAAATCATATATCTGATAAGAAATTTGTATCCAGAATATTTATATAATTCTTACAACTCAAAAATAGACATGTAACCTAGTGAAAAAGTGGACAAATAACTCTAATAGACATTTCTCTAAAGAAGATATGCAAATACCAATAAACATGTAAAAAGATGATCAACATCATTAGTCATCAGGAAATGCAAATCAAAACCACGAGATACTATTTCATATACACTAGGGTGGCTAAAAGAAAAAAGACAGACAATAACAAGTGTTGACAAGGATGTTGAGACACTGAGAATGGAACTTCTGGGAACTGAGTACCTTCCCCAAGGCAGAAAGAAGTGGGGTTACCAACAGAAATAGGGAATATTCAGAGGTAGGAGATCCTTTATACTCCAGAAGAGGAGGGACTCTGAAGGAAAAGTCCTCAGACAGCTGCTTCAGGTGCTGTCAAGAGGTCAATGAAGATCCAGACCAGTAAACAAGGGCATGAACCAACCAAGTCATCAATGTCCCCCAAGAGAGCCCCACTGGCTGCACCACACTACCATGACTTGCAGAGTTGCGGAGTCACAGGAGAAGGAAGAAGAGCTCGAAGAAGTAGTGGGATTGAGTGCAGCTCTTTAGGAAGACCTGAATGTATTTCTGGGAACAAACAGCCTCCCCAGAGTGAGTGTAATGGGAAGAGGCCAAGAGCCAGGAGAATGGGGTAGGCTGGATAAGGAGTAGGGCTGGGGGTCTCTTCCAAACTACAACCCTTCCTCCTCTTTCTCTGGTAAGAGTTAATAACAGACATCTTTGCTCAGAATATTAGGAGGCTTTGTTTCTCAGGCTTAAAATCCCTTTGGTGTGATAATAATAATTATCTGATTTATTAGAGGTATAACTCATTGGATATAAGCATGAAATGGTCTTATTCTTCCTAGTAACTCCCCCTTGATAAGGTCCATGTTGAATCCTCCTTTCTCACTAAGGGCCAGGTCCCTTCCTCACACCTTTTGGACCAGATTGCATAAGTTTCCATCATTCTCAGTTACTAAAATAGTTTAACATTGGCATTTAAGATTCAGTCTTTATCATTTAAAATGTCTTCATTTTTGTACTGGGGCTATCACTGCTTTAAGTGGAGGAGGGGATATGATCTGGCTCTGAAACTCCTCCTCTCCAGTGAGAGCTGGCTCCCCTCCCCCATCAGAGCAGGAGGGAGGCAGAGTCTCTCCTGGTGATTGTCATGGGGATGTGCCCCTGGCCTCATGTAGCTCAGTCTGGTCCTGTTTGAGCTGCGGGCAGCCTCACCTAAGGTGGTTACCTCCAGGTAGGCAGTGCAGGGGTTCTTCCTGCAGAACTGTTCAGTTTCACCTCCATCTCTGAGAATCATTCAGCCTCATCAGCAATACCTGCTCCCCACCCATTCTCCAGATGGGGTGTCCCATTGACCTTGAAATGCCCCTGGCTCTTGTGCCTCCAATAACCTCTGTGCTCCTCCATAGCATGGAAACCACTGGGCTCCTCTTCCACAACCTATGACGGCCATGAACTTCATTTTGTAATCCAGGTTGGGCTTCCAAAGAAGCAGCGTTGCCAGATAAAATATAGGATGCCTGGGTAAATTTGAAAATTTCATAAAAACAATGAACCGTGTTTTAGCATAAGTATGCCCCATGCAATACTGGAGACATACTAACAAATTATGCATTGTTTACCTGAAATTCAAATTTACCTGGGCATCCTACAGTTTTATTTGCTAAATCTGGCTACTGTACTAAGAAGCAAACTGAGATGGAGAAGGAAGTTTGCAGGGGGTGGGAGTGGGAGTGGGGTTCTCAGGATCAACACTGTGGGGGAGTGAAGCCAGCAGAACTGGGCAGAGAACAGAGAAAAAAGTTCAGCTGCGAGGCAGTCACAACAAAGACTTCAGCCAACCCTCCAGGGAGCTCTGGAGCTGGGATGATCCTTCAGAATTGCCCCACATGTAGGAGAGGTGGCTGGGGCTTTATTCTCCCAAACTGACAAGTCACTGGCTGTGGGCTGACCTTGGAAGGAGGCATGACTTTGGGCAAGGCTGGACTCTTCTGCAGGAGAAAATCCATGCCTGGGAGGCTCAGCTGGGAGCTGAGATATGTAAATTTCACCTCCATCAAGTGGAAATCAGGTGCCTTTGGAACTGCACAAAGGGTTACCCTAGATCAAACAGCAACTAGTGGCAGGAGAATTCGAATCCTCATGAGGACAAAGGGCAAGAGCCAGAGTGAAAAGAAACGGCACTGCAGCAGACTGGACTATATTAGTGACAGACACAATGATTTTGTTTCAGCACAACACCCTAATCAGTCGTATCATGGGAATAAATTGTTCGCGAGGACTTTGCTTTACGCTAGTTAAAAACTGTAAGGCTAAAGCTTTGTACGGAGTTTGGGCTCCAGCAGAGTCCTCTCCCTCTAACAGCGGTGCGTGCCGAGCTCACGGTCCAATCCGGAAGCAAGGCTGAAAACCACAGTAGGCTATGCCAGGTACTGCTTCTCTCTGGAAGTGTGGCCCCCACCCCTCTGCCAGCACCAGCCTGTCCCCATCCCGGTGCCTTCACCCTGTCCCCATTCTGCTCCGTTCTCCTCGCTCCTCCTGTGTCAGCCCCACCACCCACTCACTTCCTTGCTGCTCACTGGCTCCCACGCTCTGGGCAGGACCTGTCCTCTGACACACTGGACATGATTTTGGCTTGGCTTTGGCTAAGGTCTCCGAGGCGGCGCCTCCTCCTCTGGTGTCCTGGAATACCCTGCTTCACTTCCTACACCCCTGCTGGGTCTGCCACTCACGCCCCCGGCCACACCCAGGTCTTGTCATCACCAAGGGGCTCCTCAAAGACACCCCACACTCCCTCCTCCCACTCGCTGGCCGCAAGCCCTGATTTTCCATTCTCTCCCTCCCTTCCTCCCCGGGGCCTGTTCCCTCAGCCTGTGGCCCGGGTCCCTCCCTAGACCACAGCTCATCACTTCAGCCATGGTCTCACCTCAGCCTCCACACCCCTCTTTCTTCCACCCACCCACCTGCCTCCTCCCCTCTCCCGGGCCTGCTGGGGGCTGCGGGAGGAAAGCCCGCCAGATCTCACGGCAGAGTCAGAGCCCCCATGGTTGGCTGCTCTCTCAAAGCCCCTCAACAGACCTCTTCCTCCTGAGACGCTCCCCCTCACTCCTGCAAGAATCTATCCAATCCCTGCTGCCTGCCACACCTCCACCTCCCAGGCGACCTCGCCTGCTGCTTCAGAGAAAATGTGGAGGCCCTCAAAGGAGACACCTCAGCCTCCTGCCAGGCTCCCTCAAGCTCACCCACACCTCGGCCATCCTCGCCTCTTCCCTCTGGTCTTGGAGGAAGATAGGACCCTCCCTGTGTGAGATTCCACCTTCCACCTGGACTCCAATCCTCTCTCCTCCACGCCTTTAGTCTCCTGCTAATGATTTCCTGTCTCACCAAATCACTTCCTTTCTGCTGGCCCTGTCTTTTCTGATGTACAACCATATTCAAAAAGACCCTCTATGGCTTTAAAATAAATGATCAATGGACCCTAAACTTCCAAGAAGCGCCGCCAGGTCTCTGTCTTGTTGGCATTCACATTCCCAAAGAGAATAAGTGACACTTCGAGCGTCCACTTTGACGTCCTCCAACTACAATTCAAGTCTCAGAAACACAACTCCTGCTGCCACCACTTCCCAGCGATGTCTAAATCCTGGCCCATTTTCATCTCCACGTTACTGGTGTCGCTTCAGTTCTTGGTTCCGCTGACTGTTCTCCCTTGAGACTCTTTCTCAGGCTGCTCTCTCTCAGGTTCCTCCATGAGTGACTGACCCTCAGCGTTGTCAAGGGTCAGCTGCACCTTCTTCCCTCCTCTTCCTGCTCATGCTCATTCTCCCAGGGCTTAATCCTTTCCAAGCAGGCCCATGACTCCCAAAGTGTCATCCAGCGAGCCCTCTCCTGGGAGCTCCAGCCCAGACACCCAGCTGCTTCCTAGACTCGCCGCCTGAGCATCCCAGATGGGGGGCGGTTCCTCAAACCAGCACAGCTTTAACCCACAGATCTGCTCCAGGCAGGTCCCCTGGTTCAGTATGTGCAACACCCTCTACCAACGGCTCATAACCAGAAACCTCAGGAGTATATTTGATTCCTCCCTCTTTCTCCTTCTGTATCCCATCTGGACAGAAAACTAATACACCAGATAGCTGGCCACCACGTGAGGGCAAACAAGATGACACTTTGAGCTTCTTAAGCAATATTTTTATCCTATGACTTGCATCTGAACATTCATTGTAGTGTTCACTCATTCCTTCCCTCACTTGTTCATCCAGCCACAAACCAGAGCTGAATGTCTTCCACGGCTGGTACTGTGCTCAGCACGGGCTGGTGCTTTCACGGTCCTCCCTGCCAGGGGCAGAGAGACCTGGAAACGAGATAACTGCCTGTGTGGACAAGCTCAAGGGTGCTCAACGGATGCAGACAAGGGAGACGCACCATGGATAATGCGCTTACAGACTCGGGGAGTAAGGGTGCTTCTCAAAGCAGAGTGGAAACTCTCCCAGCTAAGATGTCTTGTTCAACACTGAGGTCCAAGAGTCTAGAAAGTGTCTGGCATGTATGTGGTAGATGCTCCTTAAATATCTGATGAGCCAGTGAGTAAAAAAAAAGCGTGTGTGTGTATGCACATTATAATCCATAGAATTAAGAAACCAGGAGTTCATACTGACATAAAGAAATAATTGGATAAAAAAATAAATAGGGGGAAAGGACAGCTCTTCCTTATGGTAGAATTGCAACTACTAAAGGTAGATGGAATGATGGAAATAGGAAATCATCATTCAACGGAACCCCAAAGTAACAACTGTTCCAGGCAGGAATCAGCAATGAATGCTAAAATTTATGGATGAAATTTGATGAGATACAGGATATTTACGTATTCTCCGTGTATCTCCCCACAAGGCACTTTAATTACAAATGACAAAATAATAACTTTACAGTTAAGAAACCCAGCAGACATCATTTTATCCAAGTGATCGAAGTTAGTACTACCAATGATGGGACATATTACCACTATGTATCTCCTGAGGATATGATGCCCTCAAAAGGCACATCTCTTCTGTGGCATTACTTTTAATTTTAAAATTTTGAACAGCTTTATTGAGGTATAATTCACACATGCAAGTGAATTATTGGCTATTACGAATAATGCATCTCTGCATATTCACATACTTATTTTTATGTGGACATGTTCTAATTAATATTGAAGAGATTATGGATATAGATATAGATAACACACACATACACACATACCCCTAGGAGTGGAATCGCTGGGTCATATGGTTATTTATAACTTTATGTTTAATATTTTTCTAAAGCAGATGCACCATTTCACATTCCATCAGCAATGAATGAGGGTTGTGATTTCTCCATACCCTTGTCAACACTTGTTACTGTCTTTTATATTTTATTTTAGCCATCCTAATGGGTGTGAAGTGACACTGACTAATGATGTTAAGCACCTTTTTATGAGTTTATTAGCCATTTGTATATTTTCTTTAGAGAAAGGTCTATTAAAATCCTCTCTCGGGACTTCCCTGCTGGCGTGGTGGTTAAGAATCCACTTGCCAATGCAGGGGACACGGGTTCGAGCCCTGTTCTGGGAAGATCCCACATGCCATGGAGCAACTAAGTCCTCAAGCCACAACTACTGAGACCATGTGCCACAACTACTGAAACCCACGTGCCTAGAGCCCGTGCTACACAACAAGAGAAGCCACTGCAATGAGAAGCCTGCACACCGCAACAGAGTAGCCCCCGCTCATCACAACTAGAGAAAGCCCGCACACAGCAAAGAAGCCCCAAAATAAATAAATAAATGAATAAATTTATTTAAAAAAATCTTCTGTCAATTATTTAATTGGCTTACTTGTCTTTTTATTTTTGAGTTGTAAGGGTTATTTTTATTTTCTGAACACAAGTTCCTTGTCAGATATACAATTTATAAATACTGTCTCCCATTCTGTGGGCTTTTTATTCTCTTGATTGTATCATTTGCAGCACAAAAATTTTGAGTATTGCTAAGTTATTTATTTATTATTGTCACTTGTGCTTTTGATGTCCTATCTAAGAAACCATTGCCTAATTCAACGTCATGAAGATTTACTTCTGTATTTTCTTTTAAATGTTTTATAGTTTCAGTTGCTTTTACATTTAGGTCCATGATTTTCTTAACTGTACAAGGTAGGCGTCCAACTTCATTCTTTTCCCCATTTGAACTGTCTCAGCACCTTTGTTGAAAATTAATTGACTATAAGTATATGGGTTTATATCTGAACGATTATATTCCATTGATCTTGATTACTCAGTCTTGATTACTTTATCTTTGTAGTGAGTTTTAAAGTTGGGAAGCATGAGTCCTAAAATGTTTTTCTTATTTTTCAAGGTTTTTTTGACTGTTCGGGGTAGCTTGAATTTTCATATGAATTTTAGGATTAGCTTGTCACTTTCAGCAAAGTAGCTAGCAGGTCCTAGAAGATAATATTGGAAAAAAACTACATAACCCTGAATATTTTAATGACTTTCTAGATACAACACCAAAGGCATGATCCATGAAATAAATAACTGATAAAGCTAGACCTCATTAAAATTAAACATTTCTGGGCTTCCCTGGTGGCACAGTAGTTGAGAATCTGCCTGCTAATGCAGGGGACACGGGTTCGAGCCCTGGTCTGGGAGGATCCCACATGCCGCGGAGCAACTAGGCCCGTGAACCACAACTACTGAGCCTGTGCATCTGGAGCCTGTGCTCCGCAACAAGAGAGGCCGCGATAGTGAGAGGCCCGCACACCGTGATGAAGAGTGGTCCCCGCTCGCCACAACTAGAGAAAGCCCTCGTACAGAAACGAAGACCCAACACAGCCAAAATAAATAAATAAATAAATAAAATTCCTACCCGCAACATCTAAAAAAAAAAATTAAAAAAAAAATTAAACACTTCTGATTTGCTAAAAACAAATGTCAAGAGAATGAGAAGACAAGCACAGACTGGGAGAAAATATTTGCAAAAGACACATCTAATAAAGGACTTTTATCCAAAATATCTGAAGAACTCTTAAAACTCAACAATAAAAGAGCAAATAACCCAATTGAAAAATGAGCCATAGACCTAAACAGACACCTCACCAAAGAAGGTATACAGATGGCAAAAAAGCATAGGAAAGGATGCTTCACTTCCTATTGTCATCAGGAAAATGCAAATTAAAACAATGAGATACTACTATGCATCTGTTAGAATGACCATAATCCAGAACACTGACAACACCAAATGCTGGCAAGGAGGTGGAGCAACAGGAACTCTCATTCATTGCTGGTGTGAATGCAAAATGGTACAGCCACTTTGGAGGACAGTCAGTTTCTTACAAAACTATACATACTCTTACCATATGATCTAGCAACTGTACTCCTTGATATGTACCCACAGGAGCTGAAAACCTGTATCTACACAAAAACCTGCATAAGGATGTTTATAGCAACGTTATTAAGCACGGCCAAAACCTGGAAGAACCAAAGTATCCTTCAGCAGATGAATGAATAAATAAGCTGTCATATATTCAGACAATGCAATATTATTCAGTGTTAAAAAGAAATGAGCTGTCAAGCAATAAAAAGAGTCAGAGGGACCTTAAATGTGTATTACTAAGTGAAAGAAGCCAATCTGAAAAGGCTTCATACTATATGACATTATGGAAAAGGCAAAACTATGCAGACAGTAAAAAGATCAGTGATTGCCAGGGGTTGGAGGAGTAGGGGTGGGAAGGCATGAATAGGTAGAGCACAGAGGATTTTTAGGGCAGTGGAAATACTCTGTATGATATTATAATGGTGGATACATGTCATTATATATTTGTCCGAACCCACAGAATGTACAACACCAAGCCTGCATTATAATGTAAACTGCAGACTGAGTGATTATGATGCGTCAATGTAGGGTCATCAGTTATAACAAAGGTACTGCTCTGGTGAGGAATGTTGACAATGTAAGAGGCTATATATGGCGGGTGGGAAGGGCAGAGAATATATAGAAAATTTCTGTACCTTCACCTCGATTTTGCTGTGAATCTAAAGCTTCTCTAAAAAATAAAGTCTTAAAAAAAAAATAAACCATGAGGGATTCAGTAGATATTGCATTGAAACTGTACATCAATTTAGAGAATGTTACCATCTTAATGATGTCAAGCCTTCTAATCCATAAACATGTCCTTCCATTTATTTAAATATTCTTTAATTTTTTCAACGTTTTGCAGTTTTCAGTGTATATGTATTGTACCATCTCATTAAATGTATACCTAAGTATGCTATCGTAAGTGAAATTGTTTTCTTAACTTCCATTTTCAGATTGTCCACCGCTGGTGTATAGAAATGCAGCTGGTTTTTGTATATTATTTTTATGATGAAAGAGTGTTGGATTTTGTCAAATGTTTTGTTTATGTCTGTCAAAATGATTATGTGTTTTCTGTTCTTTATTCTATGGTTTATTACATAAATTGATTTTTATATGTTGAGCCAACCTTGCATTCTTAGAATAAATCCCACTTAGTCACGGTGTATAATTAAATATGTTTCTGGATTTGGTTTACTAATACTTTGTTAGGATTTTTGAACCTTTATTCATAAGTAATATTAGTCTGTGTTTTTTTCTTTTTTCAACTTGTGATATCTTTGGCTGGTTTTGGTACTGGAGTAATTCTGTGGCAGTCTTGCCAAAAATGCATAACTAACTTAATGATGAAATAACATCAGACATACCTAAATTGAGAATGACTACATAAAACAATTTGCCAGTACTCTTCAAAAGTGCGAAGGCCATGAAAGATCAAGGAAGCCAGAAAAATGTGGTCCACAGTAAACTGACATAACAACTAAATGCAACGTATAATGGTAGATTGGAAACTGTAACCCAGAAATGACATCAGTGGGACAATTATTGAAATCTGAAGTAGGCCTGTAGATTAGATAATAACATGGAATTGACAGTAAATTGACATAACAACTAAATGCAACGTACAATAGTAGATTGGAAACTAACCCAAAAATGACATCAGTGGGATAATCACTGAAATCTGAAGTAGGTATGTAGATTAGATAATAACATGGAATCAGTGTTATTTTTCTGATTTTGATAATTGCAGAGTTTATGGAAGATGTTAACATTTGGGGACTTCTTTGTACCATTTTCCCAACTTTTTTATGTGTGAAATTATTACAAAACGAAGAGTCAAAAATTATCAAAAAAAGTTTTTAAGCATATGTGTCTGTGGTGTCCTTGGTTCAATGAGAGAAAGAATGTATTTGAGAAGCTGGGAAGCATGAAAATCAAGGTCTGGGGTTTACTATTTCTGGCAACTACATGTGGCTGAGTGTTTCTGGAATACAACGTGTGGGGAAGGGGATGGGACCAATAGCAGTGTGGACATCCTGAAGGCTGTGGGGGGTTGTGGGAGGACTGGGCACTGGGAGACGAGGGGAGACTGGGGAGAGAAAGTGATACAAATGGAAAGAGTTACAAAGATTTGCTGTGAACTTGCAAAGAGAAATTTTGCCCAGGGATGTTATAGTCTCCTTAGTTTTTTTGTAGATTTTAAAAAAATCTAATATTGGAAAGGAAAATTAAAAGGCCAAGTTTTGTATCTAGAACAATAGCAATGCTCAGCCCCCAATTCAACCTCAGAGAATTGAAGCGTTTACGCTAGGGGAAAGAGTTAAAATGAAATGTGTATATATGTCAATAAATAGATAACTAATGAGAACCTACTGTTTAGCACAGGGAACTCTACTCAATGATCTGTGGTGACCTAAATGGGAAGGAGATCTAAAAAGAGTGGATATATGTATAACTGATTCACTTTGTTGTACAGCAGAAACATAACATTGCAAAGAAGCTATACTCCAATAAAAATTAATATAAAATTTAAAAGTGAAAATATAAAATAAGACAAAAAGACCAAAAAAAATGAAATGTGGGCTTTAAATGCATTACCACAGGGAGGGCTAAGATGGGGAATTTCTTCACCATGCTAATGAGATTGAACTAAAGGGTCTGAAGATCCAGTTTTTAGGAGCTGAAAGTCCTTTTATTGAGGATGGAGGAGCCTCACGCTGGCCTCCAGGAGAGACTTGAGAAAATTTCTGTCAAAGAAGAACTGAGGTAAACTAAGTCTGGGCTGCGGCAACTTCAAGGAAAACAATTTGACTAGAGAACTAAGAAGCCAAAGGGAATCAGAGCCTGTAACGGGATGGACTGGGCAGGGAGAAAGAGAAGGAGCAAGGGGGTGTCTCCCACACAGCCAGGTCCCTGGAGTTTCAGAGACCCTGGAGAAAAGGTTGAAACAAGCTTACATGCATTTAGCAGTATTTTAAAATATCTACGTCCAATAATTTTTTTTCCACCAGTAACATTTCAACCATATCTATTGGGTTGAACCATATGAAATTGACAAGTCAGCTGCAGCGAGTTGTCAGGGCGATTGGATGTTAATATAAGACTAGAAATGGTCCAGGTAGGACACAGAGGGATGCAGGCAAGAGACAGTGAGAGCCTGAACTGAGGCTGAATCTGCTTGGTGGGTGGAATCCCCAGAACCTGGCTCTTGATTGGCTGTTGAAAGCTGGGTAAATGGGAGGCAAAGGAAGAGGAGGTTCCAGAGCGAAAGACCAGTGTTACCAAATACTTCTGCCAGGAGACATGGAGACTGAAAGATGTCCAACAGATCTGTCAGTGGAGCTCTTGGAGACTGTTTTATTAGTTGCCTGTAGCTGCTGTAACAAATTGCCGCGAACTTGGTGCCTTAAAACAATACACATTTATTTTCTTAAAGTTCTGGAGGCCAGAGGTCTGAAATGAGTCTCACTGGGGTCAAGTCAGGGTATCAGAGGGCTGCGTCCTCTGGAGGCTCTAAGGGGAAAATCTCTGGGGCTGGGGGTGGGGAGCTGCTTCCTCCAGTTTCTAGAGGCTGCTGATGTTCCTTGGCTGGTGGTGAAATTGATCACTCTCATCTCGGCTTCCACCTTCACATTGCTTTTCCTTCTTCTGTGTCAAATTTTCCTCTGCCTTGCTCTTACCAGGACACATGCGATGACATCCAGGGTCCACCTAGATAATCCAGGATAAGCTCCCCATCCCAAGATCCTTAACTTAGTCACATCTGCAAAGTCCCTTTTGCCATGTGAGGTCACACCCACGGGTTCCAGGGATTAGGATGTGGATATCTTTGGGGGCTAACACTCAGCCTACTGCAGAGACCTTGGCAAGAATATTTCCCCGCAGGAGCTGGGGGTGTGGCAGCAGAATGCAGAGGGCTGACATGTGGCTGGGGCCCAGTCTGGATGGCTCATCTGAGACCTTGAGGGAGATGCCACACCCTGAGGATGGACTAAGGATCAGGAGTCTGCATGGGAGAGGGAGAATTAGCAGTCACAACAGGCAGAAGGGAGTAGGAAAGAGTGTGTGGTGAAGCTCAGCGTGCAAGGAGATTCCAGAAGGAAGAGTCAACGTCATCAGGCACCACAGAGAGGACAAGCGATGGACTGAAAAGAACCCACTGCCTTTGGTGGTCAGTGGTCGTGCATAAACTGCCAGGGCAGGGGAACAGCAGGGTGTAGCTCAGGGAAGTTCACTTACAGAGGCCCGCGTGGGAACACGAGGTGAGGACGTGGAGACAGGGACAGAGATTATTTCTGAGGAACTTGGCTAACATGAACATAGGAGCACAAAGCACAGTCAGGAGAAGGATGAAGGGCCCCAGGCTGTTAGGGATGGAGACAACCTTAAAGCCTGTGAGCAGGCAGCCCAGCCTTCAGCCTTCCAAGCAGCCAAAGATACTGATGGACAAGTTATGGTCCTGAAAACTTCCACCCTTACTGCTAAGACATTCTACTATCTTCCATGTTTAGATTCAAAAGGTCTGTAACCAGAGCATAAAATGACCATGAAAATTCTGAGGATTTTCAGGTCTTTGTGTGGTACCCTCTGCACAGCCCCGGATAATTAGGAAATGGAGCACTTACAAGCGTGGCTCCCAAAGACGGGATGCGGTTTCACCTCAAAAGGATGAAAACTCCCTTTTCTCCGGGCAAAGAAGTTAGTAAGTCAGGGAAGAGCTCTTTCGAGAATAAAAGCTCTCAGTGTGCCCCTATATGGGAAAAACACCTTTCTTTCTCCTTCCAAACGCCCTTCCCTTCTTTGAATTGGGGAGGGCATGGCAGATGTTTGAAAGATAATAGGATATTCAACTTCTCTCGTTAATCAGGAGAAATCACAATAATCTGATCTTGCCTTTCTGGGCTTAGTTTTCATTGTGCCTTTTAAAAACTGAAACAATTCTCGTTTTTTTAGTTTTACATTCCTTTCTCTTTCTTCTTCCCTGGGTTTGTTTATCTCTCCTGTTCTGGGAGAGCTTTTTCTTGGGTTGTGATGGTTTGCGTTGTACTTTCACCTCCTTCTGCTCCTTTGTTCTCTGCTCTCTTTATTCCAGCCCCTCCCACCCCACCCCCACTCACTTTCCTCTCTTACCGCTTTGATAGCGAGGAGCTGCTCCCTAAATACCTGAGACAGTCTTCTGAGCTAGAGTCCACGGCACTTCTGGGGAGACCCCTGGAGTCCCTGCCTTCATTGGGAAGGAAGCCCCAGGCCAGGCTTGCACCCAGCACGGACAGGGCGACAACCTCATCAGCCAGAGGCAGCAGAATGCCAGACACACATTTGGGTCTGTCTTTGGGAAAGAAAATGATACTTCTGCAGGCAGGTGGTACTATTTTGGGGAACATTTTTATGTGCAATTTAGAGTGCACATTCTACGCACAGCTCAGACAGAAATAATCAGTTTAATGTGTGTCTGCACCATCATATGGTCAAGCTTTAGGTGAGAGCAGATTTACACACCAAAATCAAAAGGAAATAGCAGGAGCCGTCTTCTGCTACATTCCTTGACGATAAATGGTCACGCGATGGAGAGCTGCCAACCCAACTCTCCGCTCCTTTTATTCCTTCCCAGAAAGTGCTTGAGTTTGAAAGAAAATTAGTTTCCAAGGTGCTTGAGTGCATCTGTTAAATACAGATTTTTATTAACAGGGGGCACATGTAAACAAAGTCTACATAAACAGAAAGACGCCTGGCAGCAAAGGAGAAGTATGCTCAGGGTCAGGGAGTTTTTCTTAAAATGAAGTGTAAGGAAGTTTACAGGAATTCTTGAGCCAACGTTTCAGTTCAAGAAGACATCCTGCTTCTCTGATGTGTGCTACAGAAGATGGTCAAACCGAAGAGCTTAATGTCCACGGCATTGGGCATTTGTCATTGTGTGTTTTCATTAAAGAAAATGGGGTTTTTCTCTGATGGGCTAGGATGTCAGAGGAGCCACAGTAAAAAAAACAAACAAAAAAACATACTAAGGTTCACAGCATATTTTTCAGAAAGTTCAACTTTCAAATGGAAGAACTGTACTGAGGATTATTTTTTAAGTAAAAACTCCACTGAAAGCGTCCACGTGTGAACACCTCAAGAAGCAGAAGGGTTTTAAGTCAAGCCACGATGCAGATCTACACCCAGGGTAATATTCAAAATATGTATGTGTCACCCTTTGGATCCCCGAAGCAATGAATCAGTGCAGACTCTGCAAAAAAAGCAGCTGTATTGAGTCTGCAAGTCACCTCGGCCACAGCCTTCAGGAGAGAAGAAACTTTGAGATTAAAGGGCAACATTTTCCCTCTGAAATGGAATAATTGTGATATGGGATTTGCTTTTTTTTTTCCTTCAAGTTTTGAAGAAAAACAATGTTCTTCCTGCTGTGATGAATTTATTCTGAGGTTTGAAAGGAAACCCGTGTCCCAAGAGAAGGACGGCCCTGAGTCAGGAGGGTGAAGGCTGGCCTTTCAGCACATGTGTTCCCGTTTATCCAGGGGCGGCACTCGGGTGTGAAGGGGGAAATACCCAGGGTGAAAAGATTCAAGGGGATCAAATTATTTTTCCATTTGTCTCAGAAAGAAAGAAAGAGAGGAAATAAAAGGGGGAAGGAAAATCATTTCATTATGTGGTGATCCAGTGTAACCTGGGGTAGCAGGCAAGTGGCAACTTTATTTTTCAGAGAAGCTCCCTCTCGGGTGTCCCGAGCCTCCCAGGGTGTGGGCTGGGACTGTGGAATTCAATCGCAGCAGGAGCACGAGAACAGGAGTTGCACGGATATCTGTCTACACTTGTCATCTCTCATGTGATCTCTGGGCTACAAGCCTTCCTCGCCCCACCTGGGTGGATGGGTTCGAGGGGAAACCAGAAAGAGAAAACTGTTCAATTGAACATTTACTACATGCTAGGCGTTTTACGCGCATGGTCTCCCTCACCATAAGTCTGCAAAACAGAGATTATTGTCCCAATTTTAGAGGTAAGCAAAAAGTTTCAAATATTTTTGTGGGCCTTGCTCAAAGTGCCACAGCTGGTGGTGGAGCGGGCCTGTCTGCTACCAGACTCAAGCTCGTTTTGGTTTGCTGCACTGCCTTCCTGCCAGGTGGCCCTCATACGTGAGGTGGAGGCTGAAAGGACCATTTAGCATCACAGGATAAAGGCCACAATGATTTCCCTCCACAGCTCACACCCTATTAAATAAGGGAAAGCAATAGACTGAGTGAATGTACTCAAAGGGCAGGAGTAAAAACAATACATTAGGACTCATTTGAGGAATAGGAAGTTTGCCTTCCAGTTACTGTGGGGTAAGGCAGAACAGGACCAGTCCTAGGGGCTCCCTAATTCACTGGATAAAAGACAGGAGGACAGTGATTCAGCGCCTGCTGGTGATTAGCTCAGGGAGGCCCCACTGGTTGGCTTGGCTGCACTCTAACACTTAACACTGGCTGATGATCAGTTGCTTTGCCAACATTTGAACACACCTGTGGAGTGAAAAGCCCCAGGCCCTGAAGCTTTTCAACCTGCCTGTCTGGCCTCGTCCCCTTTTCATGGGTGCAGTACCCTCATACAAGGAACTCAGCCCCATGCCCTCCAAAACCCCTTCCTCAGGCCTCCCGCTGAGCCAGGGGTGCTCTTGAGAGTCCTGTCAGCCCCATGACATTCCAGAATTCCTCAGGTGGGTCACAGACTGGGCTTCACCTTGACCTTGAGCACAGGCTCCCCATGGCTGTGGGAAGAGGGGGTGACAGAGCTCTCTTGAAGCCTAGGCCTCGGCAGTGTCTCGAAACATGGGTTTCCCACTTGCCTTTGAAGTTTAAATGTGGACCTGTTTTCTCCTGATAATAATAAGCAGGGCCAGGAGGGAGAAAGACAGAAGAGGGAGAGGAGGGAGGGCACTCAGCAGTCGTGTCAAAACAGAAAACCATCCAAACGCTGCTCGGAAGGGATGCTGACGTGGCTCCGTGGTTGCCAGTGGGAGTAACGGGGGCCTGGAGGCCTGGTCATGGGAGCAGACGTGCCCTGCAGGCCAGCTCCAGCCCCTGCCCGCTCTGGTCACCAAGGAGTGGACGGGGTGGATCTTGAAAAGAAATCAAGAGAGTCCCAAAATGTAACCACCGAGGGACAGAGGAAATGAGACCCTCGGTGCGGGCACCCAGGGCCTCTGGAGGAAGGAGACCTCTGCCAACCAGCCCGCTATGGTCAGGAGGTGTCCCAGACCTGCAACAAATGGCCACAAGCTATGGCCTTGTTTGGTCTAGAACCTTCTCCTCAAAATAGCAGAAATAAATGTTTGGAAAGAAAGGTGAAATGAATGACAGCTCGTGACCTGGCTTCACATGTGTCACAGCCAGCTGGCCCAGTAGCACCAGGGGCCCCCGCGGTCGGGTCAGGGGTGATCCCTGCAGTCTAGCCAGAGAAACAGACACAACAGCCCACCTCTGTTCAGAAACAGAGTCTCCCCAAAGGATAGCAGTGCGTGCCTGAGGCACCCCGGGCCCAGGGAGGTGGAGCTGCTCCCAGCCGCAGGAAGAGCAGGGGCTCCAGAATCCAGGACCCCAGCATCAGGGTGAAAGCCTTTCCTGAGAGCCCAAGGCTTCCTGGAGACTAGAGCTGGAAGGGGCTCTGGAGTCCAACTCTCTCTGTTCATTCATTAAAAACATGGCAGCTCAGAGGAAGAGGCCACCCTGAGCTCAAGACCTCCTGAATATTAGCCAGCAGTTCCCCATTCATGAAGATGGAAACAGAATCCCTGCCTTGGCAAACTGATGTACCAATTAAATGGGACAACATATGTAGCCACTTGAATAGTCCATCACCTTGCAATCCTTATTTGTCATTATGCAGATAAAAGCCAACTAGGAAGACCCATAAAGGTCACAGCCTTGCCCAGAGTCAGTCAGTGGAAGGCCTGCCAAGGTCAGAGGTAGGCAGCTCCCAAGACGGCCCCTATGATCCCCCTGTCTGGGATTCACACCCTGAGTAATCCCCTCACACACTGTTATCCATAGATACAAAGAAGTGACTTTATATCACTTCCAAGATGAGGTTACAAGCCTCTGTGGCTCAGAACAGAATGAGGGTTGCCAGGGGCTGGGGGTGGGGGAAAAGGGAGGTGTTTATCAAAGGGTACAAAGTTTCAGTCTGGCGAGATGAACGAATTCTGGAGAGCTATGTACAGCACGGCAACTACAGTTGACAATACTATATTGTACACTAGAAATTTGCTACGAGGGTAGATCTTAAGTGTTCTCGCCACACACGTACAAAAGGTGACTATGTGAGGTGGTGTCCATTAACTTGATTGTGGTGATCATTTCACAGTGTATACGTGTATCAAAACATCAGGTTGTATACCTTAGATATGTACAATTTTAATTCGTCAATTATACCACCCAAAAGCTAAAAACCCAAAACACTGTGGCTGCCATCTTAGGCTCTGTCTTGGGCAGCCAGACCCTTGTAGACCAAATATGCCAAATTTTCAATCCCCACACACGATTCCAGGAGCTGAGAACAGAAACACTTTGAACTGGGACTGTATTTGTTTCCTGGGGCTGCCATAACAAAGTACCCCGCACTGCATGGCGTAAACAATGAAAATGTATTGTCTCACAGTTCTGGAGGCCAGGAGTCTGAGATCAAAGCAACAATAGCAGGGTTGGTTCCTTCTGAGAGCTGTGAGGGAGAATCTGTGCCTGCCTCTCTCCCAGCTTCTGGTGCTCGGCCTGC
Organism: Globicephala melas; assembly: GCF_963455315.2. Classification (NCBI taxonomy): domain Eukaryota; kingdom Metazoa; phylum Chordata; class Mammalia; order Artiodactyla; family Delphinidae; genus Globicephala; species Globicephala melas. Next base: position 11,455,308 of record NC_083331.1, on the reverse strand, counting down.
AATTGTTGCCATTCCTTGGCTTAAAGAAACATCGCCCGGATCTCTGCCTGCATCTTCACATGTCGTTCTACCTGTGTGTGTCTATGTCCGAACTTCCCCTTTTTATAAGAACACCAGTCATGTTGGACTAGGACCAACCCCAATGACCTCATCTTAACTTGATTACCTCTGTAAAGACCCTATTTCCGGTTGGGAACAGTGGCGGAGGCCCGGGCTGGCTCCCTGCACTACCATGGCGCTCGGGAAGAGTCACCAGGACCCGTTTGCAACCTCCGTGGGCCAGCACATAGAAAATGCTACAGTTGCTGGACTTCAGACTGAACACTGGGGCCAGTTTATGCACATCTGTGACATAATTAACACTGTTCACGATGGCCAAAAGATGCAATAAAAGCTTTGAAGAAAAGGATTTCCAAAAACTACAATCATAAAGAAATCCAACTTACCTTGTCACTTATTGACATATGCATACAGAACTGTGGTCCAAGTTTCCAGTCTCTGATTGTGAAGAAGGAATTTGTTAAAGATAGTCTAGTTAAGCTGCTGAATCCCAGATATACCTTGCCAAGAGACATTCAGAATAGAATTCTGAATTTCATTAAGATGTGGTTGCAGGGTTTCCCAGGAGGTATGGATGTAAGTGAAGTGAAAGAAGTGTAAGGAAGATGTATCTCCTTAAGAAAGATGTTCAGTTTCCTCCATCAGATGCTGAAACAGCCAGACAAGAGACTGCTCAGATCTCACCGAATCCACCACCATCTGTTCCTACTGCACCAGCTCTTTCTTCTGTAGTTCCCAAGAACTCCAGTATTACACTGGTTCCAGAACAGACTGGAAAACTGCACAGTGAATTGGATATGGTGTAAATGAATGTGAGAGTGATGTCTGCCATACTGATGGAGAATATTGCTGGGTCTAAAAACCGTGAAGACAAAGAGCTTCTGCAGAAACTTTATAAGACGGGTCGGGAGATGTAAGAGAGGATCATGGACCTGCTCGTGGTGGTGGAGAATGAAGATGTCACTGTTGAACTAATTCAAGTGAATAAGGATTTTAGTAACACCACCCTTGGATATGAGAGGTTTACTCGAAACCAACAAAGGATTTTGGAGCAAAATAAGAACCAGGGGGAAGATGCCAATACTAGCAGTGAAACTTCTGCCCCATCCTCTGATCTCCTTGACCTAAGTCCCAGCCCTCCAACGCATAGGGAAACTCTGGGAGAATACAACACCCTGAATGCTCAGCTTTCAGACTTAAATTTCAGCTCTCCAAGTCCTGTTGTAACAAACAACTTGAAACCCAGTCTTCATCTACAGGTGGATTTGCTAGCCTCGGAAAATACAGAAACACCCGTTTGCCCAAAGGACCAGCCAAAACCTTGCCTCAGGTCATACATATGAGAGTTCTCTGGAATATTCAAATTCAGTATTACCACAGCCGGCTAGTCTACAGACCATTCCAGTGACACCAACAAAGCAGAGACCACCATCCTTGCCCAGCAATCAACCAGCGATGACAAAGAATGATTTCCAGCCATCCAGTTACTACGAGGTAATGGAGTTTGATCCATTAGCTCCTGCTGCCACCACAGAAGCTATTTATGAAGACACCGATGTATATCACTACAAAGGAGCTCAAAGTCACAGTGACTACTGAGGTGGAAGTAGATGACCAGCTCACTAGTGGCATTATGGGTGCCAATTCTCTAAAAGGTAGACCCTGTCGAGCTTTGAGACCCAGAAGTTAAGACATTCCAAAACATCAAAACCACGGTGGAACATTTTTCCTCTGTAGTAATGAAGTTCAAACAGAAGAGTAACTGTTCCAGAGTAACGTTTATGGTTCCTGACAGCAGCTGAAGCTTTATCTCAAAAGAACTTGGTTGTAACATATATTCACTTAAAACTTCAGCAGAAGAAAAATTCATGGTATTGAGGCCAACCAGGTTAAGTGTAGCACCTTATGTTTCACAGGCCTTCCTACATTTAGAAATCATCACAAGAGCTGGGATAAGAGTAGATGAAGACTGTTTCATTACAAAATGATTGTTAATAGATGAAAGCATGAATGTGAAAAACTATTATTCAGGAAGAATACTGAGTGTCTTCATTTAACTAAAGTTGAAAGTAGAAGTCAATTTGCACTTCTTTATAAATAATACTGTTGTTTAGAATTATGAATTGTAAAAGCCTTGATGATTGTAGTTTAATTATATTTCAGGTACCCTCATCTTGACCTCCATTGAGGTCAATGGATTTTACATTGGTTGCCTTTAAATATAATTCTTTATAATACTAAATGCTCTTTGTTTTTCTTTTTTGGAAGAAAGACTTCTGGAAAACATTCAGAATAAATTGTACTTTGGTTTGTCATAAATTACAATGACAAATAAATTACCATTAAAACAAAAACAAAAAAAAATACCCTATTTCCAAATAAAGTCACTTGCTGAGGTACGGGGGTTAGGACTCCAACATATTTGGGGGGGGGGGCATAATTTAATCCTTAACAGGGATGTTGCAGATTACTGGGATAAGTTGAAGGAAGTCTTTTAGAATCTCCCAGAAGTGATTACAGTGTCCAGATGGCTCTTACAATGTGCCCTGGGCAGTTAAGGAGGCAGAAACTAAGCAATTCCCCTGGTGTTAAAGTGAGAAGCCACATGATTCTTTCCATGTTGGTACTGGCAAGAAAACAACCCCCTTTTAATGGGTGCTGTGGGTGTGGTTTTCTTCAGCACCCAGTTAGTTTGCTGGGGATGTCCTAACAAAGTATCACAGACTGCGCGACTTAAACAACAGAAACTTATTTCTCACAGTTCTGGAGGCTGGAAGTCCAAGATCAAGGTGCCAGCAGGGCTGGTTTCTCCTGACACCTCTCTCAGCTTGCAGATGGCTCTCTTCCCTCCGTGTCCTCACATGGTCTTTTCGGCTGTGAGCACACACCCCTGGCTCTATTCTTATAAGGACGCCGTCCAATCAGGTTAGGACCCACCCTAACAGCCTCGTTTTAACTCAATCACTGTTAAAGACCTTGCCCTGTTAAAGACCTTATCTCCAGACCTTGCCCTGTTAAAGACCTTATCTCCAAATATGGTTACATTCTCGGATACTGGGGGTTGGTTCTGCCCCGGGGACACTAGGGGGAGACTCCCTCCTGGATGGACGTGTCTTTAGTCCAGACCATCCAGAATGTCTCCTGACCTTTTATAGTCCCGTGCCAGCACCCCGCCTTTCGGTGTGTGGGGTTCCCTGCCTGGCAGGTTCCTGCATCCGTTGCCAGGTCTGGAGGGAGGGCTCTGAGAAGGCTGTTCTTTCTCTGCTATCAGGGTGGAGCAGGCTCGGGCCCCTTGGGCCAAGCAAAGAGTACTTCTGTTTTGACTCTTCGTTTTCTCACATTTTCCCTTTAAACACAGCCTGTCTTATATCTCCCTTTCTTATTTTCGTTTCTAACCCCCTCTGTTCCTCTTCAATGTAATTTTAAAGTGAAAACACATGGTCGCAAACCGGCGTCTCCCCATTTACTCAGCTGCACCTACTTATTCAATTTAAACTGGAAGGCTAGTTTACAAACTTTCAAAAATAAGTCCTGGGCCAACGTGGAGAACTGTATAAACACAGGTCTAATTTCATTTCTACTTGTTTCTTCTTTTTTTTGTCTCTCTCTTGCAAATGACCTTCCTAGTATAAAAGCCAAAACACATGCATGCACACACACATACACACTTTTTCTTTCTGGAAGTTTCTCCTTGATTTCTAATTCTGTAACAAAATAAACAGGTCTTGAACAGAAATTGAAAGTTTTTAAGAGACAGTTTCCAGCAAACTGTCAATTAACATTAGTGACATCATTCAACACAATATCCAGTTTAAAGGGCTTCAGGACAGAGTGTTTGATTGTTAGAAAAATGACTAACTGAGTAAGTGAATTCTGCTTTTTCTCCATGAAAGACACATACATACTAGTTTGTCTAACTGTTAATCCTAATCCTTTTTCACTTTTGGAAGGAAAGGAAGACAGCTTTGGAAAATAGGGCAAAGGACATAATTTTTGGCAGTAGAGCTGTTCATATTTTGGTACAAGGGAACCAAAATGAGAAAATTAACCCTGAAAAACTCTGGAAATCGACTCAAGTTGCTTTTTCCTAAAATGACCCATACTGTAGCCATATAAGTTCCTTATTTGACCCTACCCAGTCACATTATTTTGATTGTGAGCACACAGAATGACCAAAAAGTCCTATTGAACTATAATGTATTAGTTTTCTTCCATTTGTAGGGCTTAGGACTATACATTTTCACATATCTTATGTGACCCTCACAAAAACCCTGTTAAGGAACTTGCCCAAGATCACTACAGCAGATAAGCTGTAGACGATTCAAAGCCATGTCTTGTGAAGGCGAAAGCAATGCTTCTTCCTCTCAACTGGGAGGTATATACAAGTCTGGGGTTTTGTCATATGCTTGAATGTCACAAATGACCTTCCACACAGCAATAGTCTTGTTTTGGACTGAATTGTATCTTCCTCAAATTCATATGTTGAAGCCCTAATCCCAATGTGACTGTATTTGGAGATGGGGACTTTAAGGAGGCATTTAAGGATAAATGAGGTCATAAGGGTGGGCCCTAATCAGGTAGGACTGGTGTCCTTATAGGAATAAGAAGAGATGCCAGAAATCCATCCCCCACCCCCTCCCCCCAGCACGCAGAGAGAAAAGGCCATGTGAGGACACAGCAAGAGGGCGGTTGTCTACAAGCCAGGAAGAAAGAAAACAACCCTAACCCTGATGTTAGACTTCTAGCTTCCTGAACTGTGAAAAAATTAATTTCTGTTGTTTACGCCCCTCAGTCTGGGGTATTCTGTTATGGCAGCCTGAGCTGATTAATACAGTTCTGTTGGAGACTCCTGCCTGGGGGATACTTCCCTAGTTTTACCCCATCTAGGGAACCGGATGCTTGTCCTTCATGGTGCCATAAATTCCTGTCTGTACAGAGGCCTCTATGACAAAATGTGGAGAATTTCTTGAACTTAAGACTTAGGTAAGAAATGAAAGATTAGATGGCTGGACCCACACTTGGAAATGAAAACCATAGTCACATAACGTAAAAACCACTACTAATAAGGCAGTGGAATTATAAAATTAGCCTCTATTTCTTGCTTGATTTAAAAAATGGGTCGAAACCCTTCACCAGGTGTGACTTAGGGTGTTACTCTGATGAGACATAAGTTCTGCCACCTTCACCCTCGTGTAAGTCCCCCTGCTTTTGTCCCAGTCCAGCCCATATCGCAATGGCAGGTTTGTATGTCAGGATGTTTTTTCATGCATGAGAATTCAGTCCATAGTTGTGTAATTGTTAGGGTTCATTTTCAGAATGCCATCTTATAAACATTATTTCTAAGGAGATTTCCTCCTTGCTGTATTTTCTGCTGAACATTTAAAATTGGCTAGTCATTGTTTCCGTCTCAGTCAGCCGGACGATTCTCTGTTCTGGCCTGTTGATAGTCTGCTCTACCTCACTAGCTCTTCAGCATGAGAGCAGTTCCTGACTGGGGTCCATCAGAAAACAGATCCCCTATTTGAGCCAAAACCCTCCCTGTGTGATGTCATTTCACATCCCTCCAACTGCAGGCATTCAGGGGTGCTTTTATCAGCACTTTCCTTTCCCTGGTCCTAAAAGCACTTCCCTCTGTGTACATGAGTCTCAGTCCTCCAGTTCTTGGTTTGGTAACAACCAGAAACAAAAACAAGTCTGAGCAGGTTGGAGGTAACAACAAATACAACATCCAAGAAGCTTCTCCTGAGTTTACTACAACTAATTTTTTTTTTTTTTTTTTTGCCTAAGCATAACTTACAATGTACAACAGATGGTAAAGGGAAACCTGGAGTTTGAGTTTCTTCAGCTAATAAACAAGATGGCATTAGGGGTATAGTGGGCTGTGGTACGTTTTAGTAATGGATGTTGTGGAAGGAGAGATTCCCTGCTGACAATCCTGAAGGCTGACTGATCCAGGACAACTGTCCAGTCTGGGACCTGGTCACTTTCCCCATCTGATCAACTGCCTAAAACTGAACAAAGTCCCAAGAAAAGAAATTTTGTATTTAAACTGTTTACTGGCTCGCTTTCTTTTTCTTTTTTTGGAAACTGGGGATTGGCAAATGACCTTAGAGTAGTAGCATTTTTCATAAAATATAGCTCTCTGGATTCATGACTCAGTTTTGTTTTTTTGGGGCCTGTAGTGACCTCCCTTAGGTTTTTGTCGACTCCAATATTTTTAGATGTTTTGTAGCGGCATGGTTTTTGAATAGTTAAACCTCCATATTGCCAAAAAAGAGTCGAAATGGTTTGCTCTGATTTTTGCCCAAATTTTTACTTCTGTTTACTCCTTCAATTATGTGCCTTTCCTTATAAGCTCAAAATATAATCGTTTACTCAATTTTCTCAAAGGGTTACCCCAATATCCATATGCCAATACCTCACATGCCTTTTCATTTACTTCAATAGCTCCCACTCTAAACCTGTGCCAGTTTTCTCCTTAGAACTTCAGGTCTGGATTTCTCATCACAGTATGTAAGGAACAACTGGATCTCATTCCCAGACATGGAGAAGTTCCACACCGCCTTTTACCTTATGTAGAAAATCTGAGGAGGATAATGCAACAACTTTGCATTTCTCCTTGGCCTGTCTATGGATCAAACATTAATGCTCTTATAAAATCTGCATTCTACTTACAAAAATCAATGTAAACACTCATGATCCTCTTACTTTGTAGATAGATATTTGAGGTTCTGTGAAATAGGGATTTTCTTTTTCTTTCTATGTCCCTCATTTTCAGTTCATAAATAGATGATCTGGTCTCACATTTAGATGAACTGGTTGGAGCCCCTTTGTCAAATTAAGTAGGAAGATGGTATTCTTCTATTAATTAATTGTGACGGTTTTGATATTGAGGTCCCTCCCGTAAGAAACAGATACTCTCTAAGGAAAACTGGGGCTCCTGGTACCAATGGAATTGTTCATTTTATCCAGTACTAGTTTGTTCTGCTTCCAGGGTCAGAGCCAGGGGTATGGTTGTAGGTTTCAATGAAGTAGATTTTTTTTTTTTGTAAGAAGAAGAGCGAAACATTTCAGATCTGTCCAACCACGGGGCAAGCTCCCTCGGAAAGCTCTGTGCTTGCCATCCCCCCACAGGACCAGGTAGGAGGCTCCTGTCGGGAGGCCCATGAAGTCCATGCTAGTGACGAGGAGGAAAATGCACTTTCATAACCAGAAAGACAAGGCTTGTTTCCACCTTCATTACAACCTATTAGTGAAATTTAAGAGGAAACCAACAACTCACCACCCAACACAGGCACCTGCAGGCTCCAATATTCATTTCTGAGTCCCTAAAGGAAACCCATATGTTCAGATTTGGGGGACACAGCAGAGACTCTGCTGCCTGAATCCCACGTGCCCTGGGATGCTCCTGAAGTTATGAGGGCCGAGTTGGGCACCATGTAGTATCCGCTTTCAGAACTGCCCAACTGAGCCACCTCTTCTGACTCTCTGTGCACCTGCTAAGAGCCACGTGCTTCCTGAGGAGCCCCTGGCTTTGCCTGCACACGCCCTCTGTGAGACCATGACACCCAAGGGGTAGCAATTCCCCAGGAGTGGGAGGTCACTGCCTCTCCTTCCTCACATCCTCTTCTCAGCTAAAACCCCCATCTTTCAGGTCTCAGCTTCCTGTCACCACCTCTTGCAGGCAGCCTATCCCAGTGCCAGCCCTGGACAGGGGTCCCCCTCTGCTCCTTGCACTGTGCCCGCAACTGTACTGAAGTGGTGATCACAAGACCAGCTGGCTTTGGGATTCTGGCTTCCCGTATGCTATTGAAAACAGGGTTGCGGTATTTCTGTTGGTATAATACTGATTTTTCAGAATTCAATCTGAAGTCATATTCATTTATACCTTGATATGCACTTACGTAAAATAGAGACATACTGTCTTTAGGTCTCAAGTTGAACAAAAGTGCAGGTGTTTATGTTTAGAAAGTGCTCTGATCACCTCCCCTCTTGGTTTCAAACCCTTCCCAGAAGATCTCCCTTTAATTCCCGTCATTTTAGTTTTTTCATGTCTCCTCAAAGCAGTTTTGGGCTCCAATCTACTTCAATAGACTACAGAATCACGTAGAATAAGGGTGGGGTGGAAAGACACAGTTAAGCAAACAGGAGAAGGATGTGGTGAGGGGATCAGGAGAGAGAGGATGGTGGGGGGAAGGGAAAGAGAAGGGGGAAAGGGGGAGGGGGAAGGAGAGGAAAGGGAGCAAAGAGGGGGAAGTTCCCAGACCCAGTTCCCAGCCCTTCAGCTGGAGCCAGACACTGCCCTTCTCCCAGAGGGGGTCCCTTCTCTCCCCTCCCCTCTCTACTCCACCCCTGTCTGTTTTCCTTCTGAACTGAAACCAGTTCCTTCGGGCCTGATCTCTCTTGCCCGGGACAATTATATCAGCCTGGACCTTCTTTCCTGATCCTCCTACGTGAAGAAAGCAGCTGAAAGGACTGAGGAGCCTCAGCTGGGCCCTACACCGCTCTTAGCAAGAACAGAGACTGGGGACTAGTTTGGAATATAGTTATTTAACTATAGGTGCAACCGTTTGGATATAGCTTATTTAAAAATAAAATATGAGCATCAACACAGCCTTTTCAGGACCCCACGCTGCAGCACCATGGAATTAGAGACCTGGATTGCCATCTTCCTGCATTCCTCACAACTGTCATGTTTGGGACCGCAGTGGGGAGTGGCCCCTGAGTCTCCCCACTGCACTGTCACTCCTGTTCCGAACCCAGGGCCTTGCACAGAACTTGGCTACTACAGAAAAAGTCAACTAAAAACTGCACTTGTGTGTGCTATAAAACCATTGCTCCTTTGATTCCTCGGTGTCCCACATATAAAGAGGAATTAATTCCAAGTTTATTGTGAGGAAAGCTTTGTGTGTGGCCTTTGACAAGATCACTGGCCTCTCAGGCCCCTTCTGTGAACAATAGGAATGATGATGTCCACCTGATGTGGCTGTTCTGAGGATAAGAAACAGTGCGTTTCAGTCACAAAACAACATGGGCACCCAGTGGGCACTCAACGGGGCTGGTAGCCATCAGTCACTGTAGGTGCTCTGCTTCCCTCTTTTGTTTTTGGCTGGCGCTGCCTGAAACTCCAGAGGAATTTGAAGTTCAATCACAGCAGCTGTGATCATCATTTTGGTTAGCATAGTTGCTTCTTTTCCTACTTCCTACTGTTCTCTATTTTTAAATCCCTGCGTATGGACATGTGCTTTGTGAATGTTATAATTCTCACCCTCGGCCAGTCATTTCAACTACTCCATCTCCGTGAGGACGGCAAAGGTCTCCCATTTTCTCACATAAAACAAAAAGCAAGAATGACAAACCAGCACACAAACAAAACCCTGCAACACCCACGATGCTCTCGGTGAGAACCTGCACTTGCTGAGTGCTCGGGGGTCTCTGGGCCACCCCTGGGCCAGGGGAAGTGCTGCCTCATCTCCTTTCTTCCCGGAACAACCCTTTGCAGGTGACCTGGGCTTCCACTTTCCCTTGGTGCTTAGCCTCTGGGGGGGTGGGGTCTTTCCTTTTGTGCCAGCTCATCAATGCATTTAAAACAGGGTTTTAGTATTTGATCCAACATCATAGTTGTTCTATTTGGGAAGGGCCTTCAGGGAGCCTGGTCTACCATCCAGCCTGAAATGGAGATGGCTTTCCGGTACCTCTCCCACAAATCACTCTTCTGTTTCAATTACCCAGAATTGGTTTTCTCTGCTTGTAAGTAAGAAACCTGGCTGATGGAGGGGAGGCCCTTCTCCAAGACCCTTGGGGCTTCCCTCTCCTTCTGGTGACCCTGGGAAGGAGGTGAGGGCAGGATTTGCCCATGGGGCCAGGATTTGGGGTACTTATACCCCCTCTACCCAGCCTCTGCTAGGATTTCAGAAAACAGTATTTCAAAAACATTTCAGGAGGTAACTTTACTTGATCAAGAAAGACGTGAAAAACGATTATCTACAGTTTCCATAATTTCATTTGAAAGGAAATGTTTAGCCAACATAAAAGACATCATCTCAGAATAAGAATAATTGAGCAATGTTAGCTTTAGGACAAGCTCGATCTCTGGCCTTTGATTTCACTTTAGACCAATGACATCTTCATCCTGGGCCTTCAGATCAGGCTTTCGAAGTGCCGGCCTCATTACGTGGGAGGGCACAGGGCCCACCCCTCCCCTGCCCTATGGCGGGGACAGACCCTGGTTGCCTGCAGCTGATGATACTGGCAGTGCGTGCCCAGGGCCTCCCTCATCCCAGACTCTCCACCCCTGGGTGCTGGGTGGAGGGCAGGGGAGGAGGACCCAGTGGTTAAACAGCACTAGATCCAAACATATGTCTCTACTGGAGGCAAGGGAAGCCACGGGCTCAGCCCCGCCCACAGAGAACATAGGTTCCCTCAAAACCCCCTGCTGCTCCTGGGAGGGTTCCCTGCTCACATTCCCTCCATCCAGTCCTGAGAGTCAGGGAAAGGGCTTGCTGAGCCCGGGCAGAGGGGTACAAGTGCCCCAAACCCCGGCCCCATCGGCAAGTCCTATTCTCACTTCCTTACTTACTGCCTGTGTGGCCAACCGAGGCAGAGGTCATGACCTATCTGGCCACCAGCAACCTAGTAGGACAGAGGAGTTGAGAGGACCAGATGACCTCTGCAGCCCCTCAACAACACCCTTAAGGGATCCTCCCCTTGGGCCCGTGGCCTGGCACCCCCAGCCCTACCCCCTGCTCTGGGCATGGAGAGCTTGACTCTTCCTGAGGTGACCAGCCTGAGGGGCGCTGGCTCAGACTGTGAAGCCCAGGGCCATTCTGCCTTCAGAATAATCCCTGTGGGAACCTCTTGCCATACAGAGGGGAGGAAAGTCTGTACAGAGGCCTCTGAGCTTCTAACCACAGGTTTTCCTACCAGGGTTTTGGCTCTAATCACCAACAGGGAAAACAGCTCATCATCCAAAAGAATGAACACTCAGAGGAGGCCCTGCTGAGAAGCAGGCTCTCCCAGCCGTGTTGAGCGGCTTCCCATTTTGTTTCTGTGTGATCGGGAAGGGGCACCACAGAAGAACAGAACTCAAACAAACAAAATCTTTCTGTCTTACTAGGTGCTAACCAGAACTGAAATCCAGATTTATGTCTGCAGGTGGTGGCGGGAAGCTGCTGGCTCTGCCTCTCCCACAGAGAGCATAGATTCCATTCAAAAACACGCGCAGCTGTTCCTGTGAGTTTTGGCCACGTCATCAAAACACTCAATCTGGCACCTGAGGACTTCTCTGTTCGGGGGAATACCTCACAGAGAGGCAGTGCTTTGTGATTTGGAAAAAATGCAGCCTGCACAGGGCTTTCTCTATTGTACACCTGAAGAGCCAAACCTTACCAAGTTTCCATAACCTGCCCAAGGTCACTGAGCAGGGGAGCTAGGGCTCCGACCCAAGTCTTCAAGTCTCAAGCTTACTGTTTTTTTTCCCACATGACCCATGCATTTACTTACTCATTGGTTTATTCATTCATTCAATCAACAGTTTCAAGGGCTTAGCATGTCGGTTTACAGTCCAGTGGAAAAGACAGACACATAAATGACAGTGACAACGCAGTTTTGTGCTAAATGCCTGCAACGCCAGAAGGAAAAACCCTGGCAGTTTTGTTGTCATGTAGTGGAAGGGAGATGTGTGTCAGTGAGCCGTGAGAATACAGGGAGATGGTGCAAAAGGAGGGATGTGTGCAAGCAACCCCGTGCACTGAGAGATGGGCACCAACTACACAGGGAAGGGGGCTTCACGGAGGAGGTGATATGGAGTCAAGAAAAAAAAAAAAAAGAGTGCTCATCAAGACAGGGCAGCCAAGATGGAAGACCTAAAAACCACAGGAGAAAGGGGCAAGCAGAGATGGCGGTCACCGGCTCTGAGCACAGGACTGGCTCAGGGCTGACAAATTCAGAGTGGTTGCAGGAGCCAGTGTGAGGCCAGGCATATTTTTAAGTTTTAAAAGAACATTTTTTAACTGAAGTGTAACATACACACAGAAAAGGACACAAAACTTCACTGGGCCGCTCAGTGAATGTTCACAAGGTGAACGGACCTGCATAACACACGCAGCTCCTGAGAAGGAGCCCAACATGGCAGAACAGACCTCCAGCGCTCAGGAGCCCCGGCGTGGCCCTCACCAGTCATGACCTCCCATCGAGTAACCACGATTCTGATTTCTGACAGCACATATCAGTTTCACCAGTCTTTGTACTTTACATAACATGGAACACGTACTCTCTTGAGCTGGTATTTTTAAATCAACATCTATGTTTGATTACTGGGCACAAAGCTGCCAAGAGCATTCTTTTCCATGTCTTGCTGATGGATGGAAGCAGGGGTTTCCCTTGGATCTTTATCTAAACATGAGACCGTGGGGTCACAAACAGGCAAGGAATATTCTTAGCTTTACTACCAAATTTGAATTTGTCACATTTTTCTAAGCAGAGATAGGGAGCTAGAGGCAGGGAACTGTATTAATTAAGGATGTTTTGATTTGATCTCAAGCACCAAGAAATACAGCTTTGATCAACTTGGGTCACTAGGGTGACCCAATCACTAGGGTCATCAGAAAGGAGGTGACATGGTGGGACCGGGATGGGTCCAGGAGGTCCCCAGGGGTCGAGTCCCAGTAAAAAAAAAAAAAAGTCACATGACAGGTAGAGGAGGAAAAGTTACCCCCAGAAGATCCACAGCACATAAACAGGGAAAGGGATGTCAAACAGACGGAAAGGAAACGCGCCCTAGACCGTGGAAGGTGACGGCCACCTGCCGAGCGAGCTCTACTGAAGCTTGACTTATGCTGTAAACAACACAATGCAGATACTATTATCCCCATTTTAACTGACGAGAGGACTAAAAAGTCACTTCCAGAGGAGCCCAGCAACGGGACCCTGCCCTTCAGCGGCCTGAAAGGCCCAGAATATGAGGAGAAGCTCTTACCTCAAATCATGTCAGCTCCGCTTCTCCCGACGGGATGAAGGTGGGTAGGGAGCAGAAATTTAAACACTTAAATAACCCTTCTTTTGTAGCCTTGGGCGTTGCTATCATCGGTGAGTCCCTGAACCTTCACGGGAAAGGCCCGCGGCTACGACCGGGTCCCGTAGTTTGGCCGTAAACCTCTTTGCCGCAAATATTTTCGCTGCATAATTAATTGGCCGTAAGGCAATTTTGTCGTAAAAGATAAACTAACTGACCCTTTGGTTTGACACGTATAATACAAAAATCACGACAGATGATGATGATTTGCCCCAAGAGTTGCATTTCTTATTTTGAAACACATTACATTGGAGGAGAAAGAGGCCGAGGGCCTGGAAAGTGCAGAGTTGGACCCACATCTCCCATAGAACTCTGGAACTTCTATCAGCGGACGTGCAACACGTGACAATACGGCAGTGCACACAGCAGTGTAGAAGGCTTTCACTACCCAGTACAAAGCTCAGTGACAAATAGCATCCTAGTATTTAGAAACTGATGGCTGATACATCTTTTAATGAAGGAAGACACTTTATGGGGACTTCCCTGGTGGTGCAGTGGTTGAGAAGCCGCCTGCCGATGCAGGGACACACGGGTTCGAGCCCTGGTCCGGGAAGATCCCACATGCCGCGGAGCAACTAAGCCCGTGCACCACATCTACTGATCCTGTGCTCTAGAGCCCGTGAGCCACAGCTGCTGAGCCCACGCACCACAACTACTGAAGCCTGTGCGCCTAGAGTCCGTGCTCCACAGCGGAGCGGCGGGGGGGGCCCACTGCAGTGAGAGGCCCGCACACTGCGGCTAAGAGTGGCCTCCACTCGTGGCAACTAGAGAAGGCCCGCGTGCAGCAACGAAGACCCAACACAGCCAAAAATAAATAAATAAAATAAATTTTTATATAAAAAAAGACACTTTATGGAAAAAGTGCAATGCTGAAGGAGATAAATCAAAAAGCAAAAAAAAAAAAAAAGTGTAAAATACTATGAATGTAAGACTTGGGAGACAAGTGTTTAGGTAAAACCTCCTAAGTAAAATCAGTTATTTGAGCAGTATTCCCATGAATCTATGCACATTTTAAATGTATTCAACTATTTGTATTTTGCAATAAAGTCCTCTTAATTTTGTTACTCATTGTTCATGTTTCATGATGTCCTTTTTAATGCCCCTCTTATAGTTTTAGTTATTTTATCTTTTACATCAAAATTGCCTTATGGCCAATTAGTTATGTGGCAAAAATGTTTGGGGCAAAGATGCTTACAGCAAAGAAACTTACGGCAAAAATACCTAGAACTGGCTGTGACAGTAACTGGAGAATGGAGCTCTCTGGAAGGACCACAGTGCGGGGCGGGAGAGGCAACCTGCGGCTTTGGGTGTCAGGGCAGTGGGAAGAGGGAGGACCCCTGAATATTCCCGCCAAATTTGCCCAGGGGTCTGGGCTTCATCTATACATTTGTTAAAGCTACATTTACTGACAATCTACTCTGAATCCAACACTGCCCTAAGGATCCAAGATAAAAGAGTTCACAGTCAAGAAGTTCACAGTCACAAGGCAGGAGAGGCTAGTAAGCTATGACAATACACTGCTCTGCAGTGACAGGGACATGCCAGGTATGAGGAAGTTAACCCAGGGGTCAGGGAAGGCCTCATAGAGGAGGGAACACTTGAGCTGCAACTATGACAATAAGTAGAAGTGTGATGATGTTGTAATTTGCTTTAAAATACCCAGTATAGGCAATGTGATAGTACGTATTAATGTTCTCTGCACGCTAGGGGCCAGTTTCCCTGATCAGAAATTTACACTCCAGATCATTTAAATAGTAGAGTCTCAACATAAAGTCAAGGGCCAGAGCTCCAGCTTCCTTATCCCAAAGGAGACCAGAAGCTTTATTAGTTAGGATAGTGAATGTTAAGACTGACTTTTCAGTGGGGAAATTACTGACTCCTTAACTAGCATCACTGATGAAATTAATGGTATTTCATAGATGTGAATTCAATCTACACTGGCTACAGTATTTTGGAGACTTTTCCTACTGCTCCATAGCCAGGGTATAAGAATCGACCGAGGTCTTCAGCCTGTACTCTTGGGGTGGTACCCAAGGCTTGATTCCTAAATGATTGGGTTGGAGGAGTCTGGTTGCCAATGGCATTACAAGACTAATGGGATCCTGCTTCCAGATGACCAGTGCATCTGCTTCCAGTGTATCTTCCATGTACAATGATTGTCAGATCACCGAAAAAGGCGCTGGACTTCCCAAGCTCACAGAAGACTTCTGTGAATGGTCTCACGCTTGCTTGCTTGCTTGCTAAAATGTGTTTGCTGAAGATGTGTTTCTACAATGTGGCAGAAATTGATCCTGAAAATTGTTTTCATTATAACATAGTGAAGATGTGGGGTTTGGGGACTACCTTCACCTGCCAAAAAGCCTGCGAATGAGCAAATTGGTTTAGGTCAATTTGCAGCAAGGAGTGCCACCAGGTGGGGCAGATAAAGAGGAGTCCTCTGGGCAGGGAACACACTAAGAACCAAGGCACAGGGTAGATCTCAGCCACTGGTAGTACGTGGGTTTGCCTCAGGTGCAGGGTGTCAAAGGGCAGGGTAGATGAGACTGTTTCCCTCCTGGAGGATTTCTGTGCTCTCCTGAGTCTGGGCTTCATCCCTTACATTAATGTTGTCAACAATGTGCCCAGGGGTGACCCACATCAGAATCACCTGGGTGGGTGGGGCCCTAGATTCTGCTCATAGAAATAAGCTCCCCAGGTGATTTTTCACCCACCAGAGTTTAGGAAGACAAGGAAGCCATGGCAGGGTGCTGGGCAGTGGGATGACTGGGCTGGTGGTGTATTCAGACCCTCAGGCAGCAGTCTCATGGAGTACGGTGGGAGGGTTCTGATGTGAGGCCCAGATTCTGGTCAAGAGGTCTTGGTGACAGTCCAGGCAATGGTTCTGGAAGTGGGCCAGTTGGTTTAAAGAGGCCTTGAGGTAATGACCAGCCTGAGGAGTGATGGATGGGCTGTGAGAAGGGCTGGGTTGAGGGAGCCAGCCGGGCTGAGGATGACTGACAGACGTCTGGTTTGGGGCCAGGATGGAGAGTGACAGTAGCAAGGCTTTCTCAGGCTACTATATGGTTGTGTCCTTTTTGCCCCGAGAATGCAGATGGAAGCTTACCTGTGGTTCTGTTGCTCCCTGGGCCTGTCCGGAGCCCCCTCAGCCTGGCTCCTGTTACCTGCCTGCTCTGGTCAGCAGCTCCTCTACTCCCACCTGCGTCGTGCCTGGTCAACGATAAATTCTAGAAAGCGTAGTTCAAATGAAAATAGCACGATTTGCTAACTTTCATGTAATGGGCTGTTACACCCTTCACCTGCATTTAGTTTCTTTTAAATGAAACAAAAATAACCCTAAAAGTGGACTGTGCAGAAGAAATAACAAGAGCTGTTTCCCTCTGGTCACTGGTGCCCCAAATCCCTGCCAGATGGTCAAGCAGAGAAGCTCATGTTTCAGCAAATTACAGAACCTCATTAGGACTCTATTTCATGTTCTTAGATGCTCTAGGCCTTTATATGAGGTGACGTTGATTTCTTAAACTTGTATGACAACATAATGAATGCACATAAGTGAAGTGTCCAATGAAATGTGAAAAAATCGGTGAATTCTTTGCATATTTTATTTGTCTTTTTTTGATTTCCAACTCACACACATCTGGCATATTTTACATCTTTGCAATAAAACATGGTTACAATAGCTTAAGGAATTTATATATCCAAAATATTTCACCATGATCTCAAGATGAAATGAACTTGTCTTCCAGATGTTCATTATCCTCCCAATTCTAAGCTACAAACTCAAGATATTGCTTACAGCCTGGTGATGAATAAATTAATCATTACGCCGATTCCCCAGAATTTCAGAATCTCATAAATACAAACAACAATGAAGAAGGAATTCAGTGCTAAAACTTACTAGTACAAGGTGGATAACAAATAAGTAATCACATCAATAAATAATGATATGTTTCTGGTGCAAAGTGCCAATACAAAGAACCCATTATCTTGTTTTTATCTTTTTAAATAAATGACTGCAAGTGAGTGTAAATTCTGAGAAAATTACATTCCTGTAACATGCCTCATAGCCCTACCGACACAATATGTACATATCTATGACGATACAGTCACCAAATATACAAAGAAGAAACATGAATAAAGTGTATATACCCTGGGTGTATAACTTGATCAGTACAATGTATGGAAAATCATTTGATAGCCATCATTGTATATCATAAAAGATGAAGTGCCTTAGGCTAAGAATGTGGCTTTAGGTGAAAATTTCACAAGAACCTAAAAGAATAATGCCAGTTATTGTTATAATAAAGTCTGACTTATTATTAAAGAAACTAAGCTATTCAAGAACCAAAGAGAGAGAGAGGGCGGGGGGGAAAAAAAAACAGCAAAAAAGTTAGCATCAGATTCTCCTCCCCTAATGTACACACGCTAAGCCAGCAGGATGATTCTGGAAGAGTTGTCCAGGAGTTGGGAAGTCATTACTATGGAACTAAATGGTCGGGACTCCTATTTATACAATAAAACCAGGACCTCATCCCTAAGCCCCCTTTCTGCTGTGTCTTCAAATTATGAAGGTTACGGCTGAATTTTCTTTGTATCAAGTACCAAAATGGCAAATAATGGCTTAGTATTCAAATGCTTTATGAGCAAATTTCACTTAGAAGGGATGAATTTAGATTTAAAAGTGCAAAACTATGTATTTTGGTGAAAATGTCAAAAATTACTGATTGAGCCCAAATTCAGTCCTTTCATACAAGCTGTGTCCTTGCACAGATCGTACTATTTCCTAGTGTCAATGCACCTGTCCCATCAAGACTTCAGGATTAAAGAACATGCAAGTTGTAACTCCACAATAAAATTAAGAAATGTTTTGTTCTTTATACAAGGTTTTACTTTTACAAAAGTATCCCTTTAAATAAGATGCATCTGATGTACAAAGTATCAAACGTGTTTTTTTTTTTTTTCTCAGCTTGAAAAGAGGCTGGAAATGGGATGCAGGTTAGGTTCAAAGCTTAAACTTTGTAACAACTGGACACAAGGTTCCTCAGAATTGTCAAAAGTCTCTTGTGACACGTCCTACTACCTTTTCTCAATAAACGACAAGATATGAAATAATTACCAAAACATCTCCTAATTCATATAATTTACATGATATAAGCTTGCTTGGTAGCAGCTGGTGTTCAGTAGTGAAAAAACACACAAAGTAAAATGGCTGCTGACTACAATGTACAGCTATTGCTGGGTGTGATGGAATGTACAAACGGAGGTCGATGTAGACGAGTTTTTTTCCACCAGAGATATTGCCTTTCCATGCAGCACTTGTGCTCTCAGCTTTAACTTGGCTTTTGGCTCTCCATTTGTCTTCAGTATCTGTTCTGATGCTCATAATGCCACCGATTAAAATCTATATTAAAAGCTACAATGCTACCAGAAGCCATGCCAGTGATCAGAGTCCTGGAAAAGCAGAGGCAGTAGTTAAGAGAGACACAAAATCACTGATGTGGTGCTACTTTACACTAAACAATAGCACGATCTCAAAGTTCACCAGGTTTTACTCTTGTGTGCCCTCAGGTAGGATTAAAATTTATTCTTGGTTCTCCTAGGAGAAGCTGAATCAATTCTGAAAACACCTGGACTGCCAGACCACATGTTGATTAACTTTAGATCAGACAACTCATCAGATAAACACTTTCTGAGTAGGCATCCTCACTGTATGTTTATCTCTCAATTTGTAACTTATGTGCATATGCTACTGCTCCAACATATCAAGGACATCATAAAACAACAATAATAATTGAAATTGAGGATGAGATTGAAAAAGAAACAGAAACAGTATCTTTCCTTGCTCCTCCTGGGAGACCACTAAGACGACTACAGCCTTGCCTATGCTCTCTCATCTACTCTCTCCCCCATACCGAGTGAAGGATAAAGATCTTACCAAACCTTTCCTGCCCTCTGCACCCCTTGAGAAGAGCTAATCACTTCCTTCTTCTGTTCCTCTGCTCCTGCTTCCCTCACAAACATTTATTATGATTATTTGAGCTCTTTGGGGTCAGTGATCTTGTTTTGTATCCTCAGGACTGTGCACAGTGTTTAATCTACGATGGTGGCAGCAAGTGTTTGCAACATGAATACATGAATGAATAAGAATATCCGGGAGAATATTTAAACTACTTAAGAACACAAATCATTTCAAATACTTTAGAAACACCCATGTATATAAAATAATTACATGGTAAACCATTCCCATTTATGAATACGGACTACAGCATTTTGGAACACTTTTGGAACACTCTAATAATAATCTGCTTAAATTTTCTTTAAAACAGGTTGGGCTGCAGATCAAATACCCCTTCCCCAAACTAACTTAAATTCCATTGCTTTTCTTGATGACTTCAGTACCGTTTTACTATAGTGTGAAGATGCTTTGTTAAATTTACCATATAAGCCTTAACACTCATACTGTTTTAAAACCAATACTCTTATAAAGAATATACACATAGTTGAAATAAGTCGGTTAATAAGCTTTTCTTATTTCTGTTAAATATATAGCAAAAAATGAGAAATTACCATATTAAGATTATAGTTTTAATTTATTTTTTAAATTTAGAAATTTAGACTTTATATTCCAATAATTCTTTTCACTTTATAATAAACCCAAAGGCAAACTTTAGGAAATAACAAAATCTTGTTGCAAATTGAGGAACAGGAGAAAATCATATTACTTTGTTAACATTCCTGTCAATTCTTTCCAAGAAAAGATTATAGTGTCTTGGGGAAATACATAAAATACCACAAAATAACACAAATGGCAGATATGTGAATAAGAAAATGGGGGGGGGGGCGGTGCTGGAGATTGTTTCAAGTAACGAGTGCCTCGTATTTTTAAAACAGAGGCCAGCTGTAGTCTGTACGTTGCATTTGGCTGCATTTAGCTAGATGTATGCCTCAAGCCGAGACTCTGCTAAAAAATATGTGTTTCTTTCACATAATGTAAGCCAGGCAGGCCTGTCTGAGACCAGGTACGGATGTGAGAACAGAGAAGCTGGTGGGGATAATTCTACATTTTGGGCAGTGTCTAGACGCGCCTGTTTTTCTTCAGACCCATTTCTTTCTTTTTCCCCCCTTATTCTCTTCCTCTGTTTCCTTCTTACCAGAATCCTTTCTTACAGTACTTACTCCTCTCCTCAATTTACCCTTCTCTGCACTAGTCTTTCTTCCATCTGCATGCTGGAATCTTCTTCACAGCAGGTTTCACCCTTGGTAAAATGTTAAGAACTTTCAATGACAGTTCTTGAGCGATTACATTTCTCCCCAACATGGCTCACCTCTGGTCATGGGATAAGTCCATTGCTCTAATGCCAGCATCACATCCGGGGTAAATGTACAGCTGCTTGAAGTCACAGGCCTGCCAAACCTCCACCACGCCATTGTCCCCTCCGGTCACCAGGTTCTGGCCATCGCTACTCAGGAGAATGGCCTTTGGACAAGGGAGAAAAGCAACCATTTCTCTCAGTGTTTCCCAAAAGATCAGTGGGCACTACTGGAAGGCACTTAATACAAGTCCCTTGTCATTATTTTCTACTTTTAGCCACTTGTCCAAGTTTTCTAAAGTCCAATCCATAGACTTTCCAATGTGGAATTCATCAAAGTTCTTACATAAACAAAGCATCTTATTAAAACCAATTTAGGTTACAAAATAACAGAAGTCCCAAAGAGAATATTATCAGTCTAATCCAGAAAGAACTTGAGAATTAAGTAACATGATGTTTTGTTAAGTTCTGAATACTAGCTATATCAAGACTTTTAGAACAAATGGCAGAAGCATATTTAAAAGCTGTTTTTAATAATGATAAACCAGCAATTATAATTCATTTGTGAGTGATGGGCAATTTGGTATGTAATTTTGGTCTAGGGTTCAGAAGATAAGACTCTTTGACAATAAACTCATTTTTAACGTCAGGGGAGTGCAACGCAGGAACAATTGTTTGTAAGAGGAGATTAGGAGAAAATCTCCTTAAGGGTCTAACCTCTAATCAAACTACAGCCATCACCTCCAAAGTCTAATTCACTGAGTTGGCTACTTGGGATTAAATGAGCTTTGGGTTTGTTCAAAGCATCAATCAACGTGAATTCATATGCTTTTACAAACCAACACACATTTACCTGGATACCAGAGAAATTCTATTACGAGTCATTTAATGTAAAATAGTCAATCTTTAACCTCTTGGTTAGGTCCCCAGTTAGCACGGAACATGCAGATTTACCCGTGTTGAATCGTTGATCTCCATTTGAGCCAAAAGTTTCCCATTGATGCTGAAATTGCTGAATCGCCCTCGTTCATAGTAGATGATACAGTGGCCTTCACTGGAGACAGAGATCAAGCGTGGGAACAAGCAGTTTTCTGGTCCTTCGAGGGCTCTTAGCAAATCTCCAGTGATTGTGTGGACGAGGCAAGGGCCCTCTGCGGAGCGGGGAACAGAAAGGCCAGAGTCATTGGTGACGACCAGTCACGTATTAGCTCCCACACACCTGCAAACCGTACCTGAATAATACACTCAGATTTGTTGAAAGAAGGTAGAAAAGAAAAGAACTATGGTGGCAAGAGCAAAGCACTGATGTTAGATTTCAACAGAACAAGTACAGAGAACTGTTACATAACACACACGTGTCTTCCAAACTTTTTATCTAGGTCAGTAGTTGCTCTTTTCCTTCATGAGATAATATTCATTAAAAAAGGATACAGTTCATACATTACGTGAGAATAAAAGACTGTATGTCAAAGTTTTCTCTTAATATGTGCTTAGAACTTTTTCTTTAGAAAGTTCAGGAGAATTATCAAAACAATCACTAATTTTCTTTAGTATCATCAAAATTTTAATTGTACCACATAAATACAATACTATCAAATAATAAGTTTTACCATTCTATAGTCTATACATAAAATGTAAAAGGCAAAATTAAGAAAAGGAATCCAGTAATTCAGACTGTAGGAACACTTTTTTCTTTTTTAAATAAATGAAGAGTGAGGCGAGAATGTAAAAGTAGTATGGGGAGTGACTTATTTTTTCTCAGGTAGAAATTTTAAGATAAAACATTCAGTAGTCAAGTTCAGACAAATAATTGGTTAATGTAGTTTGGTATTACCTGTCCCCCAGAACCCCCAGAAAAACTGCATAAAACCATGCACGAATTACATTCTTATGTTTCAAACAATTGACTTCAGTAGATACAAATTTTACAAGTGACATTATAAGGCTATACCTAAATGTTTTCCTGATTACTAAAGTAATAGACGTGCATTCCAGAAAATACAAAGAGTTAGAGAAAAAAAATAGCAATCACTTCTAGTACCAACCATCAGCTACAGAAAATTAATGTTTCTCCCTATGCATATTGTGTCTCTTGCTTTCCTTCCCTTTCCTTTTTTTCTTTTTTTTTTGCTTTACAGAACAGAATGATATTACATGTTATTTCTAAGACAGACATTAAAAGACATTTAGTGAAAATATCCTATGTGTCCCTCCCGGGGTTATTTATTCTTAAATACGAAAACGCAGTGTCCCTGCCTTCAGACATTATACCCATTATCTCTAAAGCGGCCAGAATAAGCTCCTATAAGCCAAACCTGATCACCTCATCGCCTTGCTGACGCCAATGGCTCCCCACTACACTCAAAACAAAATACTTGTGCCACGGGGGCCCCTCACCTCTTCAGCCTTTGTCTCCTTACGTCCGCGGTGTCCTCACCACACTCGGCCCCTTTGGTTTTCTTTCAGTTTCTCCTAAGCATTAGGCTCCTTACTGCCCCGGAGCCTCCCGTGGAGAATTGGTATCTCAGCCAGAATTAGAATCCAAGTTTCCTGACTTTTCCCGAAACAGTACTTTTTCCACAAAAAGTCAAAAGAACTAAGTCATCGTATTTCCTTTCCCATCTACCACTACACAGTCCCCAGCCTTGAGAAGAAAATGACTTGTGGAGGGGGTTGGATCCAAGGCTGTGTCTGATGAGCAGCCTGAGCCCCCCATGGACCCCACCATCACGGATATCTTCCCCTTGTCTTTCATTTCTTTTATTTCTTTTTTTTTTACTATATTTTTATTTTTGGCTGCGTTGGGTCTTCGTTGCTGCACGTGGGCTTTCTCTAGTTGCGGCAAGCAGGGGCTACTCTTTGTTGCCATGTGAGGGCTTCTCATTGCGGTGGCTTCTCTTGTTGTGGAGCATGGGCTCTAGGCGTGCGTGCTTCATTAGTTGTGGCACATGGGCTCAGTAGTTGTGATTTGTGGGCGCTAGAGTGCAGGCTCAGTAGTTGTGACACACGGGCTTAGCTGCTCCGTGGCATGTGGGATCTTCCTGGACTAGGGATCGAACCCATGTCCCCTGCATTGGCAGGTGGATTCTTAACCACGGAACCACCAGGGAAGTCCCCTCCCTTTGCCTTTTTTTTTTCTTTTTGTTTTTGCGGTACGCGGGCCTCTCACTGTTGTGGCCTCTCCCGTTGCGGAGCACAGGCTCCGGACGCACAGGCTCAGCGGCCATGGCTCACGGGCCCAGCTGCTCCGCGGCATGTGGGATCCTCCCGGACCGGGGCACGAACCCGTGTCCCCTGCTTCGGCAGGTGGATTCTTAACCGTGGTGCCACCAGGGAAGTCCCCTCCCCTTGTCTTTTAAATGTTATCTGTAATGACTGCATGTATGGGTGTGCTGCAGTTTAATTTATCAGTGTTCTGGCTAGAATGCTGGTGAACACAAAGTACTACATAATATTTTATATCTATTTTATATTAGTACTAGTAAGTATTAATAATAAAACTAAGCAGCTACAAAAAACCTAGGGATTACATTTGTCTATGGAGAGCCTCCTAAAGGAAATAAATCGTAAATCATGGTTAACTTGTGAAAATCGTATAGTGTTTAAAGACCGAAAATGAAAGAAATGTCTTCTGACCTTTAGCACCACTGATAACAAGTCCAAGTTCGGCACAGACAGAAACACAGACAACTTCATGGTCATGGCCCGTGAGGACAGCTCTTGGTGCAGGATAGTCACCTGTAAAGGAACAGCAGCGGTGAGTCACTACAGACCAATGGCGGGAATGAAGAGCTATGCCATTAAATTGAACATTAAAAATAGCAATCATTGTTTAGTAAGGGCAATTATTAGCTGTGTGACCATGAGCCAGTTACTTAACCTCTCTGACCCCCTTTCTCATATCTTAGAGAATATTGTGCCTTTTTAAAGAGCTCCGTGTTTTTCTCTTCTGTTCATTCTGCTTCACCTGGTCGTTGAGTCTGTGATCTTGCCCTTATGGTGCCTGAGACCCCGCATGCTGGCCTGTTTTCCTCTGTGCGCTCATGTTCTGGATGGGGTTGAACCACCGCTTCCTCATCATGTCTCTCAGAAAAACATCCTATGCTTTGGTCTCGGCGATGCTGCTCTTTCTGAGAGCTGCCCCCCGGGTTGCAATCCCCCAGCCCCCACTGTAGAGGGGGCAGTGGGGGAAGTGAATGTCAAAGGGATGGCACTTGTGTCCACCTCCTGGGCAGCCCCTCCCTTGACTCTGATGTGATGCCATGGCCCTGAGTAGCTGGACTGGTGCTCCGATTCCCTGCCCCACAGTGGCAGGAGGGAAGGCATCAATAGATCGTGGAAAATTCTGGGAAGACGGTGCATAACTAAAACGCCCTACCCAGCAAGGCACCCAACACTCTTCCCCTCTGCCAATATCTCCTCCTTCAGACCCACCGGTCTTCTGTCTCTCCAGGAACTGCTCACAGTTTTCTGTGAGTTTCCTCAGATCCATCATGTGAGCCCCCACTTTGCTTCTGAGGCATTTCTTACTTAGATGGAGTATGGGAGGGAGAGCTGAAAGCCCACGTTAGTTGTGATTTTATTCTAAATTTATGTATCTTGCTATAATGTGTTTGAGTATTGGCAGAGTATCCTCTTAGATTTGACAGCAGTCCTAGATTTGTCCGAAACATATTTATATGATTTATAAACTTATGCTTCACAGATGCCTTGAGTTCCCTGACAAAATGAAGATTAATTATTGATAAGATTTTATGTGTAATATCATCTTTAATTTTTCTAAGTGATTATTTTATCTTGGAGAGACTGATGAATTAAAAATCCTGCAATTATATGTTTAATACAATTTATATAGAGTTTTCTAAACCTTTCCCTTATATGCTACAGAAAAAGTAAAAAGCAATCTAGTTCTACTGCAGGGAATTTAAAAAATGTATAAAAATATTAAAAATTTTCCTTATGTATGTAATATATTTTATATTAGAAAATAACGTTTTTCAAAGGTTTACCTCTGATTTAGAAAGCTTAAAATGTTCTATTTTTCATTACAATTTCCCCAGATCATTTGAATAAACTGTGAAACTTAACTATTAGGGGATTTTGTAGGGCCCCTGAAAGCACTGTTTCCCTCTTTCAACTATAGAAAAGTAAATAAAATGTTATTCAGGGGTTTTGAGCTGGAGAACCTGCAGCAGGGGGAAAGCGCATTTCCTATATTTCATTTCATTGTCAGGGACAGATGTCACACACCCCAACAATCATTCAAAATCCTAGGAATATTCTGTCACTGTCACATCACAATTGATGGATGTAGCTACGGGTTAAAGGGCCCTGCGCAGAGGGAGGTGCAGGTGAGACCTCTCCTCTAAGGACCATAGCACCACTGCCCTCCTTCCCTAGTCATTTCCTCAGGAGAAGAGCTTTCTGGGTGATGGAATTACTATGAATGATGAACAAACACATCCAATTTTGAGATTCCTTATAGGCAAGCATTTGGAAACTCCAAATATAAAAGTCTTATAGTAAACAGATTCCACCTCATTTTTATCACAAGATATTTCAATATTCTCAAAATGGATGATGAAAAAAAGTGCAAAGGTGTTAGATGCTGCTATCCACAGAGAACTGACAAGGAGAGCATTGTCAGTGTGATAGTCTGTGGCTTTCAGAGAAAAGATCAAAGTAAAGATTGCTTATGGTTCTTATTATTTTCAACCTCATTTATGGGACTACTAATATGCAGGGGAAGCTTTGGTCCTTCTGAATTGGAGCTAAACAAAAACAGCAGAGTTTTTCTGTGAACCTCAGTGCAGTTCTGGGGGAGTCGGAAAATGAACCTCTTGATGATGTATGACATTCAGATTTTATCTGTGACCTTTGCTGAGTCACTGAAGAATCACTGTAGAAGGTATTTTCATTCACATTTATACTATATAAAAATGATGGATTTTTGACTTGAAATCCCAGAACAAAAGATTTCAAAGGGTGCAGCAGTTTCATCACTACTCTGATTTCAAGATTTATTTTGAAAAAATTATGTTAGACATTTGCTGGGGTAGCTCAGAAAAACTTAGTTTGTGAGGAATTCCTGTTGAGGTACTGCGTCTTCAGCCACCTGAGGGCTGCTGCAGAGGTTTCTGGCCCAAGCGCCAGAAACACCTGGGCCTGCATTTTCCACAGGTCACAAAGTAATCCACATAAAAACATTCCGTGGGTTGGAAAACGTCCCATGATGTGGTTTCATTTTATTACACAATCACAGAGTACTTGATGAAAAATAGAAGATCGATACAAACCTATTTATTCACTGACTCTAAGTTGTTCTTTTTCTTCTTCAGAGAGGACGCTGACCACATTTTCCCCTGAGCCCTGCTGTTTCAGGGCAGATCTCTTCCCTTGAGGTCCTGAACCTGGATCTAGGCCACAGTACCTTACTGTCCTACCATCTCCTTCCCCAATCAATAGTATAATGCACCTGCCTTTCCCAAGGAGGTACAGGTTTCTGCATGATGCCCAGAGAGCCCGCTGGTATAGATCCGAGGCTCCCTGATCACGAGAACATATTAGTCACTCTTGTTTTTTATATTGCTTCTGACCCAGGACAAAGACCCTTGCAGCCTTGGTTCCGTAAAGGGGAAGGAAAAGCAGAAACTGAGTGGCAAGCAGCACCCTTCTTAGTCAGGAACCCTATAGTGTCTCCTAACGTTGGGCTGAGGGAGTGGGAGGGCTGAGAGGTCTCCTGCAGAATGGGCCCCGTGTTAGGGATGCTACATTATAGACATTATCTTTTGGCCCTCAGAAAGCTCTACGAGGTAAGAATTATTACACATGTAACTATGCTTCCTCTCAAAGTTAATGAGAAGAGGTTTAACATTTACTAAACCCTAGTTAAGATTCCTTGCTCTGAGAAGTGAGACAAACTCATCATATATATATATATATATATACATATATACACACACATATATATATAATATTATATACATAAAATATCTTCAGGCTATTCTTTGTTCACGCTTTCTTCATCCCCTATAACACCACTGGTCAGTGGTGGCTGTGGAGCTGGGCACCAGGATGGTTGTTTTAAAAGAAGGCTGGATGCAGACAAAGCGAGGGATGTGATTTGGCAGATGTTTAGTGACAGGTTGGGGCTGGCGGGAGGGTCAGTGTCCAGAGTTGAAGAGAACACAATGGGAGCCCAGGGAAGGGATGTGTGCACAGCTGGAGTCTCCTTTTCAATGGGCTTCTTGTTTCATAGTTTGTATAATTCTCAAACGTGAGCTGAAGACTTGTTTTTCAAAAGTGAAATAGAAAAAGCATGAAAACAATGTCATACATATTACTCAATGCATATTTGTAGATTTGATTTGAAAAGATGAACAGTAAATTCTCTTGCAAAGTTTCCTGTGGTTATGATATGATTTTAAAAATGTCAGCAAACTCTCTATCAGGCATGTTATATCTGGTATAAACATTAAAACCACACACTTTACAAGCCGACTGGATTTGGAGCCGAGGTCCCAATGTATTATAAGTGTCTGCTGAAGAGACAATGTTGACTTGCCCCTCTTGTGACTATCTCGTTGGAAGCTACAGCACGTAATGAGAAATGTCAAGTCCCAAGATCAATGAAATTTGGGGCTCTGGGGATTCAACAGGAATAGCATTGATCCTTTTAAAGAACACCAGTCAGAGACGGGCTGTAATATATTGCGAAGAAGGGCTCAGGAGGATAAAGAGCCAAGTCCAAGATACCTACCTGACAACAAATTCAATCAGCTTTTAGCACAGATTGCCTGCTCTGCTCTCCTTCTTTTCATGCGATAGCCTGCTTCCAATTAAAGTGCGCAAATTAATTTTTATCACTTCCAAATTAGTTTCAGAATTTGTGTAAAAGTCTGTTTCAGATGAAAGCATCTGTCCCTCACATCTCTGCAATTCTGTTATCTAGTCAGGGACCTAGTTTACATCTACAAGAAAACTGTCTACGTTCACAGTCACAAGTTTGAAAGAGTAACAATGAATATTAGCATTAAATATATTAATAAAACTACTATAATTCAGTTGGAACCTCTGCCAGGTAGCCTCTGCTTGTTTCTTTTATGGTCTAAAAGTCTATAATAATCTGCTTACACATTTTCATTGTCTTTGCGGCAAATCCATTAAAACTATAAAGATAATTAGAAAAAGATTTATTTATGATATGTCCAAGTTAGTCACAGCAATATATGTGACACACAATGAAACCATTAACTCTTTCAAACCTACCTAAAAAAATTCACAAACGTTACTTATTTTTTCTCTGTGGCACTAACAGAGCCAGCCATTAAAAAATAAGGATGACAATGCAAAAGAAACATACATATATTAAAGCACCTGAGTTTACCCTGAGGAAGTTTTAGTGATGCGCACATAGGGTGAGTAAATGAATCCTATTACGTTATGGTGTTGTGCTGGATAAATATGATTCAGCCTCTGGCACACAGAGCAAATTCAATGTCCACACCAAGACCAAGTCCTGAATTCTAACAGCTACTGGGATATTACGTTTCATGCTAGGACTTCCCCCTTCAAGTCGAGGTTAATATATACAGCCCTCGAAACCTAAGGGCGTTGTGTCACACATTTTAATATGAATTTAGACATAACTAGCTTTTCGGTCTTGTGTAGCAATGCATTATGAGACAGAAAGAACATATAGCCCGATTCTCTGACCTGTGAATTGGTAGCTAGAATAAAATAAAACAGGAAAAAAAAACCCAAAACCCTTTCCCTTCATTTTGTGAGTTTTCTGACCGCAAGGACTACATCTGTGTCAACACCCATGGCCGATCCCTGATGTGGCAGTCAATTCAGTGTGTGCTCTGACTGCCTTTGCAAAAGCTGAACTGACCAAAATATATGGTCTCTCTAGGCATGCCTACATGAGCTGCTAGGTTGGCTGGTTTCACAGACTGAGTCACAAATCAGTCAAGTTAATCAAATACTAAATATGACTAATTATTATTTTTTACTGTGTTTTACTATTATGATTTTTACCATCCGTATGGCAAAAAGCTGAAACCAGTTTTTACATAATCATCAATTTGTGCCCAAGATGTAATGTTAAGCATTTTGTAGATACAAATACTTATGACACTAAATATTATCTGATAGCAATTCAAGACTCATGTAATACTCAGTATATTCAGTACTTCCAAGCAGGACAGGCAGTTTTGTGGTCATAATATAGGCTTTTTTTTTTTGCGGTACGCGGGCCTCTCCCGTTGCGGAGCACAGGCTCTGGACGTGCAGGCCCAGCGGCCATGGCTCACGGTCCTAGCCGCTCCACGGCATGTGGGATCTTCCCGGAACGGGGCATGAACCCGTGTCCCCTGCATCGGCAGACAGACTCTCAACCACTGCGCCACCAGGGAAGCCCATAATATAGGCTTTTGTAAACCCCAGAAAGTCAGAATTTGACTACCCAGCACTCCCACCTGCTAAGGTAGTACCAGCACACAGCAGGCATTTAATACATGCTTGCTGCTTGACTAATACTTGAGCTACTCATCCTGTTTAATCTAAAAGAGCATATTTCTCCCTTTATGTTAAGGATAATGGATCAAATGGAACCACATTACATATGCCCACATTAAATGCCTAGGAAAGTCTTGGCAGGGTGGGTTTTATGGAAGTCCTTAAGGTTCATAATGATGACAACAGTTTTTAATCAAAAAATAAATCCCCCTAAATGGAGGCAATACTGTATGGATAATATTATGCAATAATGTCTTAGGGATAATCTTGTCTTTATTTAAAACTTAAAATTCTACATTTTAACAAATCCAGTATTCACAGTTTTGTTCTTAAGGATTAACATAAACATTTCTATTTACATAGCTCCTGTTGAAAGGAACTTTAAACACTCTAAATATTATTACATTTACCTTTCCTTGCTAAGTGATGGAACAAAGACACAATCAACTGTTAACCATCATTTGGTTGAAAAGATCATTAGAAAATAAAGTAGTTAACAGATAATTACTATAATTTAACATTTTTCTTTAAAATTCCTTTTTTTTTTTTTTTTTTTTGCGGTACGTGGGCCTCTCACTGCTGTGGCCTCTCCCGTTGCCGAGCACAGGCTCCGGACGCGCAGGCTCAGCGGCCATGGCTCACGGGCTCAGCCGCTCCGCGGCATGTGGGATCTTCCCGGAACGGGGCATGAACCCGTGTCCCCTGCATCGGCAGGCGGACTCTCAACCACTGCGCCACCAGGGAAGCCCTAAAATTCCTTTCCTTTAAACATCTTTATTGGAATATAATTGCTTTACAGTGGTGAGTTAGTTTCTGCTGTACAACAAAGTGAGTCAGCTATATGCATACCTCATAGCAGGACATTGTATTATCTTCTCTGCTACCAAATGGTAGTTTTTAAGAAATGAATTCTCTTTTTGGAAATATCACTTTCATCATTTTTGAGCTTCACTTTGAAGATGTTAATTAATTGGATTTAAAACCCTATTCTGCTTCTTTAAATTTTTTTTCTGTCTAATAACTTCTAATTTGTGTCAATAATGGATGGAAGATACCACACAGCCCTGCTGCTCAGTTCAACTTTTCTTCTTATGAACACTACACTCATCTAAAAGGAAAAAAGGAAACTGGGAAGTACGTAAAAATACAATTAGATAAAATACATGTGATAATGTACCATGCTTAAAAATAATAAAATATAATAATAATAAAGTAGATCAAACATTTTTTACATACACACACACACATATCCTGCTAAAAATGAAGTTTCCTTTTTTAAGGATACGGTTTTAAAAAAGAGAGTAAATAAGGAGGTTAACTTACTAGTATTTAGAGTATGATATTCGGTTTAATGTACAATTGGTAGCTAATTAGTTGAGCTGGTTGGAAATCAAGCAACACTGAACTGAATATGTGTTTTCCTCAAACCAGTATCACAACTTAGTTCACAACTTAGAGCAGAGGCACTTTCTCTTATTCAGTATCTACACTAAGAGACACTACTTCATAATACACTTTTAGTTTCTTCATTTACTGTTCTTCACCTCTAGCTATGGGAAACAAGAATAAGTCACCTGGTCATCTAGTTCATTCTCCTACCATCTTTATATATATATATATGTATATACATATACATATATGTGTGTGTGTGTGTGTATGTGTGTATACACACACACACACACACACACACACATATATATGAAGCTTTCCATGCCCAGCTCTCTCACAGGCTGGAAGGGGGCCAGCCATGTAGTTACAACACAGCATCCTGTACACGTCTTTTCTTCTCTACTTTTATAGTATTTCAGTGGCAGGTGCACAGCATTCCTGGAAAATTCCTATCTCTGTTTCATCACAAATATTCCCAAACTCATGTTTCAGTTTATTTTAAAGTACTGTTAAAGCTGTGCCCAATGTACAAATCATAATTAGAATAATCCTGGTTTAGGTACTTGCCATTATCAACACCTTACAGAAACCATTCTCTATTTTACAGGAAACATGTGTATGTAAAATATTGAAAGCTTGGTAATTAAAGACAGTAATTATTTCTAGGAAATGCCTTACCAGTTCTTCAGTCATTCAACGATATTTATTGAAAACCTATTATTTGTGCAACTATGCCAGGAACCAGAGACTTAAGATGCAGAGAGAGGGACTTATGGTCCACTTCAGTGTTTCCTCAGAATAGCAGCTCCAAGGAATAGTAACTGCTCTTCCACGAACACAATGTTCCATGGAAAACATGTTTGAGAAACTGTGGGTTATCAACAGCTTTATTTGTGTAAGGCTTTCAGAGCTCACATAGAAAGTAAGAGTATATGTGGTGTTTTCTAAAATTGTTTTACTCTGGAGTCCCCCCATTTTTCTCCTACAGGATATTTTCGGGAGCACTTTTGAATAAAAAACACTCAGGAATCATACCAAGCAAAGAAAGCATCTTATTCAGCTTTGCCTCACCAGGGTCTAATCTGAAGGGGGTATTTCAGTCATTGTCAAATAAATAAACAGATATTTACTACACCCCATGGTAGAAAGCAGTAAGTGTCCTCTTGAGGCACAAATAAAACATATGGAAATTCAGAGAAGGAGAGACTACACTTAGCTGAGAGAAATCATACGAAGTTGAATGGACCCGATGACACGGAAGGAAATTTTGGAAGGATGGGGACATTTGGAGACTGGGGAAGGGCTGCTGAGCACAGGGTCAATGTGAGGGGATCTGGGAGTTTCCTCAGGCTGAAGGTTATAGTGGTCGCGCTTTAGTACACCTTGAATATAGCCACATTCCAACGTAGAGGTTTGCTGCTTAAGCTCTCGTATTTTAAAACCCTTACAGAACCAGCAAAAACTATTAGGAAAATTAAAAAGAGCAAAACATGTTAAAATGAGTTCTTAGTCTGGTAGGACAATTCTAGACAAATACTTACTGCTGTTCGGGTTGTCTCCTATGATATGGTGTCGCCCACTCCAGTACCAGAGAAGCAGGGTAGCATCTCGAGACCCAGACACGATGTAGCAGTCCCCACCTATGTATGACTCAGACCTGGCCAAGCACGTCACCACATCCCAATGGCCAAATACAATCTGAGTTAGCTTCCCTGAAACACAGAAATGGTAGGTCAAATTCATTGGCTATTTTTCTTTAAATGGTAATAAGCTTAACTTTACTAGATTTGTGAAAAGTGAATCTATAGACCCGCAAACTTACAAGGTAATTTTGTAACGAAATCTAGCTACAGATTTGGTTTCTTGAATTGCTTCTGAAAAAGTGATACAAGAATGTCACTTGGGACTTCTTAAGAAAAGAACATAAAATAACACAATCTTGATTTTTTTTCAGGGTTGGGCCAGACTAAGGGGAGGTTTAAGGTCTTTTACTGGACCTGATTTGTGGGAAGGGGACTGTAGTGCCAGTTGTCCTGTGAACTCAGGGCTCAGCTCACACTGAAGTTCAGAGTGGATACAATTATAAGTAGTCATTTACTTACAATGTGAGTATTTAATTTGAATCTCGGCACCCAAGATGAAAATGCCTACGTTATTAAGTATGATTTCATATGAAGCTTTAGGTGTCACAATTGGCATTTTGAAGAGGATAAGGTATTTCATAGCTCAGTTTACCTGTTTCTGTAGAATAAACTCTGAAGCTCTTATCCCAGAATCCACAGATAAGAATATAGCGATTGTCGGCTGTGACCACAAAACAATGGGCGTTGATTTGTATGCTCTGGTCAACAAGGTCTGTGATCTGCCGTTTGTTCACACCAGAGTTATTGGCTAAACATAAACAGAAAAAGAACTTTAAAGAAAGATTCCACAAGAGTTTCACCAACCACTTATAGAAGGAATACTTTTATGCTTCATTTACCTAGAAATGGGTTCTTAAGGCTATAAGATTATTAAGATTTTAACATTTCCCCATGAGAAATGTAAACTCTTTAGTAGCAGTGATTATTTATGACCTGTATTATATATTAAAAACTTGTTGGAAATTTAAGTTCTCCACCGATATGAGGAATTCAAGATGTGAA
This sequence comes from Globicephala melas, assembly GCF_963455315.2. Taxonomy (NCBI): domain Eukaryota; kingdom Metazoa; phylum Chordata; class Mammalia; order Artiodactyla; family Delphinidae; genus Globicephala; species Globicephala melas. The sequence goes on along the minus strand of NC_083331.1, from coordinate 11,421,316 downwards.
TTTACAACATAATAAAAATATTTAAATGCACTAAATTCAATAGATGTTCACCCTGCACAAGTTCATTGGTGTCCAACAAGTTCGATAATAATGAGGAATAAATATTGTATGAAGTGTGTTACATAAGGAAAAAAAAAGTCTTAATATTTGCCTCCATCTGTCATTTTCTGATGGCATTTACAATTCACGTGAAAAGAAGAAAGTAGGGATTTGTGGGAGGGGTGTTATGTAGGCAGCCCCTCAGGGAACTTTAGGTCAGCAGCTTTAAAGACCTGGATTGTCAACAAACAGAAACCTTTCCAGAATGGTCTGGCAGGGGAGGAGAGGAATAAGAAAGATGGGAGAGGGACTGGGGAGGAAAGAGACAGGCAGAGAATCAGTGGGTAGCACTGGGATTGAATCTGAATAAAGTCAGAAACTCAGACACACCATCTGATTTCCCTGGTGCCTGTCTGTATGCCAGCCTGTCCCTTACTCCACGCCGTCCTTTCAGGCTAAATCCCTGGGCTGAATTCTTAAACAGAAAATGCAGATGTAGAAGATCAACATCACTTTCTAACACCAATTAAATCTAAGTGCTACTATTTGTGGATATCTACTAACACTAAAATAGTAATTACTAGAGAAGGTAAAAAATAAAAAATAATTTTAAAAACAGCAAAGGAAAAGAAAAGCAAACATCCTGAGACACTTGAAAACTATGTAATTGGTCCTTGATTAATTAGAATACAGCTATTAATTTTTCCATAGTTACATTCCAGCTGTACGTGACACTGTCGATGTCTTTTCAGCAGAGAAACAGCTAGACCTCAACTCTAAAAATATTCCTTGTCCTAAGTGTATATTCTCCCAAAGAAATGTTAAGTGTTATTTTGTGTTGGAGTATAAGGAACTAACCCAAATGGCTGTCCCTCATCCTCTTTCTGGGTTCAAAGATGTAGGGTGGGTTAATCTAAGAAAAAAATACCGTAACTTGTGTATGGCTTTATAATTTTTCGTATCATGTTCAATTTTTTTCTAATTTAGTTCTCATAAGATCCCATGAGGACAGGCAGAACAAACATGATTAGGAACCATCTTGCAGACATGAAACTGAGGCCCAGAGAGATTAAGGCACTTGCTCTGGATCACACAGCTAATAAATGTGTATGTGATTATTTTAAAATACTTGGAATATCTGCTGCAAATAATTATAGCTCCCAAGTTTGCAATTCATATGAAACCTTTAATTAAAAAAATGTTTAGCTCTAGTGAGTGGAGATTTCCAGAAAAGAAATTCTTCAGTATTAGTTTTCTTTAGTAATAGCTTTGAGTCCTTATATATTTCAAATAATATAAAGTTGTTAAGGAAGAGTTGAGGCTGAAAGAAAGAACAGTTTGGAATCATTTGCGTTGTTTAGAACCAACCTAAGTGACCTCTTAAAATACCAAGAAAATGCCACAAATAATTATTTTAATACCAACAAATTCTTAGATGGCATGTTATGATTTGCACAGCTCCTTGATGGTAATCTGATGTTATCTGCACATTAATTTGTGGCAGAAAAAACTATTATTCAACTATCATTTGTGATAAATAGCCACATAGGTATCTGTGGAGAGGCAGCATCCATGAAAATGTATTTTTGTTGCTAACATACCAATGAGTGGATCCATTTCAATGGGAAGATGATGGGCTTGATCCAAGGAGTAACCTGGAGCTCCTCTGAGGCCTAAAGATTAATTAAAAGAGAAAATGACCATAAAATTCTCAGAAAGGAATTTCCTAATAAGCAGTGTTTTATAATGATTATACAATATATATATTTGCTTAAAAATTATTTGGTAAATTACTGCAAGAATGATTCAGTCACACTACATGTTTTTGTAGACAGTCTTAAAAAAATCATCACAATGGGGACTGCTAGTCTCCACTTAAGATGGAGAAAGCTGGGAAGAGTGTTATCCTAACAAGAAGAAAAAGCTAGATAAAGTGGAAGATTACAAAATTTCTTGAACCCATCAGAGAGCTGAAATCTAAGAAAAGGTCTTGCCTACAAGTAGGAATGGGTATGGGCACAGGCCCACCTGGGTCAAGGCAGAGAGGAAGATGGGGATCCCATCTAAGTGGGCCTTCTTTCAACAGATGACAAGTCAACTGAAGGTACAAAATTGAGCCACACCTAAAATCTTAACCTAAAAGCTACTTTCAGAGGATTAATATTTGGAGCTTGACTGAATTCATTAGTCATAATTTTTTACATGGGGTTATATAACATATAAAACTTTTAAACAATTCTAAAGAAAGATCAATTCTTTATAGTTTCTTTCAATGCAAAACATTTCTAGAGGCTAAGACTCCTGTGAATAAAGTCCTATTTTTAAAAGATGTCTGCTGCATATTTCTGATTGAATGGAAGTCGTTCTACCTCATGTTGAAAATATCGCCAATAACCATAAAATAGGGGCATTTAGAAACTCTTAGGAGATTAAGCTAAAAGTCGTTTGGTTTTTCAGAGTGATGCAGAAGTCAGTAGAATAGAAAGATTCAGGTGAATTCGGCGTGTCTCATCATTCAGTCTTAGAGACATGGGAATCCTTGGGTTTCTAGGGAGATCTTAAGTGATGAACTGGGCCAGCTAAACCAATTAGTCACATACATTCCTGTCCTGGCTAGATAAGTATCAATATGTCTAATTTTTATGACAGAATTATATCACTTCAAGATATACTGGCTGGAAACTTCAGGAATGAGTTTGGAGAAAACACACGTGAAATCACTGAACAATTTAGATTTTGTCTTTTCTCAAAGACTCTAAGCTCCACAGAGAGAGCCATGCTGTTCGTCTTGTTCACTGTTGTACTCCCAGTGCCCAGGACCACTGACACAAAGTGGTCATTCAGATATTTCCTAAATGAATTAATGAAGTGGAAGAAAGAGGATTTGAAACCATCATCTAGAAAATCTAGATTCAAAATCACTTTTGTTTAATATGGGATAAAAATGTTTTTTTTTTTTTCTCCTGGTGGGGCAGGGTGGGAGGACCTGAATTATCTGCAGGACTGCTTCAATTTGTCACGTACTTATTGGATACTTAACCATTAGCCAAGCATTCTGTGCAGCACTGAAAGACAGCAGCAGTGAATAAGACAGATAAGAGTTAATCAGTTAGGTTCGGCAATTATGTACTCTGCCGCTTTCTGCAGCTCATCTGGCACCCTTGCTAGCCCGCAGCACGCCTACCCTACCCTACCTGAAGCGCAGCTTCTAAGAACCCGTTAGTAAGGGGCTCCCTTAGGTACACATACCCACTGTGTTGTGCCATCGGTTCACTGCAAACAGTCTGCTGCAGGTCACGGTCACCACCGCAGGGATGGTCAGGTGGGGGAGCGTGTTGGCTGCCACATGCGTTACTGGAGAATTTGATGGAAACTTCAGCACCATGATCACATCCTGCTGCATCTGATCTTTAAACATGAGTGGACTCTGTGGAAGGAAACACTGTTGAATAGAAAGGGAAGAGAGCAAAGAAAACAAAAGGAATGACACAGTTAGTGAAAGCTCGGGGGGAGAATGAAATTAACACAGGCTAGCAAGGGCACAAACCAAGAGCCGAGCAGTCGGCACTCTGGTCTGAGAGGGTGGCACAGAGAAACGAGCAGGGACTCCTCGAAGTCGCCGGGAAGACACCCGCTTATTAAAGACCAGCCGCAATTTAGGTACCGCCAGACGATGTGAGGAGTTGGAGATACGTCCACATGACGGAGCGTAATTATTCAGTGCAGTTACAACATCAGTTTGGTGGAAAAATCAGTCAAGTCAGTTACTGACACTGTTTACATGAAATATGCAGTGAACTGATTCTTTCATTTTTTACCTGGTTGATCTGGGGTCATTGCTACAGTCTAAATAATTAAAATATCACAGCCTCCCTTGTCAGCGCTGTGTGTGCATTTCTGCTGCGGCTCTGATGACTATGGTCTCCTTCCCCTGCTGGATGGTGAGCTTCCTGAGGGATAACACTCTCTTTTCTTTTTTAATCTTTGTTTCTCAATCATCTAGCATATGACTTGATAGAAAGTAGACACTATAAGAACTACTATTTAGTACTATAAAATACTATAAACATGATTACATAAAAGACACAAAATAGGGATGCTGGGAACAACCATTATTTAGCTTTCATGCATGTTTTGTAATTGTTCACTATTATATATACACATATATATGAATCCTCTGCTACACAAACTTAAAAAGCTTATTTTCTTTATAAACAGTTCCATGCCAATTTAGTCTCTAACAATTTCCCCTAGGAAAGTAATGAGTTCTGACTGGGCATTTCTCCAGGATAAATATTTTTATTATCATTATTAAACAGAGAAAACTAACAGGGGAATACAACTCTTCTGCCAAAGCATTTCATAAAATAAAGTGTGAGAGAGATCCTCTTGGACAGTTTATTAAAAACGCTTCATCTCAGGTGTGGAGGCTCCGTGTCTACACTGTGTCTGGGTGTTTGGATGGGAGCAGCGCATGTGGTGAAAGCCTCTTTGCTTGGCCGCACGCGAGGACCCACTTCAAGCAGCAGAGTTCATTAGTGACTAATCAAGGGGGCTGAAATGAGTTATTGCAGAGGAAAAGAAATGTTTTCAAACACACACATTCATTTATGTGTTTCAGTAGGTGTTCGACTATCAATTCCTTGAAGGTGTAGAGGATGTATTACCTCTGTGTCGCCAGTGCTTAAGGTCGTGCCTGGCACACAGAAGGGGCTCAATACTAACTTGTTAAGTAACTGATAGAACAAATGAAAGGTGTGAACAATACTTCCGTCAGGAAATAACAACTGATACATTTGTTTACACATATATTATGGACGATGTTCAGGAGCATTTTATTCCAATACTAGGGTGTCTGGTGCCTTGATAACTGTCTAGAAACACTGATGAACTGTAATTCATTTTGCAAACAGGTTTTTACCTTCAAACTTTTTTTTTTTTTTTCAGTAAAACCTTAGTGGAAAGTCACAGTTAAAAAGTGAATTCTAAAGTAGTTTCTTGGAAAAAAATTTACCTTCTTCAAATTAGATAAAGAGGGAAATGTTCACCATTTGCTAAAAACTGAAAAAAGGACTGTTTTGTTATGAAAACTGATTTTTAAAACTCAGATTAAAATGAAAAGAATATTACCTTTTCCTTTGAAAAATGAGAATAAACCTTTTAATGTAAGTAGCTGCTGTGGCTGCTGACACTAGCTACCATTTACTGAGCACTTGTATGCCAGGGGCTGGTCTAAGTGCAATATTCAGTATCGAGTCATTACATTTTCAGGGTTGGTACTATTTTTACCCCCAGTTACAGATGCTGAAATGTAAACAGAGAGCTTAAATACCTCGTCCAATTCATTCATTAGTTCATGGCAAGAGACGGTGTTTGAAACAAGTCTGGCTCTGAGGCCCTTATTCTTTTCTTTTTTTTTTTTTACATCTTTATTGGAGTATAATTGCTTTACAGTGGTGTGTTAGTTTCTGCTTTATAACAAAGTGAATCAGTTATCCATATATATATGTTCCCATATCTCTTCCCTCTTGCGTCTCCCTCCCTCCCACCCTCCCTATCCCACCCCTCCAGGCGGTCACAAAGCACCGAGCTGATCTCCCCGTGCTATGCGGCTGCTTCCTTTATTCTTAACCCCTCTTCTCTAGAGCCTCCCTGAAGTGGCTGTAAATTATATTTCTTTCCTTTTCTCATGAACTACTTCCCCTACCCCACCTTGCCCAAAAAGATTAAATTAGGCAGCATCATATTGTGTTTATATTATATTTACATTCTAATTTGTAAACATAATCTAATTTTGGTGCTGGTGTGTGTCTGTAAGCCTGTATATGTATGAAGGAGTTTATGTAGATGCATATATAGTCAGAGAGGATGGCTATTTTTGTGAATCCAAAATTGGGCTAGTTGAAGCCAAACTTAAAGGTAAGAACTCTACTCCTTTCTCTGTTTCTCCCTCGGGTAATCAGTATATACTAAGGCTGAAGAGTTAGCCAATAAAGTGAAGAGCCTTTTAAAATGCTGCTAAAAATCACTATTTTATTTGATCTATACTCAGGTCCAAAATGTTCCGCAAGCTGCTATGTCTTACCAGGTGCATGGCAGAGCTCCGAGGCGGATGTGGCTCAATAAGCAACTGAGATGGCGTTTGTCCAAAGTTCTGTATCTGTGCCTCCATGGCCTGCAGGGGAAGGAGAGTAATTGTCATAATCAATATGCATCAACGAGAGAGGTCAACACACTCTGACAACGCAAGTGTATCCCAAGTCAGCCATGAAAAAAGTCCAGAATATTCACCGGGTGCTCTTCTCGCAGGGTGCAAAATCATCCAAGTGTTAGTATTTTGTAGACAAGCTTTGCTTCTCCTTCCAAACATGCTTCCATTAACCAAGTCACTATTCTTATTTAGAAGCAGGGGTTAAATGTGGAAATGTTATCCTGTGAGTGCATGCATGCAGCTAGAGACCAAAGAACACTCTGAACACTAAATACAACACATATACCTTAATAAAGTCCTTTGTAAGAAGGAACGTATGGGGATCTCTAATGAAATAAGCTTCTGGAATCTTAATGGGAAAAAAAAGAATGAGACATAAAGTCCACTAAGGATACAAAATAAAGTCAAATAATCATGTGTTCTAATCAATTCAGAGGGCGATCAGTAGAAAGAACATTAAGACTTTCGTATAATAATCAAATATGGTAAGACTTTCACTACAAAAAATACATTTTAGTGTGCTGTGCTATTCTAAGATGAATCCTGGAATATTATTTATAAGGTATGAATTCATTTCTCTCAAAAATTTCCTGAAAATTTAGAAAGAACTAACCCAAAGAGGAAATAATTCTTGGGGCATCCTGACCTATGCAATATGTCATTAAAACCTATGCAGATGGAAATATTAACGAGATTTTGTGATTTCCAATAGATAAAAATAATTCTAGATCTCAGACTGTCTGGAGTGTAAAATATGCCTTTTTTGTGTGTATGTTAAAGAGATACTCTTATAAGAGATTTAAGTATTTCTTCTATACATAAATTCTACAGGGAAAAATTTTCAATATATTAAGCTAGACTAACAGAAATATTTTTCTGAAATATTGTAAGTAGGTAACTTAAGTCAACAAGGAGAAGCACAATATTTACTATGATTATTACTCTGTTACCATGCTAATTTTCCCCCTAAAATTGTGTGCACTGTGGTTGCACATAAAAGTGAAATTGGAAAGTCATTGCTGAGTGCTTGGGAGTCAGGTAAGGTGGTAGGTGGCTCTCGACACAGCACTGCTACTAATCCCGTCACTATCTACAATTCTTATTTATAAAGTCTTTAAATTTAATAATCTGTCCTCCTAGACTGCATTTCAAGAAAATGTTTATCAATAAAAATGTGAATTTTCAAATTGATTAGCAATATTAAACATGAATGCATCATTATCTGCCATATTTTAACAATTGCATAAATGGAGCTTTGGTTCTTTTACTTGTAGAGGCAACAGGACGAGTTATTAAATCTCTTTACGTGCTGTCCAGTTTTAATGTATACATTTATTTGCATGTGTCCACTCATATGCGAAGTGTGACTATTTCACTAAATTGTACTCACATAGATACCATTATACTTTATCTCCCCAATGCAAGATTTAAGATTAGAAAGGGGGGAGAGACCATTTCTGGTTAGGTTCACATTCTGAACAATAAACTCTTGAGAATTATTTGAAAATCAAAAAAAGTACTCATTGTATTGTTAAAGTTGCCCTAGTTAGAAAATGTCCAATACCTAGCTTAATGTATCATGAACTAAATCTCTCTAGCAATAGATACCATTGCTTGTGTTTTTCCTCCTCCAGATAGAGGACCAGGTTGGGGGTAGGGAGACAGAAGTAAAATCAAACACATTTAAATCTCTAGATCAGTGCCTTGCATTTAGTAGGTAGCCTTTAAATGTTCACAGAAAGAATCAATCAACAAACATGTTTTGCTTGACTTATTTTTCTGGAAGGGAAATATCAAAATTACATGAAAAAATGTTCTGAAACAGATTTAATTTCCAGAAATCTTCTGTACGGTTCTCTTCAGGAGGTCCTGCCTCTGATCCTTTTGGACTGAGGCACAATACACACACACATACATATCTTAAATGGCTCTCAAATGGCGGCAGGGTAAATTTCAAGTTGTGCTCAATCTCACCCTTGCATTAAGACAATCGATTCCCAACATTCAACATTTATTTATTTTAAGACTAAACTGAATCTCTCTTCCTGTGATCTACCTAAAGGTTCTTATTCCAGTATTTATCTTTTAGCTATTGTGTAGATCTGCTTTCTAATAATTCTTTGCCCTCTGATTTTAAATTGCACAAGTCTTTCCGATCCTGGAAAAGCATGCTGTCTCCCCTAAGTCTATTAAAATGTTTGAAAGGGAAGTGAGCACCTACTGACTTTCCTGATTGGCTCCCCCTGTCATATGCTTTCTGTGCTCCCCCACTTTTAGGAAGTCATCAATGTCTTCCTTTTCATTAAGAAGGGAGGTACTACTGCTGACTATTGTTATTGGGCAAATGGATATTTGTTATATTATTATATGTTATATTATTCTCTCTACTTTTGTATATGTTTGAAGACTTTGATTTTTAAAAAAAGTGATGCTGACAAGGAGAAAGATATTGTTTTCCATGTGAGGTTGGGCTTTGAACAGAGATACAAATAAAACTACTGTAGAGCAGAAAAGGAAAAAAAAAACTGATAAATTTTTATGGCTTCATCTCTCTGTTACCAGCTCATATTTTTGATTGCCTATTTCATTTCTTTAAACATATTAAATCCTTTTAGAAATTAAAAAAGAAAAAAGAGGTACTTTGTATGGGCGCATGCCCGGAAATATACACAACCCATTCTGCAACCTATGACGCACAGCAACTGAGTAGTTGTTATGACGGAGGAGAAAATGCCTCCCTTCATGCTAACCTTGGGCAGGGTTCTAAATCCTTCCCAGAAATCCTTCCTAAATCATAATCAATGTCCTCCATATTCTCACAGCATATTTTCCCCTTTGTCATGGAATTCAACACATAATTCCTTACGTGTGTCTGTTTGCTCAGACTGTGAATCTCTGCAGGTCAGGGCTGTGATTTCGTCCTACAGAGTCAAAAAATGTTTGAATACAGAAGTGGGGAAATGGTAGGGTATTTGGGTAAAACTGAAAGGTAGCCTGAAAAGAGAAAAGCACAGTAGCAGAGAAAACTTCAGAGTTCTTTTCTCTTACAATTCAATACCACAAAAACAATTCAGTTAACCAACATTTGTTGAATATTTACTTCACACCAAGGGATATAAAATCAGACAGCAGGCTGCCCTCCAGACGTTTCCAGCCCATAAGGACATGAGATGAGGACATCAGGGCACATGGTAGGTAGGACCATGGGGGAGGCCAGCCCAAAGGGCCAGGGAGCCCGGAGGAGTAATGGACTGAAACTCAGGGGGAGAATGGGGGAGGAAGATCAGGGCTGTTAGGAAAGAGACTTCCAGAAAAAGAACATGAGCTAAGGTTTGAAGGTTAAGTAGAAATTAGCTGGATAACACCATAAAACGAGTTTTTGCTATATGGAATTTTTTGTCATATAGTGGAATTTTCCCATTAATATAATTTTTCCAAATATATCAAGTAAAAAAACCTAAACAACTACTTACAGTTAATTATAGGGTGGATTCTTTCTATATTATCAGAAATGGCATCTTAGAAAATTCTACATATTTCTATTTCTCTATATATTGTTCTACATGGGTCAGAGAGACTTAATGTTATTCATAAAACATATATTTATTGAGTACCTACTAGTACCTGGTACCCTTCTACAGATCTCTGATACTCATCAAACAAAACAGATAGAGATTCCTGCTCTCGTAGAGGTTGCATTATAGCCAGGATGCCATAGGGGCTTACATTCAGCCAGATGTCACACAACGGCATCCCATGGGCTAGATTCAGCTCACAGACATGGTTTCTATTTGAGCCAACATTTATAGGTTGGGAAATTTCATACAGTAATTTGGATTTTCTGGCTTCTCTCAGAAAAAATCAGAAGATCTGACATTACCTCATTAGCATTCCTTCATGGCAACACTCGTCAGGAGCACAGACTCTTTTTTAACACCCACCACTCATGTGACCCATGCATGCACTGCCATCTGGCCAGCTTCACTAGTTTATTCCCTGTCTGACCTCTATAGACATCAGCATTTGTGAATCCTTTTAAAATCTAATACCAAAACTTTAGTTTGAGTTACAAGAAATCTATTGCTTTATGTATCTATTGCACTTTCCAGTGAAGAAAGGATGAACTAACATTGTATGTGAGAGCTCATGAGTTGTAAACCTTGGGAAATAAGTCTGTAAACCTAACTCGCTTCATTGAATCTAAGATGTTATCCATTATTGAAGCATCATTATTTTATATACGATGAAGAAGTACAAAATGATGCCAATTAAATGATGATGCACCGTTGAAGGTAAGTAAGACACATTGTGATTTGGATTTTGAGATACAACAATGATGTACATCTTAGAATCAATAAGTTACAGTAACTTTTTACATATAATAGTCACCGATATTATGTCTTACATATTTCATACAAATCTAACATAAGTAATAGGCTTTAAACACTAGATTTTAAAACATGTGACTGACAAAACCTTTGCTGATTTATAAAGGGAAAGACTATGTATTCATTGGTGGACAACTCTTTGGTGGGATAACATGAAAATATGGATCTGCTTATACTTAAATAATAACATTAGGCCTTTGCGATTGCTGAACTTGCTATCTATTTATTATTTTTTGAGGTTCAAGGAAGACAAATTCATAAAGCACACTAATCCTAGGTGTATAAGTTGATGAATGTGTGCGTGTGTATGTGTGTGTGTGTATTTTCTCCCCCTTATAACCACCACCCAGATCAAGACAGGGCTTTGGAATGAAATGGGCAGGTTCCATATCTCGATCTGAGCAGCAGCTACATGGGAGTACGTAGATTCCCTCTTTCCCCTCCCAGCCAATTCTTCCCACTCCTCAACGTCTGCCAAGCTGATCACTATTTTGATGTTTATCATCACTGACTATTTTTTCTGTTCTTGAACTTTGATGAACGGAATCGTAAAATATATATTTTTGTGTCTACCCTTTTTTTTTTTTTGGTTAACATAAAGTCTGCGACATACTTCCTTGTTGTTGTGTGTCAACGGGTTTTTTTTTTTTGCTATTTAGTATTCCATTGTATTAATCTTCCACAATATATCAATTCTCCTGTTGACGGACATTTGGGTTGTTAACAGTTCCAGGTTATTATGAATAAAATTGCTTAGAAAATACTTGTACATGTCTTTCGAGGGAGGTGAGTAGTTATTTCTGCTGGGTGTATACCTAGGTATGGGGTTGCTGAGTCATAGGGTAGGAATGTTTAGTTTTACTGCTAAATTGTTCTCCAAAGTGGTTGTGCTGATTTTGAGTATTTGTAAGCGTTTTTGAACGCAGAATGCAAAGGTCAAGTTGTAAATAGAGCAATGATTTAGACTATGTGGACTTTTAGGGCACTGATATGCTGAAACTCTTACATGCCAAACTCATTTGTGTCTGATAATTATTATAAAATTATTATTTTTATAATTATTATTATAAAGAATACCACTTCACTTCTTCACCAGGAATTTTTCAGAGAGAAAGTTAGTCAAGAGATTTAAATTTTAATTGTTGTGTCGATTCTTGCTTATTCTTATAAAAATTATTCTGTGAATATTTAATTAAAGCCGTCATCATGTATTTAGCATTTAGTTTTCTTCCCAGCTAAAATCTGTCAAGAAATAGGTAGGTGAAGGGAGGGAGGGATAAATTAGGAGTTTGGGATTAACAGATACACACTACTACGTATAAAATAGATAAACAACAGGCCCTACTGTATAGCACAGGGAACTACGTTCAGTATCTTATAATAACCTATAATGGAAAAGAATCTGAAAAAATATATACATGTATATATAACTGGATCACTTTGCTATATACCTGAAACTAATACAACATTATAAATCAACTATACTTCAATTTAAAAAAAAGGAAAAGAAATAGGTAGGTTATAAAATTAGAGGGAAAAAAAAAGACTTTTTTTTTTAACACCTTGGAGGAAGTTCCAAAACACAGAATTTTGCAGGGGAAGGCAGAGAAGTGAAGAAAATGTGAAGTGAATTATGCTTAGGAGAACAATATAAGCACATTTGAACAGTACATGTGATTTTCAGATATCATACACATATATGACACACAACTCAGTTTCACCTGCTTATATGTAATATAAAGCTCCTACTAGGGAAAGTTCCCATTAGGGACAGTTTCCCTCTTGTCCCTTCCCTACCTTCTGATTGTCCCCTTCCTTAGCCTTGTTAGGCTCGCTTTGAAAAATCCTCCAGGACCCACCTGCCAAGTTACAAAATTACCCACACCTTCATTCAGCTCTCCTTTTTCTCACTTATTCTCAAGGAGCTCTCTCTAGTTTTTCATCTTCCCCACAGGTCAGGGGCACTGTATATGGCTGTGTCATTGATGTCACATACAAAGGTGCCCAGTTGGGGGACAAATGAGTGATAGAATCAACCCTAATTGCCAGAGGAAGGAGCACCTTTTGTAATTATCCTTCTAAAGAGGGTGGCTTTTTAAATTTGCACAAACAGGCCATATGTGTTCACAATGGCTCTGACATACGCCTTATTTCTTTGACCTGCTGCAGCTCTTGTTTAATTGCTTTTTTTCCCCCCGTTTCTTACCTTCCCTCTCAAGAAAGTTCTACCTCCTCTATGAACAAAGATACAAGTTTGGGATTAAATTCTCAGAAAAGGAAGTGAACATGCTGTTGTGTATGTGTGTTATATGTATGCCTATTAATACAAAAGACTTCACAGCCAAGGTAAAGTAAATGTGGTGACAACTAAGTCATAGTTTAGAACGATGTTCAAATTAATGATCAATTCAAAATATTCTAAAAGACAGAAATGAGGTGAACAAGTGTGCTTTCTCCTTCCCTCTGTGTTAGACTAGTTATCTATTTACACCTTCCCTTGTATGCACAAGCTAAAAACTTGATTAATGTCCTCTTTTCCTCAATGCAGGTGAATTTAGCCCAGATACATTTTTCTCCCATAGAATCTTTACATCTTCTAGTCTTTTTTTGCAAATGTAATTTAGTATTGCTTTTCAGATGAAATGCCATCAGGTCTAAGTGCCATGAGAGAGACAGTGTGAGGAATCTAATAAGGTAGGCTGTCAAATGACCTATTTCATCCAATTCTCTTGGTCTGTACAATCTTTTAAACAGTTTTCCAAAATATCGGCATTTTATAAAGTACTACAGGCTATGCTATCCACAATGCAAAATATCAGACTATGTCCAAATTACCTGTCAATTATCGACAAGTTTCAGAAAATTGAAGAAAAAAAATAGTAAAAGCTTGGGAACACACAGAAAGATTTTCAAAAAAAAATTTCCTTAGTACTGTGTGTATCTCTGTGTACAGCTCTTACTTAGAATGATTTTACTTTAACGCTTGAGAGTGGATATTCTTTTTTTTTTGTTTGACCAGAAAATACAACTTTGACATACAGTTGAAAATATATGTGATTTTTATCCCTTCTGTTCTACCTCCAATTCTACCAATTCTATATCAAATAGGAAAAAATATGGAATCTTGAGAAATCTGAAATAATAAAAGGAAAGATTGCTTAATGGCAGAATGTATTTTAAGTGATAAGCTTTTGCTTCTGGTTTATTATTGTAATAAAACGAGATCATATAAAGCATTACTTTTTAATGCTGGAAAAGCAGGAGCAAAATAAATCAAGCAAATGCTACCTGAACTTTATTATTTCTTGCCTTATAAACATTTAACTATATAAAAAATTAAAATGCTATTTTATATTCAACTGCTTCTAGTTTTTCATAGAAACTACAAAATAAAAGAACCAAGCTGTTTCCCTTGTTTTAACAATTGACTGCATTAAGGCTAAGCCTATACTAGCAAAATTATGAGAATATTTAAACAAATATTTGGTGACTCAAGTAAAAAAGAACCACATTTGCTTTAATTATCAGACTATGTTAGATGATATTTGAGGAAGGGGGTTTCTAGTTTGCTCATTTATCTGCCTCAGTGCTTGGTTTTATTCTTTTGGTATAAAACTAAAAAAAAAAAAAAAAAAAAAAGAGAGGAGACATCCTCCTGCTGATTCCTATTTCCTCCTTGGAATGATGAATTATAAGGATATTACATAATTGACTTAACAAATGAATGTGAAAAAACAAGCACCATATCCTCTAGAGAGAAAAAGCTCTGTCTAGAACATTAAAAAAAAATATTAGGTCAGTGCCAGTGGTGGCAAGCTCACTCAATTTTTCTACTTAAAAATAAGTCAGGTCAGGTAGAAAAAGTAGATGTATTTTAATGTAGCAGGTAGTGGTTTTCCTCCCCTGGATGCCTTATATACTCCTCCTAGAGTGGTGACTAACTCAGGGGAACAGAGAAGTGAGCTGGATCAGCATCCTTGCCCCTGGGAGATGGTCTCCAGGGACTGCATCACTGGTACTCCCTTGCTCTCTGGCTTCCCACTGGGTTTAGCCACTGAGAAGTCAGGACAAAAGATAGGAAGGCAAAGTATTTATTGTATGTTCCCTCATTGCCAAGTCATAGTTTGGCAGTGGCTGGGTTGCATTTCTCTACCTAACGCCACAGATCCTGATGGGTGACCACGCACCTAGGGCTACTTCTCCTGCCAGGCTCTGGCAATAGTCGCCTGCCCCTATACCCTCAGGCCTAGGTGCGGTACCCAGATGTTAACCCTTGGAGGCTTCTCCTTCCCTTGGTCATCCACTTTATCCTGCCCCATATTTTTGTAAATAGGACTATTATTAAACTCTTCATTATCCCTTTAAAATTTGTTACAATTTTGGTAATATTTATCACATAAAATTTTACAAGATAAAATTTACCATCTTAACCATTTTTAAGTGTACAGTTCAGTAGTGTTAAATACATTCATATTATTGTGCAACCAATCTCTAGAACTCTCTTTATCTTGAAAAACTGAAACTCTGTACCCATAAGACAACTGCTCATTTCACCTTCCCCCAGACCCCAGAAACCACCCTTCTGCTTTCTGTCTCTATGATTTTGACTATTCTAGGTACCTGGAATCATATAGTAATTTGTCTTGTTGTGACAGGCTTATTTCACTTAGCATAACATCCTCAAGGTTCATCCCTGTTACAGCATGTGACAGAATTTCCTTCCTTTTTAAGGTGAAATAATATTCCACTATCTGTTTATGCCATATTTTTTTATCCATTCATCTGCTGATGGACTCTTGGGTTGCTTCTACCCTTTGGCTATTGTGAATAATGCTGCTGTGAACATGGGTGTACAAATATTTCTTTGAAATCTTGCTTTCAATTCTTCTGCATATATAACCAGGAGTGAAATTGCTAGATCGTATGGTAGGTCTCTTTTTAAGTTTTTGAGGAACCTCCATACTGTTTTCCAGAGAGGCTGCACCATTTTACATTCTTACAGTAGTGTACAAAGGTTCCAATTTCTCCACATCCTTGCCAGCACCTGCTATTGTCTGTTTGTTTGTTTGACAGTATCCAACCTAATGGGTGTGAGGTGGTACCTCACCAGGGTTTTGATTTGCATTTCCCTAATGATTAGTGATGTTGAGAATCTTTCCCTGTTCTTCTTGACCATTTGGATATCTTTGTTGGGGTTTTCATTATTCCTTTGAAAGGGTAATGTGCTGAGATCCTGACTGATACAACTAGGATTGGTATTAGGTATAATATATAAGAAAAATGCTGGTTAGCTTTTCCTTCATTTCCAGGTAGGACTGACAAAAAGGTGATTACATCTAAGCAAGAGACATTTTCGTAGAGGATTTAGAATATCTTGGGGATAAACACTGTCATAAGCTTCTTGGGGGAGGCCATGGAGTCTTTTTACAGTCTATACTTGTTAATCCTCAAAAAAAGAAAAAAGAAACTAAAACACTCTGTTCTGGATGATTTAGAGACTGACCTACCTGGAAGCAAGGGTTTTAGCAGATGATATCTTAAGGATGTTTCCAGGTTTTTGGTTCTTTGCCCACTTTTGGGTTGATCATTCAATAGTACTTAGTAGAAGACTCAGCCCAGAAATGCTTAATGATATGTGAGAGGAAACAGTACAATATCCCTGCCAAATTCTCCCTCGATGAATAAATTTATATAAAGCAAACTCTATGCTGGCTGATTCAGGAAATGGAGGAGGGAAGGAGGTTGAGGAGAGGGTGGTGGTGGAGGGGGAGGGAGGGAGGGAGAGAAGCAGTAGTACAGGTGGTGACCTTTCTTCACTACATGGAGTAAGTTCACTTGGAGTGTCTGATTATGGAAAGAAAATAATAAAGTTGAAATAGATTTATTTGGTATGCGGGAAGATATCAAGACAAAGGTTCACCAGGTGCTGGTATAAACACTACAAAATGAAATCATTCACTTTTATTAAACTAAATTCAAATTAAAAATAGTATTGCATGTACTTGGCAGAACAAAATGCTCTTCTTTGATTTTGACATAAATGGGAAACAGTAATTTAGATATACTATATGGAGATCAAATGGCTTTAAATAGGCTCATTATCAATATGTTTAAAACACTTAAAAATGAGTCCTAAACATCTAACTGAAATGTTTATGTACTTAGCTTGAGTAATATCCACTTCAACAAACTGAAGCATGCAATATGTTTTGAATAATTGTTAATTTATGCTAAGGTAACAACTGTGTAATATAACTGAAATCTATGTTAATAGAAGATAAGGAAAGCCCTTCCAGCTATTTCTATTACAAACAGCAGGCTGCAATTTTCACCCTTCTTCCTTGTGTAAAATATGACTTTAGATGCTTGTAAAAGCATTTTCTGTTAATTTCTGAAAATCAATAATTAGCATTCTCAGCACCACACAATAAAAATAACACAACGAGGGGAAAAAGCACATCTCACATAAATGACACACATCCCTCTTTGACTAACTGAATTATTTATGCTTCTCTGTGGATGATTGATGACCATGGACTAGCTAAGGATTGCAGTAATTGGGAGAAAAGATAAACCTAAATTAAAGATTCATTCACTTATCAAAATTAAATGTGTCATTAATTTCCTTGATACTAATTTCTATATAGAAACTTTATTCATTGAATCATCTCAATGCATGCCTTATTGCTGTGGATGAGAAGCACATTAACAGATATATTTGAACTTATTTGAAAACTTATTTGAAAACTCTTACAACTTATTTGAAAACTTATTTGAAAACTCTTACTAGTTTTAGGGATCATAATATTCTTGTTGTTTCCAAAATGACTCTTTAAATGTTAAATAATACCTAATGTGTATTTTCACTCCGATAATTTAAAATGTAGGGTTTTTCTTTCTATTTTAATTTGGCTTTTGAATTTGTTAACATTTCTAGCTCAGCAAAATTTCTAGTAATTATAGGGGAGAAAATTAAGATGGTTTAAGAAATCTTTATCAGCCCTTTTGTTGATCATTTGTTGCCATCACGTCTCAGAATAATTGCCTAGGAGAAGAACCCTGAACCTCCCTCATCTGAAGACAATTGGGCATCATGGCACCAGTAAATAGACAATATTGTGCTACAACCCACTCAAACGATGCAGGAGGGGGTGTTGTTATCCCTTGTCAGATCAAAGAAAGAAGTCAGAAATGGGGGAAGGAAAGAGGGATAACAAATTCACAGAAAGAATAAGCAGTGATTGTAGAGGCCATCAATGTTGTCGCTATAAATACCTTCATTTACATCATCAAGATGAAAAGTGGGTTAATTTTTTTCCTTATGAATTTTATGAGTTCATCTTCTAGGAAAGCCAGCATTGCAGATGTTTTGGTTAAAGACACATCTGTCTTCTTGGTTCTTGACAGCCCTATCATGTCAGTTCTCTGTAGTAGCAAGGAATGTTTCAGCAAGAAAATAAAGTCAAAACTGAAGTGATCTATTCTACTTCCTATGGGCATATTTTCACCATAGCAGATCCAAAGGACTACTCTGTTATCCCTGTCAGATCAAAGAAAGAGATAAATGAAGAAAATATAGCCTAAGATTAAGAAATATTAGTAACAGAAAATCAGACTAAAAATACCACATTTTTATGACTACTGTTAACATTAAAATGTATTCAATGTTTTGATATTCCCAGCATAAATAGATAAATGAGTAGATATGTATAAATAAATAAATGTTGCATTGCCCATATGTTCTAATAATTTTCCAGCAAAACAGTCTTTTATGGTAGGCTTATGTGTATACCTTTCACGGTCAAAGAGAAGTCATTTAAAACATTTTTCAACTTGGCAGTGTCGACTATAGATATGACGGTACAGAGAAATAAATTATTAAAACAGAAGTTCTTCCAAGATACTTCATTTAATTATGGTTTAGGGTAGTAATAATCAATGTCCATGGTAGTGCTTTATACTTTACAAAGTATTTTTACATATCTTTTCTCATATGATCCTCAAATACAGTCCTATGAGGTAGATATCATTTCTGTTATCATATTTTAGGTGGTTAAACAAAGGTCCATTAAAGTGACTTACTTATGTCACTCAAATAATAATGTTGGAGCTGTGATATAACCTATTATCTGATTTCCATCTTTCCACCATCTTTTATTGACTGCTAGGTACCACAGAATCATACTCTGAGGCAGATAGGCTGAGTAATTATATCCATGACGGTAAGACTGATAATTTTTAAAAACAATTTTAGAATAAAATATTTTTCACTCATCGTAAGAGTACAGTAAATAATTGTTGCGTCATTTAATTTGTAATCTCTACTAACCAACTATTAACTATGGCATAATCTCCTAGTGCCTTTGGAACTCTCAGAAATTGATAAAATTTATGTTTTCTGGAAAGTGATTAGAACAAATGATCCAAAAAAATGACTGATAAAGATTTCTTAAAGCTACCTTAAAATTTTCCCTATAGTTACTGGAAGTTTTACTGAGTTGAAAGTTTTAACAAATTCAAAAGCATAAACGAAATAGAAAGAAAACCTTACAGCTTAAATTAGTAAAATGGAAATGCACATTAAAAGTCCCCTAGATTTAAAGAAATTATTTTAGAAGTAAGAAGAATATCATCTCTAAAGCTAAGTAAGTGTTCTGTTGTTTTGAAATTCCTAGAGAATTTTTTTTCAAAATAAACCTGTTTGAACATTCTCCCTGGTTATTCTGAGATACACTCTGGATGGAGGAGGGGGGAATGGAGAGTGGATGGGGCTAGATGGATATGGTATGTGTATCTGAAAATAGTAAAGGGGGGTGGCGATAGGATATTGGTGAAATAAGAGGTAAAATTTTTGAAACTGGGTGATAAGAACACCCAGAGGATTTGTTGCATCATTCTCTCTACTTTTGTAGGAAAAAAAAAAAAAAAAAAGAAAAAACTTTCCAGATGATTCTAACACACCTTTAGTAGAGCAGTGCTTCTTACACTGTAATGTCTCAAACAAGTCACCCAAGGATTTCCTTAAATGCGTATGCTGATTTACTAGGTCAGGGAGGCCTGAGAGTAGAGTCTGAAGTTCTAACAGGTTCCCAGGTGATGCTGATACTGTTGGTCTATGGACCGTATTTGAGTAGCAAGGAGTTAGAAAACCATAGGACCAGACACTTAACAAACCAGAATAGCTTATTCCCCAAGCAGGTCATAGGATGAAGTTCTTGGCCATCATTTGGTAAGTAGAAATATAAAGCAAATCACATAATTTTTATTAATATGTAAGAATGGATAAGAAAGATATTCAGTATCATGCTTAAAAAATACTGCTCAAATAGTCAGATGAGCTCATCTATGAAAAAAAGTGTCTAGAAGATTATGATAAAAACTAAGACTTAAGACAATTTAAATAATATCTAATATCCAACAGATTTAGTGTTTACATATTACGAAGAGCTTTGTACCAGAACGGTTCTGTCATGTTTCTGCCCAGAGGCTGTCATGATAAAGTTTATTATCAATTACTGCTGTACAAGTATAAAATAAGTTAAGCTGTCATATTTTTCTCAGCCAGAGATCCTAAACTGTCAAAGAATGTCAATTTTAAATCTGACATAGAGAAGAAAATTATCTGTTATTCTGACCTCTAATTTCTTGACATTTTAATGCCATAATTGCTGTGGTTAGTGCTGCTTCATGATTTCACCTGTCAAGGAAGAATGAATCAATAACCTCAAGCCATTTCTCAAATTTTAGCACTAACTTCAAAGCTCAAAGTTCTAGGCAGATTATGGGATATATATGTATGTATGTGTATATATATATATATATATGTGTGTGTATATATATATATATTTTTTTTTACAAAAGGGACATATGTAGATTTTTGTATATTAAATGTTTCCTCTTTAAATCAGTGTTTGATTAAGGCATTAAAAAATCATCTTCCTTAGGCTAGTTGGAGTTTAGTATAACTGTAGCTTTCCTTTTTACCTTTGTGAAATATAATGATCTTCACATTTAAAAAATACTAAGATAAACATTATCAAATAAAAGGAATGCACCGAGCTCAATAGAAGGCTTAACATTTTGAACACTATTTTTTCCAAGAGCCTCTGTCTGACCAGAGGCTGG
Source organism: Globicephala melas (assembly GCF_963455315.2). Lineage (NCBI taxonomy): Eukaryota > Metazoa > Chordata > Mammalia > Artiodactyla > Delphinidae > Globicephala > Globicephala melas. The sequence goes on along the minus strand of NC_083331.1, from coordinate 11,400,553 downwards.
GCAGCAACTCTCTCAAGTCACAGCACCGCAGAGCAGACCTCTGGGAGCTGAACGCTGATGCTCTGATGGAAGGTGGTGTGCTTTGCACAGCACCTCCTCACAGGGGGAGTGTAAATGCAAAGGGGAATAAATGACCAGGAGATACTGACTACGCTATACTTCATTCCACTTATCCACAGGGCTCTTTCTTGTGACAACAGATGCTAGATGCTTCTATGCTGGCAAACGTATGTTCTGTACTATTCCTCCTTTGCAGAGAAAGCAATGGAGGAAGAGGGACATTAAATGACTTGGCCACATTAGGAAGCTCACAGGATTTAAGTGGGTTCTCACCTTTTGCAGGTTCTTACCTGTTAAAGCAGAACTTTTTTGTATGGAAATATGTTAGTCGTGGGGTAGAGGAGGTAAGGGTGGGGAGTGGGGAGAGGGACGGTTAACTCATATTCCTTGGAAGGTCATTTAATCTGTTATGTCTACAATGTACTAAGTGGTTACCTAGTGGTCTTAAGGACCACTTAAGTATCTTCCTAAGCAATCTTGAGTTGACATAGGGCCACTGGGTCAGTGTGAATGCCTCTGCTGGTATGTGCTTGAGCCCATGCTGCCTAGCGGAAGGAAGGTAACAGCATTCCAGGTATGCGCTCCCTCACCTAGTATTCTGAGAACTGACAGAAGAGTTTCTGGGTGAGAGAGATGGGTGAGGGGCTTGGGGAGGGAGGACATATATGCCACAGAATGACTCTGGGAGTTTCTCTAATGGAACCTCAGCATTCAGCAATTATGCCCTCAGACTGGGAATGCTGGAAGGAGAGTCCTGGAGTAAGGCACTCCCAGTCTGCATCACTGTGAGGTAATCAGGAGCTGTAATGTATTATTGTTCAGATTGCCTATATAATGACAAACATTGTGGCTGAACCGCTCCTCTCCAACAGAATATTTTTTTAATTATGCATTTTCATGTAATGTTTCATTAGGAATTTCTAGAGTTTGACAATTATACATAGTTTTTATTACTGTCCAAAGCAATGGTGTGCTATTTTGTAGAAGCAGGTATTTTTATAAGATTCGAGTAATAAACACTATATCCGTGTAAAGAAAGTCTCAATCCTAATTCCATTTTCTTTCTATTCTCTCATTTATCTCTTTATTTACTGTCATTTGAATATGAAAGATCTGCTATTTTCAGTCAATTTTAATGCTGCCTTGCACTTTCATTATGTACAATATGCTTAAAATATTTTTATTTTGCCCAAGAGGATTAACTTGTAACTTTTTTATAAGGACAGCATGTTATAATGGACAAAAATGTATGCTAAAATATTCAGGGGCAAAAATGTCTATGATATTTAAAAGTCAAAAAACCATTTGGAGTTGGTCTTGGAATAAAAGGATAAGCTATTCCAATTATTTTCTTTTTTATCTGATTCTAAAGGTATTGGTTCTGAAAGGAGAATATAGTTGGTAAGATGTTTATAAAATTGGGCCATGTGTTAAACAAAGGTGTATTGTTAAGAGAATAATTAAGCTCAGAATTAGAATCCCCAGTTGTGTACAAACTAATCACATTATTTTGTAGAGAAAATCCCTTATTTCACCAACTAATTTTATAATATCTGGCTCCTCTCTCATTCATTCATTCTCTGTCCCTATCTCTTTCTTCCAGCTTCAGGCAATAATCCCATTTCCTTGTGCACACAACATGGTATAACACTGCACCTAATAATATGCTTGCAATGTGTTCTCCAAATATTTAGCCCTAAGGATCCAATGATCAATGATCATGAGGCTCTTCTCTTCCCTTTCCTCTTCTCTGCTTGAAGCCATACAAACGGAGTCATTTTGTTTTTATAGACGTCTGTAGGAAATAACTTTATGGATGTAAATTTTTCTTTTAGAGCTTTATTTCCCAAATCTACGAGTTTTCCACCTCTAAAATTAAAACTAAAAAAATAAAAAAGCATTCCACTGACTGGAAATGGAGAAGTGATTACTTCTTTTGCATAAAGCAGATGGCAGATATCTGGTAGAATGGAAGACTGGAATACAGTTTCCTTGAAGCAAGACTCATCTAGCAGCTGTTGCATCTTCAATCTTTTCACCTATCTGAAATAATTTTGTGCAACGTTGAAATGATTTAAATAATATATTTGATGAATATTTTCATAAAAAATAATTATACACATACTATAGTACATAATTCCCAAATGTTAGCTATAAAATTTCAGGGTGAGAACACACAGGAATAAGATACTATAACCTCATCTATTTTATTGATGCATTTTTGAGAACATACAGGGATAAAATACTATAACCTCCTCTACTTTACTGATGCACTTTTGAGAACATATAGGAATAAAATACTGTAACCTTATCTATTTTTTATTGATGCATTTTTTAAGTATTCTGTCTAGAAGACTGTAATTCTGCTTTTATTAAAAAATAGATACTGGCAGATTATTTTAATGTGAACGATTCATATTTAAATACTCAACTAGGTTTCATTAATTAATAACACACATAAGGCATTAAGCATTTTAGTGAAGATGCTGAAGTAAAACAAACAAAATAGGAATATTGAAGTGCATTGTACATATCTGCATTTCAAAAAGGAACTACATGGTGGTCTCATTACTTGTTTTTGACATATAACACTCACTTTTCCACATTTGTCAAGAACCTGAAATCTATGTTTTCTAAAAATTTACATTGAAAGGAAATTTATACAGAAGGAGATGCAAAGCCACATTTCTGCTGAAGGGATGACAGAAATTTTCATAACAATATTCAACTTATTACCTACCTCCCTCAGCACAGGGTCAGTGATACTGTCCAGGTTCACAGAGCCTTCATAGGTTAAGTAGTGAAAAAGATTTAGAGCCCGGACTGCTTCTGGTCCTCGCTGCTTGTAGCCAAATATAAGGTCAATCCACTGATGGAGTTGGCAAGAAACAAATTCACTTTCCAGGGCCTGAAATCAGTCAAGACAGAAATAAGACACCATGCAAATTTCCCTTTCTCTTACTTTGAAATATTCTATATAAATAAGTAGAACACATTCTTTGCATTCCTGTATTTTATCTGTACGTATTAAGACCTATTCTTAGGAGTGACAAAATACAACCTCTAATAAAACAGAGACCTAAAAGAAAATTTTCTTTCTAAAATACTTAATGTTCTCTTGGCTTAACTGTATATGTGATGTGAATTTTAATAGTAAATAGATTTCTTAAAAGGACACATTCATGGGGGCTTCCCTGGTGGCGCAGTGGTTGAGAGTCCACCTGCCGATGCAGGGGACACGGGTTCGTGCCCCGGTCCGGGAAGATCCCACATGCCGCGGAGCGGCTGGGTCCGCGAGCCATGGCAGCTGAGCCTGCGCGTCCGGAGCCTGTGCTCCGCAAGGGGAGAGACCACAACAGTGAGAGGCCCGCATACCGCAAAAAAAAAAAAAAAAAAAAAAAGACACATTCATGTTTAAAAGTAATTTGAAATGCCTGTTTTAATGCTATTTACAACAATTTCATTTCTAATTTTTAAATATTAGTTTGAAGCTAAACAATTTTATTAGAAACTTTGATACGTACTTATTTTCCTGCCTGAAGTCTTCAAATTTACCTCTAAAACGGAATGCCTTCCTTCTGTTATGAATGAGCTCTGCTATTACACTGTTTAGGAACCAGTGGGTAATTTTAGATGTTTGCTAGCCAGTGGGAAATGAATGGAAATTACTGAGAGCCAGTGACCATACGAAACCTCCATAAAGAGTCAAAAAAAAAAAGAGACCTTTTCAGTTCCTAAGAAGCCATCATAAACTTCCTAGAGGGGCCCTGGCAGGTAGGCAAGGAGTTCTGGTCACACCTGTGGTATGAGCAGTGACAGGCACAGTGTAGCTCACTGTGCCTCTCACCTCCTGCACTCATTCATCATCAATTTCTTATTGATTGTAAGGACACACTGATTTCAGCAGCATGAGGAAAAAGCTGTAGAGCTAGCTTCTTAAATTTCAACTATGCAAAGCTGTAGAAAACAATTTTTGAAATTACAGCTGTAACTAAGTATGTGAATGAAGTCATTCTTTGGCTGCGTGACCCTGATTTCTAAGGTGCTGAAACCAGCTTGGATTCACTTAATCAATAAATGGTTTCTTAAATTAACCCTCTGGTAATTATATCAATATTTCATTTTTTTAATCTACAAAATATCTGAGTGATAATTTTCAACTTTTCCCGTGATGACATTTAACTAGTAACTTATTCCCCTCAAACTCCCTTTTTATCTATTCCTTTTAAAAATTTTGGTATTTTATTTACACCAGTTATTGTGGACGTTTCTCATTCAGAAATATAAACAATTAGATTTTATAAAAGACTAGTTTTCATACTAAAACTAAACAGAATTTCTATACTCTGTATCTCATTGGTCTTGACATAATAGTTTGGACTAGAACACAGGAAAAGGGACTAAAATACAAAAGAGATGTTGGTTAAAATTCTATACTGATTAAGTCTATCATATCAGTTTGGTCAATCTGTATAAATGAGAAGTTGGTAATTATTCAGTAATGTTTTCAGTGCATGGTACAATAAACGAGAGGATGAAAAAAATGAATAAATGGAAGTTCATTACAGAGTCGCTATTGCCCAAGTCTGTTCACTGGAATTCAAAACAGTAGTAAAATCAGAAATATTATTTAAGGAAGATCTTACCAACATAATCACATAATCAGCTCAGCAGCAACCATTTCAGATCAATCTTATAGACACCACTAGACATATTTGGAAGGAAAGGGTCAATGAAATGTATTCCATTCGAATAAAACAGTTACTGAACTAAACGCCTAATGCAATGATGAGGGTTGGAAGGAATGATCATCTTTCACTAACATGAGTTTTAAAACATTTATTTATTATCTCCAACCACTAACTTTCATTTTCCTCTGCCATGGGCAATGTGTATTATTTGTTTAATGTTTCTCCTTTTGTTTACATGTGTTTTTATAAAACACTACTCATGTAATGTATTCCTGTGTGTATGTATTTTTGATTTATAAAAATGGAATAGGGTTACAGATTTCATTTTGTTTCTTACTTTCTTCACTTAGCCTTGCTTTTTAGGATCTACCTGTGTATAGGTAGTCTACTGCTTCCAGTGGCTGCTCAGAACTCCTGCAGTAATGAGCACTAGACTGCCTCTAACTTGCCATGACACCATGCTGAGATGAATGTCCTCTTTTGCATCCCTGTTTGGCTCTTTGTGAGAATTTCTTTGGGGCATATAATCTGGAGTAGGACTGATATGTCCCTGCACTAGATGTGCATAAACTGAGTCTGAGTCATCAGTGCAGACTGGCTGCCCCTGTCTCCCCTCCCTCCAGCAGTGCCTGAAAGTTTCTACATGGCCACATCTCCATTGACAACTGGTATTATCCCAGCGTTTAATATTAGCCTGTGTAACAGATACAAAACAATATCCCATTGTTGTTCTAATATGTTTTCCTCTGATTACTGAGGAATTTGACAGCTTTTTAATATGCTTGTTGGCCATGTGGGTTTCCTCTTCAGTATACTTCCTGTTCAGGTTCTTTGTCCATTCTTTTCTGGAGGTTCCTGTCTTTTACGTTGTTACTTTGCAGAAGTTCTTTATATATTTTAGATAGTTGTTTCTTGGTTTTAAACATTGCAAATGCATTCTCCCAAATGTCCCATGTCTGTTAAATTTATCCATGTCACTCTTGGTTGAAGAGAAATTCTTAATTTTGAGATAATCAAAAATTTTTTTGTAACGTTTACGATTTTTGCATTTTGGTTTAAAATAACAAAGGTAACTTTCTGTATTTTGATGTGTCAGCTTTATATTTATGGTTTTACTTTTCACATACTGGTCCTTATCTAGAATCCACTTTCACTCATATGTGGTATTAGATAGAGATCCAGTATAATTTTTGTTAATATAGTAAGTCAGTTTTTCTAATACCATCTATTAAACAAACACACCTTTCCTGAGTGATGTGTGCTGTCATCTTTAGTGTGTGAGTATATGTTTGAAACAAAGATATAAAACTGCTATTGTTTACAGATAATATAATAATCTACCTAGAAAAAGCAATACAATCCTTCCTCCCTTCTTTCATTCATTCATTCGTTCCTTCCTTCCCTCCTCCCCTCTTCCCTTCCTCCCTTCTGCTTTCTCTATCTACCTACCTACCTACCTTCTTATCTATCATCTATCTAGATATGTGTGTGTGTCTCCAGATCTTTGCACCTTTTATTTCTATTGTTATCTTTATTTCTTATATATCTTAATATCTGGTAGATTTATTCCTTTGAGAGTCAACTCAGCCATTTGTGGACCTTTATTCTTCCCTATAACTTTTATAATAAGTGTATAGATACATCAAAATAATTTTGATTGGGATTCCAATAAATTTATAGATTAATTTGGGAAAATTGATATTAGGTTTTCCCACCTAAGGTCTCAGAATTTTCTATGTACCATATTAGATTTAAAAATTAATATTTTCACTGTAAAGGACATGGGTATTCTTGGTTAATTCCCAGGCAGTTCATAAGTTTTGATGCAACTATACTATTTTAAAAATTATATTTTAAACCCCATTATTAATGATGTAGAAAAATGCTACTGATTTTTATAAGTTGATTGTGTTCCTGGCAACTCTTACTAGTTAACTTCTTTATTTTTCTTATATAATTGTTCTCAACCTTGAGAACTATATTAAACAACAGTGGTGACATGACATGGAACATTACTGTCTTTTTCCTGATCTTAAAAGGGTCAAGACACACACACACACACACACACACACAAACACACACACACCCCCCCCATGTATTTAACAAACGGTTGGGTTGTTAGATAGCATTTTATTTACAGTTTTTGTATTTATATCCATACTTGAAATGGCTTTATTTCTTTTTTCCTTTACTTCCCTCTACTCTGGAATCAAGATCACAGTAGCCTCATAAAATGAGCTGGATGGTTATTATGTTTTCTGGGATAATTTGCATAAGAAATTAATTCCTTACCTCTTGAAAATCTGGTAGAATTCACCTGTAAAATAATATGGCCTTGGATATTTGGGGGGCTGGGAAGATTTACTACTTAAATTTCTTTAAGGCTTATAAGTCTTCTGGTGTCAATTTTGATGTTTTATATTTTTCTAGATATTTATCCACTTCATCTCAGTTTTAAAACTTATTAGCTCATGGTTATCTATAATAATCTTTAATTAAATTAAAAAATTTCTATGTCTACAGTTACCCTATTATATTCTATATGTTAGGTAGCAGAGTGAATCAACAAACAATCAAAAAATAATTTTGCCTCAGGTTTTTTTTGGGGGGGTTTATAAAATTAAATGACAAAGGAACAATAAGGCAGTAGATTAAACAGATAGTCTTACAGAGACTGTCTTGCTAGTCACTGCAGAAAACAAAGAAAATCCAGTTACAACATATAAAAGCTAAATCTGGTTCTAAATCAAATGCATATCTAAGAATTGAATTTTAGATTTCACATAATTAAAGCATAAAGACCTATCTAAAGCTGAAACTTGACACTGAGACTTAACTGTATTCTAAACAGTATTAATCTGTTAGTAAATGCATGCTATCTGCTTATTTGTTCTTTTTAGAACTATGTTTTCATGCACAAACCTATTTTGGAGTTTGAAACAAGATTTTATTGCAAACACTCACAACTGAAGAATAGAAAGAAATACTTGATTACTAAGCTATTAGGGTTATAATGGTCTTAATAGCTTGCTTTACCCTCTCCTTGCATACCTAAAAGCAGAAGCAATTGCTTTAAGCCTAGATAAACCAATTCCCAATCCATAATTCTACCCTGGGGATCTGGGAGGAAGGAAATAAAGAGTGAGATTTAAACCAGAGAGGATATCTCTTAGATGAATAATAGTTACCTAGTATCTAATTTCAATATTGTCCCATGGGTATTAGAACGTAGAGAATTCTTTCTCTAACGGGTTTAGGACAAAGCAGCTCAGAAACTTATGAAAAAGGGATGTGGAATGAACTGTGAGGAGAGAATTTTGTTTTCTCCAGAATTCTTCTATTTAAGAATACTGCATTTCTCTCTCTCCTTCTAGACCATACCAAGAACATTTCCAAGCCCTTTCTCTTGTTGCCTCAAAAATCTGCTTCTGATATTGAAAAAATTCTCCAAATAGAGTTGCATATATTTCGGTGGACAATTAGAAAATCACATTGCTATTTCTTCTGTAGTGTCTATACTGGCTTCTTCTCTTCACGATTAAATTGAAATTATAGCTATTACCCAGTGAAAGACTTAATTATTTTAAATAAAGGTAACATAGTTGTTTTAAATGTTTATTTTGGGGGCTTACATTATTCTCTTACTTGATTGCTTCCTGGGTGTATAATACAGTGGATTATTTTCCATTCCCACTAGCACCATCCTAGTCTTAGCTCTCATTGCTCTCCACGTGGGCTATTGCAATAGACTTTGACCTCTTCCTCTACTCGGGGGCTTGCATCCTGATGGTGGAACAGACTTTTGAAACCATCATGCTCTTACTGTCATCCTCGATTTCAAATCTTCCAAGGTTCCTCCTAGCATAACACATTCAGTGTAAACTTTACTTGACCCCTAAGGACTTTCAAACCTTGATCCGACCCTCCTCCATGATTTCTTTGGGCTTCTAGAAACAAATTCTTGGCTCCAGCAGCACAGTTTACAGCCCCGGCACATTAGTAGCTGGTATGACCTCTGAACCTTTGTTGCTCCTTTCACCATAAAATGAAAGCATTTCATCCTCCTGCTTCCTCTTCATGTCCCAGCCATCCTCACTCAAGCCCAATGTCTGTTTCCTGAGTTCTCCAGCTCAGAGTCTATGAAGTCGTCTATGAATTTCTATGACACTTACCATCAGTACCCTCCTGTTTAATGTAGTAAATAATGTATACAAATTTACTTGTGAAAATCGATTTGCATATAAATTGTAAACTGCTAGACAAACGGAATGGGGTTATTACCAATTAACACTTAATTGTTTCAAACATGCCATACCATATTCTCAATTAGCATCCAAGCATCTGGAACTTAGGGACTATACCTAATGCTTCTTTTACATTTCCTATAGTTCCTAACTCAGCATTAAATGATAAATATTTAATAAATATTTATTGGCTGATTATTTAAGCAATGGGAAAGATGTGTTGGTCACAAGAAGGAAGAAAAGAAATGTCAGGAAGTGAGGGTGGGGGTGGGAAATTCATTCATTCATTCAACAAATATTGACTGACCATCTGCTATGTGCCAAACACTATTGTAGACCCTAGGATCACAGCAGTGAATACGTGAAACCAAAATCCCTGTCAGAAAGTTTACATTGTAGTGGGGAGAGACTAGTAATTAGTAAGAGAGTATGTCTGAAGGTGATAAATGCTAAGGAAAGGAGAAAGACAGGAAAGAAAGTTAAGAGGTATGTATGGATGGGGAGGGGATTGCTAATTTAGAGGAGGAAGTGAGAGAAGGCTTCCCTGAGTTTGTGACAATTAAGGATTACAATGAGGAAGTAAACTGTAAGGACATCTTGATGATCTCAAACAGAGGGATCAGTCATTCGTTTGTTCATTCATTCATCATTCATTCATTCAATATGGAGCACCTCCTATGTGCCAGGAATTATTCTAGGCCCCAGGGATACTGTGAGAAACAAGACAAAATCTCTGATCTCCAGGAACACATCCCACTGAAATGCAAATAATCAAGGTGAATACAGCCTAAACTCTCTCCAGGCCCAAATTACTGACCACCTACCACATGTCAGATGCTAGCCTTGGAGGACATACACATGAATAAGTATGCCACATCCTCAAAAAGATCACAGTTTGGTGGAAGATAAACATGCTGACTTGGGCTTTTCCTGCTGCTTGAATTTCTGCTGAAACTCTAATACGATGATATTAGAGTTATTCCCCACCCCATTCTTTTTCCAGAAGAATTACTTCTTCTAGAAAGTAATCCATCTCTGCTGCTCTAGCCATCACCACTCAGCACACTTGGCCCCCACCCTTCCTTTTACCTGGCTCTGTAGGACTAGAGAAATCTAAGGGAAAAAGGTCACTACTAGGAAGTTGCAGAGGGAAACTGTTGTCTTTAACTTGAAAATACATCCAGAATTGATTAATTTCTTACTACCTTCACTGCCACCATGCTGGTCCAAGCCACCGTCATCTCTCACAATACCTCCTGACAGACGTGCCTGATGCTACCCTGTGCCTCAACAGTTCATTCCCATCACTGCAGCCTGAGTGATCCTTTCACAGCACAGCAGAATCGTAGAACTCGTCTGCTTAAAGCACTGCAACAACTCTTGATTTCACTCAGAGTAAAAATGCAAAGTGTTTCAATGGCCTTCAAGGCCATATGTGATTTGCATCTGTTACCACTCAGTCCTCTCCTCCTCCTGTGCGCTCCGTGTTTATCCTACCCCAGCCCACTGGCTTCCTTGCCAAGCACACCCCTGCCACAGGGCCTTGGCCCGGTAGTTCCCTCTGCCTTCACTCCTCTTTTCGCAGGACAGGAAGAGTCTCTGGGTCACTCTCTCACGTCCTTCAGGTCTTAGTTCAAGTCTCACCATCGCAGTGAGGGGATCCTGACCATCCACCCCCGTATTTCTGATCCCCTTGCTTTGCACTTCTTTTTTCCACAGTACTGATCACCTGCTAACGTTCTAGATATTTTACTTATTAATTTCCATTGATTGTCTGTCTCTCTTTGATCAAAAGTAAGCTCCATGAGGGATGAGATCTTTGTCTGTTGCTTCACCGGTATAGTCCCAACACATAAAATAGCGCCTGCAATGCTCGATAATGATCTGTTGGCTGAGCGTTGACTGAGGCTGTATGTTTATTCATGCGGGTTCCTAACTGAAGTGTGAGCTCCAGCTCCTGCGTGGCTCACGCTTGTGTCTCCAGAGCCTAGAGCGGTCTGAAGACAGTAACAGGCCCTCAATGATGGGGGTAAATGAAGGGATTTCTCTGCTTTACTCTAGCCTTATTTAGAGTAGGATTCATGGCCAACTCTTTGTGTTTTCTATAATACCTTACTCAGAACTGGCTCTCAATAAAGGTTTATGCAATGAGCAAATCCCCAGTTTCAGAGATAAGGGAGACTGTGAAGCTCCAAGAGATAAGGACGTCTTATCCATCCAGTGTCCCGGCCAACAGGTGGCAAGGCAGGCACCCACATACAAGACATCTCTTGCAGTATATATACTTTTTCCATCTCAATATTTTAAGATGCTGCCAAAGACTTCCAAAAATTCTTATGTTATGCTGTTTGCTTAAACTTCGTTTTTGAGCAAGGTATTTTTTCAGTACAATATACCCTAAATGCACATTTTTACCTATCACAAAAGAGACTTTTTCCTTAGAAAGTGAGAATCTAATAAAGGATGTAATACAGTCAAAGCAAAACCACACCCCACTGTGCTCTCTGCCTCAGCGTGCTGCGTCCCGCCCTGCAGACAGAACGGTCTGCGCCTGGTCCCACGGCACCAGGAACATGCCGGGTGGAGGGCTGGAGAGATTAGTAGTGCACATCCGAGACAGGCCTTTTTCTGAAACAAATTTTTAAAAAGGGCAGATTATGATTGATGAACCCAGCATTAAGGTAATGCTATCAGACATACTTTCTATTTCTGCCCTTCGTGAGGAGGTCAGATTATAATCACGTTAGAACTGAACACAGTGCTTTATTAATGTTTCATGACTGAGTCGGTCGCAATCAGCCTAGATTCGTGTGGATAAATTAAACCAGTTCTTGATGTATGAACTCAAGGCACTGAGAATTTATTGAAATGTCTACTAAAAGTGTCTCTATCACCTTTCCAGGTTTGCTAATGAAACCAAATTTTGAATTTCACAGTTCTTCAGTGAAACACAAACCTTGTCACCATATTTACAAAATACAAACAACTCTAACCAATTATATATATTGTTGTGTATAAATAAAAAAAACAACGGACTAAAAGAAGTACATCATTAAAAATTAAAAGTATTGTTTCATTTTAAAAATAAGAAAAGTTAATGAGGTTGTCAGCACATAAAGGCGTCTACAAATACATCAAATGCCTTTTTAATTGCTGGCATGGGATAATGAAGCTGATCATTTATAATCAATGATACCATCCCTTTTTATAACATTATTTTTGTCTTCTTTGCCTTGAATTTCTTAATGACAGCTTGAGAGAAGCAGGAGGGAATGCTCCTTTGTACGGATACAGAATACTAATCCACACAAGAGCCGAAGGCTTTTTTACCACTGTGAATGTCGTTTCTTTGGGCTATATGACATTTTCATTTTATACTTTAGGCTGATTACAAAGAACTCCATCAAATAACTGAAGATAATCCCAGTCCAAATTATAAATATACTAGAGCGCATGTTCTCTAAACCCATTCCATTTCATGAGCACTAAATCCTGCATGAGCTACCCAGCCAATATAAAGTTAGAAACTTTCAATGCTACAAAATAATACTAAAAGGTGGATGTTGTATTCATGGAATTTATGGAAAGCTTATGAAAATTTAAAGACTTCTATATTTTATATTATCACCCAGTTAATTATAGAAATATTCATCAAGTAAATATTTCTTCAGCAAAAAAAGAAGATAGGTAGATAATTGGTTACATTTTCCAGTTTTAACACAGATGGCTGACCTTATTTCTTCATAACATCAGTATGCTCATTTCCCATCAGTATGACGGGAAAATGGACCAGAGGTTGGAGCAAAGGAAACCATACATAGGGTGCTGTGAAGGAAAACTTCAAGTTAAAGAAAAGTACAGGAGACACTGAGACAGGAGAGCAGCTGTAGACACACGCGGCTACATTTTGTAACGTGACTTTTGATAGCTCTGATGCTTTAACACTCTTCCCAGAGGTAACACCTTGGGTCTGCCCTTTAGCTCAATTCTGATGCACCAAGAATGGCAGCTATAGACAGAGAATCTTTTGATACACGTGGTAGCTTTCCCTTTCTATTCTGTAGAGTCCCTTCAAGGAAAACCCAGGGAAAGAAGACAAAGAATAACCACTTCTCAAGCCACCTGTTACGTGCTGGCTAGGCACTTGCTACATAGGGCCAGTTTAACCTGTCATTGCTTCCTGGTGTCCCAGGGAACCAAGACTGGGGCAGTTTGATTTTCCCAAATAGGCGGAATTTTGTGTAAAACCTTTCATTCCATGGAGTAAAGGTTTAGTTCACAAATCTTACCAAATTCATAATGCCTATAAGATACCAAGGATTTGGTTTTGAATAGAGAAAAAAAGTGCCTTGCTTCTTTCATTTCTTCATGAAGCCAAGTTGGAACTTACTACTTACAATAAAAATGTACCATTCATTTCTGAAAATGTTTTATGACATTTTCAGAAATGCACAAGTGTTTATCTCTCATACTTTAGTTATAAAAACTTATTCTTTTGAACAGATGAAAGCAAATCTTTGAGGAACAGTTACTTCACCATATCATATGCAATCCTTATAGTTCCTAGTACACTGAACACAAAGGTCGATGAATATGTGTTTACAGTGATACTAAATAGTGAGCTTTATTTTGAAGAAGCACTGTATTCTGACTTAGAGTTTGCTCAGCAGTGCTTCAGCTCTTAGAAAGACAAAATATAAGAGATAAGAGGTGCATAGACAGAAGTCAGTTCTTGAACTGGTAATGTTAGGACCAGGAGTAAATTATTTATTATATTATATTTATGTGCAATAGAAGTACTCTGAGCAACTATAAATATACAAAAAATAATTTATTACTCAAAATTTGCCTTTGTGTATTTTATTCTCTCTTAAAATAAGAGGGAAAAATCTATTTTAGAGTTTAAATTGTTTTTACAGTGTTATTATCCTTTCTCAGGCTGTATCTTTCAATGAATAATCTGCTAATTCTCTTAAAACTCAAATGATATGAGACCATTTTGTGAGAATCAGGTATTTCTAAGGAAAAGGGATTTCTAAAAACTCTTATGTGGTGATCGCATGAATAATAAGACAGGCCAGAGTGTCACTGATTAAATCTGAATCATAAGTCTGAGTCAAATTAGGTGTTTGGAGGTCATCCATGCTTAGATACAGATAGTTTGCAAATAACACACAGGTTGTATTTCAAAGTGCTTTCTAATTTGGTGTTTGGAACATATATTGCAGTAGAAACAGTATTAGTCTAATCTGGATTGATTCTCAAGTCGATCTATAAAGCCATATTTTGTTTAAAATATAGGTGAACTTTTAAAGTCTGTAAATGGGTATAGGGAACATGACATTCAGAGTGCCAACTTGTGATGCCAGGCACGGTGAGGAAGAAAAGGCACTTGGGTCCAGACCTGGGGTCAGTCACTTTGCCTTTCTGCGTCTCAGTCTGCTTATTCAAATAAAGGTCTGCTCCGGGTCTCAAATCCTGTGTGTGACTATAAAGTTTAACATGTAAAATAATGCCATTTCCTCCATTTTGTAGAGTTGGAAGATAGCCTTCTTCCAACACCCGATGGGTGGTGGGACTTGGGACTTCCTCAGCTCTAAAACCGAGCTTTTACTGGCTGGGAAAGGAAGTCTTATGGGGTGAGGACTTTGGGGATAAAGAGTTAGAAACAGGATCACAGAAAGTCAGGTCTGCTGAGCTGCTGAGGCTGGAACATGCTGCTGGTTTGGGGTCAATTCCCTCTTATCTCTGTCTTTTCTTCTGCTGGCCCCAAGGTACTTGCTGCTAGTTAGAAGACATGTTTCCTTCCCTCCTTCTTTCCCTCTCCCTCTCCATAGCTCCTCAAGTCACTACTCACTCGAGCCTGGAGACCGTGGGTTGGAACACTCCACTCTGATAAGTAGGTGATCTTTGACAAAGTAACTTACCTCACTGAGTTTCAGTATAATTCTCATTTCAGAAGACTTTTTGAGGATTAAAAGAATATTGCACCTGAAGCTCTAGCACAGTATTTGACAAATAATAAACAGTCAATAGATGGCATAGGTTATAAGCACTACTGCCATTATTTTATCCTGGTCAGCCGTCATATTGGGATGACTCAGGACCACCACTGGGATACGGGGTACGGTGACTAAGATTAGGGTATCCAACCTCCTGTGCAGCAGTTGTCAGCTGTAAGTCTTGGAATGAGGAAAGCAGAGAAAAAACTTGTAAGCAACTACACCCTGGAAGAAAGGAGAGTGTCCTAGCCCCATCATGTAGCTCTTTATACGTAAAAAGAGGTATAAACTGGGTGCTGTCTAGAGTAACATTCCACTTACTAAGGGAGGGTTTTGTCACTTCATGTTTGAGTGCCAACTCCCAGATCTGGAATTGATCTAACAATGGCCAATGAAACCTGAGGTAGAAGACAGTCACTCTCCTCCAAAGCTATAAAGTTTACACTTCCCCTAGGGCCTCTGTTAGCACTCGACTGACTCTTGTTTATCATAAGGCCTTGATAAGTCTGACTGTCTGATTTTGTAGACTAGAGATTATAAGAAAAATTCGAATCACTATGGCCATTAAAGGAAAGTGTGATGATAGCAACAATCTAAAGAAGAAAATAGAAAAAGAATAGATATGGAATTATATCACTTCACAGAATAATGGGTACTTACGATAATAAAGAGAAGTTTCATCCTTTGTATGAGAGGGTAGAAAACCAAATAGTAATACGTTTTAGAACAACAACCACAACAGGGTTCAAAAAAAGTTCTCACTTAGCTATAAAAATCTAGAAACTTAATTTATTTGGTAAGTTTATTTAGCTGGACTGCATTAGTACCCAACATACTAGATGAATGAAGCAGTGATTTTTCTGCAGGTTTAGTCAAGACTGTATGGTCCTGCTCGTCCAGTTTATATCAGTAATAACTATCTGATCATTTCTCAGGCATAATAATCATCTTTCCCTACATTAAAAAAGTTCTGTGCATGACGCTGACCTGGGGATTTGTGTTTAGAAACACAACTGCTTTTTCTTTTTCAATTAGGCATATCATTAATAAAATTACTAATTCTGGGGCGTTTAAACTTTTTCACTAATGAGGAACACAGAAGTTGTATCTATAATGAATCATTACCTGATGTTTATTAAAATATGTCTAAAAATGTTTTAGCATCCAATAAACATGGGAAGAGATTCTCAACATCATCAGTCACCAGGGAAATGCAAATTAAAATTGTAATGAGATATTACTTCACATCCACAATAATGGCTATAATAAAAAAAAAACAGACAGTAACAAGTGTTGGTGAAGATGTGGAGGAACTGGAACAGTCATACATTGCTATTGGGAATGTAAGATACACAGTCACTTTGCAAAAGAGTTAATTTCTTAAAAAGCTAGATATAAATTTACTACATGACTCAGAAATTCTATCACTAGGTATATACCCCAAAGCAAGGAAAACACATGTCCATATAGAGACTTCTATGTGAACATTCACAGTAGAATTATTCATAACACCCAAAAAGTGGAAACAACTCAAAAGTTCATCAACTGATGAATGGATAAACAAAATGTGGTATATCCATACAGTGGACTATCATTATGTAAAAAGAGGAACAAAAACTGATATACACTACAACATGGATGAATCTCAAAAACTATGCTAAGTGAAAGACATCAAACACAAAAGAACACATATTGTATGGGTCTATTTAAGAAAAATGTCCTGAAGAGGCAAACCTATGGAGAGAGAAGGCAGACTAATGATTGTCTGGGGCTGGAGGTGGGCACAGGAGAATTCTGGGGCAAAAGAAATGTTCTAAAATTAGATTTTGGTGATGGTCACACAACTCTGTACATTTGCTAAAAATAATTAAAATTGTACAAGTGAATTTTATCACAAATAATGATTTTTTAAAAACACTCATAAGGTAGTCCCACTTTACAGATGAGAAATATGAGAACCAGAGATGCTCCATAATTTACTCAGGGCAATGAAGCTAGTAAATGGCAAAGCTCAGATTCAAGAGCCAGGAAACTTTTAAACCCCAAGTATTCTTTCCAATAAAACCACCTGGCATTTATTAATTGTTAGCAGCCACATAAAAACCTGTGTTTAATCAGAGCAAGAGAAAATTCGGTCCAACAATTTTTGCTACTTTGCCTGCCTGAGTGAAGGATTCATTTCGTTACACTAGTTTGGACCTAACTAGACAACATGCTAAAATCATTAAGATTATTACCCCATGTGATTCATTCAATCATTCATAACAGCAAATATCTGGTGACTAACTACTCTTGCAGGCACAGTTCTTGGCTCTAGAAATATACAGTGAAATGATGTGACTGAGAGACACATCTCAGACACAACTCAGTATGTAGTGGGTTCCAGGGTTGAGCTTGTGGATCTGGTATCCTTACACTGATATCATAGCCAGTATTCAAGTATGTAAGGGTATTGTGGTAATAATAAACAACCAGTTCTAAAAATAAGTATAGACTTTAAAAGTAGGCATCACTAAAATATAAATCCTTCACATTAAAAAGATAAATTGAAGAGATAATCTGTTGTTAAAGAAGATGGTGTGAGATTACGCCATATACCTGAAAGTGCCAATTTCCAGATTGAGAAGTGAGAGAAATCCTATATAAAATTTACGTACTACATGATATTACCTCAGGGGGAGACTAGATTACAGATTATCTATACGGTAACTTTATACATAGGTCTACTGTCTCAGTACCAGCTTTCTAAAATAAAGTGTATTAAAAGTAAAATATTTCTTGGAGACAGAAAAATAGCTCTAAAATTGAAGGGAGCATGTGACTGACAGTGACAAAAAGAGACATAAAATCAGGGGTAGAAGAAGGAACCACATATTGTATGATCCTGTTTATGCGAAATAAACAGGATAGGCAAATCTTTAGAGACGGAAAGCAGATTAGTGGTTGCCTAGGGCTGGTTGGGGGAATGGGGAAAATGGGCAGGGGGAGATGCTAAAGGGTATTGGGTTTCTTAATGGGGTAATGAAAATGTTCATAAGTGACTGTGGTGATGGTTGCACAACTCTGTGAATAGACTAAAACCCACTGATTTTTTTCCTTTACTTTAAATGGTTGACTTGTATGGTATGGGAATTGTATCTGTGTGATATATGTGAATTATACAGCTCTTACTAAAGAAGAGACTGAGGGATATGTGAGGTCCACTGCAATATGTGGACCTTATTTGGATTCTAATTCAAATAAATAAGCTGTCAAAATGATATAAAACATATTTATGGGACAGCTGGAAAAACTGGGAGTGAAACAGGGTTAAAAACATATTTGGGGTCATAGGCTTTATTGATATAATTCCTCAATTGGCCAAGAACAATAGTACACTAGAGACGTTTGGTAAAGTGGTTCATTTCCATATACCGTAAGCCCATTGAGATTAAAATCTCCTTAAATATGGATAAAATATATTAAGATCTATAAAATAACCACATGCAAACATTCTATTTACACATTTTCTATTTGAACACCCAGACATCTGTCATACAGATTCAAAAAGTAATGACATTTTCTATCTAAGAATGTTTACAAGATGGGTGTTCTCTTAGTCAAGTATATTACATTTTAAGGTATGTTTCACAGCTTATAATTTCCTACATACAAATATGTTCTAAATGTATATTATTTTGTTTTGAGTATTTTGAGTGAAAAAAGAGTGCAGATTTAGCCAATAGACAAAAATAAGGAATGGGCATCAATTTCGACCATTTTAGAATACATTAGTCAACAGATGCTCATCTGATTGTCTTCTCCTAAGGGAGCAAATATAACTGAATTACCATTCCTTTATTAGTCCTCATGAAAGGAAAATCCACTCTACAATAAAGAACTGCTGTCAAAAGACAACAGTAAAATGCTTTCTTTCTCAAAAATTTAGCCTTGTATTTATAGATGTTAAAAGACAATTTGTTAGTAGCTGAAAACTAAACTACAGAATATATTTTACTTCCTCATGACTGCTCAAGCAAAAACAAAATCGCTCTTACCATCCTGTTGATCCGTACAAAGTCTTCAGGTTTTTTTGCCCAAGGGGGAAGATCAACATCATTTACCACCACTTCATCTTCTCTGACTCCAAGATTATATCCATTACTGTTGACGAACATCTCCGGTAGGTAATAGAACTCTGGAATTAGTTCCTGCCAGGAATAAAAATGTAGCATATTAAACCATTTTAAAAATCAGTTGAATGAAAGTATTAATTTATAACAACTGTAAACAGAATTAATTTCTTTACTTAAATTCAATATTTTATTACTTAGTTCCATTCTTTATTTAATTTTCTTTAGATAGGAGTCTAGGAAAAGAAGGCAAACATTTTTCTTGAACAATATGCTTGATAATTTATGTTTATAAGATTTTCAATCTTATCTTGCCACAAATTAGTTAAGAGAAATGGGTTACAGAATCAACAATATTCCCAATAGTATTAGTGAACAAATATATAAGGCTATACCTACAAGTCTGTGCTGTTCAACAAACTTTTCCAAATGCTATTAATAAAATATCCAAATTCAAAAAAGGTGTTGCCAGTATTGGTTAAAAATCATGTAATGTCTTCTACTTTTCTTTTTGACTCCACTGGCAATTACAATACATGATTTTTATGAAGAGACTCATTGTTTTGTTTTATAATTTGGCAAAATAAATTGTTTTTATACCTATCACTAAATACAATAAGAGATGATATGCAACATAATAACTTTACATATTTAATGCATGCCACTTGAATACTAAGTTCTTAACTTGAATGCAAAGATAACTTGTGTTACTTGTATGTAAGTATGGCATTAACAACTGGGTTCAAGGCAAACTTGTGTTTGATGCACATCTAATATGTGGTTTATGTAACTTTAGGTTAAATATGATACAGGAATGAATTGATTTTATGATCTTAAAAGTTTTAATTTGTTGCCCTTTTTAAAAAAAAACACAACAAATTGAGGAAATGAAAACAAAAAACACAGTAGTTTTATGTTTACCATCAATACTATGAAAAATACTGATCTTTTCAAATATCAAGATGAGGGTTAAATTAACTTTATTTGTGAAAAGCATAAGAACATCTGTTTGTGTAACATGTCTGACATGGATGGCATAGTACCCGAAATTTGAATCTCACTTTGGAATACACAGTGATAAACAGAAAAGCTAAAAAATAAACAACCATGCCCACCAAAAAAATAAAACACCAGACATTGAGGTCTTCAAATAAACTGGATTCTTCAGCCCAAGAAAAGCATACACAAAAGTGTTCCCTTTATCAAATTACCAATGGCATTTTTCATAGAACTGGAACAAAACATTTTACAATTTGTATGGAAACACAAAAGACCATGAATAGCCAAAGCAATCTGGAGGAAGAAAAACAGAGCTGGAGGAATCAGGCTCCCTGACTTCAGAATATACTACAAAGCTACAGTAATCAAGACAGTATGGTACTGGCACAAAAACAGAAATATAGATCAGTGGAACAGGAGAGAAAGCCCAGAGATAAACCCATGCACCTATGGTCAACTAATCTATGAAAAGGAGGTAAGAATATATAATGGAGAAAAGACAGCCTCTTCAATAAGTGGTGACGGGAAAACTGGGCAGCTACATGTAAAAGAATGAAATTAGAACACTCCCTAACACCACATACAAAAATAAACTCAAAATGGATTAAAGACCTAAATGTAAGGCCAGACACTATAAAACTCTTAGAGGAAAGCATAGGTAGAACACTCTTTGACATAAATTGCAGCAAGATCTTTTTTGACCCACCTCCTAGAGTAATGAAAAAAACCCAGAAAACAAATGGGACCTAATTAAACTTAAAAGCTTTTGCACAGCAAAGGGAACCATAAACAAGATGAAAAGACAACCCTTAGAATGGGAGAAAATATTTGCATATGAAGCAACTGACAAAGGATTAATCTCCAAAATAGTAAAAACAGCTCATGCAGCTCAATTTCAATAAAACAAACAACCGAATCCAAAAATGGGCAGAAGACCTAAACAGACATTTTTCCAAAGAAGACATACAGATGGCCAACAAACGCATGAAAAGACGCTCAACATCACTAATCATTAGAGAAATGCAAATCAAAACTACAACGAGGTATCACCTCACACAGGTCAGAATGGCTATCATCAAAAAATCTACAAAGAATAAATGCTGGAGAGGGTGGAGAAAAGGCAACCCTCTTGAACTGTTGGTGGGAATGTAAATTGATACAGCCACTATGGAGAACAGTATGGAGGGTGCTTAAAAAACTAAAAATACCATATGATCCAGCACTCCCACTACTGGGCATATACCCAGAGAAAACTGTAATTCAAAAAGACACATGCATCCCAATGTTCACTGCAGCACTATTTACAACAGCCAGGACATGGAAGCAACCTAAATGTCCATCAACAGGTGAATGGATAAAGAAGATGTGGCACATATGTACAATGGAATATTACTCAGCCATAAAAAGAAGTGAAACTGGGTAATTGGTAGAGACGTGGATGGAACTAGAGAGTGTCATACAGAATGAAGTAAGTCAGAAAGAGAAAAACAAATAACACATATATGTGGAATCTAGCAAAACGGTATAGATGATCTTATTTGCAAAGCAGAAATAGAGACAAAGATGTAGAGAACCAATGTATGGATACCCAGGGGGAAAGGGCAGGGGGTGGGAGGAATTGGGAGATTGGGATTGACATAAATACACTATTGATATTATGCATAAAATAGAGAACAAATGGGGAACTCTACTTAATGCACTGTGGTGACCTAAATGGGAAGGAAGTCCAAAAGAGAGGGGATGTATGTATATGTATAGCTGATTCATTTTGCTGTACAGTAGAAACTAACACAACATTGTAAAGCAACTATACTCCAATAAAAATTAATTTTAAAAAAGTGTTCTCGTTATGGGTTCTCCTGCTAAAACCAACATTTATCTGCTATAGCATAAGTGTTTATCTTAGCAATCCTCTGTGAGAATCTGATCATTATCCGTTCTTATGATAACAAATGTGAACCATAGAAAAATATAATCATGTTTATTTTCTCCAGCATTATGGGAGTTTGAACAGATTTGTGTAAATGAATTTTCTGGATAAGCAGAGCTTAGTTTTTTAAGAATCATAATTTTTCTTCTATTTAAACCATTTAAATAGAAATCTCTCTAAAACCCATTATATAATTCCCTGATATTTATTTATTCATGTAGTAAAGTTTGAGTACCAGGCATTGTGATGGGTACTAAGAAAACAAATAATGAACAATCATGGCCTTACCTTTAAGTAATTCATAGTCTGGTCTATGGGGAAAATGTATAAACAGATGGTTATAATGCACAACAATAATAGCTGTGAAAGTATAAACAGAGCACAAGGGAGCAGAGAGGACACAGCAGGGAACTCTGGGCAAGTCAGAAAACACTTCACTGGAGATCAGACATTGAGTTCAACCATCGCAAGATAAAGGTGGGGAAAGGGGCAGGGGGACTGGCAGAGAGTATTATCAAGGAGTGGTACGAACCGGGTATGAGTGGAGTGTAGGATATATTGAGGGACAGATCAAGATGGGGCGGAATGAGATGGGGGGAGGTGTATGGAGTCAGATGACAAAGGAAGTTTTATGCCAATCTAAGCTCTTTGGATTTTGTCTTATTGGCAATAATTTAAAAAAAAAAAGAGCTATTGACATGATTATGTTTATTTTAAAGCAAGACATTGGGTGTCAAAGTAAAGAATGAACTGGAGAGGGGAGAGACTAGGAATATGTGTGGGTGGGGAGGGGGAGAGGGGGAACCAGCAGCAGCAAGGAGAACGGGAGGGAAGAGGGACGGGAAGCTGCGGCTGTGTTGAGTAAGGGGACATATTGTGGGACTGTACCAGGGAGGGCCATCTGCAACACACGTGAGGATGAGTAAACAAAGATGTCGACCCGGGGATGCAAAAAGGAGAGGGAATTAGATGGCTCATACGGAGAGGCAAATATATATTAATAATAAACTACGTACAAGACATCAAGGGCACAAGGAACTGTGGGAAAGGAGAACTACAGTGAAATTAATATGTTAATGAAATTTTTCAGTGACTTGAATGTGAGGGGGCAATTAAGAAGGGGCTAAAAGAAAAACTAATAGGTAAACAAACATTCTTATTTGCAGATAATGATACAGCTTAGGTGGTGGATAAACCAGGGGCTAAAGGGTGCTTCAGCAACATCTATCAGCAATGACTATCATGAGTTTGACTTCTGGGCTGGGCAAGCATGACAGTGTATATACCATGTTGCACTGAGGGGCCAATTTGGTAAAGGTGTGTGGTCACTGATTAGAAGGTAGAAGTAAAGTATCATTGCTATTCTCATTTATTTGTACTCAATCAGAAATGTGTAACTGTTACAGACTGAATATTCTATTCCTCCAAAATTCAAATGTTGAAACCCTATCCTCTAATGTGATGATATTAGGAGGTAGGGTGTTTGGAAGGTAATTAGGATTAGACGAGGTCATGAGGGTGGATCCCTAGTGAACGGATTAGTGTCCTGGTGAGAGTCCTGAGAGAGCTTGCTTCCTCTCTTTGCCATGTGAGGACATACAAGAACACGTCCTTCTGTGAGCCAGGAGGCAGGCTCTCACAAGACACAGAACCTATGTGGGCACCTTGATCTTGGACTTCCAGCCTCCAGAACTGTGAGGAACCCATTTCTGTCTTTTATAAGCTACCTAGTTTATGGTAAAACACAGTAGCCTGAGCTGACCAAGACAATAACCACACAATTTTCTTTTGATCTTGTTCTCATTGCTTGGGAAAATGTGGGAAATTACTATAAGATGTAGAGAAGATAAAGCAGATTGCTATTTGCACATTATCCATTTTATATATGACAATGAGTATCAATAGCATCCCAAATGGTCCAAAATGGGGAGAGGAATGCAAGTTCATGCAGTTGCTCCATGGAGAGGGTGATTTATGTGTAATAAGCTCACATAAGTCAGGGATTTCCCAGCTGTCTTTTGTCAGTTATTTGTGTCCATGTTCTATCTCTAGAACTAGCCTATGTAAGCTTCCTTGAGGACTGAGAGGGATATACATCCACATGGATATAGAAACATGGATTTATTTTTCATTTAGACAGCCCAAAGAGTTTCGGTTTATCTTCAAGTGTCTCGGTGCTCTAATGTTTTTCATATATATTGTTTCCCATTCTTTCCTGTGGTATAGGGGCATATAAAATACGTGGTTATTATTAACCTACTTGCCACTGTAATACTATTTCACTGAATGTCATTAAATTAGAATCGCAAAGGCATAAGAAGCCTAGGATTTTATATTAATAACAGTTTGGGCAAAGCAGACTTTGAGCCTAATTTTGTAGGTTTATATTTTGCTAAATTCCCCACAGCTCTTGGTGCTATACTTTGTATGCAGCAGGTACTCATTAAATATTAAACTATTGAAGATATGAGATAAAATCATTTTAATATCACTAGAAATCTTCTGGGGACTATGGAGATGGTTGCAAGAATGCTTCAAGATAGGAAAAGAGCCAATAAAGTACTTTATTAAATAAAAGAAAAAGGATGCACCCAGAAATAAAATTTGTACCTTTCGAGAGGAAACTTTTGCAGCTTAAAAAATGTTATCTTGCTTATTCTAGTTTTGTTAGAAGGTTCAAAGGTGTAAAAGAGTTCAATTTAAATTTAGAAAAAGTTGGTTTTAACGTTGCCAGCAAAATTGTACCCAAACTGAGGAAGTGAAGGAAGCAAGTCCTTTTCATTTTAACTTAAGCTCTCCAGAAAGAAGGGGCTGAAAGCCTGCTACCACCAAGGAGAACAAAGCGAGGCTGAGGAACCTCTCCTCTGAGGGTTATTTAGAACAGCGGGAGGGGGGTGGGGACCTTGAAGGCTTGAATCACAGCCAATCATGAAAAAGTAGGATTACCAGGGCCTTCGGGATGATCCTAAGTGAGACATTTTCTCCACTCTGGTCCTCATGTGGCCGACCAGAATGTGGTCATAAATTAGGGTGTTAGCTAAGATGTTGGTGTAAGCCGCTGGAGGCCTGACGTCTGACGGGAAGAAGAAACTCCCCCCAGATTTACTCTAATAATATTTTTTTGTTTTTTTAGGATGCAGATTTAAAAAAAAGACACATTTTAAAGCAATATGAAGAAATTCCTGAAGTACAGCATATTTGCAAAGCCCCTCGAAGCTTCAAAAGACCAGAGCTGTAAGTGACTAAAGCAGTCTGAACCCTGAAGTCTTGAGCTGGGGAAGTTTAAGTTTTTTGGGTTTTTGTGTTTTTGTTTTTTTTTTTCCTTGAAGGGGAAGGAAAAGAGAGTAAAATCACAGAAAGTCTAGGGAGAAGTTGCTGAAACAGCAGAGTGGGTGCAAGTTTTTATGCCTTAATTTTATTGCTTTAAAATCTTGTTTCAAATGGCATTTTAAATTTAAAGTTAGTATGTAAATATAGGGCATTCATATATAATTAATATTCACATTTATATTACTTAAAAGATTTGCTTATTCTAAAAAATTTAATGAGTTGAGAGAGTTTCACCTCTGAGATTCAAATGTTATGTACAAGAAGATGACAATTACAGTATCTGGGCTCCAAGACAAGGAAACAGCTGAAATGTCACATCTGGCCATTCAATCTTAAAACAGCAGGAATTACTTATTTGTATCTTACTGTGTCATGACACTGTTCTAAGTACTTTACACCTTTTTCTTAATCTTCACAAAAGCTTCCTAAGGTATGTATCCTCATTCTTCCAGAAATCCCATCAATAAGGGATCTCACTTGCTCACCACTCAGTGGTAAGAATGGTGCCTGACGTATAAAAAAGGTACTCAATACATATTTGTGGAATGAAAAATGAACAGATCATTACTATATATGTATCATATCCTGAACTTCAGGCATGGAATAGTGGTAAAAGGTTTTCAAACAGTATTAGTTAAAGCAGAGTTACCGCAGGGCTACCAGTTAGTCGTAGTGAAGGGGGAGGCTGTCAGGCTGGCAGTTCTGGGACCATCCCTTCTACCGGGGAAGGGCAGCTTTCTGTGCATTGGAATCAAATGGTTCTGAGTTGAAATACAGACTTCTCACCAGCTTGGGCAAGTTTCTTAAACTTTAAGAAAAAAACAGTTTCTGGATATGCAAAATTGTGATGATGACAGCAACTAAATCACAGTGTGGATGTGAGGATTAAATGGGGGTCATGTGTGTGAAACAACACATTTCATAGCTTTATGCAAAATACTTTTTGAAGTTATTATTTACTCTATCAACAGAGTTTACTCAGTATCAAAGTACATCCCATAATCAGTAAAAAAAAAAAAAAAAAAGCTCTGTCACTTTGGATATTTGTGTTTGAATGAACACCTATATAGACACTTCAGACAATTTAAGTGTTTTTTATCAAACATATGGACTAGTTTACATGCTACCTAGGCTAATCAGATATATTTTTATAAGTTTTTTGCACTTCAGATTTTGTTTTTTCCAAATGCACAGTCAGACTGAACTGGATGTATAAACCAAACTGAAACTTAACAATTTTTTTTAAAATTGGTAACTTACAGAGTTTTCTCAACGATCCCCATAATAGTCCCTCTCCTCCTGCATGCTGTCTGGCATTTCCACTTCACTGCTCCTCCCATAGAGAGGTGGAGTCTATTTCCCTTCTCTCTGAATATGGGCTGGCTTAGTTCAACACACAGAATGTGACAAAATGACATTTCAGGGCTTGCAGAGATGCCTAAGTCTTAAGAGGCTTGGCAGCCTCCATGGTTGTTCCCTTAGAAGTCACCATCACATGAAACTGTGTGGCTGCCTTGCTGGAAAGATCGTGTGGACAGACAGACAGGCCTGGACAGTCCCCGACCGCTCCATCAGTTCCATCAGACGAGGCACAAAACATGGGAGTGAAGCCATCTTGCTTCTCTGACCCAGCCAAGCCCCTCCAGCTGTCACTGGAGCACAGAGGTGAGTGGTCCCCTCTGAGCCTTAAGTCCCATTGCATGATTGTCAACAAATAATACTTGATGCTGTTTTAAGATGAGGTTTGGGTGATTTGTTACACAGTGATAGATAACTGAAACAGAAATTAATGCCTGGGAGTGGAGTCCTGAAGTAATAAAAACTTAAAACACGTGGCCTTGGCTTTGGGACAGGGCAGTAGGCAGAGGCTGGAAGGATGGTGAGGACACTGCTGGTGGAAGATCAGTAAGGACGGTGCTATTGGAAGCAGGAGGAAATCAATGCGTGATACGTAGTGTGGGATAAACTAAGAAGACTAGTTCCTGCAATCATTTCAAAGACAGAAAACGTACCGAATGAACTTGTGCTTCTGGTTATAGATATTTCCAGGCAGAATGCTGAAAGTGACCACTGGTTTCTTTCAAAGGTATATGGATAAGGTATTATGAGCCAAGGAAGAAACTGCTCAGAGTTAAAGCAGTATTTAGAGAGACATAGGGGCCTAGGACAATCTTGTCAGATTCTCAAAATTAAAAAAGGTTCAGACAAAGATCAGTTCTAAGGTGCTGTAAGTAAAATATGGCCATAGGGCAAAGGGTGCCTGTAAAACCTTTTATAAGTGCTCAGAAAAATTTAAGATAGAGGTTTGCAGACTCACTCCGCCACACGAAGGGATTCCAAGAATCTTATGAGCATTATAAAGGGCATCCTAATCACAGCCTGAAGCAAGGAGGATCCTGTCTTGAAAGAACTTGTGAGAAAGAGTTTTTTCTGACAGTGAACTATATTTTGATACATAGAAAATCCACAAATTTTTTAAGTTGCTGCACCAACTTGGGCAAAGGAGGCCTTGGCCCCCACTTTCTATGATCAGGAAGCATATGGAGAAAGCTACTCAAGGACTGCTATGTACCTTCCACACTCCCCCATTTTTGAACAGAATGTCTGTTGATGTTTACCTGTTCCTGTTTTACCACTGGGAGCTGAATTATACGTGGGACAGATAACTTATCTTTTTGGCTTCCAGGTCTCCAAATTAGGAATTTCTGTACCTCATCTCTATGTGGACTTGATATAGATCATGAGCTACTAGATTTTGAGCCTGATACAATAGTGGGATGAGACTGTGGGGAACAAGTTGAATATATTTTGCTTGTAGGAGGAATGTGAATTGTGACTGGGGAGAGGACTTCAGTAGATTGTTTTCAAAGATGGCCAGAACAATCCCCCTGACCCCCATGTCCACCTGAAATGTGATTTTGCTGCTCATCTCATGGGGAAGTGGAGTCCACTTCTCCTCCCCCTTAACTTGGGCTGGCCCTGTGGCTTGCTTGACCAAAAGAATGCTGTGGAGGTAGGTAACACTATGTGACTTCCAAGCTTAGACGCTAAGTAGCTTTGCAGTTCCCATTTTTTTATCCTCTTGGTAGGCAGACACCATGAAAAACATTGTGATGATCTTCCCAGACACAAAGAGAGAGAGGGCCAGCCAGTCCCCAGATGTTCCAGCCATCCTTGCTAAGGGACCAGACATGTGAATGAAGTCATCTTGAATCTTTCAGACCCAGAGAGGCCACCCGCTTGGACCTGACATGGATAAGAGACAAGTACCTGATGAGCCCCATTCTGATTGCAGAACTCTGAGAAAATAAATGGCTGTGTTTTTTTAAGCCACTAATTTTGGAGGGTGCTTTGTACATAGCAATAAATTATTAGAGTATGACTTGATCTGTCAGTTACTCCAAACTAGTCAACGTGGCTGGATATAATTGTGAGATCATGCAGAAGAATGAAAGCAGCAAAGCATCCAATGAATA
The DNA here is from genome assembly GCF_963455315.2 of Globicephala melas. NCBI lineage: Eukaryota > Metazoa > Chordata > Mammalia > Artiodactyla > Delphinidae > Globicephala > Globicephala melas. Next base: position 11,371,709 of record NC_083331.1, on the reverse strand, counting down.
AAGCACTGGAAATAACTGAACAGCCCTCAGTGCTAGTTCTGGCTCCCTCTTGACCTGCTGTGTGAATTTAGGCAAGCCACTTAATATCTGTGAACTTCCTTTACGGAACAGGGATAATGATCTCTATCTCAGGGGACTGTTTTGAGGACTGCATCAAATGACCAAGAAAAAAGCATGCTTGAAAACTATTGAGAATTATTCAAGAAGAATGAACTCTTCTATTATAACTTGTAAGTGTGCTTCTATAGAGGTAGCTCCGGCACTAGCTTGCCCACTTAAAATAACAGCTCTTCTGTTTACTCTCTTCCCATTGATAGATTTCTGTTAACCAGCTTCTCTTTAAGGAAAGAGTCCAAGTAGTTTAACATTTCCTAAATGAAAAATAGTGCAGAAAGGCACCGAATATTATTAAAGAAATGGCAAGATGAATATTAAAACAGGCATTTTGTGTCTGTAAATGTGATTTCTAGTTTATTTTAACAGCTATACTAAAACCCCATGGTACAGTTAATAGTATTATATGCGTCCCGTCAATAATAAGAAAATATCCTCTAACACAATTTCTAATTTACAAGCTTATGACAAGTTCAAGCTGCTGAGAAATTGGACTTGAAAGTATGTCTTAGAATGATAGAAGACCACTATTAACACTATCATAATTGTATACCAACTGCATCAAATTTGACATTTCAGTTTAATACAGTTTGCTGAGAGAGCATACCATTTTATGGCTGCCTAGTGAAATCAAATCCAACCCAGACGTTTTCACTTTTCTAATATAATTCACTGCAAGGTTTTAAAGCTGCCATCTCTTTTCTTCCTTTTTTCAAAAGATTGATGCCCTGGCATTCGTTGATTCCACAAGAGCTCATAATGGGTCAATGAGTCAGTGGTGAGCACCTCCATTAACTGTATTAATTTACACTATGTCACCTTAATGACATTTTGTCACAGCTCCCTTTTCTGACATCTACATAGCTATTCAAAAGTAATACAACAACTTTGGAAGGCATTAAGGAAAATTAGTATAAGAACTTCAGTAAGTTGAATGTCATTGTTACCAAGACTATGCTGGAGGAGAGAAATTAAAAAAATAAACTAAAAACGAACTGGTCTGACTTAACTCGGGAGACCTCTCTCCTGAGAGATCACCAAGTCTTCTCTGCCCAGCTTGTACTCATTACCACAGGAAGAGACCGACAGTAACAAAGACAAGACAGAATAAAACCACCTACTCGGTCCTAGTTCTCCCTTATATGAGACCTTACCTAAGTCAGGAGATATTGCAGATGTACTTTTCTTCAGAAATATAAAAACATTTCTTTAAAGTGATATATAAAATGTTTTAACAGCTTAGTGATAAGAAGTCAAGAGTTTAGGCTTTAAAACTGTATTACTCTTGGTAACACATTCTTCCCTGCTAAATCAGGTATTATTGTAGAGGGAAAAATACCGTACATGTTAATCAATACATTTAAACATGAATTTAGAAAATCTCAAGCATACGACCATCATTATTACCAAAAAACTTCTCTCTAACATTCCCTCAATGAGGACCCCCGAATTTTGATGTTATAAAGGGAAAGAGTGATACATTTGGACACACACACACAAACACACACACATACACAAAACCACAAAAATATAATTGAGATATAGCAAAGGTGAAAGACTGAGAAACCATAATTGCAATGCAACTTTCTGCAGTCAATTTCAGATCTTTCTCAAATCAATAGAAAAAAGACATATGACCCAACTGAAGAATGGGCAAAAGATATGAGCAAGTTTACAGCTCAATAATTATATGAAAAATGCTCAACTTCACTCATAATTAATGAAGTGCAAGCCAAAACAAAGCTGACTCCATTTTTCACTCACCAGATTAGCACAAGTTACACTGTTTATTATAAGAGTGATGGTCGGGGCAGGGGGCATGGGGAGGGTGGCATCCTCACATGATGCTGTGAAGGGAGTGAATGATCATCTTTGGGAATGAAGGTTTGGCAGTATCTTTCAAAATTAAAGATGTATATAGCCTTTGAGCCACCAGTCCCATTAACAGGAATTATCTTCACATATACACACAAAGTTCATCAAGATATCTGTGCAAGGATTTACGGCAGCCTGTGTTTAACAATAACGATCAGAGAGAAAGACAAACTATCCATCGATAGAAGATTGTGTGTATAAATTATTGTATATGTAGGCAATGTGCAGGCTTCAAAAAGAAGGGGTCTACGTGGAAAGGTACTCAAAGTATATTATCATAGAATATAAAAGGTTCAGGGTGGTGGTGGGAGAGAACTGAAAACGAGAGCAATCCACGCAGTGTCAGGCTGAGGAAGTGAGTGTCTCATGAACTAATTAAGTTCGGGGGTTGGAGGACGGTATCTGTTTGTATTAAGCACAGCTACCTGGGATAAAAAACTTAAAATGGGGCTTCCCTGGTGGCGCAGTGGTTGGGGGTCCGCCTGCCGATGCGGGGTACACGGGTTCGTGCCCCGGTCTGGGAGGATCCCGCATGCCGCGGAGCGGCTGGGCCCGTGGGCCGTGGCCGGTGGGCCTGCGCGTCCGGAGCCTGTGCTCCGCAGCGGGAGAGGCCGCAACGGTGAGAGGCCCGCGTACAGCAAAAAAAAAAAAAAAAAAAAAAAACTTAAAATGTCCTGAATTAGTGATAGCCACATTGGTCCTTGTCCTTGACGATGTGCCCCCAGGAGCCAAAGGAACACAAAGGGTAACAAAATATAAATGTTTCTGAAAAGTTTCAGAACAGAAAAACTGCTGGGAGAATTCTGGGAAAAGCCTGAATTCGGCTTTATGGGCACTGGTCCTCAGAGACTGACATGTAACTAGGGGAGATACCTGGTGATCGGAAGCATCAATAAAGCTCTCAGGATAGAAGGTAAAGCCTAAAACGCTACATCAGTTAGGATGACTGGCTCATGTGTGTGGACTTGTGAGGGTGAACCTTTGAATTAAGTTGAAAAACCGAGTTTCTGCTTTGTGATGATGTCAAGAATGAACAGGCATTTTCATCTGAAAGAGTTTGATATAATATGGATACTGAATTGAGATATAAATAATCTTATATATGATAGGAAATCTTAAAATATAGATAAGAATATTTAATTCACATATAAAATATTTACTGAATGCCTTTTAAAGACACTGTGCTAATTCTAGAAGCCTATGGACTCCCCATTTTATGTCCAAAGTGTTATTAAGTAAGAAATGGACTCCCTTCTTGATTTCATTGGTTGTAAATCAGTTTAAATGGTGGTTTATGGATCTTTTAAAGTGGAATTTCTCAGTGAAATTATAAGTCTGTTCGGAGAAATATATGGGCCTTAAGAGTTTAATATAGCAAGAATGCATGTTACATTATCTTACTTCCAAATGTGAATACGTTGTATGTATAAATTATATGCAAACTTTGACGGCAACGAATAAGACACACAGATACGCTACACATTACTTGGATTCATTCCCTTTGCTTTCTGCTTTGAAAAAAAACTAAATAAAAGTTGTATTCATCCAGTTTCTTACAGTTCAGTAACACTGTAATTGTCTTTTAAAAATATTTGCAATAGATAAGCATAAATACGTAAATGACAATTTTGACTTTAATTCACTGTCTTTTGTTGGATTAAGACACTAAATGGAATGATACTATACTATTTGTATATTCAACAGCATGAGTGGCAGTGATGGGAAAAGTTTGAAGAAAAGAGGATTAAAATAAGAAACACATATACCTATGTAATAACCTGATCATATAGTCTTATTATCAGGAAAAAATGAGAAAAATGAGAGAGCAACTATATTTTAATGTTTTGAATACAACCATTTTTTAAAAAACAAAAGCCCATATAAATGAAAACCAAATCTTTTTATTTAGTACCAGCGGTAAAATGACTCCGCTCTCTGGCTGTTCCTGGATATTGTGCGTGTGCTGGTTTAAGCTAATGTGTATTGTTGCATAGCTTCCCCAGGCACAGCCAAGTGAAAGCTAAGGCTGTACAGAAAAGCCCCCATTTTAAATGGCTCTTGTCATTAATGCTTTATTAATTGCCCCAGGCTATGTAAACCCAAAGCTGGGCAAGCTATAACAATATGACACATTAAGGTCAAATCCAATTCCTGCTGTGTTTTATGGAATGGGCCAAATATTGAGTTAACAGCAGGAAAGGCAATTTCTTTCCAGCTCCTCATTGTTCGATCTAAATTAGATAGGAATTTTTTGAAATAACAAAAACACTTTAACTGAATAATATAAAAGAATCCTAATCGTTTTCTGTGGTGCTCAAAATTATTTCCTTTAGTTTCCTCTTAGGTTAGATATGCCACATAATTTTAAAATATGATGGAATAAAGCTGTGGAGTAAAATATCTTATATACCCACTTAAAAAAATACACAAATCAAAACTTCAACATACTTTGAAATTAATATCAACAAATAAAAGGGCCTACCTTTACATCAGAAGTATCTCTCTGACTCGTTCTCCAAGACCTTGCAACGGACGAGAAGGTTCGATTAGGATGGTCAAATTTTCCATCATTTGCATTGAGGAAGAAGGTTGTGAAAGGTTCCTAAAGGAAAAAAAAGTGAAGAATTTGACCCTTCTGAACACAACTGTCCTCTTCCTTTGTAAAATATTTTGTTTTTTGAAACCCTTCTGAGGGGGAAATGGTGCAGGATCCTGGAAGGACACCCACACCCAGGAGTCAGGAGGCGCTGGTCTGAGCCAGTCTGGACCACTGAGTCACCTGTCACTCTTCAACCTCGGCAGGTCATTTTGCTTCTTGGTCTTCAGTCTTCTGATTTATAAAAGGATAGAGTTCTAGTGCTCTGGGATTTTATGATGACTGATTTTGCATAACCGTCAATATATAACTCAGATCTTCTTTCTCATTACTAAGGCCACACATAGTAACATTCATAAGAAAGTCTCTCCGACACTGTTCCCCACAGTGTGAAATTAGGTAGGGAAGAACCATCTTAGGCTACCTGTGAAAGTCTCCTAAAGTTACCATATTATGGTCTGATGATCTTTTTAAAATGCAAATCCTTGATTAAAATACTTCCATAGCTCTTCAGAGCTCCTGGGAAAAGTCTAAACTACTTGATTTGTCTTAAGAGAACCTGAGTGATCTGGAACCTGCTTAACTCTTACCTCTCGCTATCCCCATTTTCACATGTTAAGGTCTTGCCACACTGGTCTCACTTCTCGTCCCTTGTGTGTGCGGTTTCCTCTGCCTGGTATAAACTTATCCCTCTACCTCACCATCCTAACTTGGCTAAGTTCTTCTTATCCTTTAAGTCTAAGCCAAGACGTCATTTTCTCCCGAAAGGCTTTCCTTGATTTGCCAAGTTCTCCAGTGTGTTTAAATAGCAACAGATATTTTCTCAAAACACATCCCTGAAGCATTTGTCACATTGTTTTGTAACTGATTTTTAACTTGTCTATCTTCCCCACTACACGAATAGGTTCCATATCTATCATATGCACTGTTTTGTCTCCAACACTTAGAAGAACTCATGGTACACCCAAGTTGCTCAATGTATAATCTGTTGAAGGAAAGAATGAAATGAAGTTAACACATATCAGACTAGATAAACTCTAGTCCTTCTATTCAATAGTATTCTGTAACTATTACCTTATCAAAGCTTGGTGTCTGTCATCAAGAATATGTTCCCATAGCAGGAAACCTAGGAATAACTTTATCACAAGGTCCGAATGTATTTAATTTTAATGCTTTTTCTATAGTTTTTATGATAGGAGAGAGGCATTATTTCTGATGTCATTAAACTTGCTTCCAAATTTAAAAGGATTAAATAACATTCATTCTTACTAAGGATTTCTTAGGAAATTTCAAATATAACAAAGATGAGTATATAGTTACTTTCCTATGGTTCAATCCTTTTCTCTTAAGACTAGGATAAATGACATGTCACTCCTAGGTTCAATAATGCTAAGAACTATTTCCTAAATATTTTTTTTCTTTAATATATGATTTCTGTTCATTCTTTTATATCCATAAAACATTACTTTGTTTCTTTAAACTCCTCTTTTTGCCACTAGTCATAAGGTCCAGTTGTCAGGCAACAGCTATAAATATTCATATTCCTCAGCATGTTCCTGAAATTTAGTGTGGCTAGATGACATCAATTTTATGTTTATAATGTATCACCAAGTCTCATGTTTAGTACTGAATGACAGAAATCTATCGTGAAAGAGATAAGATGAAGAATGATATAACACTATATAGGTAAGTAGGGTATTACTGATTTACCTGAAAATCAAATATGCATCCAGTAAGTCCATATTGCTGTTTAAGATTTTAAGCGACTTGAGAGACAAATAGATGTCACCAAAATTAAGTTAGGAAAAAAAAATTTAACTCCCTATTAAACTGAAGGTAGTCAAGGCCGTATATCTTATCACTAAATTAAAGCAGGGATATAAAATTCTAGAAGTAGCAACAGTAAATCGAATGAAATATGACAGATCTAAGTTTGAGTCTTGGTGGAACCATTTACTTCTCTTAGGCACCTTACTTAACCCCACCCACGTAAGTAGCGGTGTGAAGTAACTGTATCTCAGTTCTTTCATCTATGTTAGTTGGGAATGACAATACCTTGTGGGTAATTAAGATTAAATAATATTGAGAAAGTTTGAAGTAACTCAGCTGACACAGAGTGATGAAGATGACTACCAGCTTCATGCACTGTGTCTAGTACTCACTGCTGGGCTCCACCCTGACTGCCAGTTCCCTAGACACTGACCAGACTCTCAGTTCCTTAGGCCTAATTCATCCCTCTATTCTTAGAACCAAGCAAGTGCTTGGTTCATAATTAGTGTTTAATTAATGTTTTTCAAACTCATCTAAACATACAAGGTACTGTTGGGAGAAGGGGGTGGGGTATGGCTGGATAAGAGTAAGATGTAGTTTTTCTTGTCAGTTCTTAACCACTAGTTTGACCATAAAGTTGCATCTTCAGAATCCACTTCTTCATTATGCTAGGATGCTGATGTAAGGCATTTATATTTTTCTTTGTAGGTAGTAGGCAGAGAATAATTTAGAGGGATCAGACTTGTCTTCATGATTTTTAACCTACTAAATACATGTGAGTGAAGACCCGTTTATACATGTAAAGTCTTACTTCTTATCATCAACCACTAAAAGCTGATCTCTACCCCAGTCTAAATTATAAAATCCTTCCTTAGTTTTCAACCCTTAACGAAGGCATGCCAAGAATAGTGCAGATGGGCACAGTGAAAATAAATCTGAAATTGAAGAATTATTATCTCTGGTCGTGAAGTTTATGAGTCTGGTGGCACCTAAAAGTGGAGAATATTGAAGAATTCCACATTTCACTGTCCTACGTAGCCTTTATAAAGATCTGATTAACAACTGTTTGAGGGTCACATACTATTCTACTGACATTTATTCTCATTATTCCTGAAGGCCTCCAGTTGCTACAGTGGTAGAGTACTAACAGAAATGGATAACCTATTTGTTTATAAGTGGGAACTGATCTTCAAGCTCTGATTACTGTGGAGATTACCTTTTACCATGTGTTTCTCTATTACCTTCAAGGCACAGTACAAGGGCTTTCTTTTTCAATTGACTCATGCCTGACTAACACAGAGGATCAAGAGCTGTATTAAGTTTAAGAAACTTCTGTATTTATTCACCTGACGCATGTTGATCAAACCATGTTCTATATGTATATCACCATATTAGATATTTTATCATTCTACTAGAAAAGCTTTTGGCTTGGGAGATAAGACGGACAAATAAATAAATGTTAAACAGAAATTAAAATACTTGGGCTTTAAAAACTTCAGCTTTAAAAAAAAGAAAACAAAACTTCAGGTTTGGTCCGCTAATACAATATAAATGGCTGATGGCAGACTTCCTTCTCCTGATTACATCTACCCCAACCTTCCAACCCTTTCTCAGGGCTAGAACATCAAACTAACCTGTCCTGCATGGGAAGTACCTGTCCTGCTGAATTCTGTCATAACCTTTAATCCCTGCAAGGACACTAACAATCTGTCCTGCCTTCCAATGATCACAGACAATTCACCCTTCCTGGGCAATAGAACTCTGTGCCTCTGCCCCTCTTCTCTTTAAACAACTCCTTTATTCTTTTGTCTTATATGACTTTGCTCAGTCATCTCATAAGGATCTTTTCTTACATCCCCCTCCCCTTTTAGTTTTCTTCTTTTCCTTCTCTTCATTTCATTTGAAACAAACCCCATCCCTGGGGTAATAGTCAGTGCTTGTGACATAACTCTATCAAAGAAAAGATGTATACTTTGAAGTTACATAAAGCATAATAAAGACCAAAGGGAAGGGAACTGAAGTTACTGAGCACCTTTCTGTGTTTGGAACTGTATTATCTCAGTTAACTAACGGAATTCTCACTATGGTCCTTCAACTAGATGTAATCGCATTCTAGGAAATGGAGGAACCATTATTTCTACTGTACTTTGGCTAACTTCACAAGTTTATTTTCTCCCATCGCTTTCAAAAGAAACCAGAAATATCTTTTAGAATCTTCAGAAACTTATGCGCCTACCATACACCAGTCTCTTCGTTAAGAATCCCTCATCTTCCTCTAAGTATATATGCATTGTCTGTAAGTATCAAGAGAAACACAATGACAATATTTTATTCAGTAGCATTATCTTTTGGTACTTGCATAAGTGTTTCTACTATTTTATCACTACAAATATATACTGTTAAAGATATATTATGGTTTAAACAGGCTCTTGGGTAGGCTTTCAAAGCAACCCATAATTTATAAAGTAAATCCCAAATTCTAAACAACTGATTTATAAATTAACTTTTGTTGTACAACCTATTTAACTTCCTAAGAATTATAATTAAATGTTTGACAAGTGAGTTTTGAATAGGTAGGTTGAATATACTGAATTTGGAAGGTGAATTCCAAAGTAATTCAGAATTACTTCTGTGTATATGCTATATATTCAAGGTAAGATTTAAAGTAAAAACATTCCAAGTAAAATGTGTCCTATTATACTAGTTAATATCTGAACAAACTCCAAAATTCTATAATAGTTTATTCTATAATAGTTTATTCATCATTTGTCCAACAGCAGCTAGCAAAGAAACAGCTTTTTCAGAATCTTGTAGTTTAGACAAGTGACTTCACTGGTAGTGTGTCTAAAATAATATTTTTAATTAAAAGTAATGAGGTAGGGACTTCCCTGGTGGTGCAGTGGTTAAGAATCCACCTGCCAATGCAGGGGACATGGGTTTGAGCCCTGGGCAGGGAAGATCCCACATGCCGCAGAGCAACTAAGCCTGTGCGCCATAACTACTGAGCCTGCACTCTAGAGCCCGCAAGCCACAACTACTGAGCCCACGCACCGCAACTGCTGAAGCCTGCACGCCTAGAGCCCGTGCTCCACAACAAGAGAAGCCACCGCCATGAGAAGCTCACATACCGCTACAAAGAGTAGCCCCCGCTCGCCGCAACTAGACAAGACCCACGTGCAGCAACGAAGACCCAACGCAGCCAAAAATAAATAAATAAATAAAAAATATATATATATAATAAAAAAATAATGAGGTATGTAGTTAATTAGCATTTTAAAGCAATTATTATCATTGTCATACTAAACATATTGACTGAAACTAATGAGTTTAATGATTGGGTCTAAAAGGCTTGAAAGGTAAAGGGCAGATACTTATTTTAATCTGTATTTTGTTTTTATGAACAAGTTCTTAGTGACACAAATTTTAATGCATTTTCTACTTCATAAACTCCTTGGGATTGGAGTGAGGGAATCACAATTCCCTGGGCCATTAGGTTAAACACTTAGTAAACTATTAGACCGTGATACTTCTATTTATAACAGCACAACTTAAGATGTGTTGGCTAAATGAGTCCCCATAAAAGCAATCTTATAGATCTCTTTTGCCAATGTAGTAGCCACAGGCCACATGTGACTACTGAGTACTTAAAATATGGCTAGTTCAAGCTGAATGTGCTATAAATATAAAATACATTCTGGATTTCAAAGAATACCAAAACAATGTAAAATATCTCATTAATAATTTTTATATTGGTTACATGTTGAAACTATAACATTTTGGATATACTGGGCTAACAAATGTATTTATTAAATTAATCTCACCTGTTTCTTTTTACTCTTAAATATGGCCACTAGAAAATTTAAATTACATACATAAGTGGCTTACATTACGTTTCTACCATGCAGCACAACTATAGACAATACTAAAAGGGCATGTGTAGCATAAATAGGGATAGCATGTCTGCCGTACCCTTGCAGAGATTCAAATTTGTATTCCATTTCACTGGAATAAGAAATCAATTTAGGGATGAATTATGATTTATTATTTGATAAAATGTTTAGTTTATCAGGGATAGAAGAGTGTTAAATCAGGCTGGTGATAATAAGTATTTTTATGAACTCACACTTAAATTCTTATAAATCTGACTTCAAACTAATTTGATTATACAACAGCCATTGAATACCATTTTATATATTTCAAAATACAATTATATATATATATGTATAATATACTCATATAATTCTCAAAACAACCCACTTGATAATGTTTTTTTCAATCCCAAAAATACCCAAGAAAAGTGTCTTACTCCTCCCATGGTGGAGGTTCACTATAGTAATGTTTGTTTCTTGCTTTTCGTTTTCTTGTTTGCTTATTTGTGAGCCCATATAGAATATGAACATATTTTACGTCCACTGTAAAGGACATCAACTGTTTGAGATCTTGACTGGTAAATTTTTGTGTTTCTGTATTCAGTTTTGACTTGTGGCTGAAACTGCAGGATAGAAGCTACAAAGTTCTCTCTATATACATGTGTCTGTAATTCAGAAAAGCCTTTACTTCTTGCATGAGTGTGAAGTATTTTCTTACATCCGGAGAGTATTAATAAATTATTACAACCCATAAACTAAAGGTGTGCTGATTGGTTTATAGTGGTAAACATGCAGTTATATAAATCTAATATCTCCCCCAAATTAACAGAAAATAAAGAAATAGAACTTCTTATACTCAAAAAGTGTTAGAGTTAAAAAATATTTCTTAAGAAACTGCTAGCTCAGAAACATTTTTATAAAAGGATACAAGTTCACATAGTTAAGGTGAATTTTTCAACAAATTAGACTAACAATTTTGGTCTAAAAAAGAAAGTTTTATGTCTTTTCCTTTAGTTTATAATTACACAGTGTATTTTTAAAATAAGATTTGAGTTTGTTTTCTTACAGAATAGTTAATCTAAACTTCTTTATTTCTTATGCTGGTTTAGGATTATGAAAAATATAAAATATGTGTTCAGTTAAACTGAATCCTAATTCTGACAAACTTTATTTTGATAACAGTAATTATTTGTAGTATATCATCTATCAGTGATTTACAAGTTACTTAAAACATACGCATACTATATATTTATAATAAGTTCAGTTTCTCCCCATCATGGAGAGAATGCTTGAGGAAGACCTCCAAACCAAATTGTCATTCAGGCAGTGGGAAAAAATACCTTTGAAAATAGGAGATGCATTCCTGTGTATGCAACAGAATGGTCTGAAGTATGTTTTGGTAAGAGGAGAAAACTTTATTGATTGCATTGACTTAGAGGTTTGACTTAGCATTCTGCAATACTCCCCAGTCACTTATAGTTTTTAAAAAGTCAGACCATCTGACTCCAGTAATTGGTCTTAACTAGACTAGATTGGAGAAGGCAAGACTAAAGGCATAGAGATTTGCTAAGAGCTTTTGCAATGATCTAGATGAGAAATAACGGGAACCTGAACTAAGAAGTGCTGGACTCGATAGAGAAAAGGAGATAGACTGCAGTTGGTAGAACTTATCAGATGTGATGTCAGATTGGATGTAAGCGTTGATAAAATAGAGAAAATATCTAGATTGGGTAACTGGGTGCAAGATCATGCCGATTGTTTAGATAAGAAATCAGTAGGCACCCCGGCAGGTTTATGAGGGAGATGAGTTCATTTTCGGAAATGGTATTTATGGTATTGTGAGGTGTTCAGGTAGAAAAATCCAGTAGTATACAGAAATAAGTAAATATATTTATATATTAGAAATATAGGTCAGGAGTCCAAGAGAAATGTCTACAATGAAGACAGAGCTGGAAGTCACTAGCTTATAACTGAATGATGTAGTCCAGATAAAGTATGTAGAAATATCCTGGGGAATAGAAATACGGAGAAAAAGAAATCTGAGCGTGAGACTGGGCAGGACAGTTAGGATGACAGGAGGGAAACCAGAAGAGCATACTGTCAGAGGAGCCATGAGAGGAAGGAATTTCAGGTAGGAGGAAGTGAGCAATGGTGCCAAATGCTTCAGCTATATCATGAAGCTCTGCCACATAACCCGTGACCTCCACAGGGACAATTCAGTAAAGTGATGGGTGTGGAACCTAAATCAAGCAGGCTACAGACTGAATGGCAGGTGATAAAGTGGAGACGAGAACAGTGCAGAGCAAGACAGTAGAGGCTGTGCTTCTAGTGCATTTGACTACACAGGGGTAGACGTGGAAAGTCACTGCAGAGTGGGTAGAGGCTGGAAGGAAGTATGTACGTATATATGTAGGTATGTATGAATGTATGTATTTTAAAAATTGCAGAGACCTGAATATATTTACGTCTTAGGAGAAAGAGAAAGTAGTCTTCAAAACATGTAGAAAACTGTTTTTAAAATATGCCACCCCAGAAGCCAGATTGGGAAGGCTGGGGAGAGTGCCAGCCTGTAACAATCAGTGAGAAAGGAAACAGTGGGTGTTAAGGATGCACTCAGGCGTTTGGTACCTTTTACAAACGGTTTACGTTTAAGAAACTCACAATAATCTATCTTTCTAACCCAATTTTGCAAATAAGGCAACTCATTAACAGAAAGGATTCAAGTCTTGCTAGAGTTTGGAATCTCTACTTCACTGGTCTCTAATCTTTGTTTAAAACAAATAAATAAATTTGATTTTTATTTAATTTCCTCATGTTAAGTACTTCGAGATATTAAAGGCAAACTGTAACTTAATGAAGGCACTCACAATTCGAACAAGCCAGGATAAGGTGGATGTTGCCGTTGAATAATGTGTGTTATAATGGTAGGGAGGACTTTGATCATCTTCCCATGTCTCGTAACGCTCTGCGTAAAACACAGCTCTCTTTGGGTTCAAAGCACCAATCGGCTGTAAAAAGAGAAAAAGAAGCATTGTGTTTAATACAGTCATAGTAGATATTCAATACTATAACTCTTTACCTGAAAGTATTTACTGTGAATTCATTTTAACCATAGAATATAAATAAATAATTTTGTATCTATTTTTACCAAATTTGATTTTGATATTTGATTTTGATAATCACCACACTTGCTAAAATTCACTCAAGAAGATGATTTATGTATGCAAGGTTTCTAGGTTTTATTAAAAGTTTCCATAAACTAGATTACCAGAGATAATTCAGTTTAAATTGTTAAGGCAAAGCCAGTATTTTGATGTTATTTTGCCTACTTAACCACAACCATAGTGAACATTTAGCTTGATCATAGGGAATCCAGTGAGGAGAAAGTGTAGCAGTTGACCATGTGAAAACCATATTAGAGAAACCTTGTCTTAATAGGCTGTCACCCAGAGTGTGAAGGACAATAGTCACTTATACGGAAACCCTGTTGGAATGTTAGTCCCATTCTATTATTATACAGATGGGGCAAGTATCGTTTCTATTAAGTTCAACTGCAAATCTAAGGCTGATGGAAATAATCCAGACAATTCAGAGTCCTTGGAAAGCATTTTGTTAAGGCCACTAACACTTGTCTTATCTACACCACCACACTACCGATTATAATGTTAATCCCTACAGTGGAGCACATGGTAAAATGCTCAAGATACTATACATATTTTTTTCAACAAAGCATGTGTTAGTTTGATCATTGTCTCAAACTTCCTAGCACACCTAATCATTAAGATTTTCCAGCATATAGTCCTCACAATTTCAAATAGCAAACTGGCTTAGCTTAAGCTTTTGCCTGATTTTGGTTTAATGGAATATGGAATCCATTAATATGATACCTAGTAGCTACATTATTTTGTTTTAGATTGCATACTATAAAAAATAAATGTTTCTTAGAAAACAAAAGATGAATACTAAGTAAAATATATAATTCCTCTATTTCAAAATTTAATATTACTAGTTACCTATGAAGTTCCCCCCAAGGCTTAATTTTAACAAGGAAGTAGTAGAAAATTAGTGTTTTGATGGTGGTGTGGGAAGACACTGAGTTAGCGTCTCCCCACAGCTAGGGCACCCGCTGGCCACTGGTGGGGGACCCTGATGCCCAAGGAGACAGGAGGAACCCCCAAGTGAACCAGTAGGACGTGGGGGGACTGAGAGGGGAGGAGAAGTGGAGGCCAGACAGGATTGGCGCCACTGAGGCTGGGGAGATCAGGAGGGGCAAGCGGGAGGGACCCTCTGGGAGGAGCGGCAGAGGAGCAGAGGGTGATTGCCTGGCCCACTTGGGCCAGGAAGCCTGCTGAGTTCCCAGGCTGGTACCTCCCCCCATCCCGCCCCGCACCAAAGCCCCCTTGAGGCTGCATGGGTCCTGGGGGCATAGGACGGAGGTGAGAGAGATCAGGAGAGGCAGGCGGTCAGGAGAGGCAGGCGGGAGGGGCCCTCCGGGAGGAACAGGAGAGGAGAGGAGGGCATTAGCCTCACCCACTTGAGACCAGGAAGCCTGCTGGGCTCCCAGGTGAGGTGCCCCTGCCCTCTGAGACCAGGGGTAGGGGGCACGACTGGGACCCCTCTGTTCCTTGAGCCTAAGCCCCACCCAACACAGCCCTCAGGACTTTTTCCACTCCCATGGGTCCTAAGCATAGGCCCTGCTCACCACCCAAACATCACCCTTGCTTCGGCCCTGCCCTCCACAGCCAAGGTCTTTCCCCCCTTTTTTTTTCTTGTCTTTTTATTCCTTTTCTGTCCTCCTCTTTTTTACCATTCTGGTACTGATGTACCTTCCGGTTGTTGATTCATCTATATTTTTATTTTTATATTCTTTCTAACATATCTGTTAGTTTCCTAGTCTAATTTTATTTTTTACTTTGTTATTGTTCTCTTTTTTTTTTGTCACCCCATGCAGCTTGCAGGATCTTGGTTCACGAGCTGGGAGTCGGGCCGAAGCTCCTGCGGTGGGAGCTCTGAGTCCGAACCACTGGACTAACAGAGAACCTCAGAACCCAGGGAATATTCATCAGAGTGAGCTCTCACGGAGATCCTCATTTCAGCACCAAGACCCAGCTCTACCCAACAGCCTACAAACTCCAGTGTTGGAAGCCTCAGGCCAAACAACCAGTAAGACAGGAACAGAGTCCCACTCATAAAAAAAAAAAAGAGTAAAAAATAAAAGGGAGAGAGAGACAGCAAAAAAATATGTCACAGATGAAGGAGCAAGGTAAAAACCTACAAGATGAAATAAATGAAGAGGAAATAGGCAATCTTCCAGAAAAAGAATTCAGAGTAATGATAGTAAAGATGATCCAGAATCTCAGAAACAGAATGGAGGCACAGATTGAGAAAATACAAGAAATGTTTAACAAAGATCTAGAAGAACTAAAGAACAAACAGAGATGAACAACACAATAACTGAAATGAAAAATATACTAAAAGGAATCAATAACAGAATAACTGAGGCAGAAGAACAAATAAGCGAGCTGGAAGACAAAATGGTGGAAATAACTGCCGAGGAGCAGAAAAAAGAATGAAAAGAATTGAAGACAATCTCAGAGACCTCTGGGACAACACTAAACGCACCAACATTCGAATTACAGGGATCTCAGAAGAAGAAGAAGAAAGGGTCTGAGAAAACAGATGAAGAGATTATAGTTGAAAACTTCCCTAACATGGGAAAGGAAACAGTCACCCAAGTCCAGGAAGCACAGAAAGTCCCATACAGGATAAACCCTAGGGAAAACACACCAAGACACATATTAATCAAACTAATCAAACTAACAAAAATTGAATTCAGAGAAAAAATATTAAAAGCAGCAAGGAAAAACCAAAAAATAATATACAAAGAAATCCCCGTAAGGTTATCAGCTGATTTTTCAGCAGAAACTCTGCAGGCCAGAAGGGAGTGGCAGGATATACTTGAGGTGATAAAATAGAAAAACCTACAACCAAGATTACTCTACCCAGCAAGGATCTCATTCAGATTTGACAGCAAAATCAAAAGCTTTTCAGACAAGCAAAAGCTAAGAGAATTCACCACCACCAAACCAGCTTTAGAAAAAATGCTAAAGAAACTTCTCTAGGCAGGAAACACAAGAAAAAATGCACAAAAACAAACAAGAAAATGGTCATAGGAACATACATATCAATAATAACCTCGAATGTAAATGGATTAAATGCCCCAATCAAAAGACACAGACTGGCTGAATGGATACAAAAACAAGACCCATATATATGCTGTCTACAAGAGACCCACTTCAGTCCTAGGGACACATAAGGACTGAAAGTGAAGGGATGGAAAAATATATTCCATGCAAATGGAAATCAAAAGAAAGGTGGAGTAGTAATACTCGTATCAGAAAAAATAGACTTTAAAATAAAGACTGTTACAAGAGATAAGGAGGGACACTACATAATGATCAAAGAATCAATCTAAGAAGAAGATATAACAATTATAAATGTTTATGCACCCAACATAGGAGCACCTCAATACATAAGGCAAATGCTAACAGTTACGAAAGGAGAAATCAACACAGTAACACAATAATAGTAGGGGACTTTAACACCCCACTTACACCAATGGACAGATCATCCAAACAGAAAATAAATAAGGCAACACAAGCTTTAAATGACACAATAGACCAGATAGATTTAATTGATATCTATAGAACATTGCACCCAAAAGTGGAAGAAAACACTTTCTTCTCAAGTGCGCACAGAACACTCTTCAGGATAGATCACATCTTGGGTCACAAATCAAGCCTCGGAAAATTTAAGAAAACTGAAATTGTATCAAGCATCTCTTCTGACCACAATACCCTGAGAAAACCATAATTCAAAAAGAGACATGTACCACAATGCCCAGTTCACTGCAGCACTATTCTGCCCAGTTCACTGCAGCACTATTTACAATAGCCAGGACATGGAACCAACCTAAATGTCCATCAACAGATGAACGGATAAAGAAGATGTGGCTCATATACACAATGGAATATTATTCAGCCATAAAAAGAAACGAAATTGAGTTATTTGTAGTGAGGTGGATGGACCTGTCTGTCATACAGGTGAAGTAAGTCAGAAAGAGAAAAACAAATACCGTATGCTAATGTATATATATGGAATCTAAAAAAAAAAAAAAAAAAAAAAATGGTAGTGATGAACCTAGTGGCAGGCCAGGAATAAAGATGTAGACACAGAGAATGGATTTGAGGACACGGGGTGGGAGGGGGAAGCTGGGGCAAAGTGAGAGTAGCATCGACTTATATACACTACTGAATGTAAAATAGATAACTAGTGGGAAGCAGCAGCATAGCACAAGGAGATCAGATCGGTGCTTTGCAATGACGTAGAGGGGTGGGATAGGCAGGGTGGGAGGGAGGCTCAAGAGGGAGGGGATATGGGGACATGTGTATGCATGTGGCTGATTCACTTTGCTGTACAACAGAAACTAACACAGTATTGTGAAGCAATTATACTCCCATAAAGATCTATTAATTTAAAAAAAAGAAAATTAGTGTTTCAATGGGAGACAAATAATGTTACACAAGAGAGAAAAATTCATCTATAAATTGCTTGTAAGCTTTTTCTTTTGGTCCCATGGGACTAATTCAAACAATACAATGATGTCAGCAGTTAAGTCTCTTAGAATTTCCATAATAAACTCTTATTTGCAAGGATCCTTATCCTGAATATTAAAATTATTTATAAATTATGTTCTTTTTCCTTAAACTTAATTATAACTTAACAGACTAAATAATTTAATTATTTAATTTTTTAAATCTCTGGTTTAAACATATTTTTTAAATATTTCAAGGCTTAAACTTTATTCTGTGTTAAATATCACTGGCTATCTCTCAAATGTGTTTTACTTGGATATAAAAAGACAATGTAATTTCATTAAATGTCACATAAAATATCAATAATATTTCAAACAAACATAATTACTTTTTAAATAAAAGGATAATTACTACAATGAAATGAATGTGAATTCTGTTACTGAATTGATACAGTAAGTTTTTCATTTAAAATGGCCTATATATTTTATACTTTTCTAGATGTGAAAATATGTGTTTTTCTAATTCAGTATTATAAGTATATATCTTTTCAAAGCATTTAAAATGCTGAGTACTTTATTCTGTCTTGAATATGCTCATAGATCTTTCACATGCATAAAATGTCTGCACAATCCCTTAGGATTGACCTTACCTGATATTGTTTGTTCTGCAACACCCCACAAAAACAAAACCCCACAAAGGGCCTCATGGCCCTTCCCCTAATCTTTTCCAGGC
The DNA here is from genome assembly GCF_963455315.2 of Globicephala melas. NCBI lineage: Eukaryota > Metazoa > Chordata > Mammalia > Artiodactyla > Delphinidae > Globicephala > Globicephala melas. The sequence goes on along the minus strand of NC_083331.1, from coordinate 11,353,158 downwards.
TTCTCCTCAACTACTGGAAAAGGGATAAAATAAATATTTACACTTTTTATTTCACTCAAGTTTCATCAAAGTCATTTTATTGGAGTGTTTTACAGAATAATACTTTGTAGGAAACAGCTGTCCTGAGTTAAAGCCTACAGAAGCCTCCATGAGTAACTTCCTAAAATACATGTCTAATTTTGAATTTTCATCTGACGCATTTAGACATAAATTTTATAAAACAAATGTAAATAGTTTGGTTTGTACTTATTATTTTTCTATTATTTTGCTTCAATCAAGAGGCAATAAATCATTCAAAGGAAAAATACTTCAAAATATCTTTTTGGGAAAAGAGAGTTTCATCACAGATGACATATTTTCTTATGGGATCCAAATATATATAATTATCTATCTATCTATCTATCTATCTATCTATCTATCTATCTATCCATCCAACCATCCTACCTACCAAACTATCTATCTACCTACCTATCAATCAATTATTCACCTATCTATACCTACCTACTTAACCTATGTATAAATTGATAAGGTTGTAAGTTTGTTATCCTTTTAAAGATTGAGCAAATAATCCAATGTCAATACCACTTGGATTTAGTAAATAAATAAGGTAGAATTCTGGTAAAAAACTAAAATTGCACTTAATGAAATTTATACATTTATTTTGCAATCTTTTTCAATTTTTATTATAACCACCACAGCAATAATTGGTTTCATTTTCTCTTAAACAGTAGACATTTAGACATAGCCACCTCTATGCTTTTTAGGGATTCCCATACGAAATTTATAACTGAAAGTTTAGAGTTTGCTATTAGATTTGTTGTTCTTTTGTCCTTGTGAGTTTGTGTGTTACAAGTTGACAATCTAACAGATAAGCAGAAAATGATGCAGAGAGCAACGCAAAATTAAAAAGTAATTCTACCTCTATAACACATTATTATAATTCAATTTCTAAAACTGCTATAAAGCTTATATAGCTTGTAAAAAGTACTATTTTCAATATACAATTGATGGAAAATTACATGTGTAACATTACCATGTCTATATGAAATACTATTGAATTTACTGAAGAAACGATGTTGAGGGTTTTCTCTACTCTGTCATTCAATTTACCTGTTTTGAATACCAAAGAGAGACATTTGTCTCAGCTTTAAGTACCACAAAAAGCTTTGTTTTCCTGAGAAACTGTTATTTTATTATATGGAACAAAAATCCTGACAGATCCTTATGGAGATTTACATTATTAGAGGCTCTGAGAAATATTATTGTAAACAGCATTGCTTAATTTTGCTCACTCCAGTGTTTGTCTGTCTATCTATGTATCTATCTATCTATCTATTTTTATTAGAACCTCATTCTTCCTTTTGTTTTCTTGTTAACATGCTATAGAACTAGTGTCCATTAAACGGTACTTTGAAAAATTCTGGTTAGAATCATTATAGTATATATTTTTGAGTGCCAACTTTTTCTTTGGTTTCATTTTCCTATTTTCTTTCCCTTTCTGTTCTCTTAGCCTTTATCCATCAATGTTTTTCTATTTCATGAAACCTTACAAGCTTTATCAGTTCTTTCATATGGAACAGATAAATATATTAAATAAAATAGGTAAAAATGAACAACGAAAATTATTTAAATAAAAAATACTTATTGGGTAAATGGTACTATATGAGACACTAAAAGGACTCTAGAGAATATAAAATCTGAGCATAGAGTTGATTTCAGTAAATAAATAAAACATAAATGTGGATTCACCTGAGGTATGGTCAATGCCATTAAAACAGATGAGAAATTATAAGAATAAAAAGGGTTTTCAAGGGAAAATCAGAGGTCCAAATAAATCAATATTAATAAAACTGAATTCTAGTATATCAAAAAAACTTGAAAATGCTTATGATATTCATGGCATTAGGATTCTATTTATACATTAAAAAATGTTCAAGAGGTCACTATTGTTGCTACAACTGCTAATAATACTATGTATAAGATAATGTCCTCACATCCATTTTCTGGATTGATTTTCAAAAGTCTCTGAGGTGGACACAGCATTCCATCATGAACATGATTTCATGACAAGGAAACGGGTGCCTGGGTCTCTACTCTTTCCACAACACTGCATTGCTTTTTCATGGCTAAATATGAAATTCTGATCCTGATGTCATTTTTTTTTCTTCTATAGCTGCCTATGAGATTCCTCATCCATCATGGATCCTCAGAAATGGAACGAACCTTACAGGCCTAGTAATCCAACTCCCTTACATTACAGATGAAGATAATGAAGAAAAGTCCAATCAAGATCACATTGGTGGCTGACTGCTGTACATTTTACAGAACCAGCTGAAGCTTTGTGCTAGACAGCTTGAAGCTGGATACAGCTGACGGATGTTTGGCTTCTGAGTATTGCTTTAATTATTAGCTCAACAGTCAACACATCTGAGCTTCTAACATATCTAGGTTATCTTGTTATCTTTCATTATAATAACTGAGGGCTTGGAAATCCATAGAAGAAGCTTCAAGACTTCTTGCCTTTCATGTTTTGTCAGTCATGAGCTACATAATATCATTCTTAAAATTCTAGGTTATGATAAAATAGAAATCATACCTATAGACCCTTCTGTGCTCAAGTGAATTCCCTGCCTCTCTCTTATCTGACCGGGGAGTTCCAAATCATTCTTCCGGAAGCAGCTCAAATTTCATCTGTGAAGCCCTACATGTTACCATCTGGTAACAGTTAGGCAAGTTTATAACTTCTTTTACCCAGAAGATACGCTATTCAAGGGAATGTCCTATGTTTTATTCATCCCTGAACCCTCAGTACCTAATACAGTACCCTGGCTCTTTTTAGATGCATCATATATCCTGAATGAATGAAGACAAATCGATCTGATTGTACAATAGTTTAGATTTCCATATAGAAATTTTAGACAAAATTTTTAGGCATAATCATAAGACAACATAATAGTGAAATATTTATAGCACATATGATAAAAAGCTAGTTTCCTTTAAAAAAAAAGAACTCTTAAAAATCAGTAAAAACCAAGGAATGATCCAATTAAATGAGCAAATGAGATGAACAGGCAATTCACAGAAAAATGAATGAAATGTACGTAGGAAAAATATCACCAGCTCATACGATGTAATGGTATCCCTTCTTTTTCTGTTCAGCATCCATTATTCCTTCTTCCTCTGTGAACCACTCCTTCCCTATTCTTGGTCTACCTGGTTCAGATGGGCTGACTCTATTACCAGACCTTTTGGGTAGTCATGTGATCCAGACCTGTCAATCGGCATATTCTATCTATATGGCCAGTAAGATTGGTACAGAAATGAGCACATGATTCAAGTTATTCCAATGAAACTTTGCTGAAACTACCTGGGAAAGAAGGATTTTCTGTTTCTGTTACAAAGGCATCACTGCTATAACATAGAGAAGCCAGACTGAGAATGATGCCAATGCAGAAAAGTAACAGATATGTTACATCCCACAACACTGGGGAGCCCTTGGATCCAGTTTACCTGAACTGACCCATCTCTGTATTTCTCAGTGATATAAGCCAAAACAACTTTATATTTTAAAGTCAGTTTAAGTTGATTTTCTATTATTTGGAATCAAAGATCAGAAGTACACTGGCAATTCTTAAAATGTCAAACAAAAATTATTTTTATTCATTAGGCTGTCAAAAATTATTGTTTCGTAATACTCGTTGGCCAGGGTATAACAAACACGATATCTCATAATATGGTTGGTAGGACTATAATTGATATAAATTTCTTGTGGGGAAAACTGGTAATGCTTTTAAAAATATGCACATGCTTTGTTTGGATCTAGTAATTCCACTGTGAGGAATTTATAATATGGAAAGAATAAGATGCAGGATAGTTTTCACATAATTGCTTGAAATGGCAAAAAAACCAAGCAAACTAAAACTGGAAGTAGTCTAACTTTCCAATAAAGGAGTAGTTACATGATGACACACCCACACTGCTGTATATTATGCAGCTAATCAAAAAGGCTGATTAGAAAAAATTCCAAGACACATTAATTCAATAAATATTGAGAGCCTACTATGTGTCAGAAATTATGCCTATAATTATACCCTAAAATAAGATAAACAAGGTCGCTGTTCTCATGAAGTTTGCGTTTAAATGTAGGTGTGTATCTGTGCATTTAAGAGAATGTGTGTGTATGGGTGTGTGTATGTTTCTGTCTGTCTGTAGAGACAGAGACAGACAAAATATAAATAGGCAATTTGGAAACTATCAGCGATAAGTGCTCTGTTGACAATTACAACAGAGTAATAGGATAGCAGCGACTGTGTGGAAAGGGAAGGCATCTCTCAAGAACCCCTGAGCAGGGACATGAATGACCGGAAGAAGCCAGTCATAAGAAATTTTGGGGTGAGAGAATTCAAGATGGAGGACGAGCTAGTGCAAAGGCTCATAGGGGGGCGTGATGGTGTGTTCAAGGAACAGAAAGAAAAGCAGTGTGACTAAAGCGTAATAGACGAGAGGAAGAGTTTATGAGATGAGGTGAGAAAGTGGGTAGAGGCATATCATACGGCTTTGTAGACCAGAGCGATGAAACGTATTTTATGGTAAGTGCAGTGGAAAGTCACTGAACGGTTTTAAGCAGGAGAGAAACAAGATTTGAGTTAGGCTTTACAAAGGTACCTCCAATGGTTCTGTGGAGAATGGATTAGAGATAATATTAAGTTATCATGACTAGTACTAGGATTGAAAAAAGCCAGTTGCAAAACCAGCATCATTTAGCATTATCAATGTTTCTCTAAAAATCCTATATAGTGTATATGTAATATATTTTTGCTTAAATATTCAGAGAAAAATTTTTGCAGAATATACATGAAACTATAATAATAGTTGCCTCTGGGGAGTGAGAATAGTGGAAATGTTTAGTTTTCCATCACCTTTTTTTACTATTTTGTTTATCCCGTGTATAGAATTTTAGATGGCTTTTTAAATTATATGACCCAGGAATATCTTTCAAATGTGAACATTTTAACTTTCATAAATTTTAATAAGTTATGGTAACTTTATATATTAGCTAGCAAACAATAAATATCATATATTTCCAAATATAAATTCCTGTTATCAATCTTCACTGATATTTGAATTGCCATATATCAAACATTTAAAATAAGTTAAATGACAACATGAGGTAAAAAAGACAAATGCAGAAGATGAGATATTCTACAGGAGAGCTGGCATGGTTTCTTTAATAAGTCACTATCATGAAAAAAAAGGGTAGTGGTTAGAAACTATTCTAACCTAAAAGACATTTAAGAGACATAAGAATCAAACATACTATGTGGTCATGGGACTTATACAGCAAAGGAAACCATTGACAAAATGAAAAGATAACCTACGGAATGGGAGAAAATATTTGCAACTGATATGACCGAGGGGTTAACACCCAATGTATACAAAAAGCTCATACAATTCAATATTAAAACAAATAACCCAATTAAAAAACAGGCAAAAGAACTGAATAGAGATTTTTTCCAAAAAACACATACAGATGGCCAACAGGCACATGAAAAGATGCTCAACGTCATTAATCATCAGAGAAATATGAATCAAAACCAAAATGAGGGACTTCCCCAGTGGTGCAGTGGTTAAGAATCCGCCTGCCGATGTAGGGGACACGGGTTCGAGCCCTGGTCTGGGAAGATCCCACACGCCGCGGAGCACATAAGCCCGTGCACCACAACTACTGAGCCTGCGCTCCAGAGCCTATGAGCTGCAACTACTGAAGCCCACATGCCACAACTACTGAAGCCCACGTGCCACAACTACTGAAGCCCACGCACGTAGAGCCCGTGCTCCGCAGTAAGAGAAGCCACTGCAATGAGAAGCCCGCACACTGCAACTAAACCCCCGCTTACCGCAGCTAGAGAAAGCCTACGGGCAGCAACAAAGACCCAAAGTAGCCAAAAATATATAAATAAATAATCAATTAATTTTAAAAAAGAAAAAAACACAGTGAGATATTACCTCACAGCTATCAGAATGGCCATCATCAAAAACACCACACACATAATAATTGTTGGTGAGGATGTGGAGAAAAGGGAACCCTCGTGCACTGTTGGTAGGAATGTAAATTGATACAGCCACTATGGAGAACAGTATGGAGGTTCCTCAAAAAACTAAAAATAGAACTAACATACGATCTAGCAATTCTACTTCTGGGTAGAATTTTAAGAAAACAAAAACACTAATTCAAAAAGATACATGTACCTCAATGTTCATAGGAGCACTATTTATAATAGCCAAGACATGAAAGCAACCTAAGTGGTCCATCAAGAGATGAATGGATAAACAGGATGTGAGATATATATATATATATATAAAAATATACTCACACACATATATACATATATATCGCATATATACACACACATATACATACACATATATATATCACATATATATACACACATATATATATCACATATATATATATATACACACATACACACACACAAACACACACGCAATAAAATACTACTCAGCCATAAAAAGAATGAAAATTTCATCATTTGCAACAACATGGATGAACCTGGAGGGTATTATGCTTAGTGAAATAAGCCAGACAGAAAAAGACAAATACTGTATAATATCACTTATTTGTGGAATCTAAAAAATAAAACAAATGAATAAAACACAACAGAAGCAGACTTATAGACATAAAGAACAAATTAGTGGTTACCAGTAAGGAGAGGGAAGGGGGGAGGAACAAAATAGAAGTAGGGGATTAAGAGGTATAAAATAAACTACAGGATATATTGTACAGCACAGAGAATACAGCAGTATTTTATAGTAACTTTAAATGGAATTAATCTGTAAAAATTTTGAATCACGATTTGTACATCTGCAACTAATATAATATTGTATATCAACTATACTTCAATTTAAAAAAGGACAAGAAAAAATAAATTGCTTATTTCAAAAAAAATGTACTGTGTGGTCCTTGACTGAATCCTGGCTTGAACAAACTAATTTTTTAAAGACATATGGTAGGCAACTGGGAAAACCTGATTATGGGCACAGTGTTACACAATATTAGGGAATTACCATAAGTTTTGTTAGGTGTGATGATGGTATTCTGGTAACGTAGGAAAATGTATTTTTCATACTAAAGGATTTAGGGATAAAGTATGATATCTTTAATTCACCTTAAAGCACTTCAGTAAAACAACAAAAAAAAGCTAAAATGTTAGTAATTGTAACATCTAGGCACTGGGTAAATGGGTATTAATTATTGTTGGTACTTTTCTTTTGAAAAATTTTATAATAAAAAGTCAAAATAACATAAAAATTGAACGTAAAAACAAAGAAAAACCATTCAAATTTTAAAACATATGGTGCTTATGTTTTAGGTTGTTCTTATTGATAAGAATCCTTTTAATTTGGAAATTTATGTTTGTAAAATGTGTGAAAATTTTGTTCTCTTAAATAGATTAAATCTCCCCTTTGCAATTTTATGCACACTATTAATTTGCTTAACATGGCCTTTCATCTTCAGGTGAACTTCAGCTAATCACAACACATACATTCTTAAGAAATGGAGCCTGAAGTAATGAAGCATTAATAAAAGGAAGTGTAGGAATTATATTTTGTTGGCTATAATTGAGTGTATTTCTTTTAATACTTTTTCATAGGATGAATAAACACAATTAATTATACTATGAAGAAAGATAAACTTTGAGCCAAAGTTGCATTTTGATTAGCAAAATTTATGAGCACGTTAGTAGGTATGTCAGTTCCACAGAGAACCAAAATCTCTGGAGAGGTAGAGTGGCTCACTCCATGCATTTCTGTTGCCTCTGCTCATATCCGACATGACTGTCCTTAGTGTAGGGCGTTTAGGAAAGGTGGAGGGCACCTAGGAGATAACTTAATCACTAGGCTTTTTTAAAAAAAAAGTATATTCTACCTAATGATTGTAGAGAAATAATAGGTAAGAAATGAAAGGAAATAGAACCTATGTAACTAGTGCAATTCATCATAGGGTTGTGGGGATAAAATGAGAAAATCTATGTACAATGCTTAACACGATGCCTCGCATGTAATAATACATGTCAAATGTTGGCTATTATTGTTATCATTATCCCAGAAAAATTCCTAAGAAAATTAGTTTTAAATATCTTAGTGAAAAGTAACCATTTTTACATAGAAACAATGGAGGTATAAATAAAATAAAGTATATTTACAAAAAAACAATGGAGGTATAAATAAAATAAAGTATCTTAAATCTTCATTTGTCAGTTCTAAAAGCTTTCTAAGTGTTAAGTAGTAGGATAATGATAAGCCTATAAATTAGTTTCAAGATCATCACTGCTGACTATTCCACTTCAGCTGGGAAGCAAGGTTAAAGGAAACTGACTTTGGTCTAATTTTGCCACAATGATGCTATATTTTAGATGTGACAGTGGTGGGTAAAACAAAAGCGTACAGGGCAGGCTCCCTTTTCCTTTCTATAGTAAACTAAAAATGACTGTAAACTCAGGGTATGGGCCAGTTCTCACTGTCTTTTTGTCTCCAGTGACTGGCACAGAGTAGCTGTGCAAAAAATGCTTGTGTAATGAAAGAATAAGTGAGTGAATAAAATTATTAATTTAAATAAATCCAATTTTGAAATTGGTGCCCTTCTGCATATCCCCCCTTGCAAATTATGCCCTCAGCTTGGATTATTCCATGAGTTTAAAACAGTATCCAGATTTTGCCAATTCATACCTTGTCTTAAAATAGCACTTATCCTTCAGCATTGCAGTAGAAGCCAGCCTAACAAAACGATGTTCAAGTTGGGTTCTATGTTAAGGCGACCTTCAACGTATAGTTAGAAAAAAATTCATATTTGGCAGTAGGATTTTTGGCAGATGGTATATAATTAAATTTACACATTCACATTTTTGTCTTCTAATAAGTTTTATATCATCAGAGTCAGCTACCAATACACTTAGTAGTTTTGCCCGTTCTTCACGTTTTGTTGTTAAAACTAAAGCATTAGGTAAATTATATACTAAAGCAAATAAAACTAATTTCATTTTAGATATTGTTAATTTATGATGAGAAAGAAAGGTAAAATGACTGTAGAAACTTGCATCACATTGCCGAGTTGAGGTAAGCCCTTTTCTACGTGGTGTGTAGGCGTTTGGCAGTATCAAGGGTGGACAGTTGAGAGTATTCACACTTCAGTGCATCCATTTGCATTATCACATTTCCAAGCCTCAAGGCATTATCACTTCCTTTTTTTAAGTGGCATAATAATTTGGGAAAATGGTTATGCTTATCATCATCTGTCAGTCAAACAACTCCTGTGTTAACAAAACATATTTTTTCCACTCAGTGAATGGGTGCGTGTGTGTGATGTCCTATGCTCATGTCAATATTAGTAAGACTTGGCTTTGTGATGAAACTATTTCACTTATCAGAGGGCATGACTGGGAAATAGGAAAATTCCATTTACACTTTAATGAGCAAGGGGCTGTGCTTCATGTCAAAGTCACGTAACCACTGTAATTTCAGAGTAAAGTTCATATGAGCGTATGTAAATAACTGAAGCAGTAGCATATATCATGTTTTAAGATAGATTTCACCACAAAATCACATCTCCATGAGGAAAACCTGCATAAATTGGGGGAAAAATCTCTACACCCACTGGTGGTTGAGTACTGAAAAGATAAGTCAATGACAGATTGTTTCATTAGCTGTCCAGCATGTCAAACAATACATATGACCTCTAACCTGTACATGTAATGAATAAAACTTGAACTTGTGATGTCTAATCAAATGAGGGGTCTAATAAATGTTACTGATCAGGAAATTTCATTGCTCCTGTGCTCTTCAACTGTTCAGTTAAATGGGCGAAGGAAGGAGTAAGAATGTTATAAATATAATAAAATATTTCATCTAAATGAATTTCATCTAAATAAATATTTCATCTCCAGTTTCAATAAATGTTTAATTTAACTTCAATAATTTGATCTTTAAGGTTTTGGTAACTTGGAAATTTAAAGAGATGAAAAAGCAATTATTTATTGCATGAAAAATATTTTATATTTTATTAAAAGTTGTTGCTTTTAATTGTATTAAAACAAAATTAAATTGATCTTTTTCACTAGATTTTTTTCAATCACACCAAAGGTGAACTGTCAACTGACAATTAGGGAACTTTGTTTTGTAGCCCCCAGTCACTGAATGCCACTGTGTGTTGGACATTATACTAGGTGCCTTACCTCCATTAGGCACAACAACTCTATTTTGTAAATACTATTGTGTTCAATTTAAAGAAGAGGAAACAGAAGTTCAGAGAGCTTAGGAAACATGCCTAAGTCTGTACAGCAGGTGAGAGAGCTACATTTGAACAGAGGTGACATTCTTTTCATGTTCTGTTTACTACCTCTCCTTTTTTTCTCTCAATTTTAATAGATACACATAAAGAAAAACTGAAAAGGTTTGATAATTCTAGGATTAACCTTTCCCAGCATCCAATACAGAGAACGGAAACCTCCAGGATTCACCTTCCTCTGTAACTGAGAGCTGAATGCTTGCTGTAGCCCTGACTGTAGCAGGGACTTTGTGAAGAGCAAGAAAGCCATCTCCAGCTCATATCGCCATCCTGTCCATGGCATCAAAGTCCTGGGGAAAGTATGTCTGGGGCAGAGACATTATCTTTATTTACTTTGTTTCTCATTTTTGGTTCTTATCTGCATAATACTATAAAAATATTGCTACTAATTTTTCCAACATGCTTTTGTTAAGTATTAGATGCTGCTTAAAATGAAATAGAAAGCCATTGCTTTGTCAGTATTGTCAGAACGTTTTGGGGAAGTACGTAAGAAATGCATGTAACAGTTGAATTACGGACCTAGATCAGATATGCGAAGAAATAGATCCATGAGTAGCTAGATGTTTAAAACCCTTATGTACCCCTCTCATTTGCTTCAGTGAAGCATCCAGGATTCCTCAAGAGACAGCTCCTTCCTTTGCACTGAGGGTGGATCTGGGTTTTATGAGACAAGCAATTCGTAGGAGAGGGGTTCTTTAAGAAAATGAGCATAAAACTATGAACATAAAATTAGGGGCAAGGGATAAAAAGAAGCCCCTGAAACTTGAGGGGCTTTGAAGTTTAAGCCTGATTAGCTTTATTTATTATGGTAAATTTATCTCTGACTCCATTGAATGTCATATATTATAATTATATGTATGTAATAAACAACCTACTGCCTGTTGGTTTTCTCCCTTTATAACCAATGAACATTCCTTGACGGTCAGGACTCTGAAGTCCTCTTAGCACCTTGCCAAGTTCCTTTTACATAGTAGCTATGTGTATACAAACCTGTAATTTATTTGCTATTACCTAGATTATAGAAACTATAAAGAAGAAACTTTCAGATACAATATATTTGACACTTTATAATAGTGAGTTGTTTGTTGCTCACCAACTAACCCCCGTTTCTTTCGGAAACAGGAATCCAAATTTCCTCCGGTCAACTCTTAGCCTAGTGCATGAGGAGACATTTTCCGGGATTTCTGGGAAAGGAAAGTTTCTTTTGTCTTCCATGTGAGCTACTTGGTGAGATGCTCTCTCTTTCTTTGGATAGTATGATGTGAGGTCTGGAACTGTTGCAGCCATTCTGCTCCTAAAAGGGGATTGCTGGGAGCTACTGGAGGCCATCCAGCAGAGGGTGAGTGTGAAGTCCACAGATGGGAAGGCAGAGAAGAACAATGGAAAGAACTTTGCTTGGTGGCATTATCTGCAGCACCGGAAATAAATCTGACTGAAAACTAAACCTTCCTCTGAATTTTTTAGTTGTGAGAACCAATGATATTGATTTATTGTTCAAGCCAATTGCTCAAGCTGGGTTGTCTGAAATATTCATTCAAAAGTCCTGATATAACTAGAATTCATAAAGCTAATTTAATGCAGAGCTATAAAGAAAGAGAAGTAATTTTCAACTTGTTTAGGATTGTACATTTCTTAACTTCTTAACTTTTATGCAGTAAAGAATATAAAAATTATTTGGGGCTCCAAATGTTGTTTACTAAGACAAACTCTAGAATTACTCACTGATAGGAATTATTACTTGGGTCCTAATCTCTGTTTAGGAAAAACTTCTTTTGTTATTGGAGATCTTTTAGAATGTTTCTGGTTAATAACATCATTAAAATATTCCAAATCTTCCTTGAGTTTCTGAAGATTACCAAACTCTCCATTAAAAATTTCATTTGTAGTACTGGTTGTAACTACAAGAATTTCATGTGCTTCTCAATGGTCATCTCTTCTCTATAATATTGCATTATTAGCAGTTTTTCCTTCCAGTTATTATATTTCAAATGTCATTTTTCCCATTAGGCATATAATATGATATATTTTCATACATTAAAAACTTGTTTATTAATGATTTTTATCAGGACAGTCTCGGGTTTCTAGCCCATTTGTAAGAAGTTCCTATTAAGAAATTCAATGAAGCATGGGAACAATGCAAGAGTAATTTATTAACACATCAAGAGGCTTTAATTTGCTACCATTTTCCTATCATGTTATTCTGACAGAAAATAAAGAACAAATTGCTAAAGCATGGAACATAGCAGAATTGGAAGAAAAGCTATCTATCTTTAGAGAACCATGGGTTCAAATGTTCACAACATGAAGGACTCTATGTTTGCAAAAGCACAGTTAGTATTCACGTTGCCTAATTTATTTAGGCTGTCTGTTTACCTCTTCTATTTATCTAACACTAAACAAAATTAGGAGAGCACATGTGGGTCAGAAAGGGAAAAGTTCTGCCAAAAGGCATACAGATTAAATAGATCAGCTTTAAAAACCTGAAGAATGTTTACATATTCTAGTTACTTTAGAAACAGTGACTTCCTCATTTAATTTATCTCATTTTTTCTACATGAATAAACTAAAAATCTATAATTACTAGCAAATATTTTACCATATGCCTTATATAATCTATATTAATCATAATGAAGGCCATATTTTCTTTGGTTGGGTTAGTGTTTCAAGAACATTTGAGTCCAAATGTCTTAGTGTACTTGAGCTTGCATTTTCCAAGCTGCTACAGTCCCCACTATACCTACTGTCATAATGTAGGCCTCCCAGATTTCTGGCAATTATCTGAGTTTTCGTCTCAGCTCTGGACTGGACTTTTTCCAAGATGGCTCAGATATGTTTGTTTTATTAACTCCTGTACACTCTTCCCCCTAGTACAGTGCTTGACATACAACAGCAAATCTGTGATAAATATTTGTTGACTGAATGAATGACTGAAAGAATGAACACATAAATGGAGGAAGAAGGGAACTTTGGTCTGTAGGCTTCCTTTCACCAAGATATCCCAGTTGATTTCAAAGAAAAAGGACCTTCTTCCCTGTTCTACAAATAATCTAAAATAGCTACAGTGGTAGTTAGCTCATGAGGTTTTAAGACTACGTATCATGCTACCTGAGAATCTACACTATACATGTTATTGTGTGTGTATATATATATATAGTAGTGTCTAATACATAATGCCTATTGAATTAATGTTAAATAAAACACATGTAGATAAGATTTTGTTAAAGAACTAGTTTAACAGTTTTCACCTTCATATTGATAAGTTAGTTTGGTTTCTTTTTACACCCAAAGATTACACCTCAACCTTAGCAATTCATGTAAAAAATTCATACCATTCTAATTCCATTACAGATATAGCAGCATATATATATGATCATTATTTAAAATTTGAAACGCAATTCAAAGTATATAGCATATAGATGATTCACTGCATTATATTTATATTCATAGCTAATGTTGATATGCTAGGTACTCTTCTAAGTTTTTTATACTTATTAACTCATCAAATCCTCACAACAACCCTACTATTATTGTCACCATTATACAGGTGAGGAAACTAAGGCAAAGAGAAGTGAAATAGTTGTCTAAGGCTGCAAAACGAGTAACAGGCAGAATTAGGATCTAAACCCAGGCAGTCTAGCTCCAGAGTTCTTGTTCCTAACTGCTATTTATTGCCTTTCATGTAGTTCTCTATAAATATAGTACATTCTTATTTAATTTTTGAAGAAAATGATTTTATCTTATTTAATTTGTAATTTTAAAAATTATATTATTATATAAAATAAGAATAATTTTAATCTTATTTAATTTTGCTTCCAGAGGGCAAGCCTTATGAATTACAGTGCTTATATCTACCTAAGCCTGAAATCTTATTTGCACATAGTAATGGTTAAAGATTTTTGTTCAGTTCAAATAACTGTTCACTGGAACAATTACTATATTTGCAACCATATTGAAATTCACTTGCTAGCACTTTTTTTTTTTTTTAACCAGCTGTGTGACTCTCAGTAAGATGATGGCTAATTGATTCCTTAGGTCCCTTGAGTATCTATAATAGCATAGCTAAAATTAGCAATGAGCTAGCAAGTTTGATAAGGCAGTCACATACAATATAAGAAATAGAGAGTGAATGACAGAGACGAACATGCAAAAATTAGTATACAGGCTTCAAAAACAGGCTAAGAAATATTCCACGTGTAATAATAGCTCATATTCATGAAGTGCTTCTATGTTCCAAGTACTATGTTATATTCTTTAAATGCACATGTCATTTGACCTTCACAAGTGTATGAGGTAGGACAGTATTATTCTCGTATTACAAATGGGGAGATTGAGGCTAAAAGAGAGTGGCTTCTGGTCACACAGCTAGTAAGCAGTGGCATAGAGAACTTCAACTTAGGTGGGTCTAGTTTTCAAAGGCAAGAAAAAAGGCAAGAGAAGGTGTGCTGAGTTAAAAACCATTTGTGGGATTAATTTTAAATTGCTTGCATTTCATGCTTCCCTGCCTTGCAGAACTTCTGCTGCCCTTGTTCATGAGCTCCTCAACTCTCCCCCAACCAAAAGCAAATGTATACGCGTGTGCCTATATGCCTTTCGTGCTGCTGTGGCATGCTAAACCAGACAACTAAGGAGAATAGAAAAGGGAAGGAAATGCAGAGTGAATGGCCTGAGGCTTAATATGGCTAAAGTATTGATATAAACTTTAGGGCTTGGCTCTGATATTAGCTGAGGCTAGAGAAAAGCTTTTGGGCCTTAGTATCTAGTTCTTCACTGAATTTCAAAGAGTTTAGTATCCCACTTAGGTTTCTTCTCAACAAATGAGGCGAACTAACCAGAAATTCGCTTCTTATCCTTATCACCCATTGTGTATTTTTTTCTTGCCATTTTTGGGCCAAATCTTCCCTCTTTTATCTTAACAGACCCTTGACAAATTATTGTGCCCTACTTTCTTTCCAGTAGCAAGCTCCCCTACAGTATGTGTGTATGTATTATGGTCAAGATAACATGTCTTATCACCTAAGAAATACACCACAGAAATTACTGGCCAAATTTTGTACTAATTTTAAGTTTCTCGCCTTGATCTTTAAAACCTAGGATATCTGAACAACCTCTTCTTACATATGCCCTTTCTCAAATATCCATTTCATTTTGCCATACTAGTACTGATTTATCTTCTTGTAGCTTAATTCCTATGCTAAGCATTGATGAAATTTAGATGCTGACTACAAAAACAGAAGACATTCATGTTTACTTTCTTACAAACATTAATTGAACATATATACTCTGGTAGAAATGCTTTTAGAATACAGCCTTACAAAGAAAATTGACTTCTATATATCTAAAAGTTACCTTTGATAGATCCCTGAAGTTTCCTGGAAGAGTCAAATCCAATTCTTCTGATTCATAGTTTGTTAATACCCACGGAAACACGGGGTATTGGTTCAGATCATTATATGTCCGTCCTAGTAAAGAAAAAGATAAATGAAAATCTGTATACACTAATTGCTTATCAAAGTGTTCCTGTCCTTCTAATAGATGAGGCAACTATTGCATTGCAGAAGAAAAGTAACTCTTTTGTTTACTGAACTATGCCTTTATTCAATCAAAAGCACTTATAACAATGTGTTTCAAGTGAACTCACTCAATAATAATTAAGAAGTGAGTAACTAGAATTACTTTTTTATAATGTAACTTGTGGTAGTGATTGCTAGCTGTTCGTCATAATCAATTTCTCTTCTTCCTGGGCTAGACCACATTTCTCAGCCTCCCTTATTAGTAGCTATGGCTGTGAGACTTAGTTCTAATCTACAGAATGTGAGCAGAGATGGTATCTGCTACTTTCAGCCTTGGTCCTCTGCAACTTGTTGCATGGGTGCTCCATGCTCCATCTCTCTTCTGCTGACTGTGATGAAGATGCTATTTGCCACCCTGGAAGCAGAGCCTGATAAGCTGGGGTCCCTGAAAGTGATCATGGAGGAGGTCACCTGCTGGTCTGCACACTTGCAGATTATGTGATGGTGTTCTACTATAACTAGTATATATCCAGAATTCTATTGCCAGTATACAGCATACTACATTGTGCTTCTATTAAGAATCAATGTAGAGAATTTGCAAGTTAACAGAAGTACCCTGAAGCCAGTACGAAAAAGCACCGAGGCAGATGTTATGCACATTTTTTTTCACTCCCTTAAGTTCATGAATTTTCTTTTCGTATTATGTTGTTTCACTTTAGTGGAGAGCTGCTGAATGTCAGGCTGAATTTTTTTTTTTTTTTTTGCGGTACGCGGGCCCCTCACTGTTGTGGCCTCTCCCGTTGCGGAGCACAGGCTCCGGACGCGCAGGCTCAGTGGCCATGGCTCACGGGCCCAGCCGCTCCGCGGCATGTGGGATCTTCCCAGACCGGGGCCTGAACCCGTGTCCCCTGCATCGGCAGGTGGACTCTCAACCACTGTGCCACCAGGGAAGCCCTAGGCTGAATTTTGTTTGTTGGTTTTCGTTAGTTTTTGACAGAATGACTTAAGCATTTTAGGTAGGACACTGAAGCCCGTGGGACCGTGGCAAAGCTTAGGGAGAGCACAGGGCTGGCTTACCCTGATAAACTGACACTGAATAACATATGATCAGGTGAAATTAAGAGGAGCAGTATTAAAGAAACAGGGTCCAAAGAAAAATTCCGTTGGACAAGACTGTTTTTTTGTAAAAATGCATTATGAACTGATCACAAGACTTTCTAAATTTCCATTCAAATCCATACAAAATAGCAATTTCCCTGATATTAGTGATATGATTTCATCTTGTGCTCCTTGTTGCACACCGTGTTAGCATAACAGTAGCACAGATATGCATACATTATCTTATTCGTCATCAAGAACTGAAATTAAATGATACCTACCTCTTGTAGCAACTGGTAACTGTGACTGTGAAATAAAACAAAACAAAACAAAACAAAAAAGCCCCCATAATCTGAGGAAGAACTAAATCTGCTACTATTATAAGCATGAAACCAAATTAATTAATTCACTCAGTAAACATTTTATTCGGTGACTATTTTATCTGTTTCTTATATGAATCTCTGCATTTTACAACACAATCACTTATTGTTTTAAATATGTAAACTAATGTGGGTGTATATTATAAATGTAGGCAATTGATAGAAAGCAGGATGTTGCTTCCACTCTGCATTTCCTGGAGCAAGGTGAGAGTAAGGTTAGGGCTTCCTCTTTGTTCTCTGCCACAGCACTGTTGCAGATGTGTTCTAGCTAATACTTGTCTGCCTCTCCACTAGTCCATAAACTCCAGAATGTAGGGTTTGAGTTTAAAAAAAAAAAAAATGCCTCTGTATATTGGCATATTTTGTTTGTCTGATAGATATTTGTTGAAAGAACGAATGCATATGTGATAAAAATGTGATAAAATGAGAGCCAATTTTTAAAAGATGAACAAACCAGAAGCCAAATAAAAAAGGAAAATTGCAGGATAGTGTTGTTGGAGGAAGAGGACTGTGCCAAGGCACAGAAGTACACATGAGAGAGAGCGGCCTTGTGAATGTGCGTGTTAAACCACCAGACGGAAATATCTGTGGCCGACGAATGCACCTGCTTTATGTTGTAAGTCTACTGTGATGAAAAATAGTGATGAGAATTTGGAACCTTTTGACTACAGTCTTTTGTATATGAAAATAGACTGCTAAAGCAGTACCACTGTAAAATGCACAGTGTAAAATTCTAAAATTTTAAATTTATTACTGAGAGTTTATGTTAACCTAGGACACCTGATTACTCTCAGTGTTTTTTCTATGCATGTATATATACAGAGAGTCTAGACTGGCTGGGCAGAGCTATCTCTGGGATTGTAAGTAGGACCGTGGCATATTTAGTGCTCTGCCATTTTCTGGGTTACCATTCTACTTAAAAATCTATAGATTTTAATGGAAAAGAGGTCTTCCAATATATGTGTATTTTAAGAGAATAATTTGATGTTATTTATGTAACGTATTTTGTATTACTTATGTAAATCAATGGCTGAAAATTAGACATAATAACTGTTTTTAAATTTTCTGATGAAGTTTCATAACTTAAGGAAAAACTGTCAAACTAAAATAAATAAAAAGCCAATTTACATTAACTCAGTACTTAAATGTATCATATAAGTAGAAACAGCATAAAAATAGAGACTATACTTGAAGACACTAGCCTTTCACTAGAAATGATTTTCTAATTAAAGAAAAGATATAATGCTATTTTTGGAAAAAATACAAAGAAAGGAAGGTATCTTTAACATACACACACACACACACACACACACACAAATTGATTGCTGTCTACAGTCACAGCTCATGGTAATTAATCTATCCTGCATTTTTTGTTAATTCACTTTTAATAATCTTTGGAAGATTCTTTAAAAATAAATGCTTAGAAAAATTTAGTAAGTTTTAAATTACTAAAGCTTTATAGCACATTTTAAATCTAAGAAATACAATCAACTATATAAACAGATGTTCTGACAGTTACATTAAAACCTTTTTATATAAAACTTTCCACATAAAAGCTTTCCAACATGGACAGTTAATATATTATTTTTCATTTGAATTAAAAATTCACAATGTATTTAAAACTCACATGGATGAAGTTGGTACTCTGGGATTTTGCATTTATAAATTTTAGCCATGAATTACCATTATTACTTTAATTATTTTACTGAACACCTTTGTGAAATGAAAAAAAAAAAAAAAAAAAAACCCTGCTGTGTACCGAATTAACCAAAAAAGTGAAATATTTCCGAAATAATATCTGTTAAGTTCTGGCACATCTAGGTACTTATTAATTTTTTTAGGATAATTGAAATTTAGTAAATAATCTTGTGCTGTTATTTCCTTTGCCAGCAGTAATAGGTGCAGAGTTTTTTTTACTAACTATGCTTCTAAGGACTTAACTTGGAAGATGAATATTAATTATCACAAGCCTATGACACTAATCTACTCAAACAATAAAAATGAAGCACAGTAAATGAGATTTCAGAAACACTAGATATGTTTCTTCGTTTAAAAAAAAAACTTTTAATTAAAGCATCCAATTTAATGTTTTTATATGGCACTTTAGTTTTGAAGGTAAAGTGATCTAGAGACAGCTGACAAAGAAATTATAACTGCAATTCCTTGGTGAAAATGTTAATGACGGCAAAATATTGTTTAATTAGATGATTGCAGCATCTGGATTAGCACTCTTTAAGAGCGATGTTCCTGTGCTTGTCTGCTTCTTCGCACTTTACAGACATTTTGTCATCTCTAGGTCATTAGGAAAGAATTTTTAATGATTTTTCTAGAAGCAAGCAGTTCAAGTTACATTTAATTAGATGACAATAATAAGCCCAACACATGCAGTAGCTAAATATATACATAATTAACCAGGGAGGGCTTGTACATCACAGAGTAAAAAAAGTAGAAAATGCTAAACAGGAGAAAAAGGTTGGGGTTGAGGAAGCTGTGCTGAATTCATTAGCCGATCATATGAAAAACAACTCAAAAACCTTTTAAAAAACCTCCCAAACCTAACGGGATCATTTACACTAAGCTATGTTAGCAGTCAATGTGCTATTTTTTTTTTTTTAATGTAAGAATGCCAGATTTTAAGTCATGTTCATAGTATTATCTAATAAGGCATAAAATAGGCATAGGCTGTATCTTTTGGAACACAATAAACAGAAATTAGGTCAACTCTGGGAATTAGAGGCTGAACCCACATTTTTAGTTAAACTCTATGCATCACTAAAAATCTTCCAAAACTTAATGTTCTTCAAAAATTAAGAAAACAAAACCCAATTGTTTCAAAATAGTTAAATTATACCACAGTACTAAGCTAGACTTTCATGCAGTTTTTAAGATCATGATTTCAAGTACTATTTAATGAGATGGAAAAAGAAGAATGAACGTGTATGTGTAACAGATTCCCAAAGATTACCACACACAGAAAAAGAAAAAAACAGAAAAATCACCAAAACGTTAATTATGATATTTATGGCTAGTCTTCAAGTAATTAAATTTTTAAATTACACTTTTCTATATTTCCAATTTTCTATAATGAGTATTTATTAAATATATAAATATAACAAAAGAAAGGCCATGAAAAAAATTATGGGCCTTTAGGTATCCTTTCAAAACAGTATGTCTTCTGAATATTTGACAAGCTTCTTTTACTATGTAAAGTATCTTTACAAAACTTACATATATATAGGATAATGTGTTTATTTATATGCAATTATATATGTCACAGGAGGGTCTAAAAATCTACATACTGTACTGTATTAATACTAGGACACTGCTGTGTATGCTTTATAGAAAGTCTTATTTTTAAAAGCAATTAAAAAGGAGAAAAGACAAATTGGCCAAGTATGAGAGACCTCAAGAAATGGAGAACAAGAAATGGGTCATAAAATGTATTTCACATTTCATGTTAAAAGAATATTTTGGAGAAAAAAAGGTACATCTGAGAGGGTAAGAGAGTTACTAGAATATTTTTATTGAAAATGTGAATTTATTAAGTCACATTGACCTATATTTTTAAAAGCCAGAAGCCAGAAAGGGTTGCTTCATCTTCTCAATCAGATTCTATTCTATAACTCTTCTCTTTAATCCAGGAAATTTAAAGCATCCCTCATCCAGCAATTCTAGTGAATTCACATAATCATAAAGTCATGCAAACACAGAGCATAAATATTAAGTCAGTTCAGTTTGATGAGCATTTATCAAGCAAAACTTTGACCTCATAATCTTACTGGAAAGAAGAGATACAGACATAAAATCCAAGGATGCATTATCCTAAGTGCCAACATGGGTGGCATAGACAGCGCTATAGAAGATGTGAATGCTGCAGGAGATTAAGACAATTATCGTAAGGTAAATGTTTTAAGAATGTATGTGTGAGGAGGTGGTTCTCAAAGTGCAAACCTTGGACCAGTGGCATCAGCATCACCTAGGTACTTGTTAGAAATACAAATTATTGAGGCCCACCCTAAATCTACTGAATCAGAACCTGTTGGTTTCAGCAAGCCCTCCAGGTGATTCTGAGAACCACTCTAACCTAGATGGGGGGATGGTGGTTGTGTCACCCATGTCGTGGCTGGTGGCCTTCTCCAGGATTATCCAGGAGTTGCCATGATCAGAAGAAAGCTCTTTCATGCAAGGTCGTGTCTCCTTTCCAGGAGTCTGCATCCAATGACTGCAAAGTGGAGGTAATGAAGGCCTGGCCGCCTTGTCTCAGGGCAAGACACCTCTGAAGGGATCTGCTGAGGCCTTTGCTGCAATTACTCTGGGGTTCATTTTTCTCCTTCTGCCCGCTTCTACTTTCTTCACTCCCCTCACAGATGTTGATCCCAAGGACACTCTCCAATAAACTTCCTGCAAGCAAATCTCTGCCTCAGACTCTTTCTCTGAATCTGAGACCTAGGTGAACACAGTACTAGGGTCTACATTAGAGATGATAATTCCAGGCCCAGATCTAGTACTAGAATAGGCCTGTGGACAAAAGTCATGATGGTAAATAAACTTCAAAAGTTCTTCTCATGAAATATAAATTAAAAATGTCTAAAAATCGTTAATTGTTTCAGTCTTAAAAGTAGTTACAGATTAAGGCCAATGGTTAGAGGTGAAATTGAATGGTGCCATGATATCCCGAGGCAGTATGGTATAGTAAGTGAGTGAAGCTCTACAACCAAACTACCTACATTAGAATCCTCACTTCTTCACTTATTAGCTCTGTGACTTGGGCGAGTTATTTACTTCTCTGCACCTCATTTCCTCATTGGTGAAATGGGGATAGGAACTCTGGGGTTATTGTTAGGATTAAATGAGTAAATACACATAAAACACTTAGAACCATATTTGCAACACTGTAAACTGCTCAGTAAACATTAACCATTATTTGCCATTTTTTTTCTGAACGTTGATATTAATATTAAAGAACTGTATCAAAAAGAAACGATAAAACTAAACAAATATAATAAAAAGGTTTTTCCTGAATCTTGATATTAAGAATAATTAAAGAGGGCTTCCCTGGGGGCGCAGTGGTTGAAAGTCCGCCTGCCGATGCAGGGGACATGGGTTCGTGCCCCGGTCCGGGAGGATCCCACGTGCCGCGGAGCGGCTGGGTCCGTGAGCCATGGCCGCTGAGCCTGCGCGTCCGGAGCCTGTGCTCCGCAACGGGAGAGGCCACAACAGTGAGAGGCCCGCGTACCGAAAAAAAAAAAATTAATAAAAAAAAAAAAATAATTAAGGAAATGTTTAAAGAAGACTATGATAAGATATAATCCAACCATTTCTTGCCTTTGGATTACCCAGGAAATTAAATATAATTTGTCAATAAGAACACTAACATTCTCTCAAGAAATGATAAATCTAAAGTTTCAATCAATTGACTTGTAAGTATTTATTGAACAATAACTGTATCCCTAAAACTGTGCTATGAAACAACATGATCATGTAGTGGAACCCAGGTTAGTAAAAGTGGTATTGGTACAATTTAACATCTTTATAGTTCCCTTTATTCTAGGAACCTTCAGAGTCCTTTCTTTCGAGAACTCTGAAAAGTGTTCCATTAAGAGGAGATGAATGGATATGAACAGATATATAATATTCTCCACAAATCAGGAAAACAGACAATTCTAACTGTTTCCTAAATAAGTACTCAATCGTGGCTTTGGTGAAGCTTCTCTATAATACCATCACCCGTACCTTTAATGCTGGTGCTCAGTATAAACTGGCACCCCTACTCAGAACTTCAGGATGATGGCAAAGGAAGAATTAGCAGGGATACATATATTCAGGGAGAGTACCTCAGGGTATTTATATTCATAACTTTTTCCAATTTGTCATTCTACTTCTGTATGAAGGTTCATTTTGTCTGGATAATCATCTACGTATGACAAAATTCTTAGAGTTCATTTAAAGCCCATCTTTTCTACGAGGCCTCCCTTGATTAGACTATTTCATACTAACCTTTCACTACAGTTAATGACACTTAATCACATGCTTTCTTGTATGTTCTAGATGTTTTCATATGCAAATCTTGTTCTGATAATTAGATCTTAAATGGTTAGAGCAATGATACTCAAACTGTGCAGGAGAACCACCTAGAAGGCTCGCTAAAACGCAGAGCTGGGCCCCACTCAGAGTTTCTGATTCAGCAGGTTTGAGGGGTCTGAGAATTTGCATCTCCAAGTCCCCAGGCAATACTAATACTGCCAGTCAGGGGACCACACTTTGTCAACCACTAAACTAGAGCATATTACAATGACTTCTACTTTTTATATAATGACATCGTGCATTAGATCCTTTACTTACTTTTTTTCTTTGCCATACCTGTTGTCACTACTCTAATCCAATTTTTGACTCCACATTCTTTTTCCCCCCTTGGAGTGGCTTCTGCTTACTTTCCAGTGAATTTGTACTCATATTTCAATTTTCAACTTAAATGTTGCCTGTGAGAAGCCTATGAAAAGACTATGAGAAGCTTTTCCTGTAAATGTAATGCCTTCTGGACCTTAGACTTCAAATAGCTTTGTATATTTTCTCATTATAATAATTACAGCTTTTTGCTGGAATTACTGGTGTACGTGTCTGTTTTCCTGACTATACTATGACTCCTTCGAAGGCAAAAACCATACTTTGCTTTCCTCTGAAGTGTCAGTGCGAAATAGAGTGTGTGGCACATAGTAAAGTGTTCAGTAACTATTTATTAAAATGATGAGCAAGTTGATTTCATATCTAGAGTCCTGTAAGGCTCTCCTAACAGCTCTCCCTAACTTTAAGGTATTTTATTTCTGATTCATGCCATATATAACTAGCAGTTTAATTGTCCTGAAATTCCATACTGCACTGCCTTCTACTACAGAACTATACAGACTCCTGGATTCAGGCTCTTTACAGTCTGCCTCTTACCTATAGCTCCAATAGTATCTCCTATTATTCTCTGCTGCAGCCAAGATATGATACTCATGTCCACCGAACACATAACACATATTCAACTGGGAGAAATTTGTAAAGCTCTGCTCTTTTTCTTCTCCTCAAACACATTCATAAAATTTCTGTACTCTGCTTAGCTCTTGCAGCATTCACCATTTATAGCACTTATTCAGCACTTACCATCAGCTGTCTTAAAATGCTCTCTTATGCATTTCATTCACCCATCTAGTTATAAGCGCTCTGAGTTCCTAGTTCCTACCTTATACTTCTTTTTATCGCATTGTCTACAACAGACAGACTTAAATGTTTAGTTATAATCATTGTAAAGAAAATACCCAACAAATTCTTAAAAGAAAAAACCCAGTGGTCTATACATTTTTTATGTCACGAAATAAAACAGACCCCAAGTACTCAAAAGAAGATAGGAAGACAGTCAAATTCCTCTTACAACCTGCATGTTCTGGCTCAGAAACCCACCTGTCTCAAACAGAAAAAAAGCCATGTCTATACTGCTCAGGGGCAGCTTTTAGAAGGGATCATGATGTTATCTCTATCAGACCGCAATCTTTCTAGAGATAGACATAGAAACAAACTCCCAGAAAGCAGCAGGCATGAAGTGGGTGGTGGTTATAGGTGGAAGTATACCACATTGTGGGAAATGTGGCTGACATGAGTAAAAGGCAGTGAGAAGGGATGGAGACTAGAAGAATCCTTTAACACAGTGAACTAGATAACACTCCATCCAGAGGATAGACAGAGAGAATCCCATCTTAGAGTAGCAGAACCTTTTAGTAAGAATACCAGCTCCACTGGAAACTGAACTACAAATGAGGTACATCACCCTGTCTTCCAGTGTTAATTCCAAAAGCTCCAAAGGGGTAGCACAGTCAAGGAAAAAAAAATCATGTGCTTATCTATGACATATGGTAGACAATGAGTCTTGATAGATCTTTCAAGATAGATAATAGAAAAACCTAACAGAGGGAATATGGAAGAATACTGAAGAATGAAAAAAGAACATTATCCTGAAAAATCAGGTAAAGATCCATGTAGCTAAAAACAATATACTGTATTAAAGAGAAGAAAATTTTAATAGAGTTGAAATCCTTCCTAATATGCAAAAGTAATGGACTCCAAAAAATAAGTGTTTCATAGTAATATGGATTCTGGTAGTAAATTGTATTGACAAAGATAAGCAATGAATGAGAAGTAAATTGAGTTAAAGTTCTTATTTTGCGTAGGAGTGGTTTAAAATGTTGATTCATTTTTGAGTTCAAAAGGAAGAGAAATATATTTTAGAGGATTTTTAAAAAATTTAAACATATCAATATTAATTCTCTAGGAGAATTAGTAGCAAAAAGCCTATGTTCTAAATCACTAAAAAAGTAGGCAAAATTTATTTATATGGCCAAAGACAAACAAAACAATGTGAAAGGCAAGAAAATATTGAAAGCAATAGTATAATACAAGATGATATAAGACCAAACATATCAGTTACTAAAACAGATGGAGAGACTTCCCTGGTGGCACAGTGGTAAAGAATCCGCCTGCCAATGCAGGGGACATGGGTTTGAGCCCTAGTCCAGGAAGATCCCACATGCTGCAGAGCAACTAAGCCTGTGCGCCACAGCTACTGAGCCCGCCTGCCACAATAACTGACGCCTGCGTGCGTAGAGCCCGTGCTCCACAACAAAGAGAAGGCACCGCAATGAGAAGCCCACATACCGCAATGAATAGTAGCCCCTGCTCGCCGCAACTAGAGAAAGCCTGCTCAGCAACAAAGACCCAACACAGACAAAATTAAATAAATAAATAAATTAATTAATTAATTAAAAAAAGACGGATGGAAACAGATATCAAACATGGCTACTGAAAGATTTAAAGTACAAGACAGAGTTAAAACTTGAAATTCCACCTATGCTCTAGGACACAGAGTTGGCAGATCTGAGATTCTATCCCCTTCACTTTGGTAATGAAGCTTATGCTACATCATGCTGTTCACCTAAATATGCTAACGAAAAGGTTCTTTATTTCAGATGTTTAAGTTCATTCTATCTCTATATGTAAATGTGTTAATTAAATAGTATAACACATTTCCTTTATCTCTGAGGAAGTAAATAGGTTTCTTTAAGATATATACATTGTATACACTGATATGTGAATATATATGAAATATGTCATGAAGATATATGTATATAATGGAGATGTGTGTATAAAATATAGAATAAAATTAATATATGTAATAAAACAGTTCTTTGGTTGTAGCTCTAGCATCCTATTAGCAAAGGAATTAACATTACAATATGTATTAAATGATTAAAATGCAAAACCATTTCAAGCAACTTTTTTATCCCTATTTGTTGACAAATCAAATTCTTTTGTCTATGTAATACACATCTATATCATCCATATTTAACATATGCCATAGCATCCATATTCACACATATATGAGAGATTAAAAAGAGGACTATTACAGTTATCCTTTTAAGCAATGATTCAGAGAACAGGGCTCTCAATTCATAGTTTTGAGCATTCATTCAAAAAAGAACAATGATCAGAGGTAGGCATATGCATTTATGTAGTTTTAAATTCATCCGATTGTAAAAAGTTTTTGTAGAGCCTGATTTACAGAAGTAAACTCTTTGTAATTCAACATGAATAAGGGCTTTGGAGCTTAATTTAGTAAAAAAGAAAGAGGCACTTAAATCTCATAGAGAGGTTCAGCCACTGACAACCACTGATTTAGCAGAAAAACAAAGCCACTACCTTCTCTTAATTTACAAGCATGGTACTGCTGAGGCTGATGGCAGTTACTCATCATTTAGAAACGTAATCTGATTTTATATTTCCATTTGAAGATTTTAAGAAAAAAAAAATGCTGTAACCCAATCATGCCATAATCCAGGTGACATCTGTACTAGGCAGAATCCTGTTGTTATTCTCCTGTCTAGCTGCTACTGCTGAGAATGACAAAGTAGTGAAATTACATTTTCCCATTATTATTTCCAGACACTCTCTGGCAGTGGTTTGTTGACTCTAATAAACCGTCAGACAAAGCTGTCAGCAAAGGAAATGGCAGAAGGAGAGCAAGAAAAAGCCTCTTCAACAGTAAATGCACCTAAACCGTGGTACTAGCTTGTATAGTTTCTGATAGCAATTTAATGTGAGTGCTTCAATATTTATGCTAAGGCTGTATTTGAATTCTAAGGCGAACAATGCATTCCATCAAGTCACATTACCAAAGATTTTTGATGAACATAAACATATTATGAGATTAAAGAATAAGATGTCTTACCTGCTATAGTATTAAGAAACATCAAATATTCGAAGTTTGAAATTTCCCTTCTTTGCCAACGCTGAGTCATGTTGGAAGATTTATAAAGCTGTCGAGGAGTGGCTAGTGATATCCTCCTAGCAATTAAGCAAACCATAACAAAAAGTCTCTTTTAACTCATGACTTTTAAAAGTCCAATAATAACTAATGTATTGATTTGATATTATTGAATTTATGGTTTATCTTTCTGAGATAAATTACAAAATATATTTTAGCTGTAGATATTAGCAATATTTGAAAAATCTGTTATAGAGAAGATATATTTATTTACTGAGGATAAACCAATATGAAAGCACCTATTGGTATAATATGGCTCCAAGTGGGTATTTTATGTCAATAACAAAAAAAGGTGAAACTAGGCTCAAAATAAGGCAAAGTAGCTTTTGAACACTACAGCAAACCTACTCCATACTACAAAGCTAGGTAGACAGTCAACAGCTTAAAGGCATTTGACTTAACCCTTATATACTTAATGCTGCCACTGAACTTTCCACGCCTGCCTCTGCCACATGTGCACAGCCTCTAACCACAAGACTCCCATCCCCCTATGAGGTCAGAAACAAACAACTGGGAACTTTGAAAATGTACGAATTCATAAGGGACATAGGAATATTGTAAGGGAGTAATCAGGATAATTTGTGTAAATTATGAACCTTTGAAGGTACAATGTGTTTCTATAAAAAATAATGAAAGCTGGCTGTATTTGTAGTAGTACGATAAGGCTAACTGAGTTTCTAAAACATTCATCACTTAAAACAGAAGTTCCCAAACTTTTTGTATTTATGCCACCTTTAGGGTCTCAGGAATTTTTTCATGGCGCCCCTAGCCCAAGAGAGACACCTAACGGTTCTGTTTATTACGTAGTTAGGTCTAAATAACTGAATACTTGAGCCTTAACAACTTAGTAGCTGTTTGAGAATATAATACTCAAAAATTGAAAGAAAAATAATATTTTATTTCATTCTTAACTAACGACAATTACTTAACTAAAGAAATGTATTGCACACCTGTTGGTCACTGTGCAACTTAAACCTTGGAATCATATCTGACACCACCACCTTCAATGCCTGTTCCACATGAATTTTCATGCAGCACTTTTATTTTTTTATTACCAGAGCAACCCCTATAAACTAGTTTCACAAAGCTAAGATGGCATCAAAAAGCATGCAAGAATGCAGTCCTATCAAATGTTGAAACTTAGAACTAACTCAAGCTAAGAGTTTGTGCAGCGTCTAATAGATGTTGTTGTGTTTCTCTAAAAAATATTAAATGCCCTGCAGTAGCCCTGAGAGTGCACTGTGACATCTCAGGGCTCCGTGGTGCTTATTTTGGGAACTGCGGACCTAAGACTATTTTTGTCACCCATGTATTATTACCATATGTTTCTGTTCACATGGGATCTTAATAGGCATGGCAGGAGCTAAGATAGATGTTAGTTGAGGTAAAGGAGGGAGGAAAGAAGAATGGGAAGAAACTTGTTATCTCAAATTCAAATCTGAATTAAGAATTTTAAAAATAATTATGTGTAACTCAATGTTTAAAATATTAACGTAATATGTTGTAGCAGCCTGGTCACATATTAACATTTTTGAAGAACTTTCCTAATTACATATATTTGAGATAATAGATCCTACTGACTCCAAAAGAACTATGTAAGTCTAATGATTCACTTCATTGCAATAGTAAAGGGTATATATATTTCACACTTCAATTCTATAATTCAGCGTACTTTTCAATTAACTGGTGATATGATTTTCACAGGGCTACTTAGAGGGCTTCCAGATTTTGATCCATACCGGCACCACCACTTTTCAAAATTTTCCAGATACACTCTCATTCATACAACCATTTATGTTATAAACTTTTGCCTTGATTCTGACTTTGTCATGGCAACATGCTAAAATATTTTCTGAATTATCAAAGAATTAATAAACTATGTTTACCCAATTACTATTTGCTACTATTATAATTATGTGCTTAGTCCAACTTTTGTTGGATTACTATCATAATCATATTCTTGCTAATCTGACTAAAATTCTTACCTGCAACATGCTTAGTCTGCTAAAAGCAATGTATATAATAAAGTTGTACGTTTATTTGTTGACATTTTAAACCTAGACAATTTAAGAAGAAAATTGCTGATCTGGAAATAATTCTGAGCACCAAAAACACTCAAAAACCAAGACCAAACAAATCCCGATAAGGGGAAATACGAGGAATCATGGGAGAAAGTTATCATGTCATTCTTAGAGTATGCAGCGGTGAAGAAAAATATGAGCAAACGAAATGAATTTAGAAAATCAGATTACTATGAGCAAGTTCAGGGAAAGGATCAGCTTTTCCTGTTTACTGCTTTCTCTTTTCTACTATAAACTCACTGAGAGCAGGAACTGTTTTACACACTGTTATGTCCTTAGCATTTAGCAATGCTTGACCTAGGGTCTTAATAAGTGTATACTAAATGACTTGAATTATTGGACATCTATCCTAAAATTAAAAAATGGCTAAAGAGAGATGAAATTCAAAAAAAAATTAAATAATTCAATCATAAGGCGAAGCAAAATGGGAAACAGTAAATCAATAGGGCTATTCAAAGTATCCTATAAAAAGTTATATATTAGAATGAGGATAGTTGGTACATATTTGGGCTACGGTAAAATGCTTTTAGAATTGGGGGATAAGAAGAAGATAAAATTGCCCTGTGGAAAAAAATATTAAGTACCATAACAAATGGTGACCATTTAAAATCATTAACTCTATGTATGCAACCAGGTATATTCTTAGAAAGTAAAGAATCTAACTAAATCCAAAGTTTATTGATTGTAATGACTGTCTGAATAGAAAATACATTAACCAAACAATGACAATCAGTATGAAGTCTAGAAAATGGTCAAGTTTTTTGTCAGTAATTTTCTTCTGTTACGCAGGGGTAAAGGTATTGTTCTTTTGACCAATGTGGATCACTTTGATAGAAGACACAAAATAGAAATTAAGAGAGTGGGCTATGATCTTGGGCAAGATAAGTAACTTCCCTAACCAAAAATTTCCTATCTGTAAAATGGGATAAGAATACCATTAAGAATCCACATTAAGGGGCTTCCCTGGTGGCGCAGTGGTTGAGAGTCCGCCTGCCGATGCGGGGGACACGGGTTCATGCCCTGGACCGGGAAGATCCCACATGCCGCGGAGCGGCTGGGCCCGTGAGCCATGGCCGCTGAGCCTGTGCGTCCGGAGCCTGTGCTCTGCAACGGGAGAGGCCGCCGTGGTGAGAGGCCCGCGTACCGCAAAAAAAAAAAAAAAAAAGGATCCACATTAAGAACATGGTTGTTTTAAGAATTAAGGGCTGAGAGCCCCTCTGCCATGTGAAGACACATCGAGAAGGTAACCATCTATGAACCTGGAGTTGGGATCTCACCAGACACCAAATCTACTGATGCCTTGATCTTGGACTTTCTAGCCTCCAGAATTGCCAGAAATAAACATCTGTTGTTTATAAGCCCAAAACAAACAAAAAAGAATAACAGGAAATAATGCTTATAAACTAAAACACAAAATATAGTCCCTGGCACATGGAGAGTGCTCAGCAAATGAGACCCATGGGTATAAATTAAAGGGGCATTCATTAGGCTATGCTAGCTTAGTGGAAATATTCCTTCTGTTCTAAATTTTTGGAATGCGATCTCTTCGGTGGGCTTGCTCAAAAAGCAGCCTAAATGATATGTGAAGTCCATTTTCTGGCAGTATACCTGCTTTGGAGTTTGATCATTTTTGTTTGTTTCTAAAGCAGTCTCCTATGGGCTTAGCTTAGAGGAAGTACCCTAGAGTTTGATAAATTCTGCTTTAAACTGGCAAAACCCAATGTCAAAAAAACAAAGCAAAGAATGGATCCCTTGGTGATTTTGCCAAGATACTCTCAGCTGGAAGGCTTCTACTTGTAGGAGCCAGACATCATCGCTTTCCTTTGACAATTCTCTAAGTGTAACAGGATCTTACATATCACACACACACATATTTATACAAGTATGTGTCTATGTCTATTTATCTACCCACATACCTATCTACTTTCTCACCTACTTACCTATCTATATCTGTGTATGCATGCATGTGTATAGTGTATATGTGTGTTCACTGTTCACAAAGTGCCTTCATTTTATGATCTCAAGACATTCGTAAAACATCTCTTTGCAAAGATACTGTTCCCATTTTATAGCAGATGAAAGTGTCATTCCCCTTGCCTTATGTTATTCATTCTTTCAACACATATGTATTGAGTTCCTACTCTATCAGGCTCTATCACTGCCAGTTGTATCAGGCTCTATCACTGCCAGTTGTATCAGGTCTAAGCCTAGATTCAGTGTTCCTCTTACCCCCATCTGCTACTTCTAAGTCTATATATCACATGAAGTATACAAAACTGAATTTTTAAGTATTTTATTAGGAAACTAATAATGAGTTAAGCCTTTGGGGGGAAAGCCAAGGGGACAACAAAAGAGTGTTTTAAGATAGAATTTCCAAAGTTACTAAACATCTATTTTGTTTCCAGTTTTTCTATCAAGAAGAATGATCTTCCAAAAATTAAAGAGAGACCAAATGTGGTTAAAAGGAAAATAATGTTCATAGAAGGTAAGGAATATAGTACAAGAGCTTCTGGTTGTTTTTAATTCAGGCCTGGACAAGTCTAAGAGTACTAAAGGAAATTAGAAAACTCTATTGGTAATCTTTGAAGAATCATGATCATTGAGAAATATGCCAGGAGGCAGATGATCTTTTTTTTTTTTTTTTTTGTTTTTGCGGTACACGGGCCTCTCACTGTTGTGGCCTCTCCCGTTGCGGAGCACAGGCTCTGGACGCGCAGGCTCAGCGGCCATGGCTCATGGGCCTAGTCGCTCCGCGGCACGTGGGATCTTCCCGGACCGGGGCACGAACCCGCGTCCCCTGCATCGGCAGGCGGACTCTCAACCACTGCGCCACCAGGGAAGCCCAGATGATTATTTTTTAAAAGGAAAATGTTAGGCCTATTTGTGAGTTCCTAATGTCAATTCCTGGAAAAAATTCTTGACTTGATTAAACAATTTGTAAGTACTTGGGAAAGGAAGTAGTGATTACTATGAGTCAGCTTAAATTCAATAACAAGTCTTGCAAAACTAACTTCATTTTCTTTTTTTGATAGATTGAATGCATTTTTCTTTTGACCTGTATTTTATATAAGTACTTCATTATCTACTAATGTCTTAATTTAATATTGTCATTCAACTAGCAAATATCCTAGGCATGTGCATACATGTCAGTGAATTGGTCTTACACTGTAAACTTAATACAAGAATAGATACTTTGTAATGCAGGGTAACTCCAGTTGAGTAGCACTTAAAAAGCACCTTTGCAATTAGGCAGTGTGCTAAGTATTGTAGATTAAAAGATAAATAAGACACAGTCCCTGTCTTTTACATGTCTGTAGCCTGTTTAAGAGAAGATAGACAACGATTAGTTTTCTTTTCCATGCATGCAGTTCTCTGCCACAATTCCCAGGGACTTAATGATCTATGTGGAAGACACTGTTGCTTGTCTGTCCAAAGCCGACACAGAAAATGTATTTTTTTCAGGTAGGAAGTGGCAGGGAGTTGAGATATATTTCTCCTTGAATTCTAGGGGATGGTTTGGCTTTGTGTTCAGCATTCAGTGATTGTTTTAGGGGCAGGAAGGTGACCCCATTCTGGCCAAAGGGACCTGAGATAAAAATTGTTAAAGGCTTCTAAATATACTCCATCCTAAAACACAGAAGTTCAAGAAGAAATCCTTTGTGTCTTTTTCCTACTTGAAAGCAGTTGTGTGAAGATGTGGTGTCTGGAGCAGTGGTGGTTATTTTGTGAATACGAGGCCAACTGAGAGTCCTGACATCACTGAACGTCTGAGCCAATACTAGCAACTCCTTCTTAACTCCACATCTTTCATAAAACAACCCCCCGAAGCAAAACCCTTATTGCTTAAGCCACTTTTAGTTAGGTATTCAGTTACTTGGAGCCGAAAACCAGCTAACTGATATTAGTGATAAACATAATTACTATGTTTTCTACTTAGAATAGTATTTTTCAATAAAATAAGATTTCAAAATAATGCTTTTAAAATACCAAGATGAGAGATTTAAGAATGATTAAAATCACATCATAATTAATGACTATTAATCTCAATAAACTCTGAGAGTTTTATTACTTTAATGAAGAAGCATTTATACATATTTATAAAAACAATTTATATCTTTTGTAAGATCTTCAGCAAAAATGTCTTAATTATGTGCCAGCTATAATATGCAATCAACTTTTTTACTTCCTCATTTATATATGTGTTAAATAAAATTATGCCCTATTCTGTCATTCTTAAAATAGCTGTTTTCATAACCTCTTTCCCTACAAATGACCTGCAGAGGAAGACAATTCCTTGATTTTCAAAATAATTATAGTGGTATAAACTTATTTAGATTTCCGTCATATTGAGATTGAAATATGTTAACAAACCGTAGATAATGTGTAATGTGATATAATTACCTGGCTTGCGGCAAACCATAGCTGGTCCCTACTCCAACCCGAGGCAAGCTATAGACGACTTTTTTTACTGTTGCTTGATCAGGGAAATTAAACATAACTGAGGCTGTGGTAAGAAGAAAAAACATGATTTAGAAAAGAACAGGAGAGCTAACCATCAATTTCAGAAATCATTTTCAAGTGCCCTTCATGATTTATTGGTAAAGGTAATGAATCTTCATGGAAAATCAGGTTTCTATGTAACTTCATCCATGAGAAATCTAGGATTAATGTCTTCAAGCAAATTAATTCTTTTTGTATTTTTATTTTAGCGAGGGCATATCAAAGAAAGAAATAAAACAAAAAAAATATCAAGTCAGTATCACACCATGTAAATGAATAACATCCAAATACGAGCACATTTCCCTTCAAAATATTTAAGGGGACTTACTTCGGTTCGCCATAAATACTTCCAAAGCAGTGTTTTGTAGAAGATAACGCCTTGAAAATACAGCTCGTATCTCGCTGAACATCCATTTTCCATGAAGTCCCTCAGTGTATGCAAGAACCTAAAATAAATAGTTTAAAGGGAAGTGTCAGTCAGTTAAATACGTGTCTAAGACTCAGTGTGACAATATCTTAGTGCTGTATAAAACTCAGTAAATTATGAATGAATTCATGATATATCACATGATATAACTCATGAATTCATGATATATCACAATATTGCCAATCATTTGATTCTGTATATTTGCAAATTTTCTACCTTTCTAAAGTTTTAGTTGGCTCATGAAGAAATGAAGGAACAGAAAAGTTATATGTTCAAGGTGACCCTGTGACTTAAAATAGAAAACGTGTTATGCTTTTGTGGTCTTGTATATGATTGGCTGGACCACGTGGCCTGACATACACTTTTGGTTCTTTTCTAATGTCACTTTTCCTCCCTCTTCCTTGCTTAACGAAAGCCCACTTAGCCCCGAAGTGTCCATGTGGTCAACCCCAGGCAAGGGGCCATTACTGATCTAAGCCAGGGGTCAATGAACATTTTTGGTAAAAGGCCAAATAGTAAAAATGTTAGGCCTTGCAGGCCATCTGTCCTTCTCACAACTATTCAGCTTTGCCACTGTGGTGTGAAAGCAATCACAGCCAATGTGCAAATAAATGGGCATGACCTTATTTATAACAATGGCCTGAATCTGTTTCTGAGGTCAGAGTTTGTCTGATCCACGATCTAAGCTAATCATGATAAAGTTATTCTTTGCTTTTTCCAAATTCCCTTGCATGTAGGGGCAAGGACATTTGACCCAGAACTGGCTAATGAGAACAAAACCAGTCATTTGGGGATGTTTCAGAAAAGCTGATAAAATGAGTCATATGCAGCTGGCACACTCCTTTCTCTTCCTTGCTTGAATGGAGATATAATGGTAGAAACTACAGCAGCAATTGTGTAGCCATTAGAGGAAGGCCAAGGGAATCCCAGCAAGGTTGGCGCTAATATTGTTACTGAAACGGTCTCAGCAACTATCCATATCTGGACTTATTCTTCCATGATACAGATAAATCCATATTTGATTAACCCACTGCAATCAAATCTGCGACAGTTTCCTTCCTGATACACCAGTGTATTTTAACAATACATAAACACATTCTCTACTTGCACTGGTGTACCCTGTATAACCTACTACACTTATATTTGCTTCGGTGAAAGCAGAAACTAGTTACTGAGTTTTACATACATGATATTCCTTAAGGTTTGAGAACAAGTTATGAAGTCCTTTTTCACATTTCCTTTCTCTAGAAATTATATATCTCTGTGTGTATATTACATACCATATAATTATATTATAGTTATATCATCTATTCATCTTTTTATTTTTTGAAAAATCCATTTTCTAGCTCCTTAATTCAGTTTTCGTCTTTCTCTACACACTGGAAGGTTTTTGGAGGCAGTCAGACATCTGTTTAAATCATGAAACATTTTGGAGGCAGTCACAGACCTATTTAAAACTTGGCTCTGCTATTTACTAGCTATAGGAACTTGGAAAAATTATTTAACTCTATCTGATTTTTGTCACCTGAAAAACAGTGATAATAATACTCATTACTGGTTAATTTAAGTGGAGACAAGGAATGTAAAGTGCATGGCCTAGCTATTGTTTAAGTTCTGTTTATAAGTCCTTTCTGTTGAGCATAAAGTGACAACTGTTTTTCAGTTTCTACATGTAAAACTTCTTTTTATACATTTCACAAAAGGATTACAGTGACTTGCCACAATTTACATTAATACATTTTTACCTGGGTGCAACAGTTTCCAGATTTGAATTTCATAGACTAGCATAATTTTCTTTAAATGGAAAGAGTACTAATACAGGGTTGATAACTCTTATTTTGTCGGGTAGGAATAATTTTAAGACAGAACAGCCACAACAACAAAAACTATCTTTCATTATGACCATTATTTCACTTATATATGTGTATTTTATATATATATATATATAAAGGCCATTTGAAAACCCAAAGAGTAAAATGAGTATAATCTCAGAAAAAAGGAGAGATCTTCCCATGAAAGCTGTGTTGGCACCCTTATACTAAATCTGGTATGCCAGGAGGATGGATGGAGATTATATATATATAATGTATATTATATATAATATTTTATATATTATATTATATATAAAATATGTATAATATTTATATATAATATGCATATTAGGCTGTATACAATATATAGAGAGAGATATATTAGTGTGTGGGTATATATATAAACACACATATACACACACTAATATTATCTTTCTCTTTG
Source organism: Globicephala melas (assembly GCF_963455315.2). Classification (NCBI taxonomy): domain Eukaryota; kingdom Metazoa; phylum Chordata; class Mammalia; order Artiodactyla; family Delphinidae; genus Globicephala; species Globicephala melas. Next base: position 11,316,192 of record NC_083331.1, on the reverse strand, counting down.
GGAACCATGATGCAGTGAACATCTGACCAAGTATTCCTTTCCATTAAGCATGTTATCAGTTTATTTTACTTCTAGCAGGCAGGTGGCTCTCAAACACATAGAAGTTGGTTTGACTCCTTAAGTGCCCCATGCAAAACCGTCTTACCAACTGCGCCAGTTATCAAATTATTGCTTCCCAGCTCCAAATTCACCCTTAATTGTTTATCTTGTGAAAGTGAATCTGTGCCGTTTATTTTTCCTTTGCTAGCCGATACCATGTCGAGGTCTATCAGGAAAGGACTCTGAAGAGATGATGCAGAAGAAAGGGGTTTTTCTTCCTGGTTCTGTGTGCTCACCTAGCAGGTCCCTGCAGAGCGTGGGCTTCTCCAGTGCCCGGCTCCTGCAGTGTGTGATGGCTGACAGCACCCAGTGACCAGCAGTTTTCTCCAGTAGCCCCCTGCCCCAGACAGTTTTGTAACAGAGTGCTCTGGTGAGAACCCTCCCATAAACAGATTCACCAACTCCCTAGAGGGTGGTTTTCGGGGAAGTTCCAAAAGGCAGAGCTCCAGCGAGCTCCCTCAGCAGGGCACCAGAGTGACTTCTATACCACGAAGGGAACTATAGCCATGTCCTCCCTAACAAGGCCAGGAGGCCTCTTCTTGGGTTCAATGTCAGCTCAAAAGACAATGGCTGCTCCTCATATGTGCTGTTTCCTATATTTTTTAGAGTTCTTTTTATTTCTTACTAACCATTCCCTGTTTCTCCAATATCCCGTTATAATTTATAATTATTTCTGTTTTTATAAATTATAATACTTTCCCTGTTTAAATTGCTATGTGGCCTCTTTCTCTTGACTGGATCCAAACTGATACAGGAACTCAATCAGTTCTCCTACCACCGCTTTCACAGCTCCAGGTTGGGACCACAACGGTCCTCAGGGACCCTCAGGAGCAAGAAAAAAAGGAAACTGAGATCATCAGAGGAACTCAGTAAAGCCTGGAGGCAAAGAGTAAAAGGAGACAGAATAAAATTAAAAGAAAATTATTTTGCTAGCAGCTAATAAACAGCTCAGGAGGCAAATTCCAAAAGATAGACCCAAAGGTCCAAGCTATTTTGAACAAGGGCAGCATCATCTGAACGAGTGGTACAGTCCTTACCAGAGGGGCCAAGGGAAAGAAAATTTTACTTTACAGTCACCCATGTGACAGTTCAGCTTTTGAAATCCTTTAAAGAGGCTGATAAAAGACAATGCTCTGAGATGTTCATAATTCCCTGCCGGGAAACCCAACAGAGCCTAGAGTCCTTTTGTTTTTTTTTACAGCAAGCCACCTCCTACTTTTTCTTCTTGTTTCCTTCAAGATTGATTATGGAATGAAACTCTCTTAAATTTTTTTATTAAAAAAGTTTTGGCTGGCATCCAGCTTAGAGTTATCATATACTAACCTCCAATATCTCTTCTATGACATCACTGTGTTTGAATTCTGTGCCTGGCACTTATTTATTTTTTTGCTTGTTTTTGTCAGTCCCCTCCCTGTGACGTGAAAGTTCCATGAGAACAAGGCCCCATCTATCTTATTTACTGCTCAATACACAGAGCTTAGAGCAGTGCCTGGCACAGATGTGCTCCATATACATTTGTTTGTTGAATAAATCAGCAAGAGAAACGGACGGAGATAATACATATGGGGAAGGTTACAAAGAGATCTTACAAAGTACGTACATCTCTGACTCCTTTGCTGAACTGGAAAAAGCTTTCCAGTTTTGCCTCAGACTTCTCGTGTTTATTATCCTACTGGTGGAGGCCTTCAGAGGTCTATTCTCTCTTTAGATTTAATCAAGATCTAAACAAAGTGATCTAAATAGAATAACTGGTTTCTCTTTTCTAGTAGTTTAATCTGCACCCACAAGGAACTCTAGATTGGGTTATACCCCACCTTGGAAGACTCTGTCCCCATAAAAAGGATTCCTTCACTCTAGAGGGTTGGGCTAAGGTGTTTTAGTTCATAGACTTACGCCTCGCACTTAAGAAAGATGTATACTAAGGTGTGTCACAGAATATCATTTGACACCTCTCTTGAGCAACAATTTTATTTCTGATAAGTAACTAGACTTTTTTTGTAGTGAAATTAATATAGATAGGATGGAATATAAAAAGTAAAAAAAAAAGATGAATGGTTGAGACAAACCACTAGCATTCAAACAAATTTTGTGATTGCCATGACCGCCTGGGACTATACCCCGAGTCCCCTTTCCTCTCCTCTCCTCATATGCAACGAGAGGGTAACCAGGAGAGAGCTCACCTACACACACTTGGCAGCTCGTGGAGGCTTAAAGTAGAAAGCTGTTAGACTGGAGGCAGAGTGATCGGTTAGGACGCTCCTTCGGGCAAGTGATGAGGAGTTTAATCAGTTTGTATACGCTTCAAAAGTGCAAAGGAATATCATTTATAGTTGATTAAATACTGAGTTTATGGCATGTTTATATAAAAATCTGGGCATCAAGCCTACATCTGAAATATGACCTGATACTATAAAATTGCCTGTATTTTATTTATACCTCTACTAGTTACATAGTGTTCTGTAAGTTTCAGGACCTTCTATAATAACTCTTCAGGTTACTTTTTCATTATAGTCCAAGATATTTTTCTAAACCATATAAGTACTTTCATTTATACTTGAGGTTTGTGGTTTTGTTTTCTTTCTTAAGTCGACCTTCCCATATCATCTGGTTTGTGCTTGCTGGTCTCTCCAAATTATTTAATATACTATGAAATCAATCAACAAATGCTAACTAGCCTACTCAGTTTCATTTCATGAAAATTGAATAAAGATAACTTTTATTACATCATATAGGTCATAAATAAGAAAATTAAAGCATCTTGATCACAAATTTTATGCAACTTTTGTGATTTTCTTAAGCGACCACTGAACTGTTTTGAGCTAAGGGCTTAATATCCAAAAGAAGTGAAGGGAGAGAGAGATCATGCTGGCTTTATACCCTGAGGTCTGTCCCACTCACTTATGAACTGAAACACACAGGACATAATATAAAACAAATGTAATAGAGACCCCTTGTAAACCACTTCGCCCAAATGTGTGCTTAACACATATTATTTGATGATTGTGTTGAAGAAAAATAGGGTTGTTGTGCACTCATGTGTATCAGACATGCACATTTGTCAGAAACATGGGTATGGCTGTCAAATCAGTTTCATCTTTTTTTCTTTTAAAGGCAGCTAATATTGTGTGACCTAAAAAGTACTTGTTTAGTGAGAGCTTTGCTGATCTCAAATCATCTGATGCATATATTAGAACAAGTATTTGGATATGAAAAAACTAAATTTTGCTTCAAGTTATATTTTCTGTTAAGAATTGATGAAAATGATGTGAACGGGTGGAGAGACATGCCCTGTTCAGTGTTCATGAGGCCATCATATCCAACAGACACTTGCAGCTTGAACAGTTTAATTAAAAGGCTGTTAGTGCAATGGAAAGCTGTAACCCCCATTACTTTTATAATTCTGTACGAGTTATCAATGATTCTGGATGGAACAAATATATTCAGGATGGAATAGCTCAAGAGTAATTTGAGGTTTGCGTTCATACATGATCATCCCTGCTCTTTGCCCTTTTGCCAGATGAATGAAGAGGAGTCTGATGCCCAGAAGGAAAGCAGAACCACAAACTGGAAGAAGTTTGGGTTCTAAAATGACCATGTGGAAGATCATCTCTGGCTGGCAGTTGCTGCCATGGTACACGGGGTGAGGAAGTGGGAAGCAGCAAAAACAGCAAGACGTTTGGAACTCCTTGCTTCCAGTTCTTTCCACCTGCCTTCGTGATACTATTTCCTCACCAAAGGCACGGAGAGCATAAGATACAAGAAATAATTATTTAGAAGTGTATGGAAAAAAGGAAATAGCAACACAATGGACTAGCCTCTTCTAACTGGGCTAGAATGAATAACTCTCCAGGAAGTAAGTTAGGTACGCATAACTTAAGAGTAAGTTTCCAGATCCTTAACTTCTTAAAATCTATCTGCCTGAAAATGAACATGTGAGGGAAATACAGGTCCTCTTTCCCATCTCTCTTTTCCCACTGCCCTTCTCCAATTAAAAAAAAAGGATGGGGGGCTCTCTATGGTGTATTATCTGGGGTATAAAATCTGTTGAGGGGCTAGGAGCCTCAAATAACGGACAATTCAAAATTCTGATGGAAGTGCTGGAAAATTGTATGTCCTTAATGACTGGATTAAAAAAAAATCTTTTTGCAAGTTAAATGGTTTCCTAATTCTTTACTTTCAAAGAGTTGAAGTTGGATCTAATCAGGCTGTCAGTTGGGAGATAATTAAAAATAATTTTTCACGATAGATCACTAGGTGATTTCTAGCATACAACTTAGAAGTGGTACAAAAAGCTATATGAATACGGTGTAATAAAACTTCAACATCCTTCTATCTATTTACAATTTAAAACTGTGAACAAGATTTTTCAACATATCAAAAAAAAATAAAGTTGGAAACTACAAAGAGGTATCACCACACACTGGTCATAATGGCCATCATCAAAAAGCTTACAAATAATAAATGCTGGAGAGGGTGTAGAGAAAAATGAACCCTCCTACACTGTTGGCAGGAATATAAATTGGTGCAGCCACTATGGAAAGCAGTGTGGTGGTTCCTTAAAAAACTGAAAATAGAGTTACCATATGATCCAGCAATCCCACTCCTGGGCATATATCCGGAGAATTATAACTTGAAAAGATACATGCATCCCAATGTTCATTGCAGCACTATTTATAATAGCCAAGACATGAAAGCAACCTAAATGTCCATCAACAGATGAATGGAGAAAGAGGATGTGGTATATATACACAATGGAATATTACTCAGCCATAAAAAAGAATGAAATAATGCCATTTACAGCAACACAGATGGACCTAGAGATTATCATACTAAGTGAAGTAAGCCAGACAGAGAAAAACAAGTATCAGATGATATGGCTTATATGCGGAACCTAAAAATATATATACAAATGAACTTACTTTCAAAACAGAAATAGACTCAGACATGGAAAACACATTTATGGTTACCAAAGGGGGAAGGGATAAATTAGGAGTTTGGGATTAACATTTACACATTACTATATATAAAATAGATAACCAACAAGGACCTACTGTATAGCATAGGGAACAATACTCAATATCTTGTAATAACCTATAAGGGAAAAGAATCTGCAAAAGAGTATATATATATATATATATATATATATATATATGAAACTGAATCACTTTGTTGTATACCTGAAACTACCATAACATTGTAAATCAACTATACTTTGATTTAAAAAAAAGAAAATTAGGAGTAGCTTTAATATTGATTCCTGTATTGTTCTAGCAATAAATAATATTCATATGTGGATATACTAACCATTCATCTCATTAAGAGATGAATTTCCAGTAACATTTACTTTTCATGTTTAATAATTATTTTTCAAAGCTCACAATATATTTATGTTGTATGACTGTAAGCTGATAATATTTGTAATAATAATTTGTTCCAGAATAAAAATGTTAAGCATGTCAAATTTTATGGCTTTAGGAATTAAAAATACTGAAATTTTAATTCACTAGTATATGCTTTCTGCATATTAGTAGAATATAATGATCAATATAAGACTTTCAAGCATAAAATATTTTTAGAATAGATACATTTTGGGGAGGGAATCAAATGGAAATATTTGTTGAGTGAGAAAGAGGAATTATATAAAATGTCCATTTGAAAAAAGAGATTATTTGTACATTTTAAAGTGCATGATGATGGTAACCAAATCATTATTCTTTTGGATATATTTGATTCTATTGGGCATATCTGAAAAGTGAATAAGAATTTTATTTTAAAATATCAATGTGTAGGAACGTGTTGGATACCACATCTTTAAAAAAGTTTTAAACTTATGAAAAAATTTAAATGTTAACTTAAACATGTGTAATATGGTATAAAATACTTTACAGGGTAGGTGAAAAAAAGGGGACAATTACAATGAACCCACCCTGTACAATAAAGAAAACCTCAAATATCTGATGGAAGAGTCTTACTTTAGCCTCTTATCCAATCAATAATGAATACAGTCATCAAAATAAAACTGTCGGGGTAGGCACTATAATCAGTAAAATCTAAAATGTACCAAAAAATGATCATTGAATCAAAGCTTTTCACTAAAACTTAGATGGAAAAGAATCAATCCTGATGAAAATAAATAATTCATGTAATATAAAATTGAAATGGAAAAAACTGAAAATGGCTTAACTGTGAAGTAAATGAAAATGATCAAGAAATTAAGCTAGGGACTTCCCTCATGGCGTGGTGGTTAAGAATCCGCCTGCCAATGCAGGGGACACAGGTTCGAGCCCTGGTCCGGGAAGATCCCACATGCCGCGGAGCAACTAAGCCCGGGCGCCACAAGTAGGGAGCCGGTGAGCCACAACTACTGAAGCTTGCGCGCCCGTGGTCTGCAATAAGAGAAGCCACTGTAATGAGAAGCCCGTGCACCGCAACAAAAAGTAGCTTCCACTCGCCGCAACTAGAGAATGCTCATGCACAGCAACAAAGACCCAACGCAGCCAAAAATAAATTTAAAAATAAAAAAAAAAAAGAAAAGAAATTAAACTGGCAAAATGATGGTTTTCAGGAAATACATTTTCAATGAAAACTGAACAATATATACTATATTGCTATACTTCTGAGGTTAAATATTCATAAACACAGCCACTATCACTATATGGCTTAAAGTTACAGGGTCAAAATATCGTATAATTGGGAAAAATTTAGGCAGCCCACCTACAGAGAGCTTTTTATTTCACAACCTTGCATTTTGCTCTAATTCATGAATTTATGTACCTGCCTCTCCTAGATTTAAAGCCTCCCTAGGGTCTGCCTCTCTTACTAGCTGTGAGACCTCAGGCAAGTTAGTTCATTTTTAATTCTTAAGTTTCCATATCATAAGATGGGGGAAATGATAGTACCTAACCTCACAGGGTAGTTGTGAGAATTGAATGAAATAATTCTTTAAAAAAATGCTTAGTACAGTGCCTGGCACACAGGAAGTGCTTAACAAACGTTAGCCTCCTACTCTAATTAATGTCTACTTTCTTGGGTGTATCTGTACAGACATACACATGAACACGCACTCAGTGCATCTCCGGTTTTAACTTTCATTAATGACACTGCCAGCAAGGGAGGAGAAAACCTGGGCCATAGCCATGTGACCTTTAAAACCAATAGCCACAGCTCTTGCTTCCTTGGTGGCAGCTTGCATTCTAGAAGTTTTCCGAAATCACAGTACTAACCTCTAACTAGAAAGCCTAACTATCTGGGACGTCAGCTACCACTCCCATTGTTAGTAGTGATAACGCTAGGAAGGTTTCTTCCTATCTAAGAAACAGCCTATAATCGGGCCAGCTCTTGCTACCAAACTTGCCCTCATGATTTATCAATTAATTTTTTAGCGACGCTCACTTAACAAGTATTTATTGAATTACCACCATGAGCCGCTGGAGAATGAGAGGCAGAGTCCCTGACTTCAAAGAGTTCAGTCTCTTGGAGACTCACCAGCAGTGGGGAAGGTGGGGGAAAGCAGGGAAGGAAGAGGGTCTCAAGCAGAAGGAACATGTATGTAAATATGGTGCTTTGGGGAATGCGTCCAGGAAGTCTGGAACATAGATTATAAAGAGGAGAGAGGTGAAAAATAACATTAAAATAATAAAAAGTGGATAGGGAGACAGGATGTGGGGCTAGATCATGTAATCCAAGTTAAAAGAGCTTGGACTTTTGGTCTGAGAGCAATGATGAGCCCCTGTGCTAAACAAAGATGTGAGATGATTAGATTCACACTTTAGAAATCACTGCTGTGACTACAGTGTAGAGCCTGTTTTGACTGGAGAAGGGCAATACTGTTTCAATAATCTATGCAAATGCTATTTTATAGTCATTAGTAGAAAACCATGAACTCTTTCAAAAAAAAAGTATTATTTGTACCACTCCAATAGTATCTCTCACACTGTGGGAAGTACTTTAAAAATGATCTATTTTATTACATACTTCCTCCCAACTGTAGAGTTCATGAGGGTAGAGACTAGGTTGATGCCATTTTGTAGTCCTTATAGAATCAGCACATGAAAGGAACTCAATCAATTTTGTGGAATAAAATATTTTAAAATTTAACTTACAAACTTTGATTTGCAGCTGGAGTCCTCTGTGCCTACTTCATCTTCAAAGGCATGTAACTCTCAAAATTACAGTAAAACTCTCAAAATTAAAAAATGATATTGGCAAGGTTGTTTCATTTTTGTCCTGCTCGTGAATGTTCCCATGTGTAAATATTATGTATTTGGCTGTGTTTCCTCATTTTCTCAAATTTGGCAAACTCTGAAATCTTGTATTTGTCCCTCTGCTGTAATTTTACAAAGGGAAGGGATGGGGGAGGCAGAACGCTACACTATTGGAAGGAAACTATTTTCTAGTTTCTAACACTCACTTTTGCTTCCACACTTACTCTTGTATTATTCTGCATAGTGATAAATTTTAATATATATTTAAAACAAATATGACATATATATTTAATATGACAAATATATTTAAAACAAAAAGTGACAAATTGTTATATAACTCCAAATAATCCTATCAGGTTATTTGGGTTTCTGGGTTAGAGGTTTTTCTTTGAATCAATTTGGTAATAGGGTCTGATTGTGTAGATACTATAAATTACCAGCACAAATTGTTTTCTGTTTTCAGATATATTTCTTACTAAAGTTTTAGATATAGTAAGAAATGATACAAGACTAGATGGGGGAGTTGCAGTAATTATTGCTGCAATAGTGAAATCAGTCTTAACAGAGCAGACATAATGGAGAATTGCTTTTCACTAGAGATCTAGTTATGGTAAGGAGAGAAATCTTTTAGAATATTAAATTTTTTTTTTACTTTCCAATTTTTATTTTAGAAAATGTAAAACAAAAAATTTAAAAGTAGTGAGAAATGCATAATGAAGAGAGAATTTTTTTAAATTTAAGGGTGAAACATTTTTCTCTAGTTAACATTTATTTATATCTTCCTGAAAAAAAACGGCATGCAATACAAATACTAGTGCACTTTTTAATTCATACCCATCACAGCTTCAAACACTTAAAAAAATTTTGGATCCCAGCACATCAATGAAAATCCTAATACAGTTTAAAAAGCATATATATGTATGGTATATAAGTATTTAAGAAGTGGCCACTACTAGTATTAATAGTGGTAGAAAACTCCATATTAAACCACAAGGTGCATTACACCCAGTTCTTACGTTGTAACCATGCTGATCACTTTCAGCTCCCAAATGTGCCATGTTCTACTCTGTCACGCTTCTGTGCCCTTGAACACAGTGTTTCTTCCGCCTGACAGATCCCTCCCTATTCTGTTCTTCTGATTAACTCCTATTAACGACTAAGCAAGAAGAGCCTGCTGCTCCCTCTGAGAACCCTCTACCCAACTCTGACACTCACCAAACCATTATTACCACGGTTGGTTTACTTGCAAACCTGTGAACCCACTGATAGCCAGAATTTTCAATGCATCTCTGCAGTTTTCATACGTAGCACAAAGCCCAGCACAGAGCAGTCATTTAATAGTAGTGATTAATTATGAATGCTTTTATTGATCTATATTTAGTAATACTCATGTACAGAAAAGCTATCAATTTACAAGGTCTATATTAATTAAAAGCCATCCTATTAAGGTAGTCCAGAGTTGATTCCCAATTTATTATGTACTGGACAGGACATGGAAAGTGTCTGCTCCTGGTAAATTCCTTTTTACCATGTTGATTACCTGACCCCACCACTCTGGCCTTGGTGGACAGAACCGGGATGGACAGCTCATATAAAGTCGTTATCTAAGTATCAGTAGAGTAGCCACAACTCGTGGCCGTGAGAATCCTGTCCATCACAGCAATGCTATTATGAATGCTGGCAGGCTGACCCCATCAGATAATCTTTCTTAATGATTTCAATGTGAGATATTCAGGGAAAATTTTAAGCAGGAGGGTGGGAAGAAGCCAAAAGATGGAGAAGGCAGTCACCAGAAATCATAAGGCAGCAGGAATTCTGAGGAAGCAGAAGCCAAGACATAAAGAGATGAGCCTAATGGTAGATGCAACTATCTCCTGCTCCAAACACATCTGGGACCACTTTGCTCTCTTGGCTCCAGTCCCACTGGTCTTCTTCCAGTCTTCTGTCCATACCATGTTGTTTTCTGTCACAGGGCCAATGCACATATTCTTCCCTCTCTGGAAACAGTTCCCCTCCCCTATCTGCCTACTTCACTTCTACTCATCCTTGAGCTCTCCTGACTTCCTATTTTCTCAACCGACCTCTCCCGCTAGGTAAAATCGCCCTAACACACACTCTCATAGCACCACATGAGAGAAGGTCTCTTCACAGCACTTACCGCAAACGCAATTTTGCACATTTATTATGTAATTTATTAATGTAATCTCCCTCACTCTGTGGCTATTTGTTTCTGCTCACTACTGTATTGCTTGGCACAGTGCCTGGCACATCACAGAAACTCAATAAACATTCTGTTGAATGAATAAATTGAAGGTATATTTAAAGTCAGTTGGTCTGTAGTAGCAAAAATATAAACAAAGACAGAGAGTAACCAGCACTATAATGTTAATGGGTGGCTGAGGTTGAAGGGACATTTAAAAGACTCAATGATTGGAACTCAGATGGAATTCCAGTTTTGAAGAAGGCCTGATGAGACATTCCCATTCATACTTTACTATGCTTTCCTACCATAAACTCTGTAGTAGACACTACTGCTCACCCACTCAGGATCTACTCTGGCTTCCCCTCCCCTCCACCTTCCTGACTAACAGAACCCTGATGGTGTTCAGTTAGTGACCTCTTCCATGCACTTCTGAGCCAGGGCGCACCGACCTCATGGACAGTTCCAGAGGTGATCAGGCTTTGAAAAGTGTCCCCATTCTTAAGAGGGCACCAATGAAAGAGATGCTCCCTCTTTCCTCTAGACATTCCTGTGCTTAGGTTGATTTGGAGGAGTGTTGAAGCCACGTTGCTATTGGTGTGAGAATGAGGACAAACCAAGGATGACAGAGTGGAGATGGGGAATGAACCTGGGTTCCTGAAAACATCCAGAAGCAGCTGAATCAATCAACCCAAGACACTAATATAATTCAGGACTTACTATTTTATGATAAATACACGTATACACACATACATACATATATACGTATAAAGCCATTAGAGTTAGGGTATCTATTACTTGCTGCTGAAAGTCTTCTGATGCAAACTCTTATTACCTGATGTAACTTTCATGCCTCTGTTATTTGAAGAAGGAAAAAGCCTGACTAATACACAAACACCCACACACCCCACAAAACAGGAGATTTCTGTGCCATCTGCTCATGTTCCTGTGAACCTAAACTAAAACTAAACTAAAAAATAAAGTCTATTAAAATTTTGAAAAATATGCAGACATTGGGGCTTCCCTGGTGGCGGAGTGGCTGAGAATCTGCCTGCCAATGCAGGAGACACGGGTTCAAGCCCTGGTCCGGGAAGATCTCACATGCCGCGGAGCAACTAAGCCCGTGCGCCACAACTACTGAGCCTGTGCCCTAGAGCCCGCGAGCCACAACTACTGAAGCCCGCACGCCTAGAGCCCGTGCTCCGCAACAAGAGAAGTCAACACAATGAGAAGTCCGTGCACCGCAGCAAAGACCCAACACAGTCAAAAATAAAATAAATAAAATAAGTAAATTTTAAAAATATATGCATGCATTAAACGTTTCCATACTTTGTATATACTCTTGAATAGCTTCCCCTCCTTGTCTGCCTGATAAAGCCCTACCATGTAATAAAAACTTACTGTTCAAAAAACATTTCCTCAAAAAATATTTACCATTTATCAAGGATCTGCCAGGTGGGTGCCAGGCTCATCAGGAACCAGGAAGACAGTATGAATGTGAACAGTTTTCAAGTTTTAAAGACTTTTCTTTTTCAGTGAAAATTAGTAATTGAAGACTACTTTCCTACAATACCAGTTCAAAGTTTTCAAAGTGTGTTTTTACTTGAAAACCTGAGTATTCCTGAGCACTCACCGGTGCATCCTTGGGGTTCATAAGAATCTGTTTTTCTTTCTCTCAAAGCGAGATCTCTTCTCGAATTACTATCTCCCAAAGAGCAGCCATAGAATGAAACCCAATCTTCATGCAGGGGATTTGCATTTGGAAAGTCCCTTAGATTGGGTCTTATTGTAATGTGTATCTGCTCACCACAGGATGAGGGTCACCCTTGACACATTTCTTCATACCACCAGTATGTAGCAATAAGCATGCACTTTATTAGCACTTAGTTTGGTGGACTAGGCTCATTTTTTACGTATTGGACATTAGAGGATGATATACGGACTGAAGTCTGACTCAACCACTTCCGAGCTGTGTAACTTGGGACCGTTCCCTAACATAACTGGGACACAGTTTCCACTTACATGAAATGCGAATGATCACATTCACTGTGGTATTAAATGAAAAAACATACAAAGTGTCGAGTGGAGAGGTTGGCACAAAGGTAGTGCTACATAAGTGTGTTGAACAAATGAACTCACAACCTCCCCACCAGGACCTTAAGTGAAACCCGCAGTCAGGAGTGACAAGAGCACCCCCTGCTGTGGTCTCAGCCCAGATCCTTTTCCTGTGTGCATTGTTCTCTGATCCACACTCTGCTTCTGCAGTTCACATTGGTTCAACTGTGGTTATTTGCAAGAATTTGTTCTTGTATTCTACTTCCTAGATGACTTTGAGTGTTCTGTCTGCTATGTTTGAAGTTTAATCTTTTAAAAAAAAAATCTTACCGCTTCAGCTAGAGACAATTCAGCTACTGAATTCCCTGTGTTATTTTTATTTCCACTCTCAAATTTCTATATTAGAGGTTAATTAACAGCTCTTCAAAAAATGCAACTCAGTTTAAATGTAAACAGCTCGGTAAACACCCCTTGCTTTTACATGAACGTCTTCCACAAATATCTGTAATTGGAGGCAAAAGGAGATTTAGAGATCTCCCAACTTTTGTTGGCAATGAAAATAGTATTTCCAGGGTTAGGCATCCCCAAAGGACTCTTCTACACCACTGAAATGTCCTAAGACTAATTTTCTTTCTTCTGTTTACTTTATATTCCTTGGTCGTAAACCTGTCGATTTGCAGCAAAATACTGCTTTGCTGAGAACTTGCCATTTATCTGTTTTACCTGATTATCATGGTCAAATACCTCTCCCCAGGCAAAGGCTGTCAGCAGCGCATATCATTTGTTCACTAAACAAAAATTTAGCACCTACTAGCTTCCAGATATCGTGCTAGGTGATGGGAAAACACTGGTGAATAAGACAAGGATGGTCCCTCCTTTTACGAAGCTTGTACTGTCTATTAATGTCTTTATAATTGATTGATATAATAATTCTATTTTACTGGGATGTTGACAAAAATTAAATTGGTTACTGTATTTAACAAGTGTCTCCACTATAAGTACCAGAGATCCCCTTTCTATAGGCAAGAGGCTGTCCAGAGCGCTCCCTGAAGAAAGGATTAACTGAAACATTGATTTCAAACTTAGCTCTCAATGACTGGTAGCTCTGCTGATTACTGTGATGCCACTGAGACCACTGAAAGGAGCGCAGTTATAAGATTAAATCTGCATTTTAGAAAGGCCACTTTGGAAGCAGTGAGGGGGAGGACTTGGAAGGAGGCTAAACTGGAAATCTGCATTGTGCCAGTAGGAAATGAAGGAAGTCTAAACTAAGACAGCTGCCGTAGGTAGGAAGAGAAAGGGAAAGAGTATAAAGATATTTCTGAGACAGAATGAATAGGACTTGAATGTTTTTGTTTTGTTTTATGTTGCGGTAAAGAAATGAAAGGAATTAAAACTGTTGTAAGATTTTCTGGTTCCAGTGACTACGTGAGTGGTACTCTCCGCCACGTTCTAGGATTAGGGTTACTGGCAGATGACGAGTGTTGTGAAAAAGATAAGAGGTTCAGTCCAGACGTCAGATATGACCATCACTCCACTTGTGACTGATGGTCATGCTTTGCACAAGCATGAACTTGTGCAAAGAAAATGTGTTGTCCACAAAAACAGTTAACCTATTGACACTTGGCTACTTTAAAGAGACGATAACAAGTAAATAAAATATTAATAAATTAAGTATCTAATTTGTTATTAAAGTTTTGCTCTCCACTAATAACATAAATAAACCTAATGGGACTTCCCTGGCGGGGCAGTGGTTAAGAATCCGCCTGCCAATGCAAGGGACACGGGTTCGAGCCCTGGCCTGGGAAGATCCCACATGCCGCGGAGCAACTAAGCCCATGTGCCACAACTACTGAGCCCACGCACCACAACTACTGAAGCCTACGTGCCTAGAGCCCGTGCTCCACAACAAGAGAAGCCATTGCAATGAGAAGCCCGTGTACCTCAATGAAGAGTAGCCCCCGCTCGCCGCAACTAGAGAAAGCCCATGCGCAGCAATGAAGACCCAAAGCAGCCAAAAATAAATAAATTTATTTTAAAAATAAACCGAATAATATTATTTTCTCCAGATATGGAGGTTATTTATAGGTCTCAGCCTTAACCCTGTCTTAATGCTGAGTTTTTCCCCTGGTGCTCGCCATAGTGTCTGGCACACAGCAGTGAGGGCAGCTCCATGGAGCTCCACTGCATGTTTCTCCAATATTCATGTTTTAGTAAATAAATAAAAATGTATACTAGAGACATCCACATAACAAACTAATTTATAAAGAAGGTAGCTCTTGTGTTATAGAATTCTACATGGGAGATGTACTATGAAGTGTAAGTATATTTAGCTAATTATAAGTTATATCATATAGTTAACAATTTTTTTTTCATGCCAGAGCAGAAAGATTCTTGTTGGGTAGGTAGGTAAATTAAAGTGATTCTTATCCTTGTAACTAATGCCCCTATGACTTGGGCAGGGGGCATTCCATAGAGGAATAATCTAGATGGGAAGTAGGGAGAAAAGGAGATATACCTATATGTATATAATTTCCATAATATATGTCTATATGATGTCTAATACACAAAAATAGATACCTGAGATTAACTGTACTATTTATCAATAATCTCCTCCTATGGACATTAAAATTTTGCTTAAAAAAAAGTCAAACTGGACTTCCCTGGTGGCTCAGTGGTTAAGAATCCGCCTGCCAATGCAGGCGACATGAGTTCGAGCCCTGGTCTGGGAAGATCTCACATGCCGCGGAGCAACTAAGCCCGTGTGCCACAGCTGCTGGGCCTGCGCTCTAGAGCCCGTGAGCCTAGAGTCCACGCACCGCAACGAAGAGTAGCCCCCACTCGCCGCAACTAGAGAAAGCCCACGCACAGCAACAAAGACCCAATGCAGCCAAAAATAAACAAATAAATAAGTAAATTTATTTTTTAAAAAGTAAAACAGAAAAGTCACAAACTGTGCAAATGGCTCTTTCTTTTTTTTTTTTTTTTTTGCAGTACGCGGGCCTCTCACTGCTGGCGGCCTCTCCCGTTGCGGAGCACAGGCTCCGGACGCGCAGGCTCAGCGGCCATGGCTCACGGGCCCAGCCCCTCCGCGGCATGTGGGATCCTCCCGGACCGGGGCACGAATCCGTGTCCCCTGCATCGGCAGGCAGACTCTCAACCACTGCGTCACCAGGGAAGCCCAAAATGGCTCTTTCTTGATTAAAAACATGATTAACCTCACCCAGAGTAGAAGTGAAACTATATGGGGATGTTATTTTTAGCCACAAGATTGGCAAAAATGTAAAAGTTTAATAATACTGAGCTTGTAAGGAAAACAGGCAATCACAATACTGCTGGTGGAAGTGCAGGTTAATATAACTTATATCGAGAAAATTTTGTCAATACCTATCGAAAACTTCAAATACATATTCCCCTTGACATAGCACTTTCATTTCTAGGAATTTATCCTGTGGATATACGCCCAAGAAAGCAAGATGAAATATGTACCAGATTCTTCACTGAAGAATTGTTTATATATTAAAAAAAAGGAATGGAAGGAAATGCCCATCAATGGGAGGGAGGGGGCAGGCGCTAAATCAAAAAATTATTAAATAAAAAATTTAAAAAATAATTTAAGTATGGACTAAGCTTACATTACTCGAGGTGGCTTTAAAAAGAGAATACAAAGTTACAAATAAAAATTAGCTATGTAAGTGAATATTTAGAATGAGAAAGAAAATAATTACAACAAATACTGGAGGCTTAGAAATGTAGGTTGTTTTTTTACTGAAGTCTCTTAAGGCAATTGCGTAAAGTGAGATGACAACACAATCCTTGGCAACTCTTATCTCTCACAAGGCCCTGTAGAGTAAGGGGCCCTGATGCTGAAGCTTCATTAGCTTGCAGATTACAGTAAAACTACAAGTAAATCTAGGTGCATCAGTGATGATGCATATGCTCAAACTAATTTCTAATTATTGCCATTTTTTAATTTAATTTCTCAATATACATTTTAAATTTCTTTTTATAAATGTGCCAATATAGATCAGAAATGTCAGGTATGTCTTAAAGAGGTAATAACTTCCTTAAGTTTACCATACCTATAACAAAGCTCTTTGACATCACAAGCATTATATTTAGTATTAAGCATATATTTAATATTAAGCATAATATTAATTTTAATTTATTTTAATTAACATTAAAATAATATATTAACGTCATTTTTATTAGTAGTAAAATACCTAATGTATGTTCAACGTTATATTTCAAAGTATTTAAAAGATCTTTGGATATACATGGAAAAATACCTATTTTCTTCCCCATTTAAAAAAAAAAAAAAGAAAGGATTAATGCTTTCTTGCTTAAGGACTGATGTGCCTGTGTTCAGCTGCTTTAAACTAGCTTTGCCTGAAAGATATTTTTCACGTGATGAGGAAAAAGATATTTTAATGCATTTTGAAATAAAAGTTCTAACCTCTAATAAATACCTAAGCATCTAAGCATTAAAATGAAATTCAACAGTAAATCAAAGCTAAATAAAAATTACATTTCCTTCAACTTTTTAGCTCCAAGATAGGGTTTTACAAAGTAATATTAAAAAGAAAGTTTAATATATGATGGCTGACAATTTCAAACTAATCCCTACTCTACTTTCTCTTTCTTTTCTGAACCACCGAAGCAAAGTCCAATAGACAGCAGAAGATGAATCTCAGGTCCAGTACAAGCTTTTCAAGCCTAATCAAATGGGTGTAAAAACATACATAAAAAGATGAAAGTACTTTGCTTTTACATATGGCAAAATAAATCAGCGAAAAGCTGAAAAAAGAAGTGAGATGTTCCATAGGGGCAGGTTAAGTCTGATGCTAATGCTTACTTAAAATGGTGACAGTCTGGAGTGGTGAAGCCTTGCTGGGCTGCTTTAATTTCTCCCTGGAATAGCTCTCTCCCAACCTTCTGCAGCACATCAAAGTCTCAGGAGCTCAATTAAAATTGGATTATATTGAAATGCTCTATCTATGGGAACTGTGTGCTCACTAACACTTTTCTCTCAGTAATATTCCAGATGACAGTTGCCCATCCCGATTTAAACAGTTGTCATAGAGACGGGGAACTAAAGCAGCAGAAACTAACAATACAAAGGAAAGGTAAGGGCTAAGATTTCTGTGAATGAGGAGCTTGCTTTTTTTCAGCAACACGGTTTATTACACCAATGACAAAGTACAAGAGACACAAACAGTATTACATTTTGTGTCTTGCATGTGAATGGAACGATAGCTAACGGTAGCATTACGATTATGTCAAGATATACAGCCAAATGTTTCCTATTTGGGCGTGTTCTGCTTACTAAAAATTAAAATCAATTGTTTCTCCCAATGGAAAGCAGCTATCAGACACTATGAGAGTAAAGAGACTGCCTGTGGCCAGCAAGTCTATAAAGTAAAGATGTCAATATCTACTTTTTAATTGCAGGTAAACCCAGAAAGAATAATTTCTTGGCTAAAGACTTTTTTTTTCCTTTCCAACAACACAGTTTTAAAAGTTTAAATTTGGGGTTGAAATGATAAATTATGACCTGTGTGCATGTATGTTTCCAATGCACACCAATTTTTGGTAAATCCGGTTAACTTTAAAAAGGGCCCTATCATTGACATTAAAAAAAAAAAGTATTTCTAAATTTGATTTTGGAATTTATTTCTGGTTTTAATTAGCAGGTATTCTATAATCTTCTATAATTTCTTTTCCTGACATCAAAGGCTAACAACATGGGTGGAAAACTCTGTCAGCTCCCTAAAAGCCTAAGAATGAAGACAGCTTAAATTTCTGGCAGTTCTAAAGAGCAATGTATTCGAGAGTGTGAGCTGCTACTAATGATACTATGTTCTCATGTAGATGGCATGTCTCTGGCACTGGGAAAACTCTTAACCTTTCTTGTAATTGGCTTATCGCAAGTCCTAAGGTTGTTTTTCTAACCATTGTGCAGATCACTGTGGAAATAAACGAACTATTGCTCTTTTATAGAGTACTGTGCTGTTTTTTGCTTTTAAGATCTCAATACCTGGGGTTCTTTTTCTCTTGGGAAGACTCTGTTAGGATTTTGAAGTGGCAACAAGGCAGAGTGCACAAAGTGCAGGCCAAGAGGGAAGGAAACAAAAATGTGTCAGAAAATCTAAAAACCGCACAGATCAAAATTTGTCAAAACAAGGCCCTGGTTTAAACCAACAAGAAAAGGCCCCTAAAGCTTGGGACTTGACAAAGCACAGACTTTTTATTTATTTATTTATTTGTTTATTTATTTATTTATTTATTTTTAGCCCAGCTGTAGAAAACACCATCTAATGAACCTGTCTGGGGCGGCTGTCCCCATCCTGTCAGGCATGTCAGGAAATGACAAGCACTGGGGACAGGCCGCCGCCAGTCATAGACAGGCCTGCCAGCTGGAGAGTTCAGCCCCAATCTAATCACACCACCAGAAAATAACTTTCACGCTTTCAGCTTGACAGGATGGACTCGAGGAAAAAAAATTAGGGTTGGAAACAATGCTTTTTGTTTCAATTACATATCATTTTTACACAGTAATTAAAAGGAATCTACTGACACACACAATCCATGTTACTTCATATTAATGCAACAAAATGTAAATGTCATTATTAGAAACAGATATAAAGGTTACTCTGATAATATGGACACAGAAATGGGAAGTAAGACCACCTCTGTCTCTTTCCATACATATGCTGTATCATATTGGAAATTTGACATTGTTATCAGTTCAGTTTATTGCTATGATAATTGGTTATCTTCAAAGAATTTTCTTGTAAAATCACCAGGTAACAGTGGTACTGATTTTATTTCTTGTGTTTTGAAAACCAGTATGTATGAAGAGAGTAACAGGATAAAACTAGTATTTTCACACGGCATATTTACTGCATTTGTGATGTCGGGAAAAGGTGTCATTATGAACAAACACAATCCAGTGAAGACATTACGACTTGGATTGTGTTTATATTATACAACTTGACACAAGGGACTCAAAAGTGAAGCATTGTGATAAAAATCACAATCTGATTAATTTCCGTGAATCAGATCGTTGTTTCAGCAGCAGGTAGCTCATCATATAAGTATGCTCAGTTTACACGTAACTGAAGTTACATGTAATATGTGTAGGTCAACACTTTGTTCATGACATGACCACATATAAATAAATGATCATATACAAAATATACCTACACTCAGTAGTGCTTTTCAGTCACATTTTCCAAAGGGTAACTGCAAGCATTGGCACCAAAACAAAAAAGTCAAATACAAGGTTCTGTGTGTGTTTGTGTGTATGCAAATGCACAGAACAGGCTGAAAGTGTTATTTATTCTGATTGCTAAAAGTAGACTCCCACCGCCACTTATTATTATTATTTAATTTTTTTTTGCGGTACGCGGGCCTCTCACTGTTGTGGCCTCTCCCGTTGCGGAGCACAGGCTCCAGACGCGCAGGCTCAGCGGCCATGGCTCACGGGCCCAGCCGCTCTGCGGCATGTGGGATCTTCCCAGACCGGGGCACGAACTCGTGTCCCCTGCATCGGCAGGCGGACTCTCAACCACTGCGCTACCAGGGAAGCCCCTGCCACTTATTTTTAAAGTCATGAGTCACAAGATTCAATTTAATGGTAGTAAAATTACACTAAATATTAATATATTTGAAATATATTACTGAAAATATCACTACTGAAAATATGGAGTTGCCATCTATGAACGGCCATTCACTAGTCTGGCCAACTCGGTTAACTTAAGCAACCTCTCTGAGCCAGTTTCCTCATCTATAAAATGGTGAAAATGATGTCTGCTCCACAGGATTGTTGTGGATTAGATAGTGGGCATAGGGTATCTAGCACAATGCCTAAAATACGTGATTAACAAAGTTACTACCATATTTAACTTAAGAGAATCCAAAGCGCAAACCATTCAAAATTGGGTTTTACCCCCTAAAAATAATACTCCCTCTGGAGAGCATATGGGGCTGGATATTGCTTCTACTGTATAAAGGACAAGTTTTTCATAATAACCCAATCACACTGAAACCACAGTAAGTAAACAGAATGCAGTACCCAAGATGGGAATATGTCCAAACTATGGTTATCACCCTTACTCTCCCAAAAAGGACCATAACAACCTCAATGAATACAGGAGAATAGGACTTACTGATAGCTTCTCCATCCTGATAATTGAGGTGAAGTGGACATGCATTTAAAATTTCATATTTTCTTACACAAAATACAAGTTTCTAACATATAATGATTTTACTCAAGCTTTCATGTATAATTTTATCATTAGTTTGCTCAGTACTGCTTTCCTGCTGCATTATTTAATTCCTTTCAGTCATGTAGGAGAGTAAGGAGAGCTATGGCCTACTGACCTCAATTTTCACTTAAAGAAACAAATTTCTTTTTTGCAAACTAAGACAATTTTTCTCCTGTCAACCTTGTTTTGAAATATTAACCTTATTCCCATTACAGTAAATATTCATATTTGTCATCCAGATTTGCTTACAATTGCAACTTTAATCAAGTTATGAAATTGCTTGTCCTTAGTTTACCTATCTCAAAGAAAAGATGAAAAATAAATATTTTCAATGAATTATCTTTGCTACTCTGTAAATGCACTTAAAAACATCTTTTTTATTTCTGTTTGGCATCAACTAACATCTGGAAAGAGAACAAAACAAGGCAAACAGAGTCTGATTATAGGTTTTCTAGATGATAACTAGATACACTATTTCTGGAAATCTATGGCCTGCCCTTCTGTTAAAAGCCATCATAATGGATGTACTTATTCTTGGAGTAAAATTGTTGGATATATGAAAGACTAAAAGTTCAGTAGGAAGTCTAAATTGAACATGATCGAATTACTATAATGCATCCATAAAAATAACGTGGAATTCCTAGGGAAAGAGGGAAGAAAACAGAACCATGGTAGAGTACAACTTGTATCTGTAATGTTTTCTTTCATAAAAAATGATCAGAAGCAAGTATGGCAGAATTTTACAGTATGTTAAAGTTAGGCATTGGATACATGGCATTGGTTATATTACTCTGATTTTCTCTGCTGATGTATTTCATAATACGATAATTTAAAATATTAACAAAACAACATTAAAAGTACTGAATACATGCTTTCATATCTATCTCTCTATAGGTTTACCAAACATTTTCACATGTTCAACTTTATTTGATCATCACAAAGTCGCTGTGTGATGGGTAGGGCAGAATTTTTATTCCAATTTTACCAGTGAGATGGAAAAGACATTAATGATGTTAGTGTATTTCCATCAAGGTAAAAAAAACCTGAGCGCTGGTGGAGCTGAGACTAGAGCCTCAGAGTTTCCATATAGTATACACTTTCCCATAAATATGGTCCAGTTTTCTCAAATTTATTTCATTAATACAGTAATATTTGCAATGATCTCTATAATCATTTAATGTATATCTTGGTAAACATTCAATGATTTGATATATAAGGCACTAAAGCAAAGCAACTATATCAATAACATTTAGTAGGCTTGGATAGTAACTCATTTCTGATAAGCATTAATTTGCCTTCAATATTTTCTGAAACACAGTAGGACACCAAAAAGTAAAGAGTAATTAATAAATTTTGTGATTCAGGGACTTTCCTGGTGGCGCAGTGGTTAAGAATCTGCCTGCCAATGCAGGGGACATGGGTTCGAGCCCTGGGAAGGGAAGATCCCACATGCCACAGAGATTCTAAGCCCGTGTACCACAACTACTGAGCCTGTGCTCTAGAGCCCGAGAGCCACAACTACTGAGCCCACGTGCTGCAACTACTGAAGCCCTCATGCCTAGAGCCCGTGCTCCGCAACAAGAGAAGCCACCGCAATGAGAAGCCTGTGTACTGCAACGAAGAGTAGCCCCCGCTTGCTACAGCTAGAGAAAGCCCGCGCGCAGCACCGAAGACCCAACACAGCCAATAAATAACTAAATAAATATGTAAAAACATAAATAAATAAATTGCGTGATCCAGCATAATTCTAAATAAATGACATCAATTTTAGTTCTCTATGTAAAAAAAAAAAAGGTCCACATCAAGGATCAGAATACACTGTGCCCTACCTTTATAATGCTGTCTAGATAAAAGCCTCCTAATCACTCATCCAGGCAGTCTATTCTCCAGATAGTACCTTGCCTGCTGATTAGGAACATCCAGATAAGTGCCTGCAGTTTCAACTCTTCAACATTGTGTAAACAAACCTTTATTGGGAAGAGAGTTGTTTTATACTTTTCCGTGATATAGAAATCAATATGTTTAATTATAAAATTCACATTTACATGCACTAATTAATGTGTTTTTTTGTTTTGTTTTGTTTTGTTTTTTGCGGTACGTGGGCCTCTCACTGTTGTGGCCTTTCCCATTGCGGAGCACAGGCTCCGGACGCGCAGGCTCAGCGGCCATGGCTCACGGGCCCAGCTGCTCTGCGGCATGTTGGGATCTTCCCGGACCGGGACACGAACCCGTGTCCCCTGCATCGGCAGGCGGACTCTCAACCACTGCGCCACCAGGGAAGCCCTAATTAATGTTATTTTTAATAATATAAAAATAAAATCCAAGTGATGTATTATGGCATTTGTGTTTTCCTTGGAAAATAGTTACTTTATTGGGTTTGCTGGCTAAGAATGACAAACTCAATGTTGAAATAAAGGAATTTAGGGACTTCCCTGGTGGTTCAGTGGCTAAGACTCCACGCTCCCAATGCAGGGGGCCCGGGTTCGGTCCCTGGTTGGGGAACTGGATCCCACCTGCTGCAACTAAGAGCCCACATGCCGCAACTAAAAGATCCTGCACACCGCAACGAAGATCCCACGTACTGCCACTAAGACCCGGCACAGCCACACATATATATAAATAAACAAAATATTTAAAAAAAAAAAGAAAGAAAGGAATTTTAAAATGACAATATTGTTCAATGACATAGAAGTTGATACAGAATTTACTCTAACTGGAATAAATAATCTATGAATTTAATATGTTGAGGATGGTCCCATAAATGGAGTTTATAGGAAACACTGCTAGGCACTTGGGGGAGTGGAAGAAAGAGAGTCATAGGAGATGGGATAAGGGAAGGGCTTTGGGGGCACTCCCTGTACCCTTTTCCTCACTCACATTACATTGCTCATTGCTGACTAGTTGTTTGGACCATAGCCAAAGGATTTGACTTGTTCCTTTGGAGCAGAGTCAAAAAGAGAAGGCTCTTTCTTTCTTTTTTAACCTCTAGCACAGTTCTTCCTTATGGATTCCGAGTTGGTTGCAACTGTGGTGTAGACTTGGAGGGAGCAAGTGAGGCTCTGCAGTCTCTTCTCTGCAATGCCCCAAGGAAACAGTGTTTCACCAGAGACATCCTACCAAGGTTCATTTCGGTTATTATCACTTTTTTAGGAATGAGCACAGCAACAGAGCGTTCAGGAAAAAATGAAACAATGAATATTAAAACATTAGCATGGAATGTGATGAAAACAGACTGGCAATTTAAGTTCTTAGGTTTTTTTTTTTTGTTTTTTTTATTGGGGTATAGTTGCTTTATTAAGTTCTTAGTTTTAAATGTTTTCATCTATCAAAAAAGAAAATACATGAATCAAGCATTCATTTTAATCTTAAAAAAGAACATATCAAAGGAAAAAAGCAGAAAGAAGGAAACATAGTTAGAATAAAAATAAAATCTTTGGAAAGTTAAAAAGTAAAAATTTTGAAAGTCTAAAAAATGGTTCTTTGAAAAGACAAGTAAAAAAAATCACTTGGTAAGTATCTTTCAAATAGAGGAAAAAAAGAGTATACAAGTCTAAAGAGTAGGGCTGTAACAATGGATATAGAAAGACGCTTAAAATTAGAAATGAATACTCTGAAAAACTGTATGTATTTTAAAATAATTTCTATTATACAATGTTAATCAGCTCCCAGGAGGGACAAGTATTGCTTAGATAGTAACTAATTGGGTGTCCTGGAGAGATCTCTTCCACCACAGAGTTCCCACTTCAAGCTACTGTCTCTCAAATCTGAGGGTCCAGCCCAGACCTCCCACAAGTCACAGATGCATTGCCCACTGTCCCCTAGACCTCTTCAGCTGAATGTCTCACAGGAAACTCAATGCAATATGTCCAAATTGAAACTTATGTTTTCCTTAAAACTTGCTCTTCTTTCTTAAGGAAAGTAAACTTAAGTGCTCAGTCATTCTGAGGTCAGACAGAAATGAGTGTGAAAATTAACTTTGCACTTTATGAGTTATGTGATTACATGCAAAGTACCTAAATTCTTGAAGGTGCGTGCTTCTCGTCTATAAAACAGTGAAAACAAGATAAAATTCATAGAGACATTATGATGATTAAATAAATAATGACTAGGAAGGCCTCTAGCACAGTGCTTTTGTGTAACATAATTATTCAGAAAATGTGGTAACTATTACAGTGGTAAAGTTCCTATTGTCATCTTAATGAATGGCACCATTATTCATGAAGTAAAGCTGAAAATCTGGGACTTATCTATAAACATTTTTGTTACTTCAGTTCCTATCTCCAACTGATGACTAAATCTTGTTGATTCTAGCTCCAAAATATTTCTCAAATCTGCCCTTTCCTCTCCATTGCCAGCGCTAAAGTCCTCACTTGGCCTACCGCAAGTCTCTTAACTGGGTCTCTAATGGTCTCTTATCCAGCCTTAGCAATGCCCTGGCCTCCAGACTCTCCTGGCCCCCAGCCCCCAGCACCTGAGAGCTCCACTGCTGCTGGATGTCAGCTTCCATCTCCAGGTTCCCCCCAGGCCACTGTCCCCAACACTTCGCCGAAGCTTTGTGTTCTCAGAACCCCCTGTGTATTTTGTGCCCCACTCCCCATGCTTCTGCACTCTGCTCCTTTGATCTGTATGGAATGTTCTGTTCCATCTGTCTGACCTCCTGTCCACTGGCTCCCATCTGAGAATCCTCCTGTTATCCTCAGAATTTAGTTGGGTGTTCCTTCTTTCCTCCTGTATAGGATTACTGAGGGAAGGAAGCAACAAAATGGCTAAAAAGGGGAGACTTTCTGGAGTGTTATGTCCCAAACATCCCCTTTATCTCTGAGAAACTTCCCCATATTCTCAGGGGTGTACCCTGCACATTATGTGTATGTTTGCACCCACTTTTCCCGAATCACAGCTGAGTAAGACCAGGGTGAACACCTGTTGCAGGTGCTAGCCAATCAGATTCCCTCTTCTTGAAATTTGAAACTGGAATTTTAGTTGGTATTGGAGCCTCGATAAATTGTAGGGAGCCAGAATGGCTACTCCTGGGTTTTGAGCAGGGAGATTCAGGGAAATCTAATCTGTGGAGAGAAACAACAGTGAAGCAGAAGCAGAGTCAAGAGACCATATAGCCAAGAAAGGGAGAATTCTAGACTCTCCAATTCTAGAAATTTAGGTTTTCCAATTCTCAGTTCCGGTTGTACTTGCCATTGGATTGTATGAACCACCCCAACTACGTAAAATAAATGATCTTTTAGATTAAGCTAGTTTGAGTTCTATTTCTTGCAGCCAAGTGATTCCTGAAACTTCATACTTGTGATCATAGTGGAATCAAGATTAGAACTTGCGGGTGGCACTTGGCCGCTTAAATCTTATCATATTCTATAGGATTCTTGACTAAAAAATACACAACAAATAATAATCATCAGATGCAAAATAAAGAACTTTAAAATAATTAATGGCCGATACTATCCTCTCTTACTGCAAGGCTATTCTGGCAAGAGTTGGACTGAAGAATTTAAGTGGATCTGAAGCCAAAGCAAGGCTTCCACCACCCAGCTGGGGTATAAATACCTGGATAACTCCGGGGCGGCGGGAGGGGAGGGGGAGATGGCTGGGCTTCACAAGGGACCTACCTCAACTCGATGATTCTACCAAACAAGATAGAAGAAAACAGGCTGCCTAGTCTACCTTGAGGGATCAGTTCTGTCCAGATATGTTTACCTCATGGGAACAGTGACAATTTAACAGTATACTGACCCTACCAAGAGTGAATTTTTATGGGCCAACGAATACACTGCAGATTCTGGAAAATCAGAGTAGAAATTCCTTTCCCATGAGAAAAGCAAGCAGCAGTAGTTTCTTCTCTATGGACAAAGCAGGGTTGTGAGGAAATAAACAAAAGGATCTCTCCTCAACAGAAGTCTCATCAGTAAAAATTATCCAGAAAGAAGAAGTTGGGTTTATGGTATGTAATAAATAAATCATGAGTTTCAGGAGCAACCTCTCCAACTGAAGCAATAAAAACACTTAGAAACCTCCAACGGGCTTGACTCTGGTTTAAAGGAAAGTCATAAGAAGCAAAAAGACCATGTTCTTCTCCCCTGTGGGGTCAGGAAGGAAAGAAAATCAGGGCAAAAGCAACGCATAATAGTACTGGAAAAGGGGGAGCCGATTCCTGGATAACCTGGAGCTCTCAGGAAAAAAGAGGCAGCTGGTCAATTGGCTGGTGTCCCTGAGAGTCTTGTCAGGATGTGCCAGGTTTACTGGCATCTGTGCTCTTATAAGCCCGGATACTCTTACCTACTCCTCATTACTGTCACCACTGGCACATCTTCCCTCCCGACCTCTCTCAGGCCCTTATTCTATTACATGTCCCTGTCTTCAGTTCCACCAGAGCCAGGAGGAAGAACTATTCCAATCTGTCCGGCACAGGATAGATATGGTGCCTGATGCATTTTCACCACTGGAGTGTTGTCCGCAGTGATTTTATCACTGAAGCACTGTTCTGCATGGCAACTGTATCACTACGAGGCACCTTAGGCTTGCCTTCCATCTAAACAAATCATTAGATTATGTTAGGCCCCCTAAAGCATACTGACTCTTGTCTACGTTATACTCAATGCTATTTTCAGCCTTTTGCTGAAGTTATTTTTAAAAATGAATGAACCTGGTCTTCCTTGGTGGAGCAGTGGATGGGAGTCCACCTGCCAATGCGGGGGACACAGGTTCCATCCCTGGTCTGGGGGGATCCCACGTGCCACGGGGCGGCTGAGCCCGTGCGCCACAGCTACTGGGCCTGCACTCTGGAGCCTGCGAGCCGCAACTGCTGGGGCCCGCGTGTCTGGAGCCAGTGCTGTGCAGCGGGAGAGGCTGTGGCGGTGAGAGGCCCAGGCACCGCAATGAAGAGTAGCCCCCCACCCAACCCCGCGCACCACGGCTGGAGGGGGTCCGCGCAGCCACGAGGACCCAATGCAGCCAAAAATAAATAAATTAAATAAATAAATTACAAAAAATGAATGAACCTAATATTTCATTCACGAATGCCTGGGAAATAAAAAGTTAAATGAGATAATATCCTTATCAAAAGCGTTACTATATAAATATTTGGGGGTGTCAATGTGATAAGCACTATATAAAGCCAATTAAAGACACTTGAATGATCCTACCTTTAAAAAACTATAAATTGACATATGACATTAGAATAAACTCACAGGTGCACACGGTTGACTAAAATCCTAGCTTATCTGATACTAAGGAGTGTCATTTTGTGCACTAGGAAGTAGGCTAAAATTTTGAAATTTGTGTAATGTGAAACTATGAGAAAATGTCTACATTTCCTCCCAGAAAAGATTGGATTCAAAAACAGTTTATAAGAAGAGAAGACAAAAAGAAGCCTTAATAGATTAAGGGAAGTTTGAATTTTAAAAGAAAGAAAGAAAAAGAAATCTAGGTATAACAGGTTAACAGGCAGTTTGAAAGGCTAAGTTGTCCTGGTCAATCTGTTGATGTTTACTTCTTATCTCCACAATCGAGTATCGAAATCTGCTAAACGTAAAGGTGAGAGAGGAGCTAACTCTGCTTTGTTTGTCATTTTCTATGCTTGATTTGGGCCCATGGTTGCTGAAGAATTGCTCCCTTACAGGCATGCGAGGGGCAACATGTGCCGTGGAAAGGGTCAGGCTCTATGAGCTAGCCCGCAGCATTCCTCCCCCAAATGGAGGATGCAGCAGGCATTCTCCCCGACCCAAATTATATCCATAATTGCAATCACGTGACTAGTGCAAATGAGCAGGGAAACCATGTGGACTCACCCTGACTGGGCATTTGTGCGCGAAAATAGCATGTTGTTTTCATTCCTCGCATAAAACTGCAGGGGTGTGCTTTCTGTACGTTTAATAAGTAATACCATTCTAGCCATCACCTGGCATAATTATGACTAATGCTTCCTGCCTTCCCTAAATTGAGGCAACTGGATAAACACAGGAATCAGAGTTAAGAATGCCTGTCGTGTAACATCTCTCTCACTAAGACAAGGACATGCACAGCCTCGTGGCGCAGTGGAAAAGCACGGACTTGGGCATTAAATAAACTTCAGTTCCACTTCTGGCTCTGTCACTTCACTGCTTTTGTGCTTTGGAGAAAGTAATTTGGACTCTCAGCGTCTGTTTCCACGTTTGTAAAATGGGGATAAAAAAATACCGATATTTTAGGGTTGTTATGAGGAATACACAAATATAATAAAGTGCTCTATGTTTCTCTCTTTCCTTATCTCCCTATTACCATAAATATAACTGTAAGAGAATGTTGGTGTACTTAACAAATTTGATTCAAACGTCATATGAAAAGAGCACTATCTTCCGAACCACGCAGGCAACTTCATAAAGGCAGGTTCTTTATCCCCAGGACTGAACAAAGGGCCTGGTCCATGAAACGCACATAGTAAGTGCATGTCCACAAATGGTAACTCTTTGATGATAAATTGGGATGTACAAATCAGCAAGAAAAAAAAATACACTGAAATGTTAAATAAATAATCAAGAGGTTAATATTAAATTTTGACATGGGAAAGTCAAAGCTCAGCCACGTATAAGGAAGAATGGTATAAATTAAAAGTACTTGGGGAATTCCCTGGCAATCCAGTGGTTAGGACTCTGCGTTTTCACTGCTGTGGGTTGGATTCAATCCCTGGTTGGGGAACTAAGATCCTGCAAGCAATGCAGCATGGCCAAAAATAACTAACTAACTAACTAAATAAGTAAATAAATAAATGTACTTGTTTGAGACTGTTAGAGAATTTGACTTAATTCAATTCAACAAATATTAATTTAGCTTCTTGTTAGGTTTCGTCAGTTTTGGAGCCAGGAAAACTGGGGTACAAATTAAATGTCTGGAGATTCAACGAAGAGAGAAACAGATACATTTGACGGGTTTGAGGAAAACTTCCTATTAAAGATGATATTTGATATGGGCTTTGAAGGATGTCTGGTCTGTAAAAGGTGGAAAAGGGATGGGGGATGGAATTCAGCAGCCTAAAAAGGCAGGAGAGGCTTTTAATGTCAGGTCAAAAAAAAGTCAAACTAATTCAAATTGGCAACAAGGCCTTGGTGATTAGAAGAAGAATGGTTTCTTTTAAGATCAGGAAGTTAAGAAAAAATTTAGGAAGAAAAGGAAAATGATGAGTTTGGTTTGGCGTAAGCAAAGCATCCTGAGAGGGCTGTTGAGCAGAGCAGGCAGCTAAGAATATGGAGCAGCAGAGAGAAAAGACTAGGAGATATCTGCCGTTTTTTATACAAAGAGAGTTTAACGCATGGAAAGGGATTGGATCTCTCTGCTAAAGAATCAAGGGGGCTGGAAGGACACACCTTTGGGGATGGGAGAATCTATATTGAGGGCATGGCACAAAGAATAGGGGCCAGTGAAAAAGACTTCAGGGCCAGTGAGTAAAGAAGTGCTTTGAAGATTCTGGAAGCTCAGTGTAAAATGCTATGTAGAAATTGGAGAATACTAAGACGGAAAAGCCATTGAATGTAGGCCTTCAGAGATCTAAAATATGGAATAGATGAAAAAGACAGTAGAATTTTGACTGAATGTATAAGGTACAGTATAGACAAAAGGAACAGGTTATAGTGTTTGAACGAACATGAGCTTTGGAGCCAGGATTTGAATCCCTGACATTCCTCAGTGTGAGCTCGGGCAAATGACATCTTTGAATTTCACTTTCCTCTTTTGCAAAGTGGTGATAATGATGTCTAACTCACTTAGCTGATGTGAATATTAAATTAGATAATGTATGCAAAGTGCCTAGTACAGTGTCTGGTATACATTACATGCTCGACGAATGTTAGTTTCTTTTCCCTTACTCCATGGAAAACATAAGGCAGCAGATGCTCCTTCAGTGAACAAGCATTTAAGACAATCAGAAAGACACACATGAAAAGTAGTAAGATATCAAAAATCAGAGTGTGGCATGAATAATACATTTAAAATTCAAATAGCGAATAGAAAGAACCTTGGACCATGTGTCTGAAGATGTTGGTTTTATTCCTAGAAACATCATTCACTATGGAATTACTTGGATAAACTCATTTAATTTTCTACTCCTCAGCTTTCTTACTTATAGAACTGAAATAGGAACTCTAGTTCTGCTCATCAAAAAATGACTATTTTAAGGATCAAATATGATAAGATGTATAAGAAGACAGTTTACAAACCATTACACAGTAAAAAGATAGTATTACTGGATGGTATATACATCTAGCATTTGATAACATTACTGTTATCCTTGTCTGCATACTTATGTACACATTAAACTGTTGGTTGTTAGCTGGACATTAACCTTGAATGATTCTCAGTTCTCACTGACACCTGAATCCTAACCATTTGTTACCTTTCCTGAATATATGAACCTACTATGTAGACAAGGATGAAGCTTAGGTTTTAGGTTCAGGTTCCCAAATTAATCCTCAACTGTTAGTATCTCCACTGAGTATATATTTAAGCTTGTAATTTGATCATCTGACTCTCCTACTTCCTATGTAGCTTTACGTACATAGAAATATATTTTTAATGTTCCTGCAACATTTAAGATTAACTCCATAGCAGGAATAAATTAAAAATCAGAAGGGAATTTCATGTCCCTAAAGGTTTCTTAGATTCTAGCAAAACACCTCTGTTACTATTTTGCAAACAGGATGTTGGTTGCTATATTATAATTGCATCTTACTGTGCGTGATGTAATGTGTACTTTGGAATAACTGGCCAAATGAGAAGTTATAAGAAATAAGTAATAGAGGAAAACATAAAGACTTTAGTGTTTTAAAGTTTCAATTACTCACACCTTCATTTGATAGAAGGAAATATATTTACTATTATTTAAGAAAGACAGGTATTACATGAATGGGAAATGTGCTTAGAAAATGGAAGTTAACAGTTAAAACTGATTATAAAATATATTGTTTCCTCAACCTAATGATCTCAGGATGATTAAAACAATACTCAATGGATTTTGAAATGTTTCATCACTGAATGTGAATCTCTAAATTTAAAAGAGCAATTTTGGGGGCAATGCATGGAAAAAAGCATTTTGAAATTTAAAAATGTTTGCTTTTTAAAGGTATAACTAATAATGAAAGCTGTACGAAATACAAGAATAAATATTCCGCTGGATTTTGTTGTGGCTTCAGAACATTCAAAAGGTAATTGTGATTATGTGGTTTTTGATAAGAAGGGAGGTGACTAAAAACTGCCTTGTCAGTTTTCCACTCCTTGCCAGCTGCATTAAAATGCAGCTCCGAGCACCTTTTTTTCCCTCAGTCTGGAATTTCAGGAGCAAAGAGTACAAAAGAGCTGATGAGCAATGAATGCTTCACCCTTCCTCAATTAATCTTGTCTCTCTACCTTTGCTTTTGCTTTCCCTCTACATGAAGGTAATAATGACACCCTCATCCATTATCCTTTTATCCCTGTTATTCTCGTGAAATTGCTTAATAATATGTTACAGATTCGTCTTCACTCACATAATTCTTCCTGTCATTTGCAGTATATCATCCTACAAACATACAGCCCACTTTCACTGGCCGTTCTTTGAAGATTATTGTCAGTGACATCTTCAGGATGCGTTTGGAATCTGGAGCATCGTTTCCGTTGCAATGGGGAATTACACTGACTTATCTGTCATTGCCAAAAGCACAACAAGCAATTCAGTGTTAATGTAAAGGTAACACAGGTTTTTATCCTGCAGCCAGAACAAGGGCTCTTGTAAATTTATGCTAATATGGCCCTTTTAGAGTTTAATAACCTCTTGCCCTACTAGAAAAAGACCCACACATACACAAACACATATGAACTCACACTCCCATACACCAGAAAGATAGCTGATCAACGGGTAATTATTTATTTTCAATCTTTTTTTCATACTCATGTTAATTTCACTTGGAATATTATATAGACATGCTATGGAAAACAGCAGAAATGAAGATTCCATTTCAATCTCTAGTACTAAGTTATTTTTGATGAAAAATATATTTTAACCTAAAGAATTAGCAGAAGTTCCTCCACGACTGCTGTTTTAGTTAGCTTTTCTATCAAGAGTTCAAGACCACTACAAATGAGCAGTTTTCCCTGATTGAGGGTGGCATTCCAGAGGGACCCAGGCAATCCAGTGTGCGTGCCAAGTCTGACAACACATGACAAGCTGGTCGGCGTGCAGTAATTTGACTAATTATACCGGATTAGAGCATATTAATGCAAGCTGTTTTCTCCAGAGTTAATGACCTGCTGACTGGGTTCTGTTAGGCCCCACTAGGTCTACAGGCAGCTAAAAAACAAAACCCTGTTTTGTAAGCCCTCGTCATTTCACATCAGCAAATGAGTATATCAAACGACGGAGCAGCAAAATGTAAGCGACATTTGTCTGCTCTAAACTCCGGCAGCCTTCCCTAACTTTCCACCTCAAGGGCTTCTTTTATATAAATTTGATGTCAGGTTTCTTTTTTTGAAAAAGGAGTAGCCGAGAAGTAAAATCTGGGAGAAAAAAGAAATAATATTAAGAGTATGTTATTGTTGGAAGCGTAGAGGCTGCTGTTTTGAAACAGGGTTTATGTGAAAGAAAACAGTTTAAAATGCATATTAATTTTATTACACATCTACCTTCTCCATAACAAAAATATGTTACAAATAATGATGAATGCCAAAAAAAAAAGATGAATGTGTAATAAAATCTTTTCTATCCCTAACTTTATTTGAAAGATATTTCCATTCCAAAGGGATTTTTATGTTTTAAAAAAGTGGCTGGATGATTTTAAAATTACATAAATATAGAAAAATATAAGATATTGATATTTTCAAATTATTTGTCCATTTCTTTAAAATTAGGTCACATTTAACTCAAAACTACCTAGGAATTTTAACATGTCCCTTAATGTGTTAAAATTTATATAATTTATGTATATAAATTTTGGTTCTGAAAAGATATAAAGTGACTTACAGGAATATATAAAGTATTATTTGAATTGGAAATATATGAAAGACAAGGTCAAAAATAGAACATGAATCTAGGTATAAGATTAATAATAAAAGTGAAAAAGCACACCAGAGTAATTTAAACTTCCATTGTTTAGGCCACAAATTCGTGAACTCCCAACAACCAATGTAAAACAAAAGAAGTAGCAAATTCACCATAAAGTTAATAACACAAAATCATTCCAATTTAGGAATAACTGCACAATTATTTCTAATCCTAAAGCTAGAAATAAATTTATGCCAAGGGTTTTCACAAAATGGGCACTGTATAGAGTAATAAATAATGTTTCAACAATAGCCTCACACTGAATTTCAACGCTTCTAATATCTCCCAAAGTACAACTTAGAAAAATGAATCCTGCAAGAGAGCTAGTACGAGACGTCCTACTCTTGTCTTCTGAGAGAAATGGGCTCATCCAGAGTTTCCGTGCAAGGGGCCGACTTACGAGGACCAGGAGGTGCCTCCCCCAGGCAGAATCAATGGCAGCTAATCCACAGGTTTGCCAATACTCTGTGGTTTGGCCTGGCTCATAAATCTGAGCTCAGCGAATCAGATTCCTGTAGAGAACTGGAAAGAGGAAACGCAGAATGAACTGTACAACTGGTAGTAGGAACTGAAGCTGAAATGTCTCATGATGTAGTGAGAGGCCAGGGGAAACAAGATGGGACACGGGCAAGCCTAAAATTCCAGTGGACCAAAGCTATGACCAAATACAGGAAGCTTATGTGTTGAGGGAGAAGAAAAGAATGTCCAGAGATTAGCAGACCAAGTGGTTTATGAAAGAAGGATAGACAGACCAGTCCCTAGAGCTGACTTACTTCCTGACTTTTAATATTCCAGACCATAAATACATATATCTTTACAATAACATCCCTATTTCTTGAGGTAACTTGAATAAAGTTTATTCCATGCAACCCAAGAATCTGACCAGGTCAACATGACGGGCCAGGTTCACAGTTTCTGCTAATCAGGTTTCAACGAGGAGAATAGAATATTTAGGAATGAATAGATTCCTTAACATTCAGGCAATCTTCTATAAATACTGTTTCACTCAGCCAAAATTTTAATTGATGTTGGGCAGTGTGTGAAGATTTTGCTTCCTGTCATGTACCTATAGTTGTGTTAGAAACTGAAAGCAAGACCATGTGCTTTCAACTGACAGTTCAAGACTGGGGTGAGTATGGCAAGCTCTTCTAGAAATCTGGGGTGTTTAATGCCTGCCTGAATGGAAGACCGCCCATTTCTGCTATGGGGAACCAGGAGAGGGCTAAGATAGATTTGGGAAAATAACTCTGAGTTGCCTCTAATGCACAGACCGACAAAGATCTCACCTTCAGATTTTTAGTCCATAGTTAACAGTCATAAAATTCTTTGTTTAAAACAAACCAATAACAAACTAGAGGCAGATAAAAATATCAAAATGTCTATGTTGGGCATTAAGATCACTTGCAGCAAAGGTCTCCACAGTTGGTGCAATTTCAAACATGATCGCTTTTTAGTCACCCTACTAGAGTAGTTATTTGCAAACACTCTCCTTTAGGTAACTCCTTTTCACTGCCACTATTCCAGGTTAGGCCACTGAAAACTCTTTCAGCACTGTTGTCTTTAATTCATTCACATAAGATATAAGTCAGAGTAATTATTATTGAGAAAAGTAAATCTGGTTAAAGTATTTTAACAGCTTCCTCCTCCTAACACTTGACAGTAAAGTGTAAATTTCTCAATATGGTCTATAATCTCCCCAAAATTTGGCACTATCCTTTCTAGTCTGATTCTTGCCAGCATCTTATCCCTCATACTCTCCCAATATACTTTCAAATCCCTGAATGTATCATGATCTCTCTCATCTCCAGGCCTTCGTATGTAGCAGTCCAAGGATGAGCAATGAAGTCACACAGACTTCAATACTACTGCCTGTTCTAGTTCTACTAATTTTTAGGTCTGTGATTTTGAGCAAATTGCTTAACTTTTCTGAACCTCTATTTCCTCATCTACCAATCTGGATCATAATATCTATCTTTAAGAGGTTGTGGTGATAAAGTTGTGTAAGTAGGTGCTCAACAAATGATAGTCACTATAATTACTTTAGATGGGGCACCAATCTATCAGCAATTAATATTAACAAACATCAGGGAGTTTTGGGCAAACATCAGGGAGTTTTGGTTATATTAAAGTCAACACTTCAATATAACTACTAGAATGGTCCTTGCAAACCTGGGAAAAATTATTATGATGAAAAGGGACATAACTGTAACATGTTCAATCAGGCCATTTCTGAGCATTATACTATAAGAAGTACACTTAAAATTAAAAAATGCCCAGAAGAGGCTGGCCCATGTGGTAGCTGTGCAGGCGGTGAGAAGTGGCAAAATATTTGGAGGTAGAGACAACGATTTGCTAAGAGACTATATATGTGAGATATGAGAGCGAGAGAAGAGTCAAGGAGAACTCCAAGGCTTTGGCTCGAACAGCTGGACTGCTGAGGTTACAAGAAAGTTAGATAAGAAAGACTGTGGGTAGAACAATTTTTTTTGGATCGGGGCAGAAGGGAAAGGAAAACGGGCTCAAAATTGGATAAGGTAAGTTTGATTTCTCTACCAGACACTCACGTAGAAATGCTTACTAGGCAGTTGAATGTAAGAGCCTGGAGTTCCACACAGAGATCCAGGACACAAATACACCTTGTGGATTTTTCAGCATATTGATGATATTTAAGGCCATATGACTGAATGAGATTACCAAGGAGGTAATTGTAAAAAGAAAGAGAAGTCCAAGAACTAAGCATTGGGGCTTTCCAAGGGCAGGTGGTTGAGGAGAAAAGAAGATTCAACAAAGGAGAAATGAGTGAGGAAGGAGGAGAACCAGAGTAGGGTGTTCTGGAAGCCGAAGTAAGAAAGTGAGTCAAGGATGAGGATGTGATAAATTATGTTGAATAGAACTGAGGTTGGTCTCCAGATTTAGTAAAATGGAGGCCATTGGTGACCATGACAGAAGCATTTTCAGTAAAGTGGAGAAAGCAAAAGCCTATTTTGGGTGGATTTAAGAGAGAAAGGAACAATCACTGGAGACAGTTTTAAGGACAGAAAAGCGTACAGCAGCTAGAAGAAGAAAAATTAACAGGAGATCCTTATTGCTATACACACCCAAAATGGCTGGGTGGTTAGTAAGAAGGTGTCCTGCGATGTGAAATTAGACCAGATGACTTACAAAGTTCTTTCTAACTCTATGGCAATAGTTTTATAGTTTAAGAAATGGTTTGGAGTTAAGAACTTTGAGCTAGGAATCAAAAGAGTGGCCTGTTCTAGTTCTTCTAACTAGATGTATGATCATCAACAAGCTACTTGGGGGCTTTATTTGCACTGAAAAATTGGGAAGACATAATTTATTGCAAATTCTAACTCTAAACACTTAAGAGGTGAATTACTAAGGATTTATCTTTTGACTATGCTGCAGGGAATGAGTGATGGAGTAGCAGAACACTAATAATTTTTGGGTGCTAGGCATTGCTAGTCCTTACTATTTAAATCTTCCAAAGATCCTATGAGGTAGGTCTCAATGGTTCTAATTTCTGGATGAGGAAACTAGAGATCTGAAAAGTTAAGTGGCTTTATATCCAAGTTTGGTTAACTATACAGTGTGAGATGTGTAACCATATCATCCTGATGTCACAATTCTGTGTAAGAATTTCAAATTACCATAGCTAAATTAATATATATGATTTCTCAAACACTTGCAAAACCTAATAAGGCAGACTTACACACCTTTCTAATCATTTAATAACTGCTGTAAATAATAATAAATCAGACATAAGTTTAATAAAATTGGAAATATCTAAAATAATCTGAAGAATTAATATGAATCTGGTGTTAAATGATTATAGGAATTTGATTTTTCAACTTACCAGTTATTTAAATTTGAATTAAAGATCAACTGAAAGTAAATGTTATTTTAAAACATTTATAAATAAAATAAAACCTGTAAGGTGAACTTAAAGACTAAAGTAGAAAGTTTTCTACCTTTAAAGCTAATTAATTTAAAACAATTAATTAATTGAATATTAATTAAAACACAAATAATTTTTAAAATTTCTCCCATCATAAAAGATTTCCCAGATGCTAAAACTCACCAGTATCTCTGAGATTATTTATTTTATTACATTAACCTTTTGGATGAAGAAAATATATTTATTAAGGAAATTTTTCCAAGAGACAAAGGAAGTTGACAGCCATATATTTTTAACCTGTTTCTTCAACATTGTACTTTGGGTATCACTTCTAAGATGCAAACACAAATTCAGAATATAGCTTCAACTCCAGTTTAGGCTTAGATGTATCCCTGACATAAGAAGTTTGTTTTTATGAGCACTATATGAAAAAGATGAGGAGATGAAGAGTTAATAGGTAAAAATGGAGTATTTAAGCAATGAAAATTAAGTGATTATACTTCCGGTTCAGAATTCTTACTTCCATTTTTTTCACTCCCAATCCTCAAATTCCAGAAGAAATTGTTTTGGTGTAACTAAAATTTCAGAGTAACCACAGAGCACAGTGAGTTAGTCTTAAAGCAACAAAGGTCAAAGGCCAAAGGCCAAATATCTACTCATGAAATAATAGTTTGCTATTTCTAAATCTAAACTCAAATCCTATTTATCTTTTATAAACTAAATCTTATAAAAATTCAGTTTTCTCCTAAATGTTTGAATTCAATACGAATTTATCATGGTTCCAAATAAGACTATGTATATTTTATTTAGATGTATATTTTGGTATGTATGGTAGTGGAATTCAGCCTCATTACAAAAGTAACTTCTAGAAATGTTATTTTGAATTCTGATTTTTGCCCATTTACTTTCTTTCTTTTTTTTTTTTTTTTTTTGCGGTACGCGGGCCTCTCACTGTTGTGGCCTCTCCCGTTGCGGAGCATGGCTCCGGACGCGCAGGCTCAGCGGCCATGGCTCACGGGCCCAGCCGCTCCACGGCATGTGAGATCTCCCGACCGGGGCACGAACCCTTGTCCGCTGCATCGGCAGGCGGACTCTCAACCACTGCGCCACCAGGGAAGCCCCCATTTACTTTCTTTACAATAATATGTATATACTTATATACATTTACTTTAAAAAGTCAATTAATACAAGCCAGTAATTTACTGAGATAAAAATGATGTTCTGAATAGTAATACTTGTACTTACTACTGAAAAATAAGCCAGATTCCATTTAGAAATAAAAAACATATCAATAAAAAAATTTTTATATTTTATTTTTACATACTTAAAAATAGAAACTGCAAGTCAACGAGTGAGGTATGATGGGTGTGACACCCTAGGGAGGGGTGTGAACTGCGGCAGCCTCCACGTCGGGCAAGCTCAGTATACAGGAGGTAGGTGCTATTCAGCTCCAGCATCATGAGAGAGTAATGGTTGTATTTTGGGAGAAAATTGTGTATGTGTATGTGTGCGTGTGTGCGTGTGTATCTGAAACTTTATAAAATCTCTGGTAAAGGAATGAGAAAACAGTTTCCGTTAAGAATTGGCATGTATACCATTTTACAGGGAAGAGGGCCACAAAACCTTTGGCAGAGTTTATAAATTGGCAGCCTTTTGGCCATATTTTGCTACAGATATGCTTTTCTTGGCTTGCACAGTACTTTTGGTTGTCTTGTTGTTTTTAACTTCAATTAGCTGGTAACATTCTATAGCTGAGATGTTCCACATTCTGATTTTGTCATCCAAAATATTTCCTCTAAAATGAATACTCACTCAGGATTGTATTACATATAAAGAATGTGACATATCCCAATATCCAATTGAATATTCATATTCGTTGCCTTCTTCCTACATAGTGTAGTTATAATATACATCTTTCCTGCTCTTTAACTGAAAGCAGTCTCATTTTTTTTATTTCAAATTTGCACGTTCCAAATTGGTTCTTGTTCCTTTCTCTGAGGGAGTAACTATAATTGGACAATGCATTAGTATCTTACTGGACAATTTCAAGGTTAAATCTATAAGTTAAGGAGAAATTTTAAAGATTTTAAAGTATATTATTAAAACCATTTTGACAATCAGGTTAACAAAAATTAGTAAGAATGATAATATCTGATGTTGACAGGGGAGCAATGACATGTATAGTTGTATATGCTACTCTATATATTTGTATAAACTTTCTGGAGCCAAGTTTTGAAAGCAATACGTACGAAAGCTTCAAAAGCAAAGACAAGACAAATTTTCAATACCAGCACGTCTACTTCTAGGAACTTATCCTAAAGAAATAAGTGAACAAATGTACAAAGGGGTATTTGCAAAGGTATTCATGGTTTAAAATACAGAAAGCATTAAAAGTTTTATTTATAGAGGACTGGTTATTCTACTGCATTTATACAATGAATATTAATTATGTAGCTGCTAAAAAGAATGATGAAGATTTATACTTACTGAAATGTGCCCATATTACATTGTTGCATGAACAAGTCACAAAATTATTTGTATACCATCACCTGTAAAAATACATCTTCCTGGGCTTCCCTGGTGGTACATGGTTGAGAGTCTGCCGGTCGATGCAGGGGACACGGGTTCGTGCCCCGGTCCGGGAAGATCCCACATGCCGCGGAGCGGCTGGGCCCGTGAGCCATGGCCGCTGAGCCTGCGCGTCCGGAGCCTGTGCTCCGCAACGGGATAGGCCACAACAGTGAGAGGCCCACGTACCGCAAAAAAAACAAAACAAAACAAAACAAAATCTTCCTCTATTTGGATACACACACTGAAAACGTAAGGGATTATAAATGCCAATTTTTATCTCAGGGCTGTTAGATTATAGGTAATCTTAATTTTATTTTTTATACTATTCTAAATTACCTATATTTTAACATTCAGCAAGTATTAACATTGTATGCATTAAAAGCAATAAATGCATTAGTTTTGAAAGCAAAACAGAAATTTGATTTATAATAGGTTAAAGATAAAGACTGATAAAGGTCATTAGTCTGTAGGCTAACAATATACTTTTAAATTTATATTGTCTGCGATTACACTGGAAGCTAGTGAATATTTACACGCAAAAGAGGATTATTTTAAAAAGGGAATCATCATTGAATCCATGGGGAAAAGTTGTTATTGATTGTTACCTCAAAAGTTAAATGATATCATTAGTTAAATTTTTATACACTAAGAAACTGAATTTTGTTAACTAAGTTTTATATGCTCATAAAACTTAAAGTAACTAGAAAAGCAACCCACAACTTGACTTCATGTTTTCTAATTTACGTTTCCAGCTCCTATAGAGGAAGGGAGGGAAGCTGTGAGAATTTATGGACTCTTCCCAAGTCTATCTGTAGGCCGAGACCCCACGTAGGGTATCAGATATAACCAAGAGTGCGCTGATAAGTCAGCGGGGTGGCCAGGCTCATCTGCAGGGCTTGCCCGTTCCTGTTGTATGTGCCACTGTGGGTTTCAAGCCCCCGAGGTGCGGTCACCGGCTATGCAGCTGGGAATAAATGAGCACATGCCACTCTCAGAACCCTCTAGGAGCCAGCTCCAGCGCACCACTGCTTCCACACTGGAGATTTCCACTCTGTTTCTACATGGTTAGCAGATAAACCCGTGTAATAAACCTCGTGGAAAGAACAGACAAACAAAATACCAGAGAAAACGTAACCAAGAAAGACACACTTCTAGAGAAGTCCCTTCACTTGCTTTTTCCTGTCTGTGAACATAGCCTAAAACTAGCCTAACACTTCCTTTTGATATTCTAATTATTTA
This sequence comes from Globicephala melas, assembly GCF_963455315.2. Taxonomy (NCBI): domain Eukaryota; kingdom Metazoa; phylum Chordata; class Mammalia; order Artiodactyla; family Delphinidae; genus Globicephala; species Globicephala melas. Next base: position 11,274,605 of record NC_083331.1, on the reverse strand, counting down.
TAACTCTTTTCAGCTGCTTTTTTCTACATGTTCTCTCACTTAATGTATTATCAGTAGAAAGTTTCTTTATGGTTGTAAATGTTGAATCAGAAGTGTATGTGCAAATGTTTTCAGGTCTTTGGAATGAAAATGAATAAATACAAATACTTTTTATAGCAAGGTGTCTTCAACAAATCAACTCAAAGTCACTTTCTCAGGAAAATCTTCCCTGAACTTGCTGACCGGATCAAATTCCCCAACAAGAGTTCATTCAATGGTCATAAATTTACATATATTTGGGTGCTTATTTGATTTCTTCCTGTCTCCCCACTAAAGAGACACTAAAACTCCAAAGGGCAGGGTGGTATTGTTTTAGCTCTCTCCACTGTTCACCAGCACAGTCTCTGCACTAGCAGGGGATTCAAAACATTTTTAATTAAATACATAAATAACTTTTTTACTGTGGGAAGATGATTACAGGTATACATTCATATGCGTGAGCATACACACATGAATACACTCAGCCCTTTGGAAAGTGTCAACATTAAAACTCAGCGAAGGAATTTGGAATTCAAAGGAATTAATAGGTTTTCTTTCTCATATTGGGGGCTCTGGTGATGAATGAGAAGTTGAGGAAATGGAACTTGACGTGGAGTACATGGGTCCAGTATTAAATGAGTTGTGGACAGCAAGAATTGCATTCACCATCTACCACTTTTTGAGAAAGAGAGATGTGTATTCAAAAGCCACAAAACACACACAAAGGGTAAAGTGGGGTATTAGTGCTGGAAGCTCTGTGTTTGAGTCCACTGTGGTCCAAACATAAACAAAGATGTAACCGACTGCATATAATCTAGCCTGATTGCTATTTACCATGCTGGCTTTTAATTCTTAGCAAGTCAGAGACGAAAATACAGCTTTGAAAACTATTAACATTAAGAAGACATTTACAAGTAAAAAATTAATGGAGAACCCAAAATAAAATTCTTGAGGATTAAGAATTACATCATCCTAACAAAATATTTTTTAAGTTGGAAAACTATATTATTAGAAAGCAGCAAAATGGTTCACATTAGACCTTCCACTAAACATTTAGCTGGTATTTTCCACACATTGCTCCAATGAAAAAGGGTAAGCAGTAAAAATGTGCTTCTGAGAGTTTTAAACCATATTGTACAGAAGTCACATCAAATTAATACTGAGGACCATTTAGAGCTTTTATTCTGAAAAGCTTTTGAAAGGGGATTAAACTATGAAAACTCTCATGATACTGAAGTACCTATTAGTGGGTTGAGGAGGTAAGAAAGGAACAATGAAAGTGTTATTTTTAGATAAGTCTTTACTTTTTGTGCAGCAGCACAAAGCTTTGCTGAAGGGCACAGCAATAGTTCTCTAGCAATATCCCACGCGTGGAGGCGCTGATGAGCAGAATTCTGTTGTCTTCTCTTTTTAGAAATAGGTCGTTTTCTTTACAGTGACATATTATAGGTAGAGCACTTTAACTAATATAAACGTAACTCGATAGTATAGAAAAACCAAAACAAAACGTTATCCTAAGTATTGCCATCCTGAGAAGACTATCATAGGCTCTTTGTTTCCTTGAATAGGAGGGAACTGATCTTTGCAAGGCCTCTAGCAAACTACTCCCCTAAAAAATGAGTTTCTACTCTCTCTGATAATATTTTACAGAATGAACAACTATGTTTTCAAAAAAAAGAAGCAGCAGGAAACAGCTTCGAGGAGTGAGAACACAAACCTAGATAGTTGTCATCTCATCAAAAATAATGAATGCTCAGGAGGCTTCAACTTCCTGTCTCCCAGCCATTGGTCCAATCACAACAGGCTACTGAAGAGAAAAGAGGAGGTGAGGAAACACTCTCCTCCATCAGCCTCAGCTAGCACCTGTAACCTCCAAACAACTATATACCAGCAGATCTGACAAGGCAACAGCCCCAAAAGACAACTGGAAATGTCGCTGCTCGCCTGCTGAGCCTCCGTCAGTGAAGGGGCGCAGCCCAGGGTGGGTGACGGCTCTGTGTCCGTCCCATCCGCAGCCTTTCCCCCTCCACCCTGACACACAGTCATGCCCTCACATAACAGTCTTATGGCTAATGATGCAAACGTGAAGTGTGAAGTCTCCTTAATTTGACCCTTGTTAAACTCCTAATTGGATTGAAGCAGGCTCTGAGTGGAAAGCAACCCTGGATTATTCGGGAAAGCTCTTACAAAATGAAGCCCAAATTACAAAAGGCTGCTCTGGCTGCAGGACATCACAAAGAACAGGCAATGAATTGCAGCTGTCACTTGAGTTAAAAATCTAATCAATTGCCTTTTTTAAACAGGTAACTTTTAGAACAGTTTCTTCATTGTGATACTCTTCAGAGGATGCTTGACCCAAATTTAATAAGCTGCTATTAAAGCAGAAGAGCAGCTGTAGCGCAAACACTGTCGAATGATACTGTGCATTCAGTCTTAATGATTTTAAAATGACTACAACCATTGCTTCATTCAAGAGGAACAAAGCTCGGGCTCTCTGCTCACAATGTCTTAACACAAACTGTCTGAGCAGACAGCGTTCATTTGTCCTCCATGAACCCCCGAGGTCAGCCGCATTGCTGAGGACATCTCAACAGTTTAATTGTGTTTCTTCTGTAATAAGTCTGAGTGGAGAAACTTAGGGTCCTTGTATGTGAAAACTCGCTTTTCTGTAGGGAAATATACAGCTTAAGTAAAGAGACGGGGGGTGGGGGGGGGAGGATATGCAGACAGGTGTAAAACATGAAGTAATTATAGAAGCTCAAATTAGTTCTTAGGCCGGAGGCAAAAAAGAGAACAGTGCCTTGACAAAAGAGAATAGCAAATAAGGGTAGCAAACAAAAAATGACTTGAATGTGTAAATTAGCAAGAAAAATGAGACAGAAAAGCAGCTTTACTCTACTATTATTCCCCACATGAGAACAGAGCAGCTGAACATGATCAAGAGAGCTTTGGAGGAGAGAGGCAGGCATCACCACGGACCTCAAGCCAAAGAGTGGCAGCTCTGCGCTTTCTAGTCAGTCACTCATTATGTGCTGAAGTGCTCTTGAGAAGTGCCTCTTAGACTTGACCTATCATATTACTTCTTCTGTAAACACATAATCCCTGCTTGTTAGGTGGTGTCAACACTAGCATTCATTCACTACGGTAGTCTTTTTGTGAATAGACACTTTAGAAGTGCTGCCAAAACCCAAGAATTGACACCATAATAAAATAATTTGAATTTCAACCAGGTAAACAGATGTTATGCTTTTCGCTAAAGAGCAATGTAAATAGCATTACATCAATTTTCTCTTATTTGGGAAAAACAAAACCAAAATAAAACTGCTTGCTTATGGCAAGACTATTTTTTTTTCCTACAAGTGATTATGATTAACTTGGGCTACAGATCCAAACAAGGAATAATACCTACTCCGAAACTGCCTGGTGTGGCCACATAAATTCCACCAAGCGTATCTGTTTAAACAACAGAGCAACACACAAATCTCAACCAAAAAGTCACAAACAACTCATTAATAATATCAGAAAAGTATATGTCTATATGTCTCTTGCACTAGGCATGGCTGACGATAAGATATTAGAGGAAAAAAAATTAATGGAGCGTTTGGCATGCTGTGTTTCTATTAGTGAAGACAGATATCATTTAATTAAACTATAACAGGAATTAAACGTTTAGTATAGCTAGTTGACAAATATATTTTTACTATTTTTAAATATAAATATTCTTATGAAGATTCAGATTTGAAGCAAAAATATTTTCAGTGTGCATTTGGATAAGTTAAATAGTCAAGGAGAAAGTATTATTTATTAAAGAGATGGGAGCACTTTGTTTTTCAACTTCTTTTCTTCAAATTATCTGGAAGGACATTTTTAAAAACTGCTAAGTGTAATCCCTGCTCTCCTAGTGCTTTAAGAAAAGTATTTCATCATCTAACATTGCTATGCCATATCTAAAATAAATGAACCATGATGTCTTCACGTGGTAGAGCAGTGATGTGTGACTGTGGCTTATTTCACCAGGCATCAACACCAGAGACTCCTGCTTTGGGCCCATTGCTCTGGGTACCAGATAGGAACCAACTTGCCTGAGGGAAGAAAAAACTGAATAGTAATTAGCAAGTATTTGCCACCTCTCATGGAAGATATTTTGGTAATTCTTCTTGGACACATAAAAGACAAGATTAGCAATGAAAAGTTTTCAACCCAGGGAGGGCTGCGTGTTACATGTATCTAACTCATACATAATAGTAAATATTCACATAAGCAAGTAATTCTTAACACCCAGGGAAAAGTCTGCTTAGCATCTCCAATGCGTTTCCTTCATGAAATTTTATTTATATGACCCTTAAAGAACAGAGTTTTTGTACAAATCAAAATATGCTGAGATCTACAATGTTACAAATCTATTGTTAAATAATTTTGCTTCTAAAATAACAATTGTGTGCAGGAAAAAGAGTACGAATAAATAAAACAACATACTCAAGGTAAAAATAAGAGCCAATCTTACAAAGAAGGTTTAGTAAGCTATAAACATAAATATTCATTTCAAGTGGATTTCATTTTAAAGAGACTTCTCTTTAAATATTTGGTAGAAAATTAATGCAGCACAGGGAGATCAGCTCGGTGCTTTGTGATGACCTAGAGGGGTGGGATAGGGAGGATGGGAGGGAGGCTCAAGAGGGAGGGGATATGGGGACATGTGTTTGCACATGGCTGATTTGCTTTGTTGTGCAACAGAAACTAACATGGTATTGTGAAGCAATTATAGTCCAATAAAGATGTATTAAAAAAAAGTATCAATAGAAACCAAAAAAAAGAAAACTAATGGAAAAGCATAAATATATTTAATTATATAATACTAGAGAAGATTATAAATAATCTGAAGTCTCCTAGATATACCTAAGACTTTAGATTTCTCTAAAGAGAAATCTCATTGCCCCTCATTCTGATACTAGCATAGCCACTCCAACTCTTTTATGATTGCTGTTTGCATGGTACATAATTTTTTCATCTTTTTATTTTCAACCTCTCTGTATCTTTGAGTCTAAACTGGGACAAAGCATACAGTTGACAGCATAGAGTTTATGTAGACAGCACATAGTTGGATCCTGTTGATTTAGAAAAAAGAAGAACTCAGTCTGATGGTCTACTTTCTGATTGGATGGTTTAACCCATTCACATTTAATGCTATGATTGATAAAACCGGATTTACATCTGCCTTCTGTATGTCTCGTGTCTTTTTTTTCTTCATCTATTTCTCCTTTACTGCCTTCACTTGTATTAAGTAGTTTTTAGTACAACACGGTAATTTCTTTAATGATTTTTAAAACTATATATATTTTAGAGGTTGCTTCAGGCCTTACAATACACATTTTAACTTATCAGAATACAAATTTACTTTTTTAAAATTTAGATCCTACTTGCTTACCAAAAAGATTTGAGGCACTTTTAAGTTTTCTCCCTAAGTCTTCAACACAACTTTGTTAACAATGTTGAATAACAAGGTGCCAAGTTCAAAATTTCCTAATATTTTGCTCTTCTCTGCTCTTCTGACACATGTCACATTCTCTGTAATTTCTCAACAGTGATTGATTCTTCAATCAAACTTACAAGTTTTTTCAGTACCCTGAAGTCATGAATTCATTTCAACTGATTAATTACTTTCTTATCATTTTCTTACTTTGCATCAATTTTGTTTTTACTCTTAATTGTATTCATTATATTCTTCCTAAAGATATAAAGAAAAATACATAGAGTTGTGTTTTAAAAATACTTCATAGCTAAAGGTTTAATTTTCAAATGATATGTCATAAAGAAATCATTAAACATATAAAACAACTTGTTTATAAAAGAATTGTTATAAGGGTCCTTGGAAGAATAAACTCAAATAGATTTGACTAAAATTAAATCATAAAACTATGATTTACTGCTAACTCTTCAGGAGTATATATATGTTGCATGTGATAAAGTAATACCTTCAAAGATAAATCTGCTGATGTTTTGTGCTGACCTCAAAATTAAACAAAATATAGAGAACTGAATGATTTTAGAAGTGGATGGGTATAAGAAGCTTTAGAGATCATCTATGCCAATGCTCTCACCGTACAGGGCAAGAAACTGGACAGAGAGATTAACTAAACCCATTAATAAAGGTCAGATAGTTCATTTGAAAAAGATCAACCCCTAGAACCCGAGTGTTGTTATTCGTAGTCAAGGGTTTTACTCACTCTACTGTGAAGCTATGTGAAACTAAGGAAGCTATGTGACAAACAAAGACTTAAAGTATTTTGGGCAGTTTTACAAACCTAAAATGAACCAGGTATGAGTGACTCCTATAAAAATATCCTGAGACACACTTTGGTAGTATTGGAAACAGATATGCTTGTGGACTAAGACTTGGGTTGGCCCCTAAATAGACCTTCATAAATATAAAGGTCTTTTAAAAGTTTATGATTGCCCTGGCTACAGGAATACATTTAAATACCATCAGCTGTTGATGACAATTTTTTTTAAATTAAGTATCTTAAAAATATTCAAAGCGGGCTTCCCTGGTGGCGCAGTGGTTGAGAGTCCGCCTGCCGATGCAGGGGACACGGGTTTGTGCCCCGGTCCGGGAAGATCCCACATGCCGCGGAGCGGCTTGGTCCGTGAGCCATGGCCGCTGAGCCTGCGCATCCGGAGCCTGTGCTCCGCAATGGGAGAGGTCACACAGTGAGAGGCCCGCGTACCGCAAAAAAAAATTCAAGGCATCAAACTAGAAATGATTTTGTGAGGTGGTCTTTGTCTTCCAATATTCCAGCAACCCCTGGAATTTGTTTCCATCTGTGCAGGTTATGGTGACTCAGCCTGTTTTCCTCTCCATTCACTCATTTTATTCCTTGTGGGCTTTCTTTCCCAAAGGTTCTTCTTTCCCTCTCCATCCAAAATCTTGTCATCACTTTTAGAGAATTCAAGATTCATTATATTCAATATTCAATCTATTCCAAGTTTAATCTTAAAATTATCTGATTTCTTTGAATTCCAACAGTCTATTCCTGTCTATGGCCATATTCTGTTTGATCGACTCTGCCTCCTACTTTAAACTATCTTATTAACTCATCTACTTAGGAATCTTACTTCATCTACTCCTCACTCAGATCTAGGGTTACCAGAAAAAGTACAGGATGTTTGTTCAGACAAACAATGAAATGTTTATCTGAAATATATATTTAGCTGGAAATTCTGTATTTTCTCTTTTTTTTTGAATTTTATTTTTTTTATACAGCAGGGTCTTATTAGTTATTTATTTTTTACATATTAGTGTATACATGTCAATCCCAATCTCCCAATTCATCCTCCCCCTCACCCCCCCACCACCCGCCTTTCCCCCATTGGTGTCCACACAATTGTTCTCTACATCTATGTCTCTATTTCTGCCTTGCAAACCGGTTCATCTGTACCATTTTTCTAGATTCTACATATATGCGTTAATATATGATAGCTGTTTTTCTCTTTCTGACTTACTTCACTCTGTATGACAGTCTCTAGGTCTATCCACATCTCTACAAATGACCCAATTTCGTTCAGTTTTACGGCTGAGTAATATTCCATTGTATATATGGACCACATCTTCTTTATCCATTCGTCTGTCGATGGGCCTTTAGGTTGTTTCCCTGACCTGGCTATTGTAAATAGTGCTGCAATGAACACTGGGGTGCATGTGTCTTTTTGAACTATGGTTTTCTCTGGGTATATGCCCAGTAGTGGGATTGCTGGGTCCTATGGTAATTCTATTTTTAGACTTTTAAGGAACCTCCATACTGTTCTCCATAGTGGCCGTATCAATTTACATTCCCACCAACACTGCAAGAGGGTTCCCTTTTCTCCACACCCTTTCCAGCATTTGTTGTTTGTAGAATTTCTGATGATGCCGATTCTAACTGATATGAGGTGATACCTTATTGTAGTTTTGATTTGCATTTCTCTAATAATTAGTGATGTTGAGCTGCTTTTCATGTGCTTCTTGGCCATCTGTATGTCTTCTTTTGAGAAATGTCTGTTTAGGTTTTCTGCCCACTTTTTGATTAGGTTGTTTGCTTTTTTGATATTGAGCTGCATGAGCTGTTTATATATTTTGGAGATTAATCCTTTGTCTGTTGATTCGTTTGCAAATATTTCCTGCCAATCTGAGGGTTCTCTTCTTGTCTTGTTTATAGTTTCCTCTGCTGTGCAAAAGCTTTTAAATTTCATTAGGTCCCATTTGTTTATTTTTGTTTTTATTTCCATTACTCTAGGAGGTGGGTCAAAAAAGATCTTGCTGTGATTTAGGTCAAAGAGTGTTCTTCCTACATTTTCGTCTGAGAGTTTTATAGTGTCTGGTCTTACCTTTAGGTCTTTAATCCGTTTTGAGTTTATTTTTGTGTATGGTGTTAGGGAGTGTTCTAATTTCATTCTTTTACACTTAGCTGTGCAGTTTTCCCAGCACCACTTATTGAAGAGACTGTCTTTTCTCCATTGTATACCCTTGCCTCCTTTGTCATAGATCAGTTGACTACAGGTGTGTGGGTTGATCTCTGGGCTTTCTATCCTGTTCTTTGATCCATATTTCTGTTTTTGTGCCAGTACCATATTGTCTTGATTACTGTAGCTTTGTAGCATAGTATGAAGTCAGGGAGTCTGATTCCTCCAGCTCCGTTTTTTCCCCTCAAGGTTGCTTTGGCTATTCAGGGTCTTTCGTGTCTCCATACAAATTTTAAGATTTTTTGTTCTAGTTCTGTAAAAAAATGCCACTGGTAATTTGATAGGGATTGCACTGAAACTGTAGATTGCTTTCGTAATAAGAGTCATTTTCACAATATTGATTTTTCCAATCCAAGAACACGATATATCTCTCCATTTGTTTGTGTCATCTTTGATTTCTTTCATCAGTGTCTTATAGTTTTCTGAGTACAGGTCTTTTACCTCCTTAGGTAAGTTTATTCCTTGGTATTTTATTCTTTTTGTTGCAATGGTGAATGGGATTGTTTCCTTAATTTCTCTTTCTGGTCTTTCGTTGTTAGTGTATAGGAATGCAAGAGATTTCTGTGCATTAATTTTGTATCCTGCAACTTTACCAAATTCATTGATTAGCTCTAGTAGTTTTCTGGTGGCATCTTTAGGATTCTCTATGTATAGTATCATGTCATCTGCAAATAGTGACAGTTTTACTTCTTCTTTTCCAATTTGTATTCCTTTTATTTCTTTTTCTTCTCTGATTGTCGTGGCTAGGACTTCCAAAACTATACTGAATAACAGCGGCAAGAATGGACATCCTTGTCTTGTTCCTGATCTTAGAGGAAATTCTTCCAGTTTCTCACCATTGAGAATGATGTTTGCTGTGGGTTTGTCATATATGGCCTTTATTATGTTGAGGTAGGTTCCCTCTATGCCCACTTTCTGGAGAGTTTTTATCATAAATGGGTGTTGAATTTTGTCAAAGGCTCTTTCTGCATCTATTGAGATGATCATATGGTTTTTATTCCTTAGTTTGTTAATGTGGTGTATCACACGGATTGATTTGCGTATACTGAAGAATCCTTGCACCCCTGGGATAAATCCCACTTGATCATGGTGTATGATCCTTTTAATGTGTTGTTGGATTCTGTTTGCTGGTATTTTGTTGAGGATTTCTGCATGTATATTTATCAGTGATATTGGTCTGTAATTTTCTTTTTTTGCAGTATCTTTGCCTGCTTTTGGTATCAGGGTGATGGTGGCCTTGTAGAATGAGTTTGGGAGTGTTCCTTCATCTGCAATTTTTTGGAAGAGCTTGAGAAGGATGGGTGTTAGCTCTTCTCTAAATGTTTGATAGAATTCGCCTGTGAAGCCATCGGGGTCCTGGACTTTTGTTTGTTGGAAGATTTTTAATCACAGTTTCAATTTCATTACTTGTGATTGGTCTGTTCATATTTTCTATTTCTTCCTGGTTCAGTCTTGGAAGATTCTACCTTTCTAAGAATTTGCCCATTTCTTCCAGGTTGTCCATTTTATTGGCATAGAGTTGCTTGCAGTAGTCTCTTATGATGCTTTGTATTTCTGTGGTGCCCATTGTAACTTCTCCTTTTTCATTTCTAATTTTATTGCTTTGAGTCCTCTCCCTCTTTTTCTTGATGAGTCTGGCTAAAGGTTTATCAATTTTGTTTATCTTCTCAAAGAACCAGCTTTTAGTTTTACTGATCTTTGCTATTGTTTCCTTCATTTCTTTTTCATTTATTTCTGCTCAGATCTTTATGATTTCTTCCCTTCTACTAACTTTGGGTATTGTTTTTTCTTCTTTCTCTAGTGGAAATGCTGTATTTTCATATGCTTAGATCTTGGGTGGACATGGAAAGAAGAACCTTTTCCTGAGCTAACTGGGAGTCCTGTATTTCCATATGTTAAACCCCACAAGACTTCCAGTTTCTTCATCATCCCATTTTCTTCCAATTTATCAATCTAACTACATTTTTTTCCCTCCAGTCTAGAATGAGTAGTCCATAAGTCTAATCACATAAGTACCTTAAATTCTTTCACATCCATATCCTTCAGCCATAAGCTCTCCCCAAATCCTTATCTCAGATATATTCTGCAATTTAGTTTCTCTCCTCTTCCACATCTAGATGGCTGAGTGATAGGGATCATTTTGACTTTACGTAAATTGACACCATTACAAGTTTATGGTTTCTATCATGGTGGATCTTTACTCTTCCTCCTCAATCTTTTACTTGCTCTTGATCAGTGTATTCGCTCCATTCCTTTTAGTGATGATTTAAACATACAAGTTCCTCCTTAACCCTTACCTAAGGCCCAGTGCTTTCTACTGCCAAGAGAAAACTGAGGCCTCATTTATATACTCCACCTACTGTTTAAACCACCATCTATAAACTTATCTCTACCCACAGCTACCTTCCACAATGCAGCAGCCTCCTCCTCATATATTCTAGACCTTACCAGTCTGTCTCAAAGCAAGACCCTCATTCTCTATTGTTACTATTACATACGGAATACGGGAAATGAAAGGCAATGCTAACAACTGTGCAGAGTTTACCTTCAAGGCAAACTGAGCCATCTCTCAACTGCGACCTCAAGAGAAGGATACCATTTCCTTCTGTTAGTCTTGGAGATAGGCCTCCATGGATTGGTTCTCTCTTTTTCAGTTTTAACCTCTCTTCTATGGCTCCTCTCTCAAAGCCCTAAATATGTGCAAATCTCTCTTAAAATTTATCCTGCATCACTCCATAATTGCCACTGTATCTCTCACATTTATCAAGATACCCAGTTTTCTTGAAAGTGTATTTTACACCTCACTTACTCCTGCTTACTCTTCAACCCCACTGTAATCTGCCTTCTGTCTCTGTGATTCTGCTGAAACTGATGTGGAAAGAAAATAAACTTTTCATTTTACTTGACCTCTTTGTGGTAGCTGAACTGTTGTCCACTATCTTTTTATTAAAACTCTCTTGTTTTGGGCTTTTAGGACAGTCCTATCTCTTTGTTTTCCTCCTTACTTCTCTGAACATTACTTCCCATTTATCTCTCCTGGGTCATCTTCCTCTGTTGGTGATCCCTAGGATAATGTCCTTGTGCCTGTACTCACTCTATACTGTCTCCTGGCCACTTTCAAGCACTCATGCTTCTAACTACAAAAATATTATGCTCTAACTACAGAGAAAATTATGGTGAATTCCAGATCTTTCTCTTAAGCTTTAGAGAAAGCTTATATATGTGTGTGTATGTCTGTGTGTGTGTGTGTGTCTGTGTGCATGTGTATATAAATCTGTCTTTTTGACTTTTCCACCTGGATAACCTGCAGTTCCATGGTTAAAAATGAACTCATAAGCTCCCCGAAAAACCTCTTCTTGCCCCAATATTTCTGTATCTCAGTTGGTAGGGTTTCTGTACTCCAGTCACTCAAGGCAGAAACTTCAGAGTACCCAAATACTCTTTTATGATTTTTCTACCCTTCTCATGCAAATGGTTTTCACAGTGGAGGTATGAGCTAGATATCCATTGCATTAGTCAGCACAATGCTTGAGAACAGGATAGAAAGAGAAAAAAATTATGCTCAATAAATGTTTGCCGACAGGACCAATTTCGTCCTTCGCTTTTTTCATTCAGAAAGCTTTCTTGGACTGTGTTTGCATGCCCCTTCTTTATGATCCCTAATAATTTCCTCTTTTCTGATCACTTAGTACTTTGCCCTCTGAATTGTAATTGTGTGCTCAGTTGTTTATAATTTCCTACTAGCTTGAAAGCTAGCCTTCACAGAGCTAGCTTTGGTATCACCAGAGCTCAGGAGATACTCAATAAATACCTGATAGCTGAATGACTTAAGTTCTTTGCTCGAGCCCTCTGCAGGAAATTTTAAAGGAATGTTTTCCACATTCCTGACCTAATGTTTAGAAAGCATTACAACTGCATTTTTCTCCCTTGCGTTCAGCAGCCTGATGATCATAATTTTATAATTTTCAAAAACTGCTTACATATATATTTAATACTAGAGATATCATAATTCATGAGTATTGAAGATATTCATTTCAAGTCTTTCTAAATTCTCCTGAAAGAAGACACTTAGTTGAATTGTGCTGTGGAATGAGTGTCTTCAGGAAAGACTATGTGATGATAAAAGGAGGTTCAGAACTGCCACGTGTGGCAATATGAGGCAGGAAAGAAAACCAGGAATTATTTCTTTGTATAGTCTTTTGACGCAGAGATAGCAGTGGCAGCTTGAGATGGCTGTGCACAATATCAACCTACTTACCAAATGCTGGTTTTTAATAATTATCAGGAAATAAAATAGAAGCCAGCCTGTATGTCCAATTCACCAAATATGTTATATTATTATATGCATATAATAATCATGGGTGAAATATAATGTATGAAAGTTTGTCCAGTTTATTTGTAATCAGTTTATAGATGAAACGGCTACTATGATCAGTTTTTCTGTCATCAGTTTTTCTTGTAATCACTAAATCTGCCCTAATCTTCTTCCTTCTATACTTTTTATGCCTTAAGTTTTATCACTCGACAATATGTATTGATCATCTATGCATATAGTCCTATGCTAGGCATTTTGGGGTAAGGGTAAAAAGAAGGGTAAATTTTTGCTTGTCATCCAGGAATTCTGAATCACTTTTGGGGCCAAAAGACATTTACAAATTCTAATTACTTTTTTCTTTTTTTTTTTTTTTACAGCTCTCATCTACACTACACCAAAGGTAGAAAAGTCAATTGATATAAGATTACTGAGAAGGAAAAGACCATTTTTAATTAGGATAATCATAGAAAGGATACATTTGATTTTAAAGAAGGAATGCAAGTCTGATAGATGAAGAGTAAGAGGTAAAAGGCAGAGAAAGAAATGGAAGAACTGTGTTTAGAAAACAATAAATCTATAGTAGAGAATGCAAGGATGCTTGTCAAGAAATTAATACCAGAATGCTGCTGTGGCCAGATAGTGAAGTATTTTGAATACCAGAGAGGCTTTTTTCCTTCCCTCCCTCACTTCCTCCCTCTCTTCCTCTCATGAGAACTGGGAGTCAATCTAAGGGGTTTGTTTTGTTTTGTTTTGTTTTGTTTCCGATACGCAGGCCTCTCACTGTTGTGGCCTCTCTCGTTGCGGAGCACAGGCTCCGAATGCGCAGGCTCAGCAGCCATGGCTCACGGGTCCAGCCGCTCCGCGGCATGTGGGATCCTCCCGGACCGGGGCACGAACCTGCGTCCCCTGCATCGGCAGGCGGACTCTCAACCACTGCGCCACCAGGGAAGCCCCAATCTAAGGTTTTTGAAAAGGGGTGTAACATGACAGAAGTTGGTCTGTGAGAAAGTCAACCCAGCAGCATTCTTCATGATGGACTAGAGAAGGGAAAGACAGAAGCAGGGATCCACAGTCCAATAACAAAGTGATAAAGACCTTGAACTAGGAAGATGGTGGTGGGCATGACAAGAATATATGTGAAAGATACTAGGTAAGAAGTAGAATCCATAAGACTTGGTGATTGATAGAGCACAGAGGTGGCAGAGAAGGAGCAAAGGGCAAGAGAGGAGTCAATAATGACTAGGATGTCAAGTCTTTGAAATTATAACAATGACTCAAGTCAATGACAGAAACGAAGGAAGAAATGAGAGCTAGTAATCCTCAAGAAAAGCTTTTGACTTCAACTTGAGAGGAAGAAGGTACAATAAAATGGCGAGGACAGGGGCATCAATTTGGAAAATGTCCACCAGGACATAGAAAATGATGATGATGAATTAATAGAGAGGTCAGGATTGGAGGTATAGATTTGTGATACATGTACACAGATGTGTCAAGCTGTATAACCATCAGGCGAGATGAAGTTAAACAGTATACAGCTGATCCTTGAAAAACGTGGAGGTTAGGGGCACCGATACCTGGCACAGTCAAAAATCCATGTATAACTCTGGACTCCCCCCAAACTTAACAACTAATAGTCTACTGTTGTGCAGAAGCCTTACCAATAATGTAAACGGCCAATTAACACACATTTTGTATGTTATATGTATTATATGTTGTATTCTCACAATAAAGAAAGAGAAAAGAAACTGTTGTTAAGAAAATCATAAGGAAGAGAAAATACATTTACCGTACATAAATGTATTTTCCAAAAAGATACACGTATAAATGGACACATACACTTTAAACCTGTCCTGCCCAAGGGTCAACTGTACTCATATTTGGCGGTATAACCTTGAGAGGAGAAGAGGCCAAACAGTATACTCATATTTAGGAAGTTAGAGAAGAAGGAGAGAAGGGAGTCAAGTTAATGGTGAAAAAGTCAGTTAGTGGGATAAGAGCCAAAACAGTATAATGAATGGAAGTAGCGAGCAGAACATAATAGTCACGTGCATGGATGCTGACGTCACAAGGAATGGTTTCATGTTCATGTTATCTAAGGCCCAGCCAGAGGACCTTAAATAACTTTTCTCAGCTTCACTTTTCTCATCTCCAAAAATAAGACAGTAATACCTACCTCTCAGAGAGCACTTATCACCACCTGACATGTTACAGATTTGTTTCCTTGCTTATATGTTTGTCAACTTGGTGTCTCCCCACTAGAATGCAAGCTCCATTGTCTAGTCTCAATTGTTTCCAGCTCTTTAGAAGACGAGACAGTGGATGCTTCTTTGCTCTCCACTCTGGGCCCCAGATGCCAATTCTGGGGCCACAGGAGAAATCCTACTCAACCACGTGCTGCACACATCCAGCTTTTAGCATAGGGACTAGCACAGAATAAGCGTTCAATAGCCGATATTATTTCTTTTGTCAAGAGAAGAAAACTTCCAAAAAGATGTCAAGAGGCCAATAAGATTTGTGAATTAAGAGGTTGTGATAACATTTTCCCCCATGGAATTATTATAAACATACTATTCAGCAGAATTAAATGATTATCTCTGATGATTCCTTCCCTCTTTCCTGCTTTTTTTCCCCCTCGATCCATCCCTTCTTTCCTTCCTCCCTTCCTTCATTTAAACAGGTATTTACTGAGCACTTATTATAAGCCAGGCACTGTTTTAGATTATGGGTATGGTAGCAACGAAGAGACGAAATCCTTGCCCTCATTAGAGTTTAGATTTAAATTGGGGGAGACAGACATTAATCATGATAAATAAGTGAAAACGTATGTTAGATAGTGGTAAGTGGTAGGAAAAGAGAAGGCAGAGAAGAGGAACAGAGAGTCCGCGTGGAGGTGTGTTGCCATTTTACGTTAAATACCTGAAGGGCCTGAGGGAGAAAGTCATGCCAGTCCTGGGAGCCGAGCTCCACAGATGAGCCAGCACATGCCGTGGCCCCAATGTGAGTGGCTGCCAGTGTGCTCGGTGAAGACACTGTAATGGTGACATTAGTCGGCAATGATGTCAGAAAGGTAAGTGGGAGAAACAAGATGGAAAGGTGCTGACTGGAGGGCTAGTAGGTCATTTTAAGGATTTCGCCTTTTACTCTGATGTGGGAAGCCATTAGGGAATTCTGAACTTAAGGATGTCATGATCTGCCTTCCTTTTATTTTTCATGGATCTTTCGAGAGAAGAATGTAAGGGGACGGCAGGAATGGGAAAAGGAAGAAAGCCAGGGCACCTTTCGGATAACTAATAGCACACCTAAGAGATGATGGTGACTTGAGCAGGACTGAAGGTAGGAAGCTGGGGAGAGGTGGTCTGATTCTGAAGGATTTGCTGATCCTGCTGGGTGTGCAGACAAAAGCAAAGGGAGGAGTCAAGGATGGCAGTTAAGTTGTTGGCCTAAGCAACTGGGTAAAAGGAGTTGCCATTTACTGGGGCACAGATGACAGCAGGAAGGGTGGATGGGGGTGATGAACAGGGGCTCCGTTTGGCTGTGTTATGTTTGATATGCAGCCTGCGTGTGTGAGAAGATGTGGGGAGGCAGCTGGATGCATGGCTTTGGAGTTGAGGGGAGAGGTCTTGGCTGAAGCTATACATTTGGGAGTGATCAGTGTATTTTACAGGGGAATACACCATGAGTAATCACCCACTCATTCACCCACCATTGAGTATCTGCTGTATGCTATCAAAAGAACCAGTTAGCTTAACAAATCCTTCCACTGGGAAGTACAGGACAGATGATACTCATTTAATTATTCATTCAACAAATATTCACCTAAGCATTGTGATAGATAAGCTCAGGGATCTAGAGACAAAAAGAGCTGGGTTTGAACCCTAGCTCTGCAGTTACTACTTGGACTTGGGTAATAAGGTTAAAAACACTCTAAGCTTGTTATGTGTATTAATTTTTTTAATCTGTACACCAAATCTATGATGTAGATATTATTATCCCTATTTTATCAATGAGAGAACAAACTTAGGATAAGTTTAAAAGGACGACTAAGAAAGTGGGGTCTAGGGTCTGAATTCAGGAGGGCTGGCTGAAAAATCTCACCTCTGAAGACTCCTAGTGCTGTAAACCTGGAGGAGTTACTTGACTTCTCTGTGGCTCAGTTTCCGAGCAATGAAATGATAGTAGCAATAGCCACTGCATAGTGCTGTAGAGAGGATGAAGGTGCAGTAACACAGATTGAGAACCTAGCACGGTCATAATATATAATAAAAACTCAATATTAACTGATTTTATCAACTCATTGTCTTTTTTTTTTTTTTTCCTTTTGGCTGCACCACATGGCTTGTGGGATCTTAGTTCCCTGACCAGGGATCGAACCCAGGCCCACAGCAGTGAAAGCCCCGAGTCCTAACCACTGGACCGCCCGGGAATTCCCTCTCTTTTAAATACTTGAAAAATTAAAACTAAAAAAGATACTCTTGAATCCCAAGCAATAACAATGACCTGCAACTTTTCCCTTCAAGGTGCTAAAACATGTTGCTTGCATGTTTAACTGGCTTTCAGGCAGAGGGTTAGAGATGAGAAACAGTAATGCCCAAGGTCAAGGCATACAGTTAAGACTAGTATTTATAAGAGGCAGCACTAAGTATCTTGTAATGAGATTCAGGGAATCTCCAACTGGTTCCTAGGTCAATACTTAGGCAATAGAGTTGGTATTTTAGGTATCTCGGTGCATCTAATCAAGTGGTACTTGCCCTTAAGGTATTTATTACCTGGGCTCTAGAGTATGGTGAATATTAAATACTGAGATCAATAGATAAAAGTAATAATTCTTAACAACAAATTCTTCTATCGTTTCTAGAAAACAGAAGAATGAATAGGACATAGGCTACAAAAACTACCTCCCTGAAGAGACTTCAGTATTGTATATACTGAGTATAAGGCTTTGATAAAGTTGTAGCCTTCTTGTGTTGGCAACTGTGTCTGTCCTCATTCTAGTATGCCCTCAGTAAGCTACCAGATCTTAACCTGCACAAAAAAAGTGCCACTCATTGAAACAGTTATAACAGGAAAGGCAAGCAAGTTGATGGGATTTAAAGTGTTGCAGGCCACTGAATCACTAATTGCCTGGTGAGGGCATGTAGAGAAATGTCATTCTCAACAACGCTGGTACAGTGAAGCCATATTAATGAAACACGAAGGGTATTCATAAGGATTTTTAAAAATCTTCTGATTTCCTTGGGAAATCTAATTCAAACATAGGAATCTTCCATTAATGATTTTCCATTATTTTACTTGTGGGTTTTATTTCCCAGTGGTGCATTTTTTTAAGAGGCTGTTATCACTTGATGTTTTCAATCCTATTATCTACTCACAGGCACCATAAATATACTGAGATATAAACAAAACAAAAGACAGCCAAGAAATGGCATTCCACTCAATGCTGGGGACTAACAAATAATACAAACTTCTACTCTGAAACATGTTTCTTAGCATTTCAAATACCCGATTTATTTTTAATGTCCATCAAATAGACAAAAATAGAGTAGCTGTATTAACACAATGCAGAGATTATGATTTGGAGAATTTTTTGGAATCAGACAAGAGCATGAGAATAAATCATTTAGAGAATTAGCTGTGTTCTGGGCTTCATTAGTTCTAATTATCCCCCAAATATGCTCAGCAGAATGCACTTGGGTCAGCTGGGACCGACACACAATAGAGCAGGCAACTTATAAACTCCTCAAAGCACAGAAAGAGTTCATAAAACAACTGCTTGTGCATTTAGATTCATGTGATAACACCTTATTGCATAAGCCACCAGATGAAACAGATGGGGCAGCTCTGCACTTGAGAACGTTTCTTTTGTAAAAGCACCGGACTTTCTTATTCTCCATTCAAGACACAAACTGCAAGAAAGCTAAATCGGAGGCAGGCTGTCTTTCTGTTTTATTGCCTAGATGTCACAGCAATAGTAAGTAAAGTATTAATAAAATATCCTCATGTGGGGAAAAAAAAGTTGGTAAACAAAAACCTGTGCCTATACTTAGAGAAATTTAAGGCTTTAAAATAACACACTCACCAAAAAATTAATAGATATATATTTTTTTATAACTCACAGTAAAATACATTTAGGAAACTTATAGATTCCATCTGTAGACAAAAATGTTGTTGACAAAGCAAAATTGATAAATATGTCAAAATATGTAAAGTATGAACTTAATATAAAATGGGGGTTATTAGATATATATTTTGATAAGGCATGAAAAACTAGTATTAGAATTTCAAGTGTTTGGCAAAACAAACAAACAAACAAACAAACACAACTATCCAAAGGCTGTGGACTATGTAATCTATTGATTTAATCTATCCACGGGGCTTCCCTGGTGGCTCAGTGGTTGAGAGTCCGCCTGCCGGTGCGGGGGACATGGGTTTGTGCTCTGGTCCTGGAAGATCCTACATGCCGCGGAGCGGCTGGGCCCGTGAGCCATGGCCGCTGAGCCTGCGCGTCCGGAGCCTGTGCTCCGCAGCGGGAGAGGTCACAACCGTGAGAGGGCTGCGTACCGCAAAAAAAAAAAAAAAAAAAAAAAAATCTATCCACAGACCTTATTAAGTAGATCAACCTCTTAGTATACCCAGGCTGAGCAAAAACAGTGAGTTCACTGTAACTAAATTCTGTTCGGCTATGGATGTTATATGTGTGGTCTAGGGCAAATTTTAAGAAAGAATTGTTATGCTTGTTAATTCATATTCAAAACAATAACACACAACTTATTGTAAGTCAAACCATGGAAAAAATAGCTAAAAATAGTAAGATAAAATGAGCTGGATAAATTAAAAGAAGTCATGTACTTAGGACCCCAGTAACATATGTTTAAACAGATGAGATATTTGTTGACACGCAGCTTAGCAACTGTCAACAGGGTTACGGAGGTTCCCCCAAAAAGGGAATAACAGCCTTGCTTCACAGAGGCCTTTCTCTACTCTGCATTCTCCAGTCCACTTTGGGAGTTATGAATTCTAGGCACCACACTTGAAGGAAATGATGTACAAGAATGGATCCTGAATGATGACGTGCTGTAGGTGTGACGTCTAAAAGGCCAGAGCGTATTCAATTTGGTATCATTTTTTTTTAAAGACTGGAAAGATCACTTTAAGGTCTTTTATTTTTTTTATAGAAAGATTTATTTATTCAATTATTTATTTATTTTGGCCACGCCATTCAGCATGTAGGATCTTAGTTCCCCGATCAGGGATCGAACCCATGCCCCCTGCACTGGAAGCGCGGAGTCCTAACCACTGGTCCGCCAGGGAATTCCCTCAATTTGGTATCTTAAATTCTGAATTTAATGGACTTATTTCTGTTAAAGGGGCAAGTCTATACAGACGGCACCAAAAGGTGAAAGTGTCAAAAAGAGACTTTTATTTCAGTATTAGGAAGAGCTTTTCTAAACAATTAGAACTGTCTGTACGTGCAAGTATCCATCTGAGTAGATAATGAATTTCTCATCAATGGGGATAAAAACAGAGGCTGGATGAGCATTCCATAGGAATGTCAAAGAGAAGATCCAGACAGTTAATGAGGAGGCTTGCATTACATTCTCCTCTAAAGTCTTTTCCTGCTGTGACATAAAATGTCTTCATATGAGGTAGAATTAGTTTGCAATTCCTAGCACTAACTGCTTGGTACATTTAAATAAAATGTTCACTATAAATTCTTTATAGTTTCTATATACATGGGAATACTCACAACGTATTAAGCATTAGTACTGACTAGTAATTATAAATAATTCTATAACTAAAATACATAAAGGTAAAGCATTTATAACATAATAGATGTATCATTGATAAAAATCCTTATACTGTAGTATCTGTACCAAAGAAAAGTTTAGCGAGGCATAAAAACAGTTGGTGTTCAGATAGCTTTCTTGGAAATGACTGTATTTAAATTCAGGATAAAAGGGAGTTTTTGATGTGTCTTGAGCTAAGATGTATAGCATTATGGCTTATACAACTCATTAATGTCACAGAGTAAAACTGTATGTATAAAAAAAGTATACAGATACTTCAAGTAATTGTGGAAGAATTATTTCTCATCATTTTTAAAGAGGTATATCCCATTAAACTTAGGTTTTGCAATGAAGTGGTTCTGTAGGTGAATTAGTCCAATTTGATATTTATTAAATAGTATATGTATATTTCCTAAGTAGTTTCTCCCTATGAGATAGATCAATATATTATTATAAAATAAAAATTGATAACATAAAGTGTCTCAATATTTACTTAATTAAAAACCTCCTGTAAAGAATGCAATCTTTAGAACTCATCAATCATACTCTTAATGTAAATGTAAGCCCATAGTTTCTTTTCAGAATAACACTTACATCCTAGTAGCAGTTGCTAAAGTTATTTCTGGGTGTAGACAAGACACGTATGTGTGTACTCATGCATACATACTTACACATAAACATACAGCTCTGCAATATACAGTCTAGATACTATAGTGCCAACAGGAGTCACAGTCAGACAGACCTAGTTTTGCAATTACTTTTGTGACCCTTGGTAAGACATTTAACCTTTCTAAACGTCAGTCTCTTTATTTGTAAATGTGAACTAATACTACTTGTGAGGATTGAAGGAAATTAAATGCTCATTAAGTACTGGTCCCCATTCCTTATCACCCATCTCTCAACTCACAGAATTTTAAGTATCAAATGAATAAATGCATATAAAAGTCTTTTGTAAATCAAAAAGAATGTTGCAATTGTAAAGTATTACCTCATTTAATAATTAAGGCCACTTATCTCCCTGTATTACATTATGGCTAACAGCGTTCATTAATGTTTTAAATAATCTGTGTAGTATATGATAATCTGTATAGTATATGGATCATAATATAATAACAAATTTCTACAGCACAAATTAACAACTTAAAACAAAAGCTCAAGTTTGAAAATAGAGAAAACTATCATCAGTAAACAACTACCCCCTAAATCATTTTGGAATAATCCATAGAATTTTAAAGAAATAATTTACCATTTATTTGGAACAGGCTGGGCCTATACACATAGCAGGAGAACAGAGGCTTTACGGCGCAGCTGAAGAGAAGGAAAAAAAAAAAAAATTCCCTCAAAATTTCACCAGCCTATTTTCTCGCCTAAACAATCTGGATAATTTTCTCAATAATTCACACTACCTGACTTATATTCAGCGTTCAAATACACACTCTAGTGTGGTTGTGAAGTATATCTTTCCTAGACTTTCTGATTTAAGAAGATTATAGCATTCAATGGTAAAGCAATATAAATTACAAAAATTGGAAACTTTTTTTAAAAAGTCAGTGTAATTTGATATTGTTCTGGTTTTTTGTTTTTAAAGACACAGATATTGAAACTATCACAGCTGATGATTTTATTCTGACATGAGTTTAAAAGGTTAAGTTACTATCTGAAGAAAGGTAATCTGGTTGCCTTTCACAGCAGCCTGCAAGCTCCGCAATCTGCATAGAGAGGGGCATTTGTCATCATTAGCTGAGCTGTGACAGCTGGCACCCAGGGTGTCCCAGAATCAAGGAGTAGCAGAGACACTCTTGGTTTAGGTTGCCATTAAGTGTAGTAGGTTTCTTGAGGATCAAGCATATTTTATGAAAAGCTTTGTGATCTAACTAACAACAGTGAACATATTTGGATTTTCCATAACATGGATAATACAATGATAGCACATAATTAGCAGGTTGCCTCTAGACAACAAGATGCCAGATTACAGTATGAATAAATATCTACTGCCTACCACTCAGAGAAGGAGAATTGTTTTCAGCACCCAAATAGCTCCAGCAGAGCGTTTTTTTTTTTTTTTTCAAGGCTGCATTAGGGTGATCAATTGATTAAGTACATTTAAGGAAACAGATTGAAGATAGAAAGGATAGTTCTCAGATATATTTTAAATTTGGTTGTAAACAATGCATAATGTCTCAGGAGTGAACTCAAGTACACACACTCAATATAGTACACATCCTTTTGATGACATGAATATGAAAATTAAAATCATTGGCACAGATGCAATCTGCCAACTGTTGGAGGTATATGTAGTTGATAATGTGTATTTAAAAATATTCCTCGGCAAAAGTTTAAAATCAGAATCTTTTTACCAAATGAGTGCTACCCACCACGGATCTGAAACAGCAGTGGTTAATATATCTAGAAAATATTTTTTCAAATTTTAACATTTTTACGTATAGTGCAAAACTATATAAAGCAAAAGAAAGTTTAAATTAAGAAATAGGCTGATCAGATCTTTGAAAAATAAGACTACAATCCCTTTAGAAAATCATCAATGCTTGGAAACATAATCAATAACACTAGGTTTTATATTATTATGTAAACTAGTTTTCCACAAATAAAACTAATTTTTGTGTTAATGTAAAATCTATGCAAATACATGCAGTCATTTATCAGGAAAGCTGACAAGCATTCCATATTGGAGGGGGAAAGGAAACTGCCTCAAGAATAGAGGCAATTAATTATTTCTGTATTTTTTCTTCTTCTGTCTTGAGGCACAAAAGTTATCCATCCAGTTAAAACAGCAAATGAAATAAAGAGATTTTTTTTTTTTTATTTAAACACATATGGCTTTTGCCTGCAATACTGATCACCACAAGGTCTACAGATGCCCGTGGCTAAATTGTACACTGGCAGATGCACACAGGGGAAAACTGTGCTAATGCAGCGTGGAGGGCAAAACAAATGAAGAACTGAATTTGCTAGTAAAAGGGGAAAAAACAACAACAACAACAAAAAACCCAAACCAAAAAACCCCACACTTCCCTGCCCCCCCAGTGAGTTATGCAATTCGCTTATCAAATACAGGTTCACATTGCAAAAAATTTAACCTTGGCCTGTTGCAAAAAAAGTGAAAACAGTTTTAAGTAAGTGAAGGCGTTTTTATGTATACACATGCATATGATGTATGTGAGTGACTGAGCAATATATTTTTACTTATATGGACAGAATGACAAGTAATGTTTAAACTTCTCAATTTTGCAATTAAAAGCTCATGACATTCAAAACTGCCATAGTATATATGACTGGATAAATACTGTTGGAACTTCCAGTTATTACTACTTTAAAAATCCATTTAGCTGCAATCTCTTAAGGTATTATTGAAAACTGTAAGGGTTATTACAGAACAATCTGGCAGATGTGATATTAAATCCTGGTGGCGACAAGAATCCTATATTTAGTGGATGTTTCCTTTTAACAGGTTAACGTAAAAAATGTATAGAGGCCAATTCAATCTTTTACTATCTGAAACATTGTGTGTGTGTGTGTGTGTGTGTGTGTGTGTGTGTACATACAGCCTGCATGCACAGGCTATTTTGCAAACCATAAAAAGAGTGTACTTCCTAAAAATGGCTTAAGATTATTAAGACAACAATAACTTCTCTTAATAGGCCTGTAAGCATGCATAACATTAAAATTCCTATTATAATTGCCAAATAAAAATATATAACAGAAAGCATTTAAATAATTTTGTATTTTTATATCTTGGAGGAAGAAAAGAGAAGACTAGTTGTACTATTCCAAGTTGTAAAAAGGCAAAATACTTGAAAGGGCTTCATTATCAATGAATATGTTTGCACTACTACAATTTAAGAATTCTTCGTTTGTAGTATTTATAACCATCTAAATTTAAATGACAATGTATATTTATACAAAATTAGGATTCGAAGCATATGTTCCAAGAATGTGTATATATTAATTAATATTAGCTCTAATAAACTCCTTGGCCTTGTCCCCCCCCACCATTCAAAGGGAGGATTAATTTACTGAAAATGTAAAATAAACTGTAACTTAAATACTGAGAGGAGATTTATTTCTCTAATGACATAAAGCTAGTAACATTACAAATATTGCTAACTTACATGAGGAACACCCGTTTCTTAATATGTATTTTGATGTGCAAACTGTAAACTATATTCCTAAATCTAATACATTTATTCATGAGAGCATAACAAATATTACCAGTTCCTTTGAAAATGAATCCTTTACCAAGCATTTAATGTCACATATTGAAATGAAACAACTTTCATGTAAAATAAAAACTGTGAACCTATTGCTTGTACATCTGAAGTAGCATTTTACATTTTGCCTCTACTTTGGTGCTCTCTGATTAAAACTGGTCTTAAATTAGAAGCATGATAAAATAGTAAGTTCTAGGGGAATAACTAAAGGTGCTTATAGTCTGAAGTTTTTTGGATATAAAACTAAAACACCCACTTATAAATGAATCATAACATCTACAAATTAAAAAATAAAATAGGGGCATGAGGAAACTGTTTTTGTGCCCATGGAAGTGTTCTGTGTCCCAGATGTTACATGACTGTACACATTTGTCAGAATTCATAGACTGGAACATTCACATTGAAAAATCATAGACTAGATCAGTAGTGTATGCAAAACATACATAATGAACCTGACTTTAATAATAAATAGATTTCACATAAAAATAAAATAATAAATCTATACCTTTTTTTTCCACTGAGTTCACAAGTTTTTTTCAGAGACACTATGTCTTACAAACTCTTTACGCTCTTCATGCTTTTAATTTGATCTAGATGTTAAGATAAAATAAACAAACATATCTAGATTAAAAAGTATTAACTTATTAGTACTTTTGACTTGACATTTTTGACAAATCATATGGGAAAATTGCACTTTCAAGAAATAGTACACATAGGTACACTGAAATGTATTATTAGAATCGTGAAAATAATCATACATAAGTGGAAATTAAATATTATTTAGGTGATCTATTCTCAGAAAATGTTTATAATCTGTAACTATATGTGAAGTTATAAAGGAAATTCCTATTCATAAACAGATTTCCATCTTTTTCTATAAAGTATTTATTTTATTGCATATAATATATGTGATAAAGGTAATAGGTTTTTATTAGTGTAATTATCCTTTTAAATTATTACTTACTCCAGTTACTGATCATTAAAAAAATAAATCCTAGCTTAGAGGAATTGCTTTGCTCATTAAAAAATAAGCTCTGAAACTGTAAATTAGGAATAGGAAATGTTACTTTAGACATGTAGTCACTGGAAGCTTATTATCTACATTCTGTACTCTAGTCTCAAGGTTACGTGGAACATTTTCAGTGGCTTAATCACACAGCGTCTGGGACAGTAATGAGAGCTATTCAGTCCTGGATGACCCACTACAGACGTACAGATTAACAGACACTAATCACATCTGATTCCATTGTTTTCTCTAAGTGCAATAAAACTGTACCGTACTAAGAGTACTAAAGATGTAGTCATATACGCAAAAGTCTATAAATCCATGTTAGTAATGGGTTAAGGAATACCTAGTTTTCATATATTCATGTAGAAAAGAATCACATGAGCCCATTTATCCTGTCACAATATGTCTATAGTATCCAAATTAAAAACATAAGCTGAAATCTAGTAAAATGAATTTAAATTTTACAGATTATAAAGATAACAGTGACTTTCTAAAGGGTCAGCGGGGAATTGGAATACTGGAATCAATACTTCCGCCATAATACTCAACAAATGATTGATTGACCCCAATATCCTTAAATGTTTGGAAAGGGTTAGAGATCAAGAATGATTGTGAAGAATAAGAAAATCTTTCGGTTGACAACCTTGTCCCTCAAATTTGTTAGTTTACAGATGCAACTTAAAATATCCTGCACCGCTGTGTATACATTCAAATGAAGTGAGGAAAGAGAGACAATTATCTAAATAACCCAGGCTTTAAATTTCTTTTTTCTACCAAAAGAAAGGTTCTGGCCAGAGTTATCCAGAATCACCTCAAATCTGCAAATCTAGCAGTGGTGATAATTCTTGTAAAGTACCCTTCCAATTTCCATTTTTAATCTCAAAGTTACTTTCTTTTCAACATTTATTAATACCAATAACAAATTTACTAAGCAACACTGTAGGAAAACAAAAAAAGAATTCCTTACTACCAACGTGACTATATTATCATGTACTAGGGGGATGAGGAAAACTGAGGCAACAGTCTTGAACATTCAAGTGAAGAATTAAGAAAATAATTTTAAAAACTTAACCACAATTATCAGGATGCTCTGGTTAAAGAAATAAAATAGGGTTTAAATTGTGCAAACAGTGACCTCAATTCTCTGCTCTACTTTGTCATAAACCTGATATTAAAATATGAAATAATTATTTTAAGAACTCATTGAAACTCTGGAAGCTTTCAAGCTATTTTGTTTTAGGCGGTCTTATACGAGGAGTCACAACAGGAAGAAAGGTATAGATGCCATCAAGTTAGATTACCAGAAAAACTCCCTCTATTTTACTTTATTTAATGTGACACATAAAGAAAACCCTGCACAAATATCTGTCTTTAATTTCTCTAGTGTAAAAGAAGAAATATATTGTGCCTGGCAGAATGAAACAGATGAAATAGCCCGGGTGCATTTAAAAAAGAGAAGACGGGGGCAGAAATCAGATGCGTACAATGAGCCTTCAAAGCCACTCCAGCAGTAGGGATAAATAATTTAATAAACTCAACTTCATATTCTTTTCATCTCCCCAGTGTAATAAGCACATATTAAAAAAATAAAACTTTAAATTCATGAATACCTGTGAATAGAATAGCAGCCAGCAGATAATGAAAAAACATAAAACAATATCTATGTGAGCATTTAACATGTGTGTGCATACATATCCTCTAACTAACAGATACATTTTTCCAGATGAAAGGTCACAATTGCTTAAATTCATGAACAGGCAATTCACATTTAAATTAGTTTTTTTAAAACACAGAAACCTTGCATTCCTACATTTCTCAACATAATAGAGTTTTTCTTTAACCTAATGAGGTGCCTATTTGCAC
Organism: Globicephala melas; assembly: GCF_963455315.2. Taxonomy (NCBI): domain Eukaryota; kingdom Metazoa; phylum Chordata; class Mammalia; order Artiodactyla; family Delphinidae; genus Globicephala; species Globicephala melas. The sequence continues at coordinate 11,246,891 of NC_083331.1, read as the reverse complement.
ATTACTTTCTGTGTCTCATATAAATTATGTAGGTTTACAGAAGGGAGGGATAAGTTACCTAGCAATTAGCACTTCAGGAAAAAATTATTTTGCCATTGTTATTTTGAATGCTTGAAAGTGTTAAGGATCACAATAGTTAATCATTTTATATGCATTAATACTCCTAAAATTTATGATAATGGTATGCTTGTGACTTTCTCCAATTTTTTTCATAATTGCACATTTTAAATCAAGGCTGCCCAATCCCACTAATGGGCATATACCCTGAGGAAACCATAATTCAAAAAGAGACATGTACCACAATTTTCATTGCAGCACTATTTACAATTGCCAGGACATGGAAGCAACCTAAATGTCCATTGACGGATGAATGGATAAAGAAGATGTGGCACATATATACAATGGAATATTACTCAGCCATAAAAAGAAACAAAATTGAGTTATTTGTAGTGAGGTGCATGGACCTAGAGTCTGCCATACAGAGTGAAGTCAGAAAGAGAAAAATAAATACCGTATGCTAACGCATATATATGGAATCTAAAAATAAATAATAATGGTACTGATGAACCTAGTGGCAGGGCAGGAATAAAGACGCAGATATAGAGAATGGACTTGAGGACAAGGGTTGGGGGGAAGGGGAAGCTGGGACGAAGGGAGAGAGTAGCCTTGACATACATAAGCTACCAAATGTAAAATAGACAGCTAGTGGGAAGCAGCCGCATAGCACAGGGAGATCAGCTCGGTGCTTTGTGACCACCTAGAGGGGTGGGATAGGGAGTGCGGGAGGGAACCTCACGAGGGAGGGGATGTGGGGATGTATGATATGGGGATGTATGTATGCATATGACTGATTCACTTTGTTGTGTGATAGAGGCTAGGGCAGTATTGTGAAGCAGTTATACTCCAGTAAAGATGTATTAAAAAAAATATATTGAGGCTTCCTAATAAACTAAGTAAATAGAATGGAAAAGTCAAGTCGGTTAGACCTTACAATCCCAAATACCATTCAAATGTAAGCATCTCATACTGTCATTAAATCCTGAGATTCTTGGGGTTTTTTCCTTCAATTAGGTCAGTTTTCTTCAATTATCATTCTATTATTAGCTCATGTCAAAGATGTCTGAAGAGCATACCAATGAAAACAATTAAGCATTTATATCCTAAAGCATGGGACACACGCAAGCTTTCATTCTAGTACTAACCACTATGATTATATTTATGGTAAAAAAAATAATATAATTAAGACTGGTGTCATTAGAGTTGTTTTATGAACTCTTCACAGAAGTAAATAAAGCGATTTTAAGCTATCTCCATGTATTACACAATCATAAAATAACTAGTTCAATAGGCCAAATGATATTTTTTAAAAATTACTATAAAATAGTTAAATAAGTTGCTCCCACAAAACAAGTCTATTTCCAAAGCCTAGATGAAAATCAGCAGAACTACACAAAAATGTACTGTATATTCTCCGTAGGTCATTTCAACAACAACAACAAAAAATTACGGGATAGAAAGCACACTCAGAATAGTTTAATTTTCCCTTCAACAATGAGAGGTGCCTGACATCGCTGAAAGGATCAGCTACAGAAGGCAATTCGTTTCACGTGTTCAGTGTAATAGAAAATCACTGTGTTGCAGCAACAAGCGCTACTTGCGCTGAAATATTATTCTAGGGCGCCCAGTTCACCCACAGTGATAAGGACGGGTGCCTGAATCCTATGTTATGTAAATCACTGTCAGCTCCCTGCGTAAAGGGTGCTGAAGGAATCAGCTCACAAAACACAGTCCCAGCGTCCTTGAAACCGAATGACTTCACTTCCCGGGAACACTCTAGGACTAACGAGTTTCTTAGTCCTTTTCTCACCATCCATTTTCTTCTTCAAAGTGCAAATCGTTAGTGAAAAGGCCCTGGTTACACCAATTAGTTTGCACGAAGTGCTCTGGCGTTTAGCTTTGCTTTAACCCAATTAAGCCGCACAGTGAGCCTCGAAGATGCGCCACCTGCGCGCCTGGCTCCAGCGCGGCTGCCCGGCGCCCCTCGCGTCCTTCCAGTTAGACCCACCCGGACGGCCGCGCCACGGTCCCCTGAACGGCCCTGGGGCCTCTGCGTCCCAGGCTGCCTCCCCTCCTCGACAATCGGGGGCACCTGCAGGTGGCCCAAGAAATCGAGGGGCCAGGTCTCTACCGAGCCACTCTGACCTGAATCCAAGGAAGAGCGCGCGGGGCGCAGGGGCCCGCGGCCGGCGACCAGAAAGCGCGGGCTCGGCCGCGACCACACGTGGGCCCGGGCGGCGGCCGGGCAGGGGGGCGCGAGGGCAGAGAACCTGGCCTGGAGCGGACGTGGAGAAACCTGGGACATTAAGTAGGGTTTTAAAATAACCCATACGCACGCACACACACCAAAGCCTGCCTATGGGACATGCAGCAGAGAGAAGAAGGAAGGATGGGCCGGGAGTGTAGAGCAGCGGAGAGAGGGGACCAGCGGGAAGCACGCAGGACCTGCACTGTGTGGGGACAAAGGTGGCTTTTCCCCAGAGACCAGGGCACATCTTCGCCTTCTTGGCCGCAGGTTCTCCGGCTCTGATTTGCCTCCTCTTCCTCCTCTTCCAACTGCCAAAAGGTAGCAACGCGTTCACCCGCATCGCTGGCAAAGTGGGGAGGGGCTGGCGGGTGCGCCCAATCCCTGCTCCTAAGGGAATGAAAGGCTCTTGGGGAACAGAGTAGGTGGATGCCGTGAGCCCTGAATCTAATGTACTATTTTAAGCTAAATCGAAATCTCCCACTCTTGGATAACAAGAAAGTATGATGCTGTACCTGTGCAAAGAAGAAGAAAAAAAAAAAAATCAAAAGCTTGAGTGAAAAGAGGGAGCCCTGAACAAAATCTTGTTACAAGTGGCTCTGAAAGGAAGTGCCTACAAACCTGTTCCAGGAATTATAGGATTTTGCTGGAAATATTCTTAATTTGAAAGAGATGGCATCAAAATTAAAGGTAGGGAATTAAAAATCTGCCTAGGTTTAAAAACAACTACAGAACCCCTAAGTAGTATTTCTTCCATTTCCTGTACATTAAGGACACAGTTGGTACCACCAGGAAAAAATAATATTCTACATAAATCCATTTCCCCCTCCTTTTTCAAGGTTCCCAAATTTAGAAATGTTGATTTCTCTCAAAGAATGATACTTAAATTTAAAACCCCGATGACTGCAAATTAATTTTCTTTAAAAATCTTAACCATTTCCCTTAATCAAGTCACATGAAATAGTATAAAATCAGAAGTCTACTGTCAGGTGACCACTAAGGACCCTTAGGAGAGGAGATATACCCTTAATTATGCATCTGTAAACAAGACAGAAACCCCAAACCTACAAATTTTCAGGTTAGGTATCTGCCAGTAGGTTAGATGATCTCTCCTGAATTTTCACGTATTAAAATACAGCTCATTAGGAACTCACATTAAAATAACCTCTGAATCAAAGAGATAGTTTACTGCACAAATATTTCTGCCAATGCGTACAAAACTTAGTGTCCTGGTTATAATGTTGGGCAAAGTACAAAGAGCACTGCAGATGGGGGGAGGGGTGTACTAAACGTTTTTGAAACATCCTAACTTAAACTGAGGTAGACAATATCTAACAGCAATAATTTTCAGATTCCTTTCAACAACTGCAAATGAGAGAAAACATAGGTAAAACACCGCATAACATCTAAAAAAAATCATTCTAACATAGAACATCCAGAAAATTATACAGGTATTAGTCCATCTAAAGCCAACTTGCATATACATGAAAGAGCAAACTCCCACCCTGCATTCAAAAAGACCTCGAGGATTAACAGGCATTAATGATCGTCCTCTAAATGCAAGTTAGTGACTTTTGTTTTAGAAAACCCCATCTAGTTCACCAATTGATGGATGACCATTAGTACACCTGTATTTGCATTTCCTCAGTAAAAAGACAAGCAGGGTTTTCAAGCACAGAAGAGAACCACTTTGCCAAGTCTTTTCAAAACGTCAATATGCTTCAATTAATACCAAAGCTGAGAGATTCCTCTTGATCTCCAAAACTGTCTAGGTGGCTTGGGTGGTTTTCTGCCCGGCAGCAGCCTCCCACCTTTAGTTTGTGTGCCTCTATCCACAAGGGGGGATTAATTAGCCGGGCTGGAGCTGACAGAGGCTGTGGTGACGAGCCCAGTGGCGATTGGCCGCCAGCCTGCCTGGCCCTGCCTTTATAATTTCCACACGAGTGCATCTGGGCTCTTAGACAAACCAACCGCAGCTTCTTCTGACATATACACACGCACACTCACCCCCGACACACACTCAGCACACTTTTCCTCCATCTGACTAACAGTCCTGCACACACCATGATTACGGGAAAGCGTAAATAAATACGGAAAGGGTTGATTATTTTGACTACTGGAAGAGCCTTGCTGGGTCTCAGCGCAACTTTTGTTTTTATGACTGAGAAGGTGATCTCTCCATGTGTTTCTCTCACACAAGGATTCTTTAAAAGAGGAAGAGAGACAGAGAGGGGGGAGAACAACCTTTCACTTTAAGACCGGCTGGGCTCAAAGATAAAAGGAAGGGGAAAGCGGCGCTAGGAATCCACCGCTGCAGCACTTCGGAAAGACGTTTCTGATACATTTCTGAGCGCGGCGGCCCGTTTCTCCACCGAAGTTGGCTCCAGCTCTAGCAGCCGCATTGGATCCCACAGCTTATTGCGAGACTCCGGTGTACAATCCGGATCTCTGCCCCAACATGATCGCGGCCCAGGCCAAGCTGGTCTACCATCTGAATAAATACTACAACGAAAAATGCCAAGCCAGGAAAGCTGCCATTGCCAAAACTATCCGGGAAGTCTGCAAAGTAGTTTCCGACGTCCTGAAGGAGGTGGAAGTGCAGGAGCCCCGGTTCATCAGCTCTCTCAACGAGATGGACAATCGCTACGAGGGCCTCGAGGTCATCTCCCCCACCGAATTTGAAGTGGTGCTTTACCTTAACCAAATGGGGGTGTTCAACTTTGTGGACGACGGCTCGCTGCCCGGCTGCGCGGTGTTGAAGTTGAGCGACGGGCGCAAGAGAAGCATGTCCCTCTGGGTGGAATTCATTACCGCCTCCGGCTACCTCTCGGCGCGCAAAATCCGGTCCAGGTTTCAGACGCTGGTGGCTCAAGCGGTAGACAAATGTAGCTACAGGGATGTGGTAAAGATGGTGGCAGACACCAGCGAAGTGAAACTGAGAATCCGAGATAGGTACGTGGTGCAGATCACCCCGGCTTTTAAATGCACCGGGATCTGGCCCCGGAGTGCTGCCCACTGGCCACTTCCCCACATCCCCTGGCCGGGACCCAACCGGGTGGCGGAGGTCAAGGCGGAAGGGTTCAATCTCCTGTCCAAGGAGTGCCACTCCCTGGCCGGCAAGCAGAGCTCGGCCGAGAGCGACGCCTGGGTGCTGCAGTTCGCGGAGGCAGAGAACAGACTGCAGATGGGGGGCTGCAGGAAGAAATGCCTCTCCATCCTCAAAACCTTACGGGACCGTCACCTTGAACTGCCAGGCCAGCCCCTGAACAATTACCACATGAAGACTCTGGTTTCCTATGAGTGTGAAAAGCATCCCCGGGAGTCGGACTGGGACGAGTCTTGCCTGGGTGACCGGCTTAACGGGATTTTGCTGCAACTTATCTCCTGCCTGCAGTGCCGGCGGTGTCCTCACTACTTCCTACCGAACTTAGATCTGTTTCAAGGCAAACCTCACTCGGCTCTCGAGAACGCTGCCAAACAAACGTGGCGACTGGCAAGAGAGATCCTGACCAACCCGAAAAGTTTGGAAAAACTTTAGAGGACAATTGAATCGAGAGCCGAAATGTGATTATACTATTCTTAAAGTTCTCATTAAGTGTAAACTTCCTGTTCGATTCCTATCTAATATTCCACTGGACAGTGCAAACAATCTCTTCCTTAAAAAGGAGTACTAACACAACGTTTAGGCATCATCTCACCCACCCCTCCAAGGGGAGAAAAAGAAGTAGGGAAAGCGGATGGAGAACACCCCAAACTCACAAGTATTAGAAGAATTCTTTACAAAGGATTTCGTATCTCCCTTGAAAAGGACACAGTAACACCCGGAAAACAGCCTGGCTGTAATGCAAGACCACAGTGAACACTGCTTAACCATCAAAGGATTATAGCAATCCTGGCGATTTAGGTGCATCTGGCTGTGAGTAAACACGATTTGGATATGCCATCTGAAGGAAAGTGTAATGTATATTTTAATTTGTAACAAATATTGTGATCTCACGTTGTCTTTGAAAGTGTGGATGTTGGTGTTTTGTGATTTGGTGAACAGAAGTTAAATGGCCATTTTGGATACTTCCAGACATTTTCCACTAACAAAGATATAATTTAAAGGTAGATTTCCTCCTGGTACTTTTATCTGTCTTTGAAAGTGTCTGAACTTTAAAAAGTTTACATTTTGTTTCAAATATATTGCTTGTTCTATTTCTAACATTCCATAAATATACTTGAAATGTTATTTAAATATATTCAAAGAAATTTGAATTCAGCTTATATAATAACGCTTGAATATCTGAATTATATATTTGAAAAATGCACTTGAAATACACTGGATAATTACTTTTGTGATTTAGATTTTAATTTCTGTTGCTGGTTTTTATTTAATTAGAAGCTAATAAATGAAGTAAAATAAAAGTTGTTGTGTCTCACTTTAAATTGTTTTCCTGTCAAAAGATGTAATGCTTCACTTTGAAAACTGAACCCACTTGAATATTTTAAACCTTCTGAGAAATATGCTAATGAGATAATTAAAAATAAAACCTTAAAATATTGGCGAAAAGCTCTTTTTGTATAGCTACAGAATACAGTGATCTACTGTCAGTTTCTGACTTACTTATAAGACTAGTCCATTCTACAACAGACGCAATTTAAATCTACCTTTGAAAGCTTGCTCTTCTGGGTTAATATTTTTGTAGAATTTTTGATAATATAATGATGAAATATGTCATGACAGTCAAGGTTGCTGAGTTAAAAATCAGACCAACTCAGAGGAAATGAACTTAACAAAATCCTAATAAAACTTTTAAAATTTGTATATGAAAACTAACTACGCTAATGAAATGAAGATAATTTCTGACCTATTTTATGCCAAGCCTTATTTTATGCAGTAAGGGTTCCACTGGCAGAATAAATGAATCAGAAATCCAAAATTACTTATTACTTCATAGGGCAAGCCAACGATAAAAGCATAAAGACAAATTTTAAATTATTTAAAATCATATGCACTACATTCAAACTCATTTTCAAAATGCCATTCTTTTGCAGCTAGAAGTTAAAGAAGTCCTGTGATTATCCCTCAGAGTATTTTAAGAGTCAACAAGTGCGGGAGGGGCTAATCACCTGTGGGCCTTAGGGTAGTTAGTTAACTCAGGTGGGGGTACATTTTAGACTTTCAATTGCTACTCTACAAATAGTGTTTTAGAATGCTTTACTTCTATATATAAATTAAATATAAATAATAAGGTTCTGGATCTACGGGAGCATTTGCCTTTCGCTATTTGAGAACTGCCTCTGAAAAATACTTCAAAGGAAGATCTTTGTAAAATGATGCTTGATTATCTAGCATGACACTTATGTTCTTGAATTCTTAGCCTCAGGAAAAAAGTTTACAAATTGCATGATAATATAAAAGTTAAAACAACAATAAAATTGATTTCAGAAGAACTGTAGAGGTATAGAGCTGTTGAATACTCAGGTTTTAAAATTTACAAAATAAGATATAATAAACAAATATTTATGCATTTCAAATCATCTGAATATATATTGTCTGGCACTACACCCACAGAAGAATACAAACTTTAAACATCTGAGCGCCAGTATGTACTATGTATACACATTTTAAATGAAAGCTTCTCAGATAATTGATTTCTCTTCCCCTTAAAATCACACATAAAACCCATTCTTATTTCAGGAGATGAAAACTGGATGTAATAACGGAGATGAATTTAGAGCTAAATGTGCTCTGTAGTTTTCTTACAACCTTTTAATGAATTATTATTCATACTGCAATGTACACTTTTGGAAATTAAAAGTGATCTTAGTAAGAAATGTCATGAGACCTTTCCCAGTCTTCCCAGAGAGCCTGAGATGCTGTACCCCAGGAACCTGGGAGCAATTGGCTTCACTACCAAATCTGCCGAAGTGTACACAAAGGCACTCACAGAGAGACCGTTAAAATGTGCATGCTCTGGAATACAGGATTTAAAGTTAATATATTCTTCAATCCCATAAAATAGAGCATGTGTTATTTCATTCATTTTATTTTCTATAAGGATGAGAATGTGCTCCCCTCCCCCACTGTCATTCAAAACCAAGCAAAATTGAAAACCACTTCCTGCCACAAAGCCACCAGTGCTGTACACGGAATCACTCAAACTCACTTTCGTGTCGATCTTCTTGAAGGCAGGATCATCCTCATCCACCTCGAAGTAGATTTCTGTCGTGGTGATGGAAAGAGTCCCCTTGGCCACCACCACAGGAGCAATGAGCTGGGCAGGAGTGCTGAGAACAACTGGGCCTGAAAGAGAGGGTACGGGAGTCAGGCTGCGCCTCTGCGCCCCTCTCCCGCTCCCTCCCAGAAGGGTACCACAGGCTTTTAGTTTTAGATATGCACTGAAAAAATAGTGTCTATATTATGTCTTTCACGTGAGATAAGTCTGCTTAGCTTTTACACACTACCTTATAACGAGACTAGAGACAAATAATTCTATAAAATCTCAAGAGATCAGAATATTGAATAAGTGACTTTCAGTAAGCGAGTCTGCAACCTCTGCTTAGAAATCCTACATGGTTAGTGAGGCGCTGACCTTAACCAGCTTAAAAGTGCAGAACGGACTCTCTTAAGGCCCCGATTCTCCACTGAGCATCAACGGCGTTCCGAGATACGCGCTGGGCAGTCAGCGCCGTCCCCAAAGACCAGCCACCGTGAAAACCCCGTCCCTCTGGGCAGCAGCGTCCCCCCAGGATGGGCGGGAGGACGTGAAGGGGTATAGGGTCTAATATATAAATTCCACTCCGCTAACGGGTTTGCATCTTGCAGGCAGATTAATATCGACATCCTAAGGCGCACCGCACACCGATATACGCGCAAACACGGACATGAGATACATTTTTATGCAGAAAAGAAAGAAAACTGTAGCAGTGACTTTTCTCACCGAGCATAGGTCAAAAATGATGAAATTGTAAGACACTTGAACAAAACGATTCTCAGAAAAGCATTTGAAAAGTGTTGTTTCTCAACTTGTGGGACGAGAGAGACTAAGCTTCAGTAAAAGAAATGTTTTAGAAAGTGTGCCCACTAAGGCGCTGACTTCGAATTCCCTCCATCTGAGTTAAAGTCGAAAATTACAAATTTCACATATTAGAATATTAATTCAAAGTGGCATTACTTAACTGCTCCTTTAAGGTTCCCCGAAGGGGGGACATTCTTCTCTACCCTCGACTTAAAATAAAGACTTAGAAATCAAAAAAATGTTATTTGTTTTTCTGTAGCAAGGGTGCATCATATTCCCTTCCACCCCCGCCCCCCCAAATGCAGACAAATGAGTCACAGTAACAGCAGGAGGAAAGCAATGAAAAGGCAGGCCCCCTGCGGTTGCCCAGGCCCGGCCCCCCCGCCCCCCCCGCCGGCGGGTGGCTCCTCGCGGGGAGACCGGCTCGCACCGCCACCGCCCCGGCCGCAGCGAGCAGGCCCAGCCCGGCGGCGCGGGGACTGCAGCGGAGTTCGCGCTTCCAGGGAGCAGCACACACCGAATCCACGACCGTCCTGCACAAAGCCGGGCGTTTCTGCCGCGGGAGGACCAGAGAGGAATCGGTCGGCTGCTGTCGCGCTTAAACGGGTGGCTATGGAGCAAACTGTGTCAGTGTCAGCCCTCACCGCCGACCGTGACCGCCTGCCCGGGTCAGGCTAACGCCAAGCCCCTGCTTTGACTTCACGGCTTTCTATCCCCGACGAGCCCGCTCCGGGGGGCCCGGCCCCCGGGCGCGCGGACTCCCGGCCTGGGTCTCGGGCGGGTAGCTTCCGCCTGAGCCGAGCGGAGTCGAGGTCCACCTCGGCTCCATAAGGTTTTTCTTTCCAAAGGGCGAAGCGGTCGATCTAAAGCGCCACTTTAAAAGCTCATCAATCTTAATCTAGGTTGCTCAAGTAATTATGCCCGAATCTCTTGTACGATTACAAGTGGATTTGGGTTTCTATTCCCCAGGCCCTCCTTTGTGTTTATTGGAGGGTCTGTGCGCGCGCTCTGCGGCGCCTCCTGCCTCCGCGCCCCCTCCGAAGCCCCCAACGCTCGGGCCGGTTCGAACCGCTCCCTTAACCCTTAAGCCACCGGGACGCTCCTCTGGATGCCACTTTTCATATTTCCCTTCAGGAGAAATCCAGGAGGTGTACTCTTGATTGGAGTGAGGTGAGAAAGAAGGTGACCTGATTCACATCGGAAACAAAGTGTCTTCTTACACATCGTTGGGCCTTGATAAAACCTCAGAAAAGTCGTCATTCTAAACACAGAAAGCTAGTGATTTCTGGTTTAACAGAGATTTCTGGCATTTGGAGACGATGAGTGGTCAAAAACATTAAAAATGGCGAACTGCTGCGTTCTCTTAAAATATAATTTAACATATCCAATCAAATTGGAAAAAAAATAAAAAATCATGATACACATTATCAAAACCATACAAACTAATTTATCGAGATATACAGTATTACGAATTTTACGTTCACAATTCCATGAACTTTTAACGGGGGACACATTTTCGCTACCTGTTTGCGTTTCTGAAAGGCGACCCCGTTTTCCTTTTGATTTTACTCCAATCTCATTCTATTGAATTGAGATTTTCTGGGGGTTTATATAAGGGCTTCGAACTGGTCCCTCTTTAAGAAAGACACTCATGAAATATTCAGCCTTAATAGTGTGTCATTTTTACCCTTGTCCTTTGGAAATCTCCAATTACAACTTCCAATTCCATAGCATGTTTAAGGAGCGCTGGGTCTTTTTGTTGTAGCCTTCAGGGAGCAAACCAGCCGCAGAGAGAACAGAGTTAATCCACTACAGCAATACAGAGAGGGATTATGTTTTAATCCCCTTTGGGGGAGTCTCTGGATCCGATATTAAAATGTTTACATAAGGCACAATCACAAACCAGCAGATCTTCCATATGGAAGATTTTGTTATTTGAAAACCTTGGATCCCTTTCCAAATAAAAGTAGTTTAGAAAGGGCAGCATGTCTAGATATCAGAGAGATGGTGAGCTGGGAGATTCTGTTCTAGACGATAACTAGGTACAAATTTAATCTCATAACTGTTTGGTGTAGTGAGTTGGGGTATGAGTATAGATATATTCATTCTAATCAATACTATGGCAATAAAAGGATAAATTATATCAATGTCCTCAAGCACACACAGAAGGTGACAGATATTAAAAGACAGTGAAACAAATGGATGGGACAAAACCTCCTCCCCTTGTATTGCTGCATACAATAGTTTAAAATTCTACCATCTGAAGTGGTAACTAAAGGAAAAATAATTTTATTTACCTTTTAGAACTGGCACTATAATGTTTAAGAAATATTGATCCATTACTATTTTTGAAAGGATAGGGATATTACTTGTCATTAATTTAAATGCTAATTTAAAATCTGAACTAGAACAAAGATCACCCAAGCATAATGGAAAGATTCTTTAGAAGAATAAACTTCTCTTTAGAGCTATGGGATCTTTAATCAGTTGAGAGGGTAAACCTAGAGTAGAAAATACATATGTTTTATATTTAGGAAGGGAACTATTCATCAAATATAATTTAAAGTTAGAATGTTAAAAACCACTTGTGGGTTTGGAGGATTCTACTGAAAACATAATTCTAAGCCTATAAGTCTTAATACATCAACTTTTAAACAGAACTTTACAGTTTACACAGTTCTTTTACATTTTTATTTAACTACCAGTTCAGTGTTCACAATTTTGGGGCTATGGATGTGTCAATACCTTCCTGCCAAAGACCACCAGGAACATAACCGTAGTGTAGAAAGTTGGGTTGATTGCTCACTTGCAGTGAGGGAAACATGGGAAGGAACCATGAGATGACTAAGTAAGAGGGTATCAGAAAGGACTTACTGTATTGTAGGATCAGGGCTTTTGTTAAGTGATTTGGGGAAGGGTTCAGGAAGGCAGGGCTTTGCTCTGGGTTGGGCTCTGTCAGGGAGTGGCAATAATTCTGTGATTGGAGATCTTAATAACTCTTATCTAGGACTAGACCTAGGCTAAAAACTGTAATTGACAAAGAAGTAGCAGTCACTCCTATAATGACGGAAGGGGGATGTTAATGTTTAGGCGTTGTGCAGAGTGACCCTGTTTTTGTCTGTGCTTAGACAAAATTACAAAGTTGTTCTTTGCCTCACATCATCACGTGGCCTTGTCTGATGCTGGTATTCTGTGAGGTTGTTTATGTCCAACAGGAGAGCACCATGGCGGAGCTGTGAGCCCCAGGCCAGCTCCCAGTGATACCGAGGCCTCCTTGTAAGGGTCAGGTCCATTTGTTTCCTGAGGTCAGGGGCTGCTTTTCTCTTCCTCAGATCCAGGAATTAATCATTTCTTAAGGGGGGTCAACAGCATTCTGGCTATTAAAAGTCAATTATGGCGATTAAATTCTCAAACGATGCTAAAATTCTTTACAAGTTTCAATATAAAGCACGACAAAGAATATATATACATAGGGACAAGGAGCTGAAGTTTAATTAAAACTGGCATCGTTACAATTATTTGATGACTTTCAGTTGGCAAAAACTATACTTAGTGTACATGAAATTATGATGTATTTTAGAGTCACTTGAATATTCTCTGACCTTAGTTTAACATTAATACAATTTTATCAGCTGTATGGATTTACTCCAAACTCACTTTGAAACCACATGTTCAATTTGCTTTTGGAACATGTAAAATACCATTATTTTGGGATAATAAGCATTGACTAATCTTTGTAAAATTACTAAACTTAAAATCCTGCATTATTTAGAAGAAATAAAACTAATCTGAGATCCTTTACGTTTACTGAAAAATGATATCATTCCAAAAAATTTTTAAGATGAAAATATAATAGGTAAAAACTTACAGCTCTATAATGTGATAAAATTTGTAGGAAAATAACTAACAGCATGAGTGACTGAACACATCTAAAATATTTATCACTGCTTTGGACTCATTTTTAAGTAGGGTACTATCAATTTAAAGAAAATGTTTTCCCCACAGAATTAAAAGAATAAAATGTTTGAATCTCAAAGCAACTGAAGAATATGAGAATATGAGAAAGTTGGAACTTTGTTTTGGAATCCTAGGAAAACTTTAGGCATTAAGAAAATGGAGATGTCTGTGTATGAGCCTGAGGGAGAGGGAAGTTAGGAGGAAAATGCTGCAGAAGATCTGAGATTCCTTTTACCCAGAGTACTTACTTCCCTGGGTTTCAAGCATTTGAAATGCCTCAGAAAAAAAGAAAGTATAGTAACAAAATCTCTACCAGTGACGCTTTCCTTTATGTACAGAGAATATTGTTAGTGGTCCAAATATATTATCAGAACAATGATGCTCTGAAATTTCCAAAAACTTTTCTTGTGATGAAAAGAGTTACAGAATATTTTTGCTTAAATCAGGAAAATATAACTTGAACAACTGATAAAATACATAACCCAAGTGTTATAAAGTTAACTTCCAGCATTATTATCTCCTTCCCTAGCATACACACACCACACTACTGATTATATAAACACTGCATAAATCCAAATTTTATACCAAGCTCACTGTGCCCAAGAAGTGGCCTCTTTGTGCTCTCTGGTGACTTTCTGAACACAATCTATCCTTAGATTGAGATGAACAATAATCAATCATCTCCACAGTGCAGTGGTTTCCTTAGATTACTACTGTACAAAATGAGACAGGTGCTTGAGAATGCCCATGAATCTTTTCAGATCTGAGCAAACCTACCTCTGGTAAAACTCAGCTTACCAGAGTCTGAAACAGAAACAGAAAGAATGGAGCCCTCTATATAAGAACAATTGAAGGCTGCATTTTAACAAAGTATCTGTTCACCATGGCAGAACATCTATCTAAAATCTCATTTAATGTGTTTACAATAAATAATTTTTAAAAGTCCTGAGAGAGAATCTGATAGGCTCTAACTTTAACATACCATTTATTTTTTTGATTCCCTTGTAGGACAGATAATACTTTACGTTAAAAAGAAACAAAGAGAAACTAGTGCATTTTCCACAAAGACAAACTTTATAGAAGAAAAAGCTTACGAAGCATATACACTCTAAGTAAAATATTACTGACTTATTTACTAGCACAAAAATATACTAAAAACAGTGATAGTTTTTATGTTCATTGTGATAATTTGCGCTGCCTTTTGATGCACTAAGTGAGCCAGCTGAGATTTGTGTTTCTAGTTATATCACATTCAGTTCAACATATGGAATCCATTTTTCACTCTCTGGAAGAGTATTGACTCTTTTATAGCACTAGGATATCATTTAATGATCAAGAAGAGTAAGTTCCTACTAGACTGGATGAGTGAATAAACCAGGGGAGATGACTTAAATCTACTGTACCAGGAGGACTAGGTCTTTGCACCTCTTGGTTGGACTAGTGCCTTGTCTTTAAGTTCCCATGGTTTCCTGGGCACATCTTTATTGCAGCACTTATATCAGATATTATGTGTTTAGAAGGCTGTTTCTCCCACTTGGCATAAGCTACTTGAAGACTGGGGCGTTATCTTCTGCATCTAACACAGGCTCTGTCACACAGTAAGTAAGCATCTGTGTTTACGGAATTGAATATAGAAAACGATATACACCATTGTTGCATTTTTATGTCATAGTAAAAAGGTCAATTAAAATAATAGATTACATCTTTTATATTTTTCTGGAATTGATTTCAAATCGTTCTTTAAAAATATGAAAAACATTACATTTTATAGAAGAGATCAATTTAAAATATGCTGAAAACCAGTGAGTTACAATGTAATTGGTCAGTCCAGCTATATTACATGCATACTATTATTTTTTTAAATGACGTAATTTTATAACTGCCATATTTTTCCCAGTGTGTAAGTTGTTTCCTCTTTGTAAATTAAATGCTTAGAGAGACATTTAACTCAGCATTCATTCATTCATTCATTCATGTAGTCGACAAAAATTATACACTGTTTTGTGCACTGAGAGAGAATGCAATAATGTATAAGACATGGATTTTACCCACAAACAGCTTAAAATACATAGTAAAGATAAGAAATACACAGGAATAAGCATAGCATAAGGGAGAAAGGGTTTAGCTAAGCGTTGTTAAAGCACTTGATGTATATGATTCTCATTTGTTCCTCATAATGTACCTAGGAGATAGGTACTGCTATGATCTCCATTTTACAGAGAGAAAATGAGACTGGGAGCTGAAGTAACTTAGGGAAGGTCACACAACTAGGAAATGGTAGAGACAGGATTCAAACCCGGTGATCTGACTCCAGGGTATTTACTGTTATGTATACTGCCTCCCACCAAGAGAAGGACAGAAAAAAAAGTTCTATAGGCATTCACAGAACTGTGATGCTTTCCAGCCTTTGTGGGGGGTCAGGGTGAGGCAGTGAACTGAAGTGAGCTGTGATGGATGGGTAGGAGTCAGACTGGTGCACATGCGGGGAAGAGTGTTGTGAAGTAGGAGAAGAGTTTGAACAAACAGATGCAGGATGTGGACAGTAGGAAATAAGATGGGCCAGCGATTAGGAGGTGTAAAGGGGAGCAGTGTGAGACAGGACTGAAAACACACGTAGCCTCCAATGTCAGGTTTTTTTAGGTCAATGAACCAAAGATTAAAGCTCAGGTATTACAGTGTGGAGCAGTGGTGTCTGTCCTTTTTCGGAAGCTCACACATCTCTTAGAGAAGATGACTAAATATATGGCCCCTTCCTAGAAAAATTCACATGTGAACATTCATCCATCCTGACCGCATAATAAATGAAGTATTCATATTTTGGAGAAAATGAAATTTGGTTATTTATCTTAATGTCTTCCTCTATCTAAAGATTTTTCTGCCTCTGCATTTATCGTTATCCCTTTTTCTCCAGAAAATGTAACTTTCCTCCTGTTCAGGTCAGTTACTCTCTCCATCTGGCATTCGGTCCTACCCTCCTCCACTTTAGCTGCTCTTTTATCTTGGTCTCCTCTCCTTTGTTAAGCTTCTGGACTTCAGTTTTCACCTCTTAGTTCCTCATTCCTATTCACTCCTTTTGGCTTCACCCTCATCCTCTACTTAGGCCAAGGTGTTAGGGACATACATATTAATTAATATGCTAAAAGTTTGGAAAAGTCCTTCCATCAATTAAAAAAAAACACACAATCTGCGTAACATTTTATTTTTAAACTCAGAATTTTCCAAATACCTTTAACTATACTCTTTTCTCACTAGCATATTTCAAAATAACTGTGTTCCAAGGAATACCAGTTTGAAAGTGACTGAGCCAGAGTTCCTTGACTTCTAAAGCATGCTATAGACATAACTCATTTCACTGCACTTGGCAGAGACTGTGTTTTTTACAAATTGAAGGTTTGTGGCAACCCTGCATCCAGAAGCTTGATA
Source organism: Globicephala melas (assembly GCF_963455315.2). Lineage (NCBI taxonomy): Eukaryota > Metazoa > Chordata > Mammalia > Artiodactyla > Delphinidae > Globicephala > Globicephala melas. The sequence goes on along the minus strand of NC_083331.1, from coordinate 11,230,205 downwards.
GAGCTTTTTTTTTTTTTTTTTCCCCAATAGCACTTGCACACTCCAAGTCTCTGTGTCACATTTTGGCAATTCTCATAATATTTCAAACTTTTTCATTATTATTATATTTGCTATGGTGATGTGTGATCAGTGATCACTGACATTAATACTGTAATTGTTTTGGGGCACCATGAACCCTACCCATATAAGACTAAACTTAGTTGGTAAATGTTGTGTTTGTTCTGACTGCTCCATGGACCCTTCCATTCTCTTGTCTCTCTCTCTCCCTATTCCCTGAGACACAACAATACTGAAATTAGGCCAGTTAATAACCCTGCATTGGCCTGTAAGTATTCAAGTGAAAGGAAGAGTCACAGGTCTCTCACTTAAAATCAAAAGCTAGAAATGAGTAAGCTTAGTGAGGAAGGCATGCTGAAAGCAGAGACAGGCCAAAAGCTAGGCCTCTTGTGCCAAGGAGTTCGCCAAGTTGTGAATGCAAAGGAAAAGTTCTTGAAGGAAATTAAAAGTGCTACTCCAGTGAGCGCATGAATGATAAGAAAGGGAAACAGCCTTATTGCTGACTGGAGAAAGTTTTAGTGGCCTGGATAGAAGATCAAACCAGCCACAGCATTCCCTTAATCCAAAACCTAATCCAGAGTAAGGCTCTGACTCTCTTCAGTTCTATGAAGACTCAGAGAGGTGAGGAACCTGCAGAAGATAAGTCTGAAGCTAGTAGAGGTTGGTCCGTGAGATTTAAGGAAAGAAGCCGTCTCCATAATATAAAGGTGAAAGGTGAAGCAGCAAGTGCTGATGTAGAAGCTGCACCGTACAAGCAACTTATCCAGAAGATCTAGCCAAGATAATTCATGAAGGAGGCTACACTAAACGACAGATTTTCAACGTAGATGAAATGGTCTTCTACTGGAAGAAGATGCCATCCAGGACTTTCACAGCCAGAGAGAAGAAGTCAATGCCTGGCTTCAAAGCTTTCAAGGACAGGCTGACTCCTTCGTTAGAGGCTAATGCAGTTGGTGACTTTAGGTTGAAGCCAAAGCTCATTTACCATTCTGAAAATCCTAGGGCCCTTAAGAATTATGCTGAATCTATTCTGCCTGTGCTCTATAAAATGCACTAACAAAGCCTGGATGACAGCACATCTGTTGACAACATGGTTTACTGAATATTTTAAGCCCACTGTTAAGACCTACTGCTCAGAAAAAAAGGTTCCTTTCAAATTATTACTGCTCATTGACAACGCACCTGGTCACCCAAGAGCTCCGATGGAGATGTACAAGGAGATTAATGTTGTTTTCATGCCTGCTAACATAATTTCCATTCTGCAGCCCATGGATCAAGGAGTCATTTTGACTTTCAAGTCTCATTATTTAAGAAATACATTTCAAAAGGCTATAGCTGCCATAAATAGTGATTCCTTTCATGGATTTGGGCAAAGTAAATGGAAAACCTTCTGGAAAGGATTCACCATTCTAGATGCCATTAAGAAAATTCGTGATTCACGGGAAGAGGTAAAAATGTCAACATTAACAGGTGTTTGGCAGAAGTTGATTTCAACCCTTATGGATGACTTTGAGGGGTTCAAGACTTCATTGGAGGAAGTAACTGCAGATGTGGTGGAAATAGAAAGAGAACTAGAATTAGAAGTGGAGCTGGAAGAGGTGACTGAATTGCTGCAATCTCATGATAAAACTTGAAGAGTTGAGGAGTTGCTTCACATAGATGAGCAAAGAAACTGGTTTCTTGAGATAGAATCTACTTCTGGTGAAGATGCTGTGAAGACTGCTGAAATGACAACAAAGGATTAAGAATAGTACATAAACTTAGTTGATAAAGCAGTGGTGGGGTTTGAGAGGACTGAGCCTAATTTTGAAAGCTGCTCTCTTGTGGGCAAATGTTATCAAACAGCACTGCATGCTACAGAGAAATCATTTGTAAAAGGCAGCATCAATCCCTGTGGCAAACTTCACTGTGGTCTTATTTCAAGAAACTGTCACAGCCGCCCCACCTTCAGCACCCACCACCCTGATCAGTCAGCAGCCATCAACATCCGGGCAAGACCCTCCACCAGCGAAAAGATTCTGACCTGGAGGCTCAGATGACGGTTAGCATTTTTTTTTTAACAATAAAGTATTTTTACATTAAGGCATGCACATTTTTTTAAACACAATGCTATTGCACGCTTAATAGACTACAATATGATATAAACATTAAACATAACTTTTCTATGCACTGGGAAAACAAAAAATTCATGTGCCTCGATTCATTGTAATACTTGCTTTGTGGTGGGGTCTGGAACCGAACCTGCAATATCTCCAAGGTAAGCCTGTCTTCTCTCCTGTTCTCTTTCTGCCTGACTTCCTTCTTGGTATCCCTGAGGAGCTGTCCTTTGTTGGCCAATTAAACCTTGTTGCTCCACAGGGGATCTGACTTTGGGCTACTACTCTTCTACTTTTATATTCTCACTTTCCTTGGGTGATCTCAGAGGTTTAAATTATGAGCTCCATGCCCAACCTGGTTCTCAAATTTCAAACCATTCTATACATTTGAAAAATATGGATACCCAACAGACCAATCTGACTAGTCATCTTCATTCTTCTCTCCCCTAAAACCCTGCATCTTTACATTCCCAAACACATTTAACAGCTTCCACATCATTTCTTCTCCCGGGACAGATTCCCCTCGTTCTTACTCCTCACAACTGGTCAATTATCATGGTCCTTCACATCTTACCTCCTAAGTGTTGTTACAAGTTGCCCTCCTCTCCTCTTTCCTCCACCACCAATTTAGTTTAGGCTCTCATCACCTCTGATCTGGACAACAGCCTCCTGCCTCAAGTCTGGACATCCTAAAACCATAATCTGTACAGTGGCCTGAGTACTTTTTAAAAAAACATAAATTAGATCTTTTCATGCTTAGAAGTCGTTCATTGTCTCACTGTAGCCTTTAGGATAAAATACAGGTACCTCATGGCACAAAATGCCTCCCACCCCAGTAACCTTCAGAGATTTCTGCCTCATACTTCTACCCGAATAATTTAGACCTACTGTAGTTTCACAGAGAAGGTGGTAGTTTAGCATACTATGTTTACATGTCGTCTGTAACAACTCCAAATCTTTTACTTATGATTAACTAAAAGGAATACCCATACAGAATCCACATGGCGGTCAAGGAACCTGTTTTGTGTTATCATGGCTTCCTTTGTAGATGTAGGATTTTTTTTTTTTTTCTTTTCATTATCTGTCCTCCCTCTTCACTGTAAACTCCTTGAAAGCAGGAACTTTAATCATATGTGTCTTTTTGCTCCAAGCACCCAGCGTAATGTCTTGTGCACAGTAGATATTCAATATTTCATATGTGTTTTGTTTGGATAACCACATCCAACCTGAGTCAAGCTGGGATCTGGAAACAGAGAATAAGGACCCAACAGGTCCTTCCAGCTCTTATCTTTATTGTGTGCGATGAATTTTGACATTTTCTATTTGAATCTTTTCTTTGCATTTTATTTCCTTTACAGATAATGCTGGTAATAGTCCAAGTAATTGATTTGCTAACACATCAATGGGTTATAATTCAGGATTTAAAAATAAAACCCAAAATAAAGCACTGATGTAGTAGAATGAACAAGGGCTTTCGGAGAAGGAAAAGTGGGCTCACTTCTTGGCTCATGTATTGATATTTGTTATATGATCATAAATAAATACCCCAACGTCTGACCCTAAGTTTCCACATCTTAGAATGAAGTATAATACCTAATTCATAGAGTTGTAAAGTTATCTGCCAGCATCATTTGCCCATCCACATTTACTCTTTACTACTTTAACTAGCTCATTCCACCCACCCCCGCACCCCAAAAGCTTGCTGGTGAATGAAGACTCATCCATACAACCCAATCTTAGATGCAAGATTTATTTTTAAAGAAAGTTTTCTGTGATATTTGGTTCTTAACATTCCTGTTTTAGATACAAATTGAACTGAAATAGCACTACAACTGTATTTAGCTGTTTCATCTGTTAGTGACTTAAAGTGAAGGAAAAATTCAACAGAACTTTGAGGAAAAAACACATAAAACATTACTATCTGTCATCTTCTGATCAATAAAACTGCCTAAACATTTTATCTGGAAAGAAGATATTTAACAATATTTAGCCAGCAAACTGAGGCTGACTTTCTCTTCTTTTTTGCTGATAAAAAGTTGTTCTAGATTTATATTTATTGGACTGATGATTGATCTGATGGAGCAGATGCTACTGGAACAACTACTTATAAATGGATTTCCATGTAAAACTTGTCCTTAGTGCTGACTGTTTATGTTGAGGTACTCTTGCAGGCTGTTGCTCTGGCTCCATAGCACTAAGTCATCGAAACAAAATAATTAAATAAATAAAATATTTTCAGGATGCAGAGAGACTAATTTGTCTTTTTGTATGGCACTGCTCTAAATGTAGTGGCAAAATCAGTTTTCTACCTGTTTGCGAATTAGTGCCAAAGTCTTTCAGAGGGAGGGCAGAGCACTCAGAGGTGAGGCAGTGATGAAACCTCACCTCTTCCTCTTCTCCACATTGCTAACAGCCAGAGTTCGGCATTAGGAACAGTTTTGTTATCTCACACTTTTTTTCCCCTCCAAGTGTGACAAATGTGGTGACCCACATGTTTTCAACAGGTGAATAATATCCTCATCATATCCTCTTTAAAAAACATGACATTTGAAATATTAGCTGCCTACATATAGGAGAGAGATGGTCTATTGATAAGTGAGTTGAGTTGTTCATTGCCACTACTTTTCAGGTTGGTAGTAAATATAACTATAAATCTGTAGAGGGATTACTTTGTGGGAAACTCTCCATACAGAGAAAACAGTAAAAAATAAAAACCGGTTTCAACTAGAACACTGTATTAGAAAGAACAGACCTCATCACTGTGGTTTGTGAAAGATTTGCAGCATAACAAAGAATGGCTTATTCTTAAAATAAAAAAAAGATGTAAGAACATTATATATAAGCAGAATCATGGTTGATGTCTAACGAACGTAGTTGAATTATGTCCTTTTATTATATTTTAAATTTACAAAGTTTGGTTAGTGGGATGTTGTTACACTTAAAAGTACCTTAAAAGTGTTTTTATAGACTACAGAATCCATGGTTGGAGAGGACATGCATTTTTGGAGATACAGAAAGATGGATACAGTAAAGTATTTGCAGACTCTAAAATGGCCTTGTAGACATTGTAAAAATAATGAAGGCTAAGAAGGCTAGATATTCAAGGTGAAGCTTTTACTGATTTTCACAACTTTTCAGCTGAATTAAAAAATTAACTTAGAAGTTTAAGTATTTTAGCTTTTGTAAGAAATGGGCATGTGCTAATGTTGTCTCTAAGAGCTTTGCGAATTCTGTTTGAAGCTGAACACGAACCCTTTGGGTATACTATTTATGACTGCAAAGCAACTTCCTAATTCAAAGAGAGACAAAAAAGACTTATAAAGACTCATAAGGCTTTTTCAACATCAAACAGCTTTTACTAAACAACATTTTGATGAGTTAAGTGTGAGTGAGTCAGGGACATATGGATTAAATTTCCCTTAAAACACATTTGGGTTTAAAAATTAAGGGGAAAATCCTGAGCAAAATGCATTTCAGAGAATCCAGAATGTTTAAAAGATATTTTCCCCTAAATACAAATTATCAGGTTGATTCCAGTCTAGTTAGACTTTGTAATTAAAACATCTTAAGTGTAACTTTTAAGGAATTTTTTTAAAATACTAGTTTTTTCAGGAAAAGAATCTTCATTAATCATATTAGAATTGGACTGTGTGGAATAGTTAGGCCTGACTCAAGCTGACATGATCTGAGTCAGAATTTATCTGCATCTATGAAACAACTGACCTTGTTCTCATCTATAGTATTTATATTCTTATTCCATTAAACAATTATAGTAATTTTTTTCTGTGCTTTCGGCTTATATTCCTTTTTATTCTTTAAATAACACATTTCCCTGAAAAACTCTTAGTTTTTAGAATTCTGTTGTTCCTTTCATTTTATTATTATAATTTTCTAGACTCTTTGAGTTCTTCCTTCTTGTATGCCCTATACTTTGCTTTTATCTTCCTTTCTTATTAGCTCAGTTTTTAGGTAACATTCACTCCTTAAATAAGCAAGTTTGCCTCTGGTAGATGAATATTTCAAGTTAGAACATTTAAAGGCCTAAATTATCTATCTGATCATCTTAATTGTCTACTTTCACTTATTAGGGTACGCATATTCTATACCATAATTCCTGGTTATTTGAGTTGCTGAGTAGGGGTAGCAGAACTGATTCTCCTGCTGACTTTTTTTTTCCTATCAGTCTCCGAACCCCAGAGTTCTACATAGTCACTAAGTATTCAAAAACTGTTACTGAGTAAGTAAATGAGTATGTGAAATGCAGTCAAATAGAGATTTAGGGAGGTAGGAATGGTCAACCTTAAAAAAGTTCTAAGTAAATAAGTGCAGGGGGCCAACTGTACAGTGATGGATGGTAATTAGAATTGTGAAGGTGATCACTTTGTATTTATACAGATGTTGAATTATAACGTTGTATGCCTGAAACTTTCATAATTTAAAAAAATTCTAAGCAACAGTTTCCTCCTCCGTCCCTATCATTTGATACCTGCTTTTAGTTTGAATTGGTAGAACAGAGATTGTACGAAATGCAAAGATTTGACTGGTTAACAATAAGAAAAACAGTCTGAACAGCTACTGCCCTCTAAACATCAGTGAAAGTGCATGGGAACTGTGATGAGCTTCAAAGGTGAGTCACGTGGGGAAAGTGATTGTCATTTAGGAGAACCTCCCACTGACCACATTCTATTTCTCTTAGTAGACCTCCCTTATTTCTATATTTTTCTCATTCTTAAATTCACATAACGCATTTCTTCTAAGTTTCGGATTCTTGACTTTGATTAGAGTATGTATGCGTGTGTGTGTGTGTGTGTGTGTGTATGTGTGTGTGCGTGTGTGTATGTGTGTGTGTGTGTAAAGGATTGTAAATCTACCATTTTGAAACCCACCCCCACAAAAAATCCAACACTTACACTCTAACACTTCTTCCCCATGTTGCTAGTTCCCTATACTAATTATTCTTTTTAAAATATTCAAAATAACATTATAGTCCATTGGTTATAGGACATCTTTTCCATGTGATAGAGAGAGTTATTATTTTTTTGATTAAGAGTCACAGTGGTATCTTGATGTTAAAAATGGGGACCTTAAGAGACATTTAGTTAAAATGACATAATTAGTAGAAACTGGGATGGAACCAAGATTAGCTTAACTTTAGATGTTCATACACTAGAAAAGACAAGTAATGAACTGAGTCATTATTTGAATGATTTAATTAGTATGAACATATGATCTGATAATTCAAGCTCCCAAATACTTAATTTCAAGAGCTCAAAAGTTTTGTCTCTTTGTTCTGGTATAAATTAACTAGATAATTATCTCAGCTCTCCAGTTTACCTATAATGAAACTTTTTCAATGGGAACATTTTAAGGGCAAGTAATGTTGTTACATTTCTTCATGGTTCAAAGGTACATGGGATATGGTTGATAGCCTTAAGAAATTTACAGTCTAAAAGGAGGGATAAAACATATAGAACAGCATCTACAAAACAACGCTTTATGTAATAAGTGTCTTAAGATTAATATAATCAAAATTTGGGGGGCAGTTATAATAAAAAAGATAGATAATAACCAGCATTGGGAAGAATGTGGAGAAACTGGACCCTCCCACACTGCTGATGGCAATTAAAATAATGAAGCCACTTTGGAAAACAGCCTAGCAGTTCCTCAAAAAGTTAAAAATAGAGTAATTATTTGACCCAGCAATTCCATGCCTAGGCACATACTCAAGAGAAAAAACTTATGTTCAAATAAAATGTTGTAAATAAAAGTTCATAGCAGTATTGTTAGTTATAACAGCCAAAAAGTGGAAACGAACCAAATGTCCATCAACATTTGAATGGATAAATGACAAAGAATGGATAATGTGGTACATTCACACAGTGGAATATTATTTGTCATAAAAAAGATATACATGTTATGACATGGATGAACCTTGAAAACATCATGCTAACTAAAAGAAGCCAGTCACAAAAGACTGCATATTATATGATTCCACTGATATGAAATGTCCAGAATAGGCAAATCTATGGAGACAGAAAGTAGATTAGTGGTCCTCTAGGGCTGTGGAGGAAGAATGGGAAAGTTGGGGGGAATAGCCAAAGAATATGAGATTCCTTTTTGAGGTGATGAAACGTGCTAAAATTGCGGCAATGGTTGCATAACTGTGAATATACAAAAATCATTAAAATCATTGTGCACTTTAAATGGGTCAATTGTATGGTATGTGAATTGTATCTCAATAAAGTTGTTGTCAAAAAATGTTATGGGGGGCTTCCCTGGTGGCGCACTGGTTGAGAGTCCGCCTGCTGATGCAGGGGACACGGGTTTGTGCCCCAGTCCGGGAAGATCCCACATGCCGCGGAGCGGCTAGGCCCGTGAGCCATGGCCGCTGAGCCTGCGCGTCCAGAGCCTGTGCTCCGCAACGGGAGAGGCCACAACAGTGAGAGGCCCGTGTATCACAATAAAAAAAAAAAAAAAAAAGTTATGGGGTGATAAGGCTGGCTAGTGAATATTTCACAAAGTATTTTATTTAAATAGGTATAAAAAAGGGTAGAGATTTTGATAGGAGAAGATAAGGGAGGGTGTAGATTAGAGATGTGTGAAGGATATTTCAGGTAAAAAGAGAAGTCTGGACATTGGCGGTGTGGGCTTGTAGAAAATCGTTTAAGTTATTTGACATTAAATACATGGGTGGATTGTTGGTAATAACAGCTTACATATACATAAACAAAACATTTTTAACAACTTACAGAACTGATAAAGCATGAAGGGCCATCATCATTAACATTAACTCAGAATTCTCTAAATTAGCAAAATTACTAACATTTGGAAGTAACAATAAAGGAATCCGTATGAATTCTAATTCTATTATGTAAAATATTTCTATTGTTACCCGCATATGTGACAGAACTACTACTCTAAAAGAAATTAAATATATTCTATTAGTGGGAGACAAGCCTTTCTATCAATTGAATTAAATCATTCACTTGTCAATTCACACAAATTTGAGTTAATTTTAAATTTTAGTTACTCAATAATTACTTGAAGAAATAACCTGCCAAGCTAAATTTCAAATTAAAATAAATAATTGAGATTTTAGATTAAAATCAGTTGAATTACACAAATTAATTTCAATGTTTTAAGTAACAATATAATTAGTAAGTTGAAATTTTTAATTACATATGAAATCTTAGGTGCTAATTCACTTTGGTCAATCTCTACAAACTAAAAAAGCAATTAAAATAAATTAAGTTAGGTGTTATTAATGTAATAATTGATTGGCATAGTTCTATATTATAATCATATTAGCCATTTGCAACAATACATAATAAATTGAGTAATTACTAGTCACACATATTTAACTTGCCTCTTGAGATGAACAGCTTGGGAAGAAAGGGAACTAAAAGTGAAACAGAAAATTGTATGACACTTAAAACTGTAGAACTTTGCAGACATCGTATCTTTATTAAAACTAGAAAATTCCAAGGAAAATGGGGAAAACATGAGAAAGGGTCAATGTTTAAATACAGTTGTGCTGAAAATACCCTGTCAGATTTTTTTAACTTACTAGATGATTTTGGGGAACACATATATAAAACTAAAATGAATTATTATGCTTATTCATAAACTTCTAAGTATATCTACATATTTATTTAAAGACACTATTTTGTGTATTTTAGTTTGTGCCATATACTACATATTTTTAAGGAAATACATTATTTTATACACTTGTTAACCTTATGCAAGCTACTTAAATTTGTCTTGACCTCTATAACCTCATTTGTAAAATTAAGGTAATAATAATTGTATCTACCTCTCAGGATTGTTGTGACTATTAAATAGGTTATTGCACATGAAGCCCTTCAAACACCACCTGGTTCCTAGCAAGACATGCTGGCTATACTTCCTCTTTTTTTTCTTTTTATAAACAGAAACTGATCCTAAGAAAGACATTATTATTTAGCAAATTTTGACTTCTGAGACAGAGATAACAATTATTTGGATAAGAATTTGTTAGAGCAACAAAAAAGTTATGTATTTATGTGGTTTAAAACTTATAGCTGATTTTTTTTAAAACCTAAGAATACTGGTTCATAATTAACTTCCAAAATTATTATTATTATTATTATTATTTTGCAGTATGCGGGCCTCCCACTGCCGTGGCCTCTCCTGACGCGGAGCACAGGCTCCGGACGCGCAGGCCCAGCGGCCATGGCTCACGGGCCCAGCCGCTCTGCGGCATGTGGGATCCTCCCAGACCGGGGCATGAACCCGCGTCCCCCGCATCGGCAGGCGGACTCTCAACCACTGCGCCACCAGGGAAGCCCCAAAATTATTTTTATGTGACATTGTCACTATCATGGCAGTCCAGATTAGTAAGTAGGCTTCAGCATAACGTTAGACACCTATATATTATACAGACTATTTCTGTGACTGTTACTTCTCCCTTCACAAAATATCTATCCCCTACTTCTTTTCTACTGCATTCAAAGTTCAGGGTCACATTTGTGCACTGCTGATTTAAACATGAACACTGTAGACTAAGTAGAAGATCAATATTTTAGGACAGTTTATAAGATTTTTCAGACACGAGGATTCCACAGAAAGAGTATGAGTTAGGATTTGGTGGATAGGGAAAAGAGCAAATCTGCTCAAAGAAAAATCTGTTTAAAAGACAGAAGTTGTAGGAGTATTGATAGAGACCGTTGGCTAAGATTCGATTTTTAAACAGTTTATTTCAAGCCTGCTTTCATTGCTCTTTACATATTTTAACTTAATGTTATTTTGAGAATTTTGTTTATAAGCATAAATTAATATTAATAATTACTCAAGCTACCATTAAAAGAGAGAAATATAAAGGAGTCATTAATCATTACCAGATTTTGTTTCTGGTATTAGTGAGCATATCTCATCATAATAAACTTCAAGGTACTAGCCAAATTTGTATCAACTAATTACCTTTAGTGGGAACTAAAGACCAGAGATGCTAAACTAAACTGTATAATTATTGAACATATCTGTGAGGATATGTGAATGAGGAAAGGCAACAAATTACTTCAAAAGGTCAGAAATCGTGTTTGTGAATTTTCTCTAGTTCTTTAGGATCAAGAATAAGACCAGAAAATGAGAAAACAATCTGTGGCAAAAAGAAATAATGGACTTCATTTGCTTAAATTGCCAAGTGGCCTCAGATAAAAATCTCTGAACTACTAAAAAATCCCACAAAAACAACAATACTAACTTGAACATTTCCTCAGAAATTCAAGGTAAACATTTGTTCATGGACTTAAGATTAGTTTTAAATAGGAAAAATCGTTTTCATGATACAGAATTGCTAATAACATAGGCATATCCAGGAGCTGGTGTTAGAATAACCTTATTAAACATTTTCTAAAAGAGGAAGAATAACGTTCCTCTCCAGTTTACAATTAACATCTTCTCTTTGGTAAAAGTGAGAGATTTCTAACTGGCAGAAATATTGTTGGAGACTTTCCTAATGCATGCCAGGTAATTTTCAGCTCAGTTCTGGAAACAGGAGCGCTATTTTGTAAACATAATGATGAATGTAAGTCCACTTCTCTATTGTCATCTGCCACTCCAATGTTGTATGGGGTGAAAATATAGAATAGAGGTAAGATTCAACCACTTTTGAGACTCTAAAGCAGGAGTTTTTAGCCTGAGATCTAGGATATGATTCCACAGACTGGATTCCAGGGGTCAGTGAACCCTCTGATACTGTGTACAAGATTGTCTGTGTACCTTCATGAAACAATCTGCTTTCACCAGATTCTCAAAAGTGGTTTAAAAACCAAAAATGGTTATATGCCAACACTAAGGTATATACAGTCCACTGGGCCATTGTAGATGCTGTTCTGAACTGACCTTAGACGAGCACCAGGACAAAGTGAAAACTGAGGGTGGGCAGGTGAAAGTATGTCTCCTAGTAGTGGGGATTAGCCATGCGGGGAGAGAGGAAAAAAAAGAGAGATGGGGAGGGACATTCCCAAGAGTGACAGCAGGAAGGAAATGGCTATTTCAATGGTCACCTGCCCGAAGTGGCTATTTTTCACAGCTGTTAGCATGTTAGTCGTATGTGAAGTCTACCATCCCGTTCCCCCCGCCAGCCCCCCAATTATTTAGGCAGTTAGATGGGAACAGTTTATGCTATCCATTATTTCTCCTATATTAAAAGTTGCTCTTCACTACACAGAAAGTAGATGCTATTCATTTATCGTTAGTTTGATATGTATTTTCCTCTTTTCAATACTAGAAATGAGATAAATTATTAGCATTCACATGATTGAGTATTGCTCCAACCACTGGCTCTAGCTTATTCATCAGGAGATAGATTTTAAATTCAATAACTTTGTGTGCATTTATTACTTACAACAAATAAAAAAATATTTAAAAATTTACCTGCAAGATTGTCGATTTCCTTCTCTTGGAGCAGACTGACTGCATCGTCATCTCCTTCCAGCATAAGCTCTGTCTCTGCATTCTGATTCACTATTGCTTGACTCCGGAATGTTTTCTTAGACTTTACTACATCTTCTTCAGTGCCTAATCACAACCAAAACATAATAATTTAGGTCATTGTGATTTACTTTCTTATAAATCCATTACTTTCTTATAAATATATGCTGCATTTACATACTACTTTCAATTATAGAAGATTTTTACCTTCTTTATCTTGTTTGGCCTAAGTAACTCCACGAGAAAGGCAAGGGGTGTAATCACCTGCTCTTATGTTGCAGATGAGGAACAGGCTGAGAAAGCTACATGCCTTGTTGGGGAACCTAGGACTTGGGACTCTAAGATCACTGCACTTTCTACCAAAAATCTGTACTTCACCACAAACCTGGTTTTCTGATCCATAAAATTAAACACTTTTACACAATTATACTTCAGTGTGAATTAGATAATCAACTGATCAGATCATTTTTTAAAGTAGGTAAGTATGAAGAAAGCATTCACATCTGAAGGGAGAAATGATTGTTACTAGGAAGCTACAGAAAGGCAGAGTAAGGAATGATGTAGATGTATAATGTACATCAAAACAGCTATTTCCTTAGCAATGGATGAAATAAATGATGGTTTTCTAAAGTGATATCCTTATTTTGATATAAAAAATAGTACAAAATGCCAAAATTCAAACACACAAAAAATAGAAAAATTGAAATATAGCAAGAGTTGACCTAGCACTAATTTGTTAATCAAGGCGCAGGTTAGGAATTACAACACAATTAAATCTCTCATGGATTTGACTGCTTAACAAATATTTCAATATTTGCATTCAAACATCTGCTTTGGCAGGTGCCATTGAATCTGAAATTATCTGAGCTACAAGTAAATTATATGTATACAGCTAAGAAATACCTTTATTTCATGTCACTTGAAGTTGGAATTCAACCTGGAAGATAATGGTGTAACTTACTGTGTTCTAGCTTTAGTATTAGGATATAGGCTTCAAGGAGCAGCATTAACTAGAGAAACACCTTCACATTTCATTTGGTATAGTGGATATATTCCTGAATATGTGAGCCTAATAAATCACTGCTACACAGTATTTTTGTGTCATAGTTTAGGGGATGTTATGGTATTGTGTACACATGCAATTACTCTGCAAATCTTGTCATGCCTTTGGCCAAAATCCTCTCCAGTGAACAATGAATACTTCCGGTCAATTCTCCTAGGCCCAGTACAGGACTTCCAACAGTCCCTTATTGCCTGTGGATATTTGCTCTACCATTTTCTTGGACGTGCATCTAGCTGTGGTAAAACTTGCATTGTAAACCAGACTGTTAGCTTCTTTCTTTGCAGCTTTCACATTTCTTTTTGTTAGTGACTCAGAGCCAATTCTGTTTGCTAAAACATTAACAAATCGACACAAAGGTAGCCCAGAGAGGAGTAAAAAACACATGTCGAGGAACACTGCATGTCATGACAGCACTGTAGAGTGTCACTGGCTGAGAGGTACCGTCTGTCATCCTAGCTCTTACTGGACAATAGCCTCTAGAGAGCATGGTTTAAATACAGCTTAACAATATAAAGTAACAGATTGTTAAATATATCTTTCAATAAATACTTCAGAGACATACAGATCAATGCTACATGGAAGGTCAGGGGAATTAAATGGCTTATATGTGTAGTCCTCTTTCACTGGCCCACAGATGATTCTTATTTCTGGAATAAAAGCTTGAGGATTGATTACTGAATGCTCCAGAACCTTATCTTAATTTCATTTGGATTCTTGGTGATATAAAGCCCGCACAACAGTAATCTTCTGGGGACAGATATCTTTATACATTGTTTGCTTCTTGGGTAGTAACTTAATTTGAGAAACTTGGAGCTTGCATCATCTGAGAACAAAGAGGCAAATCCAGTGATTAATAACCAAGAAATCTCTCCTGAGGTCTTTATAGCCATATTTCTACTAGGCATCTTCAGCTGGATATTCCTAGTTCCACGTTTCCCTAACTGAACAAATTATCTTTTGCTTCTACACCTTCTCCTGTTTTGATCTACCCACTTAATTAAGCCACAGACACAGGATTCATTCTGTAAGGTGACGGACTCGACCCATCTCAAGCCATTATCATTCTGGTTTAGAAGGCCTTAATAGCTCCCTTATTCACATCACCCTCCATACTTTTGTCAGAGTATTATTATTAAACACTAATAAGTTGAGAATATTTTCCTGCTTAATATTGTGTGTTAACCCCTCCCAATCAACAACACTCAGTGCAAGGCTTCTACTCTAGGATACAAATCTAAACGCCTTAGCATGACTGATTAAGGCCTTTTACCTTCTCATTACCAGTTTTGTCTTAGTTTTTCTTACTCCCCCATGAGCAATACTGGACCATTTACAGCTTCCGAAATGTGTCATGTTTTCTCAGACCTCTTTACCTGTGCTAAAAGTATTCCCTCAATATGGTATGTCCCTCCCTTCCTCCTTTGTTCGGCTAATTCTTACTTAACCTTCAAAACTCACCTCCTTCGGGTGCCTTTCCTAACCAATCCATACTTTCATAGTCTACACAGAACTCAACCACACTGAGTGGGTGCTATCTGTTATGTGTATGTCTTCTCCACTGGGCTATAGCCTCATTCTACAGCCTCAGCGCCTGGTACTCAGCAGGTGTGCCATGAACACCTGCTGAACGGAAGTTCAAGTCTACCCACCCAGAGTTCCCCACTCTGATTTCTTAAGGCAGGTTTGTGCGCACTCTCCCACATGCTGTTTTTTCTGGCCATGCAGCGTGGCATGTGGGATCTTAGACCTCAACCAGGGATCGAACCTGTGTTCCCTGCGTTGGAAGTGCGGAGTCTTAACCACTGGACCGCCAGGGAAGTCCCATCCCTTATGCTTCGTAAATCCTGCTACTCTAGTAGTTATATGTATTATAATCGTTTGTGTGCTTGTTATCTCCCCACAGCCTGGAAGCTCCTTCCTGGATGACTAGAAACATCCTTCTGTCTTTGTAATCCCAGTTATTAGCACGCTGCCTGGGACACAGCAAGTCCTCATAAATACTGAATAAATGAATAACCTGAAACATATTAGTTACCTCTGGATATCTCTTAATCTGAAGATTCCAGGATATCTCAGAGATTCTTGGTGAATTGCTTTCAGGTTGAGCGCTTATTGAAGAATCTATGAATTCACATGAAAGGGAACTTGGTTCTTTACATGAAATAGTCAATAAAGCCCTTTATGCATGAGTCAGCTTAATAAAGCAAGTTCTTCCTTGTATCACAACTGTGTGCATTCTGCTTTGTCTTTTTAAAGAAAGGCTTTACATTACTCTTGTGTTATTAAAAATATAAAATAAAATCTTCCAATCTTAGTCAAAGGAATGTGAGCTCTCAAATGTATATCATATTTGAGAAATGTACATTCAATTTTATCCCCTCTAGTTTTAAAGCAGTAAAACAATTATGTCTTCAAAAGATAAGTAGTAAACTAATCCCTACCAACACACTGAACTTATCGTCCCTGTTGAAGTGCTATCAGTTTGCAGCTCAGTAAACTTCCTGATTTTTATGATACTGCACCAAACATTTACCTAAATAAAAGTGTATGAGATCCAAAGGTGCTTTTCAATCACAATATCCTTTATGAATTAGACTTTCATTTATCAAAATTACAGGCAAAAAGAGGTAAGGTCTCAAAGGGCTGTCTCATTACAAGGCTTATAAACACTGTCCTTAGAAAGAATTGGTTTAACACCCAGCAAATCAAAATCTGATTGGGAAGAGAATTTATTTGAGATCATCTATCTTCAGAAGACGTGTTAGACTGAGTGCACTTCTTGGCCTCTTTAGCCATTCATCAGGAAATTAACAAGCGAGTACCACAAACCACCAGAATGCCTTAGCTTTGAAAATGTGAATTATGTGTTAAGCTGGATAGGCTGGACATACACCCTTATTTTCTAAGAAAACATTAAAATGCCATAAAATTTGAAAGGTTTCAGAATAAAAAATTCCACCAAATTATAGATTAATGAAGCCAAATCCAAAAATTACACTTATTTTCCACATCATGTTACAAATAACAAATACAGGAAAACATCCTATACACATTAGATTCCTTAGTAAGTAAATATGCTTAAAGCTCTGTATGTGAAAATGCCATCTAATATAGAATACTGCATTACATGAACTTAAATGAAGCTCCTCTTTTGTAATATTTCTCTTAATAATAAGGATCCACGTGAAACAAAGTATATTTTAAAAGTGAAGTAACGAGAAAATGATGTTTCTGTTTTTAGTACTGTTATTATACTCTAGCATTATTACTACTATAATAATAATTATTAATTATCATTTAAAATTATATTGTTATTTTAAACAAGGGTAAGTCAAAATATAGAAGTGATAAATTGGAGACATTAACTTATCTTGATAATATTCAGAGAATATGTCTAACTGGAAAGTCTGGGCAATTAAGGCAAAGAAATTTCATTTGCCCATCATGTCTTTTTCTATTGATACACATAAACAGTTAATGTAAAGAAAAATACTATAAAGTAGTTTATTTCTGTTTAAGGAATTATTCTATAGACAACTCCAAAACATCTATACCAATAAGGAAAAAAGTAATTTATAATAATAGGGAAACAATAAATCATGTCTGTGTGGTTAACGCACGAAGAGAAAAGATATAAACCCATAACAAGCCAATTTTAGTGTAGCAGGGGCTTCTTACCAGTTTTATATTATAGTTATCATTTATTTTCCATTGAGTATGGAAATATGGCTTTAATTTTCATTTATTAAAATGATACATGAACATACATGTGTATCTACCTACCTATCTACTTATCTACCTATATTATGTATATCTACTCTGTAAGAACACATTTTCCATGTTATTTGATCTGTACAATTTAAGTACATGGTGTAAGACTCATGAGCTGGCCCCTGCTTATTTAATATCTCACTAATTTACCGATTTGACCTCTTCACACATTATATTCCCCAAGAGCTGAATGCTTCTGTTCCCAAAGATGCCACACTGTTTCAGACCTTTAAGTCTGACATGTGTAATTTCTTTTACATGGAATTCTCTTACCTGCTCTGTCGTTCAGAATGCAGTTTAGTTGATTTTTCTCTTCACTGTATAAATTTTGTATCTTATAAGTCAAAATATATTATTTTTTGATATTTTTCTTAAGTCTTTTATGTAGGTATTCTCGTATTAGATTTTAATTTCCAGTGTATCGAGTGTCAAAAAAAAGTGGCAATCAATAAATATTTGTTGAGTGAGCACATGAAAATACAAACATAATTTGCATATTAATCATTTTATATGTACAGTACTTAAGAAAAGTTACTTTTCTCTTTATGTCCTTTACAGTTTCCTCATAAATGAGTAAGGTGGACTGTGTGATTCTCAATTCTTACTTTATTTTTCCTGCAAACATCCATTAAAAAAGTATTTTACAAATATATCCAGACCAATCTCCTAACCTCAGTTTCCTACCCCGTTGAAAGAGAACCAAGTATTTTTTAACTGAACTCTCACAGGATTATTGCAATGTTGAAATAGACAATGAATGCTGAAATACTGTGAAATGTGTGAATATTATTTATATAATAAGCTCTCAAAATGTTTGTTAAAATGTTGATAAAATAAACTAACAAGAGTATTAAAAGTTTACTAAGTACATAATTTAAAAATGAACAAGAATACAACCAATGCTTTATTGCTTACAATAATGCTGCCTAAGATTTACATAAAGGGGGAAAAAAGCAGGCTGACGTGAGGATTTAAAAACTCAAATAAGATAACGGATGCGTCTAAGGTCTTATTAGCACAATACCTAGTCAATAATGAGTATTCAACAAATAATGGTTTCCTTTCCTTCAATTGGGATTAATCTTCTTCCCTCCATTATGCTGTTGTAACACTGTTTATATTCATTACAAGGCAATACGAGCCTTCAACACCTCCCCTAGATCAGATAATTCCTGAAGACAGCAAGGATAGTGTGTAGGCAGGTACCATGAAGTGTTTGTAAAGCTGAATGGAGTGTAAATAGCTTACATTAAAAACTGATTTTCCCTCAATAACCATATTATTCATTTAAAGATATTATTAAATAAAATTACATAAGCATCAATATATTTGACATGCATTTTTGATTTTGTATATAGGCATCTTAAGAATATAAGTGTTCTTAATATCTTGGATAAGGAAAAAACTGCTTTCTCAACAAAGTTGATATCTCAATTTGTTTTAGAGAATTATAAAGATGAGCCATTTAATACATACTTTTCTTCCATCACTGGAAGGAAATGGGAAGAATGGAAATTTAGTCTCATTTTAATTTTATCTAAATGTAATATCAGGAAATTCTAATGTTTCTAAACATCTTGAAATCAGTTTAAGATGGCAGTCTTTTTTGGAGGAGAAATTCTTTTCAATATACACCATTTCACAACATTTTTAGCTTGGGAAATGTGTTTTAACAAAAATCTCCCCTTACGTAAGAGAAAATGCTGCAATTCATTTTCAAACCTAAATACTTCTTTTAGGAGTATTAATGACACATAAATACTTTGGGAAATTTTAAATAGACATTACTTTTTCTCATTAAAGCTGAAATCAGAGCAACAAATATCTTTACAGAACAGCACTTTTAGTAACTCCAATGATATTATTTAATTTCCACTAAAAGGAAAAGATTTTAAGATAAATACTCCCAACTAATTACATTAAATATGGTGATATGATCTTGTGCAATAATACGTATGAATCAATCTATTACTGAGAATTTTACAATTTTGAACATTTTAAACAAGATGAAAGAATGGTTTTTGTTGTATTGAGAAACCTAACACTCAAAAATGTTTTATGTCAATCTTAATGTGAGATAAAAGCAGTAGTACATACATAGAACAAACTTCACTGTAACAATCATTTACTGAAAAGTATTTTTCTTTGTAAATAATTTAAATTCAAAATTAAATTTTGCCTTTGACTTTATAGCACAGACATAGTATTTCCTTTCTTAAGTAACGTAAATGATGATGACATAGAAGGAAAGACCTGCTGAAGGCCAAGGACTGAAAAAAAAAAATCATCTTCTGTATAGAACAGGATTAAAGAAAAAACAGTCTTTGCAATAGAAAAATCCTAATGGTAAGGACTGTTGGTGATACAGAATAAAAACACTATTTGAGGGCTTCCCTGGTGGCGCAGTGGTTGGGGGTTCGCCTGCCGATGCAGGGGGCACGGGTTCGTGCCCTGGTCCAGGAGGATCCCACGTGCCGCGGAGCAGCTAGGCCCGTGAGCCGTGGCCGCTGAGCCTGCGCCTCCGGAGCCTGTGCTCCGCAACGGGAGAGGCCACAACAGTGAAACGCCCGCGTACCGCAAAAGACAAAACAAAACAAAACAAAAAAACAACAAAACACTACTGGAAAGAATGACTGGAAAACTCAGCTCTTTTATATTTGATGTTGAGTCAGGAGCCTCACTTTATCAATACAAAATCTTTTTATGAAAGCAAGTATTTCTATAAATGAAATAGACTGTTTCTATTCAAATAAACAATTTCTATTTGTTGTTTCAAACACACTTTACGTAAAAATCTGAATAGTTATTGACTAAATTTAATTAATACAGATAAAAAATCTGGACAGTTTACACATCAAATTCTTCACTTCTTAGTTGTGAGTATTTTAGTCTGAATGCATTGGATTTAACCATGGTTCTCACTTCAATTCATTTCTGTTGACAGAGAATATATTTTGTAATTCAAAATAGATATTATCTATATCACCATAAAACTACCAAGATACCAGCTTCAAATTTATAATGAATTTGATTCAGAAATGGTAATGCTTACCTGAATCAATAACTGATATTACTAATTATGGTCCATGTTAATACATTGTTATATCACATAAAATTAGAGTACAGCATGAGTAACTTGTACAGACTTTCGACTGTTTTAAACTAGACATAAACATTACATCTGCAGGTAGGCTGTTCTCTGAAAAGCTTGAAGAACTTATTTCAATGGCAGAGTAAATATCCAGAATTAGCAATATGGACATTAATAAGATGGAATGTTCACAGATTATTATTCTAAGTGGTAAGTTCTTATTCACATTAGTTATGCTTGTAAATGATTTACTGGACTATAAGAAATAAAAGAAAATGGCTACCTAACATCAACAGTTATTGCTCTGTGGAGAAGGACATCAAGGACACTTGCAAGTAAAAGAATTGGATCAATATTAACGTGATTTTCATTTCATGCTTCCCCAACTCCAGTAAGCTGACAATATACTCTGATTATGTGAACTGCCTCAGAGTAACACAGAAGAGGTTATTAGAGCAAGAGGTGGAAAGGGAATGCACTTTTTATATTGACAGGCCTGCTAATAGAGTATACTGATTTTCAAAGACATGCAATGCATTTTTACAATTTGGTTCTGACAGCAAAAACGGAATTTCATTTATTCCTAATTCAAAATATTCATATATAAGTAATATTTCTTAGAGCAGACCAACAAAGGGGATATTCATAAATAGCATTTTTAAACAGTAAAAATGCAATTAAAAAGGGTACAAGAAAATATTATTGAATTTAAGTACAGCATTATGTAACTATGAAATGCTAACTTAATAATCTTAATGGAGTAAATGTAGAAAACTGCATTCTATGCTTTTTAAGGGAAATTTGATAAGCCATATTTTAAAAATATACATGATGATAAACATAGAATCTCTGTGGTAGGAGAATATTATGTGGTAGGATTTTGATTAGCCATTAAGTTAGGGTGATTTTAAAATATTTTAAATAGGATTTCATTACATTGAAAATCACATGGCACACTTTACCTGTGGAAAAAAGTGCTAAAACATATAGAAAACTTGGGCTAGTTTGGAACCCTCTAAATATCATGAAGAGCAGAGATAATGCATTATTCATCTTCGTGACTGTCTGAGTACATAGCATAGTGTTTGGTCCTTATATTAAAGTATGCTTAGAAAAAGACCAGCAGGAATAAATACATTAAAATGGTAAAGGCAGCTATCTTAACGGCTGTCTATGAGTGACTTTTTCCCCCTTCTTTAAAATTGTTTTGCGTTTTCTGGATTTTCCACAATGACTATGTTTCTTTTCAGGAAGGAAGGAAGGGAGGGAAGGTGGAAGGAAGGAAGGAAGGAGGGAAGGAAGGGAGGGAGGGAGGGAGGGAGGGAGGGGAAAATGAACAAAGGAAAAAAACCTTTCATCCTGAGTCAAGAGGGGTAGATAGCCAATGAGTAGCAGAATGGAAGGAAGAAAGTTTTGGCATTCTTGGAATGAAAGAAAAGATGAACTGGACAGCTTGAATGAGGGCTTAAAGGGTGGGGAGACTTCCCCTGGCAGTGGATGGCATTAACCTGGGGAATGATGCTTGGTGTTTCTTTTCTAAGCCTGACACAAAATGCAGTGTGGAAAATTTACTTTAAAACTCTGAGAAATGGCGGGTAGGAGATGTTTTGGATAGATAAGCAACTGGTTCAGAGACATGGAAGGAAGACGTAATTAACAGGAATTTCTCTTTAACTATTAAAAACTGGGATAGCTAAGAGATGGTGCTGGTATAGGTTATCGAAAGCACTTTTAAAAACACTAAAGACTTTCCGGACGCACAGGCCCAGCGGCCACGGCTCACGGGCCCAGCCGCTCCGCGGCATGTGGGATCCTCCCGGACCGGGCACGAACCCGCATCCCCTGCATCGGCAGGCGGACTCTCAACCACTGCGCCACCAGGGAAGCCCTAAAGACATTTTAAATTATGTTTTTATACATGACATTGAATGCACAGTCTGTGAACGACTCTAAGTTCACCTGTACTGATAAATCTCTGTGGATGACAGGCTGTACGACTGGGCCAAAATTTAGCAGGTAAACTTTTAGAGAGGGGAGGTTCAATAATGCTCATACACTTGGGAAAATTCCAAATTTATCTACAGCAACACACTGTATAGGAAAATCACGGTATTTAGATTGAGATTTTGCTCTATCTACCATTTATTAGTTAGCATGCCACTTAATTTCTATAGTGTGTCATTTTCCCAAATAAAAATCCTTTAATAGCTCTGTCTATTGAAAGATCCCTTCACAGTATAGTTCCAAGCAGCCTTTTCAGCTCATCTTTGTACGATCTCCCCACACTATCTTGTGTTCCATCAAGCAGCACCACTTTCATTCCCTGGACACATCATGTTGTGCGGTCCCTTCCTCCATGTTACCACCACCTCACTTACTGTCTTGGGTAGATATCCATTTATCCTTTCAAGTTTAGCTAAAATTTATTTCTTCAGTTAGCCAGCCCTCTTCACTGAGTTTGCATACCATTTTTAATACAACTTGATGAAAATATCTATCATACTGTATTTTAATTATTTATAAATGTAATTTTATGTACACTTTATAAAAATTAGTCTAAAAATATAAGCAAGATTATGAGCAGCTCCATGCCACTTAGCAATAGATCTCTTACTATAATTTTGTCAGCTCCTTATCTTTAGTGGCTTTTGATGCTCTAACTGGAAATAAAGTACAGACATAAAAAACATATTTCAGAATTTGAAAATGCTGTACTTATAGACCTATTCTGTAGACTATCATACTTCAATGCTGTTATTGAAAAGGATGAATGAATGTGGTTAAAATACTGTGTATGTTGAAATGAATGAATTATCAATTAAATAAAAGACAGCAACTAAGTACAAAAAATTGTATTAATGTGGATGCTTTAAATGGAATAGGTGAAAGATATGATTCCTGTCCTCAAGTGGTTTTTCTTTTATCTCAGAATATAAAATACTTAAAATCAAAATACTTTCTGATAACTTTACAAGGTGACCTATTACCAAGTGCAAAATATTGAGGTCATTCAAAGAAGTAAGTTAGGGTCTTTTATGCCTCCATGTCTTGGAAATTTCTGTTATTAACTCTGCTCTTCCCTGCTTACCTGGTAAATTCCTAATCTTCTTTCAAGTCAGTTCATAAGTAATTATTTCTGTGAAGCTGACTCCAACCCAATAGGTCCAGCGTTAGTCACCTTCCCTGCGTTCCTTTATGAAGTACCACCTCCCTCTACGAGAACTGCTTATTTCTTTCCACTAGACCAGGATTTTTCAACCTAGGCACTGCTGATGTTTTGGGCTGGATTTTGGTTGTCATTCTGGGGAGCTGCCCAGTGAATAGTCAGGTATTTTAGCAGAATTCTTGGTGTCTACCCTTTAGATGCCAGTAGCACACGCTGACTTCCACCCCTGCTGAGACACACTGCACTAAACTATGTGCTGTGAGAAGGCAGAAATTGTGCCTCAGCCTCTGTATTCAACATTTAGTGCATGCACGGCATGGACAAGATATTCAATAAATGCTTTTAAATTAATGAAGCCACTTGATTCCTCTGAATCAGTTTAAAGCCTTCCATCTGAAGCTTCACATAAAAACAGGGGAGTTGTTAAAACCTTTGTTGATATGAAAATGCTGTTACACAAAAACTTTAAAATGTGTTTTATAAGCATATTTTATAAGTCAGCATTTATATAATCCATTTAAATTATTTTAAGAGACTATAAAACCATAGGGTGAAGATAAGACTGTATTAAAATATGACACTGGCATCAAAAAAGAGCTGAAAGATGACTCCATGTATGCCTTTCTCTCGCTTGTAAAAAATTTACATCATTAACTTTTCAATAAATTATTTTAACAATAATCATATCATCTATTTCATTCCAGATATGAAGATTTAATTAATAATACACCAACTAAAACGGACATATCAATGAACAATAAGAAGACATTTGCTAGAGACTACATGGTACAAACAATAAACCACTCGGTAAAACAATCAAATCATCGTTTCCAACTATTATAAATGTAAACTCTTCAAAAACCTGAAGTCAGAATAAAATGAAGTCAGATAATTTGAAGCTCCTGTCTCAACAACTGTATATAGCTGCACTAGTACTTTTTTATTCTCGGTGTTTTCTTATTTCTTGATGGCTGCCAGTAGCACCTTACAGTAGCCATGCATACACCATCAAAACTAATTTAATTCCAGATTCACTACAGAGCTGCTTTTTATTCATCAAGGTCATATCTCGATGGCTTCACAAGCTTAGATAAATTGGGTGTTAAGCAGATACATCTCTGAGGAACCTAAGGATGTTCTCATTTGCAGTTCTCAGCATATCTTATTATTTATTGCCAAAGAAATGAATGATTAATTTTGTCATCTTTGCTCCATTTTTTTTGTTCCTCTGGCTAAAACAGCCTGCCCTCCTCTGCGAAGCCTGATCAGACCTATTTAGGATGATGGCTTTGATCGCAGACATGGAGCTTGAGATCTTAGGCTCTGATGAAACATTGCTCCACTATAATTTCATGGAAAGGGAACAGAGTCCTACATGGTAATAGACAATCAACAAAGACAACCAAACATTAAGATTTTAACTATTCTTTGACACCATAATCTTTCAGCATCAGAAATGGACCAAAATTTGTCTGGTTTAGGTTTTATTTAAACATACAAACAATATACAAAATCCTCCTTTTTCAATCATTTCCTTATTAGCTAATTTGCCCTGAAGAAGAAAGCCCTGCAGATCAGAAAATGAATTTATAGTTTAAAATATTTTCCTTATATTCTTCCACTGCTATGGTCTGTAAAATTCCCGGTAATCAATTAAATTTGCACTTGTATGAGATTTTACTATCAGAAAACACCCAAAAAACACATTCAATACATATGAAATTAGAGCATTAAACACCAGCAAAAAAAATTACATGCCTCTAGGTTTTTATTAATCACATTCCAACACTAGAGGCTGAAAAGTATATCAAATCACACCAAATCTTTTGCACATGACAACCTCATAAATTATTCAACTCATTAGTATTACTAAGAAGCATGAAAAACTCCATCAGTGTTAAGGATGTTTTCCAACTGAAAAAGGTCAACCAAAAGTTTTAATAATGAAATGGAAGAGAAAGCTTTGCAAAGCAAATATGAAGTACAATAACTGTCCTTTTTGTCTCCTTGGAAATATATCTAATTCTGATTATTTGCTCATTTAAAAGAAAGTATTGTTAATATATTTGTTTTGTGGCTCCAAATAAATTGCCTAAATAGAATGTCATGAAATTTAAATTACAGCTAAATGTTTCTGCCCATCACATTAAAGTTTAACTATAATTTAAGCTAAACTGTTTGAATTAAAGGAAAAGTCAAGTGATTCAAAACATTTTTGTTAAAACATTAAGCTTGCAAATTCAGTTTCACTTCTATTACAATATATTAATAGAGGCTCACATTCTTGAAACATAGTGTACTACAGGAACAGAGAGACATGACCAGTGATCAGATCTCAGGGATTGCTTTGATGGCCATGTAAATATTCCCTATTTAAGTAATTTTAGGTTATTCCCTCAGCTTGTACAACTTGGTTAAAATTCTGAAAACTTTGATCACTGATTCAAATACTTCTAGCCATACTGAAAGCTCCATTCATTAAATCTTTTGTTCCTAAAACAATTTTGTTGCCACAATGTAGATGAATAGAAAAAAATTTTTGACCATAGATTACTGCAGAGTTTCTGTGCATTTAATATTTA
Source organism: Globicephala melas (assembly GCF_963455315.2). Lineage (NCBI taxonomy): Eukaryota > Metazoa > Chordata > Mammalia > Artiodactyla > Delphinidae > Globicephala > Globicephala melas. The sequence continues at coordinate 11,203,906 of NC_083331.1, read as the reverse complement.
ACTTTCAAGGTAGAATTTGAGATACTTTAATTATTAAATTAAGAGGAAGAAATAAATTGAATTTCAATTTGTTCTAGAAGCTCTCTCAAAATTAGTAGGTTTGTGCTATAAATATACCCTTTATCTATGCCTACACAAACCAAAACATTAAATCTTTCAGATGTTAGTCTATACACTGCCAGACTTTAAGGTACTTAAAACACATTTAAATGTTTAATGGCAGGCAGAGTGACCAGATGATGGGCTGAGTTCTGTTAGTTTTATATGAATGTTCTGGCAATATGTGCATATAAAAGCCTTTCTCTAAAATATACAAAATATGTTTTCAATTAAGTCTTTCAACATCTATTTTCATTGGATAAAGTGCTTTGTAATAATTACTGACATTTACTTCCTATTCTTCTGAGGAAATACTTTAAACATAGGTTAGAAGGCACATTAAGAGTTTGGAAGAAGATACAATGTTATGTTTTTCTCTTGGCAGTTTGTAATTCCTCCTTCTATTTCTATGTACAGATCACCCCAGGGAGTACTTTCCACTCACCTCTTCATATCCTCCATATTTTACTCCCTACTCTCTACCCACTTCTAGAAGTTCACAAATGTGAAGTCAAAGAGGTGTGCTCTAGAGTTACTTTTGGAGGTAGAATTGTTTCTGTTCTCTTTTGTCTTCCACTACCCGACCTTAACCCCAAGAATGACCACGAAGTAAATCTGGCATGGGTACCATGTAGATGTCCTGAATATTTTATGGCATACGTGTGGTCTTTGTTCTAGATACGTATAAAATAGAAACATACCTTACTTTCCTTTTATCAAAGAACCCAACTCAGGAGAGATAACAGGTTTGGAATGCTGCTGATGATCCACTATTTCAAATTCATAAATCACTACATATTTTAAAATACGTTCATACTACACACAGAGGATGTTTACTATCACCTACATCTTTCATCTGTTTCAAAATCAGAATATTATTTTTTAATTTAGGTTCATTAACAGTGGTTACTATGTTACTAAAACATGACATGACAGTCTTAAAAAAGGTCAATATAGGGGCTTCCTTGGTGGCGCAGTGGTTGAGAGTCCACCTGCCAGTGCGGGGGATACGGGTTCGTGCCCCGGTCCGGGAAGATCCCACATGCCGCGGGTTCGTTCCCTGGTCTGGGAAGATCCCACATGCCGCGGGTTCGTTCCCCGGTCTGGGAAGATCCCACATGCCGCGGAGCGGCTGGGCCCGTGAGCCATGGCCGCTGAGCCTGCTCGTCCGGAGCCTGTGCCCCGCAGCAGGAGAGGCCACAGCGGTGAGAAGCCCACATATTGCAAAAAAAAAAAAAGTCAATATAAAAAAATTTAAATATGTTTCTTATAAGCTTTGACACTGGTTTAATAATAAAGACATTTTACAAATTGAACATACAAAATAAGGCATCCATTTTTATAGAAAACCAAAAGAAATATTTTTCTAACAGACCCTTTCTAAAAGCAACCTGTAGAACATTGAATGTAGTAATAATGTGAATCCTATATAATTAAGGTATTGGCAACACAGTGTCACTAATAATATCACTCTAGCCTAACCCCTATTACAAGGTGTCTTTAGATGTTTCTAATTTCTAATGAGATGAATTCAAGATGAATTGATGAAAATGCCTAAATGGTTGGGAATATGAAATGAAGTTAAAAATTTTTAAGTTCATATTATAAAGCATGCCACTTTAAGTAGATATTTCTAAGAATCTCTTCTGTAGAACATAAAGATAATAACTCATTTTAAGTTGGTGCTAAATCCTTAGGTGCTAGAATCCTTAGGTGATTTTTTTTGAGTTGATTAAAGAAATCCCCTACGGTACAAGTCAACTATAATTTTTTTTAAAGCACATTCTCTCCTGCAGTTACTTTTACTGTATAAAGTTACTTTTTAACTTTATCAATATTTTCCCTGTTCAATCCATCAAGAACATGAATGGCAACCTCTGTTATATATTAGGGTAAATTTTAAAACATATGGCTCATTTATTACTCTCAAATAAATAAAAATTAAAATAATAAAAACCCAAGTGATTGTGAGAACAAAAGTAGTCAATAACAAAAACATATGGACAGTGTTCAATAACGTTATTTTCTGAGTGTATATGGTTTATAAAATTATATTATCAATCAAACTTAAACTTTTTAGAGCATTTAAAAATAGGTAAACTGGGCTTCCCTGGTGGTGCAGTGGTTAAGAATCTGCCTGCCAATTCAGGGCACATGGGTTCGAGCCCTGGTCTGGGAAGATCCCACAGGCCGCGGAGCAACTAAGCCCGTGCGCCACAACTACTGAGCCTGTGCTCTAGAGCCTGCGAGACACAACTCCTGAAGCCCGGACGCCTAAAGCCCGTGCTCTGTAGCAAGAGAAGCCACCGCAATGAGAAGAGTAGCCCCCGCTCACCGCCACTAGAGGAAGCCCGCGCGCAGCAACAAAGACACAATGCAGCCAAAAATAAATAAATAAATTTTAAAAAAGTAGGTGAACAGAGAGAATAGCCCTATGCATACTTCTTGGTGGATAGCAATCTAAAGTAGCAGCGTTTTTATTTAATTACAAAAAGTATTTTGATATTTACTATTTATTGTACATTTTATAAAGGACAACTTAGGGTGCAGTTCTACTGTAGTGTGATAATGGATGATATCTTTAATGTTGGATGGTCTTTTTCAAACTTTATTTGCAATCCATTGGAGGCTGGGAACCTAATGGGCATACTGAGGCACGATTTATTTATTAAACTGAAAATAACAGAATAGAATAGGGTTAAACTACAGAATGCCATGTAATGAGATTATCAGTAAGACATTTGTTTCAGTTAAATACACAAGTATGTGCATGTGTATATGTATATACATAACAGTACACATATTTGCCTATATATTTCACGTATATATTTATATTCACACAGTATGCATATGTATATATACACACATACACACACAAATTATACGTAAAAATATATAAATCTGAATACACACTTACAGTAGTACATTGTTTTTTCCACGTTGGGTGAAAAAGTTTGAAAGATCAAAGTCTGAAAGACGCTGAAAAGGAAAATGATTTTACTCTTGTTTTAGGCTCTATGAGAAGGATGCTGGGTAATAACCAACTATGTAGAGGCTTCTAATCTATCACAGAGAAGCTGAAGAGTCTAACATACATCAAGTGGGAGAAATATTGGGTTGATTGAGTATAACTTAAATGATGCTGAAGGATAAAGCAGAACATAACATTTTTGGCTTATGACATGGAGAATTTTAAATGCTAGCGAAAAAAAAGAACTATCAACCACAAAGAGTCACCTCACATCCAGGAGTATTTTTGTGTGAGAGGCACTGGTACTCACCATATTCTATTGCAGCTTTGAGCAATGCTTCAGCATGAGTGGAGCCAAATGCATTACGGACAAACCGTCTCCTTCGACGAAGATCATCTTCCCAGTAATCCAAACGCCAGAAATCGTGCAGTTGGCTAAGAATGGGAAGATAAAAAACAATAATAACTATTAATAATGATGTATAACTGGAAGTACATTTTTTCAAGTTATATACGTTCACAGACTGCTTACACAATAAATTTTAAAAGCTTTGCACATTTTCTTTTTATAAGGATTAAATATTTTCTCTATTCAATTCATCAGGAACATGAATGACATTACATATTATAAACTATGGTAAATTTAACTCTTCTAAATTAATAACTAATACAGTTAAATCTTTATTTCTTTGGTCTCATTGGAAAATTAAGATAACTTTTGAGATATCTATGTTTTACAACTGTGTTTATATACATATGTTTCCTCTACAAATGAACAAAACTTAAAATAGTAACATTCTCATATTTTAGGCATTATAACATTCAGCTCTGCTTTCTTTACAATGTTCTTCCTTCTACTGAAAACATTCATCACTGGGCGTTTAGTAACAAATGCAGCATCAAATTACAAGTATTAATGGCACAGTTTGCATTCTTTTACACTGTTTTTAACAAGGCTTGTAAATCACAGGATAGACCTCACTACAAATAGTTCACAATTTAATGACCATGGTTTCTTAGTACACTGAATTAAGAACTATAAAATATTGCCCACTTGGATTTGGTGGAAGAATGATTAAAATAATGTGCTGAAATATTCATTGAAATAATTCCCTACTGCCCACAGCAACATGAGAAAAGTGCAATTTTATCCATTATTAATAATACTGAATTAGAGCTGCAAAAAAATGCCAGTACGTGGTAATTGTCTTGGTAAATTATTATTCTAACGCTAACAGAGTCCTTGGATGATTTTACAGCTTTCAGTTAATATAAACCATTAACAGCCATGGCCATCGTTGGTAACACTGTCTAAACTATGTTACACTTTAAACAATATTAAAAATCTACAAGATATTTCAGAAACTACTGAAATATGTTCGTTGTATATCAATGGAACATTTCATGGTATCATTTTTGTTTTCAATTTAATTTTAATAAACAGTGATAAATGCTACTGCTTGAGAAGTCTGTCTTTTTCTGTATAGTATCTGGAATAATATACTCAAAAGATAAAATTCTAATTTTCTTGAGCAGCACTATTCATAAAAACATATAAAATGCTTTCATAGAAGATTTGATTTCAGTTTTTATTTTGATATTTTACTGTAGGAGAACACTGTGTTTGATTAAGATGGAAACTATATATTTTGCTCATCATTATCTCTCTAGCACAACGTCTGGCACATACTATGTTTTTAATAAATATTCAATGAATTAATTAAAACAATTTTTTTTTACTTTGAAAATCTACAGAGAAGTATAGTCAGTGAGAACAATAATTTACTTCTGAAAAAAATTTAGATTTTATGGCTATTTAATTTTGTTTTCTATAGCTTAATTGTAAAAGAATATATCAATATAAGGGATATATAAAAAGAACATTAAAATTATAATCATTTAAAGTATAATTTAATATACTTGTTTTTCTAAACATAATAATTATAATTTTATTTTTCTGTCAAAATAATGATTATCTGGTGATTAATTATTATGAGTAGTGTACCTCTGTCATTAATTTAAAATAGGAAAATTTCTATCCCTACAAATACAGATTAATCCTAGTAGTTTAAAGAAGAAAATGCTAAAAGCTTGCTATAATGATTTTCCTTAAAAGTATGTTAAAATTAAGTAACTGAATTCACTAGGAGAGACCTGAGATGTAATGTTTTCTCAAATTCCTGACCACAGACATACTTTCCTCTATTCCTCCCATTAAGAACAACTAAAAAAAAAAATTTATACGCTACATATAAAACAAACGTAACAAAACTCTGAAATGTGGGGAACAGAAGGCAGACTGGCTAAGGACCACAGGGCCCAAGGAACAACAAAGTGGTGAGTTCCCTGGGTTATCTTTTTGTCTCATATACCCTAGATTTGGAGGCAAAGAAGCTAGCAACCCAGATCGACCAACAGGTACAGACAAAAAAAAAAAAAAAAGCCCCAACAAAAGCATGTTTCTCTAGCCGAAAGACCAGGAAAAGGGCATCCTAGGAAGCCAGGAAACTTTTAGACAATTATTTCCTCCAGCCAAACACCACAGAAAAACTATGCCTCTCATTCCCCCACACACACAATAGCAAAGGATGAGAGGGGAGCCTAGATCTGAAGCCTCCTGATGGTGTAATGAGGCGCCCTAACATCCAAACTGGGGTGGCATCAGAGAAGGTCATATAGGGAGCCAGGACTTTCACCTCTGCTGGCTGATGACAAGGTACCCCACCCTCAAGGAGTCACTCGAGACCATATGGAGAGACTGGATTCCCACGCCCTGTGGTCAGTAATGAGGCATCCTTCTCTCTTCCCACTGGGGTGGGTTGGGAGGAGACATAGTAGAGAGTCAGGACTTTTACTACTAACCAGCAGCAATGAGGCCACCCCCATCAGTGGATACCACGTGGGGAGCTGGAACTCCCACCCCTGCCAAGCCATCATGAGGAGCTACCCACTCCCTGGATGTCAGCAGAAGGGAAGCGGGGAACCTAGATTTCTATCTCCACCTGGCATTGAAGAGGCAGTGCGCCCCACTTGTCCTGGTGGAGTAATGTCAGAGAAAAGTCAGCTAAAATAGAAGATTTGAATGAGATAAAAATATCTCAGAAAATCAAAAAAAAAAAAATCCAGGTTTCGATCTCAAATTACTTGTCATACCATGAACCGTGACAGCATATTTCACATTCAAAGCTATGGTGGCCAGAGGAAGTGTAAAAGTTTTGTTATGTGCTAAAAGAACTGTCAACCCAGAATCCTATAACGAGTGAAAATATCCTTTAGGAATAAAGGAGAAATGAAAATATTTTCAGATGATGAAAAAGATTTGTCAGCCTCAGAGCTAGTCTAAAAAAATGGCTAATAGCAATCATGTAAACATAAGGGAAGCAATAAAAGAAGAAACATTGGAACATCAGGAAGGAAGAAAGGACATAAGCAAAGTATAAGTAAATATAATAGGATTTCCTTTTCCTCTTGAGTTTTGTTAATTATGTTTGGCTGTTGAAGCAAAAATTATAACACTGTCTGATGTGGTTCTAATTGTGGGTAGAGGTAATAGTCAAGACAAATATAAATGAGGGAGGGTAAAGGAATGTAAAGGGAGGTGAAGTTTCGATACTTCACTTGGAGTGGTAAAATGACACCACCAGTAGACTGTGATGAGCTATGTAGATATGATGTAATAATTAGAGCAACCACTAAAAAAGCTATACAAAGCCATGTGCAAAAAGTCACTATAGCTAATTAACTATCAGAAAGAGAAATCTGATACATTTACAACTGTATCAAAAAGAATACCTAGGAGTAAAGAGGCGAAAAGGCCTGTACAATGAAAACTAAGACACTGAATAAAGAAATTGAAGAAGACATAAAAAAGTGGAAATATAATCCTTGCTCATGGATTGAAAGAATTGATATTGTTAAAATGTACATGGCTACCCAAAGCAATCTACAGATTCAATACAATCTCCATCAAAATTCCAATGGCATTTTTCACAGAAATAGAATGAAGAATCCTAAACTTTGTATGGAACCACAAAAGGCCCAAATAGACAAAGCAATTTTGGGAGAGAAGAGCAAAGCTGTGGCATCACACTCCCCGATTTCAAACTATATTACAAGGCTATAGTAATCAAGACAGTATGATATTGACATAAAAACAGACACACAACTTAATGAAACAGAATAGAGAGCCCAGATATAAACCCATGTATTTATGATATTTACGGCAAAGGAGCCAAGAATATGCAATGGGGAAAGGAAAGTCTCTTCAAAAAATGGTGTTGGGGAAACTGAACAGTCACATGCAAAAGAATAAAACTAGATCAGTCTTACACCATACATGAAACTCAACTAAAAATGGGTCAAAGACTTTAAAACATAAGACCTGAAACCACAAAACTCTTAGAAAGAAACACAGGCAGTAAGCTCCTTGACATTTGTCTTGGCAATGATTTTTTTGGATTTGACACAAAAAGCAAAGGCAACAAAAATAAAATAAACAAGTGGGATTATATCAAACTAAAAAGCTTCTGCAGAGAAAAAAAAAATCAGTAAAATGAAAAGACAACCTACCAAATGAGAAAAAATATATTAGCAAACAATATATCTGGTAAACAATATAATATCCAAAATGTATAAAGAACTCATAAAACTCAAAAACAACAATAAAAACACCAAACAACCTGATTAAAAAGTGGGCAGAGGATCTAAATAGACCACAACAATGAAAAATTTTCATCTGTAGTTTCTAAAATCCATTATCCTCTCTTTTTTTTTTTGAGGGAAGCAAGGATTGGGAAAATTTAGATATTTGTTCTCTGATTTGTTCTTCTAGTATTTTCCCCAGTTTCTATGTGGAAATTAACCTAATATTACTGAGAGTCCAGTCTTTGATAATATTTGGGGTTTTCAATATTTGAACAGACATAAACTCTTAAAAAAAAAACAACTTTGTTTCTTTCAAACCACAATTGTTTTTCTATTTATAGCTTAAAGATAGTGGAACTGAGTATAGATAAAATAACAATAGGTACTGAGAGTTGTGCTTTCAACTCTCAATAACATTAAACAGTATCATTCATTAAAATGGATACTCACTTATTTCCTTCTCTCCTTCCTTCAATGTTTCTATTCAAAAAGATATTTACTGAGTACTTATCCTGTGTTAGGCAATGCTCTTGGTGCTGAAGATATAACATCATAATATGTATAATAAGATACACTCCTTTCCTTTTATTCTCACTCACACATTCTTCACTCTGCTTTCCCACTGAAATTTAATATATATTATTGACCCTTTAACTAAATCGCTCCTCTACCATTCCACCTATTTAATATTTCAACATAATAAGATACACTTTGCCATATTCTTCTGTAATATGTGAGGCATTCCAGGAAAAAAGATAATAATAGAGACTACTCTAATAAGTTTTAACTCTAGATGTGATTGTTATTAATAATTTGTAAGCACAATCAAAAATTTTTACTCTGTGATATGCCTATTTTAGTCAGTATATTTTGAGTACTCTGAGAGGTTCTTTTAATACCCTAAGTTAGGTTGACAAGCACTTCTCTTCTTGAAGGAGGGCTAATTTAGATTTCCTGCACTTGGAGAGCATCCAGGTGGACACATACAGAAGCCACTGTGCCATCATCTCCATGGTTGTGCAGGTAGTCATGCTGCACTGAAATTCTGCTTGGATTTGCAAGTTTTTAGCAGTGATAGTCTCATATGTGATACCTCTAATGATGTCACCTGGGAGGATGAATGTGATATCATATGTATTATTTCCCACTATTTATTTATTTTGGTCCTTACATCTATGTTTCTGCCTTTCATGACTGAATTACAGAAACATTGAGTATCATATGTATGTTTTGTTCAGGAGTGTGATTTTACAAGTATAGCACATAATTGCTAGAAAAGAGGAGGTAAAGAGCCAGTAACTAATGAAGGGAAGATTCCCAGTTAGGTTGTATTATGATAATTAATGTTACTATTGATGTAATGGTGTTCATTAATTAGAATTTGGTGTTATTTTAGCATAAATAGGGTTCAGGAAGTCATAATTTTCCTCCATGAAATTTTTGATAGTTATATTTTAGACTTACGAGAATGCACTTAATTTTCTTAAAAGGGGTCCCTCCTCCCCTTCCAGGAATCAATCACCTTCATAAGCTGGAGGGAAAACTGAATTTACCTGGTAAAGAATAACTGAACTGTTAATTGGTTACTTGATATTTGATAACAAAAACTACCCAGTGGAATAGAGAAAAGAGTGAAAGGAACAAAGGAATATCTTGCTAAACATACACACAAAATTCAGTAAGAACTCGAATCTCTGCTTGGCTAAAGAACTGGTGGTGATCACTGAGGTCAAGACTTCTGTGCATGACTTCTAATCCTACCAAGAACGACCAAAAACACAAATGCTAACTGAGAGACTAGTAGTTAAAAATTGTTATCCTCTCCTCCTCTGGACACACTGTAGATTACACTCCTCTATCTGTTTTGAAATAAGGCATGCCCATGTGACTTTCCTCAGCTAATAAAATGTGAAAGGTGAGTCACTTCCAGACAAAAGTTTTAAGAGCCAATGAAAATTTGCCATGTTCCCTTCCCTCCGCTGTAGGAATGAAGAAAATAAGCATGGATGTGGAGTCTCCATCATTTTGTATCCCTGAGTGACTTCGAGGGGCAGAGCTTCCCCATGGTTCCACGCAGAACATGTAGTATGAGTGAGAAATAAACTTCTCTTGTGTTGAACTTCTGAGATTTGAAGGTCCCATGTCACTGTAGTAAATAACCCCAGAATTGAGTAAGTTCCTAGAATAATAATACTTACAGAAGGACTAGTATTTACTGAGAGATTATTGTATTCCAGGTACTTTTCTAAGCATTGCATATGTATTAAGTCGTTTACTCTTCATAAATTCCCTTTAAGATAAGTGAACTCATTTTACAAATTAAGAAATGGAGACACAGGAAGGCTAAGTGATGTGCCCAAGATTAAGCAACCAGTAGGTGGCAGAAGAAGTATCTGTCCTCAGGCTGGCTGACTTTCTAGCTCATGCCACACTGCCTCTAACTGTAAAGAGAGCAACCAAGGAAACAAAATATCTTGAGGATATTACACTTAAAGCACCAGCACAGCTGATTCCTGCTTCTTTATAATCAGAACTAATTATTCTGAATGAAAAATGATAATTGTGAAGTAGATGGAATGCTCTGTGTATATTGCATATGTTCATTCCTTTAGTCAACAAATATTTATTGAACACCTAAGAGCCAGGGATAGGCTAAGTACTAGACTTCCATAGATGAATAAACTGACATGATTTGTGCCTTTGTGCAGCTTTCAGTCTATTTCATAATTTAAATAAATAAACTTATAGTTAATTTTTTGTAAGTGTTAAGAAGGAAACAGATGAGGTACTCTCTTTAATAAAAATGGGGAACCAACTTACTGCATAAGTGAATGTACAAGTAAACAAGTGTGAGTATGCTAATGAAACATGGTTACAAAGTATGTTGGCAAAACAAACTCTGTATTTATTGGCACTCTTAGTTCTCCTTCATAAGAAAAATCATCAGCCTTTTATTAACAGGTCTTGTGGGTTATTTAGTCAATTCCTAGTAATATATATTACCTCAATGCTGTAAGTGTGTGTGTGTGTGTGTGTGTGTACACGCACTCTCATCTAAAGGATATATCTACACATACACATTTGATATATGCCTTAAGCCATTAATACTGTTCTGACTCTCTTATGTATTACTAAGCACTTCTTCCAGTCTCCTTTCTCTGACACACTTACATCCTCTCTGACCTGAGGTCATGTATTATATCTGATAATTTAATTACAAATTGATTGTGAAGCTCCTGAAAGATGCATTCTTCCTGTCTTTGAAAAGTGTACTCTCACATCCTGACACTGTAAAGTCATATTTCACAAAGCCAAATCCTAGTCTTCAGGCCAGTCTTTCCAAGTCAGGCTAGTTTGTTCTCTCTCCCTGTATTACTGAACCTGGAAGGAAAGATAGGATTCCAAACACACCACTGGGGACGCGTTACAGCTGTCTGTCTATATCATTTGTTCCCATGCATATCAGTGGGGAGTAGTTACTGTGAATGATGATTCTTGAGAAACTCTATGAAACATTTTGGATTCACAGAGAGGGAGATAGTGATTGATGAACATATGTGAATTAAACTAGGTTTCCAATTAACTATAATGAAGCTTTAGATGAAAAAATAGTGAATATTATTAAAGTGTGTGTTAGATTGCATAAGCCATATTTAATAGTGAGAAAAGTTTTGTTAGCAGCCAAATCAGACATCTTAAAGGCATGAAAAAGAAAGTGGGTAGGAAAGTAAACTTTTTGTCTAAAATTTTGTTTCCATTACAGGTTTCTTATTTTGACCCAGGTTGTGATCTAACTTTCTGCTAATGTTTCTGTTCTCTCTGGATGGTCCCATATGTAGCTTATGCTACCTTCTCCCTTCCTTTCCCCTTGTACTGTTTACTGCAGCAGCGATCCATTGTACTTCTTTGCATCACATTTGCTCCTAATTTCCTTTTTTATCAAAAAAAGGAAAAGGCAGTATCATTTGGTTAAAATATGATAGTATAATCTTAGTCACAGTGCATGAAAAATAAAGCCTTTCAGAATAAAATATACTACAAAAGAAAATTCTTAGTTTATTTAAGGTGACCTTTGAAAAGCCATGTTGATGTTGTCCATTAATTTTAAAGAGAGATATATTTATACTGTAAGTTTGAAGGCAGACAAATGTCTATTTGATAAAGGGCAGAGCAAATCATTCAAGAAAAAAATCATTGCGTCCTTAAAATAATCATATCTGAGGGCTTATATTTCTTTTTTATTTATTGTTGCAGAATGAAAATTCTCCTAATAGAGTACTGGATGTTTTGTTTGATTCTTTAATTTGCTTTTTCTTTTCTTCTCTTTTCTTATGGAAAGCAGTTTTCTGGGGACAAAAAATATTTAGGTGACTCCTTTTGCTTTTTGGGTGTACCACCACTCCCTATGAGCCTGGTTTTCTGGTATTGTAAGGAATACAGTGGTTTTATAGTATTTAAGGGATAGTCTTCCATGTGAAAATGATAGATGAGAAAAATAATCCCCTAAGCATCTGGTCAGGTTCCATACGCTACTGCAAGACACCAGAGCAGCTATTGTGTGTTGTGTAGGAAACTGGGCTCAATTCTTACAAAATACTTATTTACCATGTTTGTAAATTCTGAATCTCCACTAAAGGAGGAGGAACAAATTTAGGAGTTGAGTATCCAGACAGATCAGTAGAGTTGGTTCTCGAACTTTCCTTAATCTAGAGCTGAAGAGGAAGAGCCTCCCAACAAGAATTCCACTAACTCCTTTCTTGTAACAGTTACATTTACTAACGAGGTTGCCTGGTAGGATCAGAAAAGGTTTGGTTCCAGCAAATGGAAAGATTTTAATGATAAACACTTTATGGGACATCTTCCTTTTTATAACTTTCACTTCTTAAACTCTTTCACTTTATTAACATTTGAAAAGAAGTAGTGGCTCCAAATCATGAATTAAATAAGGAGGCAGGGCTGGAAAGTAGAAAAGAGAAATAGTTTCCAAAAAGAAAAAAAAATAAATAACTTTATTCAATGAGCTCTCTATGACCCACCTGATCAGCAAATGTTGAATTGCATTTTCACTCTTTGTCTTTAACCAACTACTCTTCTGGCTCAGGCTTTATTTATTTATTTACTTTTGGGCAGCAACATACAAAGCTTTTTAGTGAATAGCTACACTCCTTTTTACACATTTCCTTTTCCAGTAGAGCTGGTCTCAATTTAAGCAGTCTTAGGGCAGCAATAATTACTTTTATCTTAATTAGGAAAATGGTAAAATTCCTTGTGAAAAACTTAATTCTATACAGCAATTCTATCCTACTTGACGAAAGCAGATATTCTTTCATCCTAATAATTACTGCTGTGGTGAATAGGCTTAATTATTTTTAGAAATTATAATTAAAAATTCTTCCCCATAAGACAGAAATTGATCACTATAAGAAATCACAGGAAAGGATTTGCTTAACTTTGAGGAATATCCTTATGCTACATAGTACAATTTTCAATTATCTTTAAAATTATATCTATTACTGCAAAGTAAATGTTTTTTCAATAGCGTAAAATATTTCATATAAAATGTATCTTATTAGTTATATAACATTTATTGATACATGCCTGCCTGGTATTATTTAAAATTAAGTTTATGATTTTCACTGTTGCATTCTCTAAACCTCAGTTACTTCATTTACAAAATGGGGATGAATAAAGCCTACATTATAGAATTGTTGTAAGGAATGTATTTAGAGTGTTCAGCCCAATGCATGGTACACAGAAGTCAGCAGCAGGAGCAGGAGGCAGCATAGTTAAAAAAGGTTCAAATCCCAGCCCTGACACTCACTATGTAAATGACAACCTGTCTGAGTATTAGTTTTTTTATTTACACGGGAGTAATAGTTCTCATTAATGCTCTCCATTCAGTGCTTGCTACAAGTCCACCAATAAATAGTAGTTATATCAGCTGTTATACAACTTTAAGTGTATACAGTTTTGCATTTCTATCAAACTAAAACAAGAAGTTTTCCAGAAATTCAGATATAGTTTTGAAAGGTCTAACATTTTTTAATGCAACATTTAACTGCAGTGACAGATACGCAGAAGTAAATCTTTTAGTCTGCTCTGCAGGGTCCATGGAGTGCCCCTCTTTCCAATATCATCACCCTTATTGCATTATTTAGAACCTCTATTCCCCTCAGACTGCCCCCCAAACTTGCGCTGTTCATTCCTAGTTATGTGCTATTCCTCTCATTAAAATGTTCATGCTTATCCAATTAGCAATTAATCGTGTATTACTCTTCGCGATGTTTCTATGTTTGTTCTGTATCACATGCCAGTCTTCCCTTTAAAACATCCTTGATTACAAATTTGGCAACTAAACATTTGTTTATATTCTGGTAGATCTCAACTGTTCATTTAATCATGCATTTACACTTTGACTCTCTTACTAGATTATAAACTAGTGATCAGGGTATTTGTCTTACGCAGCTTTGCAACCCCACAGTACTTAGAACAGTTTGCAAACAGGTATGCAATAATACTTGTTAATTTAATTGCTCTCTCATGGTATTTTCATGTAATAAAATTAGATTTAACTTTTAAAACAAAATTATGACAGAGACAAGTCTTGAAAGGCAGAGCAACACTACTAATTACTAGACATGCTAATGAATTTTAACAAAACCATATATGGCCTTTTCAGCTTTTACACTAATACACACTAAGTGGGGTGGAAGTAGTTATCGAACTCCTGACAATGGAACTAAAAGTATCACTTTCTTAGTAGCTTATCATGCCTTTGTAGAGGAATGATTTGCCAGTGTCATATTTAACCCAAATAGAAAAGTACAACAGCAAATTAGGAACATGGTGACAATTTCGTCAGCCTTTGTGAAGTGTGCTTTAGGCTACACGATCATTTCAGTGATCAAATGCAAGCTGGTCCATTTGTATTTGTTTCTTTCTGTTATTTGTGAGGCAAGTTATCTAACACATTTATTTTAAATTAATTGAAAAAGTATGCTTACTTGTTTCACAATTAACTTTCTATTTACAAAAGCTCTTAACTCTGTTGACACTCAATTTTGTCCATTCAGAAAACAACCAAATCCTACATCCCCTCTAATTTTTTTTTTTTCTGATAAATATGTCAAAAATATAAAACCAGGGGGCTTCCCTGGTGGCACGGTGGTTGAGAGTCTGCCTGCCGATGCAGGGGACGCGGGTTCGTGCCCCGGTCCGGGAGGATCCCGCATGCCGCGGAGCGGCTGGGCCCGTGGGCCAGGGCCGCTGGGCCTGCACGTCTGGAGCCTGTGCTCCGCAACAAGAGAGGCCACGGCAGTGAGAGGCCCGCGTACCGCAAAAAGAAAAAAAAAAAAAATGTATATATATATTTCCTTCCCTGATTTATATTTGTTACACTAACAGACAAGAAAGGAAAACACCCACTACTTGAGCATGAATACAGCAAACCTTTCATGATATATTTACCCCTAATTCTCATTAATGTACATAAATATTTTAAAAATCTGTATTCACAAGAGGAATAATTCTGTCATTATTTAAAAACTGGTATTTAAAAATAACATTTAATTTTGAATTCATTTTTAGTGTTCAGGTATACAGTGTTTTTCCAAAGGGTAGCATAACATGTGCTTATATAACTTAATTATATTTAAATATTCACCTCAATATTCATGCCTCATTTATTAAAGTTACATTTAAGTTTTCTATTAAAATGTAATATTTAAATTTTTTTCTTATTCACTTTTTGAGAGGCTTTAAACTATTTTCCCAATTTAGATAAGTTTCTTGCATAAACTTTTATTTTGACTCAACTTTCAAAATTTAAATAGTTCATGTAAATTTGATACTAATTAGGACATACCAATGAAAGAAGATTTGTTCTGCACGTATACACATCCTTTTATTACAGATGGACAGTTGTTACTCAGTATTTAATCAATTTCATATTTCCTCTTTTACATAAAGACAGCTTATATGCTTAAAACAATGACATAAAGACATGACTAGAAAACTCAGCACACAGCTCAAAATTCACCAATCCATATGTATTGATTTGACCTTTAATGGAAGTTTTTTCTGTTTTGTTTTGTTTTGTTTTTGCGGTACACGGGCCTCTCACTGTTGTGTCCTCTAGAAAAACTCAATTAACAAAGCCCCTAAACAGGGCTCTAGTGAAGAGTCTCATATGCAAGTGGAAATCTGCATTAAACAAAACTGTTTAATTTTCTTTAATTCAACATCCCAACTCAACATCCCAAACTCATCTGACCATGTAATACTTTACCCAAGTAACACTTATTGACAGCCCTTGGATCATACTTTGGAATATGTTGTCAGTGATGTGCTGATTTTTTCATTTAAAACTATTAGGTAGGACTTCCCTGGTGGCACAGTGGTTAAGAATCTGCCTGCCAACACAGGGGACATGGGTTCAATCCCTGGTCTGGGAAGATCCCACATGCCGCGGAGCAACTAAGCCCGTGTGCCACAACTACTGAGCCTGCACTCTAGAGCCTGTGAGCCACAACTACTGAGCCCGTGTGCCTAGAGCCCATGCTCCACAACAAGAGAAGCCACTGCAATGAGAAGCCCCCGCTCGCCGCAAATAGAGAAAGCCTGCATGCAGCAATGAAGACCCAATGCAGCCCCCCCCCAAAAAAAAAGAAAAAAGAAAAAGAAAAACAAGATAAAGAAATTAAAAAAAAAAAAAAACCCAAACCATTAGGTACTATAAGCCAGGGGCTGATCAGTATGTTACCTCACTCATGCAACCTCCCACATGCTCATGAGGGCAGAGACCTCTTCTGTCTTTATCATTGCTGTACTCCAGTCCTTAGAAATAACCTCTATTTCAGGACCTGTTTTCAGTGACTACTATCCTCTAGTACCTGTGTTAGGAGTTAGGCCAATAAAGATTAAGGAGTATCTTCTACTTGAGAAGATGAGGACAAGATATAAACAATTACAATAAAATGTGGTGAGTGATGTTTGAATAAAGTGCTTTGAGGGCAAATGAGAAAGACTTATGAATTCGCCTGGAGAGGTCAGGAAGAGATGATGCTAGAAATAAGCCTTTAAAGAATAAAG
The DNA here is from genome assembly GCF_963455315.2 of Globicephala melas. NCBI lineage: Eukaryota > Metazoa > Chordata > Mammalia > Artiodactyla > Delphinidae > Globicephala > Globicephala melas. The sequence continues at coordinate 11,187,102 of NC_083331.1, read as the reverse complement.
AAGGATGTACCAGGTGAAGGAGGAAAGAAGAGGTATAGACCCTGTGCTACAGCCACACTGAAAAACTATACCCCTATAGTTTCTAACTCTAATAACATTGATTTTATAGTGATTTTCTCTTTTCTTCTAACATTGGAGTGCTCCATAAATAAATGAATGGATAAATGAATTTTGTTTCAGTGAGATTTGTGGTTATATCAAGCATTCCATAGTTTGAGTCCCATCCAAACATTCCCAGGGAACTTTCCAGTCTACAAATTCCAGATTAGAAATGGTAAAATACAGAAAAAGAAAGGCTATTGTGGACTGAGGCAGTAGGAGGAGGAAGGGTTGAGTCAGACTACAGACAGCATCCAGGCCTGTGTGAAGTTTTTTGATCATCTTTGATATTCTGAACTCTAAAGTTATTTTCCCTCTTTGTCTTTCCCAAGGTTTTGTTATGATGTTTCAAAAACTTTACCATTTCTCGTGCTCTGAAAAAATCAGGGCATGCTAGATGTCTCTGTTTTCTTTTTTGTGACACTCTTTGAGCTAATGTTTTCTGAGTAACAAATATGAATTAGGCACCATATTATATCCTATAAACATATCATTTAATCCTTATAACAGTTGTATGAGATGTATATTAACCCCAAATTTCACAGATAAGGAGAGGATGGTCAAGAACTCATACACCAAGCCCAACCAGCAGGTTCAGTATTCAATAAACACATACTTATTTAATGGCTATACTAGAACAGGTACTATTTCTAGGAGCTAGGGATACAGTAATGATCAAGACTGAAAAGATCTCTGCCCTCATGGAATTTACAGTTTCATGTAGGAAACAGAAAATAAGTATGTAAAAAAAAGTTTAAAAAAGGATACTAATAAGAGTTATGAAGAAAATAAAGCTTAGTTAAGGGATATAGAGTGACTGTATTACATACACTGTACTTAGGGAAAGCCTCTATGAGACGGTAACATACGAGCAGATATCTCAGTGATGAGAAGAATCCTGTCACCCAAAGACAAAAGGTAAAGGCATTCTAGACAGTAGAGAGAGCTAGCTGAGAAGGCATTACACTGGATATGAGCTTGGTATATCTGAGTACAGAAAGGATGTTAGTGTGGCTTAAGCTTAGAAAATAAGAGGATCAAATGTGCTCTGAAATTAGGCAGGTGCAGGATCATTTAGGATTTTGAAGGAGTCTTTGGAAGAGTTTAAGAAAGGAGTAGTAATAAGATCTGATTTATCCTTTATCTCGCTTTGGCTGCTGTGTGAGGAAAAAAACAGTACAGGGTTAGTGTGGAAGCTGAAAGGTAGGTTAGGTAGGAGGATGCTGGAGAAGCTGAGATGGAAACAGTTGTGGTAGATAGCACTGGAGCTGGAGAGAAGACATCAGATCTTGGATATATTTTATAGACAGAGCCAATAGGAACAGCTGATATAATACAGAGGCAGAGGAAAGGGGTATTGGAAGAGTGGTGAGGAAAAGAGAGGAATGAAAAAATCACTCCTAGTTGGAGGCACAAGCTCCTAATAAACTGAATCTTCCACAGATAACAACCATAAAATCTGAGCAAACTAGAAAAAACAACCTGAGAGCTGTGCAGAGTAAACAAAATCAGTGTGATTCTGCAGGGGTGTTAAAATTGAAGGAAGTGATCAATACAGGGTGAGTTCTTCTTTTATTTTTTTTATTATTATTTTGTTTTGTGGCCTCTCACTGTTGTGGCCTCTCCTGTTGCGGAGCACAGGCTCCGGACGCGCAGGCTCAGTGGCCATGGCTCACGGGCCCAGCCGCTCTGCGGCATGTGGGATCTTCCCGGACCGGGGCACGAACCCATGTCCCCTGCATCAGCAGGTGGACTCTCAACCACTGCGCCACCAGGGAAGCCCAAGTTCTTCATTTTTGAGGGTTTGTCTCCAAGGCAGCTACAATCATGGCAATGATGCAGGTGACTGAAACTCTGATAGAAAGCCTGCTTCTGGACATAGGAACAAAGGGAAGGAGCTTGAGGTAGATAGGAATGCTGGAGAGTGAGGTGGGAACCATGAAAAACAGAGTGCCTGAGAAGGGGAATGCCAAATTCTATGTTTAAATCCTTTTCAAGTCTCTTGCTGGATTGTGAACTATGCATGAGTAAGACAGACAAAAGTAGTCTGAACTAAGATCTGAGCCACAACCCACTGTAGATGTGACAGACTTTACACAGTTTGAGTCTAACCCAGTTAACTGCCTGCTAAAAGAATAATATCAATACCCCTTAGAGGAATATAACAGAATCCAGTTTCTACCACATAACATTTACAATTTCTGGGATACAACAGAAAGCTACAAAAAGCTGGAAACTACGACCCATTTTCAAGAAAACAGATAATCAATGGATGTCAACCAAAAAATGATTCAAGTGTTGAAATTATTAGATACGGGCTTCAAAGTAACTATTATAATGAAGTAAAGGAAAACACAATCATAATGAATGAAAAATAGGAAATCTCAGCAAACAGAAAATTTTGAAAGAGAAGCAAATCAAAATTTTAAAATGCAAAAGTAAAATGTTGGAAATAATAATTCATTGGATAGGTTTAATAGCTGAAGGGAAATACAGGGAAATTCAGTTAAACTCAAGATTTATCAGTAGAAATTATCCAGCTTGAAGGAGAAAGAGAAAAATGATTGAAAACACTAACAGAGACTTAGGTATTTGTAGTAAAATATCAGAAGGTCTACTGTACATGCAACTGGAGTTCCCAAAACAGAAGAGTGCAGCAGGAAACTATTTAAATAAAAAAGGGCACCAAATTTTCCACATTTGGAATGATAATAAATTGACAGATTTAAGAATTTGAATGATTCCCTAGAGGATAAAGGTAAAGAAAACCACACCTAGGGAACATCATAGTCAAACCATTGAAAACCAAAGATAAAGACAAAACTTTGAAAGCAGCCAGAGAAAAAGACACATTACATATAGGGGAAAAAAAATGGAGCACAGAAAACAGTAGGAAAACATCTTTAAAGTTCTGAAAGAAAAATAATATACTATCAACCCAGAATTCCACATCTAGTGAAAATATCCTTCAAGAAGACAAAATAATCACCTTTGCAGCAAAAGAAAAAGTATGAGAGTTCACTGAGATCTGCACTATCGGATATGATAAAGGAAATTCTCAGTCTGAAGGAAAATACCAGATGGAAACTTGAATCTTCTGAAATGACCAAAGAGCACTAGAAATGGTAAATGTATGGGTAATATAAATACTTTCCCTCCTAATATTTTAAACATACATATGATGCCAAAGCAAAAATTATGATACGCTCTTGTGGGATTCCTAAGGTAGGCAGGTGTAATAATATATTATACAAGAAACAGAGCACAAAGGATTCTCGGCGGGGTATGTGGCAGGTAAATGGATTCATATGGTTACAGGGTTTTTAAATTTTACATGAACTGGTACACTATTAAATCTATGCAGATTGAAAACTAAGGTGTATAAAATAATCCCTAGATAAACCACTTGAAAAATAGAGCTAAAAAGCCAATACATAAATTAAAATGAAATTCTAAAATATAGTCAAATAATCCAAAATAAAAGCAAAAGGAGGGGAACAAAGAAATAAAGAAACAAACAAAAAAAAAGAAGAGACACACAGAAAACAAATATTAAAATTATAGAGCTAAATCTAACCATATAACAATTACTAATTATTAAATGCTAATAGGCTAAATATTCCAATTGAAAAAGAGATATCAAAATTGATTAAAAAGCAATACCCAACTAGATGCTGTGTACAAGAGATGCACTGAAAATACAAAGACACAGATGGGTTGAAAGCAAATGGATGGAAAAGGATATATAAAAAATAAGCATATGAAGCTACAGTGGCTCATCAAAAAATCTACAAACAATATATACTGGAGAAGGTGTGGAGAAAAGGGAACCCTCCTGCACTGTTGGTGGGAATGTAAATTGATACAGCCACTATGGAGAACACTATGGAAGTTCCTTAAAAAGCTAAAAATAGAACTACCATAAGACTCAGCAATCCCATTACTGGGCATATACCCTGAGAAAACCATAATTCAAAAAGAAACATGTACCACAATGTTCACTGCAGCACTATTTACAATAGCCAGGACATGGAAGCAATCTAAGTGTTGATCAACAAATGACTGGATAAAGAAGATGTGGCACATATATACAATGGAATATTACTCAGCCATAAAAAGAAACAAAATTGAGTTATTTGTAGTGAGGTGGATGGATCTAGAGTCTGTCATACAGAGGGAGGTAAGTCAGAAAGAGAAAAACAAATACCGTATGCTAAAGCATATGTATATATATGGAATCTAAAAAAAAAAAAAAAAGGTTCTCATGAACCTAGGGGCTGGACAGGAATAAAGGTGCAGACGTAGAGAATGGACTTGAGGACATGGGGAGGGAAAAGGGTAAACTGGGACGAAGTGAGAGAGTGGCATGGACATATATATACTACCAAATGTAAAATAGATAGCTAGTGGGAAGCTGCTGCATAGCACAGGGAGATCAGCTCAGTGGTTTGTGATCACCTAGAGAGGTGGGATAGGGAGGGTGGGAGGGAGGCTCAAGAGGGAGGGGATGTGGGGATATATTTATACATATAGCTGATTCACTTTGTTATACAGTAGAAACTAATGCACCACTGTAAAGCAATTATACTCCAACAAAGATGTTAAAAAAAAAAAAAAGAAGCTAGAGTGGCTTTGTCATTAACAGGCAAAGTATATTTTAAAACAGGGAGTATTACCTGAAATAAAGAGGGATATTTAATCTTGATAAAGGGGTCAATTCTTCAAGAAGATGTAATATTCCTGGTATTTAGCTAATATCAGAGCCTCAAATTACGTGAAACAAAACTGACAGAATTAAAGGAAGAAATAGATAATCTCACAATGATACCAGGGGATTCTAACACCCCTCTTCAATAGACAAAACGAGTAAACAAGAAATCAGTAAAGACATAGACCATATGAGACATATTATCAACCACTTTGACCTAATTTAAATTTATAGATGGGTATGCTCAATGACTAAAGAATGCACACCACTTTCAAGTGCACAGTATGTTCCCCAAGATATGCCATATATACTAGGTCATAAAGCAACCTTTACATTTAAAATAATTGAAATTATAAGGAGTATATTCTTTGACTACAATGGAATAAATAACAAGGTATGCATAAACACCCCAAATATGTGCAAATTAAACAACACACATAAATAATACATAGGTTATTAAAGAAATAAAAAGTAGGAAATGTTTCAAACTTGATGATAACCAAAGTATAACAAATGTGAGATGCAGCTAATGCAGTGAATAGGAATAAATTTATAGCTTTAAATACTTATATTAGAAAAGAAGAAAGTCTAAAACCAATAACCTAAGCTTGCATCTCAAAAAACTAGTAAATGAAGAGGAAAGTAAACCTAATATAAGTAGAAAAAAATAATAAAGGTCAGAGCAGAAATCACAATTATTATCTGGCAGAGAATTTGTTAATCTAGCTAGCTTAGGTTTGGAAATCTCCCAAGACTGAGTCTGTGTTCTGTGTTTATGTGTATGCACATGTTATGCAGAGTAGACAGCAGGATCTAGAGCCACTAATGCCCAGTTTTACGAGTTTGGTTAGTAGGAGCTCTTGCTCGTATAGCAAGAAGAATAAATTTGTATCAATTCTTTGAATTTACTGGTAAATTAGAATCAGACCATTTTCGTTTAATTTGGAAAATCTTTACAATAACAACTTGAAAAAACTAAAGTTTTAAAACATTACAGCTTTACTGTGATGCATAAATTTTCATCAATTATATACATAATTTAAGCTCTACTGTAAGACCATAAATAAGGAAAGAAAGAGGAAGGAAGGAGGGGAAGGAAGAAAGGACACAACAGAATTACATCCTCCCTTGTGTCCCGAGGTGACAATTCTTTTCTTCATTGGTAAAGAAATATCTAAGTTTCTGGGACTTCCCTGCTGGTGCAGTGGATAAGAATTTGCCTGCCAATGCAGGGGACATGGGTTCGAGCCCTGGTCCAGGAAAATCTCACATGCCACAGAGCAACTAAGCCCATGCGCTACAACTACTGAAGCCTGCACACCTAGAGTCTGTGCTCTGCAAAAAGAGAAGCCACTGCAATGAGAAGCCTGCACACCGCAACAAAGAGTAGCCCTTGCTTGCCGCAACTAGAGAAAGCCTGCACGCAGGAATGAAGACCCAATGCAGCCAAAAAAAAGAAAGAAATACTTAAGTTTCTGTTCCTAGAGGCAGTGTTTTCTGATCTGTACAGAGTTCCGCTTAAGTGTTCCATTGTACGGTGGAGACAGATCAATCCATTATTGATGAGGAGCGAGACAGAAAATAATTAGGTAAGACATTTTCTGGAATTAACTCTTTGGTCCTTGGCTATACAAAGACACATAAATAAGTTAAATAAACAATCTCTTCCTTTTCAGAAGGGCAAGATAAGCTATTTCCCTACAGTTAGTACATCTGCCTAGGTATGATGATACAAAATAGTTCAAATAGAAAGGTAAGGCTTAGTTACTGTGATAGGCTGTATCTTACAATAGAATATCTACAATGGGCTCCTGGTGTTGAAGATAAAACCCCTGATAAGTGTACTACTGTTCAACAAATATCCACAGGGACCATGAGCCAATTAGACAGACTTTTCCTAAAGGTGCATAACTGGAGTCTAGGTTTGCTCTGTGTAATCAAAAACAAATCTAAATGGAAGGGAAGCTGAATTTGAGGATAGATCAGGTATTTTCATACCTGTTTCCTTCAACTTGGAAAATATGAAATTAAACTTGTATTTCCACTTGTCTCAGTGTTTTAGGTACTTCAAAGCTGCAAATCAGTATACGCTGGTAGAATCTATATACAAAAATTTCCAATAAGGAAAAAGATTTTTAGAATTTTCCATAAATGTTTGAACCTGAATAAACAAAAGGGCCTCTACATTTCAATTATCTAACTATGATAATTAGAAAATTTTCTGAAATAAATGATTATTTTGATGATGCCTTCGATTCCAACTTTTTACCAAACAAAAATGTCAAAGAAAAAAGCATACCAAAGGATATTAAGTTTGGTAATGAAGCCTGTTATCGTTTACTACTTAAACTCTGACATAATTATCCTAATTTTTGTAGCATTGCATTTACAGCTCGCTTCAGTTAGGATGAAAGTAAACTCTAGTGGGAACTCTTCAATTAAAAAAATTTTTTTTAATTTATTTATTTTACTTATTTATTATTGGCTGTGTTGGGTCTTCATTGCTGTGTGGGGGCTTTCTCTAGTTGCGGTGAGCGGGGGTTACTCTTTGTTGCAGTGCGTGGGCTTCTCATTGTGGTGGCTTCTCTTGTTGCGGAGCACAGGCTCTAGGCACGCAGGCTTCAGTAGTTGTGGCTCGTGGGCTCTAGAGTGCAGGCTCAGTAGTTGTGGTACACAGGCTTAGTTGCTCCGCGGCATGTGGGGTCTTCCCAGACCAGGGTTTGAACCCGTGCCCCATGCATTGGCAGGCAGATTCTTAACCACTGCGCCTGCAGGGAAGCCCCGAACTCTTCAATTTTAAGTTTAGTAGGCTACCCGGAGAATGTTCAAAATCTTTCTTATGTGCTAAACATGTGTTTTGAGAGGAAGTATCCACCACTGATCCAGGTTAATGCTCTAAGGTGCTGTGTGGGGCTCAGTTACTGACTGCAACTGCTAGCCTTCAACTTTAGGTTAACTGGACAAACTGTTCTGATTAAACACAATTTGAATCCAATTAGTCGTAGTGGTAGGGCTAGTCCAGTGAGGCTGTAAAGAAGTAGCTTCTCAGAAAGAATGTGGATTATAATTATGAATTGGATTCAGCTAGAAGTCCTGGCTCTGGAGAATCAACCAATACAACTGTAACAGGAAACAATTCCCAATGGAACGTTCAACAGTGACCTGGAAGGTCATTAACAGTCCCACTGCACCCTATCTGGACCTTCCTTTTGAATAATGCTGACTCTACCGAGTCTTTAACTTCTGTGCCTCAACAGCTTTGGTTCTGGGCCAGGTTACCATTCTTAATTTGAAATTACCTAGGGAAAAGAAAGTTCCATTTATCCAAACACCTGGCTTTATTATTTCCCTTCTCATCTCTCCAGGTCTCAGGGCAACTTTAATTTACTATTTCTATTGTGCGTATGGTTCTTATCGACCCCCTTGGGATTGAATGAATATGTTTTGCAAACCATAATTTTCTGGATATCAGAAAAGTGGCATGGCGCAGCTACTTTGTATTATGTATCACTCCTGGTAGCATTTGGGTTAGTACTCCATAATCAAATAAATTAGTATTTCTGCAAAGAAATGTATAAATATTTACACTAAATTGGATAAAGACAACAAATAGCCACATATTAGTTTAAATTAAGTTTTGTCAGCCAATATGTTTTCCACAAGCATATGAAAAAAATTATGGTTTTCAATGGCTTTTAAAAGGATTAGACCTGTAATAAATCCTAGAAGTGAAACTCCTATTCCCATTTGTTCCAAATACTAAGCAAATGCAGAGTATCTTTAGTGTATTTTACTTTTCAATAATATTACTCAGTTGCCATGTTATAGTCCTAGCAAGTAAATGCAAACCTTATATTTTGTGTGCTTTATTTCATAAACGATGAAATCATAATCTTATTAGCCCACTAGAGTTCCTCAAAATAAAATTAATAAAAATACTGGATATAAAATATGAATAATGGTATTTACAGGTAAGTTTATTTTTACTGATAGGTACATAACATCCAAGAGCAACATGTACTTGTGATGCCTCCTACCAAACCGACTGCTATTGTCCTACTGTCTTTCCTACATATAGATTCTAGCACCAGCAATGACTAGAGTCAGATTAATGAAAGTCACGATATGGATGCATTTGAGACCTGTGGAAAAACTAAATTCAGTCATATAGAATATTAATTTACAAAACTGACATACATAATTATACTTGAAGATTTAGTAAGAACTAATAAATAACTTCCTGATGGCCTAGTTTGACAATTAATGACAGAGATAAAGTTTTCAACTAATATGTGCAAATTCCTCGAATTCACTTTTCTGGATATTTTAAGAATACTTCTTCCAAGAATTATGGGGAGAACAGAAATTTCCCTTTTGAAATTCCTTCATGTTCCACATTTCCACACTTCTTATTTATCTATATATACCCCATGCAACTACAATTCTTATTTATCAATATACATCTATGTAAAATATTAGTGCACACACATACACACACTTATACTATTCTTTTAAGCAATGCTTAATATTAAATTAATATGGACCTAAATTAAAAAAAACAGGGTAAACTTGTAGAATGTATAATGATTTTATACATTTAATTATCCTTATTATTCACAAATCCTTTCTAAATTATGTCTCTCCTGGGACTTCCCTGGTGGTCCAGTGGGTAAGACTCTGCGCTCCCAATGCAGGGGGCCCAGGTTCGATCCCTGGTCAGGGAACTAAGAGCCCGTGTGCCGCAGCTAAAGATCCCACACACAGCAACAAAGATCCCGCGCACCACAGCTAAAGATCCCGCACGCCACAATGAAGATCCCGCATGCCACAAGTAAAGATCCCGCATGCCACAACAGAGATCCCACATGCCACAACTAAAGATCCCGCACACCGCAACGGAGATCCTGCGTGCCACAGCTAAAGATCCCGCACGCAGCAATGGAGATCCCGTGTGCCACAGCTAAGACTTGGTGCAACCAAAATAAATATTTAATAAATAAATAAATTTATATATCCTTTTTATATTACTTCCATAGCATATAGCTGCAATTTCAAATTCCCCCATTTGTACAACATACACGAAACTCAGTAATGAAGAAAAGAGGGCTAGGCACACCCTTATACTAAGTTATTATCCCTAGAAAACTTTAAACGACACATAAAGCTTTTTGTGGTATATAATAAGTGATTTAAGGCTTTTCAGGTAAGCTTCAGGAATAAAACATTCGCTCCAACTTAATGAGGCACTTTGTATAGCAACAATATTAACAAAATAACAATATGAACATTGATAACATGGCATATAAAAAAGTAGAGATAATATGTTTGAAATTCTCCAACTAAATAAAAAATCTAAAATTTAAGAAGTGGAGCTTCCAGGACTTCCCTGGTGGCGCAGTGGTTAAGAATCTGCCTGCCAATGCAGGGGACACAGGTTCGAGCCCTGGCCTGGGAAGATCCCACATGCCGCAGAGCAACTAAGGCCGTGCGCCACAACTACTGAGCCTGCACTCTAGAGCCCGCGTGCCACAACTACTGAAGCCCGCACACCACAAATACTGAAAGCCTGTGCGCCTAGAGCCCGTGCTCCACAACAAGAGAAGCTACCACAATGAGAAGCCCGTGCACTGCAACAAAGAGTAGCCCCCACTCACTGCAAGTAAAGAAAGCCCGTGTGCAGCAACGAAGACCCAACACAGCCAAAAATAAATAGATAAATAAATAAATTTATATATATATATATAAAAAGTGGTGCTTCCTTTGGTACTCTGATAAAAAATTTTTTTTTCTAAAAAATATTCTTGAAGACTTATTATGCTCAAGATACCTATCAGTGCAAGGTACTTGCTGTGTGGTGATCTTTGCTTTCTGGAAGTTTAAAATCTCTAAAATAACATTACCATCCCTCACCCTCGTCTCTGACTTCACAAGAACCAGTTTTTCTGAAATTCAGCCTTCTACCTACCCTGGCACTTCATTTAGTACCTTAGCTCCTTTTCTCTGTAGGCATGGATTCCCTAATTGTTTGTTTACTGTAGTATTTTAGCAAACATTGCAGTTCTACTAGTTGCTAGCCTGGAAAAGGACAGGAAAATCCACTTTACTGAATTTCAGCATTTTTCAAAATATTGTATCTTGGATTTTCTTGTATCTGGCTTCAAATGGAAAAAAGTCTTAAAAGAAAGAGTGGGTTTTTTTTGTTTTTTTTTTTTTTTGCTGTACGCGGGCCTCTCACTGTTGTGGTCTCTCCCGTTGTGGAGCACAGGCTGCAGACGCACAGGCTCATCAGCCATGGCTCACGGGCCCAGCCGCTCCGCGGCATGTGGGATCTTCCCGGACCGGGGCACGAACCCGTGTCCCCTGCATCGGCAGGCGGACTCTCAACCACTGCGCCACCAGGGAAGCCCAGAAAGAGTGTTTTTAAGGCCTGTATCTTTGCCTCTGAGGAATTAGGAAAAATCCAAAAATACATCTACCCTGAGTGCTAACTGTATTGAATTTTATAGAAAAGACATTAGCACTAAATTGGTCTTAAATCTGACAACCCCTCAGGTATTTATTTCATTGGGACTGTTTTTACTGCAATTGGAAGAATAAGCACACATGAACTAGAAGTGATAAGTTAACAGACTCATCTTATACACCAATAATTAAAAAAAATAAAATATAAATTAATAATAAAAATCCATCTAAGGAAAGATATTGCACAAATATAAGTTCTAAAACAGACTACATATCAACAGTATTGAATGCTACTTATTTCTGAAACTTCCCTCTTTGAGAACATACACACACACACACACACATACAGAAACCCTACAAAAGACATAAACCATAGAAAAGAGTAGAGGACAGGTTATTTATTAGAAAAAATTGTATCCTGAGTCACAAAAAGTACTAAGGCAAATGAACTGAGATAGAATAATAAAATTAGTATACTTAGCTAGCAGTTGAACCATTTATCAAAAAGGACCACTTTATCTGTGCTCTTTTCTTTTGCAGAATCCAATAAACTGCCATTATATTCCTTCTAAATGGTTCCATTACAAGGATTCTATAACAACAGACTAATCTCTTGATAATTATAATAAATGCTTGTAATCAAAGAAGGAACCATTTAAAATAGGAAGGAGAAAGGCTGTTTTCCATCAAACTCGTTGTATTTCTGTGACCTTTGAAGCATTCAGCTACAATACAGCTTTCTATCCAAGCCTGTTCAAATAAATATTTAAGAAAATACTAGATCAATGATAATTTGGATTGTGGTATTTCAGCATTTTTTGTTTCCAAATTTTAAATTGTGTTAACATTAAGAATAAAGGGGCATCTCTGCTTAGAGTATAAATTTCTAGCATTTAAATGATAAATGATTTGATTAGATTTGTTTCCTTCGGGGGAACAAAAGCAATAGTTACTTTAGAAAACTAGAATGATGAGCTATTCACAATGCTTATGGCTTTAAGGAAGTATTATTTTCCTAGAAGACAGCACATCTCAACACAGAAGTTGGGGCTGTATTTACTTGAATAAACAATGATTTCCAGAGAGCACAGAAGTAACTGATGGCTGATAAAGTTACGGGAAATGACTATATATGATCAGAATGGCTTTCATCTGCATTTTGTTAGACCAAGCATTGATTTCACTTTTCAGCTGTGAACAGCAAGAGGCCAGCTGTGCCCAGAGTGGGAGCAAACTGTGAACCAGGGTTACACTAGAGGGGAGACTGTTTAAAAAAATAAAAAGTAATACTTTTTAATAAGTCTTAGGCAAAAAAATCTACTCGTTTTAAACATTTGGAGGAATATATATAGGGGTTTCCACAAACTGTCAAAAGTGGTAAATCTAATTTATGACAAAATGAAACCTTGTGCTCAGTTGTGGGAATAAACAGAATTATGAGGAGAAAATAAACAAAGAGAAGGAAAATATAAAATAGACTGCCTTCAAGGCAGAAACAACTACATTTTACTTGGTATTCCCAGATGTGCTAGGAGGAAATTTATGACAGCACACTGAAAAGCAAGATTCCCTTTGTGAAACCTTTCACATTTATTTAACTAAGCACAATCACTGAAAATGACCTTTATCCAAACCCTTCACAGCGGTCTTAAAATGATCTAAAATGACTGCCAGATATTCTTTAAATAACATTACTTAACTAAAAGTCATTACCCAGGGGCAATATTAAAGTACTGGCAAGTAAATACAGATTTATTTTCAGCAAAATATAACATAGGCTTAATGAAAAATTGATAACACATTAAACATCTTTGTCAAAAAGCTAACAAAATAATACAAATATCTCAGTTTTTCAGAATTGGTAGGGAATATACGTTTTTCACATTCAAAGCATCTTATTTGCGTCTTTTTTTTAATGGTGTGTTAGTTTCTGCTTTATATATTTGCGTCTTAATGAAGATAACAATCATAGAAAAAGAATCTAAAAATAGATTAATAATAATTAAAATTGTAAAAAAATAAGTGATATACCCCGAGAAGGCTTTCCAAAACATGTTTTAACTAAATTAACTAAATTGTTATACTTGCCAAATGTAGTAAATTTCAGAAAAGTAACAGATTTATTTATTTAATGATTCCTCTTATTGTCAAAATAAGTGTATAAGATTTGACCATCTCTATCTTTTCTTTCTTAATTTACATTCAGAGGAAGATCAAAGGCTACCTAGTAGACTAGGAATGGAGGGATGAGTAAAAGAATAGGTAAGGAATAATTGACAGTTGGTTAGAAACGTGTATATTTTGGGATCCTAAAATATGAAAAAATTCCATTGTTTCATAATGCATTTCTGTTTCAGTTAGCAAAAACTGGACATACTCGGGGGCGGGGGGAGAATTTCCTCTATTAAGAGGATGATTAGTTCAGTAAATCATGGCTTTGAGATAAAGATGATTGCTATACCTCCTTGATGGGAAAAAGAGAAGGGTATAGGAGGTTCATTTCACCACAAAGCAATTATGCTGAGCTGGAACGTTACCATTTATCACTGTTGAAAGATGACACTCACTGTTAGCCAAGGGAAACTGTTACTCAAAAGCTCCCATCAAGATCAATATGCCATGCTTTTTTTTTTTTTTTTTCCCAAGCAAAAAGTAATTATACAACAGAAACTTCACAATCAATACCTTCTCAGGCTAACTTAAAGTCGGCTATATAGGCATGAAGGTATGGCAGTGTCAGCTGTCACTGAAGTCTACCCCATTAAATCCAAATTAAGCCTGTTTTTCTGTGCTGTTAATCAAATCTTTCCTAGTGTTATTTCAAGTCCTCAATACTGGTTCCTTAGAAATAAAGTATTGTCAGGTTTTGTTTTTGGTTTTTGTTACTAAAGCATACCAAGTTACTATTAACCACATAACAACATAGGAGAGTTGCCATTAATTAACCCATTAGTATTTTTCAAGGAAATTAAAAAAAAAAAAAAAGAAGAAGAAGAAAAAAATCAATTCATGAGGAAAAAACAATCAATGTCCTTACTCAGTGAAAACTAAAGTACCTCCCTGGAAGCATGTTTCCTAATCTTGCAGTTGAGGTTGACCTTCTTTGAACTTTTGAGAGCCATAAGGAGAACAATCTATAATTTCATAACATGTGACTGAATTTTTCTCAAGATAAACAATCCTTACAATTAGGGAGGCAGATCACAGATGATTATACATATGCTTATTTTATATACATGGATAAAAATAGGAGTTACAATCATTTGAAAATCCATCCGAATATCAATTTGACAACTGCTTTCTGTAATATAGAGCTTAGTCTTATAAACCAATCTAATATATCAGAAAAGGTTAAAGGGCATGGAAAAATCACTCCTTCAGTGAAAAAAAATTTGACATCCAATTTTCAAGCTGATTTATCAGTGGAAAGCTAAAATTGATAGGCTGCCATTACTGGGGAGTAGCCTGTCTAAGAAAGCTGTTACAAAACCTCTCATTTTGATTTAGCCACATTAATCAATACAAACCTATACTGTTTCAATTTTTAAAACATTGATCTTCTGCTATAAGCTTAGGGCAGCCACATTTATCAACAATCATAAAAAAACTCAATATAGTTTTAAACAAAGTTTCAGAAAATAAAACGATCAAATGAAATTCAGGTTTACTTGCCTTGTTGGTTAACCACTGTTACCAAAAATTGTTTAATCAAGATATTGAGTTAATTTTTTTTATATTTTAGGAAATGACTGTTACTTTCACTTTGTTCTCAATTTTAACTAGTGCAGTACTATCTCCTAGGTTTCTCAGTTATTTAGTCCTAGTTCAATTTATCCCAGAGTTATTCTATACTAAGTTATTCTAAATATTTACAATTAAACAGAGATAAAAATTATCTCTGTGAATTATTTAATGTAAAACATACTTTTACTTGTTAATCAATAGCTGAAAGTGACAGCAGAGTGACAAAAACATTTTGAAAGAATTTCAGACTGTGTAGTAGAAATATTATGGGGGCACAGAAGACTTAAATATTTCTTAATTCACAACTGTATGAATGAAAATTCTGCTAGTAAAATGGAAATTTTGCTCAGAGTCATCCATTGTGTTCTAGAAGATTCAAAGTAGATAAAATAAAAATCAATATGTTTTTCAAACAAAGGGTCAGTATTTATTGTCACATTATTAGCATTTTATTATAAATGCTATTAAGTATCTAGAGGAAATGAGCAGAAGGATACGTTATTATGGAATAATCCTGCCTTTAAAATTTTTTCCAAAATAGAAACATTCAAGTTTAAGTTATATCATATATTTTATAAACATATTTAGATTTTATACTCAGAAATATATACGTTCTAGTTTATATTTAGAAAATATATTAAAAACTTATCACATTTATATAATTATTTATGCGTACATGAAATACCACAGCATTTACTGTGGATCTCTATAGTAAACTATATAAAACATAATGAGAAAATGGAAAGGAGCGGCAAATGATGTAAATCATACATGTTAACTGTTATTTATTAAGATTCCCTTTCCACATGTGCATATCATTGTGGTGAGTCTTATACAAAGTCAGATAAATGAATTCAGTCCCTGACTATTCGGTATGAAACTGATAACATCAAAAGAGATTTTACTGTAGTAGACACATACCGTAGATAAAACATTTCCAACTAACGTAAGTCAAAGAAAATATTAATTTCTTAAAGTTGTAAACACAGAAACATATGATTCGTATTTTTTAACCAGGTAGAAGTAAAATGGTTAAACAAAAGAAAAGCAAGACAAAAAATCAGTTACTATAAAAGAACTGTAAAGTTAAAACAACAATATTTAAAATTTATACCATAGATAATCAAAAAGTACTCTGTAAATCATACATAAATACACTCATGTCAACCTTAATTTACCAAAGTTTAAATTAATAAAACTGAGCTCCCATAGACCTTACTAAAAATTTTAATACAGCAAAGACTCAAAAAGGTTTACCTGAAGAACAAAAAATAATGCTTGAAGAAGAAAAAAATGTAATTCAATCAATGCAGGGTTTCAAACCTAGGGTATCTGAGCCAACAGTGTCAGGAATATACTTTTGAAAGGGAAAGGTAAGAAAAGTGGATAAAATCTTCAAACTGAATTCTGTTTGGCGATCCTTAAGTGAGCCTCATAATTAACTTTGGGAATGGTACAATATTATATTCTTATCTCTCTAGGAAAGGTAGTCCATTTGCAAAATGGACATGGTTGAAAATGAATAAATAATTTAAAAATAATTTACAATTCTAGATTGTAGGTGCTAAAATACTCTGATTTGACAAAAAACAGCATAAATAAGAGAGCATTGACAAAAATAGGCTGTAACATGCTGAGTGATTAAATTATTACTCCTTTGATTATATATCAAGCACTTCTGGAGACATATTACTCTTACATATCTCAAGGGTACTACTTAATGCCTTAGAGATGTAATGTACCACTTAGTAATTTTTATTAAAGTTAGGAAGAATCTATTTAGGTATGGAAGTTTGGGATATGTAAATACTCTTTAGAACATGACAAATGACTCAATAATAAGGTGCTAATATAACATTAACATTTAAAATCGATACTCATCACATTCATGGTTTTTCTGTTTTCTGGCCTTTGCTTGCTGCGTTAGTCAGTAAGCCACTGCATGCTCTCCCAATCAGTATGTTCGTGACTGGGCCTGGGTATTAGAATTTCCTTTCTTTTCAGTCTTTATCTTAGTTACCTCTAGAAACCACTTAGGCCTCTGTGCTAGATTTACCCTTCCAGATGGGACTCTCACATGGCTAGCCCATCATATCAGAGTCCAGTACCTATCTGCCTCGCTGTTTCACCACTGTCCCAAACACAGAAGAAAATATCCATTTATCTCCAACATAAAAGATTATGTTTAAACATGCACATGCACAAATTTGTACCTTTTCCTGAAATTATTTTCCCTATTTATCTTTTGAAACACTAATTGAAATTTTATCAACATTATTTTTGTCATTAAGGTCAAATTTTATGAATAATTTTAGTAATTTTCCATGTCACCAACTTTTATATATTTACTATTTCTTTCCATGTCTTTCCCAGCAACAGAGCCATGTAAAATATGTCCTGCTTACTGCCAATTGTCCATGAGCTAGGAGAATGACTGCACGAGGACAAATCACATATCCTGGCCAACCCTGACCTGCTCACCGGCAATGGTCTCTCAGTGCTCTTCTTCTCTGTCTTTTCCAGTCAGCCCAGAAGTTCACTTAAAGGCGTTCTTTCGTACTACACACTTTGATGGTTCCCTTGAACATGTGGAGCCCTGTAATTCTCTGAAATAGATTCACCTTCTTACTTCCGCTTTAAGGAATGACCTCTGTTCTTTTTCCTTATCCCCCCTAAGTAATACTATTTATAGTTTATACTCTGATTAGACATAACTTGTTTCCGACTGACATGTTAATTTCTGACTTTAGACAATATAGTTTCTTTGATTCTCAACCGTGACTGCTCTTAAAAATTCTACCAGTCATCTAACCTCCCTCGGTTTAACATCACCTGATTCACCTAATTCAGGGAGTCATCCTAGGTGGGCAATTTTGATGAATGCTTTACTTATCGCTTCTACAGGCTATGTCTAAATTTCTCTTCTACTGAATTCTCTTAGAATTCAAATCTTTCCAAACTTGTAAGGTACTGGCATGTATCGTCACTTATAATGAGGTGTACATCCTGCCGGTATTAATGTGTTTAAGAACAGAGGGCAAAGCAGTTACATTACGCATCAGTAACTGCTGGTCCCCAGATTACATAAAGGCAGATGGCATGAGAGAATCATGTGCTAAGGCGGCATTGTTCATACCAAACTGATTACTCATTTGTTTCTAGTACAAGTTCAAACTTGAAATAAAGCTCATAAAAGTCTAAACTAGGGGCTAAACTGAACTAAAGTTTCCTTTGTTTCCAAAGTTAAGCATTTTCATTTTCAGTTTAATTTAACTTATGAATTTTTAGTTCATGTTACAAAATTAAGATTTATTATTAAAGTGGATATTATAAATAACTACAACACTTTCTGAAAATGTAAGCCTATTACAAAGTTGAGATAGAAAGAGAGTGAATGAGAAAGGAATAATGCCTTACTTCCAGGCTTATGAAGGAATGATAATAACAATTCAGTTATTTTCTTCATTAATTCGTTCATTTACAGCTATCTATTGACCATTTTTATATGTATTAATGTTTTCTGAAATATATATTTTACTACCCAAAAGACATTATGCTACATAAAAATAACAACAAAATTATTAACTCCAAAATCCACTTAGTATTTTCTCCTTTTATGTTTCCTGTACTTCTGACTATAAATAAGGGCTAACCCTTGTGGTGCTTAAATACATGTTAAAGAAAATAGAATTACATAATTTGCTTTGAATACTAAAATAAAAAGGACAGTACAAAAAAGGGAATAGGTAACGGCATTTTCATCATTCCCAGTGAAACTTGTGGCCCTTTGCCTCTTGTTTAAGAAAGTATTGAGCTAATGGGATAAAGAAGTCATCATGAAGAGGTTCTACGGGTTTCTGGTATCATGACTACTATAGAAAAACCTAGTTACCATGTCACCAGAGTTTCAGCACTAAATGATAAATATCCTGGCTAGTACCCTATATAAGATGTTTCCCCTCACATTCATCACCCAGAGGTACTATATTGCTTGTTTCCTTTTTCTCTAGTGCCCTGTGACCTCGTTTTAACATTCAGTATCATATGACATGAATGCCTATTATATCTGTCATGGCTAAAGAATAATTTTTTTTTCCCCCACTTCTCATCAATTTGGTTTTACAATGGAATATTAAATATAATTAGACATAGAAGAATACAATTAAAGAAGACAAGAAATAAACTATTTTTATGAATACAAAGTAACACCATTGTAATAATTAGTCAGATAAACTAGTTTGGAAGGGGTGGAAAATTTCATTAAGGATCAAGAAGATTACATTTTTTTCCTTAAGAACTCCAGTTCTGATGTTGTATCACCACAGGCAGGTCATGACCTTGGGAGACTTATTTTCTTATCTGTAAAATTGAGTTGCCTACACAACCAGGTCTAATCTTTACTGGGCATTTGAGATCTTCCTTGATTGAATTTGAACTCTCTTTTGTAGTCTTATCTTTAACTACTAACATTCTCATACTTTATTCTGGTTCATTTAATGTAATGAAAGAAGCCTGGCTGTTTCAATCCTGTGCTGTTCCTTGGGACTGGAAAGTCTGAACACTCACCTATTTCTTTATAAAGTATACAATCTAGTTAATATTTCACTTAACTGTTATTAAATATTGCTTTATGTTAATATTATAATTACCTAAGAATCGGTATGATCTCACAAACTAGACTGTAGCTCCTTGGAGCTGAGACTGATTCTTACACATCTTTGTATTCTACCATAGCACAGTGGCCTGCTGTGTTTCATATCATACAATAGTTGTTTAACGTTGTATTAATTTGGATGGAAGAAGGTATATATTCTCCCAAATGACATACTAATTGAACTACTAGTTAGCTAACAAAAACAACAATTTATGTACTAACACTTTGTTAGAGGTCAGGCACTTAAACTCTTGAGAAATTTTTAGTTTGAAAAGACATTATCCAGTTTAACAATCACCCTTTGATATAACAGCTTCATATTATGACACCAATCAACTGAATCACTACATTAGTAGAAAAAAGGAGAAAAATCACATGGCCACTATGATAAATGAAGAAGCATGGACAAAATTATACACCTATTGAGGATAAAAACTTTTTAGCAAACTAGTATGGGAAGGGAAGGGAAAGGAATGGAACTTCCTTCTACTTGATAAAGACTATCTACCAAAAACCAAACAAACAACCCTATGGCAAATATCACAATTATGGCAAAATATTTAAAGCTTTCTCCTTGCCATTAGGAACAAGGCAAGTATGCCCGCTATCGCATTTCAATTCAACATTGTACTAGAACTCCTATTCATTAAAGTAAAACAAACAAACAAAAAGGTATGCATTCAGGAAAATGCAGATTAAGGCTATAATACAGTATATTTTACTTCCACCTGAATGGCCAAAATGAAAAAGACAGAAAATGCCAAGTGTTGGAGAGAATGCAGAACAACTGAAAATTTGGCAAACTGTTAAGCAGTATAGCTAAACATAAGCCTATACCATGACGTAGCAATTGCAATTCCAGGTATATGCCTAACAGAAATATACTTATTTGTTTATCAAAAAATAATGGAATCAGAAACAAACGTACTAAAATGTTCATAGCAACACTATTCATAATAGTCAAATTCTGTGTAATTCATAACTAAGTTCGGGTATATTCACAAATTGACTACTATATAGCTATGAGAATAAACAATCTAAAATTATATGCAACAATATGGATGAATCTCATTAATGTTATATTAAGTAAAAGAAATCAGACAAGACAGTTCATATTATATGCTTTTAGTTATGTAAATAAAAAGTAGTCAAAAGTAATATATGCTCTTAAATTTAGGACAGTGGTTACCTTGGAGGGATGGGGAGAGTACAAGTGGGGCTTCTAAGGTGTTGGTAATGCTCTGTTTCTTTATCAAGAATGGTAACTGCATAGACCTTTTTATTAAAAACATTATTTATTTTTTTGAATGTCAATTCTGTATTTATTCCACCAAGCTTCTAGTTTTCAAAAAAACCAAATGACTGGTTTGTAGTAAGAAACTTCTTATATCTAACTGACTTGGCTATCAGACAACTGTTTTTTTTTTTTTAACTTTTTATTTTATATTGGAGTATAGTTGATTTAGTAAACTATCTCAATGTTGAGATAGTTTCAGGTGTACAGCTAAGTGAAAGTGTATCTATTCTTTTTTCAAATTCTTTTCCCATTTAGCTTGTTACATAATATTGAACACAGTTCCCTATGTTATACAGTAGGTCCTTGTTGGTTATCCATTTTAAATGTACAGACGTTTTTAGCTTTTGAAAATTCATTGATCTTTTTCATCATGATATATGCACTTTTCATATGTGTCATACTTTAAAGTGCTAATTCCTCTAATGCCTTTTGTTTGCCTTCTTCTTACACACTGTGGTAATCTGTGGTCCATTTCACTGTTTATTGAAATTCAAATCTAACAATTTGATTTACCTATAAAATAAAATCTACCCTTGACCCAAAATCCTGACCTCACTTGCATTCTTTACCAATACACAAGCGAACATTACAAAGCTAAATACAAAGCAGAGGATGTTAAATGGCCAGCCAATGTCACGATATAGTTTAAACATAGCAGGAAATACATATTTAGAATGACCAATTGTATTTCCTGGAATTTGACCACAGACATTCCTTCTTATTAGTTATGAACCTCTTTTAGTTTCCACTAGCAAAACAGACTTATGCCTATGAATGAAAGAGGTTTTATTAAGGTTTGTTTTTCAGAGGCCATGCCAGTCACCTGGGCCAAAGAGACTTCTGGAAGCAGGGACCTCTGAAATACAAGGTGGGATGAAATAAAAATAGATTTACTTTAGTTTGCATAGGCCTATTCCTAGATACACATACATACATATACACAGGCACATTCCTCATTCTGTACATCTAAATTCCTTTTTCCCAAGATAGTAAGATTCAATGATATATCAATTCAACTGTGATATAACATTATCAAAATTATAATTATTATTGACATGATATCAATATATCATGCCAATTCAATTTTGCTCTTCTAATCCTAAAGCTACACTGTAATCAGAATAACTATGATGGTTCTTTGGAAAGATACTATGACAGGGCACTATCTCCTCTAAAGCTGCTATCTTAAAGTGATTAGTAAAGAGCTTGAAACAACCAGAGTAAGAATAAAAGATTTCAATGAAAAGATCCAAATCAGTGTTTTTGTTTATGGCAGGGAGTGAAATTGTGTACTTGTGTGTATGTTTGTGTTTTTTTTTTTTTCTTGTTGTTTGTTTTAACTGGGTAAATGAAAGACAGGTATAACAGAGGTCATAAAGGCAGAATTGTACTGGTGGAAAGTATAAGAATTTAAGTGAAGTTACTGTGAAGACAGAAGTCAAATGGCTTCCAAGCACTGGGCCAAAAAAACAATTTAAAATCAGTTCACGACAACTGGAAGACTAAATATCTGGGAGGGATAAGTAACAATCACTGGGATCTGAGCTAGAGGCTTATTCACTGGAAGAGGTAAATTTTAACAAAGCTATGGAATGAGAAACGACACTCTGCTGCTTCATGACAGTTACACACTTCAGATGTAAAAGCCTGGAAGTATCTGTATTGGGGGAAATTAACCATCAGAATTATAGAGGATAGACATTACTACTGTACAAGAAAGGGATATCCTGTCAAACCCTAATCCCCACAGGATAGTTCCTTCACACTGCCAGCCTCATCAGTTCAACCTAAATGGACCTTTTAGTCCTTCATTGGCAGGGGATTGGGCTTTGCCCTATAGCTTCCTCCGTAATCACAGATCAGTATTTAAATTAGCTTCTTCCTCTACCTAGCATTTCACCGTCTCTGCTGCTGGTCCTTGTGGCTCATTAGCCTGACACTCCTTTTGATCAACATCAACAATCCTGCCACCACTGTAGCTCACTCCCACAGCTGGTGGGGAAGTCCATCTCTTCTCTTAATCTCTGTTTAGTTAAAATTCAACCCTTCCCCACCCCCTCCAAAAAAAAACCCCAAACCCAATACCAAAATAAAACAACTCGACCCCCAACCTGTCAACAAACAAAACATCACACAGCATAAACCTGGTTCTTATCAGCTCTTTCCCTATCGCTTAACTCTTGCACTAAATATGAAACAAAGGGTAACTGATTGTCATAACCTTTTCATTACTATAGAATTTATCCTCTCACCAGGAAGCAAGGAGGTCTAAGCATTTGCTAGGAAGAAATGCTGGACAGGGTCCCTCAATACAGGAGACACGCTGCTCAGTGGAGAACCACACCGTTAACCCTAAGAAGGCCTATCACAACTTCTCTCCCTTTATTGGAGCACGTGCCCACAACTTCACAACCCTTTTTCCTAACCTCTCCACTACTCTAAATCTCCCTCTCCTTCAGCAGTCTAACCATCCAGAAGAGAGGACATCCTATTCCTTCCGTCATCAGCCTCCCCCCTAACACTTCAGCCTCCTGGAGACCATTCCTCAGGTCCTGTGTAATGCTAGACAAGTGGGATAATTTATAGAATGAATGAAAAGAAGGAAAAAAAAAGAAAAATGAACTAAAGGACATGCGTGACAGCAAAGTATTTGCCTTTCTTCTAAAATAACATTTGTCTCTTGCAAATCTGAATTTTATGAATAATAGTAACACTATAATTATACTGTCATTAAAGTGACAGAAGTTCTAAACAAGGAAAAAATTCAGGCTTATAAGAATGTTTACAGACTCTTAAACCACAGCAGTGAAATGAAATTTAACTAAATTTAAAATAAGAGAAGCAACATTCTTAAAAAGTGATGAAGGCTTTCACTCTGGAAGGATTGCAACATTCAAATACAGCAGCCATATCAATGAACAAATGCCAGACAGCAACTTCATAATGCTTAAGGGCTCTGTGCTTTACAGCAGTACCCTTAATGGAAAAGTTAATGTAGCATTGAATAAAAGTGAGCTGCTCAGCTGCTGCAGTAAAACCTCTAGATCATGGAAGTAATGGGTCATTTTTCTTTCCCTGTTCTTGACCAAAAACAAAACTTAAAAAACAAAGGGAATTTTTTAAAAAGTAACAACAAAGATTTATGGTTTATACTATCCAATAAGGCCCTGCCAAATCCTATCCCAGTTAGACAGTTTCCCCTCAAAAGACTTCTAAGGTAAAAATATTTAACGAAGAAGCACTGCCTTTCAAATATTCAAGAATCAATAATTTATTAAGTAACATAACTGGAAACAACAAACATATCACTCATATTAAACTGTAAATTAAAAAAATTTAGGAAACATGCCTAACGTTTCTCCTAAAATTCCTTAAATTTTATGAATTTATATATTCTAGATAATTTATTATTACAAAGCCAAAGTTCTCTCATTTATTATAAATTTCAACCTCCTAAATGCTATAATTTCATGTAGTTTCTGGGAACATAAGTTAACTTGCCACCTTTCTAGGTATTTGCAAAACAGAGACATAGTAAGGTGTGTATCCCTTGTTTATATTATATAAAAACTTTGTTGCTCATGTCTTTTATGTAGTGGAAGTAAAGAATGAAACATGAAAATGTGTATGTTTAACTATGATTCATTTAAGGTGGAGGGTCAAAAGTCAAAGTCAAGAGGATGAAGCTTGATATAATCTTATTCTTTGAACAGGAGAGGATTTCCTAAGATTTCCTTTTTTTAAACAATTACACAAAAACAGCATAACAATCTTAAATTTCATTGAATAAAAACCTGCTGAAAAGTAAAGGAGCACATGAATATGAGATATGAAATGACCTAAAGTTGAAAATGGATGACTGAAAACTTTTGAATCAAAAGAGATATTTTAGATGCTAATTAAAAAAATCAAAAGAAATGAATGTACACCATGAGTTTTAAATCAGATTTAAACTAGGTAAACAAACACAACCTAGTAGAAGTACCCAAAAGTTGTCTATGTACTTCTTTGAAAGGCCAGGAAACTAATGCCAAGGTGATTAATAATAGCTAATTACCCAGAAAAAAAAAAAAAAAAAAACTAAACACATTTTAACTTTAGTAATTTTTAAAATGTTGCCTTAAAGTTTTAAAACCAAAGGCTGAATTTCTGACTTTACAGCGTTGTAGTTGATGTTGTTTCTCTTGGAAAAATTTTACTAGTGAACCGTACTCTGCCACAGTTTTATTTAGGAAGGTTATTTCTACTAAATATTCTAGCCATGTATTTCTATATATTTGTAAAAATGCAACACCAATTAATAAATGCTTTAGCCTAGATGACAGTGAGATGTATAAAAGAAAGCCATAAGGTAAATTATTAGAAATCAGAACAGTAAAGATACTTTTAAGCTTCTGTAAATGTTGTGGGCTTAAAATATGCTGATGAATATTCCAATAATCAATTATAATACTGTACATATATAAATTAGAAAAATAAAACAGTAGAAGTTTCTTTTTGGGTACATTTGGTAATATTTCAGAATTCTTTGGGACCAGTTATAGGTATTTTGAACTCCTGCATTCATTCATTCTTTCATTCATTCACCTCCTTACTTACTCAGCAATATTTATTTACAGACCACCTCTTACATGTCAGGGACTCCGATACACACCAAGAACTTCAACTCCTGAGGAACACAGGGTTTTGGCAATAAAGTAAAAAGAAAAAAAAATACACACACACACACACACACACACACACACACAATATGGCAAGGATATAAAGCAAGTAAGAATGTGTTAAAGAAGCAGACACAGGGAAGGAACTAAACCGAAAGTGTTAACACCTAAGTTCCGTTTTCTTCACTTTAAGATGTCATAGGATACCTAGTTAAAGACGTCAAGTCAACAGTTGGAAATTCTCATCTGACCACGTGAGGTTTCAACAAAGGTCATTCAGTGGACAACAAATACGTGCCTTGGATAGTGTAAGTGTTTGTTTCTTGGCAAAGGCTGGAATAGGAGGCTCTCCTTAACAATACTTTCTAGAGCCAGCAAATGAAACCCAAAACACACTGAAATGAGTTGATATACTATGTTTTAGGTGTAATTTAAATATTTTTGGATTTTTATAAAGTTAAGAAGTTACCTCTTTTGAGAAATATGGAGCAAGGAGTGAAATAATCATAAGAATTATAATAAGTAACATTTTCACTTACTATGTTTTTAATCTTCACAACCTACTTAAGAGGAATGTACTGTGTATTAATAATAATGTAAATTCAAAATGTTAAACATAGATCAGAGAGGTACTTTAAAATATCTGGAGTACAGAATGTTTCAAAAAATGAAGTAAAGAATACCGGTGTAAAGGGATTTATATTGGGTTGGCCAAGAAGTTCCTTCAGTTTTTAAGTAAAAATAAAAGACATATTTTTCATTTTCACCAAGAACTTTATTGAACAACATATTCACCCTTTTGTTCTACTACCTTCTGCTATTTTTCAGGCAGCTTCATAATTCCATCTTCCCAAAATGTTTTATCTTTTTGAGCAAAGAACTGTTCCAGGTGCCTTTTACAGTCTTCCAGGGAAATTAAATGACATTTTTTCTATTAAGAGAATTTTGTAAAGACCAAAATAAATATAAATCTGAAGGTGCAATGTCTGGTGAATACGGCAGATGAATCAGAACTTCCCAGCCAAGCTGTAACAGTTTTTGCCTGGTTATCACAGAAACATGCGGTCTTGCGTTATCTTCATGGAAGATTAAGTGTTTTCTGTTGACTACTTCTGGACACTCTTCGTCGAGTGCTGCTTTCAGTTGGTCTAATTAGGAGCAGTACTTGTTGGAATAAATCACTTGGTTTTCCAGAAGGAGCTCATAATAGAGGACTCCCTTCCAATCCACCCATATACACAACATCACCTTCTTTGGATGGAGATCAGCCTTTGGTGTGGTTGGTGGTGGTTCATTTCGCTCGCTGCATGATCTCTTCCATTCCACATTATTGTACAGTATCTACTTTTCATCGCCCTTCACAATTTGTTTTAAAAACGGAACGTTTCCGTTACATTTAAGTAGAGAATAGCATGTGGAAATACAGTCAAGAAATTTTTTTTCACTTATGTGGAACCCAAACATCAAAGCAACTCACATAACCAAAATGGTGCAAATGATTTTCAACGTTTGATTTGGGTATTTTGAGTATGTCGGCTCTCTCCCACGTGGTATAACATTGATTGTCCTCAGTTAATGTCTCAATCTGATCACTGTCAACTTCAACTCGTCCACCCGACCGCTGAGCGTCATTCAGCGAGAAATCTCCAGTACGAAACTTTGCAAACCACTTCTGACATGTTTGATCAGTCACACCAACTTCTCTGTACACTGCACAAATCATTTTTTTGTGTTTCAGTTGCATTTTTACCTTTCTTGAAATAATAAAGCATAATATGCTGAAAATGTCGCTTTTTTCCTCCATCTTCAATATTAAAATGACTACATAAAAATTCACCAATTTTGATGTTTTCTTTTTAAAATGTACACTGATATGACAGCTGTCACAATACAATCTAAGAAAATTGTTTTCAATGAAGTTAAAGACAACTAAGCACTCTTAGAGCCATCTTATGGAAAAAACCGAATGTATGTTTTGGCCAACCCAATGGTAGGTATCCAGAGTAAAAACAAGTAATCTTGGGTTGCAGGAAGATGGATGAAACTGCAATTCCAAAGTGAAAACCATTCTAATGGCATGGTTTCAAGTTGGACAGAATAGATACTGAAGAAATTTAAGAAATACAAAGTGACAAATCTGACAAATTTATTTCTCTAGGTCCTGGATTATATACCAAAATTAGAAGAGCAGAGTAGTCACAAAGTTTGGGCCAGGAAAGTGTGTAAGGTTGTGAGGTGACTACTACTTTACAGATCAAATCCGAGATGACCAAAGTTGAAGTTTCATGAAAGTCATCTGGGAGATGGTAAATAAGAAGTTACTAGGTTAAACCAGAGAAGAAAAATCTAACTTCTGATAATGGATTAAAAAGACCTATATGTGACACAGATTTACATAAAAACCAACTGATTTTATCAAGTTTATTTTAAACTAAATATCATCTCTTCCTCAAGGGAACAATTACAAGGTCCTCATCAGTTAAGTGCCCTTAAACTAGTAATACTTGAAACTAATGCTCATATAACTCTGACCATGACACCATCAAATTTACTGAAAGGTAAAAATTGTAATTATCTATTTAATTATCATATTCGTAATGACTGCTCCTAAAGACGTTAACAAGGTATTTTGCTGCTTGTCTTTTTCGTATGTTTGTTAACTTACTGCTTAATAATGTATCTTAAAGTGCACTAAAACATGTTCAGCTTTTCAGTTGGATAAATCTAGTTTATAAGCTTTAAAAATGCCTATTTGATGGCTTATATCTGGCATATTTTATTGCCTAGCCCTCAAATGTCTTTCTTCATACAAAAGCCAGCCATACGCAATTTTAAGATTTATGGTAAAACTCAAAAGGCTTAAAAATCCTTTTTATGGAACACCCCATTCCCTGGCTCTGAACAGTATCTTCACATATAGTGTTTGACTGCAATTTGGTAACTATTCACTGAATAATGATAACAGAAAAGAACCTCACCTGAAAGAAAACAGTTTCTGTCTTAAGACTGTCTACAAACAGACATTACCATTTGTAGCTTCTAGAAAAATCATACGAACTGGGGACTTCCCTGGTGGCGCAGTGGTTAAGAATCCACCTGCCAATGAAGGGGCCATGGGTTCAATCCCGAGTCCAGGAAGATCCCACATGCCACGGAGCAACTAAGCCCGTGCACCACAACTACTGAGGCTGCGCTCTAGAGCCCGCGAGCCACAACTACTGAAGCCCACGAGCCACAACTACTGAAGCCCACGTGCCTAGAGCCCATGCTCCGCAATGAGAGAAGCCACCGCAATGAGAAGCCCACGCACCACAACAAGGGGTAGCCCCTGCTCACCATGACTAGAGAAAGCCTGCGCACAGCAACGAGGACCCAACGCAGCCAAATTAAAAAAAAAAAAAATCATATGAACCAAGTTTTTAGGGCTTATATTAGCTTGAAAGGCTATTAAAACAGAAGAAAGTCTTCTTAGGGCTCAGTTGTCTACACCTAAAGTAAAGGAGCTGACCATTTCTTTAATAATACACATCCGCCTTCTCTTCATGGAAGATTGTTTTCAACCTGATCCTAGTGGTCTAAGATTCAATTAGTAAAGATATATGATTCATCTTATTTTTCTGGGGACTTGTATTGTATTAGTAATTGGTCTTCTTTTCTGACAGGCTTCAGAGTTTCATTTTCTTTGTTTCCTTCTTGTATTGCTACTAAAATGCTTATGAGGGTTTGTTTCAGAGATTTCTTATATTTCTAAAATAATCTTTGTATGAAAACATAAATTATTATTTTTCCCATAGATTTTACATTATATAGCACACTTTTGGTGTTTAGAATTTATCATTACCATGCAAATTGGATTAATAGTAGCCAAAGTATGAAATCCTATTTGAAAAGAGGATTAAAGGTTTTACCACACCAAACAAAACTGACAAAAAGTTTTTATATATGGAAGTTGTTGGGAGACAAATATAACTTCTTTAAGATCATTTTATTCTATAGATTTATTATCTTAGCAATGAGAGCATTAATAGCATTTACTTTTTCAAAATGCTGAAGAAAAGGTGGATTTTCTTCTGGTTTGTGGAGATGGTCTCTGACATACAGTACAGTGAGAAGTGTTAGGTTCTTTTAGTTTGTTCCATTAATTTATTGTAGTGTGGCATGTTAATTTTTTTCTTGAATGCCTCAATGTCCTCAGTTTTCTTTTTCCTGGAATGCGACACTAGTTGCTTATAAAAAGGGTGGGATAAAAAAACTACTGATGTTGAGACTTTATGTTTGAGGAGTTATATAATCTCAAATATTTAAAAACTGCATACAGAAAAAAATTAACACAGGGATGTAATGCAATGAAAACACAATATAAAATCAAGCTATATTAAAACATCATTGTAAAAACCGATTTTATTATATTAATAATCTTAAATATGCTAAAAAATTTTAACTGCTTTTAAAAAAGTCACAATATACATATTATTTGTATCTATTTTCTTTTTCTCTCAGTGACTATTAGATACTACAAATGCTATCTGAAAATAGAATATAAATTATAATAAATAATTATTTTCTAGTATTACTTGTTAGAGAAAGGGAGTGGTAAAATGCTTCTGTAGTATCACTATCTGGGCCATATTTATTCCATCACACAGTTAATTCCTAAAGCTGAGACAATCATTACATTTTGATGTTCATCTGTTTTATTGAACTACCCACAGGGAGATTTATGGGAATGCTATCATGTCAGGGTCACAAGATTAAGTGAACAGTGATGACAGTAAATAAGCCACTTCTCTATATTCCAAAGTGTTTAACTCAGTTACTTAAAATGCCATAAACATAAATAGTCTTCTCTCTCTACATTGTATCCATGACAGATGACTTCAAAATACAGCACTCTAGGGCAATGGCACTTTCCAACTAAACAGGCAACCCTTATAATTGACAAAAGACACTAAACTACTTATAAACACAAATATAAAACATACTTCACATTCTAATGCATAAAATTTTAGTGTGCATACAATATAGAGCAATATCACTGTAAACTATTCATTTCATTTGTAACAACAAAAAAAGATGCGGTTATAAAAAGGGGATATTTGTTGAGAAAAATACTATTGGAATTCAAATTCCTAATGTTTGTAAAAATGTTTTTATGCCTTTTTATGCATTTTAAAAAGTCAATGAGTTGAACACATTATTTTAGGGAATGTAATGATATTTAAGTGAAAATGTCTAATCCAAAAAGCAAGCTTATAAAACCAATCACATCAAAGGAGTCCAGAAAGTTTTCTCAATGGCCTAATAATGTACTATCTCCAATGATTCCAACAAAATTGCCATCTGCCAAGATACCAGACGTTACTGCTTGAAAAATATTTTCTACAGTTTGGTATATGGATATTTTAATTAGCAGCCAAATAAAGGACTGAGAGACTGTGATAATCTCACTTTAACTCTAGGCACTTGCTGCAAATGGTCAAAAATTTTAAACTTTATGCCATTTATTAGCCAAGGAGAAGTTTCATTACTGTGGAGATCCAAAACACTAATTTTTATTTTAAAAGTAATGACTTCCATGCCTGAGAAAGTAGTCTAATTTTTGTGAGATTTGTTACTTTATATTTGCTTATTGATTTTCTTCATTATTATCATTTGTGTATTTTATGTCATTCTACTGCTATATTAAGCATTTTACAGTGTCTTACTTTGAAGAGACTTAACTAAAACAATCATACTAATTTTTTAAAAAATCTATATATTTTAGGAAAAAAAGCAGCAGAATGATATTGGTAATCAATTGGGTCATATAGGTTTCAGCTTGATCACCTTCACATCCAAATAACAGGCATTTCTGGTCCTGACCCATACAATCCCTATTGATCTAAAATCATCTAGTCTTTTCAATTCATTGTACTTACCTTTATGGTCTGCATTAGAATTCTATCAGGGAAAATGATCTGACAGGCTGTTAAAGTTTTGCCATCATCTCTCTCTCTCTCCCTCTCCCTCCCTCTCTCTCTCTCTCTCTCTCTCTCTCTCTCTGTGTATATATATATATATATATTTTTTTTAAATTTAAGGTAAGATGAACTTTGAGACTCCTTTAAGACCTTTGCGGAATCTGGTAATACCACCTTGGTCTCTTCCCCATTTGGAGTACTCTATCAGCCTCTCAGGCTTTTCCTTTTATTTACTGAAGACTTAGAAGATGCTCACAATCTTCCTTTCCATCCCAAATACTGGAATTATCTTGGGTAATTCAACGTAAGTGTCACATGCAAGATTCCATCCTTTCAGTTTATTGACCTCCTCATTACTATGATTTTCAACTTGACTCCACTTGACTATTTTCATGACCACATTCTAGATTTGTTAACCTTTTATTGATGTATTTCATAAGTCTTAAATTCAAACATCCTAGAGCTTCCCAAGTTCAGTTCATCAACTCTTGTTTTCTTGACTCCATTATTTTCTGTGTTTCAATCCCCTTCTTTCTTTACTTCTCTTCCTTAACTATCCTAGATTGTCTATCACTTACCACTCTATCACTTCAACCATTTTCTTACTTGTATCTTAATATTCCTGCTCCTTTGCCTTGATGAAACTACCCAGCAATATACAACCCTGGAAGAATCCATATTCTAACCATTTTCAGTGCTTGGAAGAAGAAAGCATACAGATGTACTGCTGACATAGGAGAGATGAAATTTGTTGGGGATTGGAAATATATATTTTGGCCATATCTAAGATCTCACAGTGTTAATGAGCTCACAATTAGTAGATTGTTTAGTCTAACCCAGTACCTACTAATATCTTGGCAACACAACTTGTAACAACAACTTTCATTGACTATAGAGCACATTCCTCATTTAAATCTTGACATTTTAAACTACTTGAAAATTGTTGGAAAAATTTTCTTTTTTTCCCTTCTGAGTACTTCATAATCTTTATTAGAGAACAGTATATTTAGTCCATATACATAAGGATTTTAAAAACTGTATAAAAAAAATACATCTAGTAAAAATTAATTCACTTATATGTATTAGTTGTAGGGAAATCCAATTTTGTTCCGATATACCTGTGTTGGCATGGATATAACTGAGATAATCTGACTTGTTATTTAACTTTTAAACAATAAATAAATAATATGATTGCAATTCTCTATATTAAAAATATAATATAGTTTGTTAAATATTAGTATTCACAGCTCAAGAATCATCTATAAATATGGGGCCTTTAAGTTTTTAAAAGTTTATTAACTTAGGTACAGTAAAATTCAGTCTTTTGGGTGTACAGTTCTATCAATTTTGACAAAAGCATAGAATCGTGAAACCACTACCACAATCAAGATACAGAATAGTTTAATTATCCCCCCCCCAAAGCTCCCTCACGTTAGCCCTTTCTAGTCAAATCCTCCCCCCACTGTTAACCCCTGGAAACCACCAATGTGTTTTATTTGCCTAAGGTTTTGCCTTTTCCAGAATGTTATCAATGGAATTAAACAATGTGTTCTGCCTTCTTTTATTCAGCAGAAAGCATCTGAGATGCCTTCAGATTGCTGCATTATCAACAGTCCATTCCTTACCAATGCTGAGGAGCATTCCAGAATATGGATGTGCCACAGGTTCTTATCCATTCATCAGCTGAAGAACACCTGGGCTGTTTTCAATTGTTGGCAATTATTAATAGAGCTGCTATAAACATTCAAGTACATGTTTCTGTGTGAATGTAAATCTTCATTCCTCTTGGGGTAAATACTTAGGAGCAGGCGGATTGCTGTGTCATATGGTAAGAGTACGTTAAACTGTATAAGAAACCGCCAAACCACTTTCCAAAGATTCTGGACCTTTTGTATCTCCACCAGCAATGTATGAGAGCTCCAGTTGCTTCACGTCTTTGCCAGCTCTTGCAGTACCAGGTTTTTGTTTTGTTTTAATTTTATTCATTCTAATGGTAGTGGTATATGATTGTTGTTTTAATTTTAACTTCCTTAAGAGCTGGGGATATTGAGTATCTTTCCATATGCTTATGTCATCTGTATACTGTCTGTGGTGAAGTGTCTGTTCAAATGTTTGCTCGCTTTTTTATTGCAATGTTAGTCTTCTTAATAAGTTTTGAAAGTCCTTTATACATACACATACACATATATACCTATATATGTGTGTGTGTATATATATATATTAGTAAGTCCTTTGTATAATTTTATACTTGTATAAATATAGATACTTATACCTGTATACTTTTGTAAGTCCTTTGTAAGATGTGTGACTTGCAAATACTTTTTCCAGTCTGTGTATTTTTAAAATTTCAGATATTACATTAAAATTTTTTATTTTTATTTACTTACTTTTTATTCAGATATTATATTTTTCATTTTCATCTGGTTCTTTCTTATACTTTCTATTACTCTGCTGAGATCTTCTATCATTCCATTCATTTAAAGAATATTTACCTTTACTTCATGAAAGATGGTCATAACAGCTATTTTTAAATCTTTATCTGATAGTTCCAACCTCTGGGAATTGGAATTGGTATCTGTTAACTGTCTTTCCTTAAGAAACGTCAAGATTTTCCTGGTTCTTTGTATATTAAATAACTTTGAATTGCATCCTGCTAATCTCCTATGGAGAACGTCTGTCTGTCTGTTTTTGTTTTTCTGGCCAATCAACCCTCTTAGGTTTAGACTGCAGGTTATATCTTGACCTCTGTGGGTAGAAGTTCCAGTGTTAATTCAGTTCGGGTCTTGAACTTGTAAAACATTAAAAATATTTTCTAAAACCTCAGAGGTTTGAGTCTTATTCCTGTTTAAGTTCTCTTTATTTCATTATTCCAACTGATAATATTTATAACTAATAACTAGTAATTAATTTCATCATTGGAATGACCATGGGCTTTAGGGTTAGGCAGATCTAGATTCAAATCCTGTCCCTACTATTTAGCTATGTAACACTGGGAAAGCTATTCAACTTCTCTTTGAGACTCACATTTCTTAGCTGCAAAATGGGAAAAATAATATCTACCTTACAGTGTTGTTAGAATGAAAATAACGCATTAGATGCAAAGTAACAGCAAAGTTACTGCCGATACATAGCTGCACTAAATAAATGTGAGTTTCTACCAACATCCTAACGAAAACAAAATCTCAATAGTAATGCTTATATGAAAATGCACACTAAAAATTGTGACCGTGTGTATGTGCGCGTGTGTTGTGTGGGTATTTTTTTACTCAAGGGCCTAGTACATCCTCATTTTTTTTTTTTTTAATCTTTTTGGCTGAGTCACGCAGCGTGTGGGATCTTAGTTCCCAACCAGGGATCGAACCCATGCCCCCTGCGATGGAAGCGCAGAGTCTTAACCACTGGACCAACAGAGAAGTCCTGACAATCTCCTGATTTTAATTTAAGTTGTTATGGCTTATGAAGTTTTTTTTTCCCCCAGTTTTATTGAGATATATCAATAACTGACAAACAGCACTGTGTAAGTTCAAGGTGTATGGCATAATTATTTGACTTGCATATATTATGTTTTTGCTTTTGTTTTGTTTTGTTTTGCGGTACGCGGGCCTGTCACTGCTGTGGCCTCTCCCGTTGCGGAGCACAGACTCCGGACGCGCAGGCTCAGCGGCCATGGCTCACGGGCCCAGCCGCTCCACGGCATGTGGGATCTTCCTGGACCGGGGCACAAACCCGTGTCCCCTGCATTGGCAGATGGACTCTCAACCACTGCACCACCAGGGAAGCCTGACTTATGTATATTATGAAATGGTACCACAATGAGTTAACATCCATCATCTTAGATACAAAAAGCAAAAAAAAGAAAATGGAAAAAAAAGTTTTTCTTTTCCTTGTGACAAGAGCTCCTGGGATCTACTCTCTTAACTGTCCCATATACCACACAGCAGTCTTAACATAGTCATCATATTGTACATTACATTCCTAGTACTTATTTATCTTATAACTGGAAGTTTGTACTTTTTGACTGCCTTCATCCAATTCCCTCTGCCCTCAAACCCTGTTTCTGGTAACCACAAGTCTGATCTCTTTCTCTATGAATTTGTTTTTTTTCTTTTTTTTCTGGGTCCACATACAAATGAGATCAAACAGTATCTGTGTTTCGCTGTCTGACTTATTTCACTCAGCATAATATTAGGTCCATCCACATTATTGCAAATGGCAGGATTTCCTTGTTTTGTAATGTCTGAATAATAGTCCATTGTATATGTGTATACCACAACTTCTTTGTCCATTCATCCATTGATGGACACTTAGGTTGTTTCCACGTCTTGACAATTGTAAATAGTACTGCTATGAACATATAGTCCCAGAAGTGGAATTGCTGGATCATATGATAGTTCTATTTTTAATTTTTTTAGCAACCTCCATAGCATTTTCCATAGTGACTGCACCAATTTACATTGCCACCAGCATTGAACAAGGTTTCTCTTTTCTACCTGTCCTCTCCAGCATTTGTTATCTCTTATCATTTTGATGATAGCCATTCAGACAGATGTGAGGTGATACATCATTGTGGCTTTGATTTGCATTTCCCTAATGATTAGTGATGCTGAGCACATTTTCATGTACCTGTTAACCATTTGTATATCTTCTTTGGAAAAATGTCTATTCAGGTCCTTTGCCCATTTTAAAATTTGCATTACGTAGTTTAAGACATAGGAAGTATGATCCAAAAACATAAAATAAATAAGGGAAAACTGTTTGTAAATACTAAGTATTATGTAACAGAATTAATTCTTGAATATGCATTTTTAAAAAGCTATCAGGGCTTCCCTGGTGGCGCAGTGGTTGAGTCTGCCTGCCAATGCAGGGGACACGGGTTCGTGCCCCGGTCCGGGAAGATCCCACATGCCGCACAGCGGCTGGGCCCGTGAGCCATGGCCGCTGAGCCTGCGCGTCCGGAGCCTGTGCTCCACAACGGGAGAGGCCACAACCGTGAGAGGCCTGCGTACCGCAAAAAAAAAAAAAAAAAAAAGAAAGAAAAAGCTATCACACTCTAGTTTTTCCTCAGAGAAGAAATATAGATCAATAACATTATATTAATTCAAAAGCTAAAATATGTTACAGCCAGCAGCATCATTGAGTCAAAAGATAAAATTAAAAAGAATTGTATGTTAAAATTAAGCATTTTTTTGTAAAACAGGAAGTAGAACGTGATAGAGATGAAATTCCTTCAGATTTAACATATATTTAAGAACAAGGATGTAAATATAAGTACTATTCAATCCCTCCACTTAGGAAGCTACAAGTCTATTGGAAGAGACAGGCACATCACATTGCTATAAAATATTAAGTGATATATTATAGATAATTGCAATACAGATAATAACAACAAAATAAGAGGAGGCAGGCTTAGGAAAGATAGAGAACCCAGGAAACGCTATAGCAAGGGCGACATGTGAACTCGGCTATAAACTGGGTGACCGTACTTGCCTATTTCTTCCAGCATATGTCTTCATAAAGCAGCCAGACTAATCTTTCTAAACATAAATCAGATCATGTTACTCTTCCACTCAAAACCCTTCACTGTGTTCCATGCCACTTAGGATAAAGTCACAAATCCTTAACATGATCTACAAGGCTTTAAATCATCTGGCTCATATGTTCTCCAGACTCATCTCAAGCCACTATCTCCATTGCTCACTAAGCTCTAGGCATACTAGCCCCCTTTCTGTTCATTTTATTATTTCTACACTCTGAGTCTTTGTAATATTTCTCTCCTTAATGTTCTACACCCTACCCTTTGCTGACGATCCCCTTCTCATCCCTTCAGCACTCAGCTTAAACCGACCTTCTTCAAAAGTCTTCCCTGAATCCCTAATCTAAAATAAAGATCCTCTGCTATACTCTCTCTTTCACAGTACCCTATATTTTCTTTCCTAGCATTTGCCAAAGTTTGTTATTAGCATCTTTTATTTCTATAATTGTTTGTTTAGCATCAGCCCCTTCTACTAGACTATAATTTAGTTATGTTAGGGCAGGGAACACATCAGTTTTGCTCACCACTATGCTAGCACATATAGGAGCTGAAGAGCTATCTGTTCATTAAATGAATAAAATAAATAAATTATAACTGTATATTTCAAGTTAGAGGGTGACTAAGTGGCATGGGAAACTACTTTAAAAGACTCTTTGTAAGGAGAAGAACAAAGCTGGAGGACTAATGCTACTTGACTTCAAGAACTACTATAAAGCTACAGTAACCAGGACAATGTGGTACGGGTGAAAGAACAGATACATAGGTCAATGGAACAGAACAGAGAGCCCTGAAATAGACTCCTATAAATATAGTTAACTGATCTTTGACAAAGGAGCAAAGGCAATATAACAGAGCAAAGACAGTCTTTTTAACAAATGGTTTTGGAACGACTGGACATCCACATGCAAAAAAATAAATCGAGACACAGATGTTACACCCTTCACAAAACTTAACTCAAAATGAATCACTGAGCTAAATGTAAAATGCAACTCCTAGAGATAACATAGGAGAAAATCTAGAACATGAAGATATAATCCATGAAAGAAATAACAGATAAGCTGGACTGCATTAAAATTGAAAGCTTCTGCTCTACGAAAGACACTGTAAAGAGAATGAAGAGACAAGTCACAGTTTCGGAGAAAATATGTGCAAAAGACACATGACATAAAGCAGGGGTCCCCAACCCCCAGGCTGTGGACCAGTATTGGTCCGCGGCCTGTTAGGAACGGGGCCGCACAGCAGGAGATGAGCGGTGGGCAAGTGAGAAAGCTTCATCTTCAGCTCCCCGTCACTCGCATTACCGCCTGAACCATCCCCCCGCCGCCCCCACCCCCGGTTCCATGGAAAAATTGTCTTTCACGACACTGGTCCCTGGTGCCACAAAGGTTGGGGACTACTGACATAAAGGACTATTAAAGAAAACTTAAAACTCAACAATAAGAAAACAACCAATCTGATTAAAAAATGGACCAAAGACCTTAACAGACACCTTACCAAAGAAGATATACAGATGATATAAGCATAGCAAATATATTCCACATTATGGGAAATGTAAATTAAAACAACTAGATACCACAACACACCTATGAGAATGCCCCAAATCTGGAACCCCAATAACAGCAAATGCTGGTGAGGATGTGGAACAACAGGAACTCTCATTCACTGCTGGTGGGAATGCAAAACCTTGCAGCCACCTTGAAGACAGTTCGGTGGTTTCTCATAAAATAAACATACTCTTACCATATAAGCCAGCAGTTGCGCTCCTTGGTATCTACCCAAAGGAGTTGAAAACTTATGTCCACACAGAAACCTGCATATGGATGTTTACAGCAGCTTTGTTCGTTACTGCCAAAATGTGGAAGCAACCAAGAAGCCTCTCAGTAGGTGAATGGATAAATAAACTGACACATCCAGACACTAGCATATTATGCAGCACTAAAAGAAATGAGCTAACAAGTCATGAAGAAGCTTGCACATGACTACATGAAAGAAACTAATCTGAAGGGGATACATACTATATGATTACAACTATATGACATTCTGGCAAAGGCAAAACTATGGAGACAATAAAAAGATCAATGATTGCCAGGGATGGGGTGAGAGGAAAGATGAATACGCAGAGCAAAGAGGATTTTTAGGGCAGTGAAACTACCCTGTGTGATATTATAATGATGGATATATGTCATCAGACATTTGTCTAAATCCATAGAATATACAAAACCAAGATGGACTATGAACTTTGGGTGATTACACTTCTGGGTGATTATGATTCATCCCTAACGAACCGTTCCGGTGGGAGACATTGATGGGGGGAAACTCCGCATGTGTGTGGGAGGCGGTATATGGGAAATCTCTGTACCTTTCACTCAATTTTGTTTTAATCCTAAAACTACTCTAAAAAAATTGTCTTTTAAGAAAAGACTCTTTGTAAAGAGCTGCCGAACATAAAAAGTGCCTAACAAGTACGAGACATCTACTACGTGCCATACGTTGTGCTAAGCATTTTGCACATAACATTTCATTTTACCATTAAAATAACCCAGTGAAGTAGGAACTGTTTATCCTGTTTTCTAGATGAGCTTGAGCTGTCATTTCATGCAGGGGTAAGTACTTTTTGTCATTTAATAAAATTATTCCATTTAAAATATAAAAGTGTCACAGACAATAGACTAAGTTGTTTTTCCATTCCATTACCAGTAGCGTCACTGTACCAAAGGATATATACCAAGCATTCATTTATTAATTTACTCAACAAACATTTATTTAGCACCTGCTGTGCATCAGGCATTATTCTAGGTGCTAGGGATAACACTGTGGACAGAAGAGATAAAAATCCCTTCCATTACAGAGCTTGCATTCTAGTGGTAAACAAAACAATGCAACTGCTAAATAAGTAAAATATACGGTATGTTAGTAATAAAATTTTGAAAAAGGAAAAACAAAGCAGAGGAATGTAGTACTAAATATTTGGAGGAAGGAGTAGAATTTTAGACAGGGTGGCTACAGAAGACTTTTTTTTGAGAAAGTACATTTGAATTAAAGCTGGAACAAAGCGGGAGAGCTAGCCACATGGGTTTTTTGTAAGAAAGCATTCCAAACGGAGCAAGCACACCCTGCAAACTTGAAGAACAGCAGGAAGCTACAGTGACTGACAAAAAGTACAAGGGCAGAGGAGCAGGAGAAGCAGGTCAAAGAGCTAACGGAGGCCAGATGACAGTACCTTCCCTCCCCATGGCTCGCTCCACCGCAGCCATACTGGCCTCTGACTACTTTCTGCACAGGCCAAGCACTTCCTTCTTTCGTATGCTGTTCTCTCTGCTTGAAATGCTCAGACAGCTCTTTGTTCAAATGGCTCCTCATCAGAATGGACTTCTCTGACCATTCTACATTTCTTTGTCCTTGTAGGTTTTTTCTTTCAGTGACATGGGAAGTCTCTGGAGTAGCACTGTCCAGTAGAATTTTGTGCAATGATAGAAATGTTCTGTGGTGTCTAACATGGGAACCACGAGACACATGCAGCTATTGAGTACTTGGATGTGGTTAGTGCAGCTATGGCACTAAATTTTTAATTAAATTAATTTTTTTTATTAATTAAATTTGTATAGCCACATCTGACTAGTGGTTACCTTCTTGCACAGTATAATCCTGGAGGTTCCTGAGCAGAGGAGCAAAGGGTTCTACATTTTAGTAAGAATCACCCACACTGCTATGCTGAGAATGGACTTTAGGAGGACAAGGGCAGAAGCAGGAAGACTGTTGAAAGTAATGTTGCAATAAGTCAAGTGAGAAATGATGGTGTCGTGGATCAAGGCTATACCAGAGATAATGGTGAAAAGCAGTCAAATGCTGGATTTTTTTATGGCAGAATCAATAAGATTTGCTGAAGGGCTCAATATGGGATGTGTGAAGAGTAGTTAAGGAAAAGAGCAACAATTATGGCCTGGGCAACTGCAAAACTGGGGTTCTCCATGTCTAAGAAGGAGATGACTGCAAGAGGAACTGGTTTGGGAGAAAATCTCAGGAGCTCAGTTCTGTCATGTTAGTGTGAGATGACAACTAGATATCCAAATGGAAGATACCAAGTAGGAAGATATACATGTCTGGAGATAAGGGAGAGAGACCTGGAGAATTTGGGAGTTACTAACATACTGGTATTTTTTAAAGCCATGAGACTAGATAAAATTGCCTAGAGAGTGAATAAGACAAAAAGGAGAAGCAGTCCAACAACTGAGCCTTATTAATTAAATAATAAGAAAGATTAGAGTTCAGTGTCCCACTTAGTAAAGGATGATAATAGACAGATTGTGTGTTTTTCAGTTAATCAGCACTGGGAGTTAATGTGCAGAAAAGGACAAAGGATACCTGTTCTTCTGAGGGGTCCTGTTGCCAGCCTTCCC
Organism: Globicephala melas; assembly: GCF_963455315.2. NCBI lineage: Eukaryota > Metazoa > Chordata > Mammalia > Artiodactyla > Delphinidae > Globicephala > Globicephala melas. Next base: position 11,145,587 of record NC_083331.1, on the reverse strand, counting down.
GTCTATCTAATGAGCTACCATAAAGGGAAAGCTGAGCAGAGGATGCATTCGACACGTTACCACATGACTCTCACTACGGAAGTCTCTGTCCTTTAGCTGTATTTTAATTATCTGGTGAAATATTAAAACCAAACCATGTACAGCTTTATACATTTAAGGTAATATCCTATATTATACCAGTTGAATTGTTAGCAATATAATGTTATAGTCCTCACTACATATAACTGAGTAGATAAATCCAATTTGGATGACACAAAAAGAGAGACAAGGTCTACAGCTGGGGCAAAATGCTCGTGCTACTGTACTGTCTTAAGGTTAAATTCTGCATCAACTTCGCTAGGCTATGTGCTCAGCTGTTTCATCAAATACTAGTCTAGATGTTGCTGTGAAGGTATTTTGTAGATGTGATTAACATCTATAATCAGTTGACTTTAAGTAAAGGATATTATTCTCAATAACGTGGGTGGGGCTCATCTAATCAGTTGAAGGTCTTCAGAGAAAAGACTGAGGCTTCTTGGAGAAGAAGGATTTCTGCCCCAAGACAGAAATCCTGCCTACGCTTCCAGCCTGCCAGCCCACCCTACAGATTTCAGACTTGCCAGGTTCCATAAGCATGTGAGCCAATTCTTTAAAATAAATCTATATATATCTACACCCATATCCATATTCATATCCACAGCTATATCTTATCTACATCTATGTCTGACATATATCTTATTGGTTCTTTTCTGTTTCTCTGGAGAACCCTGATTGACACACTCTGCTTCTATTTGTACAAGTTGTGTGATACTATCTAAGTTTCACTTAACCTCTGAAATCTTCAATTTCTTCATTGTAATATGAAAAAAAAAATTCAGTATCAACCTTAATAGAGATGTTCTGAATGTTAAACAAAATAACCCATGTAATGTTCTTAGTATGGTGCCTAACACACAATAAATATTTAATAAATGTTAGATGTGGTGGTATTGCTATTATTATAAGAAACAAATATTGAGTGTTCACTATTTTTTTTTTTTTTTTTGCAGTATGCGGGCCTCTCACTGCTGTGGCCTCTCCCGTTGCGGAGCACAGGCTCTAGATGCGCAGGCTCAGCAGCCATGGCTCACGGGCTCAGCTGCTCCGCGGCATGTGGGATCCTCCTGGACCGGGGCACGAACCCGTGTCCCTTGCATCGGCAAGCGGACTCTCAACCACTGCGCCACCAGGGAAGCCCCCACTACTTTTTTTAAACATCTTTATTGGAGTATAATTGCTTTACAATGGTGTGTTAGTTTCTGCTGTATCACAAAGTGAATCAGCTATACGTATACATATAATCCCCATATTCCCTTCCTCTTGCGTCTCCCTCCAACTCTCCCTATCCCACCCCTCTAGGTGATCACAAACACTGAGCTGATCTCCCTGTGCTATGCAGCAGCTTCCCAACAGCTATCTATTTTACATTTGGTAGTGTATATATGTCCATGTCATTCTCTCACTTCGTCCCAGCTTACCCTTCCCTCTCTCCATGTCCTGAAGTCCATTCTCTACGTCTGCATCTTTATTCCTGTCCTGCCCCTAGGTTCCTGAGAACCTTTTTTATTTAAGATTCCATATCTATGTGTTAGCATACGGTGTTTGTTTTTCTCTTTCTGATTTACTTCACTCTGTATGACAGACTCTAGGTCCATCCACCTCACTACAAATAACTCAATTTCGTTTCTTCATCTGTCATTGGACACACAGGTTGCTTCCATGTCCTGGCTATTGTAAATAGTGCTGCAACGAACATTGTGGTACATGACTCTTTTTGAATTATGCTTTTCTCCGGGTATATGCCCAGTAATGGGATTGCTGGGTCATGGGGTAGTTCTATTTTTAGTTTTTTAAGGAGAGTGTTAACTATTTTTAAAGACATTATGTTATAATTTTACTTTAAATTCAAATAATAAAGTTTTCTTAAATCTATCTTATACTTGAGACCCCAGGACAGTCTGTCAAATAATATCCTGGCCATATTCTAGATGTTCTTCTCTAACTAACAGAATCACTTCTACCAGAATTTTCCTTAGTGTCTCGTCCACATTTACCCAATCCCTAAATTCTGCCAGAGACTTAATAAAAACAGTCAATGAGATAAGATAAAATGAAGACATACAAATGAAGAACATCAGCAATCTAAATATAGTGACCTGCTTCACTACTATGTTTCTAGAAGGCACTGTGCAGAGGACAACAAAACAAAACGAAACAATTTTATGCGCACAAAACTTCAGGAAGAAAAACACTTGTAACGCAAAAACAACCAATTTTGGTTTTGTTTCTATTATAATATCATAAATACCCTAATTTGAGATGAAACCTTTCCTAAGAAAGACTCCATAGAGAAATATAGAAGAAAAAATTTTAAAAGAATGTATTACTTCTCCATAGTGAACGCTTATATTATTATTACTTGCGCATAAAAAAATTAAGAATGATATAAATTTAATAATTTGAAGAGTTGGCTCTGAAAGATTAAAAACAAGTCACTTCTTATAACTAACACCCATGTTATATATGAGATGGCAGTCTAAAATACTTGCCTAAACAAATTTTGTATTATGTTACATATTATTATGAATTAGAAAAAAATTTCCATTAGATTACTTTTAAAAGTTTAGATTTTCTTTTAAACCATTCTCAAGAGTCATTACTAAAGATTTCAGGAAAAAAATTAAGTCATTTTTTTACACTGTAAAATCATATTTTGTAAGGAAGTTTTAAGTTTATAGTTTTTTTTTTTACTTATAACTACTATAATTAACCTATGAGTTACTGTTTACTTCTAGTTTTTTATAACTCACCTATGAGAAACTGCTCCCCAAGCACCATGCTTATTTGTGAGAATGTTAAGGATCTTCTGTTTCAGCTGATTTGCAGTCACGTGGTCCCTATGTTTCGCAGCACTAATGAGATGGTCACACATCTTTTCTTCCTCTCTTCTATCAGCAGCGTATTGGGCACACTGCGACTACAAAGAAATACAAACAGTGCATGATAATAAACCACTACTGTGTGTAAGAAAGAAATGATTATTGATTCAATTTAAAAAACTCAGATAATGTAATCTTTTGAAAGTTTATTCTAAAATATACACACACACACACACACACATATAATCACCTTTCAAACTGGTAAAATATGTTCTTTCTTCGTGTTTATACATAAAGTATATGTAAAGTAATTTGAATATTATTAAGTAATATAATCAAGTAATTAATGACTTTTAAGGTTCCTTCCAATTCTGAAATTCTGATTTTAACATATTCCAAAAATAAGCATTTTAAAAACAAAATGATTTATTAAAAATGTAAACCTACTTATTATTTTAACCTATACAGTATATATCTCACTTAAAATAAGAGTTATGTTCCTGATAATTATATATAGATCAAAAACTTGCCACTTAATATATAGTGTTCCATTTTGTAAATGGCAATGTGGTGTAGAAGAGAAAGCAGTAGTTTAGGAATTTAGACCTGGATTTAATTTCACACTTTATGCAAATTCTGTTTTTTTCACTGTATTCAGTTTTACATTTGTAAAATGAAGGGCTAAAACAAGGTTTTCTCTACAGTGTCTCCTAGCTCTAGAATCTAATGTATTCAAAGTTTCTCATGATAACTACTACCTTAATCTTATCTTCCCTAATAATCAGTTGTCCTGTCAGCTATCTGTATTCAAGTTCATTGGTATTAGCAACACAGGTAATCAATCTCATTGTGTATCAAAAAGGTTCAATACAGGGCTTCCCTGGTGGTGCAGTGGTTGAGAGTCCGCCTGCCGATGCAGGGGACACGGGTTTGTGCCCCGGTCCGGGAAGATCCCACATGCCGCGGAGCGGCTGGGCCCGTGGGCCATGGCCGCTGAGCCTGCGCGTCCGGAGCCTGTGCTCCACAACGGAAGAGGCCACAACAGTGAGAGGCCCACGTACCGCAAAAAAAAAAGGCTCAATACAAACATGAACATGAAGATGAATATCCCTTTAACCATAAGTTTGATTTGTTTTGTATAATAATTTTTGTATAGGGTAGAGTGACTGCAGATTTTAACATTATCATGTATGTAATACAAGTCATATAACTACAAAAAAAGTTTTGTACATCTAAAAAAATACATATAATGAGTTCACATTCATCATTACAAAGTAAAAATCTTTCATGTAAGGTATCTGAACATATTCCTTTCAATTATCTATTGATACAGACTACTACCACAAGTCATCTCTTCCAGAGAAATAACCCTACAGTAACCTAAGAAGGATTAATTCATTTTCCAATTTATCTTTTTGTACAGGGAATCACCAATTAGTACAATGATCTGCCTCCATAATGAGGTTAATATTTCATTAGCTCTTTGGAGAGTAAAATTAAATTTTCATTTTTCTTCCTTAACAATTACAGTGGTTAGCCAAAAAAAATTAACTGTGAAGTACCCATCTCAAATTAAATACATTTTTTATCTTAATTACAGGTCTATATGAGAGATACAGAAATTCCTCAAAAAGTCCTAGTATAAAATGTTATGACTTTTACAAAATCTTTTACAATTTAAAAGTGATATAAGTTTGGTAAACCACACACGCACAAACGTACACATAATCAATGCATTTACTAATATAGCTTTAACCTAAAAAGAACAAATCGAAACATCTGGGTTAAAAAACAATGCACATTCGTTAAGTAACAATGACAATACTCTCAAAATTAGGTTTACATTAGTAGTTTATTTTATGTGTACACAATCTAAAAACCCTGAGTCTTCATATCCCCTTCATAGCCTCTACACCTCCCTTAGCCATGCATCATCAACAGGAGTGATCTCATTCATCCCCGAGGGGGTAAAAACTGGTATTAGAGTTGCGTGAAAAAAACCTTACTCTTTTAATGTATAAAGCACAGATGCATATACGGTACACAAACAGATATGCAGCATATTGATGATAATACAATATATCAAGGTGGGGGCTGATTAGGATGACAAATATTTAAAAATTTTCCTTGTGGGGAGCAACAAAGAAAAAGGTCGAGAAACACCTCCCTTAGCTTAACATCACCTTGGTTAAATATATGTTAGAGCTTGTAACTAATATCTAGCTGCTTGAAAATCTATTTTAAATGCTTTCACATGACAAATATTGATCTGCTTATATTCCCACAAAATATCCTGATTTTCTTAGTAGATATATGATCAACTCAAAACTGATTCTGCAGGGAATTCAGTTAATAATCTAAGCCTTATTTACTAACAGAAGTCAAAAGTTAATTGAATATTCTTATTTTGTCTAGAGTTCTGACATATCTTATACCTAAACATATTATATTCAAAGAACTCAATCTTTTCTTGTCATCCAAATTACAGCATGATACCCAATGTTATAAATATCAGATGCTATTTACAGTTGAAGCAATACAAAACTTCATTTTGACAAACACTTGTCAATGGACTTTTACCAGAGTTTAAAATGTTTGTTTGTTTTTTGCAAAATAAGGTGTAATCCCATGTGACAAGTGTGTGCTGTCTCATCTGACAAATAAAGCAGAGGTTATGAGTTTTAAAGTGACAACAGCTATTTTTCTGCCTCACGTTTTTTTTTTTTTTTTTTTTTTTGCGGTACGTGGGCCTCTCACTGTTGTGGCCTCTTCCGTTGCGGAGCACAGGCTGCGGACGCGCAGGCTCAGCGGCCATGGCTCACAGGCCCAGCCGCTCCACGGCATGCGGGATCTTCCCGGACCGGGGCACGAACCCACGTCCCCTGCATCGACCGGCAGACTCTCAACCACTGCACCACCAGCGAAGCCCCCTGCCTCATGCTTTTTACCTAGGTAGGTCAGAGATCACTAGACCTAGGACATCAACTTGCAAGGCTAAGAGAGCTGCTTTACTGAGATAAAAACCTCGTCAAAACTGAAACCGTGGGCTCTGGCTTCCAGCCACACCACACTTGTTCGCATGTCGTATTAGGAGAATAAATTGGTGGAGTTATATATTATTTTCAAGACCACTGAAGTCCAACCTAAGCCAAACACCAGGTCACCTCAATATTTCTGAAACCAATGTTATTGAATTAGGACGATACAAATAATGTCAAATAATTACTGACATGCTAGGAATATAAGAATAATGTTCTTAAAAAACTATTAGTATGTAATATATAGTGCTTGAACATCCTTTAGTTTTTGCATATAAAATAGAAATGACAGCTATTTGTTCTTTACTCAAATGATAGTTAATTGTACTTATGAGGATTTTTCAACTATTACATTTCCATATATAGATCGATACATACAGATCTACATTTATATCATATATAATGGCATTGCTTCATTTGTCACTAAAATATAATTATAAATATAAAATATGAACTAAAATAATCTTTGGCCACTCTAAATAAAGACAGATACATTATTAAATAATAAATTACTGAATGGTAAAACTGTTTCTCCATATAACCACTGTTACACCCATATCTAATGGTGTGTAAACTATGCTGAAAAATTACTAAAAGAATTGCATTATAAAACTGTATTTGCCTTTAAGAATAAGTCAGAACAACTTCAGTCCACCAACTGGTTAGGAACAGGGCAGGACAGGTCTCTTCATGTTGTAAATGAGGTAAAAAGAAATAAGTGCCCTGTATTTGACATTTACTAAAGCTTTTAAAAACTACTGAAATGACTTCATTGAAATTTTTCTCTTAAAAAAAAAAAAAACCTTATGTAAGGTTACCATTGGTGACAACCGACTTATAACAGAAAAGCAGAATTTAACTCAATCCCCAAACCTTACCTCGAACTCTGCATGTTTATGTACATCCTCAGCTCTCTGTCTATTCAAAATAAACTCAGCTTCATTTGCAACACGAACTATATGGTCCTTCATAGCATGGCATAGCAATCTGAAAAGAAAAATACCTTTGGAATTATTATTCTTAATAGCTTTGTTTAATCCAATTTTTTTCAATAACCAAATTTCAGTATTGCAAGTATTAACTATGCATAAACTTTAGATAAAGCTAAATCATATAATTAAGAAATACGCTATTATATTTTTACAGCAATGCCTCTTAAATATAATGTGCCTTGTGAACAAATGATTCAGTTAATTCAATTAAGTTATTTAATGCACTAAAAACCAAGGATTTTTGACACTTTTTTAAATGGCTAGAACAACAAAATTCACTGCCATGGAAGTAAATTTTCACACAAAACTGGATGACCATATGTTAGGAAATCTATAGACTGGATTCTTTCTTTAATTAATACAGACAATAGGACGGACACCTAAAATTCACTTAAATGCTCAGATTCTTAATTCTAGATGGAACTACCTTGAAATGAGTTCCAAGCAGCACTCAATTCAAGACAGTTCTCAGTAGAAATCTTTCCAAAATCCACGTGTGTTCTGACACAGATTTTGTTACTCCGCGATGAGATTTCGGTTAAATTATGACTGTCACTCTAGGACCAGCGGGAACTTCCTGGCAGCAGCACGGAAGCACCACTAAAATCTTGCATAGCAGCAGGACAGGTAGAGAGATCACTTGGAAACATGTAGCAGTATTCTCTTCAATCACATAAGAGGGACACAGGCACATTCCAATGGGAATATGGTCTAGTCTTCAGCATGAAAGTTAACGACAACATAAATTATTCAAAGACACAACGGTTAGGGGAATCTGCTAGAAACCACAATAGTTGGGGGAAAAAGGCTCAAACTCCTATGTAAATGATGTTGGAGGGCAAACAATCATATGGATAGTCTTAAATTTAATCACTGAGGCAGCTGGAAAAATAAAAGAAGTTAAAGAAAGACTAAACCCCAAATATTAACTTTTGATGACATCATTGGTCTATATTTTATAGATAGTCTTCAAAAGGAAAAGAGATGTGAGAGATTAGAGTATTTCATTCAATGGCTTTGTCTAGTGCATGAAGGCTGAAGAAAGCCAGGAAAAAAATCTAATATGTGCAAATTAGTGCAGATTACATTTAAATAGATTAACAGAAGACAGCTGGAAAGGAGAGACTCAGTGTCTGGCTGGTTAATAGGTACTATTCTCAGGAACAGAACAAGTGGATGGGCAAAGCCAAGAGGCATGGTGGCAGAGGAGGGGGTGGGGTGGGGGAGACTCATGCCTCAGACACACCAGAGAAATTGCATCAATTGTCCGAAAGTCTGTCCTCCTACCTCTGACCCTTATGAGTCATATAGCAACTAATATATGATGTTTTATTTCCATGCATCTTCTTATCTGACTTATTGTCATTCTGGGTGACCTCATTAGCCACATGGGAAACCGTTCACCACAGTACCTCACAATTCTCTGACCTTTTAATGGGGAACCAAAAATCCCTAAATCTAAGATTTCTTTAGAATCTTCAATTCTACCTCACTTCAGGAAATCACCTCACTGGCCATAATCAGCTTCACATCGTAAATCTTTATGCCAACAATCTACTCTCTGGTCACAATCTCCTAGCCTAAGTGCTTTCTCTCCCCTTCACTAGTCCCTCTCTGGCCCCAGGCAAAAATAAGGTCACTTCCAACTTCCACTTCTTTGATCCCTCTCTTCTCTTAGTCCTTCAACCACTGCTCAGATTTATCTCCTTCCCCCCCAAGCAAGGATCCCCCCCAGTCCACACTTTAACCATTCTCTTTCCAGCACCTTCACTCAATTCCTGATCTGCCTGCTGTAATTGCTCAGGAAATACATAATCCTAGGTGAAGACGTGGGTCTCCCTCCTCATTCCTATATCTGGACCTCTGAGGAAACTTGAGTTGACTTTTCTAAAATAATTTTGTTAAGTGTGTATTCCTTGTCATGTGTGGTCACTGAAGTCTCTGTTTCATTATGTTAGTGTCACCTAATGATTAGACAGAGATTTCTTTAAATGCCTGAATCCAAAAAAATCTCCCAGAATTTCTCAAGCAGCCGTGTGTGTGTTTGGACAGCCCTTGAACACTCAGCCAGGCAGGTTTCAACTCTACCTTTGCATTTACTTCCTGCTTCCATAGAGTCCCAGCATCAGCAAAAGATGAGAGTTTGGGGCCTTCTCAGGTCTTTCCAGAGCATGAACACAACGTTAAGCGTGTGCAGGGCCCTTTACATTTCCAGGAATATGTCAGAGCTTTTCAAAGCCCTTGTGTACCTTTCACTCCCCAGCTGCTCCTCCCAAGCTTTTTGGTGTGTCTATCATTTGCCTCAGCTGTTAATCTATCACCTCAGGCAGCTGAGGTGCCTATCACCTCAGGCAGTGAGGTCCAAGATATTAGCCTATAAGTGTCTTCAACAAATGCCCTCAGGAAATCAGTTTTTTTTTTTTTTTTTTTTTTCCACTCTGGGCCACTTCCAGGTTAGGTAAAATAAAACAAATCTTTTAAGCCATTCTTCCAGGGAGTCACCAGACAGATCAGAACAAGTAAGTGATTTAAAATTCTTTACTAATGAGGTCTATTATGCTCCCTCTGGTACAGTGCTTATAATGTGTGCTGCATTTTTATGGCTTCCTTTGAAATGGGGAGCAAAGGTTGGGACCGGAGTGAGTTAAAATGTCACAAAATTACTCTATCGTCACACCCACCAATAATTTTTGAAAATATTTTTGTTGCATATACAATTATTGAGAATTTTTTTTTCACACGTTGAAAGTATTATGTTACTTTCTTCTAGCTTTCTTTGTTGCTGTTATTCTTTCTTTCTTTCTTTCTTTGTTTTTGGCTGCGTTGGGTCTTTGTTGCTGTGTGCAGGCTTCTCTAGTTGTGGCAAGCAGGGGCTACTCTTCACCGCAGTGGGCGGGCTTCTCATTGCTGTGGCTTCTCTTGCTGCAGAGCACAGGCTCAAGGCATGCAAGCTTCAGTAGTTGCAGCACACGGGCTCAGTAGTTGTGGCTCACGGGCTCTAGAGCACAGGTTCAGTAGTTGTGGCACATGGGCTTAGTTACTCCGCGGTATGTGACACCCTCCCAGACCAGGGCTAGAACCCATGTCCCCTGCATTGGCAGGCAGATTCTTAACCACTGTGCCACCAGGGAAGTCCCTGTTGCTGTTATTCTAATTTTCCCTTTTGGTAGATGATCAGTTCTTTCTTTCTGGGTGTTTTTGTCTCTTTATTTTGGGCATTGTCCAGTTTCAGTACCATGTATCTAGTATGGGTTTCTTTTTATTTAGCCTACTTGAGGTCCATTGTGACTTCTGTGTCACTGTATTCTTATTTTTAATCAGTTCTTAAAAATTCACAACAATCATCTTTTAAAATATTTCCTCTCCCCTACTCTGTATTTTTTTCCTTTTTCAATTCTGATGATTTGTAAACTAAACTTTCTTAGTTTACCTCCCTATCTCTTAACATCACTTCATTTTTCATTTCTTTCTCTTTCTGCATTCTGGGAAAAATTTCAAAATGTATGTTCCAAGTCACTGGTTCCCTTTATCTTTGTCTAATCTGAAGAATCATTAATACATGGAGTTTTTTCCAAATTGTATTTTTAAATTCTATATTTTTTGATTTTTCAAATCTTCCTCTTCATTTTGATGGTCTCTTCTTATTCATTCAATTTTGTGCTATTTTATTTCCTGTATTTCACAATTCTAATCTTGGTAGTCCCTGGGGGTCTAAATTTTTTGTTTTCTTCCTTGTTGATTCTCATACATAGTGGCTTTCATTCTCATATATTTAGTACTCTTTGACTGTTACCTCATTTCTGGTCTTAATCAGGAGTCCAACAGACCTAACTTGGATAAGCATTTGCTTTTATTTCTTTTGGTACCAAGGAGAGCCCACTAGAACCACGTCAGCCTCTCTTAAGGATCTTGGCTTAGCATGAAAGTTTCAGGCAAGGTTCTATACTTAATTCCTGGCTAAAGATTTAAAATCCTAACAGCACTGCTGTTTTAGGCATATGTCCCCAGGGCATTCCTACTCCTTGAGACACCAATTTATAGGGGGGAGATGTGGCCCTGGAGAAGCCTAAACCATGCCTAAACCATTTATAAGATGCATGTTGCCTCAAAGAGTATATCCTAAGTTAGGATGTGAATGTTCTGTAGCAGAAGATAACCTCAGATCACTGAGTTACCCATACAGCTTTATTCACTTTTCAATCTGCTGAAATGTGACTTTAAGATCATCCTACACTAAATTAATCACCAGTCTTGTCAATTTTACCTCCATAATATATTTTAATCTGTTTGTTCATTACTTTAACATTGTTTTAATTCAAGCCTTAATCATCTCCCATCCAATTACAATAGCCTCCTAATTTCTCTGCCTCCCTCAAATCTTCCATCCTTCTGATACATTTTTCGCTTTGCCATTACTGTTATTTACACTTAAATTTCTTCAATGGCTACTTTTTTGCACAGGCTCTGGACGCGCAGGCTCAGCGGCCATGACTCACAGGCCTAGCCACTCCGCGGCACGTGGGATCTTCCTGGACCGGGGCATGAACCCGTGTCCCCTGCACCAGCAGGCAGACTCTCAACCACTGCGCCATCAGGGAAGCCCTCAATGGCTACTTTTAATAGACAGGATAATAGCCAAACATTATATGTAGATATCAGTCTACTTCTGTAACCTTATCTACTGCCTTTTTAGCATACTTTTTCTATGTTCTAGAAAAACCTTTCTAGTTCTTTTAATGGCTCATGCTATTTCAGGATTTCTGTATGTGCCATTTCTTCTTCCTGTAATTCTTGTCATTCCCTCCTCTCAATACAAGTAAGAGATCTCCCAATTTCTCAAATGTTCTGGGCGTTATAATATTTATCCCACTGTCTTATGGATTTTTTCCCCTCTCTTTTCCTTTTAATAAGGTTCTCTCTCTTAGAATGTGAAGTTCGTTAAATGAGGTACAATCACTATTCATCTCTGTTTCCAACATGATCTGCATGTACATGTCATGAAATATGGACTCACCAATAACACATGACTAAATGGAAAGATGACTGAATGAATACATGAGCAGGTTATGTGGGAAGGGGGGGCAAAGAAGAAACAGAACTTTAATGATTAAGACAGTTTAACACTATAAAATTCTATGATACATTTAGCACATAAAAAAGAGGTAAATAAAAATCAGATAACTTGGGAATTACGGAACATTTTCTTCCTCAGAGTATCTGTACAAGATAGGAAGTAAATGAAGTGGTCTTTATCTTCTACTGTAAGTTTATTTTTCAAAGGAAATAGAAAAAGAAAACAATTTGTTCAATTATATTCATTCCTGTCCTAAAACAGAGTTGTCATGGATACAGGAAAGAAGTCAGGAGACAAAACAAAGTATTCTCTTCCAAATGGGACAGATATCATTGCAGCAAGTTCTGATTTTCTAGGAAGTTTCTAATTTTATGCAGTTTGTTATAATTTAAATTGCTTGTCATTGACCTGAAACCCTGAGATCCTGAATTTTAAATATAAATAATTCCTGTAATTTGACTGAAAGAAAAAAAAATGTCAATAGGAAAGGCAATATGAGAGGTCAGACAAATTAGTCTTTCATCATCTCTAGATGAGCGAGGGGACAGAAGGCAGAACTAGTTTATATTTAAGTTCTGCCTTTTATTAGTGTTATAAACTTGGACAAATAAATTTTCCTTGTGTCTGAGTTTTAGTTTTCTGATTAGAAAATGGGTGTGCACTGTCTCAGATATCCTATAAACTGGAAGAAATAGTGCATGCCCAAGCTGTAAGATTACAGCTTAAATTTTAGATCCTGATTTATTTAGTCAAGAAAACAGACCCTGATTGGAAGTAAAGTGGCCACACAGTGTAGGAGCAGATGTAACACCTCAGTGTCACTTCCTCTGGCCCCAAAACCTTAAAAGAATTAGGCATAGAGTTTCTAGTGACACTGCAAGGAAGAGTCTGGCTGTATCAGCAATTTTCAATTTCTTCCTGTGCTAGAGTTGTTTAATAGACTATTAAAAAATCTGGAAACATTTATAATTTTTTTTAATATAAATAATATAGAGCTCAGAAAAAGAGTAATATATAGAGCTCAAAGACAGATTATAACTTTTAACATAGAATTATGCCCATATTTGCTTTATTAGATAATAAAGAACATAAAGGTATTTTCTGTTGTTTTAAATCTTAATTTTCACAAAAAAAGCTAGGGTTGATTTTTTTTTTTCTTTTATTGATCCCACGCAGTGTGCCTATACTTGTTTTGGTTTGTCTCCTAAAAGAAGCCTTCCCCAACCATCACTGTCCACTGAAATAGGTCCTTCTTCTTAAAGTCAATGCAATTTTTATATCAATTTTTTGCACTTAGTTATATACTGTCTATGACACTTTGAACTGTTTAATTTTTTGTGCATGTAAAACCTAACTTCTCAATTACAAATTACTTTGAGATGAAGACCAGATGTAAAATGTATTTGTATCACTGCTAAAACTATATAATGAGTATTCTATAAGTATTCAGTTTTGTTTTGTTTTTCTGTATGTATTATAATTATTTACATAGGCGTTAAGAACTTCAGGAATACCTGTACAGGTATTACACTACTTTTGGTAATTAGAAAATAACAACTTTTTCTTAATCCTTGTCCAGCTCGGACTGTGACTCTTCATAACAGCCATGTTATAAAATAAGTATTCTGTTTTTTCACATGTTGGTCTGTACACAGCAACTGAGAGAGATAAATTGTCTGTGTGTTCTCATTTTACGAACATGGAAACTAATCCGCCTATAATCAATGCTTCAATTCCCTGGGCACCTTGGGAAGAGTTCCTAGACTAAAACTAATGGCTCAGGCCATGACCGTACTCTGGCTTGCTCATTCTATTCTTTTACCTCTCACCTTTAGTGTATCCTTGGACTGACCACACACACTATATCTTCATGGCAGCATTGACTCTCCTGTAACCAGGTAGTTCACTTCTCCCTGTGTCTGTTCTTTAAACAACATACCAGCCACAAATGCAAAGGCCAACTCTAGTCTCCTCTGTTACCAAGTGATCCTGGTTGTGTCAGAATGGGCACAGAAACTAAATCGAAGTTTTCTAATAAAGACGTATCATTTGAATCTAGGCTGGCATTTGCTTGCAATATGTAAGCTAAGGACAACAACAAACACAAAACTTTATGTCTCTAAGAAATAAGAAACAGGAAGAAATATGGCACAGAAATGATTATGCCAAAAACAGGGTACCTTTCCCTTTTTTCTTTTTTTTAATACAACGAACTATTAGTGTTTTATGAAATATTATTTAACTCTCACCAAAGCTAAAATAATAGTGCCTGGAAGGAAAGTATATTTAAAGTTGTTCTCAGAAGGAAAAAAAATCTCAATATATATACATATGCAGATATATCTTAAACATGGTTAAAAATGCAATTCAAATAAAATATATGATTACTAATTTTGAAATACTTTTACTTGAAATCTAGCCATTATTAAATGGGATTTGTTTATCTTAGTTTCAGGTAAATATATTATTTATCATCAATGTCTAAAGTTAAGTCTATAAATTAGCAATACTGTTTAAGATCTACATAATTAATTTTGTAAATGCACACATTTTTTTTACCTCGTTTGCAAACCTCAATATGTTTAATAACTTACTACATGTGTAAAATGAATAACATAGTAGTACGAAAAAAGAATAAATTAGGTACTACATGAAAAAATATAGAGGAACTTCTGTTTTCCAGGAGTTTCCAGGGTTTCTTGGTTCAACTTTAAATCAGATTCTCAACTCTAAGAAAAAAGTTTCTTATAGTGTTAGAAGGTGCTGGTTTTTGTTTTTTTAAACACAGTTTTTGCCAAATCAAGGACATGAAACAAACTCAAGCAAACCGAAGCTTATTGGTTTAATTATTGAATAGCATTTGTTAAATTAACGAGGATATTCAAATTTGGGCCATATAATCACTAAATAATTAAACTTGAATACGATGTGCTTCTCTTCTTCAAAACGTTAAGAAATGCAAGGTTATACATTTTTCCTTATTTTAAAGAACAAAACAAAAAATTGGAATCTTGTGAATCATAGGTCAAATTCAGTGCTAAACAAGAATACATTCCAGCTTGTTATGAATATTCATTAATTATATCCTATAGGCTTCCAAAAGAGTGATAGAGGTTTATTTTAGGCAAATGATTAATTTATTTCAAAAGATCACTCAAGTTCTATAATTTGAAAGTCTTTCTTATTTGCTTTATAGTTCAATTCATATTTTAATAATTTAAAATCCAATTATTATTGCCAAGATATTATAGGCAATTTTACATCCCATTAACCTTGCTTTGTTTTAATTATAAAGATCCTTTGTTAGATTCCTTTAAATGATCCAGTTTATAATTTCAGCCTGTCCTAGGGAGTACTTTAATTCAGCTGCACATTCATCAACTGTTTTTGTCGTTAATTGTAGACAACTGCACAATTGCTTTCTCCAGCTATGATTGATGAATTATATTCACGAATGTAGCTGTTAAGTAGGATAAACATTTATAACAATTTCCACTTAAAGATTTTTATCTTCATTCCCACAAGGAAAATTAAAGACATACTCTAACAACCAAGAGAAAATATTTTGTATGTTTCATTTTACACTATTAGAAAAAGTTAAGAAACATGTTGTATGTCCATGCAAATGGGATAAGAGTGTACGTAAAGAATCTAATTTGTGCCTAGTATAGAGTCGGCATCAACAAATAGAAGCCAGATAAACTGAGGAATGTGTCTTTACTGTAACTACATCAGAACTATCTCAATATGATTTTTTTTTTAATCTGGAACTCCCAGTTCAAATTTATGAAAGAGAAAGGTCTAAATTGAAAGGAAATGGACCAAACTAAAGATAGGAGTCGGCAAAATTCTGAATATATACTGTACGTAGTAACAAAAACTAACAAAATAACCTTCCTTTTTTTTTTTTTTTTTTGCGGTATGCGGGCCCCTCACTGTTGTGGCCTCTCCCGTTGCGGAACACAGGCTCCGGACGCGCAGGCCCAGCGGCCATGGCTCAGGGGCCCAGCCGCTCTGCGGCATGTGGGATCCTCCCAGACCGGGGCACGAACCCGTGTCACCTGCATCGGCAGGCGGACTCTCAACCACTGCGCCACCAGGGAAGCCCAAAATAACCTTCCATTTTTAAAGTGTCTATATTACTGTAGTTGTAATAAATGTCATATATTACATCCAACCTTCAGAGAAACTAGGTAAGATGTGAAACAATGTCAGAGGGAGATTATGTTACATGCCTAGAATCTAATAGTTTATCATTAGGAGAACTGGTATTTAAACTTGTTACAAATAATACACACGTGCTCCACATTATAATAGGCACTGTGGAAATAGCCATAAAAAATACACCACAAATAAACAGGCACTAACACTATGGTATGGTAAGTATAAAACAGGGGAAAATGGAAGGTGGTTTGAGAACATGGCAAGGCACCTAATCCGGATTAGGGATGTGGAGGGGTTGGTGCTCAGAGATTATTTTCACTAAAGTTAGAGAAGTGAATGTCTTAAAGCAATGCCCATCGTCTTTGTCCTGTGGACTACTGGGGAAAACACTACAATAGCAAAGACAGCATCTTCCATCCGGTCCCCCAAACACTGGCAAGTCTCCTGTGTTTCCTTAGTCATTTCACTCCCCAGTTTCTCTACACTGGCTATTTTCAATATTTTCTACTCTTCTCAAGTATAACACTTACCTCCCCAAATTTCCTTCATTCTCAGAAAATGGCCCTAACTGCCACTTTATAGAGAAAACAGAAGGCATCATTACAAAAACTCTCTGAATCCTGCCACCAATTTAATTGCCTGCATCCTTTCTCAATATTCATCCACAGAAGGCTAACCCCTGTCCCTCTGCCTCACCCCTCTCAGAGACTGTACTCTTTTAATTGAGTAGAAACTTTTCTTCTTTCTTTCCCACCGTATTGGCTTCTTTCCATCAGCATTTTAAAGTACTCAAATCCTTCCTTCTACTCCCCTCCTCCTCCTCAAATTAAAACCCTATCCACCACCAGCAACCACCCTTTCCCCTTCTTGGCCAACCTTCTTATAGTTGTAAGTACTTACTGTCTATACTCACCTCCCGCTCACTTCTCACCTGAAAACATCCGAGCTACTCTCCCTACTTCCCTCAGTTATCTGCTCCCATCCTCTATCTGCCTTTTGGCACATTTATTACATCAGTAATTACTTAACCTAACACTGTTGTTCCCACTGGACTGAAAGCTCTATTAGAGCAGTGCCTGGGTCTATACCCAGCATCTTTAGCACGTAGGTATTCATTCACCGGTATAAATTTGAATGAAATCAACATGTCCCTCTTGTCACTGACTCCAGTGGTGCCTTTAATCCTGACTTACAAATCCTCTTGTTGACTATTCATTCCTTTTCAAACATTCTACTCAACATTCTTTTCTTCATTCCTTCAACAAATATTTGTGATTGCAAAATAGGTACTAGGCATTATTATTCCAGAAACCAGGGATATATCAGCAAATAAGACAGAGAATAAGACACGAGTTCTGAAGGGAAGTACATTTTAGCGAGAAGACATGTAAACCAAGAAAAGATTTTGAGACAATGTTATTGAATGTTAAAGTAGAGTCATGTAATGGAAGTCTGATAACACAATAAGATGGTCAGGGGAGCCTCTATGAGTGTGACATTTAAGCTGATTCCTCAATGATGGGAAGAGCCAATCACGTGAAGATGTGGGGAAAGAGGATTCCCAGCAGAAACAGCAGCGAGAGTCTGGCCGCTTGTTTCCACTCACTCCACACACTCTCCCTGATCACACCTGTATCCTTATCCCCCATTTACCTCATGCAAAAACTGAGAACTCTTGAATTTAAATCTCCATATTAGCTGTCTCTTTGGAGCTGGACATCCAAATTCTAAGATGTCAATTTAACATTTCCACTTGGAACTTTCATAGGTGCTACAAATTCAGTGTAACCGAAAGTAAAAATATCTCTCACCAAATTCATGCCCTTCCTTCTGTATTGTTCTAAGTAAACTATGCTTACACTATAAATCATCCAGCTATTAAAGCCAGAAATCAAAGTACCTTCTTTCTCCTCTTACCATCCAATCTATCAGCAATTCTATAGATTTAATTTCCAAAAGATACTTCAAATTTGTACACTTCTTCCATCCTCATAGCCACTATTGGTTGCTCTACGACACCATTCTCTTCAAAAGGATTCTGAAACTTCAGATCGGTATCTCGCTTCCAGTCTGCAGCCCCAGATATCCATTTGTCACTCGGCAGATTATGCCAAACCTCTTCAACTACAGCCCTGTACCCTTAGCACAGCTTACAAACCCCTCCATGGCATGACCCTTGCCATGAAGGGATGGCCCTTGCCTGCCTCTATGTGGCTGGCACACAACATGCACTGAAATAGCTGTTGGCTGAGTGAAAAGAGCTCTCCAGCAACATGTCTTGCTACCTCTTCCCTCCAGGCTTTTGCACTACACTATTCCCTCAGCCCAGAATTTTATTCTTCTATTTTTCATTTTCTTTCACCTAGCTATGTCCTAATCATCTCTCAGTTCTCAACTAAGATGACATTCTGTTTAGGTATACTTTTTTGTGCTGAGGGGACCTCCTCCTTTCATTCTTTTTATAGGCGATTTTTAAGAGCAGTTTTAGGTTCACAGCAAACATGAACAGAAGATACAGAGATGACCCAGATACCCCCCTCCCCCAACCCATCCTCTTTCCCATATCACCATCCACCATCAGAGTGGTACATTTGATACAAATGATGAACCTACATTAATACATAGCATTATTGCCCAAAGTCCATAGTTTACACTAGGATTCACTCTTCGTGTTGAACATTATAAGGATTTGGACAAATGTAAAGTGACATATATCCACTATTACAGTATCATACAGAGTAGATTCATTGCCATAAAAATCCTCTCTGCACTGCTTATTCATCCCTCCCTCCCCCTAATCCCTGGCAACCACGGATCTTTTTCCTGTGTCCATAGTTTTGCCTTTTCCATAATGTCATATAGTTAGAATCATACAGTAGCCTTTTCATATTGGATTCTTTCATCTCATAATACACAATTAAAGTTCCTCCATGTCTTTTCATGGCTTCATAGCTCATTTCTTTTTAGTACTAATTAGTAAATATTCCATTGTCTGGATGCATCATATAAATAAGTGGGCATTTATTTATCCATTCACCTACTAAAGTGCATCCTGGCTGTTTGCAAGTTCTGAAAATTATGAATAAAATGATTATAAACATCCATGTACAGGTTTCTGTGTGGACGTAAGTTTCTAACTCCTTTGGGCAGATACCGAGGAGCACGCCTACTGTATTCCATGGTAAGAATAAGTTTAGCTTTATAAAAACGCCAACCTGTCCTCCAAAGTGGCTGCACCGCCCGGCGTTCCCACCAGCAGTGAGTGAGCGCTCCTGCGGCTCCACCTCTTCACCGGCATTTGCTGGAGTCTGCGTTCTGGATTTTGGCCATTCTAATACGTATGTAGTGGTATCTCCTTGTTTTAATTTACATTTTCCTGATGACATATGCTTTGGAACATCTTTTCCTATGCTTATTTTCCATCTGTATACTTTTTTTGGATAGGAGTTTGTTAAGGTCTTTGGCTCATTTTCTAACCAGGTTGTTTGTTTTTTTATCGCTAAGTTTTAAGACTTCTTTGTATATTTTAGAAAACAGTCCTTTATTAGATGTGCCTTTTGCCAATATTTTCTCCCAGTCTGTGGCTGTCTTCTCATTCTCTTGATATTGTCTTTTGTAGAGCAGAAGTTTTTCACTTTAATGAAGTCCAGCTCATCAATTCTTTCTTTCATGGATCATGCCTTTGGTATTATAACTAAAAAGTCATCTAGATTTTCTCCTTTGTTATCTTCTATGAGTTTCATAGTTTTTCAGTTTACATTTAGGTTTGTGATCCACACGGAGTTAAGTTTTGTGAAGAGTGTAAGGTCTGTGTCTGGATTTATTTTTGTGCACGTGGATGTCCAGTTGTTCCAGCACCATTTGTTGGAAAGATTATTTTTGTTTCACAGTATTGGTTTTGCTTGGATACACTTTTTGAAAACCCTGATAACCCCACCAACTGGAGAATGCACCCCTCCAGACTAGGTTAAGTGCTCTGCCTTATGCTTGCATTAGTACCTGTAACACCCCTATCACAGCACCCTTGTGTTATTGTATGTGCTAGTCTAATGCTTGCCTTTCCTCCAAAATTTTGCACCATGTTTGTCTCATTCACTTCTCTATTCCCAGTGCCTATAATGTGTTTGGTATATAGTAGGTGCTGAATAGACATATGCTGTATTAATGTATACATGAGATGTTCTTGTGTATTTAGAGCTAGGCATAATGTTTCAATATTTGTTCCAAAAGCATCTTTATTGGAGGAACTATTAGTATAAAAAATGGAAACACAAATCTAGAATGGCACAAAGAACATTATGAGTATTTTGAGGTTTTCATGGATTAAAAATTTTTAAATATTATAACTACTTTCTATAATTCCAACTCCTTTCCTAAAACCAAACAAAATAAACTCCAAACACTACCAATGAACAACAAAACATTTTCAAAAGCTAAAAACCTCTATTAGCAAAATTTTCACTCTCCTCCTTCTCTGAGACAATAACCATAATCTTAATCTTAAATGTTGGAGCTTCAATTTGTTAAGTCTTCAGAGTTACTGATAACAGCATAATTTTTGTTTTTACTTCACAGTTGAAACAAATTAGCAAAACTAGGGTGTATGTGAAGTGAGAGATTTCTATAACTGATATGACAATGAGCCACCTGGGCAAAAGTTTTTTTTTTCTATTTTTTCATTGCCTGAAGATGGATAATAATTGTTATCAATTCTTTTCACCATAAAGTTTTACAAGAAGTAGAGTGTATTATTATGTTTAAAATTATTATTTATGCTATAAAAGAAAACTAATATTTTCCTGCATCTTTGCTTGGCAGTGAATGAAAAATTTATTTTAATATTTAGAGTTGTAGTATTATGACTAAAAGTAATGCAATCATAAAATATCTAAGTGAGAAATACACAATAAGATGAATTGTTATAAAAACAAAGGCTATTTCTCAGAATATAATACACGAACAAAAATACTAAATTGCATTTAATTTTTTTCAAAATGGGTTTTTATAGCATATACAAACTAAGTTTCAAAGAGTAGCTCATAAAATATTCTTTCATGACACCTCCCTTGATAAAGATAAATTTTACATACAGTAACATTATTACCTTATCAATTTAATTAAATCTGGTTTCAAAAAAGAAATAGATTACCCCAAATCTTCAGTCATTATTTTCCAAAGAACGCACTATATCATAGAAGAAACTCAAGTTGTAAAGGACGCAGGTCTTCAGCTGATAGAAGCTGAACATGTCAAAATAGTGACAGTTATATCTGTCTTAGTGTATCCATTGCCAATAAAGTATTGGAAAAATCATAGTGAAAAATCTTACCACAGCATCATTTTAACAATGGTTTAAATAGATTCCTAACCAGACCTTTATAGTTCCTATATTAAACTTCTCTCACATTTTTAGCTGGATACTAGATAGCATGACATGGTCGAATAAAACTATTTCACATGAACTGAGATGGGCTGAGTGAGGGAGTAAACACTGAACACGGCTCTGAAAACAGATGGAGTGGCAGATGGGACTGCAGATTGGGTTCACTTGATCTATGTAAAACAACTTTACTACTTGGTAAGACGTGGCTCAGATCTCACAAAAACCTTATAAAGTTTGTCCCTTTATTTCATACCTGCTTCCCCTCCGCCAAATAAAAATGTTTAACATTTTAAACTTTGCTCCTTTAAAGTATAAGTACCTGTGTGATGAATCATTTAACTAAAATATATTTTCTTACACATTTTTGGAACAGATGGTAGGCAAGAGCAGTCACCCAGTGGAATAAAATGTACACTGACTAGTTGTCTAAAATTTGTAAAATTAATTACCTTCCTTCATTGATGAGTTCAATAAATGCAAGTCCTGCATTCTTCTGAATAGAATTTTGCCATTCCTAAAAGGAGAAAGCAAACCAACTGTAAGAAAAATGAGCATGTAAACAAAAGTAACATCTGGTTTAAGGATCATGTTGATCCTAATAACTTCCACGTGATATTACTTCTAAATCTTTCTAAAAGATTTTTAACAAATGTTATTTTGCAAGAAATCAAAACTTTAAAAGCAGTCCTGTATTACTTAGTTAAAAAGGTGCTTTTGAATTCCCAGTGATGCCGACTAAGATAGAGAGTGAGGTCACAGGGACAAAACTCACTGTGACTGTAAAATATTGCTTGTTTTACACTCTTCCTACGGCATATCTAGAATATGCTTTAGATAACTTTTTGGTTATTATTCTAGTGATTTCAATGTTTTTGGTCTTTTTAATATAGCTGGCAAATTGAATTTTTTGGATTAAAAATTATATCCCTTTCAATGGTACTATAAATAATACTTGCCTAACATATTTTTATTGAAAATCCTTATTGATCAGTCATGCCACTCATCTATAGACTTTCCCTCCATGATTTTCCACTAATTAAGTGCTGGCCACAAATTCAGCTTGAGGAAACACAGTCTCCATGTCAACCCTTCACTCTGTTCCTGATCACTTTCCCTTTTAAAGCTTTGCACACATGCTGGGAATAAATGTGGTCCCCAAAAGTAGGTACTTAGGATGTAAACATTCTCTGTCCTAAGTAAATTTATGAAGAATTAGAAGAACAAATCATGAATCTATATTTCCCCAGGAGAGAGAATCAACAACTTGGAAAAAGGGACATGATAGTCTGGGGACAGTAATGATCTAATAAAAGCCTAAATGACTCTGTTTTTAGCAAAGCCATTGTGTTTTAGCTGCCATAACTTTTATCCAAATAACAAGATCTTTGTTGCATTTTACTGAACTTATTAAAACTTGCAAATCATTTTTGTCAAAAACAATTGTTGGCAACACTTTTTCCCACATTTTAACAAAATGACTTACTACTCTCCTCATATATTTTGCATTAATTGAGGCACAGCATTAGGCAAAAGTCTCCACAGAAGAATAAACAAAAAGAGGATAGAGAGACCTAGGCTGATTCTTCGGAACCATTCACAATTTTAAGATTAGAAAAAGCAGCGGTTGAAAGGGACAAGAAAGGATCTAGAAAAATTTAAGAACAGATGCAAAATATTATAGCACTATTCAAAAGAAAATAATCCATGTATAATACATTGGCTCAAGAAAATAAAAAAAAATACAAGACCCTTTAATCACTAATACCATTTTTTTAATGATTAGGAAGTTAAAATTCTACTGTATGTGAACTGCAAAATTAAAATATAGTAAACCACAAAGTATATGAAACACAAAAACAAAAGTACAAAAGTCAAAAAAGATGTCATTCCAGAGGAGGGTAAGGAAAGCTCTGGTGGTAGAGTCGGCACCAGAACCAGGGGCTGGCACTAGAGCTGGTGCTGGCCCGAGCTGCAGAGCTGGCCCAGGAGCGATGCCTGAGCTGGCTCTAGCTGTGGAGAGACTCTATCTCTGGGGCTACTGCTGGATATGTTGCTGAAGTTGGCACTAGGTGTATTGCCGGCCCTAGCTCAGACAGTAGTGCTAGAACTGGCTGTGAATTGGCTCCAGTTCTGGGACTGACTTTAATTCTGGCACTGGTGCCAGGCCTGGTGTGAGAACTGGAGATAAGGATGACTCTAGATCTGGAGCTGATACCAGCTCTAGAGCTGAAGCCAGAGCTGGCACTAAGAAGCAGCTGGTACAAGAGCTAGTGCTGGAGTTGGCTCTAGCTCTACAGCTGGATCTACCTTTATCCAAGAGTTAGTGCAGGCGCTGGCTCTAGCTCAGAGGTGCTGCTAGGACTCGTTCTGGAATTTGCTCTAGCTCTGGAGCTGCTGCTAGAGCTGGTGCTACAGTTAATAATGGAACTATCTCTATCTCTGGAGCTGGCTCTAGTTATATAGCTGGTTCTAAAGCTGATTCTAGTTCTAGTATTGCTACTGGCTTCAGCTCTGGAGCTGGAGCAGGTCCCAGAGCTGTATGTAGCTCTAGAACTTATGCTAGAACTGGCTCTAGCTCTACAGGTGCTAGAGCAGGTGCCAGAGCCGACACATGAGCTGGTGCCTGAGCTACTAATACACTTCCGAAATCATTACATAGAGTTGACATCCTGACATGAAAGACAAAGATCAAGACAACAGTACAGAAGGGATACTAGGGACAACAACAACAACAAAAGAAATCTGAAAATTTAAAAAGAGAACATAAAAAGAGACAGCTTAAAAAACAAAGTTGAAAACATCTCCCAGAAAATAGAACAAAAAGATAAAAGAGTTGCAACAATAAGAAGAGAGATAAAGAAATAAGGAAAGTGGAGAATCTTCTGATGAAAGACCAATATCCATTGAGTAGGAATTGTAGAAAGAGTGAATAGGGAACATGGAAGAGAGGAAGTTATCAAAGTAATTTAAATTATTTCCTAGGAATTAAGTACATGACATAATATCCCCAGCAAAGCACATCATCATAAAATTTTAGAACAGGGTTAAAGAAAAGACTTACAAGAAAAAAATTTCTTTATACAAGAAATCAAGAATCAGACTGACACTAGACTTCTCTAGAGCAAAACTGGAAAATAGGAGAAAAGAAAACAACACCTTCAACAGCACAAGGAACATAATACTCAGAACATTATACCCAGCTAAGCTATCGATAAAATATGAGGACAAAAGAGTTACATTTTCAGACATGCATAAACATTTATTTTTCAACCACTTTTTCAAGAAGAAAGAAAAAGAACCTACTGATGGTGTGCTCTGCCAAAATGAGGAGTAGATCAAACAGGAGAAACAAGATAATGTTTTGACAGCCCCAAAATCTCAGGGGCTTAAAAAACAAAAGTTTATTTCTTGTTCAATTTCCAAGTCCACTGCCCGTGTTCTGCTCTGCTTCATCACCATCCTCACTTTGGGAGCTAGACTGACAATGTAACCATTGTCTGGAACACTACAGGCAACCAAGGTGGAGGGAAAAGAAAAGAAGTTTAAGTATCACTGGCTCTTATAGTTTCTGCCCAGAAGTAACACATGTCACTTCTCACATTTCTGGTCAAAGTCACATGACCAAGCTTCAGTTCAATGCAGCAAAGGAGTGCAAACCCACCAAGTGCTCAAAATGTGGGAAAGAACCAAACGTGAACAACCCAAAACATGACTCTAAGGGAAGAAATCATATAAAAGGTGGATACAGATCTAAGAAACAGTTTACAGAACTATTGTAAAGCTAACACAGTTTCTGTGAAGAATCAGGAGAGACCTGTATGCACACTAACAGACTGTCAAGAAGGAAATAATTTCATCAGATTATAGAGAGGTTTTGAATAAGGAAGACATATTTTGAATGAAAATTTAGCATTGCAATGTATATATTTTTTCTTCCAGAATTGTTTTTGTGAAGAAGCAGGCAACATAATTCCTAAATTTCTTTAATGACAATATAATGCAATCGAAAGGCTTTGTATTTGAGTTCAACTCTTTCCTCAAGTTACAGAATTGCTCTTTCTCAAAGTTTCTTACCAAAGAAGAGCTCACATTGGGGAGAAGGATTGGAGTCTCATCCAAGAGAATTTTCTTGAAACTTTTTGTGATGGTGAGACTTTCTCCCTTTATTCTCCCAAGTTTTTCAGATTTTTCTTTTTTGAATTTAAGCATTAGAAACCTATCACACCGTTTGTATATTATCACACTGTCAATGTTGCCACATGTCAGAAAAGTCAGGTATGACGAACACTGGATCTGGCGATTAGAATGCAGCCCATTGCGCTGGGCTGATGAATGAAAGGGAATTGAGGAAGAGAAGGTTAGGTAACCGGAGTATATGCTTTCAAAGAATTCTGTGGAGAAAGCTAAGAAAAAATAGGATAGGAGGCTGAGAGAAAAATCGGTTCATAGTTTTTAGGGCGAAGAGACTTAAATACAGTTGTAAACCATAGAGAATGAAAGAGTCAGAGAAACACTGATTACAAGAGAGAAATGGTGACAGGGAAATCTTGAAGAAGGCATTAAAGAATGGGGTGTCCTGGAAAGGAATAAGGATACTTCTTTCTTCAGAAAAAGAGTAAAACTAGGGGTAGAAGAAGTTTTTCTTTTCTTGTTCACATATAAAATAGTCCACGGTATTCAGGAAGGGACCCTGACTTAAGTAACACAATTGTAAACGGTAGTGTAATTCTTTTCCAGAAGAGTGTAAATTCCCTGGTCTTATTTGCCTTGGTCTTGTGAAATGAAATGTGGTTTTAAATCTTAATATTTAATTTTTAGCACCAGCTACGGCATGAGACACATAAGTAATACTCAATAAATACTATTATTGGTGATTTATTGGGCAAGCTGCAATTCATGTACAATTCACCTCTTGGTATTATCAGAAATGCGAGGCCATATGACAGGTAATAAAACCTCTTAAAATGTTCCTGTTAAGAATGCTCATAACTAATTGAACGTAAGTGTTTCTCTACTCCCACAGAAGCATAATCTAACTGGGCTCTTCTTCTGTGGAGACATGAAAGAGCATTATTAATCACAGAAAGAAGAAAGGATCTCTCTCTCTCTTTTTTTCCATCCTCCATCCATAGGGAGGGAAGATATTTTCTGTCCTCCTCTGAGCCCAAGCAAAAAATTTTACAGACTCTATCTTGCTCTTCTGTCACCTCTAACTGTCCTGTTATTTCCTCAGACATAAGTAGATATCAAACACTTATGTGATACAGGATTTTAAGACAACAAAAGCCGAAATGCCAACTTTCTAATATAAGAGTTTAAAACTTGATAACTTAATAGTATTTTCCATGTCTCTGCAACTTCACTTTTGTATGTTTTATATGCACATTATATGATTAGATTTTAGATATTGTATCTTTGAAGGAAGAGCCATATTTTATTTGTCTGTGGTAACCACAGAACCAGAAGAAATAGATGATGTAAATTGCACAGTGACTATACTACAGCATTAAGGCAAAAAGAGTTCAATTCTAGAAGTTTAGCAACATTAGATGGAAAACACAGAAAAAATCCTTATGTATAAAATTTATATTATTATGTGTATAAAGTAGTATATTTTCTGGTATCTTTTTTCTAGGTTCTACTAGTTATTTGCTTGCCAAACATGAATATTTTCTTCTCTACCACAGAAGCCTACTGGTTATGTTTTAAGATGATATGGCTGGGAGTACAAGCGTAATTTTGCAGGCCTTGACCTAAGTAAGGACCAAGTAGATTTCACCTAATGTTAAAAGAGTATAATTCAGTTTTTGAAGATTTTCAAAATTCTTCATCAACTACAATAATCAATTTGGACAATTTCAATTTATCAAGTCAATTTCTGTTAACTACATTAACTAATACTAACAATTTGTAAGGTGGAAAAAATGTTACTGGTTGTCTTTCTTTAAGAAAGCTAGTTTAAAATTTTTATTTTTCAAACTGTGGTATGAGATCAAAGTCCCAGGCAGGAGACATACTAAGTCCCAGGACATACATATTCATCTCCCTGGAGTCTGGGAGGAAAAAAAAAAAAAAGCCATGTAATTTAATTTAAAATTATAAGTCATAAAAGAATAATATAGTAAAATACAAATTTTAAAACATAAGAGCATAGAATGTTCCTGTTACGGTGGATTGCATGGGTTACAGCCTGTATCACCCTTTCATCCACTGCATCCCAGGGGGCTGCTTCAATAGAAGAGTTAGAGAAGGAATGACTTAAGACATAAAAGTAGCAGTAAAGCTAGAAATTTTAAACATACATTTTCATCAGCTGTTTTCTGGAATTTTGCATGAGACTTATATATTTTAATCTCTCATTGTTATGGTGAATTTTAAATATATCTCATAAGGCAATGAGGAAAACACAGTGTATTTCTTTCAGCTACTTTAAAAAATGCTAAATGAGAAAGAGAAAAAGGGGAAACAACAAAACGTTCCTCACAAGATAAAGTATATTTTCCTTCTCAGAAAATCTTACAATTGAATGAGGGTTTTAAAGCGTGTTTAATGATTTCTGAATGACAGTTGTACAAGCAGCACAAATAATCAATTTTGAGGGCATCTTTAGTCGAAAAGTCTAATCTCTTTACATTCTTGGCAAAACACGGCATACAGTATTGGGTAGTAAACAAGAATGCCTAAGTGTAAAGAAGAAAATGAAATGTGAAGGAAAAAGTAACCAAAGTATAACAAACGGCATATTCTCCTTCGGGTATGCTATTCTGTAGATGAATTTTTAGATCTTACTCCTATGAAAATGGGCAATATTATAACAAGAATTTATGCTGGCAAAGCAATAAATCTTGTGTGTAAAGAGAAAATAATTTTAAAACTTTGGAAATGGAAAATGGGATCAAGCCTACATCATTATTTTCTCAGCACTTAATGTAACTTTTATTACTCATGGAACATTCCCTCTGAAATATAATTATTTATAACTTGTAGTGATTTCTCCCCACTAGATCATAAACTTGTTAATAAAAGAAAGGATCTTGTTTTATCTAATTATGCACATCTAGTAAGTAGCAAGTGTCTGGCATACTGTACATACTCAATGTATCTTTGCTGTTGAACTGAATTTATTTCTCCAAAATCTATGGTATCACTTAAATCTGTGAGTTCTCAATTCTGACTGAACAAAAAAATCAATAGGAATGTTGTTAGAAAGCACCAGTCATATTGGAGTAGTCTCTAAGGATACGTCGGGCCCAGGCATCAGTATTATTATAAAGCTTCCCAAGTGATTGTGATGTGAAGTCAGTGCTGAGAACCACTGACTGTGGTCATTTCTCCCTCTCAACACGACTGCACACACACACAAACCTCAACGTGCCTAACTTGCCAGCATGGAGCAATTTAGTTATTATGAAGTGATGTGTACTTTTCCCTTCAAATTGTTCAATTATTTAAATTCCTTCTACTCATTTGTAAAATAGTATGCTATTGCATCATAATTACATCATAATTATTGAAGCGTCTACATCTCTAAACTAAGGCCATTACTATAGTCCTTTCCAGCTCTGACATGGTATTTTATAACCATAAATGATATTTTTGTAAGACTGAAAGTGTTACCTTATAATGAACATGTAAAAAATGTGAGCAATGAATTAGGTTATGCAGTTATTATATTCCTTTACACTGAGGCATGTTTCAAAAAGTATTTCTTAAATGCATATTACTATGTAACTGATTCTAGAAGTTTCAAAAGAATAATTAGGTATAATATTGAAAGGGGAGATACGCAAAGCTTTGTGACAAGAAAAACACACAGCACACAGGAGGAACTGAGTGTCTGCTGTAGTTGCTGAGGCATAAACTACATTGAGCGTTAAGAAATGGGATATATATGGAAAGGGAAAGGAAACTTTAATCACTGTCCTAGCTCCCTAACAATTCTGACATGTAGAATTAGAGAAATTACTTAAAACAAGGCAAATGGATACATGAGAATGTATACAAAAGGATAATAATAATAACATCATCATTTCAACAGAGTCAATTTCTTGGCAATGACAGGAAAAAATGTATCTTTAAAAATCTTATCTACAAATCATTCCAAAGTCTTCTGCCATCTGAGAAAACACACAGACACACACACACACACACACACACAGACACACACACACACACACACGCACACACAAACACTGGCTCGGCTACTGAAGAAAATGAACAGCCATAAGAAAAGGTGTAAATTAAATGTGGGCATCAAATTTTTACCTTCATGGGGAAACATACTAAACTGGGTTTGAAGGCCTGCAGACAGCTGCCAAGTCTTTAGACAGTTTTGTCACAATTGTTTAACTCTTCTACATGGATGTATAACATTGCCTTAAGATGAAGGACTTTTTCAAAGAATTGGATATCAAGTTAAGGATCCTTTGAAACGAAACACTTTGAAGACAAATAGGTTCCAGAAGGATGACAATGAAATCCCTATGTTCTCTTCACAATCACTTTATGGCAGTTAGATAACCCAGTAGAAATATCAGACCCAGCACATAATATTTTCCCCCACTGGTTTTTCCTCCTCTCTGTCAGTTCAGCGCACACTTCTCATTCCCTTTTGTTTTGTGTATAATTAAGTAAACCAACTTAATGTCCTCAGAGACTTAATCCATCTCAGATTCTTTGAAAATATGGAAAATATTTCAAGGTAAAAATGGGAGGTTAAATTGAGATATTAAGTCTTCTGGAACTCCAGAATTATTTTTTACTTTCTATATCCTTCATGTCTACTTATCATTAATTGCCACTAAAAGAAGTAGGTATATTCCTCAAAAAATTTATAACAAATGCTCATTATAACTGGCATGCTTATAAATTCTTGCAATGTTAGAGAAATTAATAAGTACAAGGACTGAAGTAAAAAATACTATGCAGAGAGAAAAACAGAGATGAGTGTTTTCAATGTATGCAAAAAATAAAACTAATGAAAAAAATATGCAAGTATTCAAAGTATGAGTTTTTCATTTCCATTGCTTATTTTTATGAACATCTTACTAAAAGCATTGTAGGAAAAACTGAATGTAAGAAATGAATAATCAATGATCAGTACAAAGAGATGATCGATATGGTCAGCCACAGAAAAATCATTACACAACATGAAAATATACCAAGTTGATTACTAAAAGAAGAGTTGGTGTATCATATAAAGATAAATACAATGAGGTTTCCCAGGATCTCAGTATGTGGCTAAATTGTATAAATAAATTTAACACAACTTTTTATTACAAATATTCTTATGAACATATATACACATACACATATATTTATGTTTGTACTTATGATTAAAAATAATTTAGATTGTTTTACAATATATTTTTTAAACAGCATTTTCTGTAACTATGAATATATACAACATACAAACACATTTATATTGAGTTCTAGAGGATACTCCTTCCTTATTACCTGCTACTAGAAATGATCAGAAGAAATCAAGGAAATGATAAATTTATTAAATAAGAAAATAGAGGAAATGTTTCATATTTTAAGATCTACATAGGTAGGAAAACAGTAAAAGCTAAAATAGGGTTTTTAGAATGTAGTTTTGAAGAAAAAGAAATTTTAAAACTTAAAACCGGGAATTCCCAGGCAGTCCAGTGGTTAGGACTCCACGCTTTCACTTCCGGGGCCCGGGTTCAACCCCTGGTTGGGGAACTAAGGTCCCGCAAGCCTCGCAGTGCAGCCAGAAAAAACAAAACAACAACAACAAAAATAAAACCAATAAAACAAAATCCTGTACTTGTCTATAATCAATGAAATAACAATGGCTGTCTTTCTCTAATTTATATGATTTATCATGAAAAATATAATTTACATTTATATAACAGAACACATTTCTTAAGAGCTTACTATGTCTTTGAGTCATGACTGATGTACAACTATTTTATCTTAAGTTTATAGTACTGTTGGTATCACTCTTGATGATGGTCTTTGAATGTCATTTTTCTAGAGCTAAGAATAGGTGTATCAGAGAGTGATCCTCAAAACTTTATAACTTAAGAATAAGATACAGTAAAATATGAATATAAGGGAAATTATACCATTAGCATCGAGAGCTCTAAACTGTATACAACTATCATAAAAGTGCTGGGTATTACGAAACTACTATGCAAGTTTAGCTTGTCAAAAAACGTTCGTAGATAATCTAAAGATAAAACAGACATTTAATATTTCTCAAGATGTATCTTGTGAGACCTATTAAGAACCAATATTTTGTGGCTACCACCCATGCTTACACAGAAGCAAGAAATCATTACGAAAACTGCCTTATTTTCAAGAATAAATAGGGAGCAACCATGTTGCATTGAGCTGTTGATGCTTTGTTGTCTGCTTGGCTTATACACTCTCATATACCAAACTCGTAGCACACATGATCTTAATTCACGCCTTGGCAAAATAATAAATTATTCTATGCCACTTATCTATGCTACCATTTAAGAACAGCAGGAACTTCCAGTTTAAATCTTGAATGTTAAGACCCTGTGTACAACATTATCATGAAGCAGAGCTATGTGCAGTTATATTAAAATACTTTACATTTATTCATGAATAATCATGCAGCTATAGGCATATAAGCCAGCATGAGAATTTTAGTGTTGGAGAGAAACTTAGGAATTGTTCTTTTTAACCCAGTGCAAGAATCTTTAACACACGATTAGCTGATCTTTGCTTGAAGACCTACAATATTCAGGGCTTCTGGAATACCCTGTTCTATTTTTAGACCATATTAACATTAAAAAAATAAAAGCACAGATGTTCATATATGGAAGAAAGAGCTGTGCTGACCAGTACAGCATCTACTAGTCATGTGCAGCTAGTACAAGCACTTGAAATGTGGCTAGTGTGACCTGATATGTGTTCTAAGTATAAAATATATGCCTGATTTGAAAGGCTTAGAACCAAAAAAGGAATGTAAAATATTCCATTAAATATTTTTATACTGATTACATACATGTTGAAATTATATTTAGGTTAAATAAAATACATTATTAAAATTAATCTTACCTATTTCTTTTTTACCTTTTTAAATGTGGTTATTAGACAATTTAAAGGTGTATGTGGCTCACATTATATTTTGATTGGACAGCACTGCTCTACACTATCAACTGGAAAACATAATTTGTAAACTATTGCTGTTATAACAGCAATTTTTGCTTATACTAATAACAAGAAAAATAATTTTGCACTTACGTGTAGAAATATAATTCGAAAGGATACACATTAAATGACTAATTGTTATTACTCCTGAGTAGTGAAATTATGAAGTAACAGGAAACTTTATTTAAACTTGTAATACTTATTCTAAAATTGCTTTTCTTTTAATTTGCGGGGACTACTTTTACATTAAAAATCACCGTAGGCATCTATGCTCAACTGATGTTCAACAAGAGTGCCAAGACCATTTGATGGGAAAAGAATAGTCTCTTCAACAAATGGTGCTGGGAAAACCGGATAACCATTTGTAAAAGGATGAAGTTGGATCCCTATCTCATACCATACATAAAAATTAACTCAAAATGGATCAAAGGCCTAAATTTAGGGCCTAAAATCATAAAACTATTAGAAGAAGACATAGGGGAAATGTCCATGAGCTTGGATTTGGCCACGGGTTCAAAGACATGATACCAAAAGCATAGGTAACAATAACAAAAATAGATAAACTGGACATTGTTAAAATTAAAAACTTTTGTGCATCAAAAGACACTATCAACAAATGAAAATAACCCACAGAATCAAAGAAAACCTTTGCAAATCATATTTTTGATAAGGGTTTAATATCCAGAATAAATAGAAAACACCTTCAACTCAAGCACAACAACAAAAAAAACAATTAAAAATGAGAAAGGACTTGAATAGGTATATGAAAAGATGCTCAACTTCATTAGTCATTAAGAAAATGCAAATCAAAACCACAATGCATGCTCACTAAGAATGGCTATAATTTTAAAACCAACAAATAAAGAAAAATAGAGGGAGAGAGAAAATAACAAATGTTGGAAAGGATATGGAGAAATTGGAACCCTTGCTCATTCCTCATAGAAATGTAAAATGATACAGACATTATGGAAAACTGGCAGTTCCTCAAAAAATTAAACACAGAATTACCAAATGACTCAGCAATTCTACTCAATTATATACATTATACCTAATGGTATAAGCTTAAAAGAACTGAAAATAGAGACTCAAATAGATACTTGTTGTCCAATGTTAAGAGCAGCATTATTCGCAATATTCAGAAGGTGGAAACAACCCACTGTCCATCAAAAGATTAATGAATAAACCAAATGTGCTACTGTACATAAAATGAAATACTGGTGAACCATAAAAAAGAATTCAGTTCCGATACATGTTACAACATGGAAGAGCTTTGAAAACATGTTAAGTAAAACAAACCAGACAAAAAAGAACAAATATTGTTTGACTCCCTTTATATGCTATATAGAGAATAGGCAAAACATAGAGACAAAAACGTGGATTAGGGCTTCCCTGGTGGCGCAGTGGTTGAGAGTCCGCCTGCCAATGCAGGGAACACGGGTTCGTGCCCCGGTCCGGGAAGATCCCACATGCCGCGGAGCGCCTGGGCCCGTGAGCCATGGCTGCTGAGCCTGCGCATCCGGAGCCTGTGCTCCGCAACGGGAGAGGCCACAACAGTGAGAGGCCCGCGTACCGCAAAAAAAAAAAAAAAAAAAAAAGTGGATTAGAGGTACCAGAGTCTGGGAACAGAGATCGGGAGAATTACTGCCTAGGAGGTGCAGAGTTTTGGTTTGGAATGTTGAAAATTCTGGGAAATAAATAATGATGATGGTTATACAACACTGTGAGTGTAATTAATGCCACTGAATTGTACACTTAAAAGGACTAAAATGGCACATTTTACGTTATATTTGGTTTGCCACAACAAAAATAAATAAATCAAATCATCTTGGGGACTGTGTTCTTCTTTTACTCATGAATTAACTCAGTAAGTAATTAATAAATATTTATACTAAGTGCTGGACACTGCAAGATGTGGAGGACACAGTGAGGAGCAAAACGGAAGACTTCACTGGCAACAGAAACATAAAATGAATTTTGTTATGGTGTAAATCTGTAGCATAACTGAAATGAACAACATTCATAATGTGACCCTGAATGACTCTAAAGCTTTGTCATCCTTAAGCAGCCTTTCTTTTTGGATAGTTTTAAAAAATTCTACAATTCAAAGATATCTCAATTAATGTTAAATAAATATACTGATGAGACTATACAATACTTATTTTCTCCATTGGTTGAATGAAATGCTTCAGATAAGGAGGAAATACTTGGCATGATGCTTGCTCTGAAAGAAACTCCAATGTAATGGATAAAAAAATCATACTTTATCACCTATGAGAGCATCCAATTAAAACCTGTAAACAGGTACCTATATTTACTATCTAGATACATGCACTTCAAATGCTGAAGGGAAGGATGGAGTGATTAAAATCATATAATAATAAACCAGAAAAGCTTCATGAAAGAAAAGAGTTTGAAATAATTGGGAAGATATGAAGTAATAGTAATAATTCCGTATTTTGTATTTTGATAGTGGTAGTGGTTACATCAATATAAGGATTGAAATAGCATTGATCTATACACACACAAATGAATGCAGACAAAGAATAGGGAAAGCTGAATGATGTCTGTACCCTAGTTAAAAGTACTGTACCAATATCAATTTCTTACTCTTGATACTGTATTACATTTACATAAGATGGTGCTATTGGAGAAGGCTGGGGAAAGGGTACATGGGACTCTGTGTACTATTTCTGCAACTTCCTGTGAGTCTATAATTATTTAAACAACAACAACAAAACCACAGAAAAAAAAATGATCATGAGGAAATGTGCAAGAGAAGAAAAAGAGGACAAAGAAAATTACCTATTATAAGATATTATATATAACTTACTATAAAATAAAGTATGTTGAAATATGTAGGATTAAAGAGAAAAAATCCACCAAAAAGCGAGGGAATATACAAGTGGTAGGACAATGAAATATACACCGTTGTTTTCACTATTTTTCAAAGTTGTCGTAATGTGCCTGAAGAATTTATATAATGTGAATATAGAAAAATAAAAATAGGGGGAAAACAAACAATCAAAATAACTGGGAAGACAGGAAAGGGCTGGACATTGCAGCCAAATGTGGAAAGGGGCTTTAGTCTAGGGAGGTGGTCTGTCAGTATTCAGGGAAATCTGTTTACCTCAGAATATACTACATTCCTTCTCCTGTGCCACAGAAACTATAACACTCTTAAAGATTATCCTGCAGAAATTGGTAATTATCTTACCAATTTCTTTTTGTCCCAATTTTGGTAGAATTATGAGAATTCAAACATGAGAAAAGGACTGTCGTTTCTCTTATATTTTACTATTTTCACACAGATGAACTCAGAACTTTTGTTCATCCATCATTTTCCTTCTCTGTTTATAATTCAGGTTGGATATGAACTAATCATTATACAGGGATGAAAGTGTTGTCTCTTGTATGGGTATCATGAACTACTGAACACTATTTACAAGTTAGAAATTTCTTATCAATCTCAATTCTAGGCTATCAACATACTATAATATTTTATATGAGAAAATACTCTCGAGGTATACTGCCTGGAAATGGGTAATTCCTTATATCACAAATAAACCCAGATACATATACTGTCTAGCTACTTAATTTCTGATGCACTCCAAATGAGGCTAGTCACTGGTCTGAGCACGTAGCAGGTTCATTTCTCGCCAGATCTTTGCTTAGAGTGAATCTCCTTCTCTGCTTAGGCCGTGTAGAAGGTCTATTAACTTCAAGGGGTCCATCTTTAGTCCATCTTATTAAAGCCTTCCATGAAAATCTTATTTTTAGTTCACAGGATCAATTTTCTGAACCACATATAGTTAGCACTTGATTATATTCAATTTAAAATATCATGCCACAACCACAACTTTTTTATTCTTCCTTGATTTCAAATTCAGCTACATAAACAGGAAAGTTTCATGGATAACACTAGACTTTAAGAAATAGAAGAATGTATCAATAAATTTTTAGTAAAGATTACAATGCTAAAATAAAAAGGTAGTCACTAAATAATTAAATGTGACATAATTTCACCATGATAATTAGGATTTCATATTTCCAAAGATGCTTGAAAAATGTAGTTCATCTGTAGTTTTCTTAAATTTATAATCTTCCTATTTTAAGCACCAAAAATTCTTTAAATATTGAGTACTTATGAATAAATATTCTTTAGTAGGCCTCTATATTCATCTTATCTATGTCTTTGTACCTCAATCTTAGGTTTAATATAATTAAAAGAAAAGTATGTCTTTATCTTTGCAACATCTGACTAAACTGTATCAAATTGGAGAAAAAATGAAAAATTTAGAAGTTCAAAGGCTAAATCATTTTAAAAAAGGAAGACTGTTCTTCAGTTGTGGTACTTTTGTAAGTGCTGTGTTTAGAGGTCCTGGGTTATATGGCCTTGATCACATCAGTGAAGTCACTAGAACCCTTTTTATTTAAGTATATGAAGTATTTAAAAAAGAATAAAGGCAAACAAAACCACAAAATAATTCATGTTAGTAACTTCATACACAGATCCTAAAAAGACTTGCAAGGCTGACTTCTACTTTATGTTACTTATACATTTTTGGGTTTTTATTGAGAATAAAAATGATACATTAAGCATACATTTGCTTAATCAGTGCTTCAAGTCAGAAAGTACTTAAATACTGAGAGACATTATTTTTTTTACATAAAAGTTTCTCAATTTATAAAACATTTTTTATTGACAGATAAGGCACAGAAAAATGCAAGTGACATCTGCTAAGCTTTACTTATGAAAACGTAAAGAAATCCTACGGGATAACATCACTCAATTTTTCCTGGAGTACCTCTGATGGAGACTTCCTAAAAAAAATCTGGAAATAATTAGAAACTATTATAGTACCTTAAAAAGTTTACTTGAAAACTAAATCTGCTCTTCATCAAAGAACACAATACACTCAGAATAATGTAATGGAAAAATTAGGTGCACATATAGACTAATGAAAAGCACCTCAACCACATCTGATTGTAAAACTTAAAAAAAAAAAAAAAAAAAAAAAGTTGATAGAGGACAATAGCAGACGGTGAGATACTGAAGAACTCCAGAGAAAACTATTCACTGATTAAGCACTGATTTTTCAAAGCACTACATATTAACTATTTTACTCCAGTTCATTTTACTCCCAATTTTTTTTAAAAGATACTACTAAGTGCACTTTAAATACAAACTGAAAGGAAAGAAGAATAGTTAATTCTTTATGTCATAAGATCTACAGGAAAAAGAAAAATATCCATATATGGTAAAAAATGTTTTGTGTATCTGTGGAACAATTAATGCAATATAATGATAATGCTAATAGCATCTTAAAACTTAAAATGTGTTTTCCACAGAGACCTAAAATTCCACTGGGGGTAGACTGGATGGCATGTCCCTTAGAGTTTAAAAGACTGTCCATATGAACTGAATTATCCTTGACAAGTACCTTCAGACACTTGTAATACGATCTCATGTAAATTTAGACCATATTTTACACACAAACCACTGGCAATAGTAAGTTTATTCAGGAGCTCAGATAAAAAGGAAAGAGAAGCTGATATCCTTAATAATATGTAGTAGTTAACATGAAATTTCCGAAATCAAAAGCATAAAAATAAAAGCATCTAATGAAAGAAAAACTAACGCTGTGAGAAATGTTACATTTTCCTTTCCATTTTCAGCCCTTAGCTAACTGTTTTATCCAAATAAAATGCTATGCTTTCATGTTCTATCCAAATTTAGGGGGGAAAAAGCATATTCTAAGCAAGTAAATAAACCAGAAAATTTCATTTGCATTGAAAACTTATTTTAACCAATAATTAAATCACAGTGTGGATAATATCTTAGCTGTATTTCCCACTGTGGGAAAAACATATACATGCAGTTCATCAAGATAGTAACTCATTCAGATTTTCAGCTCTTTTATGAGTCCTAGTAACTGCTCATCATAAGAACATTGAGCTATCAATACCTACAAAGGGCTGACTGTAAAACAGAAGAAAACTCAAAACTCTGCAGCTTTAAAGATTCCTCAGGATTGCCTGTGCCTTGGCGCAAA
This sequence comes from Globicephala melas, assembly GCF_963455315.2. Classification (NCBI taxonomy): domain Eukaryota; kingdom Metazoa; phylum Chordata; class Mammalia; order Artiodactyla; family Delphinidae; genus Globicephala; species Globicephala melas. Next base: position 11,106,838 of record NC_083331.1, on the reverse strand, counting down.
GACAGCTTACAGAACTATGCTAATTCTACAGGGATCCAGCTCCACTGTCAAAAGGATGTGTTAGGTCTGTAGAGGAGAACTCAGCACTGGCAGTGCTGCTGCACCAAGCAACCTCCGCAGCATCAGCAACTGTATTATTACTGTCAGGAGCCTGCTGCTGCTGTGTGGCCTGGCTAATGGGTTACAGTATAAATCATCATGAAGTTGAGTAGTAGAGAAAAGAGCAGACTATTTTAAGAAACTTTGACAACATGTCCATTTTGTGTGTGTTCTCGAAAACCAAGGTTTTATACATCCGTTGAACAATGGATGATCTTCAAAAGACGCTTTTATAAGCTAATTGTAAACTAGAATAGTAAACTCCTCCCACCTGAACTGCGTTGAAGGAAGATTACTCATTTGTTTCTTTATTTTTTAAAAACATTTTTGTGGAAAGCAAAGTTCCAGTTTAATAGAAAATAAAACAACTGGAGCTTTTTTCAGTAAACAAATACATTTTTAAGTCACTTAAATGAGGTATATTTAATCAATTAACCACTTAAATATTTAAAGCACACTGAATTATTTTAAACATTCAACGTAAAGATCAAATTGAGAGACATGTTTGTAATATTGCTTTGCTGAAACACTGAAAGTGCACTGCATAGAGGGCTTAAATTTCTCACTCTTCCTTTCAATCAATATCTGAGGCAAAGTTTCATCTCTAGGGCCCTTAATGGCAGGAATTCCTGGAGCCAGCAAATGAGTAATGTTAAACCTATGATTAGATGATGAGGCCATCAAAGACACTAGACCCTAATGCTACATTCTTCTTTATTTCTCTGAACTGCAGTGAAACCAAGAGCTAAGGAAGAAGAAATTTTACACTATATTTTCCCCATAAAACCATGTTTTTTTAAATGTGCATTGTCAAGAACCTACAAGGTCCAGACAGATCTCACAGAATGTCTCTCGAACTCAGGACTCTGGCATTAGGTAACAATTTTCAAATGCCCTGCAGATGAACTCTTGCCAGGAATGCTGTTTTCTTTAACTTCTTCCTTATTAATATTCTTTCTGGATGAAAAGGGGAAAATGGACCTAATGATGTCCCTATGAATATATTCTTGAAGAAAGTAAACCTGGAGACTGAAAATTACTGGGTAAGTTTTTGGTTCTTTTGTTTCTGCTGATGCTTTAAAGGATCAATTGAAGCCATATTGTTGTTTATTTGGAAGTTAGTTGTGGTTTTAGCCAGACCTCAGGTCAGTAACTAGAAACAGTATAGATGTATTTTCCTTGCTACTGAGGAAATTAGAGATAATGTAATAACTACTTATTACAAACACACTTAAGGTCTTTCTATTCTCATATTACAAAATATTTAATACTTATGTGAAAATCGGGATCACTAGGAGACTTGGGAGAGCTGGCAAGAAGAAAGACCATTAGGTCCCTATTTTAGTTATCAGAAAAATGTTACATATAATTTTCTCATAATTGCTTAAAAAAACAACACCCAACAATTATAATTCTATTTTTAATTCTGATTATTAAAGATAAATAGTATAAGTAGATTTTTAGAATTTACATTTAAATATACAAATTACATTAAAAAAGGGAAAGCAGCAAGGTATCGTATCAAAAACCCCTCACTAATAAGCTATATTTTATACTTTGGCTACTGCAACAAAAAAACCTCTAGTTTTCATTATCTATAAGAGTGAAAAAGAAACCATGTAATTAACAATGAACATCAAAATTATAAATAATACTGTATCATTTTTAAAGGATGGGGTGTAAAGATGGATATCAAAAAATCTATAACAAATTATATATACATATATTTGCAGAGATTAAAAAATAGGGAACAACAGAAGGCTAGGTAGGTGGGAAATAATAAGACAGCTAAAGGGAGGGAAGGGAAAGGGAGACTAAATCAATATTTGCATGGTAAGATCATCTACATAAATATAAATCTCTATGTAATTGATTGCCTTCATCTATGAAATGATAGAAATTTTTAAAATATATAAACATATACATATATATTCACATACATTCTTTTGTTAGTGACAAAACAATCCTCATGTAGTTTAATGTAATCAAGCGATTGAGATTTCGTACCTGAGAACAAAGCAGCATAACAAGCTCAACCACAGATGTGCTGGACTTCATACAAACAAGGCCTACAAGGAAGAAAGGTTAAAACAAAATGAAATTACAATGGTAGAAATCATCATTCTAAGTTAATTCATTATATAGGTTTTAACTTATAAAATCTTTCTTTAAAGTAAAATTCCTAAAATGAAATGAATGGAAACATTCATTAACATATTTTTATAGCATTAATTTCAAAACATTCAGATATTCAAGAAGATGTGAAAAATACTAAAGAAATTGACCTCAGGCTTGGGTTATTTATTTGGTCAAGGCATTTCTTATATTTAAACAAGGTGGGGTAGCTATCAAAATTGATAAGCTAGTTAGAACTCTTTTTATTCCAATGACATTTGCTATGTTATTGTTTCCTGGAGCACAGAACAGTAATCATTGAAGACCTGCCTAAATTTTCTTCCAAAAAACAAAATTAAAATAATTTACAAACAGGTAATTACCCACTGGTTGTCAATTGTTAAATGAATTTTATAATATTGAAAAATGAATTTCACATACAATTAACATATTATGAAATACTTGTAAAATATTCCATTGTTCTGCTTCCAAAGTCTCTGAATAGACATCAGAAGAAAAAAGAATTAAATGTATTAATACATATGTAATAATGGCTACTACTCATTGATCACATATTATGTGCTGGGTATTGTGTTAATGTACAAGAACTCATTTAATTCTCATTTATATTCTGTGATGTGCTATTATTATTACAATTCTACAGGTAAGAAAATATTCTTAAAAAGTTTAAATGTTGATTATTCGTCAAGACTTCAATTAAAAAGATGACTTCTGTATAACATAATAAGAAGGCAGATCATGATTGTTAGTATTTTTAAAGTGCCAACATATAGAGAAAGATGTAACCAAGGATTCATAACAATCTCTGGTAGGAGGAGAGTATATTCATCATGATGTCCGCTAATTTAAAATATATTTTTTAAAATTTTTAACTAAGTTTTTATTTATTTATTTATTTTTTGTGGTACGCGGGCCTCTCACTGTTGTGGCCTCTCCCGTTGCGGAGCACAGGCTCCGGACGCGCAGGCTCAGCGGCCATGGCTCACGGGCCCAGCCGCTCTGGGGCATGTGGGATCTTCCCGGACTGGGGCACGAACTCGTGTCCCCTGCATCGGCAGGCGGACTCTCAACCACTGTGCCACCAGGGAAGCCCTAACTGTTTTTTAAATTAAATTAATAGACTAACTTTTTTTTTCTTTTTATATGAAGACAAATATAATCAGTAAAAGCCCTGTATAGTAAGAAATGCCATGATCTTACATTAGTTGTTGCTAAATGGCAAACTAAAGCGAAACCAGTTATTTTTTCTTCTTAAGGTGATTTCAATAAAGAGTCTCAAATGTCTTCCAGACACTAGCATGTATATTTATTGTAGGTAGTCGATAAATACCCTTTTGTGCCCATTCTGCTAACAACTCTATCCTTAACGTACAGCCCTACAAAACAAGTTGTAAAAAGGCACCAGGATTCCATTTTATCAGATCTTTGGGCAGACAGTTAACTAATGAAATAAGAGGCAGATGTGAAAAGCTCATTTAAGAGACAATTGTTGCAACTGATCAGCAATTCTCATGCTCAGGAGCTAGAGAGTCAGAAAGATTAATGGGACATTTATCACCTGTTGGCTACTCAACCACCTGAAATTCTGACAAAGAAAAACTAAATAAAAGGCCAAAGGACTATGTACAGCAAAAGGATCATAAATAAAACCTGTACTCCATATCAATTTAGATTTTAGACTGTCAAGCTGTATAAAGAATGATTAGACTACAAGGCTATATGATGAATGATTATATAAAGAATTTTTCACTACATATTCTGTGTACTAGAGTTTTGAAATACATAACTTGTACAAATTAGGAAAAACATGCAATTATATTCATTTCTCACAGACTAATTTTAAATGAACTTCTAAAAAACTGCTGTGTAACAAGAATATTCATGCTTCTTCCAAACACATACTATCATTCCATCATAAGAAAAACAAATGCTCCATCAATGCTTTGTTCAAAGGAAATGAGAACAAAATGACAGGATAGCAAAACTGCAGTTTGTAAACAGCACTCTAGGTACTTTGAAAAAGGCCATTGTGATTTCAACTCAATAGACCCTTGCACCTTTACTAATGTGATGTAATTAGAATGAACAGAATGATAATGGATCCTACTCAAAATAACAATACGAAACAAAACAAACAAGCAAAACCTAAATTTGACAATGAGAACACAAGCAGAGGCAATTTTGGAAGACTTATCACCTTTCAAAAATTATATAATCATTTTGGTTGACACTATTTCTAAGTGTTAACAAAAGTATTACTAAAACAAATAGATTTTTTATTAGAGATATGAGATACTGAAGATATCTAGAGATATTGAGACATTTAATAGAGCTATTGAAAATACAAGCATTGTCTGATGACACTAATCCTTGCACATTCTCTAAATAAAAAAACACCTATATTTGAAAATTTAAGGTGCAAGTAATAAACGTGGTTTGGTATAACTTTAACCATAAGCTCAAGAAAGCCAAATTTATCTAGCGATACTATACTCAGGCTATATATGCACAAGGCAAATATTTAAAATTGTTATGTCTGAAACAGGTTGAGTTTTTTTTCCTTTTTGCATCTGGCAACAAATTCATAATCAAACCAACTCATTTGATATCTCCTCATGAGTAAAGGATAGTGTTAGCACTCAGGAGATTAATAAGACACTATCTACACCTTCCCAAGGGCTCCATCTTTTAATTCCAATCTAAGATTATCTAACGTTTACATAGAGCTTTGGCTGCGCTGGGTCTTCGTTGCTGTGTGCGGGCTTTCTCTAGTTGCGGTGAGCAGGGGCTACTCTTCATTGCAGTGTGCGGGCTTCTCATTGCAGTGGCTTCTCTTGTTGCGGAGCACGGGCTCCAGGCACGTGGGCTTTAGTAGTTGAGGCTCGCGGGCTTCAGTAGTTGTGGCATGGGGGCTCGGTAGTTGTGGCTCATGGGCTCTAGAGTGCAGGCTCAGTAGTTGTGGCACACGGGCTTTGTTGCTCTGCGGCACATGGGATCTTCCCGGACCTAGGCTCGGACCTGTATCCCCTGCACTGGCAGGCAGATTCTTAACCACTGCACCACCAAGGAAGACCTACATAGAGCTTTATCATTTACAAATCACTTATATATGCTGTCTCATTGGATTCTCTTAACAACTCTTTGAACTAGTTATTATCACCTCATGTGAGAGATAAAAAAATGAAGGGATTCAGTGACTAGCCCAAGATGTTTCATACAGTAAGTGGTGGAACTGGGACCTGAATTCAAGTCATTTAACTTGAAAGGCCATTTCGTGTTTGCTGCAGCACTACTTAAATAATTTGACACTAACAGGATGGCAACATGTGACGATGAGAAAGGTCATAATGGTTAATTCCAACTTGGGTGATTTTGATAGTTTTCTTGGAGAAGGTAGCATATGTTGGTCAGACATGGGGACCAAAAGCTTAAGCAGAAAGTACAGAGGGAGCAGGGGACGAAAAAACTCTGAAAAGACCTTTGTAGCTTGGGCGACTGGCTGACTAGAATACAGGGGGGTGTGAAAGTGGGACTGGAGCGCTACAGTAAAATTCAAAGATAGATAAAGATGGAAAGAAAGAAAATTACATGTTTTTGAAAGTTAAGAGGGGAGGAATGACACTAGGATCAGTTATGGCATCCCTATTCCATGATGACTTTTCTTACCTTGTCAATTAAGAAGTATCCCCTACGGAAGTGATACAAATGTGCCCCTCCAGCAAAAATCTAGTTAGAAGTGTTGGCCAGTTAACAGAACACTTTCACCAGGAAATGTATATTCACCAGAATAACTATTCTGACTAGAAATACCAGTCCAATACTGTGGACCATACTATCTTACCAGTATAAAGTGAACCCATGGAATGTAGATAGTCAACATGTGAGAGAAAGAAGCCTGAAAATATAGGAGGTGCTCCAGTGGTGAGGAAACTGTCTAGTACAAGCTTTTGAATATACTATGAACTACACTGAAACATTGTTCAACGTTGTCTGACTGGCCAAGATACAAGTACATGAGAAGTTGAATTAGGTAGACAAATTTGAGGTGGTCCAGATCCAGGCAGCAAACACATACTGGGTACAGATGAGTGAACGGCCACCCAAATAAATCGCTGGCAGTGTTTTTGGGTTTACACTTACTAGGGGTAAAAAGTCAGTTTCTACTTTCAGAACTACATTCCTCTGCCAATAAAACAAACAAACCACCACCAACAACAAAACCTCACCAAATCCCACTAAATTGTAAAATGAACATTAAGTTAAAAGCTTGACCTTTGGGATAAAACTATCTTTCTTTAATAAAAGAAATACTGAAATGTATTGTGATGCTGTTTTAATACACAGCCGTCAGAAACATTCGATTCAATGTGTGGGTCTGACTTCATGCATCTGTAGAATTAGAAGATCAAATTATGACACTTAAAAATAGTGTAGAAAAATTCCATCTCTAGCAGGATGCCCCTTATGGTGGGAGGTGAAGCATATGAAGCGTTACGGTTACAAGAGAGGAATTATACTTACAGCTGGGATGCATCTTCTAAGGAACATCAAGTTTTCTTTCAGCAAGGGCCCTCTTCCAAAAGAGGAGAGCATTCACATCTATGACTAGGGCAGTGCTGAGTATATTCTCAATAAACTTTAGTTAAATGAATTAAAAACCATCACTAACTGAGGAAATATACAGTTGATATATATTTATACAAATAAATATAAGTTGATGAAGAAAAAAGATTTTAAGGAAAAATAAGAGTATTTTTTTAAGAACAAGAGCGCCATTCAAAAAGCATTTATTTTTACTTATTTATTTTTTTAACATCTTTATTGGAGTATAATTGCTTTACAATGGTGTGTTAGTTTCTGCTTTATAACAAAGTGAATCAGTTATACATATACATATGTTCCCATATCTCTTCCCTCTTGCGTCTCCCTCCCTCCCACCCTTCTAGGTGGTCACAAAGCACCGAGCTGATCTCCCTGTGCTATGCTGCTGCTTCCCACTAGCTATCCACCCTATGTTTGGTAGTGTATATATATCCATGCCACTCTCTCACTTCGTCACAGCTTACCCTTCCCCCTCCCCATATCCTCAAGTCCATGCTCTAGTAGGTCTGTGTCTTTATTCCCGTCCTACCCCTAGGCTCTTCATGACATTTTTTTTTCCTTAGATTCCACATATATGTGTTAGCATACAGTATTTGTTTTTCTCCTTCTGACTTAACTTCACGCTGTATGACAGACTCCAGGTCCATCCACCTCACTACAAATAACTCAATTTCATTTCTTTTTATGGCTGAGTAATAAAAAGCATTTATTGAACTTGTGTCTTATGTGCCAGATACCCCGCCAGGTGCTAAGTTTAAAAAGAAGTGAGGAAAGTGGGAGTTTATATAAACAAATAATCATGACACAGAATCGTAGGAAGGACACAGAGAGTACAGAGTGTTAGACACACAGAAAGGGTAGTGAGCAGCTCTGCTGAGGAGAATTTATAGGGAGTGTGGCATCTGAGTTGGATGATGCTAACCCTATCTAGGCAAAAAAAGGAAAAAAGGAAAGTCATCCGAGGTGACAGAGAAACATCAGAGGTATAAAGAAGCATGACATTGCTAGTAAAATGGAATTGGGATGCTATACTGCGGAGTGCAGAGGATGGAAGGTGGTGAAATGAAGATGGAGGAAGAGAGGAAAGAGAGCCATCTATGGCATCCTATTCCTACCGGCAACAGGAAGCCACTGAAGGATTTTAAGCAGGGGCAGACAGAATTCGATCTATTTTGGGAAGATCGCTTCTGTCAGTGGAATAGGAACTGTCTAGTCAAGATGATGAAAACCTGAGCTGAAGGCGGCAGCAATGCAAGCAGAGACAGTTTGAAAGACATTTTGGAGATGACAATAAAATACTCTGGATAACTGAATATGACATTAAAGGACAAGGTAAAGGAGCAAAGTGTGAATAAAACCTTTAAGTGAGAAAGGAAAATAAATGAAGGAGCAGGTTTGCAGAAAGAAAGTGAGTTTCATCCCAGACAAAATTTAGAATATAGGCAAAAAAATTAATTTTGATATTTAAGATTATTTGTTTTTTAGGTATGGATGCTATAACCCTGACAAACCTGATATAAATAAATTGCACAGATAACATGGCATTGGACAAAACTGTGGAGTTATTATGAGTCCCACTAGCAAACTACCGGTAGTAATCTTACCAGTACAGTTTTTTTTTTTTTTTTAACATCTTTATTGGAGTATAATTGCTTTACAATGGTGTGTTAGTTTCTGCTTTATAACAAAAAAATATGGAACGCTTCACGAATTTGCATATCATCCTTGCACAGGGGCCATGCTAATCTTCTCTGTATGGTTCCAATTTTAGTATATGTGCTGCCGAAGCAAGCACCAGTACAGTTTTAAGATCTAGTTTTTCTCTTTCTCCTCATAATAAAATATGCTAATTTAATTTCCATCAAATAGACATGACTATACTGATAATTTGAATTTTAAATATCAAGTCTGCCCAGGACAATTTAGTTTTTAAATAACTTTCTAATGATTTTAACTTTTCTAAGTTCCAAAATTAGTACACATTAATGGCACTGAAATAGTTGAAATAGCTTCATTTTAATAATAAATGTTGAATAAGAACTACAGACCTTGAAAGAAAGTTTGCGTGCTCACTACCCTTCACTTGCTTTAGTTTCAGTGGTGTGCAGCTGGCAGTGTCTTTGAAATTCTCTGCTCTGTATAGCTTTCACATTGTGTTATGCGGCATTCTGAGATACAGCGTATAACTATAAAGTGTGTATCTCTTGTGACTTCTGCAATGCTTACACATCTTTATCCACATAATATCAATTTCCTATGTTTTTTACATTTCTTTTACTTTTTTACCTGAAACATGAAATTTATTTTTCTATTTCATCACTGTGATATTCTCCTGACGGTAAAAAATTACTTTCAGTGTTACCATTTAAGTCATCTAAACTTATTAAGGTCAAAAACGTAACAATTAGCAAACTGTGGCTTTCTAACTTAAAACTGAAAAACTAAAACCAAACAAAAAAAAAACAATATTAAATAAACATCCTCTGAAATAACAATAATGGCTTGAATTTTTACTGTTACTGCTACAACTAATATTAATATGTGTCTAGGTAGTATTACTATTTTTTTTATTTTTAACATCTTTATTGGAGTATAATTGCTTTACAATGGTGTGTTAGTCTCTGCTTTGTAACAAAGTGAATCAGTTATACATATACATATGTCCCTCTTTCTCTTCCCTCTTGCATCTCCCACCCTCCCACCCTCCCTGTCCCACCCCTCTAGGTGGTCACAAAGCACCGAGCTGATCTCCCTGTGCTATGTGGCTGCTTCCCACTAGCTATCTTTTTTTTTTTTTTTTGCGGTACCCAGGCCTCTCACTGTTGTGGCCTCTCCCGTTGTGGAGCACAGGCTCCGGACGCGCAGGCTCAGCGGCCATGGCTCACGGGCCCAGCCGCTCTACGGCATGTGGGATCTTCCCAGACCGGGGCACGAACCCACGTCCACTGCATCGGCAGGCGAACTCTCAACCACTGCGCCACCAGGGAAGCCCTAGCTATCTATTTTAAGTTTGGTAGTGTATATATGTCCATGCCACTCTCTCACTTTGTCCCAGCTTACCCTTCCCCTCCCCGTATCCTCAAGTCCATTCTCTAGTAGGTCTGCATCTTTATTCCCGTCTTGCCCCTAGGTTCTTCTTTTTTTTTTTTTTTTGATTCCATATGTATGTGTTAGCATACAGTATTTGTTTTTCCCTTTCTGACTTATTTCACTCTGTATGACAGTAGTATTACATACTATTTTGATTGGACATTTTAAGATTTGCCTTTATGTTTCAGAGAGTTTGATTTAAAACTGCACTACAAATGAAAACAACTGTAATGTTATCTTCAAGAAACTAAAATAACATTGAGCTCATTTACTAAAAAAAAAGCTTTTTTAAATGTAATTAAACCATTACAGCTTATTTTTGTATTTAGATTACAAATTTTAATTGAAAATTTTAAAAAACACCTTCAAAATACTGCAGAAACAGTGAGAGTTCATTCATTCATTGATTTACTTTAGTTCACTTAAAAACTAGGTTATCACAAATTTATGGCAGTCTTACTGTCTTCAGAATAGGAATAAAACTGAAGTCTCTGGATGTATCATATACATTAGGGGTCAGCATACATTTTGTAAAGACTCAGACAAAATACGTAGGCTTTGGGGATGGGGGCCAGGGGACAATAATAAATTTCTGTCACAACTACTCAACTCTTGCCGTTGTAGGGCAAAAGCATCCAGAGACAACGCATAATCAAATGAGCTTGGCCGTCTTCCAATAAAACTATTTCCTCACCCATAGGGGTGTGTGTGTGTGTTTGTGTGTGTGTGTGTGAATGTGAGAGAGGGAGAGAACACATACATGGGCACACATACTTGTACATACATCCTACAGATTTTTAAAACTGCAGGGGAAATTATTTTAGATGTATGCCTATGATACTTTATAATTCCAAAATACAAAAAGCTCTGAAAAAAGCTTTCTCGTAAGATTGTCATAACGTCAATCATCAGCAAAATTTCACCTAAATAATATGATGCTACTTACAAACTTTATTCTACTTAGCATGACTATCCCTATGTATTACTGAAAATATATTAATGTATTTAAGTCCATGAAGATGCTATGAAATACACATATAAGCACCTATTACTTTTCTTAAATCCCGAAATATCTGAATTACAAAACACATCGAGCTCTAAGTTTTTTTTTTTTTAAATATGGGCTGGTTATTATTTTTTTATATAAATTTATTTACTTATTTTATTTTTTGGCTGCATTGGGTCTTCATTGCTGCGCGTGGTCTTTTCTCTAGTTGCGGCAAGCGGGCTCTTCGTTGCAGTGCGCGGGTTTCTCATTGCGGTGGCTTCTCTTGTGGAGCAAGGGCTCTAGGCGCGCGGGCTTCAGTAGTTGAGGCACGTGGGCTCAGTAGTTGTGGCTCGCGGGCTCTAAAGAACAGGCTTAATAGTTGTGGTGCTCAGGCTTAGTTGCTCCGCAGCATGTGGGATCTTCCCGGACCAGGGCTCAAACCCGTGTCCCCTGCATTGGCAGGCGGATTCTTAACCACTGCGCCACCAGGGAAGTCCCAAGCTCTAAGGTTTTGAATATGGATTTTAGGCATTTATTAAAATAAAAGAAATGTGACTTTGCTTTTTAAGAGTCAGAAATTAGTGGTACTCTCTTACATGAAATATTTTGAAAGATTAACAAAGATATTAATACTAATATATTAACTGCAACCTCAAAGTAATTTGATATTGTGACTTTTCCCATGGAAATTCCACATGTTCAAACTAAAAATCTATTTCCATATGAGAATGGTTGGCTAAGTGCTTTTAAATTGTAAATCTAGAATGCTCAGATTGCTCAGAAACAAGATTAACTGTAACTGTAGTTACATAATACCGTCATTTTGACTCATTTATTGAAATAAACTCTAAATTTTTGTTTGCTTGTTTGTTTTTGGCCATTGTGTTGATATAGCCTAGGAATCTTATTGGCTGTGGAGATTTTTTCTTTTTATAGTTTTGCTTCTGCTAAGAATTTTTGCATAGTGGTAGAACTTAAGTTCCTAACACTCTTTTATAGATTATTCCTCCACAGAATGATAGATTACAATAAAAAACTGAAGTTACAGCGATAGTTCCTGCATAGACATTTGCTCATGCTCTGACTGTGAGTGAGCTGAGCTGAGGAGAATATTCTCCTGGCATTATTATCAACACCTGTAAATGTGTTGTAAATTGTGAAACACTGTTGTAAATTTACTCTTTTTTAGAATTCTTTAGAATCCATGTTTGTGCTAGCCCATCAAAAATGTCATATCAAGGAAGATGTTCTGGCAAATTCTTGTTATTCAATGTCACTTTTTTTTTTTTGTCTCCATGTGACTTCCACTTCTCTTTGCACATTCCATGGAAATACCATTTTACATTTACACATACTAAACAATAGATTATAATTTCACAATCACTTGGGACTGATTAAGTTTTGGGTTGGCTGTCTCCTGAGGTATTTTCATTTAAATAATTTATTTTAGGGACTATAAGTAAGCCACCGCTGTGTCACAGAGATGACACTGTCTTTGATCTCAAGGAGTGAAAGCCCGGTTATAAAAATAAGGCACATAAATAAACATATGAAGGTGTCCAGGGAGAGTATTATACTGAAGAAATTATAATAAGGCACTATGCCTCCAAATAACTTAAAACAACTATTGTTGAGGTTTTTATTAAAAACTTTTATCCATAGTATTAGACTCAAGTTTCCACTACAGAAGTGATTAACCTGAGTGTCTTGCCCTTTCCTTAACTTCCTGATTTAATCACAACAGCAATGAATAAGGATGAAATAAGGGAAATAAGAGACATTTTCACTATCATAAATCATCTGGATCCCTCAATTCTCTTTGGGTTAAATTTAATTATAGAACGAATTGCTATTCCTATATCACTCCTCTGCATCAACTTTCTTCTATTCTCCCTGTGCTGCTTCAAATTCCAAAAGTCTCTATTAAATTCTAAAACTACTAAACTATGTCTGGTTCAAATTTTGACATTACCCAAGAAAGACTCTGATCCTGAATTATTATTAAGAATACTATATACCTCTTAAACATGTATTTCATTTCAAGAAATATTAATAATCAAAAAAAGCAAGATAAATATACAGTTAAATCACATAGAGTTGAATTAAATGGCTATACTAATGCCTACTTATTAAAAATAAAACAATAATTCATATTCCATAAGATATGGGATCCTCCTTTTAGACATAGTGTGTATAAATGAATGATTTGTGTAATTATAGTTCCAAACTACTGAGATTCTGACTTTCATTTATTTATATTCTCAAATAAGTACATTTAATAATTTTAGGTTCTCAAACGTAACTAAATTTAAATTTAAAATTGCTTTTTAGTAATACACACCTTTAAGTTCTTTATTTTTATATTCAGAAAAACACTGGTTATTTTTCTTTTAAATACTTATATAATGCACAATGGAAATACTATGCATCACTTTTCTTAATACATTCATAAAGTCAAAGATAAAAACTAAGAAAATAATTAGTAAAAGGAAATTATTTGATAAATATTGTGATTAAGCCTAAAAAGGGAAAAAAAAGGCTACAGGATAAAGTAAGCTCAAGTAGAGGTCAGTCAGCTGAACCTCACTTATTTTCAAGAGTACATTAACTTTATCCAATAAAGTTGCTAACAGCTTATTGTTATTTAAGCCTATAAACTTAAATAAAGTTTAAGCTTTATTAAGGCTTAAATTGTTGAAGCACTCAGAGAAAACAAGCTAGACTTTCGGAGAACTCCTTATCTGTGCTCAAAGCAATAAATTCTCCAATTTGACTCAAGCTGAATTTTCTTTACTGAATCCTCCATTTAAAACAAAATATTGGGCTTTCCTGTTGGCGCAGTGGTTGAGAGTCCGCCTGCCGATACAGGGGACACGGGTTCGTGCCCCGGTCCGGGAAGATCCCATATGCCGCAGAGCGGCTGGGCCCGTGAGCCATGGCCGCTGAGCCTGCGCGTCCGGAGCCTGTGCTCCACAACGGGAGAGGCCACAACGGTGAGAGGCCCGCATACCACAAAAAAAAATAAATAAATAAAAAATAAAAATTAAATAGGGATGAATAAGCAGTCCAGTTTTATTCATTCTTAAGAATGAACTAAAAAGTTTTTGGAACTTGAAAGAACTCAGAAATTCCTTCATTTTAACAACATTTAAGATACTGCCAAAAGTCACAGAAATTATTTTAAGTATATACTCCATCTAAGCAGTAGTTTATTGCGATTATTTGACAAGGATTATATAAGCAAAAAAGTATAGATCACTAAATTAACAAGATTATTTTGCCTATACCAGAAAACTCTATATCCAACTCACACCCATCCACAATTCAGAGTCAAATTATATGGTTATATACGTACCAGAATACAGTCTGATAACGATACCGTAGAGAAGTCAGTATGTGAATTGCTTTGCATTTAAAAAAATAACACTTCAGCATAAAATATTAGACCCACTTATTAAAGTAAATGGTGCTTTTATTTCTTCTAATTCTTCTTGCAATAACAGATCTACTACAAATAACACTTATTTTTTGTTTTAACATCTTTATTGGAGTATAACTGCTTTACAATGGTGTGTTAGTTTCTGCTTTATTAACAAAGTGAATCAGCTATACGTATACATATATCCCCATATCTCCTCCCTCTTGCATCTCCCTCCCACCCTCCTCCCACCCCTCTAGGTGGTCACAAAGCTCATCTCCCTGTGCTATGCAGCAGCTTCCCACTAGCTATCCATTTTACATTTGGTAGTGTATATATGTCCATGCCACTCTCTGACTTTGTTCCAGCTTACCCTTTCCACTCCCAGTGTCCTCAAGTCCATTCTCTACATCTGCGTCTTTATTCCTGTCCTGCCCCTAGGTTCTTCAGAAACATTTTTTTTTTTTTTTTTTAGATTCCATATGTATGTGTTAGCATACGGTATTTGTTTTTCTCTTTCTGACTTACTTCACTCTGTATGACAGACTCTAGGTCCATCCACCTCACTACAATAAATAACTCAATTTTGTTGCTTTTTATGGCTGAGTAATATTCCATTGTATATATGTGCCACATCTTCTTTATCCATTCATCTGTCGATGGACACTTAGGTTGCTTCCATGTCCTGGCTATTGTAAATAGTGCTGCAATGAACACTGTGGTACACGACTCTTTTTGAATTATGGTTTTCTCAGGAAATATGCCCTGTAGTGGGATTGCTGGGTCATACGGTAGTTGTATTTTTAGTTTTTTAAGGAATCTCCATACTGTTCTCCCTAGTGGCTGTATCAATTTACATTTCCACCAACAGTGCAAGAGGGTTCCCTTTTCTCCACACCCTCTCCAGCATTTATTGTTTCTTGATTTTTTGATGATGGCCATTCTGACAGGTGTGAGGTGATACCTCATTGTAGTTTTGATTTGCATTTCTCTAATGATTAGTGATGTTGAACATCCTTTCATGTGTTTGTTGGCAACCTGTATATCTTCTTTGGAGAAATGTCTATTTAGGTCTTCTGCCCATTTTTGGATTGGGTTGTTTGTTTTTTTGATATTGAGCTGCATGAGCTGCTTGTAAATTTTGGAGATTAATCCTTTGTCGGTTGCTTCATTTGCAAATATTTTCTCCCATTCTGAGGGTTGTCTTTTGGTCTTGTTTATGGTTTCCTTTGCTGTGCAAAAGCTTTGAAGTTTCATTAGGTCCCATTTGTTTATTTTTGTTTTTATTTCCATTTCTCTAGGAGGTGGGTCAAAAAGGATCTTGCTGTGATTTATGTCATAGAGTGTTCTGCCTATGTTTTCCTCTAAGAGTTTTAGAGCGTCTGGCCTTACATTTAGGTCTTTAATCCATTTTGAGTTTATTTTTGTGTATGGTGTTAGGGAGTGTTCTAATTTCATTCTTTTACATGTAGCTGTCCAGTTTTTCCCGCAAACAGTCATTTTTTGAATCAGTATGAACTGGGATATCTACAAAGTGGAGTCAAATAAATGGTAATAAAAAATGTCTGACAAAAAGTAAGGAGCTAGTCATTCCCAAGAATTAAAGACATTTAATGATTCAGTTCTAAAAACAGCACTGCATACTTACTGTACACAAGGCACAGATATGAAACAGATGTGTTCCATGTGCTAGACAATCCTGCATTCTAATGGAGGACACAACAGATAAACTGATCAGTTTAGTGTGAAGAAAAGAAGCGTTATCTCAGAACCATTACAGGATATTGACTTGGTAAACAAGATAAATGATGTAATTAAAGTAATTCTTATTGTGAATATAATATGGTGAAATTGGAAATATGGTGAAATTGGAAATATGGAAAATGGTGAAATTAATAACAAAATGAAACATGCAACCTAAAATAATGAACAGTTATTAATTTCTTGGGAAAAATTGACTTAGAGATCACTCCAAGATCAGCAATCATGAATATTTCAACTTGTAAAACAGAATCTGTTTAATTTGACAGTAAAAAACTACCTCTGTTGACAGAATATAAAACTGCAAGATTTTCCCATATATCAAAACAAATACATTAATAGAAAGCACAACTAATGTGAGAATATTTTCGAGTTTAAATGTTGCAAAGTACAGCTATTGAAATAATCTGTATAATCTTTTTAAGTAACTAGTTTCAAAGTCAAAATAATATCCTTAATAAGAAAGATTACCTTTGGTTGGGTTTAGTATAACTAGAACAACCCTACTGAGTAGAGAGAACAACATTTTTGAGATAGTAACATGTATATCATGAGTCACAGGTTGTATTTCCGGAGGGAGAAGGAGGAGAAGATAATCCTTTAGCAGTTAAAACTGGTATCACAAGTCCAAATTGTATCTTTCATGGATTCTATTATGTACAGTAGAGTTTATATTGATTTAATATGCAATCCAGTAAATTCTGTTACTGGATATGAAGCAAAAATAGATTGAAAGCACAGATTCTACATGGAGGGGCAACGTATATAGAAAGCAGTACGGACAAAGAAGTTATCCAGGAAAATAAACGTTAAAGGAGACATGGGGGAAAAGCTTAGACCTCTGGTGAAAGTCCACAAAGGTAACCATTTTATGAACTAGTTTAAGAATAGCTAAAATAGAAAAATATTATTACTTGATCAGAATCTCACCATGTATAAAAAATTATACAATCTTGGTTTGCATTATTATACAGTAGAAAAATTAAAGATGGCATATTATCCCACTGCCCTTTGCAATAATAGGGCAAGAAATAATAAGCTTATATTAGTACTACAATTTCTGAGGGACATAATGAAATAGACTCTATTTGTAGGAAAAGTATCAGGATGGTACAAGGTGGGTTCTAGGAAATAGTTACATGAAACCAAAGATGCTCACTTGGCAAATGAGAAGATTTCTGGGGAAAGAGTTACTGCAGAAAGGGCTTATTTCTCTTGTGATCTGGGGTCCACCTAAACTGTAGCAACTCTACCTAATTAAAGGGCATCTGTAATGTGGAAAACTGTGTTTTGATACCTGAGAAGGGCAGACTGGAGACTGATGGTCAAGGGTGACATGCCCTGGGCCTGACCTCAATCCTTGAAACCAGAGACAAGGAACAACATATCTGGACAGCAGAGATCATGGACCAGGAAAAAGTCTGCCTGTGTATATTCTCTTTAGTTGTGGTGGTGTTTAAAATACAATGCAGGTATTTTTAAATATCTGAATTTAGTAACAAATCAGTTGGTTCTCCCACTTCGTTCTAAAATATTAGGGCTTATCCTGAGCTCTCAGAACTAGGCAATTTTATTAGCATTACAGAATTCTTTAATCTGAATCAAGTTTTTAATTAACTCAAAGAAGATCTAAACTGAAAATCTGAAGACATGGTTTCAGGATACAAACTAAATAGCTGTGTAAACTTAAGCTAAGACATTTGCCTCTCTTGACACTAAAAATCTTCTCTGGTAAACGACAGATTAATGATTTTGAAACTTTTTTTTTTTAACTACAATCTAAAGCGATACATTTTACATCCAGATCTACTATGTATAATTGAAACAAATGTTTCACAGAGCATCACTTCCTCTCACTGTGTGCAGATTCTCTGATCTCTGCTATGCTATGTCATGGCATGCCATTAAAAATCCTGTCAGGGCATGCTTTACTGATTATGCCATATCATCAATGGACCACAAGCTGCAGTCTGAATGTCACTAAAGCTGGCCTGCCTCCTGTATTTACATGGCCTCAAAGCTAAGGATAGTTTTTACATTTTGAAATGCTTGGGAAAAAAAAAGAAAGAAGAATATTTCATGACACTTGAAACATAAAATATTCAAATGTTGAATATTCAAATTTCATAGCCAAGCTCATTGCTTTACATATTGTCTGCAGCTACTTCCTCACTAAGATGGCAAAGTTGAGAAGTTATGACAGAAACTGTATGCAAAGGCTAAAGTATTTGCTTTTGGGCTCCATATGGAAAAAGTTTGCTGATTCCTACACTAAAGGACACCTGTGTTTCTTTCTGGCCTGAATATCCATGATTCTAAGTACTTCCTTCATGTCTTACTGGGCTAAACTGGGACTAGCGGAGTAGTTGCATGATGGTGAGAAAAATGATATGGAAAAGTATGGGTTCTTGGTAAGTTATATAGGCATCAGATTTCTATTTCATTCTGTACTTGAAAACAAGAATGAGAAGTAGTAAACCAACAGGCAGTACGTGGTGGTAGTATACAGATTAAAATCATTTACAGCATCTGTCCTGTGAGTTCATAGGGCTTTCACTCGTAGCCTTTAAGTATGTCCTTTTTATAGTGGTCCCAATAAAGGATGGTAGTTGTTTCGCAGGGATTAGTTTTGAACATAAAATGGACGATTATGTTGCACAGCTTTGCTATGTACACGTCAAATTCGCAATGATAAAACAGGCACTAAGGGGAGAAAAAAAAAGCTTCACTTTTACATACTTTATCTGAGTTGAAATTGTCTTTCAACTGTCTTTTTAAAATCTTTTTTTTTGTTCGCATTAGACCTTTATTGAAACACTAGATTTATTCAATAAAATCTTATTTGCTCTTTCTGCCTCCAGACTCTCCTATTTAAACCTTGCTGTATACAACTGACAGACAGTATCTTAATCATATTTTGATTTTCTCTCTCCCTTTTCAAAATTCTTCTGTAGATGACTAGGATCTAGTTTCTTTTTCTCTAGAATATATGTATTTGGCAAAGTCAGTGTCTCTGCCTTTCCACAATCTTCAACAGTGGTCATGAACAGATATACATTCTTCTGGCCCTGGTATCTTCACTTCCCTTACATACCTGGTTTCCCTTCCAGGTTTAAACCTGACTAACATGCACCCAAATTCTGTTTCTGTGTATGCTGTACTGTTATTTTACAAAATTTTGTTTTAGGAATATAGTTGGGAACAAAGCAATATCAGGATAAATATCAGCTTTCTGGGATATAAACAAAACTTGGGAGTATTGTACTGAAATATATTATTTCATGGTCAACATTAAAAATTAGTTACTATAACCATCACTCGTGAAGTCCTCAGACAACGTTGGAATAAGGAAACCAAGGGATTTTTGCTTTTTGCTTGTTTCAAATTAAATAAATTAAGCCCCTCTCTTTTATCATTCAGACCAACTACTAGAATCTACTTGACTATAGAAAACAATTTCATTTGTTCTACCATCCACTTATCCATCCACAAGTGTGTTTTGGGTACATAGCTAATGCTAGGTCCTCTGGCAGGTCCTAGAGCCCTTGTGGAGTGCATGCTTTCCATGAATCTATTAAAACAGAAGGAAAAAAAATAATATTCTCAAGTTTTTAAAGTATGTAAGTTAATATTATAAAATTAAAAGAGTATTTATAACATATTTCATAATCTAAAACAATCAGAATTCAGTTTAAAAAAAGGTGGATTTGCCTTAGAGCAACTTAAGGATACAGAGGGCCATCAGTTACTAAATGAACTCAGTATAAACACTGTGAACTAATTACATACTATAACTATATAATGTCCATAAGAATATAAAATGGCTGGAAAATATAACCACTGTAAGTACTCAGCAGTGTATTTTCTCTTTAAAATTTTCCAATTTAGTTTTTCTTTCCCAATTGTTTATTTCTTGAATGTGCATAAACATCTGAGAGGGTGAAAAAATAAACGCCTATAGTGATTTCAAGCTTAGTTTCTGGAAGGTCCCATGTAGCTTAGCATATGTATAGACATTATATCTAAATCAGTATGCAGGCCAATTTTCACAATATAAAAATAAGTTATTTTCTGCCTCAATATAAACTACATGTGTAGCCTCCAAAAACAGACCTGTTATTCAATATTCTATATTCCATGGAATATACAGACCTGTGCTTCATGTTATTAACTGATCTAGAGCACCCATATGTAGAGATTTGCCCAGATAATGCAAGCTGATACCAGCCTGCGTGCCATTCTAAATATGGGCATTTTCTCTTCTGAAAACGTTCTGGTTTGCATGAAAATTTATATGAATACTTTAACTTTATTAGAACAAAAGAGAAAACTGTTCCCTTCTAAAATTATGTTATGAAATATATGATACAGGTAACTACAATCTATTATTTCGTGAAACAAAAATATTTCCCAAACACCATATCAAGGTAGATAATCCATTTCTTAGGGATACATTTAGCTGCTACTGATGACAGATTCTTCATATTCAGTTATTCCTGTAGTAAGTAGTTCCGATATACCACTTTTAGATGGCCACACATGGCCTACTTTTTTTAAAGCTTCTTTTTTAATCCAAGATACAAAGATCATGCACTGCATTCAGTTGTCATAGCTTATTAGTATCCTTTCATCTACAGCAGTTCACAGCTTTCTTGCACCTCAAAACTTCCTAATTTTGGTATCCAGATTGCTTTTCTCCCCCCAGATTTAAAAAAAGTTTCCCCACGTTTAAATTCAGGCTACACACTTTGGCCAATAATATTCAATTTCATGGTCTATTCTTGATTTATATGCTGTTATTCATATCTCCTATCTCTGTGCAGAAGATTCATTCCTGTAGGCTTTACTTCTAATTTCTCTCCGGGGAGCCTAGGAGATGATGTGTTACCTCTGACTATATTTCTATAGTATACTACAGAACACTTAATATAGTATATTATATATACCAATATACTTGATATACTATATTCAGGAAATTCTTCTGGTAAATAAGGTTTCTCTGACTTTTCATCATTCCTTGATTTTATATTAGGTTGTTGGAATGTAGTTCCAGCTCAGCTAGTCAAGAATATATGATAAGAGTCATAATAATTTTAGTGAATGAAAAACTAATATTGGTTTGAGGACTTTAGTAAAACCATTCTCTTTGATGAATCATGTCTTCTTTGCTTTAATCATCTTTATTGGCTAAAAGGAGATTTCCATATTGAAATACTAAACTGGGCAGTTTGAAATATTTTATTTGTGATGAAAGAGTATGATTTCTCTTTTTAGAGGGTATTGTTTTCATGTTCGAAGTTACCTATGATGGAAAAATCTTTGTTAACATCTACATTTAGTAAACATTTGTGTTATTTTTTGGACAACTTAAATTCTACTAATTTGTAAGCAAAAAGTAATCTGGAAAAGATGCTCAGCGATTAGGGCAATACAAAAAGAGCTATGCTTTTGAACACAGAATCAACTAAAACTGAATGAGAACATCCTTGCAGATAAACTGTGAATTTAACAGATGCAGAAAATTCCATTTACATTTCCCTCAACTCACATCCATTCCTATTCTATAAATTATTCTTCTAAGCTCAGAAGTGTCCCTGTTCCCTTCCAAAGTGAATTTCTATATTTGGTCTGAGCCCTTCTTGATTCATGATGTCCTTTCTGCACTATTTCTCTTATACCTATCAAGCATCTTTATTTTTACATCTCCAATGTTTCGGGGTTTTTTATCCCTCTGTCTCCTAACAGACATAGATTTCTCCTCCATGAATAAAATTGTCCATACTCACTTGAATGTCTATCAATTTTACTCTCTTGTTTCACTGTCAAATTTTTCCAACAAGTGGTCTATGTTTAGTCATTTTTTTCCCCAAAATGTTCGCCTTTGGCAATCCAGTATCTGTTTCCACTATTCTTCTGAAATGTCTCCAAGGTAACCAAAGGATACGTTTCATGAAATCAAGTGGTCTGGTTTTAGTCTTCCTCCTCTTGACTTCTGCATAATATTTTCCACTTTCATGTAGTAAGAATAAATTTTCAGCCCTTATTTTTAACACCTAAGTTATTTTTGTATTTTAATTCAACTTTATAGAAAGACAGTTTACATAAAATACAATTTGACAATTTTGAATGTACACTTCTTTGAGTAAAGACAAATTTACACATCTATTTAGCCACCAGTACAACCTGCTCCCCGCAAATTTCCTTTGTGCCTATTCCTACTCAGTCTTCTCTGCATCCCTAACCCCAGACAACCACTGCGTTCTACACAAAAGATTTCTTCTGCGCCAGTGTTTTGTAAAAATGAAATCATACGATACGAACTCGTTTAAGCCAGGCTTCTCTTGCATGATGTTTCTGAAATTCATGCATTTTGCTATGAGTATCAGTAGTTTTACTTTTTTTTTTTTAATTTCCGAGCAGTAATCTATCATATGGACATACAAGCATTTGCTTACCCATTTTTTTAATGAATATAATTTTTCTATTTCTATTTATTATGAATTTTTGTATGAAAATTTGTATCTTTACGTGGACATATGTGTGTTTTACTTGAATGATAACTGTAGTGGAATTCCTAGATCAAATTTTACGTGACTGTTGATAAAACATTGCCGAACTGTTTTTCAAAGTTGTACCCTTTTATATTCTGAATCAGCAATGCATGAGATCCTTAGGATTTTCTACATACGTGATAATTTCAACTGCAATCAAAAACAGTTTTACTTCCACCTCTCCAAATCTGTATGTCTATTATTTTTACTCCTTGCCTTACTGTACTACTTAAGATCACACAGTAAAATGTTGAGTTAAAGTGGTGAGAGGCAAAATCCTTCCCTTATTCCCAATTTCACTTGGTTTTTCACTAAGTATAACATTAGTTTCAGTTTTTCATAAATACCAATTTTAGGTTAGGTTTGTTCCCTTTGGGACCTATTTTTCTCAGAGATTTTATCATGAATGGGTATTGAATTTTAATAAATGCTTTTCCTGCATCAATTGAAAATGAAAAAAATATTTCATATATACCCCTATATTAACTATTTCTTACATTCTCCTTTGTTTCCAACTGGTATCATTAACCCTCTGCTTGAAAAAATTTACTCATTGCTATGTTGGCAATGAATTTTAACATCTTTTGTTGTGTGAAAAAGTCTTTATTTCTCCTTCATTTTTGAGGAATATTTTCACTGGACAAAGAATTTCAGGTTGGAAGTCTTTTCTATCAACACTTGAAAGATGTTCCATTATTTTCTGGTTTGCAATAATTTCTGACTAAATGTTGATGATGATTTTATTTTTGTAACTCATGTTTTTTTTTCCTGACAGTGATTTCAACATTTTAATTTTAAATTATTATAGATTAAAACTGATTTTTTACTTTGCGTGTAAATTTCTATGAGATTTAATACATGTATTGATCCATGTATCACCACCATCCCAAGAAATCCTTTGAAAAATTCCTTTACAGTGATACCCTTTCCCCCACATAAACCCTGACCACCACTGATCTGTATGGAGAATGTTCAAAAAATAAAAATAAAAAGGAAACATAACGTACACAACCCTTGGGATGAGTTTTTCTTCCACACAATAATTTTGATGAGATTCATCCAAGCAGTAAGGTTTATCAGTAGTTTGTTCCTTTTTTCTTCTGTTTGAATGCACCATAGTCCCTTTACTCTTTTACTCACTGAAAAACATTTGAATTTCTCCAGCTTCTGGCTATCACAAATAAAGCTGCTATGAACATTCATGTATAGGTTTCTATGTGAAGGTAAGTTTTCATTTTCTCTAGGGAAAATTTCAAGGAATGGGATTACTGGGTCATATGATAAGTGACTGTTTAACTTAATAAGAAACTTCCAAACCATTTTCCTCAGTGACTGCCACTTTGCATTCTCAAAGCCATGGGTGAGAGTGCCAGTTGCTCCAAATTCTCCCCAGCACTTGGTATTGGGTGGGCCAAAAACAGCCTTCAGTTTAAGTAAAACGACACATTTTTCACTTTCACCAAGAACTTTATTGAATAACATATTCACCCTTTTGTTCCACTACCTTCTGCCATTTTTCAGGCAACTTCATAATTCCATCTTCCCAAAACTTTTTTATTTTTTGAGCAAAGAACTGTTCCATGTGCCTTTTACAGTCTTCAGGGAAATGAAATTTTTTTCCATTAAGAGAATTTTGTAAAGACCGAGATAAATAGAAATCCGAAGGTGCAATGTCTGGTGAATGCAGTGGATGAATCAGAACTTCCCAGCCAAGCTGTAACGGTTTTTGCCTGGTCATCAGAGAAACACATCGTCTTGCATTATCCTGATGGAAGATTATATGTTTTCTGTTGACTATTTCTGGACGCTTTTCATTGAGTGCAGTGCCGCTTTCAGTTAGTCGAATCGGGAGCAGAACTTGGAATTAATCGTTTGGGTTTTCGAAAAGAGCTCGTAATAGAGGGCTCCCTTCCAATCCCACCATATACACAACATCACCTTCTTTGGATGAGGACCAGCCTTTGGTGTGGTTGGTGGTGGTTCATTTCTCTTGCTGCATGATCTCTTCTGTTCCACATTGTTGTACAGTATCCACTTTTCATCGCCCTTCACAATTTGTTTTAAAAACGGAATGTTTTCATTACGTTTCAGTAGAGAATCGCATGCGGAAATGTGGTCAAGAAGGTTTTTTTCGCTTAACTTACGTGGAACCCCAACATCAAAGCAATTTACATAACCAAGCTGGTGCAAATGATTTTCAACGCTTGATTTGGATATTTTGAGGATGTCGGCTATCTCCCGCGTGGTATAACGTTGATTGTTGTCAATTACTCTTTCGATTGGATAGCTATCAACTTCAACTGGTCTACCCGACCGTGGAGCATCATCCAGTGAGAAACCTCCAGCATGAAACTTCGCAAACCACTTTTGACACATTTGATCAGTCACAGCACCTTCTCTATACACTGCACAAATCTTTTTGTGCATTTCAGTTGTGTTTTCACCTTTCTTGAAATAATAAAGCATAATATGCCAAATACACTGCTTTTTTTCTTCCATCTTCAATATTAAAATGGTTACCCAAAACTTCACCAATTTTGATAGGACTCTTTTTAAATGCACACTGATATGACAGCTGCCACATACAATCTAACAAAATTGTTTCGAATGAATTAAAGACAACTAAGTGCTACTAGAGCCATCTTACGGAAGAAAATGAACAAACCTTTTGGCCCACACAATATTATCAGTATTTTTTACTTTAGTCATTCTCATGTTTGTAGTGTTGTGTCATCCTGGTTTTAATTTGCATTTACCTTCTGATAATGTCGACTATCTTTTTATGAACTTATTTGGCATCCTAATGTGATCTTTTGTGAAGTATCTGTTCAAGACATTTTTAAATGAGTTGTTGGTTTGCTTAATGTTGATGACTACTTTTTGAAATTTTCTCTTGAAACCTGGTTTTGAACAGTTTAATTATGATGTTCCATGGAATTATTTTCTTTGTGTCCATCCCACTTGAGGTTAGTTGAATTTCTTGGATCTTAGGATTAATAGTTTTCAAATTATTTGGCTATACACATACACACATATCGTCTCAACCTCCTTCATCTTGGACTCCAATTCCATGTATGTTAAACTGCTTGAGGAGTAGCCCTTGTTACTGACACTCCTTTCCCATTTCCAGGCTGCCTCAAGTCTATCTGTATTTCATTTCCTGACTTTGAGACTATCTGCTGTATCCCCATGATAATTAAGTTATCTCTAATGTTCTTGTGAGTTCTCAACCAAACACAAGTAATGCTCATGGAACATAGCAGTGATATTCAGGGCCATTCTGTGCGGTGGTGGAACAAGGTAAAGGGCACTAAGGCTAAGACACATACACACACGGCCCTCACCCCCAACACACACACACAAACATCTTCTCTTCTAATTAACTTGGGTCTGCTTCCTTATTACTATGGCACCTCTAGGCTCATGGTATTTCCAAGACCTCCTGAATAACAGTTATCAAGATCTAACGTCAGCACTCCATCTACAACGGGACCTTCTTCCTTAAATCTGAACTCTAAAATAGGCTCCTCTCAACTCTTTAAGAGAAGTCCAGTGGCTCCTCTGAAGTGCATCCTCCATTGCTGCCTAAGCCAAATAAATAAAGCAATTTTGTTTTGTTTTAAATTAATGATAATGATCATTTATTCAAAAAGATGAGCAGGACTGGTGGGTGATGATTACATACAACTTCTATAAATTGACAAGGATTAAAACAATGGTGTACTCATGCAATAATAGAGCAGTGAAACAGATTTAAAAGTTCGGTAACCAACCCATTAGTATAACTATAACAATTTTGGACCAAACGTTGTTTTGCCATCTTTTTTTTTTTTTTTTTTTTTTTTTGGTATGCGGGCCTCTCACTGTTGTGGCCTCTCCCGCTGCGGAGCACAGGCTCCGGACGCGCAGGCTCAGCAGCCATGGCTCACGGGCCCAGCCGCTCCGCGGCATGCGGGATCTTCCCGGACCGGGGCACGAACTCGCGTTCCCTGCATTGGCAAGCGGACTCTCAACCACTGCGCTACCAGGGAAGCCCCTGTTTTGCCATCTTAAGCTGGTAGATTTTGATACTTGCATTATATACTCTAATTTGTACACATTAGTTTGCACATTGAAAAGCTAGAATTTTCTTAGAGAAAGTTCACTAAGCTCCCCAAAACTATCATCTTAAAAAATACTAATTATTGCCAAGGGGAAGACACACACACACACACACACACACACACAAAAGCTATGCAAAAATAGCTACCGTTAATGAGTGAACTTAAAAGGTATGAACAACACTGATTCCTATAGAATCATACAATAATAAATTTAACACAGGTTGACTAATAAAATGATAGACAAATTAAGAAAAGGAAAGGACATTACTTTAGCATGTGTTTTAAAGGACACAGACAGTATAAACTACCAATAATTAATTATTCTATAAGAAAAGAGTTAAATGGATACACACGTGAATCAAGAAAAACTGAATATAAAACAACAAAGATTCAATTCAAACATATTTTATGATTACTTGAAATCAGGAGTAATTGTCTTCTCTTCTCATAAGACATTAAAATATCTTCAGTTACCTAAATCCAGTTTTGTTCCTACCATACCTATACATATGATGAAATCAAAAGCACTGAGATTTATTCATCAGAAGCACTATTTCTGAACAGAAATATTCAATAACTAAAGATATTTTATCATATTACTCTCCTGAGCTCTTCACAATAGTTTGACAGTTTTTCTTCTCAGAGGAGAGGAATAGTGTGTCAAATTATGGAAAGAAGGGAAATGGAGGAGAGGGAAAAAGAAAGAATGATCAAGAGTACATGTTCAAGAATGAGAACATGACAGGATATATATTTCCATAGTCTGGGGCAGAGAGCAAGGATGGACCTTGGGTGAGTATAGGATCCAAGGCATGGGTGTGGATGATTGATCAATATTAGGAATTCTCACCACAGAACACAAAAGTTTTATCTACCTTCCCTTATTTTCAAAACTTACCTCTACCAAACATTGTCAGTAACACAAATAATGTTGTATTCAAGTACAAGGAAAAAAATACTCAATATTATGTACCAGAATCTAAGTTAGGCAATGTTAATAAAACCAATAAAATACTTCCTATTTACAAGCGAAAACTAATTTTATTAATATTGTATAAATAAAATGGCACAGGAGCACAGAAGAGAAGGCATTAATTTGGCATAAGGAACCTGAAGCAGAACTCAAAGGATGAGAATAATTTGGGGGAAAGAAAAAAGGAAAAAGATCCAATGCAGAAGGACGGGTTGTACAAAAACAAAGCAATGTGACGATGTGTAACTTACTGAATGTTAAAGGAATGTCCTCTATAGTAAGAGGACAGAGACTAGTTGAGTCTGAAAAGGAAGGTTATGACTAAATGGTGAGGATACCTAATGCTGTTCTGGAATACAGCAGAGGATTCTAGATTTTTTGATTGTATGGCCTAGCAGAAATTTGGAGGACCATATCTTAAGGTTGTCAACTTTCTATTGTGCCAAGTAATGGCATTTACAAAACGAAACTCAAAACTTAAAAATCTACCATTTGCTATCATCATTTTATTAAGAAGAATCATTTTAACACAAAAAAAGAGTATGAACATTACACCAACATAGTTTTAAAAATAGGATATTTAATTAAATTCTTTGGATTCAGAAAAGTGAAAAAGTAAAATTGTATTCTATCAAGGGAACACAAAGTGAATTCTTAATATATAACTTGGTCTAACGTTTCCTTTTTAGCACAGTCACCTTTATAAAAATCCAAGAGGATTATTCTTAATGCTGCTTCAACTCAATTCAGAGTATGTGAGGTAAACTTAGGGAAGCCCAAGAAAAACAGCTCTCAATTACAGGCTATTTCTCCTACCTTCTCTCTGCAGGGCTGGGAAGAAATAAGAAACAGTCCAGATGTCTGGCCATGGAAAATTCTGGAAAGGGGGCTACATGTATGGGGTTCTGACTGACCAACATAGAGCAGTTAAAAAGTCATCTGACAGTAACTCCTTAGAACTCAAAATTGTCACAAACTCATTTAGGAACCAATAATATAAGTTTTATAACTTCAAATAATTCCTTCTTTGCTTTGGCTGCTGGAAAACAGTGCTGAATTTGCATCCCAATTCTAATAACAGTACAGGATCCATTACTAACACTACTATATTACTAACTTTATTCCATGTTTATTTTTGCATGTATTTGTTCACCATTTATGAATTTCTTTGGTAAATTTGTCAGTTAATTTCTGGAAAAGATATACATAAATACTGAAAAAATTAAAAGACTTTTAGGGAATGAGGAAACATTTGAGATTTAATTTTTTAATGATGTTTATTGAATTTTTTTTCTTATTATACAGGTAACACATGTTATAGGGTCATTACACTATCCTCTTGACCTAGGACACTCTTCTAGTAAGCGGTATGGCTCACCTCCTTTAAGTCTTTCCTGAGATGTAACTTTTACTACTGGCTTATTTAAAATTAATCACCTCTTTAAAACTGCAACCTAACCCTGACACTTCTATAATACCAATCCCCTGTGTTGTACTTATCCTTTTACATAACACTTACCACCTCATATGCTATATAATTTAATTACTTATTTTGCTCAGTATTTATTTATGTTCTCTCTTTGATAGAATATAAGGTGACCAAGACAGGGATCTTTGTTATTTACTAATATATTCCAAGTATCTAATAGCACTTGGCCTAGAGCAAGAACACTGTATTAAGAAAAAAATGAATAGCCCTCCATGTGTCACTATTCTAAGAGCTTTATAGGCATTATACAATTTAATCCTTACAAGAACCCTGGGAGGGAGGTGTTATCATTGACTACACCTTATAGAAAGCAACTAAGCTACAAAATGGCTACGTAACTCACAAAGGTCATACAGCTAAGAAAGCAGTGAAACAAGGGTTTAAATTCAGGTTATTAACTATTATTGTTTCCCCTAATAGAAACAGATTGTGTAAAAGCAGTTGAGACAATGACAGAACAGGTAAGGAAAACTTCCAACAGTAAATAGGACGTAAAAAGCAAATATGTGTGTGTGTGTGTGTGTGTGTGTGTGTGTGTGTGTGTGTTGTGAGTGTATGTATGTTTGCAAATATATAAACATATATATAAATATATATATACCTGCTAAATTCAAGGAATAGCACCTAAAGCCATTATTCACGTACAGGATCATCTAGATATTGATTATCCCTTTCTGAAGCTCATGAATATTTATAGAACAAAACTTCTGTTTAAAGAAGTAAGGCTTCAGACAACCATATTTTTCAAAGCTCCTAATACAGATGCTTATATTAAATCTTCCCAACAGTTAATTTATCTTCTTTGCCTTCTCACTCCATTTAAGCTGCTGACGAGTAGATAACAGCTTCATCAATTCCCAGTTAAGTATTTCTTTACATTTTCTCAGTTAAGGATTCTCATATTACACATGGTATGTGTGAATAAGAAAAGTCACTTGAAGCATCACTTTAAGAGTTAGAAGGGGATTTTAGAGATCATTGCTTAGTAAACATGCCACCCTAATGAAGGATATACAGCAGCCCTAATAGATTGGGATTATAAGGGCCAGAGCCTCCCATTCCAACACTTTTTCAAAGTTCTTCATTCTGTTATTAGCATTGACTGAGCAAACATGCTACTTTTTTTTTTTTAATGAATAAGGAGAAAGCATACATGAATATCTTACTAGAATTTGTGGAAGCAATGTCTTTATATTCTTCTGTCAATAAATATTCCTCTAGTAGCACAAGTTATGCCATGATTAATAGATACATTATAGGAAACTAAAATAATTAGAATAGAGAGAGAAATCATACCTTCTATCAATAGCTCTTGTCCATGACTGCCAAGAAGTGTACGAGATAGGAATGGGGCAAAGTCTACAAAAATTTCACGAAGAAGAGGAGCAACTTTTTCTAAAGCTCTTTCAAGTTTTGCAGTGATGCTGTTGAAATTAAGACATAAAGACTAGTAAATATGGTTCAATATAAAAAGTCAAATAAACTTTACTTCTAAATTAAAACTTTAAAATTATAAAAGTCCAATTCTAACCCACTGAATAGTAACAGCTTCATGTAGAAGGGACACTGTAGAGTTTCACATCAGTCATAAGGCTACTCAAAAGACTGTTGCTAAATCAGATTGATTATACTGTGAAAAGGAATCAGGATCCTGTCACCCACAAGGGCCACAGATTCTGTCCATAACTCTAGGAGCTTCAAGAAAAGAAGTTCCTGTATGGCTTTTTTGTCTATCCTTCTTTCCACCAAAGAAGGCTGTTTCGAATACCTACTACATGGGTCACTGTGAAAGTTACAAAGAATGAGCTCTTGTTCTCAAGAGTTCCCTGAAAATTTCCTGAAAAGCGGGACAAATAAGGGGATAACTGAATTCAGTATGATACAGGTGAATTGCTTTGCCAAAGTAGGCGTTTTCTATTTCATAAGCCCACTTACTTTTTATTTACCAATCATTGTATCATTCATTATTTATATTGCTGACTATTAAATTTCAAGTTATATGACTTTATATAAGCACTATCTGACATTCTTGAAAGTACCTTGAGCAAGATATGTAAAAGTAAAAACACAGATAAAGAAAATAATTCTGCTCAAATAAATAATTTGGTAACATCCAACTGTCTCTCTTACAAGTAAGTGCTTTAGAGTAAGACTGCTTGAACTGGAATGCTGGCTCCATCGTATGCTACCTAGGTGACCTTGGGACATTAGAC
Source organism: Globicephala melas (assembly GCF_963455315.2). Classification (NCBI taxonomy): domain Eukaryota; kingdom Metazoa; phylum Chordata; class Mammalia; order Artiodactyla; family Delphinidae; genus Globicephala; species Globicephala melas. Next base: position 11,075,415 of record NC_083331.1, on the reverse strand, counting down.
TTCCTATGTCTGCAAAATGAAGATGGTAACAGTGCCTACCAGGTGAAAGTTAATGAGCTAAGGCATGTAAAGTGCATAGAAAAGTGCTTGGCACATAGTGGGAGGTCAACAATGATAGCTCTTGTAACTGCTACTTTGAATAGAACACATCTGTATTTAATCTTACAAAATGTGATTCTGATATATTTGAACCAAAACAAAATCAATATAATAATCTTAGATGAGCACACATTCTTCTACACAGAAGACATGTACAGTAAGGAGTTAAACAATACTTTACAGTAATAAAAGTTCTGCCACAATGCTAAGCAACATTTTTGTTATGTATGAGGAAAACATAAATGACAAAAAGGTAATTACAGAATAATTTGCAATGTATTATTAATATTTAAAACTGAACTATTCCATCTTTTTTTAAGTGAATAGCGAGGGATTAGGGAATAATCTAGGATGCTCTTTCCTAACTTGGAAAGAGCATGATCTGAATCCTCTGTGGACACAAAGCCTCATCATTAACACTTCAGTTTAAGTTTACTTCCTCTTATTTGGGTCAACAGCTTTAGAGAAAGAAGAACTCAGAGGAAACTCAGGTTTAGTAACTTCCACAAACACTTAAAGAGAATATTCTGGAGGAACAACTTTAAGCAAGAAAAAAGGACCTGGGTGGGGCTTTGCAGACTTGCTGAAGACAAAGAGTTTTCAATATTCTCCTCTACTCTGTTACTCCTGGAGCAAACACCTACATTAAGGCAGTGGTTCTCAATCTTTGGTGTAGGTTGGAATCACCTGCAAGGCCTGTTTAAACCCAAACTGCTAGGGCCCCAGCCTTAGAGGTTCAGCAGGTTTGGGTGTACCGACACAGTTTGCACTTCTAAAAGATTCTCAGGTGGCTTGATACTGCTTATCTAGGAAACACGTTTTGAGAAAAACTGTTTTAATGAAAGTACTTACTATTATTAAGTTGTAATAAAACAGCTAGGAAAGGAAGGACTACCTGAAGTCACAGAATAATCATCATAATAATGAGTTAGCTCTGAATTTTAGAGAATATAGACAGAACTTCTTTTTTAGATCCATTATTTCATTCATTCTTTCTAATCTCCAGGATCATGTTTGATGAAGCTTCTCAGCTAAAGTAATCCTCTCTACCAAGGAAAGGTAAGTAAGAATGGTAAAAGAGAACCTATGAAGAGGAGAAAAATCTAGATATAATTACTACTGTTTTTGCACCTGAATTCTGAGTGAAGCATGAATATTTATTTTTACTTAAGATTAACTGAGTAAAATTACGTTAGAAAAATTCTAGATTTATAGAGGTTCACATCAGAGTTATACTACTGGATCATAATATACTACTATCTAATTGAAGTCAGAAACATTTTTCCCTAGTTTAAGATTTTTTTTGCATATTTTACAGGTTTCTGTATAATAATTTAGAGGCTTCAGAATTGCAAAAGTACTGTTCTTGGTGATTAAATTAAATATCAAATAGAAACTGATTAATCTATACAACTAATTACATGTGTGTATGTAAATGTGTATTAACTACCTTTACTTAAGGGTAATGGACAAAAAGATATTTCTCAGTGAGTGAATCCCTATAATAAGACTTTTTGCAGCTATTTTCTTACAAAATGTTAACAGAACATTAAATGATGCTTTTATAAATCATTCTGCAACCATAATTTAAATATTCTAATAAAGGGCAAAAAAATGTTAACATTTTACCCAGCAAGAGATTAAAGGTTTTAAATACAGGAGATTATTATCAAATAATACTGCCAGATTTCTCTATCAAGCAAAAACAAAATTTTCTAAGTGGAAAAGTTGCATCATCACTTTTTCATAGTGAAGAAAATGGACATATAGATTCATCATAATGTGTTTTAAAGTAAACATAGTGTAAAGTATGTTATCTTCATTCTTACACAATTTAAATTCTCAAAGGAAATGATATAAACATAAATTTTAGCTTTATACCCTCCCTCCTCTATCATCTGGCAGATAACCACCAATTACTAAAAAAAAAAATTTAAAAAGATATATTGTGCCTATATTGTTATTTCAATTATCATCTCAGATAAATACACAGTATAAAACTATTTTTTCCCAATCCCAAGGCACATGAAAAATGTATCTGTTAACATGTTAAAAATTCTTTAAAATCTTAATAAGGGAGAACTCTTTGACTTTATAGCTTATAAAAATAAATAAATTATTCTTTCTCTTGAATGTAATTTTCATTTTAAAAGCGGAAGGAACCTATAGCTACCAGAAAAAGAACAAGGTCCTTTGGCAAATTATTTTCTAAAACAACTAGCATATTTCACTTAATTTAGGGAAAACACCAAGTACTAATTTTTCATTTGGAAGTTTTCATTTATTCAAAAAACATTCACTTAGTCTAAGACATTTTGTGCAGAGAAATAATACAAATGTAGACTTGATGGGGAATTTGCCCTTCAGAGTCTAGTGTGAGGGTTATAATCTTAATAATCTGTTTATAACTTCTTAATATTTTAGAACATTCTTGGGACCTAAATATAGAATTTGTCAACTCTAGGCTGAAATGCATTCTCTTAAGCTACTCATTCCTCTCTCCCCACTTTATTCTTTTTCATTCTCTTCAGTCACACTAACTATGCTTATGATGCTATTTTGACTTTGGCTATTTTTCTTGATAGTAAGCACAAATTTTTTTAAGAAAGAGAATTACTGATTTCCATGAACACAATTATGGTTGCAACTTGGGAAATTTATCAACCACTCTAACAAAATGACCAATGATAGGAAAACTAAACATTCAAAGGATATAATAATGCTTTAGATGAATTTCTACAGCTCTAGTGCCTGGATTAAAACAATATGACTTAAAACACAAGAGTTTAGTTTAAAAAACACAATCATATATTGGTTTTTACCTATATTAAGGAAATCTCATTTAGAGGGGTTTACAGATTCTAAGTAATTTGTAGGAATAAAACTATAAATAATCCATTAGAGAAAAAACACATAAAAATCCATGGCTGCAACTATTATCATATATATACACATACATGAAAATTAAAAACACTATAGGAAACTGGAAGAGAATATTAACCTATAAAAAAATCAAATGGAAGTTCTAGTACTTACACAAAAATTAAAATTAAGAATGCAGAAGATTAGAAACAGTTAAAAAGAGAATTAGTAAAGTGGACTAAGGTTAAAAAGAAATACTAGAATAATAGAGAGAGAGAAATAGATAGATAGATGAGAAATACAGAAAATATCTAATATATGTGTAATTCAAATCCCAGAGAAAGAACAGAATGATTCTGAAGCAATATTAGAAGAGGTAATGGCTAAGAATTTCCCATTAATATCTTTAAAGCATTAAAAGGAAATAGCTTCCAACCTAAACTCTACTTTGGTTCAAAATATCCCTCAAAAATAGAGGTGAATTTCAAAGATATTTAGTTAAACAAGAAGTGAGGGAATTCAGGAGTGTCAGGCCTGCACTAAATGAAATACTAAAGGGGGTGCTCTTTAAGAAGAAAGAAAATGATAGCACATTTAAGTCAGATATTCAAAAAGGAATGATGAGCAAAAGTAAATGATAAAAATTTGGATAAATCTAAATATGTTGACCAATAAAATAGTAATTATATTCTCTTGTTGCATTTACAATTGATTTTTTTCAGTACGCGGGCCTCTCACTGTTGTGGCCTCTCCCATTGCGGAGCACAGGCTGTGGACGTGCAGGCTCAGCGGCCACGGTTCACGGGCCCAGCCCCTCCACAGCATGTGGGGTCTTCCTGGACCGGGACACGAACCCGTGTCCCCTGCATCGGCAGGCGGACTCTCAACCACTGCACCACCAGGGAAGCCCTTGCATTTACAATTTTATGTGCACACACACACACACACACACACATGCATACACATATGTATAAGTGTATTTGCCAAATTTGGAGTAGATGAAGTTAAGCTACACTGAGATCCATACATTGTCTGGGAAGAGGACTTATATAAATCAGGAATTAATGCTGCAATCTAGAAGATGATCACTTAAAACACTATTTCTCAAAGTGTATTCGTAGAGCCAGCACACCAAGATCACTTCATTTAATGGTTAATTTTATGTGTCAACTTGACTGGACCACAGGGTGCCCCAACATTTGATTAAATATTATTCTGGGTGTGTCTGTTAGGATGTTTCTGGATGAGATTACAATTTGAATGGGTAGACTGAACAAAGCAGACCGTCCTCCCTAATGTGTGTGTGTTCATCCATTCAACTGAAGACGTGAATAGAACAAAAGGCTAGATAAGAGAAAACCCCTTCTACTTGATAGTTGGTCTTTGCTGGCCTTCAGACTCAACTGAAACATCAGCTCTTCTGGGGTCTTGAGCCTCTCAGCTTCCATACTGGAACTTATACCATCAACTTTCCTGATTCTCAGGCCTTCAATCTTGAACGAGAACTACATATTGGCTCAGCAATGTGTTTTAACAGGCCTCCCATGTAACTCTGTTGCATACTGATGTTTAAGATCCACTGCACTAAGGAAAAGATAATAAGGTATAAACTTCAACCTAACAGTTTCTTGTTACTTCTCTCTAGTGAATGTTTCTTAATGGCAATATGAATAAAATTGATTAATCACTGCCAAGACTTGGAAGTAAGGAAGGAAAGCAGAAACAAGCTCATAATAAGCATCAAGAATAAAAAGGAGGGGGCTTCCCTGGTGGCACAGTGGTTAAGAATCTGCCTGCCAATGCAGGGGACATGGGCTCGAGCCCTGGTCCGGGACGATCCCACATGCTGTGGAGCAACTAAGCCCGTGCGCCACAACTACTAAGCCTGCACTTTGAAGCCCGTGAGCCACAACTACTGAGCCCGTGAGCCGCAACGACTGAAGCCCGTGTGCCTAGAGCCCATGCTCCTCAACAAGAGAAGTCACTGAAATGAAAAGCACATGCACTGCAACGAAGAGTAGCCCCCGCTCGCTGCAACTAGGGAAAGCCCACGTGTAGCAATGAAGACCAATGCAGCCAAAAATAAATAAATTAAATAAATAAATTTATTTAAAAAAAAAGAATAAAAAGGAGGGACTTTCTTACAGATTATATGAATGTTAAAATAATAATAAGAGAATATTATGAACTACATTATGCCAACAGAATCTACCAAAACTTACACAGGACAAAAACTGAAAATCTGGGGATACTTGTAACATTTTAACTTAAAAACTTTCCCCAAAAAGGAAATCTAGGATCAGATGTCTTTGCTTGTGAACTCTACCAAATATTTTAGAAAACAAAGAAAAACAAATAAAAAATACCAATCTTACATAAGCTCTTCAAAAGGTAAAACAGATTTTACATCACAAAGAAATTGGATTTCTTTCAGGAATTAAAGGTTTGTTTAGCATTTTTAAAATTAAAAGTCAATATCATAGACCATGTTAGCAGAAAAAGGAGGAAAACCACATGGTCATCTCCATGACTTACCCTCTCTTTAGAGATAAAATTCTATACCCATAATGATGGTAACTTGGTTAATTATAAACACAAGAGAATTCTTAAATTTGATAAAAAGTATCTTTATTAAATAGACAGGAGACATCATAATTAATGATGAAATGTTCAAAGCTTTTCATTTGAGATGAAGACAAGAATGCCTTTTCTAACCGCTTCTATAGAAAACTGTATTGGAGATACTAGGTGATACTATAAGTCAGGAAAAAGAAATAAAAAGGTGTAAGTATTTGTATAATGGGGGATAAAACTTTCAACATTCATGGATCAAATGACTGTCCATACATGCTTAGTTAGAAAGAATTATAGATAAATTACGAAACGTAAGTATCAAATTCTACTTTTCACCTTGAAGGGGTTAAGATGGTCTACAATTACCTCCCATGCTAACAACTAGAAAATTTTACAAAATGCGGAGAACAACTATTTTCATACAAAATGTGGGGTACAAAATCCTGAGGAAAGAGAAACAAATGAGGTGAGTCCCACCATCACCCAGATTTCCTACATGGAGGTATTTCCCATATTAGGGCAGATACAGAATCCAGCAACCTTTCTCAGTTGACAAGATTAAAACTGTAGTTCAAGGAGGCAAAGGTGAATAGAATTTGGAGGGCATAGTATGCAAGAGGAAGGTGTATGGAGAGCACAGTAATCTTTGGCTGAGTAACAATCTAGGTATGGGATGCCTGAAAGCTCCCAAGATTAGAGTAGAACAACTTCTGAAGAAAGAACAATTATGGAGGAGTCATAACAGGCATCTTCTACATCTCACACAGGTCTAGAATTGTCTGCGTTCCCTCTGGCCAAAAAGGAGGGACCTCCTTAGATATACTGAGCGTTCAGGAGAAATCCAGCACACTTTCTAAGTGGCAAAATTAGCCCAAGAATAAAGGCCACCCTAGATCTGCCTTAAAAGATCTTAAAAATGCTTCATGAGGAAGAATGGTCTTTCGAACAAATGGTGCTGCAACAAATGGACATTCACAGGAAAAAATATAAACCTGGACATAAACCTCACACCTTACACATAAATTAGCTCAAAATGGGACCCCGACTTAAAACTAAAACTACTACTTAAAACCACAGAACTTTATAGAAGACACAGGAGAAAATCTTCAGTACTCAAGGTGAGGTGAAGAGTTCTTAGACATGACATCATAAGCTAGACTACAATAAAAATGCAAAGTTTCCTCTGCCAAAGACTTTATTAAGAGGACGAAACACACGAGCTACAGTCTGGGAGCAAATACTTGGAAACAACAATTTTGAAAAAGGACGTGTACTTAGAATACTGAATTCTTAAGGCTCAAAAGTGAAAAAGCAATCTAATTATAAAATGGGCAGAAGATATAAACAGACATTTTGCTGAAGAGAACACACTAATGGAAAATAAGCACACAAAAAGATGTTCAGAATCATCCATTAGGAAAATACAAATGAAGACCACAATGAGATATCACTACATACCTACCAGAATGGCCTTAAAAAAAAAAAAAAAAAGGCAATGCCGAATGCTGGTGAAAATGAAGAGAAACTGGACTATTCATACATTGCTGGTGGGAATTTTTTATAACACTAAATAGGTATTTACCATATTAGCCCAGTAATCTCACTCTGGGCACTTATCCCAGAGAAATGAAAATGTATGTTCACATAAAAACAAATGTTTATTGTAGCTTTTTTGGTACTAGCCAAAAATGGAAAAAACCCGAATGTCTTTTAGTGGGTGAATGGTTAAACAAACGGTCGTACATCCACACCATGAAATAATACTCAGAAATACAAAAGGACCCATTAATACACACAACACTTGGATGGACCTCATGGCATTATACTGAGAAAGGTCAATCTCCAAAGTCATCTCTGAAACACTTAGAAGTCAAAGAAGAAATCATAGAGGAACTTAGAGAAAATACTGTGTGAAAATTAAAACAACATTAAATTTCTGAAATACAGCTAAAACAGTGCTTAGTGGAAGTTATGGCTTTAAATGCTCGTAATAGAAAAGAAGAAATCTAAAATCAAAGATCTAAGCAAGGGATTGGCAAATGTTTTCTGTAAAGGGTAAGATACTAAATATTTTAAGATTTTAGGGCATACTATCTCTGTTGCAACTACTTAACTCTGCCATTGTAATGTGAAAGCAGTCACAGGCAATATATAAACAAATGATGTGACTGTATTCCAATAAAAGTTTATTTACACAAAGTTTATATATAAAGTTTACGATGGCAGGAAGATTTGGTTCCTGGGCTGTAGTCTATAGACTCCTGATCTAAGTTTCCACCCTAAAAATCTAGAAAGAGAAAAGTAAGTAAACCTGAAATAACTAAAAGGAAATAAAAAGAGTGGAATTTGATGTAATAGAGACAGAAAAAAAATTAATGAATTTAATGTCTAATTTCTGGGGGGAAAATTATAATATTGAAAAGTCAATGGGTACTCTAATAATGCTAAAATGAGAAAAGGCATAAATTACAAAATCAGGAATGAAAGAGGAAACATCATTAGAGATCCTACAGGTGTTTTAAAATAATAATATAATAATAAAATTATGAAAAACTTTTATGGCAATAATCCAATAACTTAGATAAAATGACTAAATTCCTAGAAGTCACAAATGACCAACACAGATGCAAAAAGAAAACAGAAAATCTGAATAGTCACTTATCCAATGAAAGAATTTAATTTGTAAAACCTCCCCAGTAAAAAAAAATATTCCAGGCAGAGATGGCTCCACTGGTGAAATCTCAAAGCTACAAGAATAAATAACACTAAAGCTACAAGTGACATTATCTTTCACACAGAAAATAATAAGGAAATTACAGATAATATTGAGTTGAGAAAAGTCTAAACAATCTAACAAAGACTACTAAATTTAAGTGGATTAAGCAAAATTGCAAGACATAAAATCAGTGTACAAAAGTCAGTTGTCTTTCTATATACTACCAACACACAAAATCTTTCTTTTTTGTTTTCAGTCCTATTGAGATATAATTAACAAGACAATCATCAATTTGCTCTCTGTTAAGAAAATTTACTTGCATTTTCTATCATTTTATATAAATGGAAACATATAGTATTTATCCTTTTTTGTTTGGCTTCTAACTCAAAATTGGAAATTTAAAGTAAAAATTTTTTTTTTTTTTTTTTTTTTTTTCCGGTACGCGGACCTCTCACTGTTGTGGCCTCTCCCGTTCCGCACGCTCAGGCTCAGCGGCCATGGCTCACCGGCCCAGCCGCTCCGCGGCATGTGGGATCTTCCCGGACCGGGGCAGGAACCCGTGTCCCCTGCATTGGCAGGCGGACTCTCAACCACTGCGCCACCAGGGAAGCCCAAGTAAAAATTTTAATTTAGAATATCATCAAAGACATGAAAAACTAATTAAAAAAAAGACAAAACTAAGTACAAGACCTTTACAATGAAAGCTATAATAAGTTGCTAGAGAAATTAAAAACCTCAATGAATGGAGTTATAGACAATGTTTGTAGATTAGAAGGCTCAATATTATTAAGATATCAATTCTCCCTAAATTTAAATAAATATTCAACACAATCCTAATTAACATTTCAACAGGATTTTTTTTTTAGAAATTGGTAAGCCCATTCTAAAACATATAAGAAAATGCAAACAATCTAGAAAAGTCAAAGCAACGGTCAAAAGAACAGAGTTAGAGGACTTATACTACCTGATTTCAGGATATTCTATAAGCTATAGTAATAAAGTGGGGTACTGGCATAAGGACAGCCATATAGATCATGAAGTAGTATGGAGTCCAGCAATAGGTTCACGCATAGACAGCCAATTGATTTTATACCAATGTGCCAAGGTAATTCAGTGGTGCTGAAACAGTGATATACATATGGATAAAAACAAAACTGAAACTTTACCTCACCACACACACACAAAAATTAAGTGAAAATGGATTGTAGACCTAATCATAAAAGCTAAAACTACAAAACTTTTAGAAGAAAATATATGAGAATATCTTCATGACTTTCGGCTAGGTAAAGATTTCTTAAGATACAAAGGCACAAACCATAAAAGAAAAGATTTTTTGAAACGATGGACTTGGTGAAAATTAGAAACTTCCTGTTCTAAATAATTTTAACAAAATGAAAATATAAGCCACAGAATGGAATATCTGACACAGGACATACAATCAGAATACATAAAGAATGGTGACATTTCACAAGAAAACAACCCTACTTTTTAAAAAAATAGCAAAAGATTTCAACGGTCCATTAACATATCAGAAAAAAAACTCATCATCTTTAATCATTAGGAAAATGGAAAATAAATCCAAATGAGATATGATAACCCAGAAAAGTCTTAAATTATAAAGTCTTAAAAAGACTGAGAATGCCAAGTGTTGACAAAAATATGGAACAAATGGAACTTTTACACATTGTTGAAAGGAATATAAAATGATACAACTGCTTTGCAAAACAGCTCAGTAGTTTCTTATAAAGATAAGCCTATACTTCCTATTCAACCAGTTGTTTTATTCCTATTTACCCAAGATCATATGTCTACAATACAGTTGTATTCAATTCAAATGTCCATAGAATCTTTATTTATAATAGCCCCAATCTGGAAAAAACCCAGATGTCTATCAACAAGTGAAGAGATAAATAAATAGTGGGATAGCCATATAACAGAATAATACTCAAGAATAAAAAGGAATGGACTGGGCTTCCCTGGTGGCGCAATGGTTGAGAGTCTGCCTGCCAATGCAGGGGACACGCGTTCGTGCCCCGGTCCAGGAAGATCCCACATGCCGCGGAGTGGCTGGGCCCGTGAGCCATGGCCGCTGAGCCTGCGCGTCCGGAGCCTGTGCTCCGCAACGGGAGAGGCCACAACAGTGAGAGGCCCGCGTTCCACAGAAAAAAAAGGAATGGACTACTCATAAACAAAAAGACATGAATGAATCTCAAAATCTGAGTGAAAGAAGGTAGGCACAAGAAAGTGTATTCTATATGATTCCATCTATGTGAAATCCTAGAAAAGACAAATTTAAATTATGATATTAAAAAGCATATAAATGCTTGCCTGGGGAAGGATGGGGTAAATTATAAATGGGGCACAGGGAACGATATGGAGTGATAAATATATTCTACATCTTCATTGCGGTAGCGGTTGTATGGGCATATAACTGTTCAAAACTCGTTAAAATGTACAGTCAAATTGAGTATTTTTAAATTGAGCTTAAACAATATAAACAAATGATCTCAATAAATTTATTTTGGAAACTAGAGAAACGAAGATACAAACACAAAATACTTAAATTATAAGAATATATCATATAAAAAACATATAATATGGGGAGGGGGAAGGGTGAGCTGTGACAGGGCGAGAGAGAGTCATGGGCATATACACACTAACAAACGCAGTAAGGTAGATAGCTAGTGGGAAGCAGCCGCATGGCACAGGGATATTGGCTCGGTGCTTTGTGACAGCCTGGAGGGGTGGGATGGGGAGGGTGGGAGGGAGGGAGACGCAACAGGGAAGACATATGGGAACATATGTTTATGTATGACTGATTCACTTTGTTATAAAGCAGAAAGTAACACACCATTGTAAAGCAATTATACCCCAATAAAGATGTTAAAAAAAAAATAAAAAAAAATAAAAAAAAATTTAAAAAAATTAAAAAAAAATAAATAAAAAACATATAAGACTTCTACATAAAAATCTAAAAATCATTACTGGAAAAAATTTTTTTTAAAAACTAAAGAAATGGGAGGAATAGAAGCTGTTCATAGTTTGGAAGTCACAATATTGAAAGAGATCTATAAATGAAATATAACTCCAGTTGCAACAGATCTATAAATTCCATTCCTTGCTAAAATCCCAGCAAGTTGTTTTCAATATGGATACTGATAAACTGATTCTAAAATTTAAATGGAAGTGCAAAGTATCAAGAATAGCTTAGGCTTCCTTGGGAAAAAAAAAAAGGACAGGATGGGAAGACATTACTTATCCAGATACTGATCCTTATTAAACCTAAAGCTAATTATGACAGTATGTCACAAGGATAGACAAACAGACAAATTGGGTAGAATCGAGTGCCAAAGCAGAATCCAGTATACAGGAACACTTGATTTGTGACAAAAGCGGCAGAGCATGGGAGACAGGAGAGTTTCTCAAATAAATGGCACTGGGTCATCTTGACATCCATAGTACTCCTACGTCATAAAATTCACAAAACTCAATTCCAGATGAACTATGTATCTAAATATAAAAAGCACAAATAAAGCAGCCAGAGGATGAGATGGGGAAAATGTAGGCAAAGATTTCATCTATAACATAAAAAGCACTGAAAAACAAAAACTCGATAAATTGAGTTTCATTAAAATTTACAACTTGTGTTGATCAAAACATATCACATAGATAATAAGAAAAGCCACAGAATGGGAGAAGATATATATACAACATATAATCATCAAAGGGCTCATTTTCAAAATGCATAAGGAGAAGAGACTTTACAAATTAAGAAGACAACTCAACGTTTTAAAATGAGTAAGAGATTCCAACAGGGAAATCACAAAAGAGGAAAACCAAAAGACCAATAAATATATAAGAAGGTGCTCAACCTTGTTAACTATCAGGAAAATACAAACTAAAAATACAATGAAATACCACTATACTTCTACCAAAATGGCTAAAATGTAAAAGTGACAATACTAAGTATTGTTAAAGATATAAAAAATTAGGCACTCTCATACGCTGCTAATGAGTTAGTAAACTTGCATTAACCACTTCGGAAAACATTTGGCATTATCTAGTAAAACTGAACATACACAAACACTATGAATCAGCAATTCCATTCAGTTATTTACCCAACAGATATGCATACAAATGTGTAGGATACCCAAGAGTAATGTACAAGCAGCACTGTTATGTAAAAAAGCAGCATTATTTGCAATAGTCCCAAACTGGAAAATTCCAAATGCCCATCATCAATAAAATAGATTAATAAATTGTAGTATACAACCACCAAGGAATGAACATGAACAAAACTATTGCTACAGGCAATACAGATAAATCTCATAAACATAATGTTGAGAAAAAGTAGCCAGAGACAAAAAGAATACATACCGTGCAACTCCACTCATATAAAATTCAAAAAAGACAAAACTAATCTAGTATTAAGTCAGAGTGATGAATTTGAAGAGGAGCAAGAATAGTGGCAAAAAAAGGAGCAAAAGGTGGGGGCTTTGTGGTACCTGTAACGTTCTATTTCTTGCCCTGAGTGATAGTAACATAACATCGTTCTTTCATTGAGCTTTTACACTTCAATTAAAAATGTGAATACACACACATACTGTGTGTATGTATATGTGCAATTTAACTCCAAGCATTTTGGTCAAACTCTTCTAGGAATTCTCTCTGACATGATACTGCAAATCATTTTTATCTATTAATCGCGATAGAAAAGATAATGTTTGGTGATTCAACTTTCAATTATATATGTTATATATAACTCTGCAGATTTATTTTGAAAGTCTATATTTTAAACTCACCACCCCAAAGATGTCCAATTTTATCATGGTGCCACGTTTGCACGTTTCTACCTTACAGGAAACAGTAATGTGCTATATGACAATGGATTATAAACTCAGGAAAGTCAGATCATGAAAACCATTCAAGATCTCTCAGTTTAGACTGAAATATAATAAATGATTTTTATATAATGAATAACTATCTAAAAATATCAAAACATTGCAATTATGAGATATAATCACAAAATACATAATTAAACATTCTTAAGAATTCTTAACCATATCTTTGTATTTAATGTATTCTGTTTCACTATTTTTGAGGTGAGAGGAAGGGAGTAAAAGGAGTAAAAAAACAAATAGTTATGTATACCTCATATTTTCAGCCGAATCTTCTGGCATTGGAGCAACAGTTTGTACAGCTGGAAGGTTTTTGCTGGTAGCACCATTCACAAAACTAGAAGAGGAGGAAGAAGAAGAGGACCCCGAATCCACGGCACCTGTTCCCAAAATAATAATTTTTAGCCTTAAGTATAAATTTATTTAACAAAATAATTTTCATTACATCATTACTATCTGAGTTTGAAAAAAATATTCATCTGAATTTCAAAATAGAATTTGGCCATTAAAAAATCATTTGGTCATCGGTACACTAATAACTCTTTATAATTATTAAAAATAGCTATTGCATTAAAATCCAGTTTATTTACTTATGTTACTCTAAACAAAACTACATATTACAAATGGGATATAAATAAAAGACATCAACAAATGAAAATAATTTTAGATAAAATGAGGCTGATAAAACAATGAAAATTTAGATGTGAAAAATTTATGTTTTTATTGCTATATTGTTATATTTTTAGTTTTCATCATATAAGATATAATTTGCAATAAACTATCTCAACATAAATTTGTGGCACTGCAGCATCAGTGCTTATTTTGATAAAATGATTGCTTAAGAAGGGCTATAATGAGTATAAGATTTGTACCCGATTTTAAAATAATGAGTTCTCCTCAACGATATGAAGACGCCATTTTAGAACAGATTTTCCTATATTAACACCATGTAAGTATATTAAATAGCAGTGGAGTTGAGGGACATCTAGTGTTCCTAAATATTATCTTATCTTTATCTTATCTAACACTAATTCCCATAAAACTGGGATTTTCACAACACTTACACAGCATGTATATGTCAAAATCTAAACGAGTCTTGGGTCCAGTTTAGATGTTGGCCCTCAATTTCTTTGTGTGTGTGTTTGTGTATCTGTATATATGTATTTCTAAGGAGGATGTTCATTACTTACATTTTTTTATTGTAGTATATGCTTTATACTATCACTGGACTTCTAGCTACCATCATTTCCCATATCTATTATTAATTCATAGAATAGGAATTAAAGGAAAATATCATACCTTGTTTCAAATAAAGATAAAAGAGAGATGACTTGCTTTTTCATTTACTTATCTCTTAAAGAGTAAGGATTTAGTCAATAAACACCAAATGTAGATTTTTTTCTTTCTACTACATTGGTATATTTTAAAAATCTTAACACTTTTCTGAGTATACATTTCGGTAAAAGGAAAACATTTTTATTCCTTTTTCTAGAAAGCAGAATGAGTATAAGGAGTAAGACTGTAAACTGGATAGAAAAAACTTTATATAAAGTTTTCAGATAAGTCAGATACAAATATTTATATATATATCTATACATAAATCAAAGATGTTTTGTTTTTTAACACAATTCCATTAATGATTTTTATTTACTAACATAAATATGCTTGATAGAGTACATTCTACTTACTACAACCCCATAAATGTGCTGTTCATGATATGTCAGACTGAGGTGGTATGATAAACAAGATAAATACAGAAAGCACAAAGAAGAGCTATGAAATTAATAAAAATGGGAATAATCTAAGTAATGATAATAGATGTAAAAGTTCAAGGCTATACAGTTTGGAGAAGAGAAGGCTACTATAGTCAGGGAAGAAAAGTCAGGGATCATCTTGCGTTGTATAAATACCTAAAATGGAATCACAAAGATTTGGGTAAGGATTTATTTAGCTAATAATCAACAGGAACATTTCTGGAAATTTACAAAAAAAAAAAAAAAGGTTATTTTAGGCAGGCTTTTAAAATCTGTAGTGATTTGGAATTTTCTGTTTCTAGAATTATTAGGAAAATGTTGGACAATGAATTGGATATAATTGTAATCTAAGTATATAAATTAATTCAATGTCAAACAATGGTTCTTATTCACATGCACGTTTTGTCAAGTTGAGGCTCTTGCATATCGTCAAGGTTCTCAGGGGAGCTTGGTAAAAAATACATATTAGGTTTCAACCAGTAAATGTCACTAAATCTGTTTTCTGTCACTAATATATTTAATATACCTTGATACTCTTGGTACAATTTACTAATTTTTATGTATCAAATGTCAGTGTTCAAATTATCTTTTAGTTTTGCTCCCCAAATATCTTTCAGCAAACTGAGTTCACTCTGAAAGTAAATAGCATCATGTTTTGAGAAGACTCAAAACAAAACCCCCAGTGTTCTCAAACTAAAAAGTACACCCTAGAACCATAAATTCTGAAAGATAACATGAAGAATAACCTTCTTAAAGGTTAAGGTAATCTTAAATGATCAGGGTATTTTAATTTTTAAGATCAAATAAGCAGAAGAAATGAAGATACAGAAAACAGAAAGAAAAAGATGAGGTATCACAAAAATAGATAAAGACAATACCTGTTGTATTAATCATACTTTTTGGTGTAGCTCCAGTAGCAGCAAATATATTAGAGGTACTGCCTGTTGGCAGCCCACTTCCAGCAGCAGCAGCTCCTACAGTGGTTACAGCTAAACTACCTGGAGGGGGCTTCTTAACAGGGACCACGACACTCCTGCCAAGAAATGATGAAAAATAACACAAGGTCTAAGATGAATTCTAATCCTGCTATGGCAGATACATGTAATCAACATCAAATTTTCTTTTCTTTCTTTAATTCCTGATCCCAACTTAATTGGTGAAAAGGATATAGACATTAAGGATATATTGTAAAGTGTGTTAACGATTATAATTCATTTGGCAAACATTTATGTAGAATCTAGAATTTGCAAATCTTTTTTAAGATGACATGTGGTCTATAATCATGAATCTGGGAAAACTGGAAAAATGCGTGCTCAAGTTAGATTTTTCATATGCATATAGGGATTTTTTTTGTGTGAAAACATAGATACATATAATGTTCATCCTATCTCTATCATATTCTAAATGTGGAAAATAGTCATAAAAACGTTTGAAAGCCAAATTCTGAAGCTTCCTCATAGTAAAGCTAAATATTAAGCCAAGAAATATGGAATAACAACTAATGGCATAATAAAATTAAACTTTATTTTCCTGAACAAAATTGAGTTGTTTTTCATAGTAGGAATGCTATTATAACGAAAGAGAACTGAGAGGATACAATAGACATTTGGTAAGAGATCTATTTAGCTTCTAAACTTTGTGAACTTAGAAGTTGAAAATTTCCTCATGTTTCGTTAGCATATTTAAATGAATTTCATAAAAAAAACATTTCTGAACTTAACATCTGTGTTAACCCTAAATAATAAATGGATGTGAATAGTAGTCAATTTAAAAGATAAAGAAACTATTTCTTTAACATAATAAATATCTTTACTTCCTTTCAGTGAAGCTTCATTTTTCTCAAAGTTTACAGCATTCCAACTCCATTTAATAAATACTTTCAAGCATTACTCATTGAACTTATTTATCTAGAAAGTAGATGTATGAGATATTTTAAGTTCAAATATAATGCTTGAAAACTAATGACTGAGAGTAAAAAATATCCAATCTAAACTAGGTCTTTTAAATGTATTTATATTTTATAATTTTCTCATTAAAAAGTTCTACTTAAAGGAAACTATATCAATGGCTCATTGTCAAATAAGTCTATGGCTTAAACTTCCTTAATACCAATGATTTTCAAAGAAAAATGACTTTGTCAATACAAAAAATCTAAATTTATAAGAATTATTATTTTCAATTTTAGGGGTATTTAAAACTTTTTTGTGACCAAAGTAATTATAATCTTAAATAATTTTACTCGTGACAAAAATCTTCATTATCTCTTTCTGGATACTTTTTTTTTTCCTTAATGGATAGTGTCAAATTCATCAGACTCAACCTTGAACTTTCAACTATCTTATTAAATTTCCAAAAGCACACACTATGCTTTCAATCCCTTCATTGATCATTCCTCATCGAACACCTTCATTTATTTCACTGAGAGGTGGTGTGACATTATGGAGAATACAGGATGTGGAGTTAGAAGATTAAGGCTTGAGAACTAAATCACTCTCAAGCTATGTGATATTAAATTTCAGTTTTTCAGTACAAATGGCAAGACAAATGCCACTTCACATATGACTGGAGAAATTAAATGAGACTGTATTTAAAAGAACTTTGTCAATTATGAGACGCCTTATAAATGTTAATAACTGTTACCATTTTCTAAAGTGAAATAATTCTCTGCTTCCAAGATAAGGTATTTAGTTACAGTGATCTACATAAAGATCAATAGAAAAGAAACCAAACTAATATTTTGGATTTATCATCAAAAGTCTTCCCTAAACTTCTAAACTATTTCATTGCCTATCTAGAAAGAAGAGAAAATGATCAATTCTTGATTTGAAAAGAAGTCATTAGTAAAACTACAATATTTTTCCCTAAATCTCTCATTAAAATCCTTATGGATAAAATACAGAAACACAGGCTGATTGACAGTGCTGTGAGACAAATTTGTAGATGGTAGGAAACCGATCATTACCAACTTTGTACAAAAGCTCTCTGTAACAGGCTACTACAGGCATCTTGTCAAGTACTGAGGGTATGAGATATGTATTATGAAAAATTAGTTATATGAATGAGGGAAAAAATTTTCATCTCAACAACCTGTAATGATGGCTTGTAAATAAATGCAAACAACATCAAATGCCTTTCTACTAAAAAACTTCTAAAAACATCTGATTTAATAGCAATTGACATGAAAGCCTCCAGACACTTCACTGACAGCAAACTCAGCAGTCTGGTAGTTAGTACAACATGGGATATAAATAGAGTACAGTGTCTAGAAGCCCAGTTTTTAATGTCAAACAGACCTGAGTTAGAATTCTACCTCTATCTATTTTACTTTGGTAGTATATATATGTCTAAGGTAGTAAGCAAATAAATCTCTCTAAGCTCCATTCTCCTTACCTTTAAAATAAGACATAATAGTTTGTACTTCATAAGATTGTTACAAAGATAAAAGGATATACTGCATATAAAATGCTTAGCACTTTACCTGGAATATTATAAGTGGTCCAAACATTTTAGCTATCATTAGTATTGCTATGGCTCCCAAAAGTGCTGATGCGATCTGGGTCTACCTCAGCAACAGTATCCAGAGTCAAAGAAGCAATAATCCTGATATACTTTGTGACTGTCAGACCTCATAAAGTCCTATGTATAGGTTTAGGCACCATATTTCAAGAATAATGACAAAAAGCATCATGTCCATAAAAGAACAGTTAGGATGACAGTAGATCTAGAACACAAGTCATATCAGGAAAGACTGAGAGTCTAGAAAATTATAGTAAAGACGTGAGAAAAAATTACACCAATTTTTTAAAATCTGAAGGCTTTTGACAAGGAAACAAGATGAAATTTCCATGTATCTCCAAATACCAGATTAGGGCCAACAGGGTAAAGAACTCTCTAGTAATTTTTATGAGCACCAGTTTCCAAACACTGATGTGTTCAAAGGCATAGGACGACCATGTCACAAGAGTGGTGGTGAGAGAGGTGGGAAGCTGGTTTGACTGATTTCTCCAATTCTTTTTCAATCCATAATTTTATGTATTTGTTAGAACTACTATTTCCCCTTCGATTATTATGCCGAAATTGTTTATCTAGAATCAGAGGACTGTCCATTTAGGTCCTTAATATCATTTCTTCACCAACACTACCCATTCCCTAACACCTCAGACCATTCTCTCTCCTAAGCAATATATTTTACAAATTATTTGAATGTTTATACTTGCCAGTATGTGTTGATAACGTATTAGTTATTTTCTGGAATGTTATTATGTATTTGCAACTACTTATATATGAAAGTAAAAATTTTCAGCTTTTACAAAATCTTAGTCAACATTTTCCACTTGGTTACTTATCCCCCCCTACATCAAAAGGCTTACCTAGGAGTCTATGTACCCATTGTGGGTACCCCATTAGGGTGCATAAAAACACACAAATTTTTAGAGTATATACATTTTTCTAGGGTGAGCATACAATTTTTATCTGGATTTCAAAAATATAGCCACAAAAGTTGAGCCAACAATCTAAACTATTAACATATTCCGTTCTTCTACTAGATCTGCCAGTCATACTGATGGATATCTAGAATACTCTACACTACACACATTTTAAAAAATGCATTATTCTATCTTATGAATATTCTTTCCATATTTTCCCATACAATTTCACACTTCTGTCCCACAACTTTAAGACTGAAAACTATAAAGAAGTGGAAAATTCCTTTATACTACATATAATCTATACATGTGCCAAGGCTGTAAAGGTTATCATCAAAGTAGCACAAGCCAGAAAACTATTCTATCTAATTCACTTCAACAAAATGTTTCACTGAGTGATTAATTATATGTTTTGTAATACATTGAGTGTATTACAAAATACATGTAAGTGTAAAATTTTCCATCATTGAATTCATTCTATCTCAAAGCCATAGTTTTGGGGTGTGATCTTAAGATTTGCTCATTCATTTAACTCTGACGTGTGAGGGACTGTTCTGAGTTCTGAGATATAGCAATGTATAGAACAGACAAAATCTCTGCCCTCATGGAATTTACATTTCAATAGGGAGAGACAGAAAATAAAATAACATAAATGATTAAATATAGTATACCAAGTGGTAAGTGTTGTGAGAAAAATAAGCATAGACAGGAATAACGAGTATTATTGGAAGGGTGGCTAAGAGAAGACATATTCAAAAGGTGGTATTTGAGGAAACACTGACAGGGTGAATGAACAAGCCAGGAGGGTATCTAGGGAAGAGTGTCATGGGATAGCAAACAGGAAGAAGGCTAGTGTGACTTGAGAAGATTGAGTGATATGCAGAGATATAAGAGATGAGATTAAAGAAGTAACAGGGCCTCAGATCATAGGTCCTTATAGTCCACTGTAAAGATGCTGTCTTTTCCTCAGAGTGGGATCAGCAGCCATTAAAAGCTTAGGAATAGGGGAGCAATATAACATTAGGTTGTAACAGGATCACGCTGGCTGCTATGTTAAGGATAGACAAGGGGGAAAAGGCAAATGGCGGGGAGACTGGTTAGGAGAATACTACAATAATCTAAGTAAGAAATGCGAGTAGTTTGGATCAGAATTGCAAACTGAAACTGGTGAACAATGGGTCAAATTTTGACTATATTAAGAAGGCAGAACAAACACGACTTGCAGAAGACTGGATGTGGGTATGAGAGAAAAGTCAAAGATTACGTAAAGATTTCTGCCTTAAGCAACTGGAAGGGCAGAACTGCCATTAACTAAGATAGGGACTGCTATGGTTGGAACAGTTTTTTTTTGTTGTTGTTGTTTTTTTATAACTGTTATTAATCATCCAAGTAGTAATGTTGAATAAGCAATCAGATAGATGAGTCTTCAGTTTAGGAGACAGGTTTGGGCTGAGACATAAAATTGGTAGTAATCAGACTATATGTTATTTAATGCCAGGAACATGGATGAAATCACCAAAGAAGTCAATGCAAATAGATGGAAGAAGTGGTCCAAAGACAGAGTCTTGGGAATCTCCATTAACTAGTTATGTGAGTTTTGTAAAAAGGATACTATTTGATCTGTACACCTCAAGAACTGTCCTAAGTGTAAAGCGAGATACTGAAGATAAGAAATGGCTTTTAAATAGTGACTTATTAAGACAAGTGAGTTTTATATCTCACTCATGGATCCTATAATAATTCCTTTCTTCTTTCCACTTGCTCCCTCTCTTCTGTAACACTTACTGAGCACTGAAAGGTTAAGGGAATACAACTACACTGACAAGTTAGGGGATACCAAGACAAGTAAGACATAACCCGTGTCAGAGATACTTGAAGAAAATACAAGAGACAAATAAATCAACTGCAATGTATTTCAATAACAACTCTGATTAGAGTTATGCACAAGAACTTTCAGAAACATAAAGGATGAGCTTTATCAGGGAAGAGTAAGCTGAATTGAAAAGGACCAATGGGAATCAGCCAAGAAGAGGAAAGTTCAATATTAGAAACTTCATGAGGCGAAGAGATATGAAAAATCATAAAAGATTGAAGGACTGCAAATAGATTCTTACGGCTGGTGAAAGATGAGGACTTTATATTCCAAACTAAGAAGTTCATCCTTTACTGTGTAATAAGAAATGGTTTCAAAATCTTCATCAGTATTGCATTTAAGAAAAACATCTCTGACATAAATGTGGAAGATGCATTTGGTGGGGGAACACCTGGAAACAGGTGATAGCTTTGAAACTGGGCATGTCAAATCTTTTCTGGATTTCAGGTCTTTTAACCAAGTTCATAACTATCGGCCACTTTTTGAGACAAACTGTAAGGCCATCTCATTTATTCTAGGAATTTGGAACTTTATGGGACTTTTTGGAAATAATGCATTATTCTATATGTTGGGAAACTGAGTCCCAGAGAACCAAAGAGAATAGATAAGGGTCACACAACTAATTACAGAGACCCATTACTGATAGCCATTTCTTCTAATTTCTAGATTATTACTCTTTATCTAACAAGGCTTACTGTTGTTAAACATTTATCTTGAAAGAAAAAATTGAAACTATGAAGAAAAAAAATTTACTTCTGCTTTTAAGCTGACATTACAATTTACTGCAGCTCATTAGAAATCACAAGTTTATTTATGATGTTTTCATGATTTATTCATTGCTATCTTGTAAAGTATTTAGAATACCCGTAGAGAAAGAGGATGTATGAAAAATAACTGAGTGTTTCATTAGTCCACCCTTTAAAGAGAGATGCTTTTTTCAGCTCACTGAACTGTCTGTGGAAATGCCAGGAGAGAAAAAGGCAACAACATTGGGGAAATTAGGATACAACCATGCTGGGTCAAAACTGCATCTTCTGGCAACTGGCCTTAAAATACTATACCCAGGGTACTTGGAGCATAATACAAGCTGGGATTTCAGTGGCTAGGTATCATAGAAACTTTCAATTGTAAAGGCTGGCAGAGTTTTAATCAATGTAGCTTACATTTACTTGCTCATCCTTTAAGTGATATAATCAAAACACTTTTTAAAAAAAATTAGAAAACTGTAAGAACAGAAATTGAAGTACTCAGCAGTAATTGTAAGTTTTCATATTCTGACTTAATTCTAAGCTTAAAGAAATCAATGTAGGAGGATTCCATCATCTCTACTAAACATTTCTTTTTTATTTATCCTAAATTGTCATCCTTAGCACTAATATTTAAAACATTAATGTTAAAAAACTAGAGAGAGAATACCTAGACTAAGCTTATAGTTTAGGTTCAGTAATATGAAGGCTATATATATTGTTTTTTAGTCCCATAATATTTACAAAATATTTTTTATTTCAGAGATTTTCTTTTTCAGAGAATGAAACACTTGGAAGCAAGGATATTAAAAGTTTGAGGGGAAAAAATACAAACTAATTTGCCCGAACATATCAAACCCAGTAACTGAAACACAAGCAGGTATGTGAAATCAAAAAGGATGAAATATAAATCATAAGATCATTGTATACTAGCCAGAGAAGCAACACAATTACTAGCTTTTTGTGATATCCCAGACTTAAGATAATTTTCTGAAATATAACGACAGTTAAAATGTATGGAGAAGCATATTGTCCTCTGCCTTTTTTTATTGTCTTTTGTCCAAACTAAGGGGGCGTCTCAGGAATCCCTGGAGAATTAAGACTGAGCTAAATCACAGATATATACAAAATTCTCAAAAGATTAAAAGCATTTGGATATACAGGGTTAAATTTTAGTTTACAGGATATGGTAAAGCTTAATTGGTGGTTTTAGAGAAAAGCATTCCCTCAATCTAAAAGTTACAGAGTTACTGATGCCTGAAAAAAATACAGCTCAGCGAGGCTATTTTATAAACCATAGATCTACACAGAAATCTACCACAAGAGACAGTACTGTTGGGGAACTCTGCAACTAGATTTATAAGTTCTATTATGAGATTATTAAACTCTTCTCTTAGAAATAAAACCACGATAAATATTCCTCTTCGCTTCATAGTAACAAAACAGTAGAAAAACTCTTGTAGTTTCATAATCATATTTCCTCTACACATACAGTGTGTTCCATCTATAGAATGACAGTAGCGGATGTCTAGGATTTTCAGTGCTTTACAATGCATAAATATACATTTGTTAGGGCCACTCATTGTAATCAAAGACATACACTTAAATCTGCATAGATGATGACTGGAGGAAATGAAAGAAAAAGAATCAGCATTTCCCATATATATAGATAAAATTTATATAATATTTCATAATACAACCTGATGAAAGATTTAATACTAAAAGAAAAAGGTTTATTTTAGTTAAGTCTAAATGTTTCTAAAATTTGATGTTGCAATTTACCGAATGAAAACGATATTACAAACTTCAAAACACTGAAATTCATCAATGTGCCATCCTAAGTGAGGAGAAACTCCACATGTAAAACGTAAGTTAACATAACTCAATTAACATCAGTTGTTTTAGGAAGTTATTCCCAAACTTACAATCTAGAATAAGTATAAAGAATACATTGTTAGCACGTTTTCAATAGAACAAATAAACTATTGGCTAACAAAAGGAAAATCCTAGGTGATTTCCACTGCGATTGTACAATATTATTATGTATGATTTAGTTACAAAGAAATGAGCGGCTGAGTTTACAGCTATTTTTCAACTAAAGATATAAACGAAAAATACATTATTGGTAGAGTAAGACCCATGCTAATTCTGTGTTTGAAACTGTAAGTATTCAAGACTTGCCTCTAAAGCCTGTCTTCTTGGATCCTATTTTCAAGGAATTCAATCTGATGTTAAAAGACATGTCATAACTTGAATTTCAGACTTTAGTGCTTCAGAAATATGTTTATATACTTCATAATGTAATTATAGCTACCTTAAGACAGATAAGGCAAATGGTAGCAATATATTGGAAATATAATTGAAAAATGCAGTTGTCCAGAAGCACTTGTGGGGATGATGTCTCAGAAAAGCTGCTCAAAGCTCCAGAGTTTGAAGTTAAATTTTTGATGTTGTCACTCTCAATCTATTGAATGGCTGACAGACAATCAAACCCGTCTGGCTGGCTGGCAGCTCATTTTCCTGGCAGGTGGCAAACAATTAGACACACCAATTTGTGCCTCCTGATGACATTAAAGCATGAAACTAAGTTGTATGCAGGGCCTAGTGATTTGTGTGAAAGCATTTCAAAAATAATACTCTTTGCCGTGGCAACTCATTTCAGACTGCCACCTCCCATTATGGCTTTGAGCACTGAAGACGACAGACTTGAGTTACGTGCAGTGCAAGGCCGCTTCTGTTCAATCCGTCATCAGCGCCCCCTGAGACCTCAATCCCCTCCTTTCATCAATATCACCTCATCATTTACATTTGATAGTACTTGAGCTACTGCATATATTAACTACACTGGAGACCCTTCTCCTAAAAAGAATTGAAATATGCTTTGTGCTCCTCGATTTCATTTCTGCTTATGCAATTTAGAAGAATGATTCCACTCTCATTGCATTTTGCACAAATGCTACCAGGAACAAGTGGAAAGTTCTATTTTTTGTAAAGCAATATCCTCAAAAGTATAATAAATTTTGAGTAGCTAAGAATATCGGCACTCAGATGACTGCTTCATTAAGTTTTAATGAAAAAAAAACTGTTCTAACGATAATCCAAATTAGAACAGAAATATTTTACTTAATGTTTATTTCACTGGATTCTCTTATGCATATTACAATGATTCTCTGTATCTACTGTTTTATATTTTAACAAAATTTAGGTAGAGAACTTAAAAATTAAATGGAACATAAAATTTATGACCCCAAGTTAAATTATTATACCATTTATTTATAGATAAAGATTTATAGATATATACAAATACTTACATGCTTATGCTTATATAAACTCATAAACACACATACACATATATCCTGGGAACACAAACCAAATATGAATTGGCATAAGGAACATCCAAGGAACTATATGAATGAACCTCCAAACTATTAAAAAAAAGAAACAATTTCCTACCTTTTATACCCCTCCTTTTTTTAGTTTTTAAAAAACTTCTGACACTTAACACATTTTATCTTATAGACAACTATCTGCAAACATTTTATCTCCTTTTACTACTTTAAGTTCATAGAAAACAAACCTGATTCTCTCTCTTTATATTTGACATGATGACTAATGCCATTCATATTTTCACAATAAATTTTCAAGAAATATCTGTAGGATGCTGGTTGAAATGCTTATAGGCAAATTTTAAATCATATTTATGTATGAAAAAGATAATTCATCCTAACTGAAAATGGCTTTACTGTCACACCTCAACCCCTAAACTCTAAAAAAATTACTGTCTCTAATTGGGACAAAGCAGTTTGGCTATTTTAGAGAAAACATTATGGAATATATATTACATTTTGACTATATATTTATTTTGACATTTAAGAAACATTTGACTTCCTAACTTGATCTTTTCTCCCTAAAACAAAAAACAATTACTTTCCAGTTTCCTCACATATATGTATATATACATGTATATAATATATAAAACATATATATATATACAAAATGACTTCTCCAATCTACTGTAGTCACTTGATGATAGATTATAATCAGAATCTGTGTTTCCATATTTCCAATTCAATGTGCTATCGCCATTTCATATGAAACCCCCTTTTTTGAAACATATTAAAATGCCTATGAGATCAATCCAGTTGGCCTGTCACTTTGATAGTCTTTGTAGTAAGAATCTACAGTAAAAAATACAATGTTTTCAAGACCCTCCTAATATTTTTAAATTAACAGACTCTAATTTTCCTTCTATGCATAGAGCACTGTAAATAATAAGTTCAGTACCTACCTGTCAAAGGAATGAAACTGCATAGGAAGAATAGCTTGCGCTTCTCTCTTCAGTGCTGGATCTGGGTATGGGATAGGTTCAGGGCCACATTCTGCAATTTCAACTGGGGCGGCCACAAGACTTTTCAATATTTCCTTGACATTGATGCCTTTGGTTTGACTAATGCTAGATATAGATGGCGCAGGCTTCAACATTTCACTGGGGTTCTCAGTTAGGCTTTCCTGTGACTTTTTCACTTCGGATGACAAAGTAGATAACAGTTCACTCATGGCATCAGGGCCTGTGCTAGTCTCTAATTCTGCCCCATTCAGGATGCTAGCCACTTGCTCCTCTCCGATTCCTGAATCAGTATGAGGAATGGAACTTTCTAGATGAATATCTTCACCAGGGGCTGGTGTTTCTTTTTCCTTTACCGTGTCTGGAAATGCAGCAGGTGTTTCTGTAATGAAAGAAACTGATTTAAACAAAAAGCTTCATGAGGAAAACCCAGTATTATTAATAAAATATACTCACATATTAGAATAAGCAAAAGAAAACCTGTAAGAAACAAAAAATCTGCTAAATGGATGTGCGTAACAACACAACTTGATTAAAATACATCAGCCACATACACCTGTCATTTTGTTTGGCAAGCATCAACAGAACCCTGTTTCATTTATAAAACATCTGGCATTTCAAAATTGATATATAAGCATGGAGAAATAGTTCCTACCACAATTGCTTATAGCAGCTTGTAAATAATTATTATATAAAGCTCCCCTTTTATACTTCTATTGTTAGCTACCAATCATGCAAGATAAATTATTATACTTCTCTAATATCTCCTTAAAAATATTAAGTTACTTTTATATCTTTTTTGGTATTTCAGTAACCAATAATGAAATGCCTGATTGAAATATTTAAACTAGTTAAAGATATATTTTAAATTACACACAATACATAAAATTCTAAAGAGTTAATTGCAAAAAGCATGTCAAATGATTAGTTCACAAGGATAAATGCTTTGATAATAGAATAGTAAGCCTCACAAATTTAACCTATATGTGTCTTTAAGAACAATTATTTTGGAATGATCATTCTTTGTGAATAAATATAAATTTCAATTTGTGAAAATTGAATCACAAATATGTATGAAAATGTATATAATATTACTAACTAAAATAGATAAAAAGAAAACCATCTTTAAAATGTTAAATTCCTATCAAATCTCATTATACAAAGGTCATTATAATAAAGTTTTTCATATGTTACCAAATTCTAAATGATGACCTTGAAAAATTTAATCTAAGTACAATGGGAATAATAGCTTTTAACTTAATAAAGTCATGTTGAAGAAGAAAATAAGATACACACTTATTTACTTGCAGTTCCTGCATGAAGTAGATACTTAGTAAATGGCAGCTATTTGTATTACTTTACTAACTAATAGTTATTCTTTGTAATACAAGAAGGGAAAACTAAATTATGTCTATGATCTCTTTGAAATTAACATCTGTAAGTTCTATAAAACTGCCCTTAGCTTTGTTTGTTTATTTATTTATTCATTCATTCATTCTTGGCTTGTTGGGTCTTCGTTGTGGTGCGTGGGCTTCTCATTGCAGTGGCTTCTCTTGTTGCGGAGCACGGGCTCTAGGCGCGCAGGCTTCAGTAGTTGTGGCACGTGGGCTCAGTAGTTGTGGCTCGCAGGCTTAGTTGCTCCACGGCATGTGGGATCCTCCCAGACCAGGGATCAAACCCATCTTCCCTGCACTGGCAGACAGATTCTTAACCACTGCACCACCAGGGAAGTACCGAAACTGCCCTTAGGTGTTTTTGTTGTTGTTTATTTCTTTGTTTCTTTGATTTGAAAGGTTATTAGAACAAGAAACTAAAGATATACATCTCTCACAAGTCCGTGTCATGTGGCAGTTTTCCTCATATTTATTAAATAGGTTTTAGTTTTGCTTGTTTGGGCAAGGATGTTAGAATTGAAAGAACAAAAGATTACTCCGTAGAACATGATAATAATATTCAAACACTAGATGAACAACATGAAAAATAGGTTTTTCTTAGTTGTTCTTAAGGCTAAAACTTAAAATAACTATATAAAGTTTTTTTGAGAAGACAGAAAATTTCGGTGATATTACTGGCAAAACACTAGAGAAGGAAAAAGGTTAAGAGGTAAAGATAACAATTTGGCATTTTTTAAATAAAACCTTGTGAGAGCAGATTAAGACAAATCAGAATAATAGCATTAGGAATAAGATAGAAGAGAAAGAATCAAGATGTTTCTGAAATATCTAGCTTAAAGAAGAAAAAAGAACGGTGATATGTCACTAACTGAAGAAGAAAGCAAAAAAGAAGCAAGTTTGTTCAGGAAAATAATGAATTAATTGAGCATGCAGAATCTCTGGGACATTTATATCTGTAAGCCAAGGAAACTATGGCCATATATTTAGGGAACATTCAAACAGAGGTGATAATCAAATTTTGGAAATTGATTAAATTACCTAGGAATATAGGATGGGAAGATGGCTGAGCCAGTTATTTCCACTCTTAGAGATACTACTGAGTTTACTTCATGCATGTTTAATCTACAGATTACATAATCTTGGAGAGAAAACAATTACAGCAGAAAAATCAGGAGAGAATTAAACAGCGGTAGTGACATTTCTATGGCAACAGGACAGAGAATGTAAACACAGAAACAAAATAAGAACTCTAACATCAACAAAACATCACAGTGGAATAGTTACTAGCATGGGCTAACTTTTCTTAAAGAGTTTAATAGTCAAAAGGCATAAAGTCAAGTCTAGCACTTAGTCTAAATTTAGCTAATTTATAGATCTTGTCTACAGGCTTGGCTTTACCCTAACATGATGTCTCAGAATCTTTATTTATGATGTGTTTTACATTAAGAGCTACACAAAAATGTAAACTTTTCAAGTTGTATTGGTCTGAAATATAAGCATTTTGCTAGCAAACAAAATATCTAAGAAAATAAAATCTTTGGTTTGTGTCCACAAGGTGTCATATAAAAAGATTTTTTCTACCAACTATACAATTTTTGCTTTTCTATTCAACTGACTCTCTCAGTAGACAATTAAAATCTATAACTCAGTAGCTAGATACATGGAACTTCAACATAAATTTTGATCTCTTGATTATAAAACACAATTAAGTTTATTAAATTTGAATATTAAAATATTTTCAAATGCCTCATCAAAATATTTATACAGTAATAAAAATCTTAATTTTTTTACTGTGAATGATAAAAGAATTATTTCAAAAGAGCAGTAATTTTGATATTTCAATAAGAATTCTATTCAAATACATAAGTTTTGTAAAGTTTATGATCTTATTCACCTAGAAATAAAAATAAACACCAATGAAAAATTTTATAACAGTAATTGCAAATAGAAAACAGGTCAATACTCAAAAAACCTACCTTAATTTCCCATTATGCATTTATAGAACACACTCTCAGATGATAGCACAAACTTCAGCTTAGATGAATTACATGTTTCCAGAACGCTTCTTTGTAACACTAAAGTACTTTGAGGATTTAACCCAAGTGACTTCAACAGAAGCTAAGCATGAGCAGCATAGAAAGTATAAATGATTGCACCTGTGCAGGTTATATTACTGACAGGAGACTTCCAACTTTTCAGTAGTTCTCCACAGTTTCTGTAGCAATAGGCCATGTCAGCATACAAAGGAGAAATATTACTAGCCTGAGTGATCTTAACCTTGTCAGAACAGGCAATTGGGTGCCAGATGCCTCTTTTTCTTACTGTTTTTCATTGAACCTAATGAGTTCATCTAATGCATGTTCGGAAAAATATGGGGTTAAGTTCAACAAATGACATGATTTCTACATGGTGACCTCATTTAACACATTCCTTCTGCCAAAAATCTTGTTTTATGATAATTTATGAAGTGTTTCAATATTTCTTACCTATTAAATTACTCAAATTGCTATTTTCCAAACTACATTAATAAGGAATAACATGAAAGGAACATATAGCTTCTTGTTAGTATAGCACTAAAAATTACATCAAGATTACTTATTTGCTTTTCAAATAGTAATACTAAGCAAACTATTCACATTAGAGTAATTTAAAATAAACATAAAGATCTGTATATAACTTGTATATCTTGTTTATATTAAATGCAAATTAGTTAAATTGCATAAAAATTAACCAAAACTCCAAAGACAAAAGAAAATTACAGATCCCAACCACTCTATCGGCTATTCTCTCTACTTATCTTCAATTTCTACCTCTCATCCCTAGCTCTGGTCCCTTTATCTGCAGATCAGTATCTCCCACCCTAAAAGAACAACCTCTTACTCCCACCTCCCTTCAGGTACTTTGGGTATTTCTCCTTCCTTTCTGAAAAGGATATGTCATAAGAAAGATAATGGGAATGTGGTCAAATTGATAAAGGTTTCAATTCTGGCTCCACAACTTACTAGTTTTCCATGTTATCTTGAACAAGTTAGTTACGCTTTGAAAGCTGCAAGGACCGCACTTGAAAAATATAGATCTTATGTGTGCTATGAGGATTAAGAAATGTATCAGGCTGTAATGTACTTGCTTGATTTAGCTTCCCAAAGGCTTAGAAGATTTCCACAGACATCTCAAAATTAATACATCTAAAAATGGAAGTCTTGGTCATTCTCTTCAAATAATCTACCTCCGTTCTTTCTTGCTTTGACAAATGATTACTTATCATCTTGGTACTTCAGACCAGACAGCTAGGTATTATCTTTGAAAACTTCTTATACCCTCATGCCCCAGATCCAATCTTTTACCATATCCTGTCAATTTTACTTCCAAAGTATGTCTAATTTATCTTCCTGTTTAATCTCTACTGCCGCTACACCTTAGTCCTAAGCAATAGCAGTTCTTACCTAGAAAGCAATAGTCTCTGATGATTTATTCAGTTACCCTCAATGCCCCTCTAAATCTATTCCCTCATTGTACTCAGAATACTCTTATAAAATTATAAACCAGAATACTCTTGTAAAATTGTATGATACTTGTAGCAGGCAGAATTATGCCCCTCTCTCCCAACGACGTCCACGTCCTAATCTCCATAACCTGTGAATATTACCTTACATGGCAAAAAGGACATTAAATGGAAGGGCTTGGAGAAGAGACTAGCCTGGATTATCCAGGTCAGCTCAATCAAACTTCAAAGCAGAAAACCTTTCCTAGCTGTGCTCAGAGGAAGATATGACTACAGAAGAATAGCCCGAAAGATGCACAGTTCTTGGTTTTAAAAATGGAGGAATAAGAAACAAAGCCATAAGCCAAGAATATGAGTGGCCTCTGGAAGCTGGAAAAGGCAAGGAAAATGGATTCTCCTCAAGAGCCTCCAAAAAGGCATGCAGCCTTGAGGATGTCTTGATTTTAGCCTGGTGAAATCCATGTAAGACTTCTGATCTATAGAACTATAAAATAATAAATTTGTGTTGTTTTAGGCCAGTAAGTCTGTGGTATTTTGTTATGGCAGCAATGGAACACTAATATAACACTCCTCTGCTTAGTTTAAAAAACAGATCCTTAGTATAGTTTACAAGCCCTACATGATTTGGTTCCTGCTTACCTGTCTAAATTTATGGAATGCTTCCCTTTCACTTGATTCTTATGTTCCACCCACATACGTTCCCAAAATATGCCAAGGAATTTCTCTGAATACGTGGCTACCTTTTCAGAAATGTGCTTCCACTATCCCCAGTCTTTTTCCCAAACTAACTGACTTCATTGTTTGGTTCAAAGCTTAAATATCATTTCTATAAGGCCTTTCCCAACCCCCAAATTAAATTGTTTCTTCTTTTGTACCTTCTCACAATAATCTGTAATTTTATTTCTTAGAATACAACATAGTTTGCAATTATATACTTAAGTGTGTGGTTTCTAAAAGTCTATCTTCCTCACTAGAATGTTAGCTTCATAAACATAGGGACTTTGTGATCACTATTATGTATCTCTAGTACCTAGTATGTAATAGGAAACCATTCATTTATTCAGCAATGAATGAATAATGAATGAATCATAAGGTAAGTTGGAAAAAAGATCAAATTAGAAGATGAAAGAAAAAAGAGAGGAGGGAGGCTTTTGTTGGTACCCTTACTAATACTGAAAACAGACATTTATTTTAAAGAGTCGAAGTTTAAAAAAAATATTTGTTAGGGAAAACTGAGCATGATTTTCAGTTATAAATAAGATAAAATATATAGGATATTTGACATCAGTATTCAATAAGAATTCTATAAATATTATACAAATGACAGTGTAGAGTACTCGTAAAATAAATTATAATGTACCCATATAATGAATTACGAGTCCATTAAAAATGACTCCAAAAGATAAAATAACAAATGTGCAAGCTGAAATCATAGTGTTTGATTATATGAATGTAGCAACTTATTTAATAAATGTTAGCTTTATTTCTAAGTATGCAATAAATAAAAATTGAGTGGTAAAAAAATTATTGGCATATCTTTCATTGTTCCCTTAATATATACTTCTAAGAGTAAAATTAGTAGAACAAGGATCACGGATATTTTTATTCTATGTAAAATGCACATTACTTATATTCTCACCCTTCAAAATTTTGCCCAATTTGAAAATTTTGGTACAGTTTTGTTTCAGTATAAATGTATTTGATTATGAGTAGATTTAAATAAATTTCCCTTATTTGTACCTACATTGCCTTTCTCTTATTAACTGTTCAGCTATTTTTTACATTTTTCCATTACTGTGATATATTCTTTTAATTGATCTGTAAGAGTTCTTTATTTATTAAGGATTAACTTTTATCACTAAATGTAAATTTTTTCCTGTTTGCATTTTTTCTTTTAATTTTGTTAACATTTTCAGACATGCAGATAAATAAAACTTATTTAGTCATATCTTTACAACTTGATGTTATGATTTAAAACATCTTTTCTTGTATTATATAAATTTTAATTTTCTTGAATTATGTTCAGTTTCCTTTTTCGCTTTAAATTTTAATACATGTGGAATTTATTTAGCCTGTTATATGGAATAAGGATATAAATTTATTTTTTTCAATTGGCTACCCCATTTGGTAATACCAATACCATTTGCCAAATAATACTTCCTCTTCCATTTGATTAGAAAAGTTATATTTATTATATATGAAATACTCATACAAATTCCTACCTATTTGTAGACTGTTTATGCCATATGTCTGTTCTCGTATAAGTGGCACAATATCTTAATTATTTTAATTCCTGTGAACATAATTCTTTTCCCTGACAATAAATTGCTAGAGGAAAACTAATACAACATATTTATTTGTAAGTTCACCTACATATTAACATTCTTCTTTTGAAACCTAATGTGGAAAATTAACACAAAGCTTCTACAGCTTCTAGGACAAGCTATGAATAAAAATTTATTTTCTCTGTTTTAAGTATGTTTATTAATGAAATACATTTTATGGCTACCATCAATATTCAGCTTTTTAAAAATTGTTTAGCTTTCTCAATAACTTACCCATTTACTTAACAAATATTTACTGTATGTACTTCCAAGTGTCATGCTAGATATTAGGAATTACCTTCTTCAAGCACACATTCTAATAGACAAACAAATAAATAAATTGTATAAGTGTAAGAAGGGAAATAAAGAGGATGCCATGATAAGAAAATAAGGTGGTTGTGGGGTGGAAGCTCCTTAGCTATAGTAGTCAGGGAAAGCCTCTGTGAGGAGGTGACCTTTAACCAGACACCTGAAGGATAAGTACTCTCAAATCATACAAAAAATAGGGAGAAGAGAGAGCCAAAAACTAGGAACAAAATACAAAGGTCACGAGGCAGGAAAGTGCTTGGCATGATTAAAGAACTAAAAGGTAGTTTCATTGGAGTGAGCAGATGCAAGAACCACATGAGATGAAGTTAGGAAGGTAGTGATATTTTACTCTAAATGTTATGAGAAATTTTTATGTCAAAAAGAGACATAATCTCATTTATATTTTAAAATAAACTGCGGCAAAACTATAAAAAATCAAATAAAGATCAGCAAGACAAGAGGCGAGGAAACCACTTTGGAGATGACTGTAGTAATCCAGATAAGTTAGAACTAGAGTAGTCTTGCCACTATAAGTTAAGACATTTTAACTGTTTTGAAAACCATAGGAATCCCTTAGAAATTTTTAGAAAGAAAAATTATTATATTTGTTATATTATAAAATATTTATTAAATGAATGTATTATATTAAATATAAATTACATTTCATTACTTTATTATTTTATGTAATAATGTTATTTTAAAACCTGTCATCAGTAACAGACTAAATCAGCAGTCCCCAACCATTTTTGGCACCAGGGACTGGTTTCGTGGAAGACAGTTTTTCCATGGAAGGTTGGTGGGGGGGGATGGTTCAGGTGGTAATATGAGCGATGGGGAGTGATGCGGAGCGATGGAGAGCGATGGGGAGTGGAGCTGCCGATGAAGCTTCACTCGCTCGCCTGCTGTCCACCTCACCTCCTGCTGTGTGGCCCAGTTCCTAACAGGTCACGGACCAGTACCGGTCTATGGCCCGGGAGTTGGGGGCCCCTGGACTAAATGACTAGAGACAAGAAGTCCAAGGAAGAAACTACGCAATACTCCAAGGGCTGAAGGACTATCAAAGATTAAGAAGAGAGAGGCCAAAGAGCTAGTTCAGAATTTTTTAAAAGGCTCAATAACGAGGCGAAAAAAGGCAGTAAAGTGTGAAGGAGTTGAAGAGTAGTCCAGATCAGTCTTCTCAAAACAGAAAATAAAAGCATAAAAGCTTGTATTATTTGACTCCATAGACATAAAATTAAATTTCAATGAATATAATCAGAACAAAGGTAAATTGGGAAAAAAAATACAAAAACTATCCATGTTGTTCACTGAAAGTGTGGGTATAGGTGATCAATCTAGACAAATGTTACTGTACTTGTAACTTTTTTCAGTACACATAAATAAACAAAAAGTTTTAAGCAAAGAGTGATTCCCCAAAAGAAATGCCTATATAAACATTTTGAACAAACACTGGGAATATAAATATTTAAAGTTTATAATGTGATGAACTTTTGCTTGTTAACTTATCTAATCCAAGTAGAACTGGTAATACTACTACTCATGGGAATAACATATAGCTAGCCTATTTTTGTTTTATTTTAATAACACGCAGAGTGGAGAAAGCCGAGTCACAGAGTTATGTTGATAGAATGAGAACTCAGAGAGCTCAGAACATGTATTCATTTTATACTTTTACCCAAAATGAAACTAGAAATGCTGTATCTTCGAAATATACCCTCAATGTTCATCAATACTCATTTCCAATAATTTATCCCATATAGTTATAATCAAACATAAATTATATTTCAATGAAAGAAATAGATTCCAGATCCATAAATTTTGTTTATACGTATCTCCTTTTAATGTAAAATAAAATACAAGACATTCTATCAAATACATAAAATGATAGGAGATAACTTCTCAAGATGAGCAAAATCAAGATCATTCTTAAGATAGAGATACTTCATTAATAACTATTATATAATAAATATTATTAAAATAATTTTTATTAAATTATGCAAAATATCATAGAAACTGTGTACTTCCAACATTCTAACTTTTATTTTTATTCTTTCATCTTTTCTCACACTAAAAATACATGATGCAATCCTTTCCTGCTTGCAAGTACTAAGTTCATTAAACACAGTTTATATGTCTGACAAAGAGGCCAGTTCTACTAATTTTTAAAGAGTGGAATGAAACTGGTTTCTTATCCTGTAAAAACACTAAGAATTGACTTTGTATTTCCAACATCATCAACAGAACTTTTCCTCTCAATAACCACTGCATGACAGCACGCAGTAACAGTTACTTACTATCACCTTGCATATTATCATATAATTAAAAGAATAGAGGGGCTTCCCTGGTGGCGCCGTGGTTAAGAGTTTGCCTGCCGATGCAAGGGAAACGGGTTTGTGCCCCGGTCCGGGAAGATCTCACATGCCGCGGAGCGGCTGGGCCCGTGAGCCATGGCCACTAAGTCTGCGCGTCCGGAGCCTGTGCTCCGCAACGGGAGAGGCCACAACAGTGAGAGGCCCACGTATCGCAAGAAAAAAAAAAGAATAGAAAATTTACCACATCGACCTTAAAGTAATTCAAAATTTTATTATACCACTAAGACCATTATGCAGTTCAGCTAAAATTGTTTCATAGTAAACTTTTCTTGATAAAGAAAGCAGTGCATAGATATTTTGATGCAGGCGGCTTAATCAGGTTAACTACTCCAGAGTATATTCTAGTCACTGCAGTTAACCTTTTGGAACACACTTCTACACAAAACAAATTCCAGACGACACTCCAATCTAATCTAATCTAATTTAGGCTAATCCTTCTTAGTTTATCCAACTCAGAGTTAGATGCCTTTGAAAGCAATAAAGCTGAAAAGAATTTTTCCTTTATTTCATCATTACGTCCAAAGTTTGCAGGTTTATGAAAAATATCTGTCCATTCATCAAGTTGTAATAAGAAATACTTTGCTGCTTTATTTGTTCTATAAGTTGTTCTTCCATATCATTAGCCAATGTATGAAGTACACTGAACGGTGGTATCATCTGGAGCTCAAGGCCCTCTCTAAAATTACTCCAGTTATTGGCAGAATTCAGTTCCTTGCCAGGAAGGGCTCTCAGCTCCTACAAGGTGGTCTCAGGTCTTTGTTGCATGGTTACCTCCATCTCAGCAATGAAAAACTTCCTTTATTTCAGATCCCTCTCACACTTTGAGGCTCTCTCATTTCCTCTTCCAAACCAGCCAGAGAAAACTCTCTGCCTTTACAGGGTTCATGTGATTAGGTCAGAGCTACCTGTATAATCACCTTTTCTTAAAAGCAACTGTGCTAAAAAGATGCGAATCAAGTATCAAAGGAGAAGAAGAAAAAAGACAAGACTGAAAGACCCACAAAGCAATGAACCAACCCTTGAGTAGTTACAATGGATTGAATAACGTTCCCTCCAAATTCATGTCCCCCCAAAACCTGTGAATATGACCTTATTTGGAAATAGGGTCTTTAAAGATATAATCAAGTGAAAATGAGGTCAAACTGGATTAGAGAGGGGCCCATGTCCAATATGACTGGTATTCTTACAAAAAGAAGGAAATCTGGACACAGGCACAGAGAGAAGATGGTCATGTGAAGATGGAGACAGAGATTGGAGTTGATGCTCACACAAGCCAAGGAAAGCTGAGGATTGCCAGCACCCACCATAAGCTAGGAAGAAACAAGGAAGGATCCTCCCGTAGAGCCCTCAGGGAGAGCATGGCCCTGCTGACACTTTGATTTGGACTTCTAGCCTCCAAAACTATGAGAGAATACATTTCTGTTTTAAGCCAAAAAAAAAAAAAAAAAAAAAGAAGAAGCAACTGTGCTAACATATATAACATAACCCTGTCACAATAGTAAAAATCTATCATATTCACTGTCCCAGGAATTATGCAGGGTGTGTACATGGGAAAATCCTGGGGGGGGGCATAGTTTGGCTCACCTTTGTTCTGCACAGACTAATCTCATGTTAATCTTACCCAGAGACATCATTTTGGCTATTTTATTTTTCATCTCTAAGACTACAAATTGGTTCTTTTACAAAAATCTTCCATTTTTCTTCACATTATGTTCACTTTTTCCTTTAAATTGAAAAACATCTTGAACATATTTATAATAGATGTTGGAATGCCCTTATCTGACGATTCTGCTATATCTATCCTTTCTGAATCTGTTTCTATTGACTGATTTTTTTCTTCTGCTTATGCATCACATTTTCTTGCTTCTTTGCACATTTAATGATTTTTTATTAGATGCTTAATGTTGAATTTTACATTGTTTGGTGAAGAATTTTTTTTTATTCCTTTAAGAAGAGTTGGAATTTTGTTCCGACAGAAAATTAAATAACTTATCAGTTTGATGCTTTCGAGGCTTGTTTTTCTCAACTTTTTTGTTGTCATTACATAGTAGCCTTCATTTTAGGGCTAATTTAGTCCCACTAATAAGACGTGACTCTTCTGCAATCTCCAGTGAATGCCACCACTGTG
Organism: Globicephala melas; assembly: GCF_963455315.2. Taxonomy (NCBI): domain Eukaryota; kingdom Metazoa; phylum Chordata; class Mammalia; order Artiodactyla; family Delphinidae; genus Globicephala; species Globicephala melas. The sequence continues at coordinate 11,037,092 of NC_083331.1, read as the reverse complement.
CATATTATTATACATATAATTAGGCAGCCTTAATTTGCAGATGATACTTAAAGAAATATAATGGAATATAAATATAAAAACTATATTTTGCTCTCAATAGCCAGGTATAAATACAACATATTATATCTTCTTGAAACCTGAGGTGTATGATTGTTTATAAACAATTAGATTATGGATGGTTATTGTATAACAATTTATGAAATTTAAGAATACCCAAACAGGTCAGGAGATGAGGTTAATATTACCTTTGTAAAATGAGTGGGCAAAGCTCTGCTCAGGAATTAACTTGGCAAGGAATCCATGGTTCAAACTTGGATGAGGGATAGATGGTATGACCACAACTGTGGAGAAAATTATGGAATCAAATTTGAGCCAGCATGTAACAACCTGCAACATGGTCCACTGAAGATCCAAGACAGTTCTGTATCACTACAACATGCATACATACTAGTAGTAAAGACCACATCTCTGGAGGAAGGAAAGAAATTATGTATTTAAGAGAAAGGAAATAATATACTCGTTAAGTAGTAATTTTAGCAACATACACAACATACAACAAACAGAAGAAAATCAGAACTGGAAGGTTCGCTAAAATATTGCTTGCTTTATACATATACGACTGTTATGCATGTATTAAAAATGAAGAAAGAGTTGATTAACATATAGAGTCTCAGGGTTTTAAATGGTCAAAAGACAAACTGCAATGGTAGGATAACATTTAATTTGAAGAATAAAGTTAAAAGTAAAAGTATACTACAAAGAAATATCATGTTTACGTACTAAAAATAAATACAGCATGCAACAGCAAAGATTTAGAGTTAAGTATAATCTGTATTTCCACAACAGTGATAAAAATAAATGAGATATGATATGAATATGGAAAACAAAATGCAGAGATTTGACCACTAATTTCTACTCACTTTTAAAAATATTCATTTAATTTGTATATCATATGCATTTATTTAGGAAAGATAATTTCTATTACAAATTAATCCAGTGGTACATGAAATAACCACTGGGTTACTAAGGTCACACTGCAAACAACAGAGAAACAACCTTGATGTAAACACCTGGCAAGAAATGCAATTGATAAAAGGCTCCTCATGATATTAAAATATTAGTTGCCAGAAAATGTGTTTATCATTTTCAAGCAGAGTAGATAAAGCTGACAATGCATGAACTCCTACAACATGAGCATCTTCTATAGATGAGAAAGACAACATGATCCAAAATGGTTCACTGATGTCTAGAAGTCTTTGATTTTAGTTGAAGCAACTTTGGTATAAAGTTTAGAATGTATGTTTGTTTATTATAAATCTCTGACAGAATATTTAGATACTGAAATAACTATACACAATGAATGAAAGAAAGAAAGAAAGAAAGAAAGAAAGAAGGAAAGAAAGAGGGATGCTATCTTTGATCTTGGGTATAAAGATTTACACTTTGGCTTATTGTTGATATTGAACTACTCTATAAGGACCTCCTACTTTCATATGTTTATAAAGTTTAAAATTATACATTTAAAATATATGAGTTATTTGCATATTAAACAGTAGTATAAATGATTTGTATTAATAAACAGAAAAATTAAAACCAAAACTCTCTGATAAAATGAGAATATAGGAAATATCATTCTACATTTTTGTGTAATTAAAGAATATTAAATCGGCATTTATATACCACCTACTTATAAATACTTGAGGTGATTATGAATAGAACCAGTTTAAATCTAGATGTAAAATGAAATAAAAAGGAGATAAATGATGATGAAAATTCAAATAATTAGACAAATATTAAGTACCTGTACTTGTTGGTGAATTTATTTCTTGTCTGATGTTTCTACCTGGCTGGCTTCCAGTTCTTGCAGTCTCTCGCTGGGGTTCTAAAATGTCACGATACTTGGAAACCATCAGAACCGAAATGAAGTAAACAACAGCTAGAGCTAAGAACTGTGCCTGCTTGCTATCATCCTGCATAAAATGAAAAGGCAGTGTTGACACTCAAAACTTTTAAAGTATAAGTTCTTAGAGTACAAGAAACTATTGTTGTTTCATCTTCTTTATGGAGGCAAAATATGACATTTAACTTTTACTAAAACTTGCTAAGTATACACTGCTATTTAATAAGTATCATCTAAGTATAGATAAAAAAACTCCATAAATATATCATCTGATTTACAGGTTGGAATGTAATTTCAAAAAATGAGAATGTTAAGATTTTGCTGAATATGCCACAAAATTTTATTCTTTGTCCTCTCCACTACTAGTATCTACTACTTCCATAACAGAGAATGCATATTTATAAGATATGCAGATAGCACAAGCTTGAAAAGAATAATTTAATATCTGAATAAAAAAAAGACAAGAGTTTCAAATATACTTTCAAGTAACTGAAAAAAAATTAACAGAATAAAATTACAATTGGAATACATATACAATTCTAACATACCACTACCTGAGCAGGAAACAATATGAGTAAACTAGGGGAGGTGTAAAAATGGGGGAGCATGAAGCCTGAATTGTTTACAAGTTCAATATGAGCTAAAAGTGTGATATGGCAGCTTAAGAAAAAGCTAACACAATGTCTGACACATAACAGATAAAAAGAAGTAACAGCACCACTATTCTCCTCTGGAAAAATGAGGTAATTTTTCCAGTGCAGAATTGGGAGCCAATATTTGAGGCTCCCAATTTCCAAAGCTCAATGACAAAATGAAATTTTTCCAGAGGAGAGCAGCAACGTGGTAAAAGGTCTGAAAAAGACTGACCAAGTTAGGATAAAGCGGTAATAGTTTTAAAAAAGCAGACTGCTGTCTAGTAGAGAAGATAACTTTAAAATAAGTATGCTTTGCAAAAATATAAAGAGCCATATAACCTTGAGAGCTCTATCCAAAAAGCCTAAATAATCATCATATAGGGAAAAATTGTTAATGGACAAATTTAAATGACCTCTAATACTATTTCCAGATTAGACTATATCCAAGTCATCATATATAGATGGTTATTAAGCCTTTTTTCTAAGCTAGGTTAAAAGTGATACTCAAGCCAAAACTGCAAGTAATTACCTTGGCCCATAGATAACATAGAAATAAGGAAAACAAACATGCATTAAAGTCTAGTAACGCCATAAACAGGCACTTTACATTACTACTTCATTTAGGTGCAATGTGAGCAAGATTCAAAATTCATGTGCATTTGTTAGAAAAAAAAGACAATGAGAAATATTTACTGATGATTTAATACTATGAAACAGAATTAGTACAGGTAACGCAGAAAATGACCAAACTCGATTAAATTTGTTCTGAAATATTATGAATTTAGTATTTCATACTCTGTGGGTAACAGACAGCTTTTACATATATAATTTTTCCTTAAAGACCTAATTTTTTATCTCATGTGGTTTTGAAATTAAGGCAACTAAAAATGACTATTGATTCATAAAAATTTCAAAAGTTAAGGAGAAATCTTACTATAATTTCTACAATTGACTATAAAATATAGCAATCGTAAAACACTTCCAAATTTTGGAGATTATTTAAAATGAAAATAAAAGTGTACCTTAGAATTTACGAAATATGGTGGTAAAAAAGAGAGTGCTTTGCAAAGATCTACCTTGGCATTCTGACTCGACCTCACACTAGCTGTGTGATCTTAATGTTTTTGAGTCTTAGCTTTCTCTTAACCTTTTACTGAAAGCTGAGGTAATATATACTAAGTGTCTGATACACAGTATAAACTCAATGAACACAAATTATGTTACCTCCCTGATGTTTGGAAGGTACACCTGGGAACACTAATTCCCTTCCTTCAGGAAGAAAGCTAATAAGCACCACTGTTGGGTTATCCAGTATAGTTACAAAACATCTATAGATACTAGAAAAATTATGATAATCCACCACAATAACCTGATTCAGAATTTACTAACAATTTAAATGCAATGTCACACTTAACATAAACCCCTTCTATGTTAGGTTCGAATGGGTCTCTTGGAGATGAAGACATACTCCATGTTTAAATCATCTGTCATTAAAAAAAATTCTTTCCACAACATGTTTTTTTCAGGATGAATAATTCGCATTTCTAAATGGTTAAACTGTTAGTAATTTTTTTTTTCCCAAATCCAAATTCAAGTCCAGAATATAGAGTTTCTCACAGCATGATTTTTATACTATTATATGTTTTATCTCCTATTTTTAAAAATTCCTTTATTTTTTATTAATTATAAAAGCAATAGAGGTTTACTACAGAAAATATGGAAATACAAAAAAAGTACAAAATAAAAACGGTTTACCTAGAGATAATCACTGGTAGCACTTGGGTACTTTTTTCCAGACTTTTTAAAAAAAGGTGAACATGTGCATGTATGTACACTTGGCATACAAATGCAATATTTGCGTAGTATAAGTATTTTTGCATACTGCTGCTTTCCCTTAAAATATATCATGAGCATTTTATATGTCACTAAGTTTCCCTCAAAAATATGATGTTAATAGCTGCACAGTTTCTTGTTAAATGAATATACTATGATTTATTAAGCTCTATATTGGATATTTACAATGTTATCAATTTTCCTGAAGGCAACTCTGATGAGCACATGGGCTTAAATAGCTTAAGGAGAACCACTGGGTAATAGCATCAATATTTATAAGAGTTTTAACACATGTTGGTATAGAGCTTTCCAAAAAGTTTATTCAACTTCTATTCCTACCAGTGATAAGTCATAGAGCATGTTTCAATGCATCCTTGTAATGACAGGTACTATTATTTAAATTTTTTAGTTTATTTAATGGTAAAATATTTATCTCACTCTTGTTTTCAATTTGCATTTCTTTGACTGCTGGTTATACTGACTTTTAAATCATATGTTTGTTACCTTATTTTCATATTTTACATCCATTGCTTATTTTTCTGTTGGTATGGCTGTAATTTTCTTAGTGATTTATAAGCACTGACATATATTAAAGAGTGAGAATTTTTCTATCATATATTCCTACCATGCAGTATTATGCTGTATGACTTAAATATATTTTAACCACTTTCTCAAGTACAAAGTACTCTATCCAATTTATTATTAAATGTAAATTTAAAACATAAACTTCCTTCTATGTTTCATAAATCATCAATTAAAATAAGAAAAACAGAATCCAAAATGGCTGATAAACAGCAACTATACTAAGGAGTACTGCCAATATTACATTTGCTGTGAAATGCTGTGTATGTTTCTACACAATTTGTGGAAAGGCCAATCTTATCTATCCTTACTTTGGATAAGTGATCATATAATTGGAGGGTTCCATGAAACCGTTTCCTTAAGCTATCTTTTCAATAAGCTTTATTAAGCAACCTTTCTAACTCAAATTCCCATTGATATCCATATTTTAAAATGCAGATTCTTATCTCAAAAGTAATTGCCCCCCAAATGTAACTGCCAATAACACCTTAATGAATTAATCCCTTTTATCCATAATACAAGGAACATTGATATTAGCAAAATATTCAGTACCTAAAGATGGAGCAAGGAATACTAAAAGACAGGAATAGGTGATTCAAGATAAAGTCAAGTATAATTTTCAAAGTTATCCCTATTCTTAGTATCCATACAAAAATTAAATAAAAATTTAACATCATTAAAAAAATAACATATCAATAAGCTTTCAGAGAAAGCTAAGCTCATCCATTTTACAAACAGAAGCATGTTACATATCTACAATCCCTGACACTAGGACATTTAGTTTTAATATGCAGCTTTCTTATAAAATTTAAATTATTTTACACAAATGACAGTGGAAAGTTTTTTCCTGGGAAATCAAGCAGGCATAACTTACCACATCCCGAAAGACAACTGCACGAAGGCGATTGATATCAACATCCTGAAGAAGTCTATCAGGATCCTTAATTGGAGAAAGGTTACCTGGAACATTCTCTAGTGGAGTCTTAAAAAAAAAGAGAGAATTGTGAAAAAATAGTATAATACAGAAACTTATATAGCAGTATAATTTCTAAAACCTTTAATTTAGTCATTAAACTGGCCACATTCTTTACCTCCTCCCTTCATTGAACAACATTTATTGAAAATAATATGCTATTACAAGGCACTTTTTCTGTTCTCTTCTACTCTTGTCATGGTTTCGCTTACTAGTGTTCTTATTCTTTATCAGCATAGCTACCACTATAGACAAAGAAAGGCTAGAAGATTATGGCATAAAAGATATTAATCTTATACTCTGGGCTCAAATCTCTGCTGTGTGACCTCAAGCTTGTTAGTAAATTTTTCTGAGCCTCACATTCCCTACCTCCAGTTAATAAGTCTCTTTAAGTCATTGCGTTCATTTATCCATCATGCTTTTATAATGTATGAAATTATTACGTTACATTATTACATGAGATTTCATAGGTGAAAGCATTTCATGATCTACAAAATGTTAGAAAGGTGAGCAAAAAAAACACAACTTTAGTCGTGGCGTTAATATTAAAGCTGAAAGACATTAAAGATCATTACCACCAAAATCCTTTTTATAGCTGAAGACACAAAAATCCACACATTTTAGGTAACATGTCACATAACAAACTTGCAAGACAACAAAGATCCCTGAAACTCAATCTAGTACTTTTTCACTTACATAATATGTTAAGAATTGTGTGGATTAGATTATATATGTAAAGTACCAAATACAATTCCTGCATATAAAGTAACCTGTTACTCTAACTAATTAATAATAAATAAGTCTCCTTCTGTTTCTCTGTAAACCTGAATTATTCTATTTCACTCTTAAGATGATTGACTCCTTTGCAGCACAGAATAGTGAAAAGAGTATGGTATTTGAAGGTTGATAATTATTTGGCTTCCATTACAATTCCAAGACTAACCAGCCATATAACCTTAGGTGAGATACTTAACCTCTCAGAACCTCAGCTTTAATATGTAAAAATAGGCTAATAATCTTTATCAGAGAAAGATTAAAGAAATAATATACTATTCATAGCATAGATGGAAACTTTGTATATATTTTAATTTATATACTATTTTACAGTTTACAAAGTACTTCTATGTCCATAATCTAATTCGAGACATTTTTATAGGAAAAGCTTGTATGACTGCTCCTTTTTAGAAAGTATAAAAAATGAGGTGCAAAGAAACCATGTGGCTAATACAAGTTCATTCAGGTTAGTAACAAACCAAAATTAACTAAGGTTTACTTACTCAAGTGTCACATTAAAAATGAATAAAAATAGGGAAGAAAAAAAAACAACAACTCTCCATTGATTCTCTATTCTGAAACGTGTTTTCTTACCAAGTCAACTTTTCCCTAATATTTCTATATCCGTCACTTATAATCCATCTTTCATTGCCAAGGTTCTTGCTAGAGAGACACTGACTAGCTCAACTAAATTACTATGGATTTCCCTCTCACTGCGCTTTTTTGTCCACGTTCTACAATCAGTGTACTACTTGGCTTGACAAGCTTGAAATGTTCCCTATTATCTTCTGAATTAAGTAGACACCTTTAAGATCTAAGCTCTCAAAAATACTAACTTATTTATTCATTTCATGATATATATATATTGAATGGCTAACTGCTAGAGAGAGGAAGGAAATTAGTATTAATTGAATGTTCACTGCATTTCTGGAATTACTAAGTACTTTAAGGCATTATTGCTTTTTATTTAATTCATACAAACACCTTATACATTTATATATATATATATATATATATTCATTTTAAAGACTGGAAAACTGTCTTCCAGTCTTTAAAATGAAAAACTGAGGCACAAGAGACTAAGGAATGTGTCTTGGTTCATAAAACCAGTAAGTGGTAGAGCCAGGATACAAACTCAGAACTGTTTGATTCTAGAGTTTGTGCTGTGCGATATACGCTCTGTAACTACAAAGATGTATAAGATACGAACATGCCCTCAAGTAACATACAGTCTCCTGTGCCTACACAAATAACATGAAGCATGACTGCTGATATGTTTTTAGTTAATTTTCTAAGCAATGAAGGGCTTTGTGGAGACTTGTCAACAATAAAATAATATATGGTCTAATTATTTTAGGAATGTGTCTCTAACAGTAGTGAAAAAGAAAGACGCTACACTACAGATAAACTAAATGTGTGGCTGTTCTGCCTCAAAACTGCAAAAGTTTGAAGCCACAGAACTTTTAAAATGAATTAAACTTTTACTTCATGCCTTCATTTATTGAGCCTTCATTGTTTCAGTATCAAACATCTAATTACAAGTACCGTGAGTGACAAGAGACATTCCAGGTTTTATGAAAATATCAAACAGAGGAATTTCCCCTAGACTGGTTGGCAGTGAAGGTATTAGAAAACATTTTCCTCAGAGAGTTGAACTTAAGCTAAAGCCAAGAGTGGAACAGAGTCACTGGGGTGAAAAATAAGGATGGACATTTCAAGAAAGGGGAAGCTATGTGTAAGTCTAAAGGTTAAAACAAATTCTGATGAACTGCATGAAGTCTACAGTGTGACTAAAATAAAATAGTAATAAATAAACAAGATAAAATAATAAAAGCAAGGGTAAGGGATTCTAAGTTGTAGCTGAAGTAAGCAACAGTCAAGCATGCAGGACCTTAAGTCACATTACTGAAAGTCTGAAGCGATGCAAATGGTCAGTTGAACATACAATAAATAGAGCTAATTCAGAATGAGAATCACTGCTGCATTCCGAACTACTGTACACCATTCATTCATTTCATGGGCATTCAATATATTTTTGTTGACTATCATGGGAATTCTATCCCCAAAAGCATATCCATTTAAATAGCGCATTATTCATATACTGAACTCTCTGAAAATATATGTAACTATTAAAAATAGTAATAATTAAGAACTTTTCAGTGCTATGAACTGATATAATCCTTCCTTATAAGAACCCTACGAGGTAGAAATTAGTAGTATCTTCATTGAGCAACCAAAAATTACCAGTCTCAGAGAGGTTAAGTAATCTTGATAATACAATTCTGAAGAAGAGAAGCCAGGACCAGAGCCTCCATCTGCCTGATTATCAAGCAATACCATGTCACTTTGTTCTCATGAACTTAAAAAAAAATTTTTTAAGGTACGTTGTATTTAACATAGAAGATGCTTAATTACCTTGGAAGCTGCTGTGGCAGTCACACCTTGGGGAGCTTCTTGAGGTTTACTGCTTGCATGTGAAGGCTTGTTCCCCCTGTCTCTCTGTCTCTGCCGACATTCTAAACAGTTTCTCACAGCAACACAGCAAACTATTTTAAAAAATGAAAGCATATTATTGATGTAAATTGCTGACTTTGACGTGTTTTAAAAAATTGCTTGGTTCTATTTTTTCTTTCTTTCCACTTTCTCCATCCCATTATTATTCTTAAAATCAACCAGATCAATAAATATTGTTTTAAATTAGGAAACACAGTAATGAAAAGTATACATAAAACATTCATGTAGTTAAAAAATAAAAACAAATTACCCATAAACTACCAACCAGCTGAAGAAACAGAATACTACAGGGTCTTTGAAGCTCCCAATATAGCCTTCCTTATTCTATCCCTTTCCAACCTTCAAAATTCTGAAATTTATGGATCAATTAAAATTTTAAAAAAACTTATTCATATTTGATGATTTTTTAAATAATAAGTCTCTTGCCCTTAAGTTGACTATCTTGGTGACTATATAGAGCACAGCTCCCCATTTCAGGCAATAACAGGGTACATCCATATAGTCAAGCCTCACAAGTCCCAATATCTACCTGTTTTCATGGTGGGAACATCAAACTTTGTCAACAAGCATTCAATAAGTACATTCTGTCTATTCACTTACTTATTTTAAGAAGCAGTAAAGCATAGTAATAAACAGTACAGATTTTGGAATCAGGCCACCTAAGTTTGAATCCTGGCTCTGCCACTTATGGGCTGTGTGATCTTGGGCCAGCTGCTTAAACTACCTGTGCCTCAGTCTCCTCATGGTAAAATAAGTATAAACACAGTAACTTCCTTAGAGGACTGTTATGAGGACTAACTGAATCAATATATGAAAAGTGCTTAGAACAGTAAACAGCACATACATATAATTGTTTGCTTCATTATTATTCACTTATAAAACTTTCCTGTGGATGATAAAAAAAACAAATCTGCTAAGAATTATTAGGATAAAAATGAAATCAGCAGTAAAGCTTTGGAATATATTTAGAAATAAAAGTTCAGAATAACCAAATAAATGCAGTTTTCAAGATATCCGGGCATTTAAAAAAATATTTCTCTTTCTAACAAAGTTCAATCTGTAAGCTATTGTTAAATATCAATGGAAATGTCCATGATGGCCCACAGTAATTATTCCACACCTCTTGGCAGACAGAGAGATCTCCATGTGGTCAATCTTTCCCTTATAATGGAGATGAAATGACTCCTCTCAGGAAAATACAAAAATACAAAACAACATTAAAAAGTACATTTATTCCACCATTCTTAAATCAAGTTCTTATTCCGTCCTTGGATTAGAAACAACTTCTCCCCTACAACTATATATATATATATATTTTTTTTTACATAATTTTAAAAATTATGGATAAAAAGAATACATATCAAGAACATCCTCCCTATCAAATACCTTACTTTCTCATGTCCTCCCTGTTCACACTTGAAGGCAAGTATGAAAATAGTAGCCATTTTGGTCTGAAAACAGTAGTTGTCTGGTCCCCTGTAAAGACTAAATAATATAAATAATTTTTCCCTTTAAAAAAGGTAAGAGATGTAAAAATGATTCCTGCCTAAGGAGCTGGTCTAAATTTACTAAGAATTTTCAGGACTAAATTTTATTTGTAACACAAGATAGCGGCAAAAAAAATCATAGGTATAGTAATGTTTATTAGTGGTAAGGTTTATTAGTGTTATTAGGTACACTAATGTTTATTAATGTTAACTGTGCATTCTGAGAAACAGTGAGACTGGCATGGTCAATTTTATCCTTTAGCATTGTATGTATAAAACTAGTTGTTGGTTTTCTGATACATTTGTGGGCCCAGGACAACTACCCTGTATTAGTTTACCAAAAATAAGGATTCATAAATATATTTACATTAAAGTCACTTCAGTGAAAAAGGTTATTGTCCAACTGATTCTGAAAAAACTCAAAATATATTTGACTTTATTTCAAATTAGAATCCATTAAAGATCAATTCCATGAAATCTCCAAAGTGAAGATATTATAATTTTTTAATTTAGTAATTCTGAAGAATTACAAAATAATCTTTACATTACATAATCATCAAATTGTATCATTAATACTTTATGTATCACAGAGTATCAAAAAGTAATCTGTAATTATTTAACATGCACCGTTATTCTTAACAGACTTACCTAGCCTTAGGCACTGTCGCATTAAACCACCAGAAGACATGTTTTTTTCAGCTTCAATCTCACTAAAATTTAGAGAGCTGGCAAATACAAGTACATCAACCATAGCCATCAATCGACTGAGGAAAGTTACTGCTGTCTCAGCTGACATGCCTTGTGTCACTTCAATATTTTCCAATTCCGTCTTTAAAAAAGTAGAAGATTTAAATCTTGCTTAAAATTTGGAAATATAATACATATACATACATACTGCAGGTTAACAGTAGTTTATTTTGTAAACAAAACAAGTTATAAATCATAAACTAATTCCATATATCATAAGAGCTAGTTATCAAATTTAATTAGCTTACCTATGAATTATCTTTAAATAAAGGAAAAAATCTATTTTTAAAATCAATGTTAGATTTCAATATCATTACTTGTAAAAACTACATTCCAAACTTAAGATCATTTCATAAAGATATTTAGAAGTAATCACATGTATATATTTATACTAGTTTTGTTCTACTTTATTAGTTAACAAAGACATAAAACTCATATTTCTTTCCTAAAATCCTCATTCTCATTTATAAAAATATATGGGCTAATTTTTCTTTCCTATATATGTATGATGAGCAATAGGAAAGATATGTGGCGCTTTCATTTGACATCAAAGGGAGACAACTGTCAAATTATGACACTTTCTTATCCATTTCAGAATAAAGTGAAACCACTAGGTATCTTGTATGAACAATAAAAATCTAGGGTAAAAATACTCAAGATCATTAATTCCTCTACTGATATTAATTTGTGACACTAGCAATAAGAATCAGTAGCATTCTAGACTGGTGAAGCTGAACTTTCACTACACTATTGTCTATGGTAAAATATAATTTCCTGCTTTGAAAGGGAATGGTACAAAGCATTGTGTTTCATAAGATGTATAACTCTGTATTTTGTAAGCAATAGCAACATCTCTTTTTTCATTGCGCATTACATAACATTTTAATTATTTTGGTTCATTATGACTAGACCTCATTTTCTCAGTGCCTCAAAATCAGAGAAAAGTAAGGAATGCTTTATAAATAAAAAATACTACTGTTTAAATTTTCTGAAAATGGGCACACTAGCCATATGGATTAACCTTACTTCTGCACCAAATGATAAATTCAACGACAAGGTAAGCATATATCATAGGTATCTGCTCCTATTTAATGCTCCATTTGACATTATTTATACCCATCATTCTACCTAGACATATCCCTACTCACGTTAACATGGAAATGTCAGCAGGAAACACTGATTAAAAAACGACCTCTTAAACACTTCTTGTGTACAACATGGGTAAGAAAAGAGACAGCTGGCTACTGCAAGCACTTTTATAACTAAACGATTATAAATGGAGTATAAAATGTAACAACCTTTCTCCCTTCTATTTAACATCAAAATAGTTAAAATCATTCTCTCTAAGAGGAGCTTGTAAATAGACAAAAAAAATTTTTTCAATTGTTGATTTACAACATTATGCCAATTCGGTATCCATGACCTAAAGAAATAATTAATTCATTACTTGGATTTTTTAAATAAAGATTCCTCATTTGCTAGCACTTCACTGATATACAGCATCATTTCATAGCATGAATTAAAAATCGGTGACCACAACACAATTGTTTATAATAAAAGTTTAAAAATTAATTTTATATAAAACCTCCTTTTAAAAGATCAGTTATCAATATAAGTGTTTTATAATGGAATGGAAGATCTGACCATTGCTTAGGTCCATTAAGTATTCTGAAAACTTTTCAAAATATTAGAATTTTAGGATATCTATAGATGTATTCTCAAAGAAATTCATCATTTTGAATTACTAAAATTATGGGAACTCTAACTCATTTTATTAGTTAATGATCTTATTTTGAAGTATTTTGCGATGTACAAGGCTTAAGCTTCAAAATGTTTTCATTTTTAATGAGTAAATTATAAACAGAAATTATAAACAGAATTATTAATCATCCATGAAATTTGCCACTGTTATTTTTGACTAAACAAAATAAAATTTCAAACTAAAAAGCATTCTTAACCAATAACCTAAAAGGGAGTTCTTATTAATTCTATATAATAGTAATTTATAAATATGATGAAATGTTATATAAACATCATGGCATAGGTTTAAAAATAAAGATCACCCACATATAATTATTATTAAATCTTAACATATATTCCAACCAATTTCCTTTCTTTGGAACCAGTTAAAATCTGATTGTACATATGACTGAAATATTATTGTATTCATTATATTCTGATAGTTTAGTCTAAAGATTAGTGTGAATAATAAAATAGTAGTTCATCAGTACACTGAGAAAATAATCCTTCTAAAGAATCTTTTAAATATACCAAAGATATGCCTAATGTTAGATGGTATGGAAACTCAAAATATAACCAAGTCAAAAATTTCATAAATAAGCAAAAATAAAATTTAAAACTGAAAACCTGAAAATTACTGAAGTAATACTAACCTTAGAACCCTGGACATGCATTAGACAAAACAGACAACAGACCAAAAAAGTACAAGAAAAGCAAATTATTAAAATTAAATGAAAATACAATGTAAAATTGAAACACAAAATAATATATTAAAATTATATTTGATTATTTTATTAAAAGCAAAAATTCTCAGAAGAGATATTCATTTTATAAATTACATATGATTAAGATTAAATATCAAATAGACTTCTGTTTATATTTTTCATTAGAGTAACTGCCCAAATAATATATATGTAAATATAGTTCATATATTAGAAATGATGCATACTCTATTTTACAAAATATGTTATCTTTTCCTAGAAGATGACCAAGGAAACATTTTAATAACTAAACTAACGTAATGTCTCTGTAAAAGCCCTAGCTCACTACCAGTTTAAGCAGAAATGACTTAGGAAAATAAACTGAACCAACCTTCTAGAATTTTCATTAAGGAATCATGCTATTTTGTTTCCTAAAATATTTGGAGCCCTTCCTACAGAACAAAATCCCCGGTAATTAATAAGATAATAAAATATTTGAGTGATTCTAACTTAAAAACCACTTTCCCTTGCTAGAACTTACTGATACACTCAATGAGGTCGCACGTGAACTAAGACAACTGCATAGATTTTGTACTAAGTTTCAGAGTATTATTAAGAATTATATTCAGTATATTAAAAATTTTTGGATAGAATTAAGTTTCATAATAAAAGTCAACAACTATTCTTATTCTTTGATTTCTGACATTATACGTGAGCATAAATTTCAAAATAAACTATTTTCAAGTAGTACAGGAGAACATATAAAAGCACCCTGAGTAAAATATAATCAGTGTTATGAGATAAACAAAACACAAAGAAAATTAGTAGTTTTCCCAAATCTATTAGCTACATTTTCTAATAATGGTAAGAAAATATAAATTAAAATTAAGTCTTTGTCATCATTTTTTGACATAAAAAGTTCCTCTTCTTTCTCAGGATTATGAAACTATTAGGAAAGCCAGAAATATCAGTCTCTATTATTTTTCTATCAACAGAGAAAATGAAACCATACGTGACACTGAATGAAATTCTAAACATTCAGTGGACTGGATGGTTGACCAAAATGGTCAACTTAAAATCATTAAATGATTATGCAATTTGTAGTTGATCCATGTTTTGTTTATCTTCATTTTTTTCTCCAATTCCTTGTTTTCATTCATGACCAACTTGAACAATGTATAGAAAATAAATGAGAGGATGCAACTGACTAGTCACAGAAACATTAACTTCAAAACCTCAACAACAGTAACAAAAATAATGCTCCTTCCCCAAATCAAAGACTGGTCAGCCTACATACGAAGAGTTCTATTTCTTTCCCCTGACTACTTAAGTTAAAACTATTAGTCTAATTTAGAGACTTGAAACTATGTAATTTATTTTCTATGCTACATAAGATTTTAAATAATCTAGGTAAAACTGAAACTCCAATAAAGTCCTGCTTTTTCAATGAATATTAAGTTTGAGGTGGCATTATAACACAAATATTTGTATATCTATACTCTTTTTCTTTAAAGTTTCCACTGAAATATTTCCGTACAAGTAAGATAAAACAGCTCAAATTTTCTCACGTGATGCTACTGCAACAGCAATACACAAATGTCATCCTTAGTATGGATTACTGTATTCATATAAGGTCCCAGGGCAGAAAATAAACCACCACTATGCCAATGCCATGGAGAGAACAGACAAGACTACACCATTTTAGTTTTCTGCCATCAAAATGGATCACCCATAGTAACTAACTTGGTTCAAATATCCTATTTTAAACTTCAGAATTCTGAGTGTGACAGGCTTACTCTATAAATGGGAAGATCATTCCATCATAATACAATTCTGAATAAAAAGTTCCAAAAGGAAGTAAAGGAGGGAAACATTCAGTAAGAGTCATCTCCATCTAGTGACATTGCCTAACTTAATTTTCAAAAACTCCCTGTGGGATAAGTAAAATTAACACCATTAAAATGAAGAAATTAAGGTTGACATCATTTCTAGTAAGTGGTAGAACCCAGGTTAAAATACACATTTATCCTATGCTAAAACCCATGTGCCTTCAATTAAATCATAACTTCAAGAAAAATCGTGTTTGAGTCTCACTGATTACTGGGAAACAAAAGTTTGCTTTCGATGAAAATGAGCAAATTATCTGAGATCCACACTTATACTGAAAAACAGAAAAGACATTTTCCTGGGTTGAGCTTTTAATAGAAATTATAACGAATACTTAGCATTCTACTTACCTACTCAAAATTAAATACAATTTCAACATTAGACGTGTCAAATGCTAAAAATATTTAGTATGGCTGTATGGGAAAAGTTACATATCTTCTAATAAAACATAATGATCACAACCACCAGTGAAATTATGTTAAAAATTAAACTTTAATAAATGTTCATTAAGTCAAATGCAAGCTCTTATTTAACAGGAAAAATGAACTTATCTTAAGCTCTAACTATTGAATTTTTAATGATCAGGAGTAAGTACTGAAGTTTTACGCTATGACATTTGTATTTTATGTGAAAATGGTGCTGTAAGTCAGTGGTCAGCAAACTAGGACCTACAAGTCAAATATAAATAAAGGTGTATTGAAACACACCCACACCTACTCCTCTGTGTTATGATATACGGCTGCTTTTGCAAACAACAGCAAATTTCAATAGTTAGATACCATATAGCCCACAAACCCGAAAATATTTACTATATGATCCATACACAGAATAAATCTGTCAACCACTGTATACCATCATTACTCATATTTATTCCATAAATACATATCTGTATATAATGTATGAATATTCTGAAGAACTCCACAAACCTAAACAAAATTACAGATCACTCAAACATTAGTTTCAAATGTTTCTATCCCTCTTCATACAGGATTGAAATTCTAAAGGCATCTACATGACAATGTTTCCCTTTGGTAATCTGTATATTGCCAGTGTTTCCTTTTTCACTTATTCCACCCAAAATTCTCTTTTGGCTTTTTATATTTTAAATCTAAGTTAAAAAAAGTAACACGACATTGTTAATCAACTATACTCCAATAAACTTTTTTTTTTAAAACTCTAAGTTAAAAAGCTCCATATCTTCAGTTCTCATTTCTTTCTTTTTCTTTTTTTTTTTCTGTGATATGTGGGCCTCTCACTGTTGTGGCCTCTCCTGTTGTGGAGCACAGGCTCCGGACGCGCAGGCTCAGTGGCCATGGCTCACGGACCCAGCCGCTCCGCGGCATGTGGGACCTTCCCGGACCGGGGTACGAACCCGTATCCCCTGCATCGGCAGGCGGACTCTCAACCACCAGGGAAGCCCTCATTTCTTTATTTATTCAACCTCTTCCTTCCTAACTCTTCCCCTCTACTACATTACAATTGTTAGCAAGAATATTATACAATAAAGTAATAGAAGATATTACTCAACAGTTGACACCAACCATGTTTTCTCCCAGTAGGAAGTGGGAGAAAAGGTTCTCGCTATTAGGAAGCAATTTATTCAAAGAACGTAAAATTAGCTATGTTGTACAACCAGGTATAGGTACAATCAGCTAATGGACCAAAATAACAGAAATATAGAGACAGAGACAATGAAGAAAAGTTTCTACAATTGAATGAATTCCAAAGTCTGTTGAGAACAGTCTAAGAAATAAGTACCATAGTTTCAAATTCCAAACTGCAGAGATCAAAACTGCACAGGTAATAATTTTGGCAGTAAAACCTCAAAATGTCAGTATCTTTACTGTATATTCATTATAAAATAAAAAATAAGCAGAGGGGATCGAGAAGATGGCAGAAGAGTAAGACGCGGAGATCACCTTCCTCCCCACAGATACACCAGAAATACATTTACACGTGGAACAACTCCTACAGAAAACCTACTGAACGCTGGCAGAAGACCTCAGACCTCCCAAAAGGCAAAAAGTCCCCACGTACTTGGGTAGGGCAAAAGAAAAAAAGAATAAACAGAGAGAAAAGAATACGGACGGGACCTGCACCAGTAGGAGGGAGCTGTGAAGGAGGAAAGATTTCCACACACCAGGAAGCCCCTTCGCGGGCGGAGACTGTGGGTGGCGGAGGGGGAAGCTGCGGAGCCGCGGAGGAGAGCACAGCAACAGGGGTGCAGAGGGCAAAGCGGAGACATTCCCGCACAGAGGATCGGTGCCAACCGGCACTCACCCGAGAGACTTGTCTGCTCACCTGCCAGGGCGGGCGGAGCTGGGAGCTGAGGCTCAGGCTTCGGTGTCGGAGCACTGGGAGAGGACTGGGGTTGGCGGCGTGAACACAGCCTGCAGGAGGTTAGTGCACCACGGCTAGCCGGGGGGTAGTCCGGGAAAAAGTCTGGACCTGCCGAAGAGGCAAGAGACTTTTTCTTCCCTCTTTGTTTCCCGGTGCGTGAGGAGACGGAATTAAGAGCGCTGCTTAAAGGAGCTCCAGAGACGGGCACGAGCCGCGGCTGAAAGCGCGGACCCAAGAGACAGACATGAGACGCTAAGGCTGCTGCTGCCGCCACCAAGAAGCCTGTGTGCGAGCACAGGTCACTATCCACACCCCCCTTCCGGGGAGCCTGTGCAGCCCGCCACTGCTAGGGTCCCGGGATCCAGGGACAACTTCCCCGGAAGAACGCACAGCGCGCCTCAGGTTGATGCAACATCACGCCGGCCTCTGCCGCCGCAGGCCCGCTCCGCACTCCATGCCCCTCCCTCCCCTCCGGCCTGAATGAGCCAGAGTCCCAGAAGCAGCTGCTCCTTTAACCCCGTCCTGTCTGAGTGAAGAACAGATGCCCTCAGGCGACCTACACACAGAGGCAGGGCCAAATCCAAAGCTGAGCCCCTGGGAGCTGTGAGAACAAAGAAGAGAAAGGGAAATCTCTCCCAGCAGCCTCAGTAGCAGCAGATTAAAGCTCCACAGTCAACTTGAACCTGCATCTGTGGAATACATGAATAGACAACGAATCATCCCAAATTAAGGAGGTGGACTTTGAGAGCAAGACTTATGATTTTTTTCCCCTTTTCCTCTTTTTGTGAGTGTGTATGCATATGCTTCTGTGTGAGAGTCTGTCTGTATAGCTTTGCTTCCACCATTTGTCCTAGGGTTCTATCCGTCTGTTTTTTTTTTTTTTTTCATCTTTTTAAAAACAAATTTTTTTCTTAATAATTTTTTTATTTTATTTTATCTTATTTTATTTTATCTTATCTTCTTTCTTTCTTTCTTTCCTTCCTTCCCTCCTCCCTCCCTCCCTCCCACCTTTCTTTCTTCTTTCTTCCTTCCTTCGTTTCTTTCTTTCTTTTTTCTTTTTCTACTTTTTCTCCCTTTTATTCTGAGCCGTGTGGATGAAAGGCTCTTGGTGCTGCAGCCAAAAATCACTGCTGTGCCTCTGAGGTGGGAGAGCCAACTTCAGGATACTGGTCCACATGAGACCTCCCAGCTCCACATAATATCAAATGGCAAAAATCTCCCAGAGATCTCCATTTCAACACCAGCACCCAGCTTCACTCAACGACCAGCAAGCTACAGTGCTGCACACCCTATGCCAAACAACTAGCAAGACAGGAACACAACCCCACCCATTAGCAGAGAGGCTGCCTAAAATCATAATAAGGCCACAGAACCCCAAAACACAGCACCAGAAGTGGACCTGCCCACCAGAAAGACAAGATCCAGCCTCATCCACCAGAACACAGGCACTAGTCCCCTCCACCAGGAAGCCTACACAACCCACTGAACCAACTTTAGCCACTGGGGACAGACACCCAAAACAACGGGAACTACGAACCTGCAGCCTGCAAAAAGGAGACCCCACACACAGTAAGATAAGCAAAATGAGCAGACAGAAAAACACACAGCAGATGAAGGAGCAAGATAAAAACCCACCAGACCTAACAAATGAAGAGGAAATAGGCAGTCTACCTGAAAAAGAATTCAGAATAATGATAGTAAAGATGATCCAAGATCTTGGAAATAGAATAGACAAAATGCAAGAAACATTTAACAAGGACCTAGAAGAACTAAAGATGAAACAAGCAACAATGAACAACACAATAAATGAAATTAAAAATACTCTAGATGGGATCAATAGCAGAATAACTGAGGCAGAAGAACGGATAAGTGACCTGGAAGATAAAATAGTGGAAATAACTACTGCAGAGCAGAATAAAGAAAAAAGAATGAAAAGAACTAAGGACAGTCTCAGAGACCTCTGGGACAACATTAAATGCACCAACATTTGAATTATAGGGGTTCCAGAAGAAGAAGAGAAAAAGAAAGGGACTGAGGAAATATTTGAAGAGATTATAGTTCAAAACTTCCCTAATATGGGAAAGAAAATAGTTAATCCAGTCCAGGAAGCACAGAGAGTCTCATACAGGATAAATCCAGGGAGAAACACGCCAAGACACATATTAATCAAACAGTCAAAAATTAAATACAGGGCTTCCCTGGTGGCGCAGCGGTTGGTAGTCCGCCTGCCGATGCAGGGGATGTGGGTTCGTGCCCTGGTCCGGGAAGATCTCACGTGCCGTGGAGCAGCTGGGCCCGTGGGCCATGGCCGCTGAGCCTGCGCGTCCGGAGTCTGTGCTCCGCAACGGGAGAGGCCACAGTAGTGAGAGGCCCACGTACCGCAAAAAAAAAAAAAAATTAAATACAAAGAAAACATATTAAAAACAGCAAGGGAAAAACAACAAATAACAGACAAGGGAATCCCCATAAGGTTAACAGCTGATCTTTCAGCAGAAACTCTGCAAGCCAGAAGGGACTGGCAGGACATATTTAAAGTGATGAAGGAGAAAAACCTGCAACCAAGATTACTCTACCCAGCAAGGATCTCATCCAGATTTGACAGAGAAATTAAAACCTTTACAGACAAGCAAAAGCTGAGAGAGTTCAGCACCACCAAACCAGCTTTACAACAAATGCTAAAGGAACTTCTCTAGGCAAGAAACACAAGAGAAGCTAAAGACCTACAATAATGAACCCAAAACAATTAAGAAAATGGGAATAGGAACATATATATCAATAATTACCTTAAACGTACATCGACTAAATGCTCCCACCAAAAGACACAGACCGGCTGAATGGATACAAAAACAAGACCCATATATATGCTGTCTAAAAGAGACCCACTTCAAACCTAGAGATATACAGACTGAAAGTAAGGGGATGGAAAAAGATATTCCATGCAAATGGAAACCAAAAGAAAGCTGGAATCACAATTCTCATATCAGACAAAATAGACTTTAAAATAAAGACTATTACAAGAGACAAGAGACAAAGAAGGACACTACAAAATGATCAAGGGATCAATCCAAGAAGAAGATCTAACAATTGTAAATATTTATGCACCCAACATAGGAGCACCTCAATACATAAGGCAAATACTAACAGCCATTAATCGACACTAACACATTCACAGTAGGGGACTTTAACACCCCACTTTCACCAATGGACAGATCATCCAAAATGAAAATAAATAAGGAAACACAAGCTTTAAATGATACATTACACAAGATGGACTTAATTGATATTTATAGGACATTCCATCCAAAAACAACAGAATACACATTTTTCTCAAGTGCTCATGGAACATTCTCCAGGATAGATCATATCTTGGGTCACAAATCAAGCCTTGGTAAATTTAAGAAAATTGAAATTGTATCAAGTATCTTTTCCGACCACAACGCTATGAGACTAGATATCAATTACAGGAAAAGATCTGTAAAAAATACAAACACATGGAGGCTAAACAATACACTACTTAATAACGAAGTGATCACTGAAGAAATCAAAGAGGAAATCAAAAAATATCTAAAAACAAATGACAATGGAGACACGACGACCCAAAACCTATGGGATGCCGCAAAAGCACTTCTATGAGGGAAGTTTACAGCAATACAATCCTACTTTAAGAAACAGGAAGCATCTCGAATAAACAACCTAAACTTGCACCTAAAGCAAATAGAGAAAGAAGAACAAAAAACCCCCAAAGTTAGCAGAAGGAAAGAAATAATAAAAATCAGATCAAAAATAAATGAAAAGGAAATGAAGGAAATGATAGCAAGATCAATAAAACAAAAAGCTGGTTCTCTGAGAAGATATACAAAATTGATAAACCATTAGCCAGACTCATCAAGAAAAAAAGGGAGAAGACTCAAATCAATAGAATTAGAAATGAAAAAGGAGAAGTAACAACTGACATTGCAGGAATACATAAGAACATGGGAGATTACTACAAGCAACTCTATGCCAATAAAATGGACAACCTGGAAGAAATGGACAAATTCTTAGAAATGCACAACCTGCCAAGACTGAATCAGGAAGAAATAGAAAATATGAACAGAGCAATCACAAGCACTGAAATTGAAACTGTGATTCAGAATCTTCCAACAAACAAAAGCCCAGGACCAGATGGCTTCACAGGCGAATTCTATCAAACATTTAGAGAAGACGTAACACCTATCCTTCACAAAATCTTCCAAAATATAGCAGAGGGAGGAACACTCCCAAACTCATTCTACAAGGCCACTATCACCCTGATACCAAAACCAGACAAGGGCGTCACAAAGAGAGAAAACTACAGGCCAATATCACTGATGAACATAGATGCAAAAATCCTCAACAAAATACTAGCAAACAGAATCCAACAGCACATTAAAAGGATCATACACCAGGCTTCCCTGGTGGCACAGTGGTTGAGAGTCCGCCTGTTGATGCAGGGGACATGGGTTCGTGCCCCAGTCCGGGAAGATCCGACATGCTGCGGAGCGGCTGGGCCCGTGAGCCATGGCCCCTGAGCCTGCACGTCCAGAGCTTGTGCTTCGCAATGGGAGAGGCCACAACAGTGAGAGGCCCGCGTACCGCAAAAAAAAAAAAAAAAAAAAAAAGGATCATACACCATCATCAAGTGGGGTTTATTCCAGGAATGCAAGGATTCTTCAATATACACAAATCAATCAACGTGATACACCATATTAACAAATTGAAGGAGAAAAAACATATGATCATCTCAATAGATGCAGAGAAAGCTTTCAACAAAATTCAACACCCATTTATGATAAAAACCCTGCAGAAAGTAGGCATAGAGGGAACTTTCCTCAACATAATAAAGGCCATATATGACAAACCCACAGCCAATATCGTCCTCAATGGTGAAAAACTGAAAGCATTTCCACTAAGATCAGGAACAAGACAAGGCTGCCCACTCTCACCACTCTTATTCAACATAGTTTTGGAAGTTTTAGTCACAGCAGAGAAGAAAAGGAAATAAAAGGAATCCATATCGGAAAAGAAGGAGTAAAGCTGTCACTCTTTGCAAATGACATGATACTATACATAGAGAATCCTAATGATGCTACCAGAAAACTACTAGAGCTAATCAATGAATTTGGTAAAGTAGCAGGATATAAAATGAATGCACAGAAATCTCTGGCATTCCTATACACTAAGGATGAAAAATCTGAAAGTGAAATCAGAAAACACTCCCATTTACCATTGCAACAAAAAGAATAAAATATCTAGAAATAGGGCTTCCCTGGTGGCACAGTGGTTGAGAGTCCACCTGCCAATGCAGGGGACATGGGTTCGTGCCCCGGTCCAGGAAAATCCCACATGCCGTGGAGCGGCTGGGCCCGTGAGCCATGGCCGCTAAGCGGGCGCATCCGGAGCCTGTGCTCCGCAAGGGGAGAGGCCACAACAGTGAGAGGCCCACATACCAAAAAAAAAAAATATATATATATCTAGGAATAAACCTACCTAAGGAGACAAAAGACCTGTATGCAGAAAATTATAAGACACTGATGAAAGAAATTAAAGATGATACAAATAGATGGAGAGATATACCATGTTCTTGGATTGGAAGAATCAACATTGTGACAATGACTCTACTACCCAAAGCAATCTACACATTCAATGCAATCCCTATCAAACTACCACTGGCATTTTTCACAGAACTAGAACAAAAAATTTCACAATTTCCATGGAAACACAAAAGACCCTTAATAGCCAAAGCAATCTTGAGAACGAAAAACGGAGCTGGAGGAATCAGGCTCCCTGACTTCAGACTATACTACAAAGCTACAGTAATCAAGACAGTATGGTACTGGCACAAAAACAGAAATATAGATCAATGGAACAGGATAGAAAGCCCAGAGATAAACCCACACACATATGGTCACCTTATCTTTGATAAAGGAGGCAGGAATGTACAGTGGAGAAAGGACAGCCTCTTCAATAAGTGGTGCTAGGAAAACTGGACAGCCACATGTAAAAGTATGAGATTAGATCACTCCCTAACACCATACACAAAAATAAGCTCAAAATGGATTAAAGACCTAAATGTAAGGCCAGACACTATCAAACTCTTAGAGGAAAACATAGGCAGAACACTCCATGACATAAATCACAGCAAGATGCTTTTTGACCCACCTCTTAGAGAAATGGAAATAAAAACAAAAATAAACAAATGGGACCTAATGAAACTTCAAAGCTTTTGCACAGCAAAGGAAACCATAAACAAAACCAAAAGACAACCCTCAGAATGGGAGAAAATATTTGCCAATGAAGCAACTGACAAGGCATTAATCTCCGATATTTACAAGCAGCTCATGCAGCTCAATAACAAAAAAACAAACAACCCAATCCAAAAATGGGCAGAAGACCTAAATAGACATTTCTCCAAAGAAGACATATAGACTGCCAACAAACACATGAAAGAATGCTCAACATCATTAATCATTAGAGAAATGCAAATCAAAACTACAATGAGATATCATCTCACACCAGTCAGAATGGCCATCTTCAAAAAATCTAGAAACAATAAATGCTGGAGAGGGTGTGGAGAAAAGGGAACACTCTTGCACCGCTGGTGGAAATGTGAATTGGTACAGCCACTATGGAGAACAGTATGGAGGTTCCTTAAAAAACTACAAATAGAACTACCGTATGACCCAGCAATCCCACTACTGGGCATATACCCTGAGAAAACCATAATTCAAAAAGAGTCATGTACTAAAATGTTCATTGCAGCTCTATTTACAATAGCCCGGAGATGGAAACAACCTAAGTGTCCATCATCGGATGAATGGATAAAGAAGATGTGGTACATATATAGAATGGAATATTACTCAGCCATAAAAAGAAACAAAAGTGAGCTATTTGTAATGAGGTGGATGGACCTAGAGTCTGTCATACAGAGTGAAGTAAGTCAGAAAGAGAAAGACAAATACCGTATGCTAACACATATGTATGGAATTTAAGAAAAAAAAATGTCATGAAGAACCTCGGGGTAAGACAGGAATAAAGACACAGACCTACTAAAGAATGGACTTGAGGATATGGGGAGGGGGAAGGGTAAGCTGTGACAAAGTGAGAGAGTGGCATGGACATATACACACTACCAAACGTAAAATAGCTAGCTAGTGGGAAGCAGCCGCATACCACAGGGAGATCAGCTCGGTGCTTTGTGACCACCTAGAGGGGTGGGATAGGGAGGGTGGGAGGGAGGGAGACGCAAGAGGGAAGAGATATGGGAACATATGTATATGTATAACTGATTCACTTTGTTATAAAGCAGAAACTAACACACCGTTGTAAAGCAATTATACTCCAATAAAGATGTAAAAAAAAAAAGCAAATTGGGGTAGTGACATATTATTTAAATCATATTGTTTATTGAAACTTCATTAATTATTTTCTCTATTTTGATAGAGATCTAGTTTTAAAATGTGGAAGACTAGTAATGTGAATATTTCAAATCTATACAAATTTTTATGTCTACTGCTAATTTTTTTATAAAGGTCATTTTTGTTCTACAGAAAATTTTAAAACAATATTATATTTTAAAGTAAATTTCAGTATAACATTTTAAAATTTCCTGACAACAAATGTTAATTTATAAGACATAAAAAAATTTATAGGATGAAGAAAAATGCCAGGATGAATCATTAAGTCACTCTTCAATGCACAGAAGAGGGAAAAAACAAAACAAAGCCTCTTCCTGCCTCAATATTAGAATGTATTTTTAACATCACATATAACTCTCAATTTATCAGAATTTGGTATAAATCATAGAGGAAATCAGATATTAAAGAGAAGGGATGGTATGTTAATTTCACAGGATACCTGCACTCTTCACACACCATCAACTACTTTTCTTCCTGATTCAATTTCCTTGGTCAGCTGCTAATTTCAAGAAGGCCCTCATTAGGACCTGTTCTGCTGCACTCCCTGCTGAACTAGCCTTCTTGCCTTTGGAGACCCGAATAAATTCATGGATGAAATAGAAGTATATGTGCCTGTGAGGGGGAGGTGTGCTGAGGATACATTCTTTTTGCTGCCAATACTTAAGTTTCAGTGCTGCTCTAGGGGTGGTGGCAAAGGGACAGCGAGAAAAAGAGTCATGTAGAGAAAACTTGTTAATGATGAAATAAAGCCAGAGATCAATTTGGAAACACTGCCTCATCAAGTAAAACACATCTTAATAAAACAGCAAGTTTCTCTCTGGAAAAAGGATATATTTGGGGCTAATGGATGAGCTTCCAATGTGGTAGCAAGAACACAGTTAATATAAGAAGCAGAATTCTATATTCTTTCCCATCTGAGCAATTAGCTATAGAGTCTGTTTTTTTAAAAATATGAATCAGAGATATTTTTTAAAAGACAGCTAAAATATAGTTATTTATCTATTATATTTTAAATGACATAAGTAACATTATTTCAAACTTATATTAATACATTTCAATGTTTTATTAGAGAAAGTCTATATTTTTAAAACATAAATGTTGAACCAGTAAATCATGTCACATGAAAATTCTAAAAGATGCCATATGGCTAACATAAAGTTTTTTGAGGTTTTTAAGGATTATGAAATTTTTCAGGTACAGAAAAAAATGTCATTTATACTTTTTCTATCTGAGGTACCTAAGTTTTAAATAAGAAACACTCTAAGAATTCAATCATTCGATTCTCTTTTTGAAGCAAATTACTGGCTTCAAGATTAAATCTCAGAGATCAGAAGTATAATACTCCTATATATCATTTAAAATAATATTAAGTTTAAAAGTAATATTTCAAGCAAGTCATGAGACTGAATGTCTAAAGATGACTTTTTCTAAATTTAGATTCGACTCTAATTATCATACAATAAACATGTACTTGTATTTAGAACTTCAAGATTTACAGAACAAAGATTTTAATAGTTTATTATAATGTAGATTTGGAGAGAGAAACAATATATAGAAAATAAAGCTAAATCATTCATAGTTATTGCTCTTCCTAAGGCATGTTCATCAGAATTACCAAAGAAATATGTTCATAAATGCACACAGCTGGAACCCAAGACTGACAATTAAAAGAGGTGAGAATACAAATATATATAATTTTAAATTATATGGTTAAAAAGTTTCCTTGTTTATAGTATAGAACACCACTGACACACTCTAGTAATGTAATTATAAAACATAACCACTAGATGGAGGCAAAGTACTTACAGTTGGTGATGTTGCAGCAGAGAGCAAAGGTAAAATTCCTCCACAAGCAATGATGATGTTGTCTACCATTTGGGAAATGAGGTGAATTGTGTTATGTACAAAAATAATATTTTCATTGCTATTGACAAAATCCATTACAGACTTTGTGGAATGGCTAAAATGGCAGAAAAACAAAGCAGAAATGAACATTTCTTTGGCTTAAGAATAAGAAGTTTAGATTTTATTTATAATGCCATTTTTAAAGTGAAAAATAAGAGCGAGACAAATTTAAAATGGAGTTATTAGAAAATAACTTACAATTGAGATGTCATATTACCAAAAACTTAGCATTCATTTCAGCATGGATTTTTTGTGTGTCCAAGTATAATAATTTATTATTTTGTTTCTGCTTTTAAAATACAGTGCATTAACTTGATTCAAAGACATATGACTAGGCCAATGAATTTGGCTAAAAAAATTTATTTTTGCCAAAGCTTGTTGTTTGGTATTGAAAGGCAGAACAAGTGAATAGTTAGCTGACAATCTGTTGTATCACCATACTGCAGCTCCGGCTTTGACCAGCTGTACTGAAAATGTATACTGCTAGCCACAGAAGTGATACGATAGAGGAGTATAAATGAGTCAGTAAAATTCAAGTACTTACTGAATAAAAAAAGGAAAAAAGACCTCAAAGGTCAGCAGTGCAGCTCTGCCATACAAAACATTCGCTATAGATTCTCAGAGAAATACACTGCTTTAGTTTGGTATCCGTCAAGAATATGAACTATTCTCTAACAGAAAAAAAAGAGATTACTCCACGATCAAATTTAAGTGAATGACTCTCACCTTTTAAGAACTGCAAAATTTCATCTAATATATCTTAGATCTCAGGATGTTTTCTCTTGTCCTAAAAATTAAAGTACTATCTATCTTTTACATTTTTTTAAATTATGCAAAATTCTGTCTGGGAAATTTTATGAGAGTCCATGAAAGAAAACACAGAAAGACACACACAGTATAAAGGGACGGATAGTTGAGTATCATTCATTTGGGGGATACTAACATGGCAATTAGTAAATTACACTGTATCTCTCCATACACTGATACTCATGTTAGTAGTAATGTATTTCATGGTATTCCAGTCTCCTTATTTACCATCCCTAGGTAACTTAGTATATAACATTAGCAATGGAAAGACCATTGTTTCTATCACATAAGTAGACTAAGGACAAACTGACCAAATAAAATCAGAACTAAAAGCTTTCTATGGCAGACACTGATTGCTTGCATGATAGTTATTCCTTATTCCCTGCTAACACAATCTAGATTTTGTTCTATTATTGAGCTACATCTGGTACAGGAAAGACTAGGTTCACCACAGCTACTAGGTTGGTAACCAGTATTGCTCCATGGAGGCCAATCATTATAATCCCATTCCCTTTTGCTGGTGACTCAGAGAATAGCATATGATCCTACTGACACATGAGATGTAAGAAGGAAATTTCTTGAGGGGCTTCTGTTAGAAAAAAGAGAAGAAGAAGAGAATAAGAGGAAGAGGAGAAGAAGAAAGAGGAGAGAGAGGAGGAGGGAGAGAGAGAGACAAGGAAAAGGAGGAAGGAAGAAGGGGGTGAAGGAGGAAGAAGAGCCCTGCCCTCTAGGTGGGGTAAGTTTCCTATGTTGACTTGATTCTGGGAGCTGAAGCAGCCACCTTGAATCTCAGAAGGATAACTAGGAGAAGCAGAGAAACTCACTTAAGTCCACTGTTAAGAAACTCACTCATAGTCCATTGTGCCACTGATTGTTCAAGTCACTGATGGTGGGGTACTGTTACTGACAGACATCAACTACCTAATTTATCTGCATGAACACATGACTCTCTCATAACTGATTAATTTGTTGCATATTTGCTATTAGAAAATTAAATTGAAATTGAGGCAAGGTAATTTTAAAATTTATGCAGACTTTGTTTTCTTTCTTGAAACTTATTCAATTTATTTGAACTGAAAAAATAAAACAATTGAACAGTTTTCTTCACTGTTTTCCTTAAATGATTATATTTGAAATGATATCCACTTACCACGTAAATGGTGTAAGCTCTAAAAATAGATGGTCTAAGCTGATTTTAAATTTTATTTTAGCACTATGTGTTAAATCTTATCACCAAGAATAAATGTAGTACGTGGTATTAATTTTAACAGGGAAAGATAGAAATGTGGAAATTTATTTGAACCAGTACTGAACCTTTTCTTGGTTAAAATTCTTTTTTATAATAACCTGGCAATGCCAGATTTCAAAAATTGGCTAATTAACTGTCTTAAGCCTAAATTCTTGGTTAGCCTTTAATTTGACCCACCCCAGGACTCATAATCATTATGAAAATATTTATGTTTATATAAAAATGTTCAAGTTTGATTTTTTAATAAATTTAATTTGTGAGATTTTTAATGATATAATTCGCTACTAATCAGTCGATGCCACCAATGTTAAGATATTCATTTTTCAACTGGAATTAGTCTTATTTATAGAAAAGAAGTATTTCTACCTCCTCCAAACATGTACATCTGTTTCTAAGGCAAATAGCAAATCGGTGAGAAGTCGCTGGTGCATTGGAGACCATTTAAACTCAGGAATACGAAACATTGTAGTTCGTGGACCTGGGCTGAACTGGCGCCGCTGTTCCTCAGTCATTGGCATTCCTCGAAATCCTAAATCAACTCGGAGATCTCTGTCTTGTTGTGTGATAGACCGACCCTGAACAGCCTGGAGACAGAAAAGGGGAACATTTGTAGAGTGAAAAAGAAACACCTGATTTAAAAATGAAAATAGTAAGTACAGTTAAGTGAGTAAAGCTTTTGCATATGACTTTAGTAGGTTAGTATATTTTACATTTATTATTCACCTGGTGATTCCCTGCACAGGAACCCTTTTGAGAAGAAAAGGCTATTATTATTATTTTTATTTTGCTGCCTCAGAAACTAGGCAAGGTAACCTAATACTTAAGTTTAACACCAAAGTTCACATTGAAAACCAGATCCTCTCTAGCCCTCTTTATGAGTCTTTACATTAGACCACATTTCTTCCTTATAAAAGTGAGCCTATACTCAAAGTGAAGAATACTGGGTATATGTCATCAACTAATTGTAATTAGAAACACAAGATTAAAAGAAATATTACTTGTACAGATGCAAGTTAACTTCAAAGTCTATTTCACTCAAAATACTTCGATTTAGAAAAATAAATGCCTTTTCTACGTTAGAAAACCAGATAAATGCCTGTGAACTTTGAGTGAAAACCAGGCAAGCCTAGAGATTATTATGCTCAGTAAACAATGCACCCTGCTTTCCTTTATTTTAAACCTGGACTTAATTCAGTATTTCCATCTCCCGCCAATTATCACTGTAACACAACTGCCACAAAAATGGAAATGGCAGTATTTAGTAGAGAAAAAAATATATATCTTTTCCACACACAGAATATATTTTCAAAGATTCTGAGTACAAAGACACTAGTGAGGTATGGTTTACTCTCTGTAACCTAACTCTAATGGACACATGTTAAATGATTCTTTGATGACATTAAAAGGTGAATGGAGGGCTTCCCTGGTGGCGCAGTGGTTTGAGAGTCCGCCTGCCGATGCAGGGTACACGGGTTCGTGCCCCGGTCCGGGAAGATCCCACATGCCTCGGAGCGGCTGGGCCTGTGAGCCATGGCCGCTGGGGCTGCGTGTCCGGAGCCTGCGCTCCGCAACGGGAGAAGCCACAACAGTGAGAGGCCCGCGTACCGCAAAAAAAAAAAAAAAAAAAAAAAAAGGTGAATGGAAAACCGAGGCAACAACAACAAAAAACAAGTCATAAAGGGTAAAAGTTTTCTTCAGTTCTTAACCATAAGGTATTATCTAGTCTAGAAAATAAGTATAAACTCAGTGCTCAACAATTAAAATTCGTATCAGAAAACATCATGTTTTTAGCTTTAGTATGGTGAGGCCCAAACTGCAGCACTAACATTTCCTCACCACCAAGCCTGAGAATCTCTAATTTTCTCATACGAATCCCTATCCATGTGGCTATAAAGAAAATTCTCACTGTTAATAATTCCAAATTTTCTCAGCCATATTACCTACCTCACAGGGTTGTTGTGAGTATTAAATCTGATAACATATAGCACAGTGCCTGGAACATAGTAGGCACTTGATAAATAACAGTTCCCTTTTCCCTTCCCCTTCATTTCATTTATCAGTTCAATCTGGGCTCCAAGTCCTCTTTTCTATAATCCACAGAACAGGGTTGGGCCTGAAGCTCAAAAGGTTAAAATTAATCAAGTATTCAGAATGAAGATCTCGAATACAAATGTGTAAATGTAGTCCCAGAGCCATAAAATGTTCAAACTGGTAGAGACCTTAAAGGTCATATTTCAATCTGGTACAACCTCTTGCACTGTATAAGAAAATTCAGGCCCAGAGAGGTTGAGCAAAGTTACACAGACAGAATGTGGCAGAGTTGGATATATGATTCAGGTATTTTAAATTTCTTTTATATATAGAACCATACTACTCAATTCCATAAATTATTATGCTATCATAATTAAATATAAACATGGTGTGACTGGTAAGAAATTACTCTGCTTTGGTGCTAACAACTCTGTATCTATTCAGTGCATCTTCAGAACACATGTAAGATGACTTACTTGCGTTGTAGCAGTGGTCTGGATTTTACGGATTTCCTTTCCTGATTCTTTGCCATCATCAGATCTCTCAGTGTCTGAAATTACACTTCCTGCATCAATATTTGGTACAATTCTGCTACCAGAAGATTCAGTTTCCAGAGTCGTAGCAGTCATTTCAGCATACTCTAACCCTTTAGATGATGATGCTAAGTCTCTTTCAGAAATACTGCCCATTCCATCTGAAGTTGTATGGATTTTGAACTCTTTTTCTTCTATTATGCTTGATGTACAAGTTAAGTCTACACTACCGGTCATGTGAGCAAGCAATCCAAGATCATCACCAACACCAAGATGTACTTGTGTGTCCTGAATATTTGGAATAATGTGATTGCTAGAAAGTTCAGGAAGGAGTTTCTCTTCCTGTTTGGGTATTTTATCAAAGAGAAATGATGTGCTACTGTTGGGAAGTTCATCCTTCTCATCTGCTAATGTTATCAATGGACCGTTATCCTTTTCCTCATTTTTTTTAATGATACCAACACTTCCATGTACATTGTTCTGGAGTTTCTCAACAGCAGCACTGTATACATTATCCAACAAAGATTCAACCTCCACAAGAGCACCATTCTCTGCACCTACTAAAGTTTCTGGTGATAAATCCATATCATCAAGCTTCACTTCTGTTGCTTCCACTTTCTCTGCTTTTATATCAACTAAAAGATCGTGCACTTCCACGTGTACAGCATTTCCCGGTCTACCTGAATTTCCAAGAATATCATCTGACACTTTTGTTGACATGAGCAAGTCTCTATTGTCTGTGCTGACAGGGTAATCTGTCTCACTTTCTGGGCTCTGGCTTTGTGAAAGGTCTTCCATCTCTCGAATTTCCATTCCACCTTTTGCTCCTGTTGTCTGCGATGAGAGACCAGAGATGGTGCTCACATTCCCTTTCTTTCCCTTTTTAATGTTTTCCTCCTCTTGTCTCTGATATTCTTCATACATTTTAGCTAGGTATTCCTTATGTGCTTCATAAGTGACCTTAGGAATGGATAAAGAAAACATTAAGGCATTTTGTATATATTAAGAAGAAAAAAATGACATAAATAAAATTATGATAATAATAGCAAAAAATGGTGCAAATAATTTTAAGACTTCAAACAGTGCATATTAATCCTAAAACAAGTGCTTAGTTTCATCAAGTAATTGGAATAGCATCAAAATAGTCATATATGACTTATTATATGACTTGTCCAAAAACACAGTTAGGTAAACTAGCATTATTAAAGTTTTTTTAAATAAAATTATATTTTCTTTTAGGTGAAGTATTTCAATGTTACCCTAGTTAATATGCCAGCTGAACTCCGATATATTCGGGTTATTTGAGCTAAAACAGAGAACTGGCTAATAATATACAATATCCAAAGTACTATTACTACATCATTTTTCTATGACTCATATGTGTGACTATTGCAACAAGTGAGGTAAAAAAAGACAACACATACCTATAAATATATAATTATAAAATGTTAAAACTTTACAATTTTATCTTTATATAGGCTACTTTAGTTTGTTACTTTTATATAGGCTTGTTTAGGAATAATCAGTATATAGTTAGGAATAATCAATATATATTTATTGCACAAAGATTTGCAATGAGTTTCCCTATAAAATACTATTTTCAAACTTATTAGTGCAATGATAAAAGTGAGGTGCCAGGGCTTCCCTGGTGGCACAGTGGTTGAGAGTCCGCCTGCCGATGCAGGGGACACGGGTTCGTGCCCCGGACCGGGAAGATCCCACATGCCGCAGAACAGCTAGGCCCGTGAGCCATGGCCGGGGAGCCTGCGCGTCCGGAGCCTGTGCCCCGCCACGGGAGAGCCCACAACAGTGAGAGGCCCGCGTACCGCAACAACAACAACAAAAAAAGTGAGGTGCCAATATATTATAAAATGTAAATTTGTAACAGAAATAAAAGGTCTTTAAAATAAAAAAAGTTCAAAATCCTTCCTATAGACACATATGATATTGATATTTAAATGATACTATGACAGAATTTTAGGTTGAGGGACCTTTCTCTGAAGATTATCTTAATATAAAACCCCCTTATTTTACAGAAAAGGAAATCAAGTCCCAAAAGCAAGGTTGGTAAACTATGGTTCATGGGTCAAATCTGCTTATCACCTGTTTTGGTAAATAAAATTTTATTAGAACACAGCCATGTTCATTCTTTACATATTGTCTATGGCTATTTTCATACTGCATGAGTAGTTGCATCACAGGCTGTACAGCCCACAAAGTCTAAAATATTTACTATCTGCATCTTTAAAAACATTTTTCTGCACAAAAGGATTAAATGAGTTTCCTAATGCCACGAAACTGAATTGTGGCATAGAACTGAATCAAAAACCAACAACTTCAGGCACACGTCCTTTTCCTATGACACCATAAGATATATTAACTCTGAATTTCCAGAATCTAAGGTGTACATACTCTAAATTTTAATTGACTACTTCCTTTTACCAAAAACCAGACCATATTTAAAATATAAACAAACATACAGATTCTTATCATTAAAAATAAAGATAATGCAATTAAAAACAACACTAAACTTAAATACTTTAAATGTATTTATTATTCATTTGGAAATAAAAAAAAGTTCTGATTACTTTAAAAAGGCTTAAAAAGTATATATAAGACTCCGTTTCATGAGTAAGAACCAGTAGGGATGTCTGGGTTAAAAGGCTCAGACGCCAGCTCTCAGATCTGCTAGAAAACGTATGTGTGTGTGTGCGGGGGGTGCCTCGAGAGTGTAAACTTACTAATTTATAAACCTGAAGTTTCAATTATAGGGTCCCTAAAATACTTCAAGCTTTAAAAGTGTATGAACCGAGAGAGAAAAACAAAAACAAGAACGGAAAAGAAAGAAAATTGGCATAAAGGAATCAGCCATAATGCAAGATGCCCACAAGATGGCACCAGATGAGTGTCTACAGGCATTTAATCCACAGCTGAAATCCTGATGATGTAAAATGTTAAATCCCTTGTTACCTTGGAATGGGCTATTGAGAGAGTATCCACCCAAACTCTCCAGCCTCCCCATTCATATTTGATTGCATGATACAAAAGAATCCGGAAGATATTGTAGACCATCTCCGTAATCTTCTGTTCCTCAGAATTTTTAGGATTGATATAGCCAAGAGAAAACATCCAATCCTGCCACACTGAACACTGCAATAAGCATCTAGTGGGGGGGAAAAATCATTAAAAATTCCTAAATTATATTAGAATTTACTATTTTGAAGTTGAGATGAATAGTGAAAATATGATCTGACTTAGATAAAGCAACGTATACAGTCATTCTGCTTATTTAATATTTAACCTGGAATGACTTTTCCCATTCTTCTACTTGGAAAAATCCATATTATCATTTAAAATTGCTCTCCCAACTCTCCTAGTGAGATTTAGATATTTTTTCGCTACTCCCTCATCACATGTAGCACTCACAAGGCACTTAACATATTAGAAATTAATCATCGCTTCACTTATCTTTCCAACTGAATTGCACTAAGACTGTACACCAAGACAATCTGTGCAGCACAGTGCTTTATACATGGCAGACATTCAATCAGTAGTTGTTAAATATAAGACTCATGCAGCAACCATGGCTTCATACTGTACCCCATGTCCTAGCTAACCAGCTTTAGAATGCATGACAATAATCAGTTATCAGACCAAGCTGAGAAAAGCATAGATGATCTCAGCAAATCCAACATCATTACATTTAAACTACTGTTGGTGGTAGACAGTTATCAGGAAAAGGGATGGTGTATTTTAAATAAGGATTTTTGGATATTTATGTTTATATATACAGTTAAAATATAATAACCATAAAGTTAAATAAAATCATATAAAAATAAATAAAAGTATGCAGATTATATAAAAGAAACAAATGCCTTTTCTAATGATTGAAAGTATTTAGCAAAATAGGAAAGATTTGAAAATTTTTTCTTTGAAAGAGATTGAAAATAAAGGAGAGAAAATAAGATTAGTTAGGAAATAAAGTTTTGTTATAGTATTCAAACTGCTCACCTTCTATTCTCCCGGCTGTTACTGAAAAGTTTTATCATATCAGATAAAAACAAACGACGAACTTCCATCAGTTCTGCACTTGGTGTAGAGTTTTTTAACAAAGTTGCCACTACCTTAAGAATCACTGCAAATGAACAAAAAATTATAGGAAAGATTTATAACTACATCATATCTTCTGCTCAAAAAATATTTACTGATTTTCTACTAAATGCTTAGAACTATGGTAGGTGAGTTGTAAGTGTCATAAATGAAACTATGTGAACGCCATACCGACTGGGGTGGTTAGCAAAAGTTTTGAGTTAGTTTTGATTTATTTTCACATGTTACCATGTTACATGATACTACTGCATTACAATAAAGAATTGCTGGTTTGCTCACTTGGATTCTGAATTTTCACTGTAGAATCTGGCTCTGGATGTGGTTTGTGTACAACTTGAGTACATACTTGCTCTGTCAAAATCTGAAAGATGAAGAAGTTGAATTTCATTTAGAAATAAATTATAATTGCAAATTATAGATATACAAAGACTCTGCAAAAAAAAAAAGTCAATTTGTTCAAATCAAAAGAAGCATCTCTTCTAAGGGTCTTCTAGTGAATTCCACATACTTCTAAACTCTTTAATTCTATAGTCTTCAGATTTTTACAGATAAAGACAAAACCAGGACCAATATCTATAGAAGGAAAGATTAATTAGGAGCTCCAAGAATTAACTGTTTGAAATCACTTTTCAGTGTACATCTTTAATACTTTTAAGTTGTGAACTGTAAACATTTGACTGCTATTTCATCATTAATAAAAAAAAAACTTAGAAAATCAGTAAGTAAGAAAATAATGTCTGAGCCTGGGTCCTAATAACTTCAAGTGAAGTGTGATATGGGAAAAATCTTTATAAAAAATGTGGCTCATTGTCATTTACCAATGAGTTTTTTTTAAACTTCTTTCAAATAACAAAAAATGACAAAAGTTGACCAAATAAAGGAAAGACAGAAAGACAGACTCTAAACCATTTACTAATTTTTCCACCAACACCCAGGCTCTATGAGTACAGGATTCTTATACCTCTTTTTCACTGCTACATTCCTAGCAATTAGCAAAGTGCCTAACACACTGCCAGCAGTCAATAAACATTTGTTACATTTAAGAATGAATAGCTTAATTATATATAAAATATGGATATATGACTCTTTACTGTATTTCAGGCTATACAGCCTGTGTTTACCTCTATTTTTCCATATATTAAAAAATCCAATGAGATTATACTTAATAAAGATACCATTTTATATTATGATTTAACTTCCTGTGTAGGTTAACATGCTAAGTTCTGAATGAAACTTTTTAAATAGTTTAACCGGAAGTAAGATACAAAAACTTTGAGGAAACTATAAAACTTAGTTGAGAGCTTAGCTGTACATAGCTACTTGTGAAAGTTGGGGATGGAGAGTAAATTAATCAAGAGACAGGTATGACTCTTTCAGATTAGAAAAAGATCATGACATCCAGCAGTGGCATTTTTCTTACCTTTCTGCTCAGACTTAAAAAAAAAAAAATGTATATCAAAAAGGTACTGACTTGAAATAAAAACTAACCTACTATTATTAAAATGATAAATATAGGGCACAAATACCCCTTTCTTCACTGCCATACTTTTACTGAAACAAACACTTCCTTGTTTAAACAGTGCCTCAGAATTTTCTGAACAGAGCACTAGAGACATGCACTACTCATCAGTTGGACCTGACAAAAGGGATAAAAATTTCTTTGAAAACCATATACCAAAGAACAATCGGTGGTTGGTATATGCCTACAAGGAGTTTTCACACCAACCTGTCCAAAAAGTCCTGGTGTAGACCTACAGCCCAGTCAACAAGATCCCAAGAATTCTGGTTACAAATGCAGAGATTCAAAACAACTGCAGACAAGCTTGGAAAAGACTATGCCATACTCTTCCATGATACAGAACTGTCAAAACTTTTTCACCCCAAAAAGGAGAAAGCTCATTGTACAGAAAACAAAATTTATCTCAAAGAACCTTCAATTTTATACTGTTGTCCTTTTAAACCCCTATTTGATCATCTAAGAATGAGGGTAATAACTGCCTTGCCTATCTGATAAAGCTGGTAGGAGGATCAAATAGGGCTCTATATGTAAAAGTGTTTTGAAAACTATATGTCATAGTTTATTTAAATATGAGTTTAATTACAAAAATATATTTAGAAATTCAATGCAGCATGTATTTATAAGAACCAGTTATGTGCCAACATTCTGCTACATGTTTGAAATGGGAAACATAGTTGCTAGATAGAACTATATTTCCAGAAAAAATTATTTAATCAATATTGAGGAGACAGGCTCAAATCTGAATAAAGACACAGACCTACTAGAGAATGGACTTGAGGATATGGGGAGGGGGAAGGGTAAGCTGTGACAAAGTGAGAGAGTGGCATGGACATATACACACTACCAAACGTAAAATAGATAGCTAGTGGGAAGCAGCCGCATAGCACAGGGAGATCAGCTCGGTGCTTTGTGACCACCTGGAGGGGTGGGATAGGGAGGGTGGGAGGAAGGGAGACGCAAGAGGGAAGAGATATGGGAACATATGTATATGTATAACTGATTCACTTTGTTATAAAGCAGAAACTAACACACCATTGTAAAGCAATTATACTCCAATAAAGATATTTAAAAAAAAAAAAAAACTATGTGAGTTTTAAAAGAGGGGGAGGGAAATAAATAAGACAAGGAGAGATGAATGTAGATGTAAACACTTAATGAAAGGATAGGATTCAAGATGGGCCATGAAGTTTGACTGGACTTGGTTAGAGACATGCATAGGAAATTAACCCTGCCCCCGCACCATAACAAAATAGGATGGAGGGTTCAGAGCCAGATACGGACATGAAATCCAATGTGTATTTAACCCTTATAACACATCTCAATTCACACAAGCTCAATAGCCAAATGTGACTAGTGGCTATCATATTGGACAGGGCTGGGAAACAATGAATTAAATCATGGAGGTAACTTAATAAATATGCTATTTATGGACACAGATCTGAGTCCAGCATTATACATTTAAACATTATTTTATAAATGGTATTATCTCGTAATTCATGGGTCACAGAAAGACTTCAGGCTTAAGCAGGAGCTACTGGAGCTTCCTCTCTGACCTACTGACTTCCCGGACTTATCAAGCATAAATCATTTTGGATTAGTAGGCTCGACTTACGAGACAGGAATAGTACTGGTTTACTTCTTAAAATGGCAAACTATTAACCCCACTGTTACATCCAACTGCCGCTATAGATATTCAGGGGGTCAGAAAACCTTTGTATTTATACAGTTTGGACAAGCTCTACTACTTTTTTGACTCTTGGTTTCTTTATCTGTGAAAAGAATGTTTGAATAAGATGATATTTAACATACTACCTACACATAAGATTCTATAATTTTGAAAAAAAAGTTTTATTATGAGATACTTAAAGGTTTTAAAGTTACTACCCCTTTGTAAAAAAACTGTGTCCAGTAATGTTATACCCTTACCGAAAAAGATAAAGTAAAAAATATACATTAAAAAAATCAGTTCATTATTTCCATGGGAAACAGCTCCTCAGATGACAAGATCCCATACCTGACTGCCTCTGTCTACGGTAAGTGTTGAACTGAATTATAGGAATAGTATGTAAAGAGAAATAGTAAATCCAAACCTACAAAGTAAAATTTATATCACAATATTTTAAAAAAGCATTGGACCAATAATCATATATTGTTGTTCAGACAGATCTACAAGTATATTAAATAGAAAAATCTAGTTTTGTCTTTAGGGGACATATTCTACAATCTAACAAAAAATTTTAAGTGTATTAGGAAGTGCTACAAATCATTAAGAAAACATAATAATCCATAATTTAGAGATGGAGTAACAAAGTAAAAATAAAGCGAATAAAATGTAAGATACAAATTTTACAAATATTATAATTCTCAAAAAAATATTTGTATAAAGAATAGCCTTGAGTAATTTCAAAGAGGATTCATTAAAGCCAACTCATTTCATTATATGATCTATAAGAATAAATTCACCTCAGGAAACTAGGAGATAGGGATGTTTTTTCAATTAAATTTTTGTTTTTAGAATAATTTAAATAGAGTTTTAGATCTTCAAAGCTTATGCAATGTTGTCTGACATATCCTGCTAAAAACTCTAAATTACTTTGTCCTTTAATATTTACTGTTTATTTTATCATAGGCATCTTATCAGATTTAGAATTTTAAAGATCACAGTGACATAATCTTTACGATAACTGAACTTCCAAACACTTTGTGAAAACCACACATTCTAAAATATCATTTATCAATTCGGTAGGTTTGACAGAGTTCTTTATTATTTCTGTACTTGATTTTATACCTTTCTACAGTTGTAGTAATATGTGTTCTGATACAATGCTTGGAGTTAAGGTAATTTCCTCAAACCAAAAGAGAAAATGAAGATAAAATGAGCTTTCAAACTGCAGATTATCAACCAACTAAGTCTTGCTAGGAGTACAGGCCTTGGTTGATGTTCACATAGTAAATCAAACTCAAGTTAGTTGAGTTTTCTTTCTTTACTTAAATTTCACTTACTATTTGATGAGAATTTAAGTCGAACCTATCACTTGAGTTTTCATTTTTTTGGGGGGGGCTGGGGGGTCATTGGGGATGAGTTTTAAGTTTTTTACAACCAGATGCCACTCTCCAAAATGATGCAATCTTTAAACTTTGGTCATCTAGAATCAGTCATCCACCATCCTGTCACTGATATTACAATTTGATTTGTTAGTAGTAGTAAACCATCTGTTGAAGTCCTTTTCTACTTTTTTGTGGAATCAACAGTGCTAAACAATCATACCGCAACCATGTTTCTTTTTTGACCTTTTGTACACTTAACTTTTCTTTTTAGAGTATCATACTTAACTCAGGGCCCTTCATTCCAATGAACTATGATTATTTTTTCTACTTTGAAAGCCTACATTATTGCCAAATTGGTCAGATGGAGGCCCTGAAAGTTAGTTCCTTCATTATTTCCAAATCTCTGCAACATCCAATATCCAACATCCAGTATCAGAAGATCCTGACTTTCTCCACCTAAGTTATGGAATCAGAGATAAAATCCGGACACTAAGAGAGTGCCGATGAATACAGATGGTAGTACAGATGCTGCTGCACTTGCTGTTGAGCCACTTTTCAGGAAGACGAGTAGAATTACATATGCATGTATATATACATGGGACATTTTATTTTAAGGTTACAAGCACATGATGATCTTTCTAATTCAACATATAATGTTATGTGGAACTTTTATTTTAATGTAAGGTTTCATTGACTACAAAGACTTTCTACTCTATTAACACTAATAGGTCAAAACAAGCAAGGGTCAGAAATTTGTGGAGGAAAGAGAATGATTAAAAAACATATACAGGCATTATTGACCAGAGCAATTAGTAGGTAAGAAAACCAAGGTAAAGATACAAGTTAAACCAAGAGGGAAGAGATACGGGGATATATGTGTTATGTATAACTGATTCACTTTGTTATAAAGCAGAAACTAACACACCATTGTAAAGCAATTATACTCCAATAAAAACGTTTTTTAAAAAAAAGATACAAGTTAATCAGTATTTGACACTAAGATTCTGATATTGCAGCAAAGTTTTGATTCAGAGGAGGACTTTAATACTGTCAACTGAAGGTAGATTCTGATATTTTTTGCCTTATGTACATATACTATGAGAAATGCCTATTTTATGACCATTTATTAGTGGTATGACATAGAGCAAATTATTTAACCTGTGAGCCTCAGTGTGTCTGTTTAAAAAGGCAATAAAAATACCAGCTTCATAGCAATATTGTAAGGATTTGAGATAATGTATGTAAAGTACTTACCAAGGGGATTATGATAGGAAGTACTCAAAAAAGGCAGTTACTATTATTAGGGAAATATAATAATATCAGAATAAAGATGCTCTGCATACGATAGGCCTTTCTATTAGTGCTTATTCAGTTCTGTAGGCAAAATATTGGAGCAATATTAAAATATTACTATAATTTTAAAAAAGCAGCACTCTTGAGCGTAAAGTTTACAAATCATGTAATTTGAAGAATGACTGACACAAAGTAGGAAAATTAAGCTTAGATGAAAAAGACAAAGTAGCCTTATTTAAAGGGCAACAACTCTTAAATTTACTGATGAGAATATAAAACCAGAGGTAAAAAAATTATGCCCTGTAGGTCAAATCCAGCCTACCGTTTTGTAAGTACAGTTTTATTAGACAGCCACACTCATCTGATTCATATTTTCTATGGCTACTTCTGAGCCACAACTGCAGAGCTGAGTAGTTGCAACAGAGAGCGTATATAGCCTGCTACTATAAACTGAATGTTTGTTGTGCCCCCCAAAATTCCTATGTTGAAACT
The DNA here is from genome assembly GCF_963455315.2 of Globicephala melas. Taxonomy (NCBI): domain Eukaryota; kingdom Metazoa; phylum Chordata; class Mammalia; order Artiodactyla; family Delphinidae; genus Globicephala; species Globicephala melas. The sequence continues at coordinate 10,994,556 of NC_083331.1, read as the reverse complement.
TACATTTGCTATGGCTTTTAGCACAACTAGAGTCTCCTTGTATTAACAGTCACAATGTTTTGCTATCTACATCTATAACAAAATAACCCATGCTCCACTATATGTTAAAGTGTGAGATGTGAAGTCCACTTTTCTCTTGTTTTGACATGATGGATATACACTGTTATTAAAAAAAATATATTAGGTTGGGCAATACAGGTGGTACGTGAAACACTGTCCAGTTACTGCATTGTACCGAGCTCAATGTAAAGATGACAAACGTTCTCTGTTGCAAGTACTCAACTCAGCTACTATAATGCAAAAGCAGCCATTGGCAATATGTAAGGGAATGAGCATGGCTATGTTCCTACAGAACTATTTATGGACACTGAAATCTAAATTTCATATAAGGCTTACATGTCATACATTATTTTTCTTTCGATTACTTTCAACCATTTAAAAACATAAAACAATCCTTAGCTCAAGGCCCTACAAAGACAGGTGCTTATAGTTTGCTAATCTTTGCACTAGAGAAAAGAAGTAGGACCTCTGAAAATTAGCTGCAGGAAAGTAAAATGAAGGTTAATATAAGAGAATATTCCTAATATTTTACTGGTATTTAAAATGAGGTAGTACACACATTTCACAGAAAATAATGAACCCAATTGGTATGGCCATCTGTTAGAAATAAAGAAAAGGATTTCTGAATTGAGATGATCGGATCTAAAGTTTCTCCAGATACCATTTTTACAAATCTTACCTACATTTTATCCCAGTCTCAACTCTAGGTTAATGTTAGTAGTTGCTACATATCAGAGACAGAGAGGGAAAAGCGGGGAGGGTTAGGGGAGGGAAAGAATGAATAAATAATGCATAATGGGTGTGATTTATGTGAGAAAAACTGTGCAAAGCCCATCAGCCAACCCATACTCAAAGAAAATGCCTAGGCCCAACATAAGAAGATTGGCAACTAAATGTACATGGATATGTTTTAAACAAAAATTTTAAAACATAAGTATGTGTTCATCTTTTTTTTTTTTTTTAAGGATTCCTGCCTTTTAGATTAACTGACCAACTGCTATTCCAATCACAGAGGGTTTCCACTGCATACATTTAAAATTAGCATCACACATTTTAAGTTTTTACCTCATAAAGTGTGTTGTACGTGGTGACAGTCACAGTGTTTGTATGCAACATCAGCCTCTCTCCAAGAAGAGTAAAAAGACTGTGGGTATGCATAATTTCAACTTTTCTCCTGGAGAAACAGGGGCAAAAAAAAAATCATACTAGGAAACACACTGGATTTTCTAATCACATGATGTTAGGATAAGCAGTAAAATCTATAAGCAGATACAGAATTACGTAAGTAATGTTTACTAACTTCCATCTACTAAATCACAGTTTATAGCATAGCTGTCTTCTAAAATACCAAGAGTACTATTTAAACACTTCTCAAAATGTCCGCACAAACTAAAACGTTAAGTGTACAAATTATAAAACAGTGTATAAATGTTGACAGCTATAATTTTCAAATTTCTAATAGCTATTTAGGAGTTATTTTCTTACGTTAAATTATTAGTTTCCCTTAACACAGAGACAACAGAATTTTCAAATCCTTTCTGTCCAAAGTCTATGAAATAATCTATGTAAAACTTTAATAACAAAAATTTATAAGTATGGTTAAAACTGAATAGAAAGCAAAATAATTCGACAGAAGTAAAGGGAACTCATTACTGCTTGTATCTGTGGCTCATTTAACTGTTGACCCATTTAACTGCTCCCCTACCAAATCCATACTTAGAATAGAAAGCTCTATTAAAGTCCTCCTGGAACACTTAGCTCTAGCCCAGGGAATTACTACCTGCCTTTCATTCATGTCACTTTCTTAGAAGTCAAGATCTGGAACTTCTTGGCCCCCAACGCTCAGTATTTCATTTCTTACCTTGATTTTCTATCGTTCCCTGTGTGGATCTGGCAACTATAACACAAACTGACTAGGTAATCACCGAACTTTTGTTCCTTTCTTCCTGAGCCCCCAGCTATACTATAATTCCACCCTCTCTTACAGCTATGTGTGGCCACTGAGTTCTAGCCAATGGAACCCGAGAAGAAAAGTTGTGGATCATTTTTAGGCCTGGGCTACAGAAAAAACACTCATGTACTCTTCCATGCTCTTCCTCAAGGCAGCAACACAGGAGCCTTACGATGAAGACACAGAGGTACTAGATGAAAGAAGCAGCCTGGGTCTCTAAAGCACAGCTTGAAGAAAATCAACTGCTGAGGATACCCATTTGGATTTTAAGTGAATAAGAAAGAAACTACTAGTTTGGTAAGTTACTAAAACTTCACTGTTTGTTACAGGAGTTATTGCTACCTTAATTAATGCACGAATCAAATAATGAACCATTTATCTGGGCACCACTCACCTGGAAATCCTCTCTTCTAACATCAGCCTTCAAGCTTCACACTGCACAACAAAAGAGGCAGGACAGCTATTTCCCCCCACCCAATCCTCCTCAGCCCAGAGAAGGAAACAGCAATTACCTAAATCCAAAAGGAAGCTGGGGCAAGAGTCTAATGGCTGTGTTTGTAAAACACTTAAGACTGGGAAAAGTCAAATGGTCATTAAAAAACAAAAAATAACAGGACAGATGGATATTTTGGGATTATGAAGGGGAAGGCTTTAGTCTCTTCCAACTCAAGCCACACCTAAGGAAAGGAAGCCTGACACTTTCATTTGCTCCCAATCAAGAAAAACAAATGCCAATGTATATCTCTTGATATATCTCTTTGATAAACAGAGCTGGTAAAAGTCATTTAAATTAGGCTATCTGGAATTTAGAGTAATTTCTTAACTGGGACACCATAATTTCAACTACTAAAGAAATTCATGCTCTCTTGACTACCTCCTCCAAAGTAAATGTTTACAGAGCAGCTTAATTCTACCTCTTAGGGGGACTTGAAGAATACTGCACATACCAGGAAAAAGATGAGTCAGCTTCCTCTTGCAGTTTTCTTTGAAACAATGCTCACCAATAAATGCTGTCTCACAGCAATCAAGAGATAGCCAAAAGTGGCATCCATCATTTCAGGCATAAAATGGGCATGCTGGCCCTGTACATCACATGATTTTGTTTCCCAGAGGACCTCTAATGAAAGACCCAGCTCTATGTATTCAGTTCAGAAAGGCTTCACGAGGGTATGTATTTGAGAAACTAACAACTTGAACCTGTTTAACTTTAAGATCTAAATAGACTTCAGACTTTAGTGCCTAGCTGCTTTACCTTTTCAATTTTATAGGATTTCTGCCCACTTGGATTGAGTGCAATCTATTTTTTTAAAAGAGTAACCTTTTAATCTCATACAAATTACACATTTATTAGCTTACTAACCATTCCATTAAAAACACACCCCAATTTCCTTCTTCACAAAACAAGTATTTTGGGGGGGATGACCAAAAAATACTTCTTGTAACAAATTCAGAGAATATGTTGGAACAGGACACAGTAAAAAAAAGAAAACGCATAATTCTATAACCCAGAGATAATCATTATAAATATCAGTTGATGTTCTTTCAGACTAATTACGTTGCACATAAGTATATGATAGACAGATATAGATGATATCAATACAATGGAAATAATTCTACATAAGATAATTTGTAGCTTGTCACCTGTAAAACAACATATTGTGTCTTAAAATTTCAGCTATTAAATATAGTTTATAACTAGAGTGTAGCATAATTTATCCATTCACTACTGTTGGCCGTTTATGTTATGTTCAAATTTTTTTCTACCATAAACAAAACTTTGTCCTTTTACATAAATCCTTCGGCATGAACATTTCCTCAGGATAAATTCTTGTAATGAAAATTATAAGGTTAAAACTTTTAAGTTTAATTTTATTTTATGAGACTTTGAAGTTTGTGACCTCCAAAAATATGTACATTCATACTCCAACATCAAGGTACAAATTACCAGCAGTTTCACCAATCCTCTGTATTATAATAATAATAAAACAGTCAAATGCAAAAATTAGGGCTTGGGGAGAAAAGATGAGAGAGGAAGCATGGTTTGGGGTAAGACTCCAATTCATAAATTAAACAGTTTTTTGCTGCTAATTATTGAATAATTCACATTTTAATAATGTTCCTCATATCTAAACATACATACATTAGCATGTGTACCTGGGGTTTCTTTTCACCTCTTTTTTTAGCTCATTCCTTAGTATAAGGTCTACTAGACTTATCACAATACACACTCATTATACTTATTTTTTAATCTTTCACTGACTTTTTACTTGTTTGTTCACCTGAGTTAGCTTTACAACAATTTTTGAAATTTTTTAAAGAAAACTTGGAATTTTTATCAAAACTGCATTAGGTTTATAAGTTCAGTTCATTACAAATCTAATTGAGTCTTTCAATTAAGCTACGTGGTATAGCTCTTCCTTACTGCAGCTGTTAAATTTTTTCATGATTTTCAGGAAATACATTAAAATATTATTTACATTTTCTATTTCCTTTCTAATAAACTGAAAGTAAGATCATTTTAGGCTACTATTCTATATATTATTCTATAGTTAAGAATCATTAGTTATTCTAACAATGGACACTATTATACTTTTCAAACTCCTTTAATCTATCAGGAGAACTGTAAAATTTTTTGAGGTTTTAACCTAAATTTCTTTAGCCTTTTACTTTGAGGGTAAAAATGGATAAGCTATAGGAACTCAATAATACGTGCATCTGTCGGTGTTTATGAGAAATTGTATCAAAACACAACTAGGAACTAAAGGACCATAGCATGGTTCTGTTGAAATATCAGATAGTGATTTCTAGTGAAGCAGAACAGGATTATGTTCTGTGCACCTGTACTTTTACCTTGTTTATTAGTGATCTTACTCTTCCCACCTTTTATTTGATGCAAGAAGTAGTATGTATATGTACAGAAAACCCAAAAAATAAGTATTTAAAAATATTTGTAGCAAAATGATGTTATTACCAAGGACTAGAAGTGAACATCTTGTATGTTGTCATAACATATTTTCTTATAATTACTATAATCTGGCCTATACTTCTGAAGGCCCCTCTTCATGCCCAAATTTTTCCATTTTATATTACAAGATATGAAAAAGTTTTATCCATTTTATTGATTCCTTCAATAAAATCACTCTTGTAGTCAGTGATCCCTTCAACAGTTTTTGTTTTATTTTCTTTCTTGATGCTAGTCTTCATCTTTATTAATTTGTACTTCCTAGCTTACTCTGCTGTCCTTTAATCAATGCTGCAATATGAGTATACATTCCTATCATTATCTTTATTCTTCAATATTGGACATATTTACTTCTGAGTATGTTTTTGCTATGATGAATAGATAATTTTAAAGAACTTATTTTCATTTTTTTATCTTCTCTTCACTAGCAGGTTTTTGGGAACGTTTCTTAATTTCTAAATAGTTGAAATTTTTTTTTTGCTCAATTTTTTTTTAATTTCTAATTTTATTACCTTACGGTCAGAAAATGGTGCCAGTAAAATCTCTACTGTGTCCACATTGTTTACTTTATGGTCAAGGACATGATTTTTTATTTTAGTAAATATCCTATAGCCATAAAGTATATTTTCAAAGCATATAAGACTGAACATATATCTGCTGAGTCAAGTTTCATGAATATATACTCAATTTCTCTATATCTTTACATGTTATCTATTCAATTGGCCCCATTCTGAAGAAGAAATACTGTCTAGACTATTGTTTCTTATCAATTACTTATAGCATCTCTAATGGTTTTCCTTACATATTTGAATGCAACATTTGATGCTTTGAGGCTTATGACCATAACATCATCTACTTAAACTGTGCCTTTCATCAATGTATAATGTCTTCTAATGTTTTGTTTTGAACTTCAAGTTCAACTGATTCTATTTTGTGCTTTCAGATCACATCTGATTTCTATAATGCCAACGAAGTTCTGAATTCTTTTTCTGTTATCCCTTTCCTTACCCATTTATTTTTTTAACATCTGATTTTTTAAAAAGAAAGGAAATCATATAATAAATACTCATGTAGCCACCATTACTACAACTTAAGAAATAAAGTATTAAAAATAAGCACTTCTAGGTACCTGTCCATGAGCCCATCCTTTTCATCACTATGTTTTGGGGTAAATGATATCATGTATTTGCTTTTATATAGCCATGCATGTCTTTATACTTTTATTAGATATGTACCTATTCCTAAACTATTTATTATTTTATTTTTTCATATCTTTGAAGTTTAGATAAATGATATCACTACTATACATCCGTCTACAACCTGCTTTATTGCTTCATGTTAGGTTTATGAAAGTTAACTTTTGTTAGTTCATTTTCAAAGCTGAATATATCCAATTGTATGAATATACCTAAATTCATTTCTGTTATCCTACTGATATTCTTTTATGTTGTTTCCAACTTTTCATTATTACCAATGATGTTACACTGAACATTTGTGCACATACATGAATGTCTCCATGTCACAGAGACAATTAATAATTAGTCATAGAGTAGCTTCATCTTTTTGAAAATTGTCAAATTGTTCCCCAATGTGATTGTAACAATTATACAACTCCACCAGTGATCTGAAAGTCTCTTATGCATATCCTTGCCAACACCTGATACTGTCAAAAATGTTAAAGCTTATCATCCTAGTGGGTATTAAAGGTAAGTTTTAAATGTTGTACTTTTGATTGCTACCAAAGTCGAGTATCTTTCCATATGCTTATTAGCCAAATCAAGTTTGCTCTTCAGTGAACTGTTTATATTCTTCATTCTCCTAATGGTTTTTCTTTTTCTTATTCGTTTGCATGATTTTTCATAGGGTCAGGATACAAACCCACTGTATTACAAATAAACTGCAAATATCATTTTTCACTTTGTGGCTCATCTTTTCACTTTTTATGGTTTTAAAACATGTTATATTTTAATGATCATATTTATCAACTTTTTCCTAGATGATTTATGTATGTTTACTTAGTAGTTTACAAACCCTTCCTTAATCCAAGGCAATAACACTATTATTCTACATTTGCTAAGAGCTTTAAATTTTGCTTTGCAAGTTTTTATTAGCTTTATTGAGGTATAATATACACACCATAAAATCTACAAATTTTATAAGTGTACAAGCCAGTGCTTTCTTAAAGACCTTATAGAGTCATGCAATCATCACTACTATCCAGTTTTAGAACATCTTCATCACCCTAAAAAGTTCCCTTGTGCCCACCTGCAGGCAATCCCCACTTCCATCACTAGCCCCATGTGACCACCAACCTGCATTCTGGATATTTCATATAAATGGAATCATACAATATATAGTCTTTTGCATCTGGCTTCTTTCATTTAGCATAATGTTTTTAGGAACTCATTCATGTCATAGTATGCATCAGTAATTCATTTCCTTTCAATTGTGCAATAGTATTCCATCGTATGGGCATATGATATGTCATTTATTTATTCACCAATTGGTGGAATTTGCAATAGTCTCCAGTTTTTGCCTATTATGAATAACGGTACCAAGAACATTCATGCACAAGTCTAGATGTGAACATATGATCTCATCTTTCCTGAGCAGACACCTAAATATAGAAATATCTGGTTGTATAATAAGTGCTACATTTTTTAAGAAATTAGAAAACCCTATTGGAACGCGGCTGGAGAATCTTACATTCCCAACAGCAATGCATTAGGATTCAATAAATTGTTATGTGTTGTGGTTTTGCTTTTATTCAAATCAAATTATTTTCTATCTTTCTTTGTGATTTCTTTTTAGAGCCATTTAGAAGTGTGTTATTTACTCTATCTAGAAATTTCTCAAATCTTTTTTGTTGATTTCTAATTTAATTTTGTTGTAGTCAAAGAACACAGTTTGTTTGACCTCAATTCTTTTAGATTTACTGAAACTTGTTTTATGTACTACAGCCCAACCTATATTATATTCTGGAGAATGTTGCAAATGAAGCTTGAAAACAATTCTGCTGTCTTTAGGTAGAGTGTCCTATAAATGTCATTATATTATTCAACATGATGTTGAACAGGAGTGGTGAAAACAGGTTTTGATTAATTGTTAGTTATGCAAAGGATTATTTCTAACATTTGACCACTAAATAGGTCTGTATTAAGTTTTGGGTAGATATATGTTATCAGGTAAAATAAATCATTTTATATTCGTGGCTTCCTAAGAATTTTTATGATGAATGCGTAATTAATTTTACAAAAAGTTTTTTGTACCCATTATTATGATTATATAGCTATTCTGTAATTTGTTAATAAGTAGACCATATTAAAAGATATCCTAATGTTAAAGTACTCTTACATTCAGCATAACATTTAGAATCTAGGGGAAAAAAGACAAAACATATTACTTCATTTACTGTAATATTTAGAGCTGTTAGTTGCCTCCAATACCACTTAGGCCAACTCTCAAAAGTATAAATATGCAAACATTTTAATATCTTTTGATTCTAAGTATTTTATTATCTGCACAATGATGTCATGTTATGGTTATTTAAAATATGTATATTCCCATTTTCTTAGTTTGATTTTTATCACTGGTTTCTTGTTTAATCACACTGTGGGTGAGAAGTCATCTATATGATAATAATTTATTTAAATTTATGGAGTCAATTTTTATGGCCTCATTTGAATAGTTTTGTCTGTTCTTGAGGAGAACGTATATGCTAATCAAGCCAATGGATTTTTTTGGTTCAGATTTATACTTTGGGGCTTCCCTGGTGGCACAGTGGTTGAGAGTCCGCCTGCCGATGCAGGGGACGCGGGTTCGTGCCCCGGTCCGGGAAGATCCCACATGCCGCAGAGCGGCTGGGCCCGTGAGCCATGGCCGCTGAGCCTGCGCGTCTGGAGCCTGTGCTCCGCAACGGGAAAGGCCAAAACAGTGAGAGGCCCGCGTACCGCAAAAAAAAAAAAAAAATTATATATATATATATGTATATATTTATATATATATATATACTTTGTTTGTGATGGCTCTTTTAAAAACAATACGTTAAAACCTCTAAACTGTTTTATCTTTCAAATCTCAGTTTTGCTTTCGATACCTCATCTATGCTGTTGAGCATATATAAATATGACATTGTTTTACCTTCCTGGTTGAATTATACCTTTTTCATTACATGATGCCCCTCTTTAGCTTCATTAAATTTTTTCCCTTAAAGTTTAGTTTGGTCTATTTAAATATTGGTCTGCCAACTTTTTTTTTTTCTTTTTTTGCGGTACGCAGGTCTCTCACTGTTGTGGCCTCTCCCGTAGCGGAGCACAGGCTCTGGACGCGCAGGCTCAGCGGCCATGGCTCACGGGCCCAGCCGCTCCGCGGCATGTGGGATCTTCCCGGACCGGGTCATGAACCCGTGTCCCCTGCATCGGCAGGCGGACTCTCAACCACTGCACCACCAGGGAAGCCCTGCCAGCTTTTATTATTCATTTTTTAAAATATGTAATACTTTTACCTGGGTAAAAAATAATGATGACATAAAGAGATACAGAGAGGTTTCAAACCCAACTCATACCCTTTCCTCCTCATTCACACTGCCCCCTGCCCCAGTAACAAGTAAACTTTGTTTTAGTTTCTTATTTCCCTATCAGCTTCTCCCCCAACACATGCTTTTTAACAGATTTTATTTTTTAGAGTAGTTTTAGGTGCACAGCAAAATCGAGCAGAAAGTACAAAGATTACCCATATTCCCCTGGGTGGCCCCATGTATGCCACGTATGTATGGCCTCTCCCCACTATCAACACCCTCCAACAGAGAGGTACATTTGTTACAACTACCTATCAGCTGCACTCCTCCCCAGTTTTATTGAGATGTAATTGATATATAACAACATAGCATTAGTTTAAGATGTACAACATAATGCTTTGATACATGTATATACTGCAAATAATTACCACAAGTTTAGTTAACGCCATCACCTTACACAGTTGCAAAATTTTTTTTCTTGTGATGAAAACGTTTAAGATCTATTCTCTTAGCAACTCTTAAATACTATATAATATAGTATTGTTAACTATAGTCACCATGCTGTACACTTCAGCTCCAGACCTCATTTATCTTACAACTGGAAGCTTGTATCATTTGACCACATCCACTCATTTCTCCCAGTCTCTACCCTGCAGATTATGGGAAACCCCCATCTTTTCTCTGTTTCTATGAGTTTGGTTTCTACAGATTCCACACATAAGTGAGATGATATAGTATTTGTCTTTGTCTGATTTATTTCATTTAGTATAGAGCCCTCAAGGTCCATCTAAGTTGTGGCATATGACAGGATTGCCTTCTTTGTTATGGCTGGATATTATTCCATTTTATATATAGAAACAGAGAAAACTACAATCTAAGTATCTACATTTTCTTTATCCATTCATCTGTCAATGAACAATTAGGTTGTTTCCATGTCCTGGCTATTTGTAAATAATGCTGTAATGAACATGGGGGTACAGAAATCTCTTTGAGATAGTGATTTCAATTCCTTCGGATATAGTCCCGAAAGTGACAATGTTGGGTTATATGGTAGTTCTATTTTTAATTTTTTGAGGACTCTCCATAGTGTTTTCCATAGTGGGTGCACCAATTTATATTCATACCAACAGTGAACATGGATTCCCTTTTCTTTATATCCTCACTGTTATCTCTTTTCTTTTTGATAACAGCCAATCTAACAGGTATGAGGTGATATCTCATTGTAGCTTAGACTTGCATTAGTTATGCTGAGCATGTTTTCATGTACCTGTTGTATGTCTTCCTTGGAAAAATGTCTATTCAGATCCTCTGCCCATTTTTTAATTGGATTGCTTGTTTGTTACTAAGTTGTATGAAGTCTTTATATATTTTACATATTAATAGCTTATCAGAGAAATGATTTGCAAATATTTTCTCCCATTCAGTAGGTTGTTTTTTTCATACTGTTGACTTTCCTTTGCTGTGCAGAAACTTTTTAGATTGATATAATCACTTGTTTATTTTTGCTTTTGTTGTCAAATCCAAAATATCATTGCCAAGAATGATGTCAAGGAGCTTACCCCCTGTTTTCAGGTGCTATGTTCAAGTCTTTAATCCATTTTGAGTTCATTTTTATCTAATATGTAAGCTAGAGTTCCAGTTTCCTTCTTTTGCATGTGGCCGTCCAGTTTTCCCAACATCATTTATTGGAGAGATTATTCTTCCTCACTGTATATCTTGGCTCCTTTGTCATAAAGTATTGGCCATATATGTGTGGGTGTACTTCTGGGCTATTTTATTCCATTGATTTATGTGTCTGTTTTTATGCTAAGACCACACTGTTTTGAATACTGTAAATTTGGATCATAATCTAAAATCAGGAAGTGTGACGTCTCCAGCTTTGTTCTTTCTCAAGATTGCTTTGGCTATTCAGGGTCTTTTGTGGTTCCATACAAATTTTAGAATTATTTGTTCTATTTCTGTGAAAAATGCCATTGGCATTTTGATAGCAATTGCACTAAATATGTAGATCACTTTGGATAGTATGGACATTTTAACAATATTGTTTCTTCCTATCCATGAGCATGGTATATCTTTTCATTTGTTTGTGTCTTCTTCATTTTTTTTCACCAATGTCTTACAGTTTTCAGTATAAAGATCTTTCAACCTCCTTGGTTAAATTTATTCCTAGGTATTGATATTTTATTCTATGAAATCTTTCATTCTTTCTCTATACCCTTAACCTTCTTTCCTATTTATCATCTTTGTCTCTTGGTGATGCTTTTACATAGTTTCTTCATTTCTTCTAGTTCACCAATTCTTTCTTAATTTCTATATAAGCTGTTTAACATGACCATGGAGCTGTTAATTTTAGTTAGTGCCTTTTCATTTCCAGAAGTTACTTCTGATTATCTGTTTAAAAGCTGAATGGTTAGTTTCAATATGATGTTGTTTCTTAAGAATTATAACTTCTATTATGTTTGATCTTCATTTTTGACATATGAGAATCTCCCTTACTTTTGTGTACCCAGCTATACATCTGAACGGAATTTTGCTATATTTTACCCAACATTTCTAAGTTCTTAGTAGTATAAAGTATTTCAGGATATCTTGTTTTACCCATTGTTTTTCTTCTCCAATTATTCTTATTAGTCACATGTTAAGTCTCCTATGCCTTTATATAGTTTCTCATTTTATGTTTTTGGTCCATGCTTTGAGATCTTCCAGTTCACTAATTTGGGTGAATAGGGAAAAATAATGACATAAAGAGGCAGAATGTCACCTTTGGTGCTCTACTTGAATCTCAGATGCACTTTTTAAAGGTAAAATTCAAAGGTTCCATGATAGCTTCCACACTAGTTCTATTTCATTGAATACATAATTTGATGATTCTTATCTCCTGTCTCTGGTTGCTATGCCCCTTCAACTGAGTTGTTATCTTCCATTTTCACACTGTTGCACTTAGATCTCCCTACTATGAATTTTAAATGATGAGATCCCTGCAGGTGTTGTAAGGCAAAGATCCCTCTAAGCACACTGATCTGTAGTACAAAACTTAGCATGCTGTAAGTCCTGAAGCCAACATCCTAGCACTCCAATATCCTTACACTCCCACAACTTCAGGACAGGGAAAATTCATCCCATCAATTCAGGTACCTCTTGGTATTCTGGTGGTAACTTAAATAGAAGCCAATGTTAATATTCCTTGGAAGACAGAGACAGAGGAGAGGAGAGAGAATGGGAGGCAGAGATATCTGAGATCAAAACATCTCTTAAAATTTGCTGCTTTTTAGTCTTTACCTTAGGCTGCTAACATAATTCTTCACCTGTTTGTCACTCCCATGGGAGAGAAAAAAGCCCTCACAAGTTGCCATTTTTCTCTACTGGTACCCCAACAGAACATCAAGACTCATTTGTACACACAAGAGCCAACATTTTGGCAGAAGAGAGCCAAATAGCTTGGAGTTGAGAGTAGATGAGGAGGAAGCTTTCTTTTTGAACTGCTGTATCCCCAGAATCTGCACCACTACTTTTAACTAACAGACAACTGGCTCTGCCAGATAAACTGGACTAATTTCAGCTAGTCCAAAAACAAAAGACACTATTAGGTTAAACAACTGTCAACATGTAACAGGCCTGTAACAAACAACTAATAGCATGTTTATTCATGTAACTACCAACAGCGCTTTTTAAATGTATTTATTTATTTTTGGCTGCATTGAGTCTTCGTTGGTGCACGCAGGCTTTCTCTAGTTGCAGCGAGCAGGGGCTACTCTTCATCGCTGTGCGCGGGCTTCTCATTGTGGTCGCTTCTCTTGTTGCGGAGCACGGGCTCTAGGTGTGCAGGCTTCAGTAGTTGTGGCACGTGGGCTCAGTAGTTGTGGCTCATGGATTCTAGAGTGTAGGCTCATTAGTTGTGGCACACCGGCTTAGTTGCTCCACCGCATATGGGATCTTCCCAAACCAGGGCTCGAACCTGTGTCCCCTGCACTGGCAGGCACTTAAGCACTGTGCCACCAGGGAAGCCCAACAGTGCCTTTTAGAGTGTGATTATCTTGGAGAATTCATCCAGAAGTTACGTTGTTCGAAGTTAAGACATTAAACAAACATACTTGGTTGAGAAATTTTTATTTCCACAGTAAACATTAAATAGTATGTGCTTTAAAATTTTTAGAAGCTAAAATTATTATAGCTTTAGTATGGTATAGCATTGGGCATTCTGATCATCTGTTTGAACCATTTGTTAGAATTCTGTCCTGCAAATAACTGTAATTAAGCCACCTCCATGAAGGAACAGTTTGGCTTTCTATTCAAGCATATATCAAAGGTAGGGTTTCTCAACTTTATATGTCTTTTTATTTTGGAAAATTTTAAGATTTACAGAAAAGTTGAAAAGATAGTACAGAGAGTTCCCATATATAATTCACCCAGCTTCCCCATATGTTAACATCTTACCTAATCATGGTACATATGTCAAAACTAAGAATCAACATAAGTACAATATTATTAATTAAGCTACAGACTTTATTTAGATTTCACCATGACCTTTTTTTCTGTTCAGGATCCAATCCAGAATACCACTTTACATTTAGACTTCTCTGGTTTGTAGCAGTTTCCCATCCCTTGTTTTTCATGCCTTTTAACAGTTTTGAAGAGTATTGGTTAAGTATTTTGTAGACTGTCTCTCAATCTGGGGGTGTACGATGCTTTCTCACGATTAGACTGAGGTCATTTATGTTTTAGAAGAGTATCACAGAGACGAAGTGCCCTTCTCATCATATTACATCAGGGAATACATGATATCAACATGACATATGACTGGTGATGTTAACCTTATTCAATAGTGAAAAAGAGTCAGGTTTTGCTATTCTTTGGAAGTTAGCCAGTAAGTCCATCCCTCACTCAAGGAGAGGGGATTTAAGTTCCATCTTCAGGAGGTGGGAATAGCTGCATATATTATTTAGAACAGACTTCTCAATATTTGTGATACATGTCAAGCCTATCTCCAGTTCAGCTGACAATTAAAGTGTATGGATTATCTCCCAACCTGTATCCTAGGTACTTACAGAAATTATAAACTCAGTGTTAGAAGAGACTACCCCACCCAGACTTCAGATTAGCTTCATCCATGAACCCAATTCAGATTCACTATCAAACGACTTCTCCATGCACAAATGAGATGCTGACTTTGGGTGATATCTCATGTTTCAACAGTTTTAAAGATGATTCTCTTAGATTTTGTTTTTTTTCCCAACAGAATAAAACATTTATTGTCTTCTGAAATGAAATGAAGCCTGTGATTTGGCTGCAATTCTGGAGGGCTTTCCTGGGCTCAAGGCATCCTCTCATTCCAGGACTCAGGCTAAAGCAGCAGCCTTTCTTTTCCATGCTGTTCTCATGGAAGAAGACAAGAATGAAAGAGGCCAAAGTAAAGGAAGTGAGCACATTCAAAGTCTCTGCTCACAAGTGGCAAATATAGTGTTTGTCCACATTCTAGCGACCCACTCCAGTCCTGTGTCCAGCATGTCAGTGGGGGAGCCTGGGAAACACTCCAAGTCAGGTGGCAAGGGCTGTTGATGAATGATCTTCATCACTTATTGTGTGGGAGGGAGCAGGTGGTGAGCGTGAATGGGAGCTAGGGCAGGACCACACGTGCAGACTCCTCTTTCAAGGAACTGGACATTTAAAAAAGTGGACCCCAGTGGTCCAGTGGTTAAGACTTCGCCTTCCAATCCAGCAGGGTGCGGGTTCAACCCCTGGTCAGGGAGATAAGATCCCACATGCCTTGCAGCCAAAAAAACCAAAACATGAAACAGAAGCAATATTGTAACAAATTCAATAAAGACTTTAAAAATGGTCCACATCAAAATAAAATAAAATAAAATAAAGAAGTGGAGATGTGGTTAGTTGTGAGGGTGAACCGTAGATCAAGTTTGAAGTTTTTTAATGGAGGAGGCTTTTCTGCATAGAAGTGGAAGACACAGAGAGAATATGGTAAAATAACTTAATTCTTTTAGCCTACATTCTTTGAGAAGTTACTTGGTGTGGCCATTTTACATTTGTCATCTTATCAGTGTTCAACAGCTTCATGAGGCAGGTACTATTATTATTTTTGTTTTACCCACGAGGAGAGTGAGGCCGATATTATATAACTTGCTTAGTCACAGAGTAAGTGGAGTTGTACTTCACCCTAGTAGATGGACTGTAGTCTTTTCTTATTACTTATTTACTACATAAAGATGGTGGAAACATGTTCTTCTCCTCCCCTTCTCCCGCCACATCCAAGAAATCCAATTCACATGTAGGTGGTACTTTGCATGTCCTGGGGTAGATGGCAAATGTTTGAGATCATTGAAAGGCACGGGGTGAGCTCATCCTGCTCACATGGACATTTTGCCCTCCTAACTGACCCCAGGTATGCTAAAAGTGTTGGGCAGCTTCACAATGAATGCACTGGGCTTTTGGTAAGGCTTTCTGCATCTCTGCTAGATGTGGTCAAAGTAACCAGAACTCCTGGCGACTGCATCCAGATGTTGCCTTTAGTCAGTCTTGGAGCTCGTCAGCTCGTCCAGATGAATGTTTCCGTTCCACCAAGGAAAAGCGTATGTTGGCAGCCAGTGCCGCAGGGAGAAACAGGGAGGATCCCCAAAACGAACAGTTTGAGCAGCTGCTAGGAATGTCCCCCCAAATCCCCTCCCGGGGCCAGTGAGCCATGAGCAGTGGGCTCCTCGCAGCCATCCTGGCGCGACGTCGTGGCGGTGGCCTTCTCTTAGGTTTTTAGATATATAATCTACCTATAAACAATGACACCTATTTCCTGCTACTGACTGTGTGTTTTATTTGTTTCAAATCTTGAATAATAATTACTAGTAATGATTAGGTTATAGTAGAAACATCTGATTGCTATTTGAATACTGCTAGTGCTTCATTTTTATATTTGGTGTCAGCTATTTATGATACCTTATAATGAAGAAATATTCTACCTTTATCAAAACTGCACATTAAATTGTACCTCTTACATTTTTGTTAACTATTTAAATTAACATATAGCAATATACTGTGACCTCTTTACATCTATTACATCGTTTATCCTTAAAACTCAATAAGGGAAGCAGTATGATTTCACTCATTTACAGGGTTAAAAACTGAGACTCAGAGATGTTTCTAAACCACTCAGAAAACATGTGGCTAAGCTAGGATCCAAACCTAGGCAGCCCAACTTAAGCCGATGAACTACTTGTATTTTATCAACCAGTTATCTCTATTAACCATCAAGCTGTACATGCTTTCTTTTAAGTGTTATTTTTTGACTACTAAATTTAACTTCATAGTCACATTGATAGGAATCATTTGAATTGTGTAGGTAAGTAGTGAAACTAACACTAAATTTCAGTGTTAGCCTTAGTCCTTTTGCTCCATCATTGCTCCAATAAATAACTCCTCATTTTAACTAATCGGTCATTGATTTTACTTAATCCAACTCCATTAATAATATAAATACTGAAAATTCTTCCAAGATTTTTTTTTTTTTTTTCTCTTCATCACGGTGCGCGGGCCTCTCACTATTGTGGCCTCCCTTGTTGCGGAGCACAGGCTCCAGACGCGCAGGCTCAGTAGTTGTGGCGCACGGGCTTAGTTGCTCTGTGGCATATGGGACTTCCCGGACCAGGGCTCGAACCCGTGCCCCCTGCATTAGCAGGCGGATTCTCAACCACTGCGCCACCAGGGAAGCCCCTCTTCCAAGATTTTAAAGGTGCTTTTTATATTTATAGTTTTTCAAACAAATTTTTGTTGAAAAACTGTTTCAATATGTAACATTCACATGATTAAAATATTTACATGATCTACATCCACCTTCGTTTCTACCAACTCCCCATTAGAAGCCACTGTTCTTGATTTATTTCTTATGAATTCTACTAGACTTTCTCACTGCAAATATAAGTATTATATTCTCATATTCTCTTCTTTATACAAAATAGTGTCTAATACATACCCATCTATACTATTTTTATAATCTTTTAACAATATAGTTGTGATATCTGTATATACAGTTATCTCATTGGTTTTGTTTATAACTGCATAGTACTCTATTTAATAAATGAACTATAACTTATTTATTAACAAATCCTCTATTAATAGAAATTTAAGATTTCTTGTAACATTTACTATTATAAACAAAACAACAATGAATAACTCTGAACAGCCATCATTTCACATATGTGCAAGTGATGAACTACTGGGTTAAAAAGTATATGTATTCGTAATTTTGACAGACATTGATCAAAATTAATAAATTGCACTACACGTGGGGTTATATTAATTTACGCTCCAGTTAGCAATGTGTGAGATGCTTGCTGTTCCCACAACCTTGCTAACAGAGATGGATGCTGAATTTTGATACTTGTATCCATCTAATGTGTGAAAAATGATGTCTTACTTTAGTTTTAGATTATATTTCCCTTATTACAAGTAGAAATCAGCTCTTTTCATATGTTTATGTGCCACGTGTAATTTCCCTCTACAAGCTGTTCATTTATATCCTTGCCTATTTTTCTACTGGGTTGTCTTATCAATTTCTAGGGAAAGCTATGAAAGTTATCATGTAAAATCCTTTTGACTTACTGTTTCTATATTAATTATGAAAATTATCATTTATTTTGTACATTCATATTTTTGCCCTTTCTTGAGTTGCTTAATGGTGATGTATCCATTTCTATCATGATTTTTAAAAATCAGATTTTTAAATGATTGTCTTCTAAATCATTAATTCCTACTTTCCTATTTATTATTTCCATTTATTGTTATTCTTTAACTTTTACATTTTAATTCTTTTTTTCTCTATTTCTTTTCTATTGGTCTACAGCTATGATAATCCTCTAAGCACTTCTTTAGCTGTCTCCCACAGGTTTTCTGAAGTTGTTTTCTAAAAATTCTGCAATTTTAGTGTCCATTTCTCTTTGATACAAAAATCGTTTAATAAATTTTAAATGTCTAGGTAGAAGAAACTTTGGTTTCTGATTTTGTTCCTATTTTCTAATTTTACTGCATGTTAACAAGAAAATCTTGCCTGTTTTGTCTCTATGTTTTAGAATTTTTCTTTGATGCCTACTACACTGTGTCAAATTTTCATGCATGTTCCATGAGCACTTGAAGTTATATTCTTTATCAATATGGTACCAACTTCAAGCTATATTAATCAGATTTACCTTATTATTTAGATTACTCTCTCTTTTCCCTTTTCATAGACTGGGGTGAATTAAAATTTGTTTTAATGTTTTAAATTATTAGTGATTATTTCTCCTGTAATTTGTTTCATGAAAGTTTCAACTTTTAATGTTATAAAGTATCTTTGTTTATATTGTTTACTGCTTTTTTGGCTTGAATTCTAATTTGTCCAATATTAAGATCATGATTCCTGCTTTTTTTTCATGTGTATATATGTAGTATAGTTTTACTCATCCTTTTATTCTCAGTACTTTTACATTTATTTTATAGCAGATATGTTTGGTGTTAGATATGTCACATTTTGTTATGCTTCCTAAATTTTATGGATTTTTTTTAAAACTTCCATTACATGTATTGTTCTCAGTTTTAATCATACAGTTTTTTAATATTTTGTCAGCATTACAGTTTTAACTGCTTATCTTTGTAACTCTATGTGTTTAGGAAGTGTATTTCCCTACTCTGAGCAAGGAAAAAATCAGCATATTTACTCAAATTTTCCTCTCTCTTAAGCCATCCAATTTTATTCAGTAGGCCTGCATTTCTAATTTGTCAGCTTACATGGATATCCTCTGACTCTCTGAACTTTGTCTACTTGCCTCCTTTCCCTACTCCTTTCTCAATTCATTATAATGGTAGCATTTCTACCTTATTAGGGCATACAAAAAGGGAATTCCAGTCTGTTACTCTAATTCAAACACTTGTCTTAGTCTTAGTTTTACTGTTAAATTAATTCAGTGTTCACCAGTAGTACTTGGCTGTAGTCTATCCAGTCAATCCTAATTGGCTGAACTTAATCCCCCAGCAATTTTCTCAAGAATTATTCTGAAAAACAGCTCCTTATATGGTTAAAAATTGTTTGGCGCCACCCTTTTTATTTAAAGGATACTTTGGCTTCTATTTCCTTCACTTGAGTATCTACATTTTCTATATTGAAAGTTGTCATAGAGAAGTCTAAGGCCAGACAATTTTTTTCCTTTAATTTGTGCACTGCTGAAAAAAGAACTTTTTTTTTACTTATATTTAAATCCAACAGTATACTGACCATTTCAGGAAATTTTTTCCTGGTACACAAGTATGCCCTTTTAATACTGATGGCAAAATCTATATTAGGACCTCAATGAATTATAGCTTTAAATATTTGTTTAGTTACATTGTCTGCTTTTCTTATTTGGAAACTCCATTTATGCCATTTTTGGAATTTCTGTGCCTTCTGTATCAATCATTTTCTCTTTAATCCTTCTGAACACTCATATATTCATCCACACACATTATTTGTTTTGTTTTCATTTTTATCTTCTGTGTATCTTACTATGTTATCCACAGAGTTTCTCTTCCTTGAGTGTCTTGCAATTCCATTTTTGTGTGATAGTTTTTTCCACCAATTTTTTCCAAAATTTTCTTAGCTCATGATTCAACATTTCAGTGATATTCTACCAGTTCTTTCAACTTCTTGAAATTCTGTTTAGTAGCTGCCTTTTCTCAGAAGCAATTCATTTATTTCTTACTTTTTTAACTTATGGTAAAGTTTTTAATCAAACTCATTGTGTACTCCATAGCAGTATTTTCTAGTGACTGTTCTTCATGTACTGGTTAGTTTTGTTTATCTTTTCCACATTTCTATATTTTAAAATGTGTTTTCTTGACAATTTTTAAGAAGTTGCATATAGGGTTGGAATCCTTTATTAATTATTCCCAGTCGATTTCCTTTACTTAACCAAAGTTAAATGAGTGATCATTATCTCTTCTTGTTAATGGTGCATATGCTCTCACTTGCAGTATTCTATCACCTAGTACACTTATAGTTCCTCAGATGCACATTACTCTTTTCTACAATCCTGGTTTTGTTGAACTTCTCTCTCTCTCTCTCTCTCTCTCTCTCTCTCTCTATATATATATATATACACACACACACACATATATATATATATATGTATAATATTTCTGTTCTCTCTTACTTAACCACTGATTTGGTACCAAAATGAAAATAATATCTACTCTTCTAGACAATTTAGCATGTTAGAGGTGTTTTACCTGAATGTTGTGCAGTTTTCATCAGTGTTACCGATAAACTCTTAGTAAATCAAAATACAAAAAAAATTAGCAATTCTAAAGTTCTGAGAGGAACCCCACCTATCATTACTAAACGGCAGTACTACTTTCCTGGGCTCATTTGTATAGAAAATGGATTTATACAAGACTATTCATGCACAGGACAACACAGTATGGAAAACATTCATTATATCAGCAGGTGATTTTTAAAAGCATCTAAATTCTGGACTTTGGGTGAAAAAAGAGATATTATAGGATCTTCAAATCACAATAAGCCTCAACGTTAGAAAAGAATACAGACAGACATTAAATACTGACTTAGCATGTGAGCAAAAGAGTAGGTCTCAGGAAGACCTCAATTTCCCTGTGTCAAGCAAGTTTTCTTTGAAATCATATCCCTATGTGTTTTATTTTATTTGATGAAATATTTTATTATATCCTTAACAGAACAATATTTTCTTTCCAGTAGGCCAACAGGAATAAACCATATTACTTAAATGTCATTTTGTTCTATAAACTACTATTAAAAAACATTCTTTCTGGGGCTTCCCTGGTGGCGCAGTGGTTGAGAGTCCGCCTGCCAATGCAGGAGACACGGGTTCGTGCCCCGGTCCGGGAAGATCTCACATGCCGCAGAGCGGCTGGGCCCGTGAGCCATGGCCGCTGAGACTGCGTGTCCGGAGCTTGTGCTCCGCAACGGGAAAGGCCACAACAGTGAGAGGCCCGCGTACAGCAAAAAAAAAAAAAAAAAAAAAAAATTCTTTCATAAAATATTTTTACAACTTTTACCACAAGAAGTTATTATTTTCCATTATAAGATCATTCCAGTCAAATTCATGTGTTACAAACCTAGTAGAAATACAGTTTCAGTAGATATTTCTACAATTCATTGTGAAAAACATCAACTTACTTGTGACCTAAATGCTTCAGAAAGTATCCCAGAACCTTCAGAGCTTGAACCCAAATACTTTCACTTTTAGAGGCCAATAATTTGTAGATTACCCTAAAATATATAGAAATAAATGATATTTTGAGCACTTACGAATATTAAAAATATAAGCACTGTATACTTTACAAATAAACTATAAATACATAAAACATAAAAGACCTCTCAGGTTTTTAAATTCTTTGAAAAAGTTGGAAATAAGCACATTAATTTTCTTTAAATTTGGACATCAAATACATCCTCAAAAGGACAGTGTGATTGGTTGTTCATAAGTATTTCCTCCCAGCACACTACACAACATTTTCAAGTTTAAGATCCATGCTTAGTTAAGCCACATTTCCTCTTCTATTTGAGTTTCCCCTGACATTCGTACTTAATGACCTTTTTTCTTGGTTATGGCTAAACGGACCATGGGTACCTACCTGCCGAATTATTTTTCTTTTCTGAGAATTTGGAATGAGTTCTGAGAAACAATATGTAGTCTTTGTTGGGCTCTTGAATTAGGAAATGATTTAAAAGAGAAACTATAGGACAGCCTTGTTTTGTTAACAAAGGTGAGTCTATATACAGAAGGAATAAAGCAGCTATACAGGAAGTCGCAGAAGAAGCAAACTTGTTTCTTCATAGATTTCCAATTCTTGGTTCCTACCCTAATGTGTTTGTACAATAAACTAACACATGACCTAACTTACACAGTCACTTCAAATCCTATATAACAGCAGGGATATATTCATTATAATACTTATATGTACTTCAAAATTTTTATCTCATTTTTTCAAAAAATAAAAACAAATATTTTTTCTATAAGGTAGAAGGGGGCAATAATAACTGCATTCTTTTGCAACTAATTCTACAATTTAAGAAGGTTCTGAGGGTGGCTGTGGTGACTCTATAAAATTAGGGTGTGCTTTATTCTATTAAATATCTTTGTAAAACTTAAAATGCCATTTTATATTTTGAAGTGAAGTAATATAGTCTGAACACAAAAACAGGTAAGAGAAGATGCAGTATGATTTTCCTTTCATTTCAGTGACATTAACAGAGGGGAACAAATAACTGAAAGTTAATGACATCTATTTTATTTAAAGTAACTTAGACTTTAAAAAATAATACATTGTTGATAATACTTTTTAAAAATTATACTACTGAAGAATACATTATGAGAAGAAGTAAACTCTACAGTGATTATTTCCTTCAGAAGATAGTTTTTTGCAAAACCCTCAAGTTCTTAAAAGAATATAAATTTACATTGAAATATATTTTCAGAACTTTCAAGGACCAACAACAGTAATGAAAAAAAGACAAATATGACAATAGAAAAATTATACATGTCAAAGAAATAGTCAGGAAATCATAACAAAGAACATTCAACAGCAAAAATAATCTTGAAAACCAAAGCAAAACCGCACAGCATAAAAATATGACTATACTCAGATATGTAATCAGAAACTCCCACAGAGTTCCTATTCTCTACGAATAACTGAGTTAAAGGAGTAAAAAGGTGTAAGATCCACCTTAGATCAACAGAAATTATGATTTAATATTTGAAATATGAAATCATCTAAGGCCATCAGACATCTGTGCTACATAGGATTTTTTTCACAACCAGACACGTATTTCTTACAAAAACCAAGATAAAGTATGAAAAGGAAATTTACTGACAAATCAATTAATGACTGTGTACTTACAATATAATAATACAGGTGAATCCTAATTCATTTGCCCCAGCTTACTATATTCAGCCAGAAAATGATCTAAACTATGTGAAAAAAGAAATTCTTCTTTTCTCTAAAGATTTTCAGATATAAAAATATTACATTTTTTTATGTTCAGGTCAGTATCACCACAAGGTCTTCCTTAAGTCCAGTTAAAATATTATCAGAATTAAATTAAGTTCATTCTTTGTGTTCATTTCTTAGCATGCTTGAATTATAATTAACCAAAAATTTCCCCATACATAACTGTCACCCTTTAGTACCTATTTTCTAGGATACAGAATTTAAAATTTTGTATCTAATAAGCCTATTTTTTCCATATTCTAAACCAGAGCCTACATCCTCTACATTCTTTTTAAGTGGAAAAACTAAAGTAGCACATTTTCCATGTTTGTGATTGTTTTGAACACACTGGTAACAATGTGACATGTTCAGCTGGTGTCAACCATGAGCAACAAGGCCTTTGTACTTATTGTGCTCAATCAATCTTTTCATGTTATACAGTTAAGATACTATTTCAGTCCTCTAAAGAGCTTACCAAATAGCACTCTCTCGTAAGATAATTATTTCCAGTGTGTCAAAGGAAAGCAGGATTTTATTTTTGCATTTCACCATATTAACCAATCGAAGGTTGGTATCATTCATAAGGGTAATGAGTATATTTTTAATTGATTTCTTAATTAATCAGTAAATATAATAAAAGAAGCAGGTACTAGGATCTAAGTTCAAGGATACTAAGTGTTCAATCTAAATATAATTTAAGAAGAATGAGTGTAATTGTTTGTACTATATTATTAGGTTGAGCCATATGAAATTGCCTTTATTTGGTAAAGTCACTTAAGTTTCAGCGATTTCATACAGTTCAACCTCACAATAAAATATATTTGTAGTTGTTAATAATTAAATGTACAATCTTCTTATTTAAATAGATTAGCAACCCAATGGGTTGTAAACTCAAAGGTAAGAGTGGCGTCACAAGTTAGATATCCACATAGAAATAAAGTGATTGCTTCTCTGATTTGAAAAGGAAGTCCTTCAAGACTAGAAAGTTGTTATTTGCTGATATAAATGTCCAAGTAAAAGAAGCACTAATAAAGTCCCTTGACATTTACTAATATATTATTTCCAAACTCTTTTTATAACCTGTGGAAGTTCACTGAGGTACACATGGCATAACCTAGATTTCTTATTTATTCAAATAACTCAGACTCCAGAAAAATAATAAGGGAGACTCCTTAAGGGGCTAGGTTTTAGGTTTAAGTTAATAAGAATACTAACCAAGAAATTATGTTTTACTTATCTACATAATTACTTTACAATCACCATAAGTAAAGTTAGTTTTCAAATTTGGCTTCTTGTTCCAAAATATTTCATCTCCATCATTCCCATCATACTGCCACTGTCCTAGCTCGTCATCTCTAACACTGATGAATAAAATAATCTCTCTACTGATCTTGCTACATCAGTTTTATCTATCTCCAACTCATTTTCCACACTGCTGATTGTAAATCTAGCAAATAGAAATCTGAGCAAATCAGTTGTGTATTCAAAATTCTTTAGTTTTCATCACCAATAAAATAAAATCTGAACTTCTTACCATTATACGTTATACGGATCTTTCAAACCTGGCCACTATCTAGCTCTTGAGCCTAAACTCATAGACTTTTCTTGAACTCTCTTTTGTCGAAATATACCATGCTCTCTCATCTTCTTGCCAAAATATTTGCTCTTCCCACTACTTAAAATGTCTTTACTACAGCAACAGCAATATATTTATTCTTCTTGAGACCCGAGACCCATTTTCTATACACTTCATCAGTTCCCTTGAGTATTAGAAGATTAATAACAGATTTCTCCATCTATTCCCTTCCTATGTGTAAGATTTTGCTATATACACTCAAAAGTTAACTCAATAGGGATTATTCTGGGAAGCACAACTGTACTCAATTAAAGCCTACTAATAGTACTACTATTATAAACATACCTTATTCCATTTCTTTGATCAAACGCTGGTATCATTGAGGCTGGGTGTTCTGACATTAAAGCCACTAGTAACTGTAACACATCATGAATATTTTCATCCTGCATAATAAGGATCAGCAATATTTATTTAGTTATAAATGTTTTCTAATGCATTGAATAAAATTATTAAAATAGAAGACCCAGACCATGTCCTACCTCATGCATTGTAAGCAGGTAATTTAATATACTCTGAAGTTCATCTTCCTTGACCCCTCGATCCTAATTTTTTAAAAAATTAATTAATTTAAATCTAAAATTAAAACTTTAATTAAAGACAGCCATCAAAATGATCACTTTAAAATAAAATATGGACAACTTAAAAGCAGTGATGCTTTAATTAAAATATCTAGATACTTCATAATTCATAGACTATATTATTTCAAGGTAAATACGTACATATTTAGAAAATTGTACCTATTCTTCTAAAGTTGCTAATGTTTGACTGACTTTACTATAAAAATTATTATATTTTGATCGTCTAAATATATTAATATTACTATTTTCTAAACATGTATTCTTTTCTTAAAATAATGCAAATTACCACAAAACTTTACAATATTAATTGCTGTGCATTTTACCTTTATTTTCTATTTATCTTAATCTTTTAAAAATCCTAATGTGATAAAAATATATAAGTCTTCTCAAACAGGAACACAGATCATTTTCTAAAATGAAATCTTCATGCTCAATTTTTATGTATATATGTTCCTTATCTATTTCTGCTACACCCCTTAGGATAGAGGACCTCAAAGAGTATTAGCACAAAGTGAAGTTCAACAAAAGTTAATACTAAGATTTACAGAATATTGAAAGCAATTCATGAATTAAAGGTTGTAAAACTAATTTTACAATAATGATTTAAACTCTGCCAAAACATTCTTTTCATGTAATATACTGCAATTTTGAATTACATAAAACTGTTTTACCTTTAATATAAGCTGTTTCAGGAAAAGTAACATAAATGCCCGTAGTGATATAATTTCTTTTTGTGATGGCCGGGGACCATCTAGAATAAAACAGAAAATAAAAAGAAACAACAAACAATAAAACCCCTCATTATTATTACTTAATAATAAGCTTAATGCAATTATGTTGTGATATTATGGAATACTTTAAGTTATAGTCATTATAATTATCATATTTCTTAGTATTAATTCTGTACAATTTCAATAATAGAGAATACAAATATTATTTTCAGATTTTTGGCAATTTCAAATTTTTTACTAAATGTCAGATTTGCGGGAAAGAATTACTTTTTAAAAATTATATTACTGTTCATTGATAAATAAATAATATCAAGTCTTTACATGGATTCATTTCCCTACTTTTATTAACTTAATAGGTTCCCTTTTCCCCCTCAAATCCAAGTTTTCCCAATATTTTTTCCACCTTCTTCTTACCTATGTTTAAAATCATTCTCCATTTTCATCTGCATATTATAGAACAAACCATAGAAAAGTGATACTCTACGTAATTATTTGTTTTGAAGCTTTTTTCTTCTATGACACTTATATACACAAAATACGTATTATTATGACACTCTAAATGCTTGAGTCAATAAATGAAATAAGCATAAACAGTTATAGTGTACATATCATTTCCAATAAAACACCTAAATTTCAAAGTAAATAAGTGCAAATATTTAATTACCAATAAAAATGAGAATATGCCATGATATATATGTAATATGTAATATGCAGTAGTGAAATTATCCCTTTAAGAAACATAGCTAGAACCATGAAGTCCTTAAACATCAAGCCTTACTTGAAGCAACCCAGATTTATATAGCTTCTGTATAAGTTTTAATCTATAATCCTTTTATGTATAATTTATAGCATCTGCTTATTCACTCCACAAATATTTATGTGTAGATTATTACACATCAAAACAAATTAGCCCTTAAACAATCCATTTTATCTACTCTTGGGAAAGAAATCTCTTTCCCATTTCTACATTTGTTGCCCTACTCCTGCCAATAGTGTACAAAGTACTCTTTCCCTCCTTACCAAAACTTGCTATTATTTTTGTTTTTTTAATATTTTCGTTGTGAAATACAGTACACATACAGAAGATATACATTTACAACTTAATGAATTATTATAAGATGAACACCTGTATAACAACTTCTTAGGTCACGAAACTGAACACTGACAGCAGCTTGGCAGAGAAACCTATCAACCCTTGGTGTGTAGGTAAAGGAGCTGCGCAGAGTGGAGGGTGAGGTCCTGATTTATATCATATGCAGATTTCTGATTTCTGTTGTGTAAATAAATACTCCCTCCATGACTGGTTTCAAGTTCACGCCACCAATGTTTTGACAACCATCTCATCAAATATTAATAATTGGTGGTGGCACCAGTCTGCTCCAGCATACAATAAAGTCTCACCCTACCCAGCTCTCAGCTCCGAGCCACACCCCCCTTCCTGATCACATCCCCCACACCATCTCCTTAGAGACAGCACCATTATTTCAATAATAATTTCCTTACTTTTATTTATAATTTGGCCACCACTTAATGAAATTGGACAAGTGTTATACTATATTTGTACATAAGTGTTTCTTATTGTTAGGATGAGGACAAAAGCTCTTTGTCATAGGATATTTTGTGAGGATTAAATGGATCAACATATGTAAAGGAATTAGAATAGTAACTGGTCCATTTTAATTGTAAGCACTCAGTATACTTACTACTGTCATATATTGATATTACACAATGTAAATAACAAAGGAGTAAATCACAGTAAAAAATAAAAAGCGCAGTAAAAAATAATAAAGACTCAAGAAAAGGTATAATAAACATAAAATTGAAGATGGGGTTATCTCTACGCCTGGAAATGGGATAAATGTCTGACCAAGGATAGATATATACAGGCTTATGGTAATATTCTATTCCTTAAGCTTGGTGATACTCATACAAGGTTCATTGTATTTACATATATAATACCACTTTGTGTTTGTGATATATTCAGAATAAGTCTTTGAAACACCTATAATATGAATTACCTATGCATATAAATCTGTAACTTTGTGTTTGAGCAGACAAATAGAGGTGAAAAAATATGTAAGACTGGTAATACTGGCTCCTTGGGCAAGTATTAACTTTTTAGTCACAAATCTTTATTTCATGGGCTACCAAGATCATGTACTACTATGAGATTTTTAATATAAATAAATGTTTTTACAGTGAGTCATATATAAAAATTTCAGAGACAGGGGAACGAGGGGAAGATGGCGGAAGAGTAAGACGCGGAGATCACCTTCCTCCCCACAGATACACCAGAAATACATCTACACGTTGAAAAGCTCCTACAGAACACCTACGGAACGCTGGCAGAAGACCTCAGACATCCCAAAAGGTAAGAAAGTCCGCACGTACCTGGGTACGGCAAAAGAAAAAAAGAATAAACAGAGACAAAAGGATACGGATGGGACCTGCACCAGTGGGAGGGAGCTGTGAAGGAGGAAAGGTTTCCACACACTAGGAAGCCCCTTCGCGCGCGGAGACTGCGGGTGAGGGAGGGGGAAAGCTGCGGAGCCGTGGGGGAGAGCACAGCAACAGGGGTGCAGAGGGCAAAGTGGAGAGATTCCTGCACAGAGGATTGGTGCCGACCGGCACTCACCAGCCCGAGAGGCTTGTCTCCTCAACCGCCGGGGCGGGCGGGGCTGGGAGCTGAGGCTCAGGCTTCGGTCGGAGCGCACGGAGAGGACTGGGGTTGTCGGCGCGAACACAGCCTGAAGGGGGCTAGTGCGCCATGGCTGGCCGGGAGGGAGTCCGGGGAAAAGTCTGGACCTGCCGAAGAGACAAGAGACTTTTTCTTCCCTCTCTGTTTCCTGGTGAACGAGGAGAGGGGATTAAGAGCGCTGCTTAAAGGAGCTTCAGAGACGGACGCGAGCTGTGGCTGCAAGCGCGGACACCCGAGACGGGGATGAGACGCTAAGGCTGCTGCTGCCGCCAACAAGAAGCCTGTGTGTGAGCTCAGATCACTATCCACACCCCCTTTCCGGGGAGCATGTGCTGCCCGCCAATGCAAGGGTCCCGGGATCCAGGGACAACTTCCCCGGGAGAACGCACGGCACGCCTCAGGCTGGTGCAACATCGCCCCGCACTCCATGCCCCTCCCTCCCCGCCCCCCCCCCCCCCGGGCTCATTGAGCCACAGCCCCCGAAGCAGCTGCTCCTTTAACCCTGTCCTATCTGAGCGAAGAACAGACGCCTTCCAGCGACCTACACGCAGAGGCAGGGCCAAATCCAAAGCTGAGCACCAGGAGCTGTGAGAACAAAGAGAAAAGGAAATCTCTCCCAGCAGGCTCAGAAGCAGCGGATTAAAGCTCCACAATCAACTTGATGTTCCCTGCATCTGTGGAATACCTGAATAGACAATGAATCATCCCAAACTGAGGAGGTGGACTTTGAGAGCAAGATTTATTTTTTCCCCTTTTCCTCTTTTTGTGAGTGTGTATGTGTACGCTTCTGTGTGAGATTTTGTCTGTATAGCTTTGCTTCCACCATTTGTCCTAAGGTTCTATCCGTCCGTTTTTTTTGTTGATGTTTTTTGTTTGTTTGTATTTTCTTTAAAAACAAATTTTTTTCTTAATAATTTTTTATTTTAATAACTTTTTTTATCTTTTCTTTCCTTCCTTCATTCCTTCCCTCCTCCCTCCCTCCCTTCTTTCTTCCTTCCTTCCTTCCTTTCTTCCCTTCTTTCTTTCTTTCTACTTTTTCTCCCTTTTATTCTGAGCCGTGTGGATGAAAGGCTGTTGGTGTTACAGCCAGGAGTCAGTGCTGTGCCTCTGAGGTGGGAGAGCCAACTTCAGGACACTGGTCCACATGAGACCTCCCAGCTCCACATAATAATATCAAATGGCGAAAATCTCCCAGAGATCTCCATCTCTACACCAGCACCCAGCTTCACTCAACGACCAGCAAGCTACAGTGCTGGACACCCTATGCCAAACAACTAGCAAGACAGGAACGTAACCCCACCCATTAGCAGAGAGGCTGCCTAAAATCATAATAAGTCCACAGACACCCCAAAACACACCACCAGATGTGGACCTGCCCACCAGAAAGACAAGATCCAGCCTCATCCACCAGAACACAGGCACTAGTCCCCTCCACCAGAAAGCCTACACAACCCACTGAACCAACTTTAGCCACTGGGGACAGACACCAAAAACAACAGGAACTACGAACCTGCAGCCTGCAAAAAGGAGACCCCAAACACAGTAAGATAAGCAAAATGAGCAGACAGAAAAACACACAGCAGATGAAGGAGCAAGATAAAAACCCACCAGACCAAACAAATGAAGAGGAAATAGGCAGTCTACCTGAAAAAGAATTCAGAATAATGATAGTAAAGATGATCCAAAATCTTGGAAATAGAATAGACAAAATGCAAGAAACAGTTAACAAGGACCTAGAAGGACTAAAGATGAAACAAACAATGATGAACAACATAATAAATGAAATTAAAAATACTCTAGATGGGATAAATAGCAGAATAACTGAGGCAGAAGAACGGAAAAGTGACCTGGAAGATAAAATAGTGGAAATAACTACTGCAGAGCAGAATAAAGAAAAAAGAATTGAAAGAACTGAAGACAGTCTCAGAGACCTCTGAGACAACATTAAACACACCAACATTCGAATTATAGGGGTTCCAGAAGAAGAAGAGAAAAAGAAAGGGACTGAGAAAATATTTGAAGAGATTATAGTTGAAAACTTCCCTAATAGGGGAAAGGAAATAGTTAATCCAGTCCAGGAAGCACAGAGAGTCCCATACAGGATAAATACAAGGAGAAATACGCCAAGACACATATTAATCAAACTATCAAAAATTAAATACAAAGAAAACATATTAAAAGCAGCAAGGGAAAAACAACAAATAACACACAAGGGAATCCCCATAAGGTTAACAGCTGATCTTTCAGCAGAAACTCTGCAAGACAGAAGGGACTGGCAGGACATATTTAAAGTGATGAAGGAGAAAAACCTGCAACCAAGATTACTCTACCCAGCAAGGATCTCATTCAGATTTGATGGAGAAATTAAAACCTCTACAAACAAGCAAAAGCTGAGAGAGCTCAGCACCACCAAACCAGCTTTACAACAAATACTAAAGGAACTTCTCTAGGCAAGAAACACAAGAGAAGGAAAAGACCTACAATAACGAACCCAAAACAATTAAGAAAATGGGAATAGGAACATACATATCGATAATTACCTTAACGTCAATGGACTAAATGCTCCCACCAAAAGACACAGACTGGCTGAAGGATACAAAAACAAGACCCTTATATATGCTGTCTACAACAGACCCACTTCAGACCTAGAGACACATACAGACTGAAAGTAAGGGGATGGAAAAAGATATTCCATGCAAATGGAAACCAAAAGAAAGCTGGAGTCGCAATTCTCATATCAGACAAAATAGACTTTAAAATAAAGACTATTACAAGAGACAAAGAAGGACACTACATAATGATCAAGGGATCGATCCAAGAAGATCTAACAATTGTAAATATTTATGCACCCAACATAGGAGCACCTCAATACATAAGGCAAATACTAACAGCCATAAAGGGGGAAATCAACAGTAACACATTCATAGTAAGGGACTTTAACACCCAGTTTCACCAATGGACAGATCATCCAAAATGAAAATAAATAAGGAAACACAAGCTTTAAATGATACATTAAACAAGATGGACTTAATTGATATTTATAGGACATTCCATCCAAAAACAACAGAATACACATTTTTCTCAAGTGCTCATAGAACATTCTCCAGGATAGATCATATCTTGGGTCACAAATCTAGCCTTGGTAAATTTAAGAAAATTGAAATTTTATCAAGTATCTTTTCCGACCACAATGCCATGAGACTAGATATCAATTACAGGAGAAGATCTGTAAAAAATACAAAACACATGGAGGCTAAACAATACACTACCTAATAACGAAGTGATCACTGAAGAAATCAAAGAGGAAATAAAAAAATACCTAGAAACAAATGACAATGGAGACACGACGACCCAAAACCTATGGGATGCCACAAAAGCAGTTCTAAGAGGGAAGTTTATAGCAATACAATCCTACCTTAAGAAGAAGGAAACATCTCGAATAAACAACCTAACCTTGCACCTAAAGCAATTAGAGAAAGAAGAACCAAAAAAAGCACCACAGTTAGCAGAGGGAAAGAAATCATAAAAATCAGGTCAGAAATAAATGAAAAAGAAATGAAGGAAACAATACCATAGATCAATAAAACTAAAAGCTGGTTCTTTGAGAAGATAAATAAAATTGATAAACCATTAGCCAGACTCATCAAGAAAAAAAGGGAGAAGACTCAAATCAATAGAATTAGAAATGAAAAAGGAGAAGTAACAACTGACACTGCAGAAATACAAAGGATCATGAGAGATTACTACAAGCAACTCTAAGCCAATAAAATGCACAACCTGGAAGAAACGGACAAATTCTTAGAAATACACAAGCTGCCAAGACTGTACCAGAAAGTAATAGAAAATATGAACAGACCAATCACAAGCACTGAAATTGAAACTGTGATTAAAAATTTTCCAACAAACCAAAGCCCAGGACCAGATGGCTTCACAGGCGAATTCTATCAAACATTTAGAGAAGAGCTAACACCTATCCTTCTCAAACTCTTCCAAAATATAGCAGAGGGAGGAACACTCCCAAACTCATTCTATGAGGCCACCATCACCCTGATACCAAAACCAGATAAAGATGTCACAAAGAAAGAAAACTACAGGCCAATATCACTGATGAACATAGACGTAGAAATGCTCAACAAAATACTAGCAAACAGAATCCAACAACACATTAAAAGGATCATACACCATGATCAACTGGGGTTTATTCCAGGAATGCAAGGATTCTTCAATATACACAAATCAATCAACGTGATACACCATATTAACAAAATGAAGGAGAAAAACCATATGATCATCTCAATAGATGCAGAGAAAGCTTTCGACAACATTAAACACCCATTTATGATTAAAAAACCTGCAGAAAGTAGGCATAGAGGGAACTTTCCTCAACATAATAAAGGCCATATATGACAAACCCACAGCCAACATCATCCTCAATGGTGAAAAACTGAAAGCATTTCCACTAAGATCAGGAACAAGACAAGGTTGCCCACTCTCACCACTCTTATTCAACATAGTTTTGGAAGTTTTAGCCACAACAATCAGAGAAGAAAAGGAAATAAAAGGAATCCATATCAGAAAAGAAGAAGTAAAGCTGTCACTCTTTGCAGATGACATGATACTATACATAGAGAATCCTAAAGATGCTACCAGAAAACTACTAGAGCTAATCAATGAATTTGGTAAAGTAGCAGGATACAAAATTAATGCACAGAAGTGTCTGGCATTCCTATACACTAGTGATGAAAAATCTGAAAGTGAAATCAAGAAAACACTCCCATTTACCATTGCAACAAAAAGAATAAAATATCTAGGAATAAACCTACCTAAGGAGACAAAAGACCTGTATGCAGAAAATTATAAGACACTGATGAAAGAAATTAAAGATGATACAAATAGATGGAGAGATATACCATGTTCTTGGATTGGAAGAATCAACATTGTGAAAATGACTCTACTACCCAAAGCAATCTACACATTCAATGCAATCCCTATCAAACTACCACTGGCATTTTTCACAGAACTAGAACAAAATATTTCACAGTTTGTATGGAAACACAAAAGACCCTGAATAGCCAAAGCAATCTTGAGAACGAAAAATGGAGATGGAGGAATCAGGCTCCCTGACTTCAGACTATACTACAAAGCTACAGTAATCAAGACAGTATGGTACTGGCACAAAAACAGAAATATAGATCAATGGAACAGGATAGAAAGCCCAGAGATAAACCCATGCACATATGGTCACCTTATCTTTCATAAAGGAGGCAGGAATGTACAGTGGAGAAAGGACGGCCTCTTCAATAAGTGGTGCTGGGAAAACTGGACAGCTACATGTAAAAGTATGAGATTAGATCACTCCCTAACACCATACACAAAAATAAGCTCAAAATGGATTAAAGACCTAAATGTAAGGCCAGAAACTATCAAACTCTTAGAGGAAAACATAGGCAGAAGACTCTATGACATAAATCACAGCAAGATCCTTTCTGACCCACCTCCTAGAAAAATGGAAATAAAAACAAAAATCAACAAATGGGACCTAATGAAACTTTAAAGCTTTTGCACAGCAAAGGAAACCATGAACAAGACCAAAAGACAACCCTCAAAATAGGAGAAAATATTTACAAATTAAGCAACTGACAAAGGATTAATCTCCAAAATTTATAAGCTCAATAGCAAAAAACCAAACAACCCAATCCAAAAATGGGCAGAAGATCTAAATAGACATTTCTCCAAAGGAGATATACAGACTGCCAACAAACACATGAAAGAATGCTCAACATCATTAATCATTAGAGAAATGCATATCAAAACTACAATGAGATATCATCTCACACCAATCAGAATGGCCATCATCAAAATATCTGGAAACAATAAATGCTGGAGAGGGTGTGGAGGAAAGGGAACACTCTTGCACTGCTGGTGGGAATGTGAATTGGTACAGCCACTATGGAGAACAGTATGGAGGTTCCTTAAGAAACTACAAATAGAACTACCATATGACCCAGCAATCCCACTACTGGGCATATACCCTGAGAAAACCATAATTCAAAAAGAGTCATGTACTAAAATGTTCATTGCAGCTCTGTTTACAATAGCCCGGAGATGGAAACAACCTAAGTGTCATCGGATGAATGTATCCGATGAATCGGATGAATGAATCATCATCGGATGAATGGATAAAGATGTGGCACATATATACAATGGAATATTACTCAGCCATAGAAAGAAACGAAATTGAGCTATTTGTAATGAGGTGGATGGACCTAGAGTCTGTCATACAGAGTGAAGTAAGTCAGAAAGAGAAAGACAAATACCGTATGCTAACACATACATATGGAATTTAAGAAAAAAAAAAATGTCATGAAGAACCTAGCGGTAAGACAGGAATAAAGACACAGACCTACTATAGAATGGAGTTAAGGATATGCGGAGGGGGAAGGGTAGGCTGTGACAAAGCGAGAGAGTGGCATGGACATATATACACTACCAAACGTAAAATAGATAGCTAGTGGGAAGCAGCCGCATAGCACAGGGAGATCAGCTCGGTGCTTTGTGACCACCTAGTTGGGTGGGATAGTTAGGGTGGGAGGGAGGGAGATGTAAGAGGGAAGAGATATGGGAACATATGTATATGTATAACTGAATCACTTTGTTATAAAGCAGAAACTAACACACCATTGTAAAGCAATTATACTCCAATAAAGATGTAAAAAAAAAAGAAAATTTCAGAGACAAAAGTGTGAAATCACAGTCAAAGGAAAAAGATTCTACTTCTCAAGGTTAGTGCACATATGCATAATACTTCTATGAAAAGGTAGTGTAGTACATATTATCTTTAAAATGTTCTTAAAAGAAAGCATTATTTAGGTCAAATTAGTATTGAACAAATTGTAATATAGAAAACTATGTGTTTCAAAACCTCACATTCCACTAAATAACAAAATTAATTTCAGACAGATTGAAAAGTTAAATCAAAAAGATTAAAGAGAACAGGGGCTTCCCTGGTGGCGCAGTGGTTGGTTGGATTAAAGACAACAGGAGCTTCCCAGGTGGCGCCTGCCGATGCAGGGGACACGGGTTCGTGCCCCGGCCCGCGAAGATCCCACGTGCCGCGGAGCAGCTGGGCCCGTGGGCCATGGCCGCTGAGCCTGCACGTCCGGAGCCTGTGCTCCGCAACGGGAGAGGCCACAACAGTGAGAGGCCGTGTACCGCAAAAAAAAAAAAAAAAAAAAAAGATTAAAGAGAACAAATTAATTAAAAGATAGATTAAAAAGAATAAATTAAACCATAAAGAAAAAGAAATGATACATCAGGGGCATGTAATGTACAACATGGTTACTGCAGATAATTCTGTATTGCATATTTGAAAGTTGCTAAGAGACTAAATTTTAAAAGTTCTTATCACAAGAAAAAAAAACTTTAACGATGTACAGTGACAGATTTAATTATTGTGGTGATCATTTCTCAATGTATACAAATATCAAATCATTACATTATACACCCAAAACTAATATGTTAATTATCAAGTATACCGCAATTAAATTTTTTTTTTAACTTTTTAAAAAAGTATAAAATTTAATGAAAATAAAAAGAAATACTCTTCCACTTTGTCACTGCGGAAGCAGCAGAGGCCAAGGAGACACAAGGGGCTGGAAAGAGCCAAGGAGGCAACTAAGTCTGGCAGGATTTTCAGGGTCAGGATGAGGAGACAACAGAGGCCAGTAGTATGGTCAGTGGTAAAGAAACAATAAGGGGCAAGGAGGTGAAAAGGACCATTTTATGTCAGAACCGAAGATGGTCAGAGCCAACTGGCAATGTCAAAGCTTAGAAGGTGATGGTGCATGGGTAAGAATGTGGGTTTCATAAAGTAGAATAAGTAAATATATTAAAAAAAATATTAAAGATAATGGTAGCCAGATTTCTAAATATTGAAGGAAGAAAGTTGTAAAAATAATCAATTTGAGGCTCGACTGACCCATGTGGTTTTGGATTGGGATTGAATTTACTTGTGTGAACTCATGGTTATTAATACAGATAGATCAGTTTAGAGGTATGCATATACATATATATGTATTTGCATTTAAGCTTATATTTCCTAGATCTGTCCAACAAGAATGCCTAGAAGCAATGATACCCAAAGAGCAATAAACACAATAAGCACACCTATCACCCAGATCTTGGTTTCTTAAAACCGTATCTACAGAACAAACCAGGGCTTCTGAGATAAGGAAAATAAAAGATGAACCAAAAATATCCTACACCAGAAAGCAAGGAAGTACAAAAAATTTATGGACGTTTGTCATAAAGACCCAAGACTCATGTGAAGGGGCTCCTATTGGCCAAATCCAGTACAACTTGAACATCAAAATAAATAAGGATACAATTCAGGGGATAGTCTCTACACTAAATCCATGCAGCCACTGTTTTTTCTTTAAGTTTCACCGGCACAAACCACAGCCATTCACTTACGTACTGTCTGTGGCTGTTTTTGCAATACAGTGCAGAGCTGACCACTTATAGTGGAGATCTATGGCTCCCTAAGCCTAAATTTTTACTGCCTGGCCCTTCGCAGAGAAAGTGTACCAACTGTTGATATAATACCAAATTAAACAGGAATCCATGAAATTTACACTGACACTAAGAAATGAACAAATAAATTAGTAAATGGAAGAAAAAAACAACTTCTTTGTTACTGCAGAATTCAAACTAATAAATATCTCAGAAAATGTCGCCATTTGGCAGCCATCACAGTAAAGATCAATTCTGACAAGAGTCAATGAACTAAAGCCAGTGGGCAAAAGTTTGTTGAAGAACAGGATGTTTATATAGTCTCAATGTATTTCTCCACCAGACACTTAAGATTACAGAGGAGAAACTGGAATTTTACAGTAAAGAACCCTGGCAGACACCAAAAGTTAACATCACTAGTAAAATAATAAGACAACTCAACATCATGTGCCTCTTGTAATGATAACATTGAGACAGAATTGTTATGACTTCTGTGTGATTCCTTCTAAAAATAAAAAACCTAAATCATCATGAGCAAATATCAAATAAATGCAGATTAAAGGACATTCTAAAAAATTGTCTGTATTCTTCAAAAATGTCAAGGCCATGGAAGACAAGGAAATACTAAAATAAGTATTCTAATCGAAGAATATTACGGTGACAAGGCAACCAAATGTCACGCATGATCCTCGACTGTGATTCAGAGAAAGAAGAAAGACTTTTTTTTCTAGAAT
The DNA here is from genome assembly GCF_963455315.2 of Globicephala melas. Lineage (NCBI taxonomy): Eukaryota > Metazoa > Chordata > Mammalia > Artiodactyla > Delphinidae > Globicephala > Globicephala melas. The sequence goes on along the minus strand of NC_083331.1, from coordinate 10,956,202 downwards.
GGATATTATTGGTAAAATGGGTTAAATTTGAATGGGAGCTTTTTATGAGATGATAGTATTGTATTAATGTTAATTACCTGATTTTAATGGTTGCTCTTCATTAATTCAAGAGAGTGCCCTTACCTTTTAGGAAATAAATATTAAAGTATTTAGGAGAAATAGGGCATCATACCTATAATTTATTCTCAATTTATTCAGAAAAAAATGCATATGTTTATATACATGTTTATATTTACACAGAAATAAAATGGTAAAATCTAAATGGTAAGATATAAAATATTGGGAAATACGGTGGGGGTATATAAGAATTCTTTGTACAATTCTTGCAACTTTTCTGTAAATTAGAAATTAATTTTTTGAAGCAGAAATAAATATTTGTGAACGTATGATTTGTCTAGAGTAGAGAAAACTCTATCAGAGTGTAATCGTAAAAACTAGGGCTCTGAGTCAGGCAGACATGATTCAAATTTTAGTTCTGTTACTTTGTACCAACTTTCAGTTTCCTAAAATGCAAACTGGGAGTGATATTAGCAATGTTGTTATATATAGATATAGCCCTATGTGTATGTGTAAATATGTATATGTATTTACATATTTACATATATATATATAAATACATTACACGTAAATGATTAAACAAAATTAACATGTAGGGTGCTTAGCATAGATTCTAACTCATGTTAAGTATTCAGTTAATTTTAGGCATTCTTAAGTCTAAAAGCAATGGGAAAAAAACATAAATGACAGAATATAAACCTGAGTGTGGATAACACAATTTTAAAAGCCCATCAGTAAAATGAAAGACAATGTAAGCCAATAAATGAATATTAGAATAGTAAAATGTTATTTTACCCTATCAAAAAGGTTTTTATAAAATGGTAATTGCTATTATGAGTATGCTGAGAAAAAAGCACACTAACATACCACTGGTGAAATTGCAAGCTAGTACAATACTTCTGAAAAAATTCACAATATTTATCAGGATATCCTTTCTCAGTAACTGTAAACAAATCAAAGATGGAGGGGAATAAGTATACACAAAGAAATAGATCACTGCATTATTCATAGGATCAAAACTTTGGAAACATGTAAGTGGTGTATCCTCTTAGATTACTATGTAGATCCAAGAAAAAGAAAAGAAAATCTGAATTCTGTAAAAGAGTTAATATATTTCACATATTTATGCAATAAGAAATAGTGGAAGATCACACACCCAACTTGTAACAGTGATTACTCCTGGGGTTTGGGTTATGAACAATTTTTTTCTTCTATATTATTTTATTTTCTATAATGAGCATGTATTTTTTATATAATTAGGAAAATCGGCAATATTTTTAAAACAACACAATGCACTGAGAATTAAATTAGTTTCTACTTTACTTAGAACAAAGAATGAAGTTTGGGGAAAAAATACAAAGGAAGGCAACAATCTCAAAATGTTTAAACGACTGTATTAGAACACACTGGCCATGAGCAATATCATTCATCTGTTTTTAATATTATGATTATATCACAACAACCATATAGGCTAAAAGGTACAATATTATTTATTTTCACCTGTCTTTATTCCAAAAACTTAATACGGAAGCTATAAGCTTCTTCTTTATCACAAAAAATTCTCAATATACCAGTCTACTACACAAGAAAGACAATAGCTCAGTGTTAATTTCATAACCATGCACATCTGTTCACTATAATAGTACTTAGGATATACACCAATCATAGTACAGACAACGTAGAAGCATTGTACTTACCTAAACCTTTGGGTGCAATGCCACTACTGTCGGCAGGATTAATGACCCAGTAGTAATATTTTAGTGTATGCATTAGCTGTAATACTGTTCCTACTCTGCGTATGGTGGTGTAAATGGTAGCAGTTCCAATAAATTCAGCAGACAAATAAGTGTATAGGGAAAGCTGAACCTAGTACAGAATATTAGCAAAGCATTAAAATAAATTTAAAATGCCTCAAGTGTTTATATTATAAATATACATTCTATTCTAATTTAAACGTAAATCATTAAAGGCCAAGAAAGAACCATTTATTACGAGGTGAAATATAACTATTTATTAAGTGTTATTTATATTATAAAAAGAAAATAATCTGGAATCAACACATTATAATAAAATTTTACTAAAGGTAATCTAATAGTTATTAATAATAAAATAATTTTAAATGATTCAATAATTCCATTGAAATTATCCAATAGGAAGATTAAATTATTTAAAAGGCCAATTAGACTAAAGCCCTGAATCAAAGTACACTGCAGCAGTTCAAAGGAACCGAACCTGACGTCAGCCAGCTGTATCATATTTGGAAAAAAATATATATTGTTGTCATAGATCCTAAAAGTTCATGTAATTTGAAATTTTCTTACCTACTGCCACATTATCAGAATCTAGCATGTAAATATACAGATGACAAGTTTAAACACCATGTTTAAAGAGTGAACAAACTTCAGGTTTGCGTTTTAGCACAATAATTAAAATGACAAACCATAATAAAAATTAGAACTTCAAAGTTATGTGGGAGATTTGAAAATTATAAAATGCAGCTCAAATTCATGAAAATGTCCCTCATTACTGATTTCTACTAGAATATAAGGAGGCTAAATTTAGGTATGCAAAATAATAAAAAAAATTATGTTTATATCTAAAAAAATTATGTATAAATTTCTTTTAAAAAATATTTTTACATATCATGATAAAAACTCTATGCTCACAATACAAGGAATTTTCCAGTCACAATGATGACAATTATCATGATATAGTTAGTTACCTGCTATTTTTTCTTTTCCTAGTCTTAATAATCAGTGTACCAGATTCTCTTTCTTGGAAAGGTATGAATCACATCTAATGACTTCAGAATGCAACCATTACATCAAGCCTAATTTTTTAAATCTTTTTAGTGCTGATTTTCAAGAGTTGTACATTCTGAACGTTATTAATTGCTATTTTTAATTGCTATTCTGAAGACTTGTACATTCTGAACGTTATTAATTGCTATTTTCTCCAATTTTTTACTTTGAAAATTTTCAAACAAAAAAGTTATGTAACTATCATAATAGATTTATCAACTGTTCATATTTTTCCACATCTGCTTTATTTCTCTCTATTATATTATAGATATAGATGTATAAATATATTTTGACTAACGTTTGAAAGGAAGTTGCTGACATTCAGACACTTCACCACTAACTACTTCAATGTAAATCTCCTAAGAATAAGGACCTTCTCCTAAATAGAGCATAATACAATTCCTCCACTCAGTAAATTTAACATTTGTGCAATACTAATATCTAATTTTCAGTTCATATTCAATGTTTTCCTCTTGCCTCGATAATTTCTGACATTGTAAAAAAACCTCCTAATCTATCATCTATTTATTGACATTGTCTCTGAAGATCATTTAACAAAATCTTTAATTTTGATATCATCAAATGCAGTAATTTTCCCCCTAAAAAGAGAGGTTTTGAAGGTCTAACTTAAGAACGTTTGGGCTATCCCCAAACTGCAAAGGTATCTTTCAACGATTTCTCCTATTAGCTTTATAGTTTACCTCTCAAATTTAGGTCTTAAATCTAAGTGGGTTTCACCTTTGTATAGGGTAAGAAGTACAGCTTCAACATTTTTTAAGCAACAATTACTATTATTTAGTTCCAGAACTTTCTCATCACCCCATAAGAAAAAAATTTTTAACTACAGTTTTATTTATTTTAATATTTACATATTTACTGTTTTGATTTCTAATACTACCTAATATAACTGCTTCAAACTGACTGTAAAATAAACTGAAAAATCCAAATGCTTTCTACTGGATAGTTTAGATCCAATAACTGTAATTTACATTTATAATTTATAACATTACACTAAAATAAAATGAATGACATTAAAATGCATACCTTTGCAGGTATATGTATCCAGATGGCTGGGTTGAATAAAATGTGATCACAAAGCTGCTTCAGCAAAGGTGCTCCATGAGATAAACCGTCAAGGTATTTTGCAAAGGATAAAAACTGCTCCAGGACAGCTCTAGTGATATGAACTCTTGATGACTAAAGAAAGAAAGCAGAAATTCAAGCTGAAAATATACAGATATAACTTTTTATACTTTCTTTGCTATTCAAAATTTAATTATATTTAGAAACCTAAGATTTTAAGATAATTCTCTAAATGACAGTTTGTTATTTGTGGCCCATTCTAGGACAACTATAGATAAATAATAGCTCAGTTGAACAATGCCACTCTCAACTCAAGCTAAAGAAATAAAATAAGTTATGGATAAGAATGGTTTCATTCCATTTGTTTAGAAATTGACTAACAAGAAAAGATCTTAGAAAATTAAAATGGAGTAGAATTACTATCATGATAATACACACACACACACACACACACAGACACACACACACACAGACATTGGGAAAGAGAAGTGCTTTCACTAGCTCCAAACAAAGTGAAAATAAATTGAGCCTACCATTCCAATGAATCATTTCTTCCAAAAGATAAAAATGAGTTGCACATTGACAAATGCAATGCATCCTGCTTAACATAAAACATTCCCAACCTTTCAAATCCATAGTACCTGAAAAAGAGGATCTCACTTCCCTGGAAATACTGTCCTCCTTTGCCTTTCATGACCCTCAGACTCTTCAGTGTCTTTTGCTTAAAAGATGGAAACTGCTGAAGATTATTTCTTTGGTCTTCTCTTCATAAATACACTCTTCCTAGATGATATTTTATGCTTCCACGGCTTAATATTACATTATCTCTAGGCTGAGTACTCTCATCTAGAATTTTCAAGTGTCATCACAGTATGTAACCTATCACCAATGGTATTTAGATAAACAACAAACCTTCCAAAATTCAAACCAAACCTTCAAGCTGCACTGTCCAATACAGTAGCCACTAGCCATAGGTGTCTACTGAGCCTTTGACATGTGGCTAGACCTAAGTGACAGGTGCTGTAAGTATGTATGCACTGGATTTTGAAGATTTCGAATGAAAAAACAATGCAAAATAACTATTATTTTTGTTGTTGCTGTTGAGTCTATGTTGCAGTGATAATATTTTGGATATACTAGTTTAAAAAATATATATTATTAAAATTAATTTCACCTGTTGCTTCTTACCAGAAAATTTTAAATAGCATATGAGGCTTGCATTATATTTTAATTGGACATGTTACAGTAGAGTATAATCTCAGATGAAAATATTACAGAGAAAATGCTCTTCATAAAAACTAGTAATTCAAACTCAAATATCAAAAAATATATCTTCCTATGCAAATCGTTTTTTTTCGTCGCTATGATACTTTTTATAGTATCACCATTCTCCCTAAAGTAAAGAATCCCCTACACTCAACCCTAAAGCACAGGTCACATCAAATCTTTATCTCTATGACCCACTGATTGAATCCAAATATCAGTATAGGATAATTAAGGTCTAAAAGCGACTAAATTCTCTTACCAATTTTACTTCCCATATGATTTGCTTACATTCATCACGCTCTTAAAAAGGGCAACTCAATAAATTTGACCTAAACATGCCATGCATTTTTTCATACTTCTACATAAGGAGTAACAAACTCAAATGACGACAATATGCAGGAATTTAACAATAATGTGTGAATTAGAATAGGAGACAATAAAGAGTAGTGAGGACTGCTTAAGGTACCTAAACAAAATAAAATTAAAAAACTTTTCACTGAGTCAAACAAAGTATTTCTTTGGGCCAATTTCTCAAGCATGCCAGACTGCTTCACCTGCTTTCTCTATCATGCTACTACTTTAACTTGTAAAACCCTTGCATCCATTGCATTTCCCTTAAAGGTACAGCTCAATGCTTTTCATTTAGCCATTCAGAAAATATGCATGTTGAGCATTTATTGTTTGCCAGGTACTCTCCTTGGCACTGTGGAAAGAGTAGTTAAGAAAACTGAAAAAAAAAAAAAAAAAAAAAAAACTGCCCACATAGACTTACATTCTAAGAGAAGACAAGGACATACAATAAATAAACTAAAAAGGTAAAATATGTAACATGTTAAATATAACAAGTGTATGAAAAGAACATGAAGTGAATAGAAAATTTGTAGAAGGGAGGTTAAAAGAGGTTTTACTGAGAAGGTGGCATTTAAACTAGTTTGAATAAGGCTCGCAGTGATTTTGTATTAGTAGGCTATGTGTTTGACAAAACACCAGCAGTGAGTAGATCAGCAATAGTCCAACAAAATTCAAACCAAGCCTTACAGCATAATTTTACATGAAAATTTCATAAGATGGAGGAAATGATCCTAACAAATAACTGTTATTACAAGGTGGGAGGAAGACAAAGACAAATAAATATTTGAGTTAAAATAAAGCAGATTGGTCACTCATTTTAAAAGAACTTTAATAAAAAATAATACTGCTTTTAAATTCTAAAATATTTTATTTTATTCATGTTTAGGGGAATAAAATGAAGAGCAATGGTTATTTAAAGCTTCAGCCATCTCCTTCACTGGTTATAATTTCACATAGCTTATCTTATACATTTTATTTTTATTCAGTAATAATGATTTCAAGAATATTATCTGATACAGTCTACTTTTATGCCTAAAACCCTGAAATAGAACAGTTAGAACCTGTTCCTAAATAGTCTTAGCGATCAGATTTTGGCCTATAAAACTGTCATGTGTTTATAAAAACACTAAAGTGATATAAAATCAGATTGACCACTATGAACATAATCATTTGAGGAACTAATTCATAATCTGGAAACCAGTTTTAACTTTCTCCATGTTATTAAAAGATATGCTAGAAGCATCACATGAGGCCTTCCATATTACTAAAATAAAATGTCAATTTATTTTTCATAGCAATTAATGCTGTTGTGTAGCAGTTTTTCATTATAAAATTGATCTTCAGGGAACATTTTTCTAAAATGTATTTTTTTATTAGCCCACTCAAAATTCTACCAGGCATAAAATGAATGTTCTCTTCAATAGCATGTTACCTTTACCTATAAGTACGTAGTACTTATTCCTTCTGCTTTGTGTAACTGTTATTCACATATCTTTCTTTCCTTATATAAAAAAGGATACTATCTTATTCATCTTTTATCCATCTGGTATCTGCCATAATTCCTCAGTAAATGTTTAACTGAATTCATGTCAAATTCAAGAATAAATTAAGAACAGAACAGATAAGATATAACACAGATTAGAAGAGGGTGGAGGAAGGACATTCAATTTTGTTTTAATGTGTTTACTTTGATTGATTTTTTGAAAATATTTGTTTATTTTGAGATTTGCTTTCATTTTCTCAAGCAAAGCCATTTTAAAAAGAGATACACTTGGATAATTTATAGTTATAAATCTGTAGAATGCAAGCTCTGGAATTTAAACTATATGACATGACTTTTGTATGGTAACCGAATACATAATTTGCAACAAGTACTATATGAGGGGTGACTAAACATATTTGGAAGCATAATCTGAGAAGCTAGAAAAAACAATTATATTATAACATCTACTCCTGAAGTAATTAAACCGAATAGGAGCAATGGATGTTACAGAGAGAAATTGCTACTCAGTAAAGAGAGGTCTTTCCCACACTTAGAGCAGACCACAACAGAATGGATTGCCATAAATGTTCATTTTTATTACAGAAAACATTATATATATATATATACATATATATGTATATATATATATATATAATATGCATTATATATTAAGCAAATTGTGGGAAATTATGTCAATTAGTTAGAGGTATATCATAAAGTAGTATCCGTTTTGCTCCTCCCAGGACACCAAGATTGAGCTCCAAATAGCCTAATCCAATGTGAATCACTTGTGTGTGTGTGTTGTTGTTGTTTGGCAGGGGCAGACAATGATTAGTTCAGATATGGAGCATAAAAATTTTTATGATAATATTAGGTTCAAAGTAGACCAAGACCTAAGCTGACCAGTCAAATTGGAGGGAAGGATCTTGGTTCAGTAACTGGGAGAAAGGAGCTCTCTCTCTCTCCACCCGGATGTGAAGGCTTATAGCACCAAGTCGGCCTGGCAACCTTGTATGACCACAAAGAATAACAGCTATAGCATAAAATCATGACTATAGGTAGCAGAACAGACATATAGAAAAAACCCGGGTCTCTGATGACATAATTGAGACTGAGACAACAAACCCTGAAGTCCAACTTACTGGGTATGTTTGGCTGGCCGCACTGATCCACTTTCCAACCTTCCCTATCCTATTTCTGTGCTTGGGATGCTCCCTTGTCTGTTGGCTTCCAGCTGGGTTTGACTAGTTAGAGACTCCAGCAGGAAATTAAAGGATAGAAAGAAAATGAAGTTTGGGGCATTCATCTCCTTGGCTTCACCCCTTCAGGTGAGTATACTATATTCCTCTCTATATTTCTTTATCAAAGACCACACTCTAATCAGGTACACTTCTCCTATAGTTACAGTAACTTTCTATTTGAGTTATGCTAAACACTCATTCCTCTCATCTCTTCAAACTTTGCTGACTTCCCTTAACAATGCTCACAACTTGTGAAGAGCCTTGCATTAAACTCCTCTCAGTAACCAAGTTTGAGCATGACATCTGCTTCCTACCAGGACTATGAATGATAAGCCATCTATCACTAGATTTCCAGTTACATTAGCAAGCCTATTTTCTTAATGTTTAAGCTATTTGAATCAATTTTTTATTAACCGCAACAAAAACTACTGAATGCACCAAATTACCTCTAAGTTTTCTTCAAATTTATATTTTGGCAACATAAAACAAAACAAAAATACCTTATAAGTTTTTTCGTGAAACAGTCTAAACATGATGAATAAGATGGCCTCTCATTAGACTACCTTCTTTGATAACTAATTTATATCTTCCAAGACAAGGAGATAAAGCTAAGTGACAGTTAACCATTAACTTGTTATTAGTTGATGATAAAATAAAAATGGAATCTTATTATCTATACTACTCACCTGACAGATGATTATTTAAAAATTAAACGGGTGAACATTAATCTAAGAAAAATGAAAAAGGTATTCTTTTATGTAATAACTATGTAAGTCCTTTTTATTTATTTAATTCAATTCAACAAATATTTATTGAAGCAGGCACACTTTTAGGTAGAAGATACAGCAATAAGGTAAGAAAAAAATGTCCCTGCTTTCATGAAGCTGAGGCCTACATTCTAGTGGAAGGAGGCAGAAAATAAGTTAAAAAAAATGTCAGACTGATGCCATAAAAAAATGAGCAGAGTAGGGAAACAGTCATTGATGGTTATCAAAGGAGTATTATTCTACTTAGAGTGATCAAGGAAGACTTCTCTGATAAGGTGTCATAAGCAAAATCCTCAATGAAGTGTAGAATCAACCCATGTGGATACCTACAAAAAGAATTACCAAAGCAATGTGAAAAGAAAATGCACAAGAACTGAAAAGAGCACATGCTTACTATTTTAGTTTTTAAGGGAAAGGTCTGCAAAGAGGCCTTAGGATGGTCAGTGTGGCTGCAACAGAGAAAGAAAGAATGAGAATGGTAAGGGATGATGTCAGAGGTAAGAGACATAAATGTACTTTGAGAAGGATGGACTAGTAAGATCTGGCACATTTTCAAAGGACTAGTCTGACTGCAAGCAAAAAATGGACTGTGAGTAACTAACTAGTGGTGAAAGATGATGATGGTTTGAATAAAGATGGTATCAATGGGCATAGAAAGGAGTAGAGTACTAAGTAGGAACTAGTCATTGATTCTGGATATGTTTTGATACTAAGACAACATAATTTGCTGCCAGTATGAATTTGCTGCATGAAAAAGAAGAGTCAAAAAGAATGAACATTTTTGGTCTGAACTACTTGTTGAATGGTAATGCTAGTAACTAAGACAGAGAAGAGTAAAGGACGAAGGGAAAGGAAAGTCAAAAGTAACAGTTTGGATAATTTAGATCTGTGAAGCTTAATAAACATCCAAATGGAACTGAATTCAAAGGAGAGGTTGTAGTTGGATATACACATTTGAGAATAATGAGTATTTGCAGAATAAGGAAAACTAAGGGAATAGTAAGCTTAATTAAAAGTGCAAACGGAAAAGTGAAAAGGTTTCCAGGATTAAGCACCAGGACACCACAGTCTTTAGAATTTTAGGAAGAAGAGGAGGAACTACTAGGAGAGAATTAAAGGAGGCCAAGGAGGTAGGAAGAAAGAAAAGAAAGAATGCTGTCACAAAATACAATTAAAGAAAGCATTTCAAGAAGGAAAGAATGTTATACTAAAATGTTGCTAAGTCAAATAAGATGAAGACTTGAGAATCATAAGATTTAAGAATATGAAGGCTATTAGTGACATTGATATAAGCCTTTTTTTTTTTTTTTTTTTCGCAGTACGCGGGCCTCTCACTGTTGTGGCCTCTCCCGTCGTTGCGGAGCACAGGCTCCGGATGCGCAGGCTCAGCGGCCATGGCTCACAGGCCCAGCCGCTCCGCGGCATGTAGGATCTTCCCGGACCGGGGCACAAACCCGTCTCCCCTGCATCGGCAGGCGGACTCTCAACCACTGCGCCACCAGGGACGCCCGATATAAGCCATTTTAAGAGAAGCATAAGGACTAGAATGGGAATGGATCTAAGACTACACAGGATTCCAGAAATAAAGAATATTTTATTTTGAAAATCAGCTAATGTAACTCACTAAACTAAGAAAAAGATGTAGAAACATAATAATTATCTCAAATAATGCATAAAAAGCATTTGATGATTAAGAGTGTGAAAAGGCAAGTCACAGAGGAAGAGACATTTGTGATACATATCCAATAAGGACTCATATCCAGGATATATACAGAATTCCCATGAATCAATAAGAAAATGATGGACAACCCAAATGAAAAAGGGTAAATACTCTGAACAGGTATTTAGCAAAAGAGCACAACCAAAAGGAAGATAAATATATGAAAATGCTCAACTTAATTTGTCAACAGTGAAATGCAAATTAAGTCATAAAGTGATCCACAGAATGGAAGACTATCTTTACAAATCTTACATCTAATAAAGGTTTAGCATATAGACTAAAAATCTCCTACAACTCAATAATAAAAAGAAATACCATAGTTTTTTAAAATGGTCTTTGTAATAAACATTTCTCAAAAAAGTATACAAATAGCCAATAAGTACATGAAAAGATGCTCAACGTCATTAGACATCACAGAAATGCAAATACAAAAATGATAAACCATTTCACACTCACTAGGGATGGCTAGAATTTAAAAACAAAACAGATAATAACAGTGTTTCCAAGGCTGTGAAAAGATTGGAAATTTCATACACTGCTGATGGGAATGTAAAATGATGGAAACCTTATTATTATTTTAATGTTCTTTTTATTTGATTTGAAGACTTTTCACAATATTTCTAACTTTAAGCTAAGTTTTAAGTGTAAAAGAATTCTCACTTTAAAATTATGCTAATAAACCCTCAGTAAATCGATGAAAAGTATATTCAAGAGGTAGTTCCTGACAGCAATCTTGTCACAAAGATGGCTGACAGCAGTGTCACAAAGGTATTTCATAATATGTAATTCACGTAAAATATACTATAACATAAATCTTCTAAAAAATTTGTAATACTCTAGATATAGGAAAATAGTTTTCCATGATTAAAAATATAAACCAAATAGCCTTAATGAAAATCTTAATAATGTAACTGAAAAAATTATAATGTAACTGAAAAAAAAATGCTGCCTATGATCGATCTACTTAATCTATCATTCCACGATCAACAATATTTCAAGAAAGAAAAGTACTTTTTCAAAGAAAAGACAGAAGGATTTCAAATGCAGATCAATCTGAAGTTAAAAAATTATTTCCAGGGGACTTCCCTGGTGGTCCAGTGGTAAAGAATCCGCCTTCCAATGCAGGGGACGCAGGTTCGATCCCTGGCTGGGGAACTAAGATCCCACATGCTGCAGGGCACCTAAGCCTTCGCGCCACAGCTACTGAGTTCGTGTGCCACAACTAGAGAGAAACCCGAGCACCGCAACAAAGATCCCGCGTGCCACAACTCAGACCTGATGCAGCCAAGAAAATAAATAAATAGTTTAAAAAAAAAAAAATTATTTCCAAAAGTCCTCTAAATTTTATTTCCCAAGAGAAAAATAAGTTTATTCCTCTTAGTAGAGGTCTCACCTCTATTATTTCTCAAATAGTTCCATTTACAGAGCAGCTGAATGTCATATGAATGTTAATGTTTAACTGAGAAGGAGAGATTTGGGAGCACTAGTGATGGTGATAGCTATTTCTTAAGGAGAAAAATAATACTTTTATTTGTGAAATACCACCTTACTTTTTGAAGGAAATCACATGATATAACCGAACTCTTGTGAGACCATAATCAGAAACTCAGCACCCATTACCATAATAGTACAGTTGTGACTAAAGCAAAGAAGGTCATTAAAAAAACAGGGCATAAATGACACAGATAGGAAAATCAAAGCCATCCAATTTGTACTGTTTACACTGTGTACTGATCAGAAAAAAACACTACTTTAAACATTCAAATATATTAAAAGCAGGGACAAAGCAAAAACTAATGTTTCTGTTGCTATCAAATATAGAATTTTTTTACCTTATAATTGAAAAATAAAGCAAAACAAAAAATTAAATCCATTGAAACTAAAATTGATAAAATTTGTAAGAAACTTAGTTTGAATATAAATATAGCAAAGAAATTAGAAAAAATAATTAAGAGAAAATACTTCTAATTTGAATAAAAGTAGATAAAATAATTTTTCTTTAGTTTCTACTTTTATTCAAAATTTCTTAATTATATAGATTTCTAACACCCAATTTAATTTAATGTCTACACATACATCTAAGTACATAATATAAAAATGTTTGTGAATTAACCAAAAACATGGCCTCTGCAGTCAATGGAAAGGGAAACTATAGAAAAAAAATATAGTTAGTGATCGTCAGTGGTCCATCTGTGAAGGCTACACAATAAAACCATCAATACATTTCACTTACCTTTTCAAGTAAGTAGCCAATGACTAAAAAGCCTTTTCCACCCAGCATCTGTTCTTGCATGGCTACTGAACTTTTAAGTAGTTCAACCAGGAATGCCAAAAGAGTAGCACTGCATGTAAAGTACAGATAATTCCATTACGTAATCATCAAATATTGATCATAAACACAGCGTTCCATTTCAGTACTTTATTATTCCGAAAGGTAACAATCATATTCAAATTTAATCTCTACTTTGCTGACTATTATGCAAGAATATTTCTCACAAGAATGAAAAAACTGGTTTTATCTCCTTAAAATTAAACATTATATAGAAACATAACTGTGGAGTTTTTCTGTATTCCGAGGTAAAATATCAAAGTCTATCGTTACACATATATATTCCCTGCTTGAAGTAAATCTAACATAAGAAACACACCCACAAATATTGCACTTCTCCATAATAAAGACTTTATCACAATATTCTTCTGAAGAACATGCTTAGAGAATTTAAAATATGTTCACAATATTGCTTTGGAAGAATACACCTATTTTCTAAAATAAACTTTTCATTTAGACCTGTTTTTAAAAACAACTTATATATATGTATTTAAATATGCAACATGTTACTTATGTCCGTATATGCCCTCAGGAAAGTTTATGAGAGCAAAGAAAATAAGATGATTTATGTCATATTGAAATAAAAAGTGGCAATCGATTACACAATGTATACATAAAAACACAAAGATATATTCCAGACAAACATAAAGCACTTGATATGTCTGTGGAATGAAGGAAGAGACAAAAGAAAAATAAATTATTGCATTACATTAAGCTTTGATAATGTATTACTTCACAAAATTATATGAACAATTTTCAATCAGCAGCATCGATACATGATAGCATTCCTAACTAAGAAACTATATACCCTTCATTATATATGCTTACTGTAGTTTATAACAATAAATGACTCTAAGCCAGACTTTATCAGCATTAAAATAATATCCATTTACACTGCTTTATAAATGTACCCCAAATTGTCTATTTACATTCACACAAATTTCTAAATATATTTTAAATGCACAAATACTCATTTCTACATGAAATTAAGAAAATTTGGTAATGAGGAAAACTTGAAAATTGTTAAGGCTCAAAAGGAATCTAAAGTTACTCTGTTTTCTAAAGTTACTCTAGCTCTTCAGGTTTCTATAGGATTGACAACACATTTACCTGATAATGCGGCTATTCTTGTACAAATCAGAAATATTCTCATAAAAAGAACCAACAGCAAAATTAACATCATTCTTATCGCTATAAAATTGATAGTTTAATGGATTACATGATATCAGCTAGAAAAATATAGTATATATGTAAATAAACTACTTCGTTACAAGAAATTAAAATTCAATTACATTAACTAGTCCTGTATCTTTAAGCCACAAAAAAGAAAACAGTAAACTAGTATTGCAAATCAATGATATTCTTTTACTTTGTCCTAAAGTCAAAGGTGGATATTTACAAGAAAAACACAACTACCAAAGAATCCCTTGAGATTTTTTTTTTAATGTTTCTGTAAAGAACAGCTATTAAGCAATCTAATCCAATTTACATGAATTGTATCAATAGTCAAAGCCACTTCACAAATAACTGCTTAAGCACTGATATACATAATACATCTGCCTAAGTGTTTGAAAAGAATAAAGAAAACTATTGCATAGAGATTACACAATTTCCTAATCTATTCATGGAATTCTTACCTACACCTGAGTTAGTGATTTAGGGGGAAAGATGACTAAGACTCCTAAACATTAGCACTGCCAAAAAGAAAGACTAGAAATGCCTCACTATGGTTCCTATGGTCCATGAAAAAATGCAAAAAAGTATCTTACAATAGATCACCCTTCTATATAGAACCATACAAAATTACAAAGATGCCATGGATTTTCTTATTCTTTTATGTCAGAAGGACTACTCTTTCTCAAACATCTAATGAATTAGTAACTCAGACTTCTAAACACAGTGGAGTTCCATTACAAAATCAGAAATATTAATTTTATTATTCCAAAATATTAACACAAGACTACCCATATGTTAATTTCACTTCAATTTTAACTATGACAACAATTGAAAAGTCAAATGCATTCACCAACAAAAGTATTTTTAATTTATACCTAAAACCCAATGCAATAGCAATACTACATCTTTTGAAAAAATCTTTAAAATAGGTATATTTGACATGGTGGACTTAATAGTAAATAGATGGCCATCTTCGAAGAGGTACATTTTCAAACATAATTTAACAAACTTACCAGTAACTAAAATGCATCGGATTGCTTCAGGGCTCACAATTAACTTGCAAAATTCTGTGTACTGCCATACAAAATTTCTCTCCATTCTTGCCTATTTCCAACTCCCCTAGATACAAAGGCAAATATAAAGGATACTTCAGCCCATTCCTATATCTCCTACATACCACTTCCTGTCTAGACACATCAGTTCATCTGTAGAGGATCTAAATATACAGGATAAACCAAAAAGCAAGGATCTGTGTCAGCCAAAACTAGTATACACAACACAGAACATTCTTTTGAAAAGTATAGCAATACCCAGAAACAGATTTTCACAGGAATATTTTACTTGATAGGCAAAAAGTAAACTGGTTTTTACCTCATAAAGTCAAATTGCTAAACTTTTCAATAGACAGTACTATAATGTATGTTCTGTAAGTAACAATTCTACTTCAGGAATGGTTAAGGGTTTTTAATTCTGTCTCCTTTTAAGGAAAATGACACTAATAAACTATAGGGTTATTTCTTCAAAATAATTACCATCTTCCAATTCTTTAATGAGCTTTAATTAAATTAGGAAAAATTTATTGCAAATATCACACTAGTAAAGGGCTATACCTTAAGAAAAATGAAGGAAATAATACAACAATACCTCTAACGACTTAGCATATTAATAATCTCTCCAGAGCTTTCTGGTCCACATTATTAAAGAATTACCACAATATTCTTGGCCCACAAATAACGGATAATATTTAACAACTACGTATAAACATGACTCATTTTTGTTCCTAATGAAAAAAATACGTACTACCTTTAGGAGCCATTAAAATTTATGTAAATATAGATTTTGACTTGATTTTAATATAACTTTATCCATTTCAACTTGTCCTTTATTTTTTAAAAATAACTGATGTAGATAACTCATGTAATATTATCCCAAAACTTGTATTATCTTTGAGGAATTTTATTAAAGATGCAATATATCATAAAGATAGACTTAATTTATAACTGAAATTATTAAGATTTAATATATAACCCAAGTTCAGTTCAAAGGCAGTTCTTAGGGTACAGGAAAGTGGCTTTTCAATTTGCTTTGTACGGAAACAAAGCACCTCAGCTAGATGGGCTGTTTAAATATATTAAGAAGAATGGAATTAATAATGTAAAAATTAAAGATTCCCCCTGAAATTCAACAACTCATCCACTTACATAAGGGTGTTTTTAATCTCTTAAGAAACACTACAGGCAAAATAATTGTCAGAATAAATTCAGAAGTAGATTAAGTTCCAATAAGATTTAAGGTACCAGTAATGGGGGAAATTCTTTTGACTTTTTCATAAGGTTTCATCTCTTATGTAGCCTAATTTAGTACTGAGAAACATTGAAATCTTGCAAAAGATGAATACATATATAAAATATCTAATATAGTTTCTATGCTATTTCTTTCACTACAAAACTCTTCCAAGATGAGAGTGATCATAGCAGGAATAAAACTGTAAAAGAAATCAACTCAAGTCCACACCCAAGAAAATTTCACACTCAACACAATTAATTTCCAGTGACACAAAAAATGCCCACAATAAGTTAGAAGAGTTAAATTCCTTCATAGTTCAAAATTAGAAAGTTCTAAACCAAAAGCTTCTAACTCCATGTACCTTTAGCAGTCACTTTTAGATCATGTATTCCTGAAGATGCTATCTCAAAAGACCACTGCCTAACTGCCTACCTAGGCAATAAACCCTGACACACAAACTGTCACATTCATCAATTCAAACATCAAGTGGAGATACATGCCAAAATAAGTAAAATACATTTATCTGCAGAGTCAAATAAGGAAAACAGTGAAATGCAGTACAGTAAAATGTGAGGACAGATGAAATACACTGGGTAGCACATGAAATCACTAAGCCTCCCTTAGCCATGAAATCTCTCCTCAGCAACTTCTCCCTTTTCTTTCAGCCTCATAAGGAGGCAGACAGCCTCATGACTGTCATAGCTATCTAAGAACATTCTTTAAAGGCTCTATTAAAAGTTAGTCAGGCTATCACAGTTTTTTACCTTCCTTTGTCTGGTAACAGATTTTAATTTTATGTTTCATCAGCCTATTTTATTTCTGACAAAATATATTATAGCAAAAAAAATAGACATTTGTAAAACTGTAACTGTAATGTGTCAAAAGTTGTCTTATGAAGGAAACAAAATTTTAAAATGTGTACAGGTAGAGGAACTCCAAACCTCTTATGACATCATTATGTGTTAGCCTATAGCATTTACCAGTATTTACATAGTTTGACAACCAAATAGCCTTTTGATCATCTCTATTCATAATTCTCTATCAATAACCTATAGATATTTATTATAACGCTCCACTGTAAAAGAGATAACTCTTAAAGCCTACTCATTTTTAATTTAATTCCAGCCAACAAACAATCACAATGCTCTAAGTGTCCTAGCACCTTTATGAGAGCTTTCTGGACATGTTTCTAGTGGCAGCACCACTATCGTGTATAATCCATGGATACATGAATGATGTAGAAATTTAATGATGTAACTCTCTAATACCTAATAAGTTCAAATCTTCAAAGGAAAAACAGAGATAGGTTATAATGACAAATAGGTGATCTTAACTATATATGCATACTCTAATGTCCTTCACGATCAAAACATGCACAGCAGGGAAGCCAAATAGTCCCTTCTCCTGGTGTTGGGTCTACTTTCAGCCAAGCCTCAGATAAAAGCGGGATTAAAAATACACCCTAGAAGTGCTGAAATTACCAAAAAAAAAAAAATGAAATAAATATTAAAACAGCTAGCTACACAAAAAGATGAAATAATTATTTGATACTTAGGCTTCATATACATCCAGGAATTCTCTATCCTTTTCATAATTAATTTCATTTTTAAAATGATCATGTAGTAAAACCAACTACTTTACTTCTTTTCTTTGTGTGTGTTTGTGTGTGTATGTAATTCTGAGAATGTTAGACGTATAGATTTGTATAACCCTACCACAATCAAGGTAAGATGTGTTCCATCACACACAAAAAACTCATTTATCCTATCCCTTTATACCCTTGCAGTCACATTCTCTCAACAGCCAAAACAACCTTGGGTAACTACTTATCTCTTATATGGATATAGTTTTGACTTTTCAAGAATGTCATATAGATAGTCATACAGTATGTAATCTTCTTAATATGTTCTTCTTGACTGCAACATATCGTCTCTTGAGATTCATCTAAGTAGTTGCATACATCAAGGTTTTTTTTTCTTTTAATTGATGAATAGTATTCCCTTGAATAAACAGACTACCTAATGGGTACATGTGAGCTGTATCTAGTTTACAGCAATTATGAATAGGACTACTGTAAACATTCACATAAAGGTTTTTGTGTGGACAGTTTTCATTCATTTCTCACAAATACAAATCCAGGAGTAGAAAGGCTGAATTATGTGGTAAGTATATGTTTAACTTCATAACAAACTGCCAAACTGACAGAATGGCTGTGCCATTTGCCAGTCCCACCAGTAACAGGCTCCAGTTGCTCCTCATCCTTACCAGCACTTGGCATCATGAGTATATTTTTTTAATTTTGGCCTTTCTACTAACTGTGTAGTTACATCTCATAGTGTTTTAAATAAATTGGTTAATGATGTTGAACATCTTTTCATGTGCAATTTTGACATCCTTATGCCTTCTCTGGTGAAGTATCTGCTCAAGTCTTTTTCCCATTTTTTAAAATTGGATTTCATGCTTTCTTACTACTAGTGTTTGAGAGTTTTAAATGTAGTCTTGATATAAGTCCTTCATCAAATTGATTTTCTATCATCTTCCTCCAATCTGTAAAATGTCTTTTCATTGTTTCTTTTGCAGAGTAAAAGGTTAAATTTAACTTTGATGAAGCCAATGTCAAATTTATCAATTTTTTCGTTGTATGCATCACACTTTTAAGGTCATGTCTAAAATGCCTTTGCATAGCCTAGGTTGCAGAGATTTTCTCCTATGTTTTCTTCTAAAAGTTCTGTAGTTTTATATCTTACCTTTACAGCTGATATTTGAGTTAATTTTTAATGAGGTTGCGGTTGAGGTTCATTTTAGCATACAACTATCCTTCTTCCCTTACACTGCTTTTGCACCTTTGACAAAAATCAAACAAACAAAAGTAGAAGTACCTACTTTAATTTTGGACAAGACTTCAAAGCAAAGAAAGTATCAGAGATTAAGAACAGCATTACACAATGATAAAGGAGTCAATTTTCCAAGAAGATACCAATATCTAAAGCGCATTTACCTAACAACAGAACATAAAATTATGTAAAGCAAAAACTGCTACAACAGTAAGGAGATATAGATGAAATCACTATCATAGTTGGAGATTTCAACATCCCTCTCTCAGAAATGGACAACTACAGGGGTTAGAAAATCTGTTAGGACATAGTTGAACTCAACAACACCAACAAACAGCTGGAGGTAACTGGCATCTATACACTACTTCACTCAACCACATTAGAATAAACGTTCTTCTCAAGCTTGCATAGACCATTCACTAAGCTAGACAACATTCTGGGCCATAAACCATATCTAACAAATTTAAAGTAGTGGAAATCACACAATGTCTACTCTCAGATCACAATGGAATTAGCTAGAAATCAGTAACAGAAAGACAACTGGAAAAATCCCACAATATGAACATTAAACGGTGCACTTCTAAATAACACATGGGTCAAAGAAGAAATCTCAAGAGATATTAAAAATATTTTTGAATAAAATGAAAATGAAAATACAACTGATCAAAATCTGTGGAATAGGGGCTTCCCTGGTGGCGCAGTGGTTGAGAGTCCGCCTGCCGATGCAGGGGATGCAGGTTCGAGCCCCGGTCCGGGAAGATCCCACGTACAGCAGAGTGGCTGGGCCCGTGAGCCACGGCCGCTAAGCCTGTGCGTCTGGAGCCTGTGCTCCGTAGTGGGAGAGGCCACAACAGTGAGAGGCCCGCATATTGCAAAAAAAAAAAAATCTGTGGAATAAAATGAAATCAGTGATTACTGGGAAATTTAGAGCATTCAATGTTGTGATACTGTGATTTATAATAAGAAATGTGCATTTGTTCTTGGTCCCCATTTTTGGCACAGCGGTCTGGCAGAGCTAGCTCCCTTGAAATTTCCTAAGGGATGGCAGTAATAAAAACTGTCTTCTGTCCTGTTAATGAAGTGACTTTTGGAACTCGCTTAAGGATGAGAGCCAGTTGCCAACACAGCCAACCATATAATTAGAGGGTTGGAACTTTCAGTCCAGCCCACCTACCACCCACCTACCTCCAGGGAGAGAGGGGAGAAGGGCTGGAGATTGAGTTCAATCACCTACGGTCATTGATTTAATCAGTCATGTGTATGTAATGACGCCACCATCAAAAAAAAAAAAAAAAACACAGGGCTGGGAGAGCTTCCCAGTCTGTGAATATATGGAGGTACTAGAAGGGTGGCATACCTGCAGAGGGAATGGAAGCTCCATGCCCTCTCCCCATACCTTGCCCTATGCATCTCTTCTATTTGGATATTCATCTGTATCCTTCATCATCCTTTTATAATAAACTAGTAATCCAGTAAGTAAAATGTTTCCCTAAGCTCTGTGAGCCACTCTAGCAAAGTAACTGAACCCAAGAGGGTGGCGGGAACCTCTGGTTTATATCCAGTCAGTCAGAAGTACGAGTAACGACCTGGACTTGCAACTATCACCTGAAGTCCAAGGAGGAGGTTACTGGAACCTACCATCTACAGTCAGTTGTTCAGAAGCACAGGTGATAACCTAGACTTACAACTGGCATCTAAAGTGAAGAGGGCCAGTCTTGTGAGACTGAGCCCTTAACCTGTGGAATCTGATGCTATGTCAGATTTGAGCATCAGAATTGAGTTAAATGATAGGATACCCAGCTGGTGTCACAGAGAATCTTTGGTGGTATGGGGGGAAAACCATGCCTCCACATATTGGAATTGGATGCTCAGACCTCTATAATGAAAATATATATATATATATATATATATATATAAAATCTAACAGTCATGAATCTAAATTTTCACCTTAGGAAACTAGAAAAAGAAAGAGTAAATGCCATCTAAAGTAACCAGCAAGAAGAAATAATGAGAACCAGAGTATAAATCAAAGAAACAGAAAACAGGAAATCAATAGAAAAAGTCAATGAAAACAAAAGCTGGCTCTTTAAAAAGATTAATAAAATTATAAGCCTCTAGGCCAGACTAACAAAGAAAAAAAGGGAGAAGACGGAAATACTAATATTAGAATTGAAAGAAGAGACATAACTCCATATCCCGTGGAAATTAAAAGAATAATAAAGGACACTGTGAGCAATTCTATGGCCACAGGTTTGGGAACCTAGATGAAAAGAAACATTCCTTGAAAGACATCGCCTGCCAAAAGTCACACAAGAAGAAATAGACATTTTGAATATACCTACACCTATTAAAGGAATTGAATCAATAATTAATAGGCAGAAATCACCAGGCCCAGACGGATTCACTGGTGAATTCTACCAAACACTTACGGAATAAATTATACCAATTCTCTACATCTCTTTCAGAGGATAGAAGCAGAGGAACTACTTTCCTAACTCATTCTATGAAGACAGCATCACTCATACCAAAACTAGACAAAGACATAATAAGTAAAGAAGACTACAGACCAATATCTCCCATGAACAGACATGTGAAAATCCTCAACAAAACATGGGCAAATTGAATCCAAACAAGATGAAAGAATTATACTCCACAACCAAATGGGATTTATCCAAAGTATGCAAGGCTGGCTCAAGACAGCAATAGGTTAAAAAAGAAACATCACTTTCACATCTACAGATGAAGAAAAAGCATTTGACACAATCCGACAGCCACCCATGATAAAAACTCTCGGGAAACTAGGAATAAATGGGAATTTTCTCAACTTGATAAAGACTATCTATAAAAAACCTACAGCTAACGTCATACTTAATGATGAAAAACTCAAAGTTTTCCCACTAAGATCAGATACAAAGCAAGGATGTCCCCTCTCACCACTCCTTTTCAACATGACACTGAAAGTCCTTGCTAATGTGATAAAATATATACAGGTTGGGAAAGAAGACATAATACTGTCTTTGGTTACAAACAGCGTGACTGTCTGTGTAGAAAATCTGAAATAACTGACAAGAAACTAATAATCTATTACTTCATTCACTGCTGCTGGGAATGAAAATGGTACAGCCACTTTGGAAGACAGTTTGGGGGTTTCTTACAGAACTCAACATACTTTTACCATATAATCCAGCAATCATGCTACTTTGTATCTACCCAAAGAGTTGAAAACTTATATCCACACAAAAACATGCACACAGATATTTATAGAAGCTTTATTCTTAATTGCCAAAACTTGGAAGCAACCAAGATGTCCTTCAGTAGGTGAATGGAAAAATAAACTGTGGTACATTTAGATATTAGAATATATATTATTCAACGCTAAAAAGAAATGAGCTATCAAGCCATGAAAAGACATGGAGGCACTTTAATTGCATATTACTGAGTGAAAGGAGACAATCTGCAACAGCTGCATTCTGTATGATTTCAGCTATATGACATTCTTGAAAAGGCAAAATTATGGAGACAGTAAAAAGATCAGTGGTTGCCTGGGGGCAGTGTGAAAGGGTAGAACACAAAATATATTTAGGAATGTGAACATATTTTTTATGATATTATAAATAGATGGATACATGGCATTATACTTTTGTCCAAACTTATAAAAAGTATGATACCAAGAGTGAACTCTTAACTATGGACTTTAAGTGATTATGATCTATTGATTTATGTTCATCCTTGTTAAAAAAATATACGATTCTGGTGAGTGATGTTGATAATAGGGGAGGATATGTATGTGTGAAGAGGGGGAGTATATGAAAAATCTATTTACTCCTTTCCATTTTATTGCAAACCTAAAACTGCTCTAAAAAATAAAGTCTTCAACAAAAATAAAAATTAATTTAAAACTTTAAAAATAATGTCAAATGTGATATAAAATGTGCAGAAGAAAAAGTTATGAGTTTTTATTTGGAGAAGGTTGAGTTTGAGCTTGGGTGTATGAGCCTAAATAGAAGGCTACAACAGAAAAAGCTCTGGGTGTTGTCCATCTAGGTAGTAAGACCATAAACCCAGAAACAAAATAAAATAAAGGCCAATAAAATTATAATACTAGGGACTTCCCTCCCAGTCCAGTAGTTAAGACTTCGCCTTCCAATGCAGGGGTGTGGGTTCGATCCCTGGTTGGGGAGCTAAGATCCCATATGCCTCGTGGCCAAAAAACCAAAACATAAAACAGAAGCAATATTGTAGCAAATTCAATAAAGACTTTTTAAATGGTCCACATAAAAAAAAAAAAAAAAACTTTCAAAAAATTACCATACTAAATTAACTAGAATTTCCTGATGATGCCTTATTAATTCTTTTACTGAAGATTCCACTCACTGCACGTAACGGTCATCACATTCAGGGGAGAGAAAGGGAAGAGAGCATAAACACTTGGGGGATTTATACCCAATTCCCATCAGAAATATTCTGAGCTTTTGAGGATGAACTCTGAATATTCGCACATATGGCAATGTTCCTCATAAATGCAAATAATACTTATTTTAGATTTAGACTGCATGAATATCATAAAAACAAAATAAATGAAGCAATTTACCTTATTATTTTCAAAAGAAACGTAAAGATATAGAAGAGTTAAAGAAATAAATGCTATTCCATGCATAAAATAACAACACCTTCAGTTACAAAATATCATTAAAATATTTAAGGACAGAGAATGCTGATATGCAAACTAGAGGAAAATTAAGGCAACAAATTCAGTAAAGATGTGTCCATGGTTGCCCAAATTCCTGCAACTAATAATTTGTAGTTACCCTTCTGCCAAAACAATGCCTTGTTTGTTTGTTCTGGTCAGGGAAAATGCACAGAGCAAAATTATGTGTTGAAAATTGAAACAGCACAAACTAATACAGCATTAAAAACAGATTTCACTAAATTTAAAGGAAACTTTTTATGGAGGAATTATTGTAGAAAAGCAATCACTTATTATGAAAAACACTTTAAAATGGACTATAAAAAATAGCTTATTTGGAAAGTCAGTGAATCAGAAGTCATAAGTCTACAAGAAACAAAATGTCCTTTCTTGTTGACAGTTGACAAACTCATTAAATTGTTAGATGTACCATAAACTTTATTATCAGATATCTTCTGTAAAGGATCCATGGAGTAAAAAGAACATGGCTGACAAAGAAGAGAAAGCTATTTGAACACTACACTATAATTTCCCTATGTTTCAGGCAGAATACTGTATTTTAATTTTTATTTATGGATTTATTTGCACAGTGAATTCAATATACATTCCATTTTACTCTAGTTAAATCTCACTAAAAAAATTATTTGGTTTTCCTCCTTTAATAGAAGTAGTGGTATACATATGTCAAATATACTTTCTGTGTCTGTTTCACTTCAAAGAATACTTTCATTACTAATTTTGTAAACTTAAAAAAAAAGGCAAAATAGCAAATATGCATATAAAGAAGTGAAAGATGTACATTTTCCTGAAAAACATAAAGAAAATAAAGAGAACATAATTCTATAGATATATATTTTTAAATGTTTAAATACTTCTAGAAACCAAACTAATAATAATTATATTCTACATATACAAACAACAACCTCCACAAGGGAGACAATCATTACAAACAAGTACTAATTTCACTTCTTTAGCCTACAAAAAGCAGTCACATTTCATTTTTTATGTCAGTTCGGTGAAAATATGTAGAAATTTTTGACATTAGCTGTATAATAGTCACTTCCCTGAACTAAAAATCAGAAAACACAGACAAAGGATTTTTATGTCACTTTGAAGTGTAAGGGAAAATTTGGGTTGTTAGACACTGAAATGCTGGAATTTCCAGGTAATTGTGTTGGTTTACAAATGACAGTGGTGCTAATCAGGACTTTATAATGAAAATTTAATTATTAAAGTGGCTATAAAATTCAAGATAATTACTGGAATAACTTTGGCTAGCAAGCTAGCTTTTAGGAAAAAATCTGGATTTAAGCCCACAAAACAAACTAATTAATGAGTCATAATATTCACATTACAAGAGGATTCTTAATTATAGGATCATTGACATAAATGCTTTATGGGATTTTCTAAATTTTTTATAGCTTACATTCCATCAAGCAGTCTATCAAACAACCTGTATTATAACTAGAAACAAAAAGAACACTTTCCTGAGAAAAATATTTATGCAGTTACAAGAATTAATTTAAATGATCACTTGTGGTTGATTTTTAATTTATCAGAGTTAAAACAGCATTAACAGAGTTAAATTAACAGAGTTAAAACACATTTTAATAATACAAAATTGCATCACATCAATGGACAAACTAACATTTACTGAGGAAATAAAGAAAACTCATTAAGTGCCTACTACGTACCAGACACTCGCTGTGATACACAGTTTATATATGCTATCCTATTTTAATTCATACTACTAACAGATAAAGTTAGCATTACAGTATTAAAATCATTCCATAGCTTGCAAAGGTGATTCTCAGAGTTAATCATGGTAGTTCAGAGTGAGAGCTCTGGAATCAGGCTCTCAGAATTAGAACTCTGGTCCTAATCTACCACTTAAATCTCTGTGACCTTCAACAAGGTACTCAATTTTTATCTCTCTCATCAGCAGAACAGGATAAAATGAGGTAATACAATTACAAACAGCTACTGGCACACAGTAAGTACTCAGTAAATGCCTTGTGCTACTATTACATACGCTCAGATAGCCCCATCACCTAAGAACAGAGAGTACATAATAGGACACTAGGTTGAGCCTTAGTCTGACACCAAAAGAAGGCTTGAGAACTACTCTCTTAGTGTATTTTTAATCTTTTGATATATAAAAACCTATTTATACCTTGTGCCAGAAAACGTATTTTTTCATAGTACATTCTTCCTAAGTCAAACAAATGAGGAAGATTTGTTTTGCTTTCTATGATCTATAGAATTTAGAAACACACACTCAAACAAAAGGGGTTTTGGGGCCAAGTCAGAGAAAGACAGGACATTTACAGTCAATGTATATTATCATCCAAATCAAAGGAAAATGAAATTTCTAATTCAATGAGTCATTCCTAAACATAAAATGTAAAAGCTATGATTATTTCAAGATTGGAGTTATACTTCTTGAAATCATTTATTAAGCATTTGTTATTTATACATTAAATAAATATTTACTAAATGTCTAGTGAAAGGTAATTTGTTTAATTATTGCTCTCAATGATCGCTGGACAGAATGGGATCAATCGACCAGTCCAATATAAAATAGTATTAATCCCTGAGGAATGACAAAACTTCCAAACAGCTTTCATCACTTGGCAGAATTACTCAAGATGATCATGGTGCTTGAGAATCATTATGAATAGTCTGAAATCACTATAACAACTACATATTGGCATGATTTACTTACTCAAAACAAAATTACATTAAAAATACTGTATGTGTTGCCACAAGCTATTTAACTCAATTCAATAACATTTATTCCTTTTGTGGTTCATTTTTTGTTCGTTTGTTTCACAAAGGCTAAACTACATGTTAAAAGAAAAAGCAATAAAAAGTGTTATTCCTGGAGATTTAAATACTAACGGGGTAGCTATAAAATCCAAAAACCAGCTAAAGAAAAATCATCTGAAACCCTTGAAAGCTTTTTTTTTAACTTGGTACTGACTTCAAAACTTGAGTTAACACATTTCTCAATTTTAAACCACTATATCTAGAAAATAGATAGATGGTTCACAATTAGTTTTCATCATTACAACTGAAATTCAAATTATAAGTCCTACTTCATCACTTAAATAAGTAATTCTCCATTATAAATAACATTATTGGTAGAAAATTTCAAATATAAAGTAACACGGCTCCTATTATAACAATCAGTCTCTATGATTGATGATATATATTTTAAAATATAAAACTGTAGTATTAGAGATAATCTAGATTACCTAACCCATTGTCATCATAATAACAAAACCAGCATGTATGTCAATCTACATATTTTATTGCATTTAATTTAAAAAATCCAGTGAGCTATTATTAGTCTATATATATAATATTCTATATTATTCTATTATAATGATAGAAACTGAAACACAAAATAGTTAATAACACTCAAAGTTGTGTAAATAATAAATAGTAAACGAGGGATTTGAAGCCAAGTGTGTCTGACTTGAAAGTCCACACATATAACAACTATAACATGTAGCTTTCATGATAAAACAAAAAAGCCACAAAATTTCTCCTGCACGAATAAAGCCTATTTTTCAAGGCTCCAGAAAATAAGATTATTCCTTCAATAAATTCTTTTAATATTACACCCCCTCTATACAGTAAAACTCATCAATGATTAGAACAATAATAAAGTAGTGCCAACAGAGGTGAGGCTTATATAAACAATAAAAAGTTTCATAAACAGGGACTACTGAGTGGAGGAAAGTGCATGGAAACCAAGACACTTTAGCTTGAAACACAAAGGCAAAGAATTAACTTATTTTAGAGTTTAGCTCAATTTCTCCAAAAAATAATCAAGAATTAGATAACATTGCAATTTGGGGCATGTATTTATTATACAAAAAGATTTTCCAGAAAAGGTACATAAAATTTTGTCCAAGATTTTTAAAGTTCAAATATTCTCATTCATCTA
Organism: Globicephala melas; assembly: GCF_963455315.2. Lineage (NCBI taxonomy): Eukaryota > Metazoa > Chordata > Mammalia > Artiodactyla > Delphinidae > Globicephala > Globicephala melas. The sequence continues at coordinate 10,928,166 of NC_083331.1, read as the reverse complement.
GAAGAGTTTAAAACTAACTGAAAATAAGATAACATATCCCATTTTAAGTTCTCATTCATATATATGAATTTAAGATATAGCCAGAAAATAAGAAATTCTATCAACCATTGTCCTAAAGCTAAGAATTTATGTTCTTCAAGTAGAGGGGGACGTCCCATTTAAAAATCTGCCTTTAACATTTTAAAAACTGAGACAGTATCACCACCAAAATGGTGCCCCTCAAAACTAAATATAACAAGAAACTGAATTACTGATACACACAATTGTCCACTAAAGAGCCAACCTCAGACATCAAGGGCTTTGAAGCAATTAATGAAAAAGTATTAGATAAGAATTCAAAGAAGTACATAAGTGAATCACAGGGTAGGGCTGAAATTGGGTATGTATTATTACTGAAAAGGAAAGTGGTACATTTCTTATTATATGTTTTCTATTGGCCATAAACTAAGAACACATATATCACTGAAAAAGTTAGTTATTACATGGAAAAATTAACATGAATGATATAAAAGAACTAAAAACAAATCAAAATCAGAAAGCTGATCCCTTCCACTGCCTTTTATCTCCATGATGAAATAAATACAATTTAAATATCAAAATATAATATAAACACTAAAATGAGTTTTAAAGACAGGCAATGAAAAATAACCATGTGCCTTGGATGAATGGACCAGGTAACGTGTTAAACATGGTTTTATCACTAAGATTTTATAATAACTACTCATGATGTTATAAATTATTATAATCATTTTAGTTATAGCATCTCAAACTGCATAATCTTTCTAATTTTTCTATACAAAGCAAAACATTATACTTCAGGTTAAAATAATTATGGACTTAATTCATATGAAATATTTAAATTACACATGGAGTTTTCTAATTGCTACTTCATCTCTAACTTCTTTTCACAGCACTTACTAGGTTTAAAATTACTGATCATAATGTGTACTAGTTCACTTAGATGACAAAGAGCAAAACATTTTGAATTTAAATTAGGCCTGGAATTTAAATGTTTCACTTTTCCACTAAGCTGATCTGCCTCCCAACAGAAGTATTTAAGACCTTATAACAGTAATATCTCAGCAGGACATGGCCTCAGGATTCCTTTTCACTTCAAAACTCCAACCTCTACATTACCTTGATATAAAAGAAGCATGACCCACGGATGGCAGCTGACTATTGTAAAGGTACAGGTCCCATTTATACTTAGATTTATACTTTACATAAAGACGGTCCCAATGCAGGGATAATATTATTAGCAACACTAAGACAGAATTTTGTTAATAATTAATTTAAATAATTAATAGGAGAAAATCATAGGTTACATTTCAATGGACTTTAAATTTTTCCCATCTTAGTTTCATTCACTAGTTTTTCTACAAATTCAAAATTGGATGATCGATAAAGAATCTCATGTATATGTGTACATACTAATGAAGCATTCCTATATTACTATTTAGTAAACTAATGTTTACCTATATAACTTTCCCTTTAAATTCTCCAAACTTAGCAACGTACACAAATAGTTATTAAAATTCAGATTTAACTTATGACATATATGATTCTAAGATATAAGATTAAATCAGAGTTTGATACATGAGGTATTTTTTTAACATCTTTATTGTAGTATAATTGCTTTACAATGGTGTGTTAGTTTCTGCTTTATAACAAAGTGAATCAGTTATACATATACATATGTTCCCATATCTCTTCCCTCTTGCATCTCCCTCCCTCCCCATGAGGTATTTTTTAATTTAAAAAAAGAGAAGCTATAAAATTTGCACATGAAATCAATCTAATTAGAAGATTCTGAATACATAAAACATGGGTATGCTACTGGTTAGATTTAGGTTCTCAAACATGATCTATATATAAAAAAAGCTAATATCCCTTAATACTGTGCTAGTCTTATGACACTAACATTATAGAATAATACCAATATTTAAGATATAAATTATGTGTGTTATTAAATACTATTCTTGAGAATAAACTTTACCCTAGTAATTTTATTTAATCTGACAAGATTTCACGGACAATCCAAACAATGGGCATTTGCAAAGGGTAAGGTCAGGACTAACACTTTTCCTCAACTTCATATTATAATCACTATGCTACACCTAGTAAGAATTTTTCATTTATTATCAAGGAAGTCACTCCTTTGTGGTTATAAAAATCTAAGTGTCAGGTTTTTTTACATTGTGCAAATATATATCTGCCTTAATCCTAAAGAAACTTTTATTAGCACCTCAAGGATAAAAACCAGTATTATAATACATTTACACAACACCAAGTGCACCATGCATAATCTAAATGAGGAAAAAATGGCATAACTTATATATTCAAAGAAAACTTACCAGACAGTTGTTTCCACTTGACTGTCATTGAGTTGCCGGTTGTCCAGTTGTGCAAAAAGTGGGAAAAGCACTTGAATCCCTCCAATAGAATGAATTGCACTATGAATTGAATGTGTAACTATAGCTTTTACATCCTATGTTCAAAAACAAAAATGTTTATTACATTTTCTGAAGCATAATGTTATCACTATTTGCTTCTTCCAGCTTCATAAGAAAATTAAATAAAATAGATATTTTTAAATCTATTTTTAAAATTTAAAAATCAAAATTATATAATTTTGATACACATGTAAAATAAAAGTTTGAAATATCTTTGCTAATCACTTAAATTTGAAATCTTAAGTTGAGAGATTTTTACAAAGAAAATATGAAGTTCTAAATCAAAACATATTTTAGAATAAGAGACTCATGGATGCAAAGACACACAGGCAATTTTTATGTTAGGGAGTTATACATTATTAAAACAAAGTATTTTTTAATATCTGCAATTATCTATTTAGCTAATTCACTGATTTTATTTCAAAGGATATAGAACATATAACAGAAAAAAAAGATTTTCTACTAAGGAGACATGTCCAAGGTAAAATATATTGCCAAAAAAAAGCAGAAGGCAAAAACATCATTCAAAGAACTAGAAAACCAAAAAAGAAAAACAAAGAGCAACTGGAGATTTCTAGATGAGCAATGTTTAATATGTAAAATAAAGACACAGTGCTGATGAGAACATGAAGATTAAGCTACTATTCACCCACCTGGAGCATTAGAGCATGTGGGGAATGCACAAAAATCGATGCATTTTCCTTTGGTGATGATTCCAGGCACAACTGAGCATCCGTGGCCTTAGCGTTATATGTAAATGCGATACTACTTGCAAGTTTCCCATCATACAGAACCTGTTTATGATGTTCTGCCAAATGAATATCACTCTCAGATTTAAACTTGAAGGTGCTCTGAAAAAACAAAACTAAATTAAACACTCTTTAAATGCAACATAATAAAACTCTCAAGTTTTAAAGAAGAGAAACATTTTAAACATTTAAAGAAGAGAAACATAATAAACAATTTGTTGTGACCCTTCCAAGTGTCAGGCGCTAGTCAGTGGTATTACATTATTTTGTTATTCTCATTTCAGTTCTATGAGTTAAATTTTATTATGCTAATAAACATGCTCAGATCTTCATATTCTCATTTTATTAAGTGTTTTTGTGTGTGTGTGGAACGTTTTTATCTTATTTTATTTATTTTTTATAACATCTTTATTGGAGTATAATTTCTTTACAATGGTGTGTTAGTTTCTGCTATATAACAAAGTGAATCAGCTATACATATACATATATCCCCATATCTCCTCCCTCTTGCATCACCCTCCCACCCTTCCTCCCTATTCCACCCCTCTAGGTGGTCACAAAGCACAAGCTGATCTTTATTAAGTTTTTGATTATTAATAAAATAATTTTATTAGAATATTATAAAGCCAGATGATACTAAATGTAAATAGGATTTTACTTTAATAATTCAAAGCATAAATTTAATTTTGCTTGTTAACAGTTTCAAAAGTATTTATAGAAATAAGTAGTGGCTGGCACATGAATTACTAATATAGAAATGGCTATAATGGTTATCATTTGAGACTAAAAAAACTGTTTATTCACAAAAATATGTCTTTACTATAAAAAGTTTATCAAGATAGTGAATATCAATGCTACTCCACAAAAAAATCATGATGGCCATGTTAAAACCCTAAAGAATAGATGACAATTACAATAGGAAATTGAAACAAAAAATTATTTTTAAAAATATTTTAATGAAATTATGAGTTAACTATATTAGGTAATAATACTGCAATATAAAATCCAGCTGACTGCCTTCTTCACTGGTTGCCTTAGTACTGTAAAACAACTATTTTAATATGTATTTCAGTAAAATCATAAATGCTCAAAATGTTTAAAATTTGGGTTTTTTTGGATCCTAATTTTTTAAAATTTTTACTGGAGTATACTTAATTTAAAATGTTGTGTTAGGGCTTCCCTGGTGGCGCAGTGGTTGAGAGTCCGCCTGCCCATGCAGGGGACACGGGTTCGTGCCCGGGAAGATCTCACATGCCGCAGAGCGGCTGGGCCCGTGAGCCATGGCCGCTGAGCCTGCGCGTCCGGAGCCTGTGCTCCACAACAGGAGAGGCCACAATAGTGAGAGGCCCGCTTACGGCAAAAAAAAAAAAATTGTGTTAGTTTATGCTGTATAGCAAAGTGAATCCGTTATATATATACCTACATCCACTCTTTTGTAGATTCTTTTCCCATATAGGTCATTGCAGTAAGTCCCCTACATATGAACCTTCAAGTTGTGAGCTTTCAAAGATGTGAACTGTGTTCGCATATCCAATCACGTAAGTTAATTCACGTGTCTGGCGTACACTGTCACGTGGGTGCATCCTCTACAAGTGGTTGTGCTTTTGTGTACTTTACTGTGCAGTACCATATGGAGTGCAGTAGTACAGTATCTTTATTTCAAGCCCAGGATATCCGGAAGCAAACATCTCCTATTGTTGACGATCCTTCAGCTCTACCATCTCCCTCCCCCAGTCAGTAACTCTTCCTGCCTGTTCACTCGATGCCAGCCCCTGTATGTCTGCTGTTGTACTGTACTACTATACTTTTCAAGGTACTGTACTGTAAGATTAAAAATGTTTTCTTTATTTTTTGTGTTTGTTTTTTTATATATTATTTGTGTGAAAAGTATTATAAACCTATTCCAGTACAGTACTATATAACCGACTGTGTAAGCTGGGTAACTAGGCTAACTTTGTTGGACTTATGAACAAATCAGATTTACAAAAGAGCTCTCAGAACAGAACTCATTCGTATGTGGGACTTACTACAGAATAATGAGAGTAGTTCCCTGAGCTATACTACTGTAGGTCCTTATTAGTTCTCTATTTTATATATAGTAGTGTGTATATGTCAATCCCAACATTTGTTTCTAACTCAATCTTTTAAAAGTAAAATTTCACAAATACATTAGAATTTTGACTTATTTTGTGAGCCAGTGATCAAAAGCACAATTAATTATTTTAGAGGAGTAAAACAAATGAGTTAATTTATAGAAATAAAATTATTTAGCTGAGGGAATTTGGGGGAAGAGTATACAGAACATTGAGACACAGGGGAAGCTGACCAAATAATGAAAGACTACAGGAGCTGGATAACCCAAAAGCAAATTGTAGTACAATCAAGTAGAGAAGTGATGCCTCCTTATGTTGATGATATTTTACTAAGAAAAACAATGTGTAAATGATGGGAATAACAACTGGAAAAAGAGCAACATATGTTCTAGCTTAGTAGAGCTACCTTAAACTAAGGAATTTATTTTTAAATTTGACATCAAAAGCAAAGGCAACAAAAGCAAAAATTAACAAGTGGGACTATATCAAACTACAAAGCTTCTGCACAGCAACAAAGGAAACCATCAACAAAATGAAAAGGAAACCTACCAACTGGAGAGAATATTTGCAAATCATGTATCTGATAAGGGGTTAATATATAAAATATAAAAAGAACTCATACAACTCAACAGCAAAGAAACAATTCATTTAAGAAATGTGCAGAAGATGTGCTCATTTTTCTGAAAAAGACATAAGACACAGATGGCCCAAAAGTACATGAAAAGGTGCTCAACATCACTAACCATCAGAGAAATGCGAATCAAAACCACAATGAAGTATCACCCCACTCCTGTTAGAATGGGTATTATCAGAAAAACAAGAGATGTCAAATGTTGGTGAGGATGTATAGAAATGCAGAGAATGGCAAGGATGTCCACGGATAAATGAATGAACAAAGAAAAAGTGGTATATATGCACATTGAAATGTTATTCAGCCATAAAAAAAAGAATGATATCTTGCCATTTACAACAACATGCATGGACCTTAAGGGCATTATGCAAAGTGAAATAAGTCAGACAGAAAAAGACAAATATCATATGATCCCATTTGTGTGTGGAACCTAAAAACAATAATAATAAAACAACGAACTCGTAGATACAGAGAACAGATAGGTGGTTGCCAGAGACAAGGAGGAGGGGGGTGGCAAAATGGATGAAGGGGGTCAAAAGGTACAAACTTCCAGTTATAAAATGAGTAAATCATGGGAATGTAATACACAGCATGGCGATTATAGTTAACAATACTGTATGATATATTTGAAAGTTGCTAAAAGAACAGATTTTAAAAGGTCTCATTACAAGAAAAAAATTTGTAACTATGTATGGTGATGAATGTTAACTAGACTTATTGTGATCATGTTGCAATATATTCAAATATCCAATCATCATGTTGTACACCTGAAACTAATATAATGTTACATATCAATATCTTAATTTTTAAAAGTCAAAAAAGTAAAAAGAAAAAAGGAAGTTCTGTAGAGAAATTTATATAGCAAACTACAGATGAGATCCTGAGTAGAAGAATTAAGATTACACAAAAAGGTTTGAACTGGGTGTGCATACTTCAGATATCTTTATTATCATCCATAACTGTTGCTTTTCCAATTGTTTTGTTGTAGCTAGGGCCAGCGGGAAATATCTAACGGCTTCACCAGAAATATTGTTCATTATGAAGCATAAGTCGATATAAGGTAGGTCTATCCTAACACTATCCCCAAGTATCTTATAAAACATTTTACTCATGAAGCATGTATCCAACGATCAGATTATTCTCATGCTACAGTTTTTGGTTTTTTTGTTTTGTTTTGTTTTGTTTATTTTAGCACCGCTTCCCAGAGGAGATTTTGCTTCCTAATTACAGACTGCTTATTGGTAATTTTTTAAAATAAAATATGGGCATTTCTGACAAATTTATACAAAAAATATTAGTATTAGTATCAAAATGTCTAGGAGGGCTTCCCTGGTGGCACAGTGGTTGACAGTCCGCCTGACGATGCAGGGGACACGGGTTCGTGTTCTGGTCCGGGAAGATCCCACATGCCGCGGAGCGGCTGGGCCCGTGAGCCATGGCCGCTGAGCCTGCGCGGCCGGAGCCTGTGCTCCGCTACGGGAGAGGCCGCATTAGTGAGAGGTCCACGTACCACCAAAAAAAAAAAAAAAAAAAGTCTAGGAAATAGAAATTAAAAGTATAAATAAATGTATTTCAGAATTTCTCTAAAAAGGAAGCATGTAAAAATGTTAAATATGTTATATAATCCTCAAATTGTCTGTTAACATGTAGAAGTGAGAGGGCATCAAATAACACGACTTCCTAATTCTGATGAGCTGTCACAGAGAGATATAAGCATCCAACCCTTTGGAGAAGAATGCAGGTAAATAACATATAGTAAAACAGACTTTACAAAAAAGTAGATGAAAATTGTTTTTAGACCACACACACTGTTATATCTACAATTTTGAAGAATTTAAATCTGAAATTCTTTTCAAAGATTTAGATACACCAAAGTCTCTGCTTGTAACCAGAATTCATGCTGGAGGTAACCATATTTAACTGATGCCTACAATTAGACAATTTTCACAGTTCACCATGCTATACCACCTAGAATTTCCAGAGGAGCTTCAAGAGCAGCTTACAAATTTCAAATTGACTCTAACCTATTGTTATATATTGCTAAGCTTCTGACATTTTACTTATTCTCCCTGTTAAACAGCCCATCATGGGTAAAGACTGGCATAGCCATCTTTGTTTTCTTTGAAAGCTCAATTAAGTGAAGGATCTTTTTTTTTTTTTTGCGGTACGCCCTTCCCTGCGCCACCAGGGAAGCCCGAAATCTCAATTAAAAGTTGATGAGTGAGGGCTTCCCTGGGCGCAGTGGCTGAGAGTCCACCTGCCGATGCTGGGGACACAGGTTCGTGACCCGGTCCGGGAAGATCCCACATGCCGCGGAGCGGCTGGGCCCGTGAGCCATGGCCGCTGAGCCTGCGTGGCCAGAGCCTGTGCTCCGTGACGGGAGAGGCCAAAACAGTGAGAGGCCCGCGTACGCAAAAAACAAACAAACAAACAAACAAAAAAAACCAGAGTTGATGAGTGAGTTATTACATCCACTATGGAAACAAGTATGGAGGTTCCTCAAAAAATTAAAAACAAAACTTCCACATGATCCAGCAATTCCACTTCTGGATATTTATCTGAAGAAAACAAAAACACTAACTCAAAAAGATATATGCACCCCCATGTTCACTGAAAAGTTATTTACAATAGCCAAGACATGGAAGCAAACTAAGTATCCATTGATGGATGAATGAATAAAGAAAAGATGGTATTAAGTATTCAGCTATAAAAAAAGGACATCTTGACATTTGAAACAACATGGATGGACCTTGAGGGCATTATGCCAAGTGAAATAAGTCAGAGAAGGACAAACATCACTTATCTGTGGAATCTAAAAATCGAGCTCTAGATAACAGAGAACAAACTGGTGATTGCCAGAGACAAGGGGGGAGGGGGTGGGAAAAATGGGTGAAGGTGGTCAAAAAGTACACACTTCTAGCTATAAGATGAATAAATGCTGGGTATATAACGCACAGCATGTTGGTTATAGTTAACAATACTATATTTGAAAGTTCCTAGGAAAGTATATTTTAAAAGTTCTTAACACACACAAAAAATTATAACTTTGTGAGGTGATGGATTTGTTAATTAGCCTTATTGTGATAAATCATTTTGCAATATATACACATATCAAATCATTATGTTGTAGACTTTAAACTAAGAAATGTTATGTATCTATTGTATTTCAATAAAACTGGACAAAAAGCTTTAAAAAATTTAAAAAAACAGTACAATATAGTTAAAAGCCGTAAATTCAAAACCAATTAGACTTGAGTTTGTATCCCAACTCTGTCACCTATAGATAATCACCCACAAGTTATCTGCCTCTCATCTGCTACACAACCAACACATAAAATAATATAAATAAAGCACTATGAACAATACCTGGTACTTTTAAAGCAAAATGGTAGCTGCTATTATTACTACTTCCTTTTCTACTTAATATTATACATTTTCTTTATTAATTTTTTCTTAAATGTTACTCATAAAACATTTACCATAAATGTTATGGTAATGGCATATTGCACTGACGACAGTGTAATTCAGATAACTGACATAGTTGCTATTGAGGCAAAGTCTCATTGAGCAGAACTTTAATTACCCAAACTAGAATTACTTAACACAAATATGAGAAAATGTGCCACAATACCGCTAAACTCAAAAAAATTAACTTTATCTAATTGTTATATGAGCAGAGGTATGTTATTTTTCTAACACTAATCTCTGAAAACTTCACCAATGTCAAGGATATAGCCATTTTTTCATTGAATTTATGTTAGAATAAAATATATTTGACAAAACCTATTGCTTTCCCCAGAATCATTATGTGACAAATGATGCTGATATTAACATAGTAATGACATTCCAATATTCAAGGAATCATATTTTCTGATGTATAATTAAGAGAATGTTGCCACTTGTATATTGTACAATGATTTTCTCCTCAAAACGAATAAGTAATCCATCTGAATTCATTAAAAAATGATCATTCAAACTCTAATATCTCCAAACTACTCAAGGAAAATACATATATAGGATCAAACCATTCTCTTGCTACAAATTTTCTGATAATTCCACATGACTGGAAAATCCAAATTCATTGCTTTGATATTCAAAACCTTCAATAACTTGGTTTCAACCTATGATAATCACCCTCGCATTCTACCATAAATCACACCATCTACTCTGTATTCTCCCATGAAGCCATGCCTGATTATGGATCAATCCATAAACACATCCTGTACTCCCTTGCTTCTATCCCTTCAGTCATGCCCACTGTCTCACATTCTATCATCACGTCCTGCTCACCCTCTCCATTACTTATTTTTTTCAAGAACCCTGAAAAATTTCCTTCTCTATGAAGAGTTCCTAAATCTTCTGCAGCTGGAATTAATCATCCTTCCCCAAAACGTTAATAGTATTTGCATTATGTTTCTTTTGTGGTATACATGTCAACTTTTAATTATAAACATTTACAAATACAATTATTCTCTTAAATAAAGTATAAGCTTAATCCCCAAAGCTTTAGAACAGTTCCTTGAATATAACAATTATTCAATATATTATTGAATTTTATTCAATCACATGCCCTACAATCATTATTACCAGATCCTAATAAGAAAGAATGTAGAGGAAAATAAAAGGTTACAGTCACAAGCATGCCAACAAAGGGCAAATAGATTAGCATAGAGTATTTCAATGCAAGAAGTGAAGTCAGTGCTTCAACATAGTTGAAAATGACTCAACCAATCAAATCTTAAAAAGTTATAACAATGACATATATCAAATCAGAAGTGCCAAGTACCAGCACTATAATTACTGCAATATTTCAAATACTGAACAAGAGAAACACATCACTAATACAAACCAATATCTAAGAGAAATATTAAACATAATGTTAATAAACTACTTATACCAAATTAAGCAATCATTTACAAATATCAAGTAATTTTATGTAACTCATTCTTCTAATATAAGAAAAGTTTTTTTTTCGTTTTTGTTTTTTTTGGCTGCGCCACGAAGCTTGCAGGATCTCAGTTCCCTGACCAGGGATTGAACCCGAGCCACGGCAGTGAAAGCCTGGAATCCTAACCACTAGGCAACTAGGGAACTCCCCAAAGATTTTTTTTAACATGCATGTAGTTGCACAGAAGAATGGATATTTTGGTAGGTTGAAAGTTTCAAAAATTAAATTGCAAAAGCAATCAATATCATAGAATGATAAAAGATACACTTTTTAGAAATGATTTGAGGGGGAAAATGTGTGAATAATAATAATCTAATAGAGGAAACCCCTGAATTGTCTACACCACTAGTGTCATTCGTTGGTTTTGGTTTTGGTCATGCCATGGGGCATGATGGATCCTAGTTCCCCGACCAGGGATCAAACCCATGCCCCCTGCAGTGGAAGGGCAGAGCCCTAACCACTGGACCGCCAAGAAAGTCCCTCATTTGTTTAATAATTACTAAGCACTCGAGGATGTGGGCATAAACCTTCTCTAATTGGGTCGATACTCCAAAGTCTCAAACAACTGTGTGACCTCTGGTATCTCTCTTCTGCTCTTCGTAACATCTTCCACCGACGGCTCACAGCATCTCAACACGGGAACCCTGACAAAGACTTCTATCCTTACCCCAAGAGCGTGCTCCTTTTCGATACCCTGCCCCACAAGTTCCAGCTGTTTCAGTACCTCAGAGCAGCAGGCCCAACCGGCTATGCCTGGCTTCTACCTACTTTATGCCTCAATAAAAATACTAACCCCAGTCAGAGAGCTGCGGTCATTAACAAGCTCATCTCAAAATGCTTTCCTCGACAAGAGGAAAGATGGCAGAAGAGTAAGACGCGGAGATCACCTTCCTCCCCACAGATACACCAGAAATACATCTACGCGTGGAACAACTCCTACGGAGCACCTACTGAACGCTGGCAGAAGAACTCAGACCTCCCAAAAGGCAAGGAACCCCCCACGTACCTGGTTAGGGCAAAAGAAGAAAATAAACACAGACAAAAGGATAGGGACGGGGCCTGCACCAGCGGGAGGGAGCTGTGAAGGAGGAAAAGTGTCCACACACTAGGAAGCCGCTTCGCGGGCGGAGACTGCGGGTGGCGGAGTGGGGGAACTTCGGAGCTGCGGAGGAGAGCACAGCAACAGGGGTGCGGAGGGCAAAGCGGGGAGATTCCAGCGCAGAGGATCGGGGCCGACCGGCACTCACCAGCCCGAGAGGCTTGTCTGCTCGCCTGCCGGGGCGGGTGGGGCTGGGAGCTGAGGCTCCGGCTTCGGGTCGGAGCGCCGGGAGAGGCAAGAGACTTTTTCTTCCCTCTTTGTTTCCTGGTGCGCGAGGAGAGGGGATTAGGAACGCTGCTTGAGAGAGCTCCAGAGACGGGCGCGAACCGCGGCTAAAAGTGCGGACCCCAGAGACAGACATGAGACGCTAAGGCCCCTGCTGCCTCCACCAAGAAGCCTGTGTGCGAGCACAGGTCACTCTCCACACCCCCTTCCGGGGAGCCTGTTCAGCCCGCCACTGCCAGGGTCCCGGGATCCAGGGACAACTTCCCCGGGAAAACGCACGGCGCGCCTCACGCTGGCAACGTCACGCCAGCCTCTGCCGCCGCAGGCCCGCCCCGCCCTCCATGCCCCTCCCTCCCCGCGGCCTGAGTGAGCCAGAGCCTCCGAATCAGCGGCTCCTGTAACGCCGTCCTGTCTGAGCAAAGAACACACGCCCTCCGGCGACCTACACGCACAGGCAGGGCCAAATCCAAAGCTGAGCCCCTGGAAGCTGTGAGAAAAAGAAGAGAAAGGGAAATCTCTCCCAGCAGCCTCAGAAGCAGCGGATTAAAGCTCCACAATCAACTTGATGTACCCTGCATCTGTGGAATACATGAATAGACAACGAATCATCCCAAATTAAGGAGCCCTGTGGATGAAAGGCTCTTGGTGCTGCAGCCAGGAGTTAGTGCTGTGCCTCTGAGGTGGGAGAGCCAACTTCAGGACACTGGTCCACAAGAGGCCTCCCAGCTGCACATAATATCAAATGGCGAAAATCTCCCAGAGATCTCCATCTCAACACCAGCACCCAGCTTCACTCAACGACCAGCAAGCTACAGTGCTGGGCATCCTATGCCAAACAACTAGCAAGACAGGAACACAACCCCACCCATTAGCAGAGAGGCTGCCCAAAATCATAATAAGTCTACAGACACCCCAAAACACACCACCAGACGTGGACCTGCTCACCAGAAAGACAAGATCCAGCCTCATCCACCAGAACACGGGCACTAGTCCCCTCCACCAGGAAGCCTACACAACCCACTGAACCAACCTTAGCCACGGGGGACAGACACAAAAAACAACAGAAACTACGAACCTTCAGCCTGCAAAAAGGAGACCCGAAACACAGTAAGATAAGCAAAATGAAAAGACAGAAAAACACACAGCAGATGAAGGAGCAAGATAAAAACCCACCAGACCTAACAAATGAAGAGGAAATAGGCACTCTACCTGAAAAAGAATTCAGAATAATGATAGTAAAGATGATCCAAAATCTTGGAAATAGAATAGACAAAATGCAAGAAACAGTTAACAAGGACCTAGAAGGACTAAAGATGAAACAAACAATGATGAACAACACAATAAATGAAATTAAAAAATACTCTACATGGGCTCAATAGCAGAATAACTGAGGCAGAAGAATGGATAAGTGACCTGGAAGATAAAATAGTGGAAATAACTACTGCAGAGCAGAATAAAGAAAAAAGAATGAAAAGCATTGAGGACAGTCTCAGAGACCTCTGGGACAACATTAAACGCACCAACATTCGAATTATAGGGGTTCCAGAAGAAGAGAAAAAGGGACTGAGAAAATATTTGAAGAGATTATAGTTGAAAACTTCCCTAATATGGGAAAGGAAATAGTTAATCAAGTCCAGGAAGCACAGAGAGTCCCATACAGGATAAATACAAGGAGAAATATGCCAAGACACATATTAATCAAACTGTCAAAAATTAAATACAAAGAAAGCATATTAAAAGCAGCAAGGGAAAAACAACAAATAACACAGAAGGGAATCCCCATAAAGTTAACAGCTGAGCTTTCAGCAGAAACTCTGCAATCCAGAAGGGAGTGGCAGGACATATTGAAAGTGATGAAGGAGAAAAACCTGCAACCAAGATTACTCTACCCAGCAAGGATCTCATTCAGATTTGATGGAGAAATTAAAACCTCTACAGACAAGCAAAAGCTGAGAGAGTTCAGCACCACCAACCCAGCTCTACAACAACTGCTAAAGGAACTTCTCTAGGCAAGAAACACAAAAGAAGGAAAAGACCTACAATAACAAACCCAAAACAATTAAGAAAATGGGAATGGGAACACACATATCGATAATTACCTTAAATGTAAATGGACTAAATGCTCCCACCAAAAGACACAGATTGGCTGAATGGATACAAAAACAAGATGCATATATTTGCTGTCTATAAGAGACCCACTTCAGACCTAGAGACACATACAGACTGAAAGTAAGGGGATGGAAAAAGGTATTTCATGCAAATGGAAACCAAAATAAAGCTGGAGTAGCAATTCTCATATCAGACAAAATAGACTGTAAAATAAAGACTATTACAAGAGACAAAGAAGGACACTACATAATGATCAAGGGATCGATCCAAGAAAAGATATAACAATTGTAAATATTTATGCACCCAATATAGGAGCACCTCAATACATAACGCAAATACTAACAGCCATAAAAGGGGAAATTGACAGTAACACATTCATAGTAGGGGACTTTAACACCCCACTTTCACCAATGGACAGATCATCCAAAATGAAAATAAATAAGGAAACACAAGCTTTAAATGATACATTAAACAAGATGGACTTAATTGATATTTATAGGACATTCCATCCAAAAACAACAGAATACACATTTTTCTCAAGTGCTCATGGAACATTCTCCAGGATAGATCATATCTTGGGTCACAAATCAAGCCTTGGTAAATTTAAGAAAATTGAAATTGTATCAAGTATCTTTTCCAACCACAACGCTATGAGACTAGATTATCAATTACAGGAAAAGATCTGTAAAAAATACAAACACATGGCGGCTAAACAATACACTACTTAATAACGCAGTGATCACTGAAGAAATCAAAGACGAAATCAAAAAATACCTAGAAACAAATGACAATGGAGACACGACAACTCAAAATCTATGGGATGCAGCAAAAGCAGTTCTAAGAGGGGATTTTATACCAATACAATCCTACCTTAAGAAACAGGAAACACCTCGAATAAACAACCTAATCTTGCACCTAAAGCAATTAGAGAAAGAAGAACAAAAAAACCCCAAAGTTAGCAGAAGGAAATAAATCATAAAAATCATCAGAAATAAATGGAAATGAAGGAAACGATAGCAAAGATCAATAAAACTAAAAGCCGGTTCTTTGAAAGGATAAACAAAATTGATAAACCATTAGCCAGACTCATCAAGATAAAAAGGGAGAAAACTCAAATCAATAGAATTAGAAATGAAAAAGGAGAAGTAACAACTGACACTGCAGAAATACAAAAGATCATGAGAGATTACTACAAGCAACTCTATACCAATAAAATGGACAACCTGGAAGAAATGGACAAATTCTTAGAAAGACACAACCTGCCAAGACTGAATCAGGAAGAAATAGAAAATATGAACAGACCAATCACAAGCACTGAAATTGAAACTGTGATTAAAAATTTTCCAACAAACAAAAGCCCAGGACCAGATGGCTTCACAGGCGGACTCTATCAAACATTTAGAGAAGAGCTATCACCTATCCTTCTCAAACTCTTCCAAAATATAGCAGAGGGAGGAACACTCCCCAACTCATTCTATGAGGCCACCATCACCCTGATACCAAAACCAGACAAGGATGTCACAAAGAAAGAAAACTACAGGCCAATATCACTGATGAACATAGATGCAAAAATCCTCAACAAAATACTAGCAAACAGAATCCAACACCACATTAAACGGATCATACACCATGATCAAGTGGGGTTTATTCCAGGAATGCAAGGATTCTTCAATATATGCAAATCAATCAACATGATACACCATATTAACAAATTGAAGGAAAAAAAACATATGATCATCTCAATAGATGCAGAGAAAGCTTTTGACAAAATTCAACACTCATTTATGATAAAAACCCTGCAGAAAGTAGGCATAGAGGGAACTTTCCTCAACATAAAAAAGGCCACATATGACAAACCCACAGCCAACATTGTCCTCAATGGTGAAAAACTGAAAGCGTTTCCACTAAGATCAGGAACAAGACAAGGTTGCCCACTCTCACCACTCTTATTCAACATAGTTTTGGAAGTTGTAGCCACAACAATCAGAGAAGAAAAGGAAATAAAAGGAATCCAAATCGGAAAAGTAGAAGTAAGGCTGTCACTGTTTGCAGATGACATGATACTATACATAGAGAATCCTAAAGATGCTACCAGAAAACTACTAGAGCTAATCAATGAATTTGGTAAAGTAGCAGGATACAAAATTAATGCACAGAAATCTCTGGCATTCTTATACACTAAGGATGAAAAATCTGAAAGTGAAATCAAGAAAACACTCCCATTTACCATTGCAACAAAAAGAATAAAATATCTAGGAATAAACCTACCTAAGGAGACAAAAGACCTGTATGCAGAAAATTATAAGACACTGGTGATAGAAATTAAAGATGATACAAATAGATGGAGAGATATACCATGTTCTTGGATTGGAAGAATCAACATTGTGAAAATGACTCTACTACCCAAAGCAATCTACAGATTCAATGCAATCCCTATCAAACTACCACTGGCATTTTTCACAGAACTAGAACAAAAACTTTCACAATTTCCATGGAAACACAAAAGACCCCGAATAGCCAAAGCAATCTTGAGAACGAAAAACGGAGATGGAGGAATCAGGCTTCCTGACTTCAGACTATACTACAAAGCTACAGTAATCAAGACAGTATGGTACTGGCACAAAAACAGAAATATAGATCAATGGAACAGGATAGAAAGCCCAGAGATAAACCCATGCACATATGGTCACCTTATCTTTCATAAAGGAGGCAGGAATGTACAGTGGAGAAAGGACAGGCTCTTCAATAAGTGGTGCTGGGAAAACTGGACAGCTACATGTAAAAGTATGAGATTAGATCACTCCCTAACACCATACACAAAAATAAGCTCAAAATGGATTAAAGACCTGAATGTAAGGCCAGAAACTATCAAACTCTTAGAGGAAAACATAGGCAGGACACTCTATGACATAAATCACAGCAAGTTCCTTTTTGACCCACCTCCTAGAGAAATGGAAATAGAAACAAATAAACAAATGGGACCTAATGAAACTTAAAAGCTTTTGCGCAGCGAAGGAAACCATAAAGAAGACCAAAAGACAAGCCTCAGAATGGGAGAAAATATTTGCAAATGAAGCAACTGACCAAGGGTTAATCTCCAGAATATACAAGCAGCTCATGCAGCTCAATAACAAAAAACCAAACAACCCAATCCAGAAATGGGCAGAAGACCTAAATAGACATTTCTGCAAAGAAGATACACAGACTACCAACAGACACATGAAAGAATGCTCAACATCACTAATCATTAGAGAAATGCAAATCAAAACTACAGTGAGATATCTCACACCAGTCAGAATGGCCATCATCAAAAAATCTAGAAACAATAAATGCTGGAGAGGGTGTGGAGAAAAGGGAACCCTCTTACACTGTTGGTGGGAATGTAAATTGATACAGCCACTGTGGAGAACAGTATGGAGGTTCCTTAAAAAACTACAAATAGAACTACCATATGACCCAGCAATCCCACTACTGGGCATATAGCCTGAGAAAACTATAATTCAAAGAGTCATGTACCAAAATGTTCATTGCAGCTCTATTTACAGTAGCCCAGAGATGGAAACAACCTAAATGTCCATCATCGGATGACTGGATAAAGAAGATGTGGCACATATATACAATGGAATATTACTCAGCCATAAAAAGAAACGAAATTGAGCTATTTGTAATGAGGTGGACAGACCTAGAGTCTGTCATACAGAGTGAAGTGAGACAAATACCGTATGCTAACACATATATATGGAATTTAAGAAAAAAAATGTCATGAAAAACCTAGGGGTGAAACAGGAATAAAGCCACAGACTTACTAGAGAATGGACTTGAGGATATGGGGAGGGGGAAGGGTAAACTGTGACAAAGCGAGAGAGAGGCATGGACATATATACACTACCAAACGTAAGGTAGATAGCTAGTGGGAAGCAGCCGCATAGCACAGAGAGATCAGCTCGGTGCTTTGTGACGGCCTGGAGGTGTGGGATAGGGAGGGTGGGAGGGAGGGAGACGCAAGCGGGAAGAGATATGGGAACATATGTATATATATAACTGATTCATTTTGTTGTGAACCTGAAACTAACATACCATTGTAAAGCAATTATACTCCAATAAAGATGTTAAAATGAAAAAAAAAAAAAAAATGCTTTCCTCCTCTCAAGGATCTTGGGCCTGTGCTATGTGTACTGACAAATGTCTAAAAACGGATGCTTTGTGTATTTTGCCCATTTTCATAGTGATTTACAGTGGTAGGGCACATCTAGTACCAGTTATTCCATTATGGACAAAATCAGAAGTCAGGTTGAATGTTTTAAAAATGAATTAATTAAGCAAGAAATTTTGTAAACTGGATAGTAGGTTTTAAAAGATTATTTGTGAATTCTAATTGTCATCCTCATAAGTAAAAGAAACCGGCTAAAGGATACCAATTGATTAAAAAAAAACAAGAGTGTTTTTCTGTTGGATGAATTCATGAAAGGTAACAGAGGGAAACAGATTTTTCCCCCAGCAAAAGAAACAAAAATCACTTAATTTTTATGAATTTAAAGCTTCTCGGGCCTCCCTGAACCATTTTTTGTTGTTTTTTTTTTTTTTTAATTAATTAATTTATTTAATTATTTATGTCAGTGTCGGGTCTTCGTTGCTAAGCATGGGCTTTCTCTAGTTGCGGTGAGCAGGGACTACTCTGTTGCATTGTGCGGGCTTCTCACTGTGGTGACTTCTCTTGGTGCGAGCACGGGCTCTAGGCACGCAGGTTTTAGTAATTGCAGCATGCAGGCTCAGTAGTTGCAGCACTCAGGCTCTAGAGCACAGGCTCAGTAGTTGTGGTGCACAGGCTTAGTTGCTCTGTGGCATGTGGGATCTTCCTGGACCAAGGATTGAACCTGTGTCCCCTGCACTGGCAGGCGGATTATTAACCACTGCACTACAAGGGAAGTCCCCCGAACTGGTTTTAAAGCTGTCTTCTCTTCCAAGCATTTCCCAGTTCTTACAATCAGAACCCTTCTCCATGATCACATAGGACTCAGTGTTCACAGATTATACCATGACTATATTTTCATGCTACTTTTCAGCTTTTGTATGTCTTTCTCCCTTATTTGGCTGTAAGATCCTTAAAGATAATTTATAGTTTTGCATCTTCCATAATGCCTATAATAGTGCTCTGTACACAGAAACGCTTTAATAAATGTCTTCTGAATTGTAAAGTTGTATGAGAAAATTCATCATAATGTAATCATTTTCATTTTCCCAAGTCATTTTAAAGCTACTTTTAAATGACTTTTCCTTCTTCAGGGAAAATCCACGATTTAGAGTAAAATCATCTATCCCCTAATGTTTAAGATTAAAAACATACTACCCTATTTCATCTTCCTTGATTTTGGTCTTCCTTCTGGACTCCAATCATAAAACTCTGGTTTTCTACTGTTGCTAAAGTCTACCACTTTTCAGTTTTTGTCTGTTTAAATGTTTTTCTTTGGCTCTTTTCAGAGAGGCTGCACACTTTTCCTTGATTTACTGCATGTATAAAAGAATTGTTTGTTTTGAGAAACAAAGCAACCATTAAGTATGAATATGAAATCACCCATGTCCTTTGCCCCACATTGAACTTGCAAGCAAGTCTTTTGAGCTGAAAGTCCTGTACTAATAATTACTGATATAACTTTTTAAATAATATTCAATGAATTTAAGTAAATTTAAGTAAAAAGTCATGCAAAACACTAAAGATATCACTCTCCTTGGCTCATGATTACTATATTTTAAAAGTAATTTGTCTGAAGCAGTTTAGTGATACTTCTTACCCTTTTTGTTTGTTTTTTTGGGGGGTATTATACCTATGATGCTTAAGAACTCCAAGTACATGGTTTCTAAAAATAAGGACTGGAATAAAATACTGAGAAGTGTGTTGTGAAACACTGTAAATAGCTTCTCCATGTCTACATTTTAACACTGCTGAACTGTATGTACATTCCATTATCAGGTAAAAAAAAAAAAAAAAAAACCTTTACTTTCATTTGGTTCATACTGCTTACAAAGGAATCAAAAATGTTTAATATATTCTCTTGGAAGTTATAAAATCTTTTTGGGGAAATATAATGTAAGATGTCTAATAAAACTAGTCTTATTTGGGGAAAAAGAATGGTCTTAATTTTTTCAGTCTGTTATACAAAGATCATTATTTCATACTTTTGCTAATTGTAGCAATACAACTTCACATCACAATTAATTATACCATATTTTAAAAATATGATTCAATTTAAATGACTGTAAACATATAATCCATTATGTACATAAAATAATTGTCTTATCTTAATCCCATTTGTGGTATTCAGATCACTTCCAAATCTTCAAACTTATATTTTTTAAGGTATAATAAGCAGATTTGTGCATAAATATCAATATTTATTGGATTATTATTTTAAGAAAAATTTTCCAAAAGAGAACTATTATATAAAATGGTTTGAATAGGATGGGGATGAGAATGAGGAATGACTGAGAATTGGCAAGTGAGATCTTTCCAGGGTGGTAGAAATGTTCTAAAAGTGGATTGTGGTGATGTTTGCACAACTCTGTAAGCTTATATAAAATAATTTACTTGTATACTTAAAATGAGTGAATTGTATGATATGTAAACTATACTTTAATAAAGCTATTATAATTTTTTAAAGAAAAACCCGTGTATGACCATATTTTGTACTAATTATACTCAAAGGAGTAACATGACTCAGCTTTCTTAAAAATAGAACATTTCAGTATAATATTTCAATATGGAACACTATGTGTAACAAGAGGACAATACACATTCTTTTCAAGAACACATGGAACAACTAGCAAAGAGGACACACATTTGGGTTCATAAGACAAACTTCAGCAAACTTCCAAAGACTAAAATCATATAAATGAAACGTATGTATTACTTGAAAAGTAAATTTAAAAGCATTCAAAGAAGAAATATAAAATATGAACTCTCTGACATCTATTTAAAAATTTATATTTATAATTTTTATTCAGAAAACACTCTAGGCTGCAGCTTCAATGCTGAGTTCTTGCAAATATTTAAGAAAAAAATTAAAATTAAGAAAAAACCCACTAAAGTAATCTATCCAGTCAATAAACAAATAATAAGCCCTAAAAGGAGACGGGGATAGTAGTACCCAGACATGCAGCAATATATTACCTAAAATGTCCATTTCCCAACCAAACACTGAGAGACATAGAAACAGGAAAATATGACCCATACATGGGAGAAGAAGCAGGCAACAGAAATTGCTAGTGACAGCAATCAGATGTCAGATTTAACAGAAAAAGACTTCAAAGCAGCCATAAAAACATGTTCAAAGAACTAAAGGAAACCATAATTAGAGAAGTAAATATAGTTATGATGACAATGTCACATTAAATAGAGAATATCAATTAAGAGATAGATATTGATATATAGGAAAGTGAAGAGAATAAATTCTAAGAGTTCTAATCACAAGAAAAACTTTTTAATAAATTCTAAGAGTTCTAATCACAAGAAAAACCTTTTTTCTTTTCTTTATTGTATCTATATGAGCTGATGGATGTTAGCTGAATCTATTAAAATAATCATTTCACAGTATATGTAAACCAAATCATCATGCTGTACTCCTTAAACTTATACAGTGACATAGTCAATTACTTCTCAATAAACCTGGGAAAATATTAATAGAATTAGTATTTTAAAATATCAATAAAATTAAAATTTAGTATTTTTTTTAAAAGAGAGAAAGATATTATAAAAACAATCCAAATGGAAATTCTGGAGTTGAAAAGTACGATGAATTGAAAAGTTCTCTATAGGGTCTCAACAGTATATTTGAACAAGCAGAAGAAAGAATTAGCAAATATAAGATCAACAGATAAAGGTTATGCAATCCAAAAACCAGAGAGAAAAGAGAGTGAAGAATGATCAGAGCCTGAGAGAAATGTGGGAAACAATTAACTGTACTAAGGTATGAAGAATGAGAATACCAAAAGCAGAGAAGAAAGAGAAAAGAAAAGCAAAATATTCAAGAATTTAATGGATGATAAGTTCCCAATTTATTGAAAAGCATTAATTTACCTATTCAGGAAGCCCATGAACTTGAAGAAAGATAAAAGCAAAGAAATCTACAAACAGAAAAGTCATAGTAATGGTGAAAGCCCAAGACAAGGAGAAAATCTTAAAAGCAGCACAAGAAAAACGACTCTTTACTTAAAAGAGAACAATAATAAGATCAACAGCTGACTTCTCATCTGAAAAAATGGAGGCCAGAACACAGAGGAATAAAGCATTCAAAGTACTCAAAGAAAAAAATATCAACCAAGAATTTATATCCAGCAAATCTAGCTTTCAAATCTAAAAGGAAAATAAGATACATTCCCAAATAAATAAGAACTAAGATAATTTACTGCTAGCTGACCTACCTTACAAGAAATAACAAAGGGAAGTCTTTCAAGCTAAAAGTGACAGTAATTTGAATCCACATGAAAAACAAAGAGCACCAGTAGTCATGTGGTTATAAAAGATGGTATAAATGCATATTTATTCTCCTTTTTCCCTCTTAACAGATTTCAAAGCAATTTTATAAGATAATGTGTATATAAAGTATGGTTTTGCCTATAACATAAAAATGTAATGTATTTGCTAATAACAACACAAAGGAGGTGAGTGGGAAAGCTATATTGAGCTAAGGAAATCAGTCCAGGTGATAAATGAACAAATGAGGAAATCTGTAAATGAAAATTAGGTTAATATAACAAAAGCTATAAACATACAGTTGATTTTCTTCTCTCAGCTTCCTTATAAGACATTCAACTATATAAAGTAATAATTATAATAATGTAATGTTGGGTTTGTAACCAACATTGTAATATGTACTACGTATAACTATATCACAAAAAAGAAGAAAAAATACATCTATAAGAAGTGACATTTCTATATCTCACTGGAATTAAGTTAGTATAAATCTGAAGTTGATTCTGATAAGTTAAAATTTAAATGGTTAAGTCCTATAGCAACCACTAAGTAAATAAGTAAAAGAAATAGAGTTAAAAAATTCATTAAAGATAGGAAAATGCTACAATAGAAAATATTCATTTAATGCAAAAGAAAGCAGTAAAGAATAAAGGAATTAAAAAGATCATGAGACATAGGTAACAGACAGAACGACAGATGTAAATCCAACTACATCAGTAACATTAAAGGTGAATGGAAAAACAATCTGCTCAAAAGGCAGATGGTATTAGACTGGATAATAAAACAAGATCTAACAATGTATTGTCTATAGGAGGCATACTCTAGATTCAAAGTCAAAAATCGATTCAAAGTAAAAGGGAAAATTTATCAACAATCCACAAGAAAGCTGGAGTTGCTGTACTAAGCGAAAACAGACTTTAAACAAAATATGTTACTAGAGGCAGAGTGACATTTAATAATAATAAAAGAATCAATCCACCAAGAAGATAATAACATATGTGCATCTAACAACCAAGCACCAAAATACATGAAGAAGAACTTGACAGAAATGAAGGGAGAAACATTAAGACAAGTTAAGATTAATAGTTGATAACTTCAATTCCCAAGTCGAACAGTGGATAGAACAACTAGGCAGAAGTCAACAAAGAAACATAAAAGTTGAACAACACTATAAAGTGATCAGACCTAAAAGATATCTCTATAACACTACACCCCACAACAGCAGAATATACATAACTCTTAAGTGTACATCAAACATTGGATAGAGCAATGTTAAGCCATAAATCAAACCTGATTAAATTTACAAGGGTAAATATAATACGAAGTACCTTCTTTGACCAAAATGGAATCAAATTAGAAATCAATAATAGAAATTTCAGAAATTCAAAAATATTATGGAAATAAACAAATTGCTAAATAAAAATGTGTCAAAAAGAAGTCAAAAGGGAAATTATAAAATGTTTTGAGATGAATGACAATAAAGGCACAAATGCCAAAACATAAGCAGGTAAAGCAGTACTCAGAGGCAACACTGTAAGTGTTTATATTAAAAAAGACATCAAATCAACAACCAAGTCTTCCACCTTATGACATTGGATAACAAAAGAACAAACTAAACATAAAACAAGCAGAAGGAAGAAAACACTAAGAATTACAGGAAAAAGTATTGAAATAGAGAATAAGAAAAACAATAGAGAAAACACAACAAAAACAAAAGCTGATTCTTTGTAAAGATCAAAATTGACAAACCTATACCTAGACTAATTAATATGTTAATATTATTATCTCAATAAATGCTTATCTTAATAAACACAGAAAAGGCATTTGACAAAATTCAACACCCCTTTATTTTAAAAAGTGTTCAGCAAAGTAGGGATAAAATGGAGTTTCCCCAATCTGATAAAAAGCATCAATGAAAAACTCACAGATAACAACACATTTAATGCTAAAAGACTGAAAGCGTTCCCCCTAAGGTCAGTAACAAGACAAGGATACCTGTGCTAATGTTCTGTTCAACATTATACTGGAGATTCTAGATAAAACTATTAGTGCTAGTATTTTCAGCAAGATTGCAGGATACAGAATCATAACATAAAAATCCATTTTATACACTAGCAAAGAAAATCCGAATATAACATTTATAAACAACTCTATTTATGACAGCATCAAAAATAATAAAATACTAGAGAATAAATTTAACAAAAGAAGTCAAGATTTCTGGCATTTGACTTATGGCAAAAAGTACAAATCCTCTTTGAAAGAAATTAAGAAGACACGAATAAATGTAAAGACATCCCATGTTCATGGATTGGAGGACTTAATATTGTGTAGTTGGTAAGATTCTCCAAATAAAAGATTCAACACAATCTCTATCAAGATCACAGTTGGGTTTTGTTATTATTGTTGTTGTTTTGTGTGGGTGTGTTGTCTTTTTTTCAGAAACTGACAAGTTGATCCTAAAATTTATGTGGAAATTAAAGGGACCCATCATTTCCCAATTTCAAAATTTATATGAAATGTCCAGAATAGGCAAATCTATAGAATCAGAAAGGTTAGTGATTGCTTAGAAATGGGGTAAGGAGTGAGAGAATAAAAAGTTGAGAGCTAAAGGGTGCAAGGTTTCTTTTCTGAGATGGTAAAAATGTTCTAAAATTCACTGTGTTGATAGTTGCATATACCTGTGAATATACTAAAACCCTTGGATTATAAATTTTAAATGGGTGAATTGAATATATGTGAATTATATCTCAATAAAGCTGGCATTAAACAAAAAAATAAAACAAAAAAATAAAAACAATAAAATAAAACAAAGAAATGAAGCTCTTTTCCTCTTACTATTCCTCCTGCCTTCCTGAAAATTTATAAAGCTAACAGATAGGGCTAAACAAGGCAGGGGTTTGCACTAGGGGTAGAGGTGAGGAGCTGCAGTGGCCAGCAGGGTGGCAGAGCCCTCAGCTGAGTCAGGAGCATAACCAGGCAACATGGTGTCAAAGTCCTAGAGAGGTGAGGAGTGTGTCCACCCAACAGGGTTATTAGCCAGGCATGGGAGACAGAGAATGAACAAAGACTGAACAAAGAATGAACAAAAACTGTTCTGTTGAGCAGACTAAAGATACATTATAACATAAACGTTGTGAACTAGATCATTTTCCTAAAAAGGACATTATGGGACAATTAGCAAAATTTTAATGGGGTCTGAGAATTACATGGTAGTAACACATTGATATTAATAATTATATAAAGGAATGTTTTTGTTATATATAATTATATAAAGGTAGTAACACACTGATGTTAATAATTATATAAAGGAATTATATAAAGGAATACAAACACAATATTCAGGGATGATGGGACATTATGTCAGCAATACTCTCAAATGGCTCAGGGAAAAAACTGCTTACTACTGTGCTTGTAACTTTTCTGTAAGTTTCACTTTATTTTTAAATTTGAAAAATGAGAAAGAAAAAAAAAGATGAAGATTCAAGATAAAGTGACAAATATTAAAGATAAGCAAAGTAAATCAAACATGTATAGTCAAGTCTCTGAAGAAAACCAAAGTAAGGAAATAGAACAAACAGTGAACAGTATAAAAAATTCCTTGAAATATAAAAAGATACAAGACTGCATACTGAAAGTGCATACCATTTAAACGAGAAATCAACTCAGAATATTTAAGACCTATCTAGCAAAATTGCTGAATTTAAACAAAATCCTTTGAACTTGTGGGCAAAAAGAGCAAGTGACTTACAATAGAAAGCATATTAAACTGTCATCAGACTTTCAACAAAAATACTTTAAGTCAGAAGAAAATTAGTAACAAATTTGAGATGTACAAAGAAAGATTAGTCAAGGATTTTATAGCAAAGCAAATGGCTGTCAAACATAATGGTCCCTGATAAACTAATACCGAAATGCAGTTCTCAGAAAACATTCTTCCCATGAGTCCTTCCTGAAGAATAAACTATAGAATAAGCTTTAGATAGGCAAAACACATCAATGTAAGGAATGTGATGAACCTTAAATATATGAGTACTTTAAAACTACTAAGAGTTAAAATAAGAGAGAATAATATGTAATAACTACGTGCATTCACAATGTAGTTAATCCCTTGTATTAGTTTGCTAGGACTGCCATAACAAAGTACCAGAGTCCAAGTAGCTTAAACAACAGAAATTATTTTCTCACAATTCTGGAGGCTAGAAATCCAAGATCAAACTGTCAGCAGGGTTGGACTCTGAAGCCTCTCTCCTTGGCTTGTAAATGACCCATTTCCCCTCCCTGTATCTTCATGTGTGTCTTCTGCGTGTGTCTGTGTTCTAATTTCCTCTCCTTATAACATTCATATTGTATTAGGACCCACCCTAATGACTTCACTTCACTTTACCTCCTTAAAGACCTTATCTCCAAATATAGCCACATTGTGAGTTGGAACTTCAACACATGAATTTTGGGGGAACACAATTCAGCCCATAACATTTATACCTCAGAAATTAAAAAATGGCAAGGAGAACAGAGAGAGCATATGGAAAACAAACTGTTTTCAGTAATTATGTCTGTAGGGTAGTATTGGTACTGTAGTTCTTAGACTGTTATATGTGTAATTATAGGCTTTTCTAATTCTAACATCCTCCATGTACTTGCCAACAAGATGTCTCAATGGGGAAGAAAAGAGATACAGATTTAACTAAGAGGAGGTCGAGATAAAACACAGCAAGTCCTAAATTTCCCATTAATAGAGACTAGAGATTCTTGGAGTACCGGCTGATTCCAGGACTGAAACAACAAAATGTTCAGGATGAGCCAGAAACATCGTCATAGGAAATAGCAAGGAAGCTATCAAAGACTACAGGGTCAGGTCAAATGGACTAAGAGACCAACTAGAAGAGATACCCAGAGTTGGAGCAATTTGAAGTTTTAAAGAAAAACATAGTAACTGCTCTAGGTTGAAACACCTCAAATACGTTTAAATCGAAAAGTTTATAATGACACTTTAAAAACTGGAGATCTCTGAATAATGAGAAAGTGGCATTAAGATTATATTATTCCCCCTCAGTGGTCATTAGGTACATTATTAGTCAGAGCTGCTAGAGGAGAAAGTTGTTAGTATATAGAAAATGTATATTAACTGGATAAACCCAGTAGGAATTACCCATTTTAAGACCAATGAGTAAAAATTATTTGAATATGGGTAATAAAATAAGGCTCTGCTGGGCTTCCCTGGTGGCGCAGAGGTTGAGAGTCCGCCTGCCGATGCAGGGGACACGGGTTCGTGCCCCGGTCCGGGAAGATCCCATATGCCGCGGAGCGGCTGGGCCCGTGAGCCATGGCCGTTGAGCCTGCGCATCCGGAGCCTGTGCTCCCCAACGGGAGAGGCCACAACAGTGAGAGGCCCACATACCGGAAAAAAATAAAATAAGGCTCTGCTGAAGGCATTGCATTGGGGGAATAAAACTAGAACTTTGGAAAAACAGAACACTTTTCTTGCCATTCACTGAAATTCTAGCATTCTAAATATAGTATAGCTATAAAGTAATACGCCTGATATTTTAAAGCAAATATACCTAAACAAGTATGATCAAATGAGTGGTGTATTTTGCAAAAGAAACCTCTTAGAACTACTCACATATATTCTATTACTCAAAATATTCCTTATATCTAGGATTTTTTTTAAAAAAACTATTTTCATAATCTACAGGGTTTTTTAAAGACCTTTATTAACAGGTGCTTGCAGTTTACTGACTTTTTTGAAAAAAAAATCATGTTGTGAACTTTTATTATATTATAAATTAAAAATAAGCTTCTTAAAATCTCAACTTGAACAAATATGAAACAATTTAAAAACGTTTAAAGGTGTATTGAGAAAAAACAGCCTTAAAAAAAAAAAATGTTTGTCATCATCAAAGAGTCTTTAAGTAAAGAGATAGTAAAAACTCCAACCTGCATAGGTAGTGCAGGTAATACTTCTAGCTATCTGGTCACGGGGCAAAGAGCAAGCACTTGAGGTCTTCAGCTCCACTCTCCTTTTCTTATTGCTGAAACTTTACATTCATTTCTTCTTGTTGGATAGCTAAATCAGATGATGGTAGAGATGGGAAAAGTGCATTTACTCAGCCTCCAGCAAGACTAATTCTCAGCTGGTGCATCTGCTGCTTTTCTCTTTGCCATCTTGTACTTTAGGGTTTTCTGGGGGTCTGCATTGGTAATTGAAGCTACGTCCTTAACAACGTTGAGGTGACTGCTGACCTTAGTCTCATCTCCTTGATTTTCCCTAGCTCCTTCATTGTGGTCCTCTCTAGGCTGTCTTGGGTGAAGTAAGCCCTTGTGGAATGGTGGTCTATAAACCACATTACATACTCTGTCTCACTGGTCTACCTTGCTCTCTTGCACCCTGGTTGTCAGCACCTTCCATCACTTCTCCCTGCACAGTAGGGTTGGAATACTGTGGTCGACACCCATAGGGTCTCCATGTAGTAAGATGGGCACAGTGGCCTGCTGTAGAGCCTGGCCTTTGGGACCACTCTCCGATCCTTCATTCTTTCTCCATTCTTATTATTCTAGTCATTCTGCTGTTAATTGTGTGGAGCACCCCTATTATGTGGACGGTATCTATCATGGTTACATCTGCTGCATATTTACTGCCTGGCACTAGAACTCCAGCAGGGCCTGGAACATTCACTGCTTCCACACCCTTTTCTCCTTTCAGCAACATCAAACTCCAAGTTTCTCCATCTCTTACACTGCAAAGGTGCCTCCTGGAGTTATTCTTCTTTAGGGCAGACTGGTATACAAATACATCTTCTTTGGTGTTACTCCTATTGAAAAAATCACATCCGTTTCTTACACTGAACCATTTTACTGTTCCAAAAACCTTCACTGTGATGAGTTTCTTGTCCCTGCAGGCAGGTGCTGCAGATGTGAAGCCACAGGGGCCACTGCTCCCCATGGTGCTGCTGGGCTGGGCCTCGGCCTGGATGCTTACGGTTGTAGTGATGGTGACTGGGGCCAGCTGAGGCAGCTGTGGCTCCTTGGGGAGATGGGGGTGCTACTCAGGGCTCCCCGGGGTCGGCTCTCCATTCCCACTACCAGCTGAACTCTACAGCATTTTAAGTTATATTTTTGAAGGAGAACTGTCATCCCCAAGGGATTGATTTAATTTTGGAAAAAGAGAAAAGATTTGAAGCCATGCTTGCTGAATTAATAGGTGTCATAAAACCATCTTTCATCAAAAATACAGTTTAGTTCTAAAGTAATGAAACTGTTTCCCTGTGTCACTTAAAAACTGACCATGCAGGCAATTCCAAAACAGAAATGCAATTAACTTGAAAAATGGTAGCATATTTTGAATATGTATATATCTTCCAAAAGAAACTAGCTAAAAAGGAAAATCATTTAAAATATTATAGTTTAAAAATAAAGCTTCCCTTTTTACAGAGCAAGTTGTTTATATAACCATATTTCAAAGGCACATTAAGTACATATTACTCAGAGGCTTTTATTTCTATAAAATTTTTATTTACAAATGTACTAGACATAAAAATATGTGTGATACAGTAAAAGGAAATAATCAGGAGACCAGAAAAAACCAACTACATATAAACAGTTCCTCAAAAAGAAAAAAATGATGGAAATGGAGTGGAGTATCACAAAAGAAGAGATAACGTCTTGGTATGAAACGTACTATAGCAGCGGTCCCCAACCTTTTTGGCACCAGGGACTGGTTTTGTGGAAGACAATTTTTCCACAGACCGGCGGGAAGGAGGTTTCTGGATGATTCAAGAGCATTACATTTATTGTGCACTTCATTTCTGTTATTATAACATGTAATATATAATGAAATAATTATACAACTCACCATAATGCAGAATCAGTGGGAGCTTGTTTTCTTGCAACTAGATGGTCCCATCTGGGGGTGATTAGAGATAGTGACACCCGAGGTGTGTTGCTTACATCCAGTCTACTCCGTGATCTCATTCTGCTTGCTGTCACTGCAGAAAACCCTGCTTCACAAAGATAGGATGTTGGAAATGCAAGCAGGCTTTTCAGTGCTTTTGTGGCAATCTCAGGATATTCTGCCTGACTTTAATCCAGACATATGGAGATTTGAAGTCGTCTCAAACATACTTTTAAGGCCACTGTCATTTGCCAAGGATCAGGCAGTTGATCCTCTTCTAGCATGGACAAAGTCGATTCACCTGGCTTATTCACGAATAAGTGAATCTACTCCTTCCCAGTTCAGGGGTCTTTTGTGGTTGGGAAGTAATGCTCAAACTCTTGAAAGCTGAGATAGGTGATCATGCACCAGCTGGGAGCGAAAAGGCCCTGGCTCAGTCTATTTCAAAATCTCTGCTAATGTTTGAAACATGTCAAAAATCCCAATGTTCACTCGTTGCCCCCATAATTCCAGTTTGGCTTTGAATGCAGCCACTTTATCTACTGACTTGAACACAGTTGCTGTTCTCCCCTGAAGTCACAGACTGAGTTCGTTGAGCAGGTTGAATATGTCATACAAGTAACCAAGTTTTGCGACCCATTCTGTGTCACTGAAACGTGCTGCCAATGGTGACTGTTTTTCTAAAACAAATCTCTGGAGCAGCTTTCGGAACTCAAAAACTCTGGCCAGGGATCTCCCTTTAGAAAGCCATCTCACTTCTGTGTATAAGAGAAGATGTGTGTGCTCTGCGTCCATCTCCTCACAGAGCTGCACGAACAGACGTGAGTTAAGGCCATGTACCTTAATGTGGTTGATAATTTTAATCACATCCTGCAAAATGTTGTTAAGTTCAGTCGACATTTTTCGTCTAGCCAGAACTTCTCTATGGATGACACAGTGGGTAGACACACATTCAGAAGCGACCTCTTTTGACCCAAGTAGTGAAACCAGAAAGCCATCCAGTCATGGCAGCCACTCTGTCCGTGCATATACTGACACAAAATGCCCAATTCAGTTTTCCTGATATGTAATCATTCAAAGACTGAATAGTTCTGTAGCTGTGGTGTTGGTTGGCAACAAAAGTGCACATAACATATCCTCATGCACATCCTCCTGAAAAATATATCGCACAAAAACAAGCACTGTTGCCTTGTCAACATCGGTAGACTCGTCAACCTGGATTGCGTACCACGGTGACTCATTAATCATCTCTAAAAATTGTGCCTCAATATCCTCTGCTATTTCATCAATTCATCTAGTTATGGTGCTAGCCGAAAGAGGAACATGTGCCACCTTTTGAACTGCAGCCTCTCCTAAAAGTTCACGACAAATGTCCTTAGCAGCAGGCAGGATCAACTCTTCACCAACAGTAAAGGGCTTCTTAGCTTTAGAAATGCGGTTAGCCACTAAGAACGATGCTCTCAGTGCAGACACATTTGATGAAGTGGTGGCCTTCAGTAATTGCTTCTGTTCTTCATGTTCACGTTTTTTTCTTTTGAAAAACTCCAAAGTCTTGTCTTTTAATGCAGGGTGCTTGGTCTCCATGCGGCAAAGCAGTTTTGAAGGTTTCATGGATTTGTTGGATAGAGAGTCGCCACGTATTATACAAAGCGGGCTTGGAGAATGTGAATCACCTGTTTCAATGAACCCATAATTTAAGTAGGACTCTTGGTTTTTTCTTTTAAATGCAGCTTTCTTTTTGTTGGCATTCTTAGAGTCTTCTGCTCTCTCATCATTGGGTCTTTCTCCCTTTTCAAAGAAGCTCTCCAGCGACGTTTGATTTTTACTCATTTTGGCTAGGGTTAGCTTGTGGGCTTACCAAAACTGTGACTGAGACAAGTGTGCAGGGCAGGAAAGAGGCACACACAGAAGTGGTAAATAAAATAATGGGCGGGCCACGCGTGGACTAAATTAAGTGTCGGATTCTGACTTAAAGCCCACCACCAGATGCAGCTGTATAATTGAAGTACATCAACTCACTTGCCACTATAAAACCTGCCACCAGATGCAGCTTAATTGTCACTTGCCACTCACTGATAGGGTTTTGATATAAGTCTGCAAGCAACTGATTTATTATGGTCTCTGTGCAGTCAAACCTCTCTGCTGATGATAATCTGTATTTGCAGCCACTCCCCAGCACTAGCATCACTGCCTCAGCTCCACCTCAAATCATCAGGCATTAGAGTCTCATAAGGAGTGCACAGCCTAGATCCCTCGCATGTGCAGTTCACAGCAGTTCGTGCTCCTATGAGAATCTAATGCCACCACTGATCTGACAGGAGACGGAGCTCAGGCAGTAATGCAAGCAATGGGGAGCAGCTGTAAATACAGATGAAGCTTTGCTCGCTCATCCACCACTCACCTCCTGCTGTGTGGCCTGGTTCCTAACAGGCCACAGACCACTTCCGGTCTGTGGCACAGGGGTTGGGGACCCCTGTACTATAGAATGAAACAAGCAAAACTAAACTATACGTTCATTTATAAAAACATTTAATGCTTCTCTTTGAATTCTGGACACTACTGTCTTCATTAAAGTTTTTTTCCTCCCACTTCAACTAACTGCCTAAGGTGTGATAATCAAGATTACTCATGACCTCCATGCTGCTAAATTCAGTAGACATTTTTCAGTCCTCAATTTACTCAACCTGTCAGCAGCATTTGAAAGTTAATCATTTCCTCTTCCTTTAGACTCATTACTCAGTCATCTTTTGTCTCTCAACTCACTTTATTGGTACCTAAATCCAGTCTTGGGGCTTTAAATCCTGTCTATATCCTGTCAACTTTAAACTTCTATCTCCAAACTACACTTCTCTCCTAAGCTCCAGACTTACCTCATTTCTCCATTTAGATGTCTAATAGGCATTTCAAATTTAACATGTCAAAAGCCAAACTCTTGATCTTCCTCCCCAAAACTTAGTCCTTCCAAGTCTTTCCCATCTCAGTAAATAACAAATCCATCAATTCAGTTATTCAAGCACTGGGTCACCTTTGAATCCTCTCTTGCTCCCTTACCCCATATTTATAGTGACAGAATATCCTACTCACTTTACTTCCAAAATACATCCAAAAGCTGTCCTCTTAGAGTTTTAGTTTAGGTATGCTTTATCAAAATCCAGTCAAGTTCCATTACTTTCCACTGCTATCAGCCTTGTCTAAACTACCATCGTCTTTCACCTAAATATTTGCAATAGCCTTCTAACTAGTCTCTCTATTGCCACTGATGCTTTTAATATTGATATCAGATCAATCCACTCAAGACTCTCCAAAGGCTTTCCCTCTCACTCAAGAGTAAAAAGCAAAGTCAGAACAATCATCTGCAAGTCTTTAATTGATACCTGAATTTATCTCCTACTACTCTCCCTCTGCCTCTCTCTATCCTAGTCACAAGGAAATACAGTCACAGTGTTTTTTAATCTACCAAGTCAGAGCCTACCAATGCCCTTAAGACTTGCCCTTCCATTTGCCCTGAAAGCTGTTCCCCAGATGCACGTGGCTGGCATCAACTTCATCTCCTTGAGGTCTTTAGTAAAACCTCTTCTAATCACTCTATTTTAAACTGCAGTCTACCACTTTCCCTGTTTTTTATCTACTTTATTTTTCACATTGTACTTATCACCATCTAGCACATTATATATATATTTTTATTTTGTTTTGTTGTCTGTCTCCTCCCATGATAATGTACATCCTCTTTCCCCCCAATAAAGGCAGGAATTTTTTTTTTATTGAAGTACAGTTGACTTATATTATTTTCAGATATACTTATAGTGTACTTATAATACAGTGACTTATAATAATTATAAGATGTACTTATAATATAGTGACTTATATTAGTCACTATGTTTAGTGACTGCTTCAATAGTTTTATAGATTACACACTATACAAAGTTATTATAATACTATTTATAATATTCCTTGGGCTGTACATTACATCTATGTGACTTGTTTTATAACTGGTAGTGTGTATCTCTTAATCCCCTTGATATATTTCACCCATCCTCCCATCTTTCCTCCAGCAATCACTAGTTTGTTCTCTGTATCTTTGAATATGTTTCTATTTTGGTGTATTTGTTGATTTGTTTTTTAGATTCCACATATTAAGTAAAAAAATACAGTATTTGTCTTTCTCTGTCAAAGCAGGGATTCCTGTCTCTTTTATTCACTATCATATCCCTAACCCCTGAACACCTAGAATAACAATGCCAAAAAACAATATTTAATAGTAATATTTACTAAAAGAAAGAATGACTGAAAGAGTGAATGATTCTTATTCATATTCAGTCATATTGGCTTGCATTAATTTATTTTGTTTTTCCTTTCTATTAAGTATGTATTGAATATATGTTACCTTTGATTTGAAAAAGAGGTCTACAGCATAGGCTGTAGGGAAATTAAATAATACTTACATTTCAAAAAAAGAAAATGATTTAAAATTTGTCATTTTTTTTTTGTCTTGGCTATTGAATTTCAGTCAATATCATTATATCACAGACACTTTATAAAATATGGAAAGTCTGCAACCATATAGCTCCATTTATATCCCCTCCCCAGAACCTACTGTTAGAGTTGCCATATATATTACATTTATATACATTATAAACCAAAAGGACAGTGTAGTAATGTTTTCTTTAATCAGTTTTGTTTATTTTAAAGAAAATAACAGAAAGGATATTTTATTTTTACCCATACAGTTAGCATTCCTAATGGTCTTCATTCATTCCTAATGATCCAACTTTCCTTCTCCAGTCTGTAATGTACATCTGGTAGCAACAAATTATCTTAATTTTCATTTATAAAACTTAAAGAATATATTCACTGAATGAAAAATTCTGGGTTGACAGGTTTTGCTCCAGCTCTATGGCTTCCCTGATTTCTAATGAGAAGTGTGCAGTTACTCAAATGATTCTTTACCTTATTTATGTCTAGTTTTTCTCTGCTTGCTTTCAAGATTTTCTCTTTCCTTTGGTTTTCTGCAGTTTTACTATAATATGCCTTCTGTGGTACTCCTTAAATTTATTTTGTTTGGAGTTTGCTGAGTTCCTTCAGTCTATAAATAGTTTTTCAACAAATTTGGGAAAGTTTCTACTATTTGAGGAAATATTTGAGGAATTCTACTATTCCTCAAATATTTTTTCTGCCCCCTTCTCTCACACTTTTTTCAATTAAAAGTTAATCAATAATCATATGAGAAAGAAGTGGAAATTTTTATTCAAGCCAAATTTGAGGATTATAACCCAGGAGACAGCCTCTTAGTGAGTTCTGAGAACAGCTCCCAAAAGGTAAAGGGGGGAAAGGTCAAGTATATATGACATTTTGGTGAAGAGGGTACATGCAACCAAACGCATATCTCAGTAGAAGGCTGATGCTAGTCATAAGGAACAGACTTTTAGTTAATGATTTTAGTGCTTTTCTAAGTATGGGAAAACGTATGAGTTTGGGTTCATAAAACCTTCTCCTGAAAATATCAAACTATCTGAAGGCCAGTTCTGCCAGTTTTCCCAGAGCACAGAGTGTCTCATTCCTGGTCTCTGCCCTGAACTCCTTTCAGGGTGTATTAAAAGTCAGCAACTGCAGTGGCTAATGACTTGATTCTTGTAGAACTGGATGGTGGGAAACATTATTTTCCAATCCCTTCCTTTTCAGTTTGGGAGGCATTTCTGAACGAATTTGTCCCATGGCACTAAGAATACTCAGTCCCATGTCAGGTGAGGATTTTGTTGACAGGCCACCCAATGTGCTGTTACTGGACTAGGCCCTGTTAACAGTAGCCAAAGGCCTGTGGACCTCCTCTTTCACTAGTCTGTTATGGTCCAGGAAATGGTTCCCTCTTGTTGTTTTTTCCCATATCTAGAGTTATACTATTACCATCATTGATCTCATATGACTATATATTTGGTCAATCATTTCAAGTCACCTAATAATCATTAATTTTATCTGAGGCTCAGTAACACATTTGGTAATACAAGGAACAATAATCTTGTAAAACAGGCAGAATACAAGTATTATAACTAGTAGCATTAATAAGGTCCTAAGTATTTAAGCTAAAAACTTCTATTAGGTGTGGCCCAGTATCTCCAGTCTGTTCTGCACCAATTGCTATCTTTAAGGGAAATGATATACTGGCATTGTATATAAAGTTCACCAAACATGTCTGCAAGTACAAGGCAAGTAGTGGGTCATCATGACTCCTTACAGAATTGATAAAGGATTGTTATCTTCTAAGGAGTTATATGGCTGGCAATAGAAGAAGAAAAACTGATCTTTATGGTTGAGCAGGTATTTCTGCGTTGGAGAGGTCTGGTTAATGCATAATGCAGATGCACAATGCACACCAGAAGGGAGAAAGGAGTCCAAAGGGCAGAGAAAAACCTTATGTTTAAATTTTTCTTGTCTTGCCTTCAAATGTAAATTTTTATTTCATCACTTTGCATATTAGATTTCAAGACTGTCCCATAAATCTCTTCAGTTCTTTCCCCCCAATCTTTTCTATCTCTCTTCTAATGTTTCAATCTATATCCAAGTTCATTTATTTTTCGTTCATGTCCATTCTGCTAATAAGCAAACAGTGGATTTCTTTTTACTTTAAATATATATATTTTAGTTCCAAATTTTCCATTTGATTTTTTTATTTTGTGGTTGATAATTCCCACCTGTTAATTCATTACAAGCAAATTTCTTTACACTGCTGGTTATAAAAAGTCCTTTAAAGTCTTCATGTGATAATTAAACAATTCTACGTTATCTTGGAGGTGGCATGTGCCGATTTTCTCTTCCCTTGAGAATAAGTCACATTTTCCTAGCTCTTCATAGGATGAGTAATTTGTGATGATATGCTGGACATTTTGAATATTATCCTGTGGAGACTATATTCTGAAAAAATCCAGATGATTTTGTTTTGGGGGGTCGTTTTCTTGTTTAGATACAATTACAGATTGTCATGCCTTCTATGTGTGGTGTCTCAGATCTCAATTCAGTTCCTGAAGTCTTATTTACAATCTACTATCCGTTTGTCATGATCATACATGGTTTCATGGGTCAGACATAGATTTTAACTGTGTTTTTTTAAAATATAGAATTCAGACCCTTTTCCGACTGCCTCTTTTCTGGGGGCCCATTAATCACCCTGTAGTGCTGCTTGCCCTAGTGCTTGTTACCTTAATTTTTCTGGCTGGGAAGTTGGTACATCAAAATAGAAAAATGAGAAACTCAGCCCATGCTGACCACTTGTTCCATGTTTTGACTCCCCTCTAAAACATCCCTGCTTTTTATTCAGTCACCAAGGCCCTCAGGTGGATTTTTTCAGCGTGATGTCCAGAGTTTTTACACGGTTATTTGTGGGAATATCAGTTTCTTAGGAGCTTTCCCTTCCATACGAGTTTTGGAAAATCTCCAAAGTGGATTTCTCGTTCTGGAGGTTGTTTTATACATTTTCTCTTATCAGTTAGGCTTTTATCCTAATATAATAAACTGTTAAAACATCATGATGCTATCATTTTCTTGAATGTAAGACAGAACACAAAACTAAATACTGAAATATCTAGCAATGAAGACTAATTGCTTGACACATAGGTTATTTGATAATTAAGAAATGTCCAGTAATGATTATGAAATATCTAAACTTTGTTAAAATCTGTTCTGCAAGTTTATGTCAAAAGGCCACCTTATATATGACTTCATAATCTTGTAAACATTCAATAACTCCAACCAAATGGAGCTCCAAAATCAACTTAACTCAGAGTAAATTTTACTATACTACAGAAAGTTACACTGAGAAAGTCTGTATTTTACAAATTTCTTCCAAACCTAATGAGTTATTTAACTGATTAGTGATATCTTTCCTCATTTGCCATTTACCAAAGATAACCAAATACAAAATATTCACTGACAAGTTACACTGCTCAAAACCACATAAAGAAAATTATTTAGCACTCTCATGATCCACAGGTCAAAATCACTTGAGACAGGCTTCACAGTATAGATATTCTGAAGACATTATTTGGGGGAGAGTTAATTTATTTTATTTATTTTAAAGCCCAGATGTTGACATGCGATCTACATTAAGCTCAGAACCACAGACAATACTGTCTGACCAATACAACTCTTTTATGCTGTCTCTTTTCTCCAGAGATTCTGAGGCAAAAAATATAAATACTGTGTTATTATATAACAACTAATGATGTAAGCTTCATTTGTAAAAATTTCAACTAATTAATATGTCCTACATACCTTAAAAATTCCACTGTAACCCACTATCGCTTCATTGACGGGAAGTGACCTTGCCTCCTACTTTACCAAGAAAATTGAGACTATAATGTGTGAACCACCTCAGCCTTTTTCCCTGTCATAACACAGTCTGATATTCATTTGCATCCTCTGCACCTTTCCTTCATTTTCTGAATTTCCAGAAATAACTTTTTAATGACAAAATTTTTGCAGATGCCTGTCCTGATAGTAATTGTACTTTTAAAATTTACAAGTTGAGAAAATACACATGCACCCATGGACTTACAGTCAACCTCCATCAACAATAAGGGGCCCAGCAGGCTATGCCTACAGACAGGGAACCTTCAAATCTTAATGAAATACATTTTCATGAAATGCTCAAAATTTAGAGCCATTTTCTTTTAAAAGTTCTGACTCTGATGTAGGTACTCTATTGTCTATGTTAGGATTCAAGGAATAGATTCTTCATCACTTGGGTACTTGTGTACAAACAAGGTGACACAGAGTTACTACTTATTTTCACTGTTGGTATAAAAGAATGTGATAAGAAAGAGCCATATGACAAATTGCTAAGTTTGCAAAGTGGTTCAAAACAATGTTTGCGCCTTTCTGAATGGAGAATTATATAACTACTTATGTTTAACCCTTTTTCCTTTTTGCTGCCAAGAAGCTCCCACCAATTCTGAAATTTCACTATAGCAATCATACTGGATTTATGATTTGCACATCTGTATTTTCTTGATTTTCTACCTTTATTTATATTTCATTGGTTTGTCACTCTACTTAACATCAATCTGTTAGTGCTTGAAGAAAGCAACTTCACATATTAATATGGAACAAGGCAAAGAAGTATGAAAGGAAGGCAAGTTGCATATTAGCCCAAATATCTGAATTACAGAAACATTTCCATGCAAAGCCAACACATGGCCAAACTAGGACTCAAACCCAATAAAAGGACCCATGAAAGAAAAAGTGGCTGTACAAGCGTAAATTCATTTCTAGGGATAGTAAAACAAATAAAATGATATGGAAAAAAGATGGTAGTAAATACTGTCACCTTGACATAAAAATGACAGCACTATTGTCATTCAATATTATTATGGTTATTAAAATCATTGGGAACAGAAATATCTTTTAATAAGGGTAAATTCAAACTGTTACTTATATGTCCAATATAGAACATAAAAATTGAAAAAGAAATGTTAATCCAAAAATCCAAAGGCAAAGAAGAAATATTTTTAATGTTTAGTACTCCTTTTCTATAACACAATCTTCACATTGATTATTTAAACAGTAATTTAAAAAAAAAAAAAAAAAAACTCTTACATGAAAGACACGTGCTTCTTCAGAAATACAAATACTTTGACTTACACTTTAGAATTCTCGCTCAGCTCCAAACAGCTTGGGATATCACAATTCCTAATGTGACTTAAACAAAACTCACATATTTCCCCAGCCAGGTGTACTGCCCATTAAGAACTAATTCATATATGTGAACGTAATATCTTGCTTAAATATATCTTTGTTTTTAAAGTCAAAAAACCAGAAGAATATGATAAATCACATTAAATAATTAGTTTTGCAAAATTAGGATATGCACTACTGTACCCACTTCCTTGCCTACTGCAAAGGACAAACAAGAATAGAAGCTAAAACTGAATAATTTCAGCTACATGTAATATTTTACATCATCTTCCTTCTAAATAATTAACTATTCTTTTCGAGTTATTTCTAACATTTCAATTGTTCATAATATAATTTATATATTGCAAAATTTGAGATTTCAAATACCACATTAAGCAATATGGTTTTATAAAATTTATTATTTCAGAATTATGTCAAGAAAAGCCACAGCTTCAACATTAGAAAACATTCTAAAGAATAAAAGAAGTTCATGAAGGGAAAATACTTAAAAAGTGAAAAAGCACCTTTGAAACAAAATGAAACATATAATAATAACTCAGTTCCAAAATACAGAGATGACTTTTAAACCACATTGAAGAAAGTCTATCACTATATATTATATTGTATCACATTTCACACCTAAAACTTTCCATAGAATTTATAATAAGATGGTTTTACTACCTTATATCCAGGTCCTAACTGATGAATTGCAAATATCTGTGCAGGGTTGAGGGCTTCACTGAACACATACACGGCACCAAGTTGACCACAGAATACCCTATTTGCATCAGCAGTTTCTGAAGATCCGAGAAAGCACTTGTCATAGCTCTAGTTTTAAAAAGTCATAAAAAAATCAAATGTTTTATTTTGTAATGACAAAATATTTAAGGACACCTGCCTTCATTGTCAGGAATACCATAAGGCATAACAATAATAACAGAAGAAAGCAACAATTAAGACTCTATGGAATATTTAAATAATAAAAAACAACTAAAGATTTTTTAGGGAAAGTTAATCAGTTAAGTGTTTCATATTTATGGGCAAGCAAACAAACAATAACCATCTACTCAATAATCACCTGACCAACTCTCCAAGTTCTATGGTTAAAAGCAAAAGGGCTTATAACTATTTATTTACAAAAGTAAAATAAATTTTAAAACTGTAATTATTTGTAATTGTCCATAGATAGTCATCTGAATCAACATAATGACTATTCCAAATTTAACCATAAACACACTGGACTGAATTTTAAAAGTTCTACCTAATTTCTCCACTATGGATACATTTCTCTATTTCTCTACATTAAGTTAAGGACACAAAGAAAAATCACTTCCTTCTCTTACATGAGTAGGAACTATGCAGAATCAGATAAACAATAATCACCAAAATCTGCTGACTAAAGCAGATGGTACAGTGCTCTCCATCTGGGGAGTTCAGCACCTAAGAAACCACACTTAACAAGACCCTTCCCACCTCTACTTCTTAATTCTCACCTAATACGTGGCCCCACCTATCCATACCAGTGAAAGCAGCCACTGTTCAGTTCAGTCCTCCCAACCTCACAGGTTATTCTACACTGGAATATGATAAGCAAGACATTATATATGTATGGAATCCCTTTGGTGCCTCAGTAAAATAACCAAAAAATTGTGAATGAGGTAGAAAGAAAGACACTCCTCATAAAATACCCAATCTTTAATTAAAAGTATAGGAAATTAAGAACTGACTGCATAATGTATGTGTGTATATGTGTTATTGTCCAGGCCTCTCCATTTCTTGGAATATTGCAAATAAGTGAAAAATCAGTCTTTTCTCCCTTTCTCTTTTTAAATATGACTACAGAGTCATGACAGTCAACAAAATCACTCTGCAATAGAAAAGACTGTCCCCTTTGGAGGGCAAATATGAAGCAGAATTTCATGTGAATATTCTAATTCTGAAAAAAATCATTCTCATAAATATTTATTGACTGTGACCCAACTGTGAGTTTCTAGGACAGAACAAGCAAACTGTTTCTGTAAAGTAACAGACAGTAAATATTTCAAACTCTGCAATCTCTAACTCGTTTCATCACAGATTCTTCTTTGATTTTTGTTTTATTTGAGTCTTTAAAAAAAAAAAAAACCTTTAAAAAAATGTAAAAACCAAGATAAACTTTCTACTTCTGCCTCAAAGCTTTTGAACTCACTGCTTCCACTGAATGTCATATTTCCTCCAAATATTCACATGGCTTTCTCCCTCCACTCTTCTCACTAAGACCATCTCTGGACCATCTGGCTTCTCCCTTCCCTATACCTACACTTTTATACTTGTTCCCACTTAGTTTTTCTCCACAGTATTTATCACCATTTATCTAGTAAATAATAGTCACATGTTATACTTATTCGTTCTGTTTAAGGTCTTGCTTTCCCATCAAAATAAGGTATAAGACACAACTTTTAATGCTTGAGATTCTGAAAAGAATAGAATAGTGCATTTATATTTTTGACCTAATACTTAATAATTTGGCCAAGCAATTGTCCTTTTTTTGTATCATTAATCATATCTTTTAGCAATTTAATTATACTAAATTAAACCAAGAGTTCACTTAATAGAAAAAAATTTCTAAGTAAAAGTATTGTTTCTACCAAACTATTTTATTATTCAATTCATGCTATAAACAGTGATAGATCAAACACTCAAATACATTAAAATACAGATAAATAAAAACTTACATCATTTGTGTTAACATGCCAAGCCATATCACCGTAGGACACCAGCTGTCCATTAACATAACACCGAATTTCACTGTTCCTCCATCGATTGTAAATGTGCACAATGCTGATCATGTACCACTTAAATGAAAAAAAATTTAGGATATCAATATGTAATGTTTAGTTATTACTGTTTAAAAGCAACCATAACATTTATCCCACACCACAAAAAATAGCTTGAAGGAATATTAATGATCGTGCACTAGCATTTTTTCAAATTCCCTTTCCCATTTCTCATTTTACAGGTGAAAAAAATGACTCATAAAGAATAAATGTGTGATGGAGATGGAGCAAGAACGCTTTCAGCTCTGGACTGACATCCTTCCACTATACCAAGATCCAAAAATTGTGGAAATACAATTATGCTCATTCATTTAATAACATTTGCATTGCGCCAGGCACTGCAAATACCCAGTTTTTACAGACAGACCATAGGTTCAAACTCTTCTGGAATTTATGGAGCAGTGGAAGAGCCATACATGAGACAAGTAAACAAATACAGAATTAAAAATCATGATGATTACTGTGGGGAAATAAGAACAGTGTAAACTGAGAAAGAATATCCTAGGATTCTACTTTGGATTGAACAGTCAGGAGAAATCTGTCAAGGAAAAAAATTTAACATTTATAATAAGATTTAGATAATTTCAATTCCACAATTTAGAATTATTAAATTCAGGAATAAT
Source organism: Globicephala melas (assembly GCF_963455315.2). Lineage (NCBI taxonomy): Eukaryota > Metazoa > Chordata > Mammalia > Artiodactyla > Delphinidae > Globicephala > Globicephala melas. The sequence continues at coordinate 10,884,399 of NC_083331.1, read as the reverse complement.
TATATTTAACTTAATAATGTGTGACTATTAATTAAGAATCAAGGAATGAGTTTATACTCAGCTCTCATTTTATAGTTACCAGTGTCAACAAAAAGCATTTTAAAGTCTATTTTCATATGAGATGATTTAAGTTCTATAACAATTTGTGGATCTAATCCTTGGCCTCTTTGGAGTTAATAGCCTAATGCAGATAATATAGAAATATTATTTCTAAACTACAGAAAAATACAAATGATTTATAGATATTTAAACAATTATGCTTTCATCAGTTAAGAGAGATTTAGACTAGTTTTCCCCAAAAACATAAAAATATAAAGTACAAAGTTTGTTCTTCAGATTAGTTAAAAGCACTATTCAATTTATTTCATACATATTTTACATAATATAAAGCCATAAGAGTAATTCTTAACCACTAAAATATTAATCATTTCAAGGTATCTGAAATACTTTGAACAAAATTCAATTTTATTCATTTTGATTTAGAAAATAAAAATAGTGCACTGAACAACTCACAGAAGACAGTAATACAAGCAACACTTTTCCTCAATTACATAAAAAAAAAAGTCAGGTCAAACCATTTAACCCCTAAAACATGTCTGTTTTAAAGTTGTTTTATTCTAGATCATCCTTAATTTACTGCAAACTGAGGCTTTCACCTGACCTGAAAGCAACATATATGTTGGCCCTGATTAAAATTAGAAGAAAATCTTCAAAGTTGGTCATTTAGTGACTCATGTTTCTAAATATTATAAAATTATCAAGAAACTGAGCTTAAAATAAATTTAAGAAAAATCTTATAGAAGTTTACACGTATAAGAATTAAAATTTACCTCTCTAACACTCATTGAGTTTAAAAAGTTTCAACCAGAATGCTATCTGGGTAAAACAGGAGATACAATCTTTATATTTTGGAATAAAAATTTTAGAAATTTTAAACCTCTAAATACAACAGAAATAAATAAATATCTATTAATAGAAAGGGATTTTCTGTTGCCCAAAGACAATTTTAATATATGAAAATTATGAAAAACTGTTCCTAATACATATCTGACACCCATAAATAAGATACCACGGACTATATTTCTATTTATTTTTTATCTACTATTTCTTCATTATGAGATTTTTTCTGACAAAATTGATATTATTTACTCCTCAAAGTTGTTCATTCAAAGAATTTACTGTGGGCCTACTTCATGGCAAGTGTCCCCCAGATCGTAGGCACATAAAGAAATGTAACATATACAGCCTAAAGGAGGTTTCATTAGAGAAACAAACATGAAAACAACTATAAAACAATGGATAATATCTAAATTACACATATGGGAGCAAAAGAAGTAATGACTAACTGAGGGTAGGTAGAAAGGAAAGACAGAGAAGGAAGGCTAACAGAGAAGAGTTCACTAAAAGAGTAAAATAAAGCTTAAGACTAAACTTGAAGGATGAATAGAACAGTTGAGTAAACAAGGGGGAAACATTCCAGGCAGAAGAAACTTAATATGGTACATGGAGCACAGCGGTTTGACAAAACTTTTCTCAGTGTTCAGGTGTGGCAGGCAAAATAGACAAAGACCAGATCATAAAGAGACCCATAGTTCACCTTTTGTAATCGGCCTTTACTTTTTGCATAATGTGGTATAATTAAAGAATTTTGAGCAGGAAAGTGAAATGATCATCTCCATAGTTTAGGAACATAACTGGCAGCAGTAAGGAAGTGGGGCAGTTAGGCAAGTGTGGATGAAGATAAATGAAAATCACAGCAAAAGTCCAGGTAAGAAAACCATAGGAGCCTACACTAAGACAAAGGCATTGGTAATTTTAAAAAGCGGGGACAGCAACTAATTAACAGAACTGACTGGAACTGCTAATATAGAAAAAGGGAGTCTAAGATGGTTTCCAATTTTTCACTTAAATGGGTAGTGGTACCATCAACTTAAGATAATATAGTTATCCAGTTATTAGCCAGATAATTAAGTTTGGAGTTATAAACAGAGTTTGCTTTTGGTCATAACACTAACATTAAAGGTTAAATGGGTGAATAAATGAATACACAATTTAATGAATATATTGATCTCAGAACGAACAATACTTATTTATAGGAAAATTAACCTTTCTATTCTCTTTCCTTAGTAAATCAAGATATACTCTACAGATAACAGACAAATGTCTTTTTAAATCAAAAGAGCCCAAGTTTTGACTTGATATTTTTTGACTAAAGGAAACAGGGGTAAACTCGGAGACTATATATGCATACTGATACTATACATGTATGCTGAGGTCTACATTTAGTTTGAAACTCAAAAATAGATCTATAAAAGAAATACAACAACAGGAACAAGAAAAAAGGATGCATATTAAGAATTCATCAGAAAAGTGTAATATGATATTTATACAAATATCAATTGTAGCTAACATGTATTGAGTAAATTTACTACATAGTAGGTAATCTGCTAATTGTTTACATTCACTTTCACAAGGTCAAACATCTGGTTAAGTGGTAGCACTAGGAAAGCACTTTTTGATAGTCTAGCTAAACCCCTTATTAGGCAGGATAACAACTTAGCTAGGGTATACCCTTTAAAAACTAAAGAAAGGGAAAAAATAAAAAATGGAGTTATCTCGAATAATGAAACAGTAAAATCAAATACTAATGATTTTCAGGATTTATAAAAATCTTTACAGAAGGCCTTTCAAAACCCATATCACTCCCTGATCCTGCTCCTAACAAGATATATACAGAGAGAGAGACCTATTACAACTGGGAATGCATTTTTCAAAGGGGAAAAATGTAAAGACAGAGAGAGAAAGAGAGGGAGAGGGAGAGAACAAAGGGGTTAAATTGCTTTTTATTAGTTAATGGCAATTTTATTTGATCCTTAACTTGACGCTAAGTTTTCTTATTTATACTCTTTAAACCACTGTTTCTTAAACTTGTCTGATGAGAAAAATCACCTAAAGCATTGTTAAAAACTCATATTCCTGACATGAAAATGATAATTCCACTAATCTGTATTTCTAACAAGCTTCCACTAAAATTCTAAATAATTTGGCACATCTGGCAAACTGTCTGGGTAGCATCCCAAATCTAATAAATCAGAATTTCTAGAGGAGAGGCAATGAGATTTATATGAAAAAAAGTGGGATTTGTATCAAGAAAATATAACTCCCATTCTAATGTATAAATTTATTTAGAATCATTACTTTTAAGCTATTTTCTAAGTATATATTAATGAATTATTGTTAAATTGACGTTCTTTAATAGAAATAATTATTAAACTATCCCTTACATAAGAGAAAGATTTTTATTAGACTCATGTAAAAATAAAAATATATATTTGAAAACCCCATCCAAAATAATATTTTCTTCAGTATGTGGCACAATACACATGGGATCATAAGCAAACAAGAAAACAAACAAAAAAGAAAGAAAAAGAAATGAAGCATTCTCACCACCTTATATGGGCTCATCAAATCTGCTATGGTTGTTCCTGTGGATAAGGGGTAGAGTATGCCCTGAAGAAGGTGAACAGAATCACTGCTCTATATCCAAGAAAGACCCTTGAATCTGGAAGGGGGACCAGGCCTTAAACATTTGGGAAGGAGAACTATACTTCTTATTTTTTTTATACAGCAGGTTCTTATTAGTTATCCATCTTATACATATTAGTGTATATATGGAGAACTATACTTCTGTCCCTTGTTTTTTTAGACTCTGGACTTTCAAATGTTTCATTACTGTGACACGGAGATGGAGTCCAGTAAACAAAAGAAAGATCTCTCTAGTAAACCCCAGCTGATAATGAGTGAATTATATCTATATATCTAATGATACAGTTGCATGTTTCTCTGCATTTTCTCTTGTTATTCTTTACCTTTAAACAGACTTTTAAAAGTACATTTCAACTTGGTCTCTGAATATCCATATTCTAGCGGATATTAAGCAAAGGTATATTTCATGGGTCTAAACATTAACAGGAGAGCAACATCCCTCTCCTTGAAGCCATCATTACTTAAGCTGAATTTAGTGAAACCTTCAATCTCAGGAAACAAGATTCAGGGCTGCTAGGATCAGCTGAATCTCCCTTAAGAAAAGTCTCTCTGTATTACCAAACCTGGAGGTTTAACATTAGACTTAGAAAGGGAGTTCATCATCTATAAATCCATAGTGGAGGACAGCATACACACACATACACTAACCAGTTACTTTGAAGTTTGAATCTCTAGTCTAAAAACTGGTTCTGTTACCTAAACCAAATAAGGTTAGAGGAAGAAGGAGGAAGAAAAATAAGAAAAGAGAGAGGAGGGAGAGGAGAAGAAGGGGAAAGAAAAGGGAGATGAAAAGGATGAGCTAAAGAGAAGGAGGAGGAGGTAAAGGAGGAAAGGGAGAGAAGAAGGTAGAATTACAATTAGAGTAACATAATTCCTCAGATCTACAATTAAAGTCACAAAGCTCATATAAAAGTTTGCCTTGGAATAATCTTTGAATGAATAATGATTGTTGAAATACTTTAATATTGTTTTCATAGATGTGCAGAAAATTTAAAAGATACTGCATGATTTCTGTATATTATATAGTACATTTACATATTATACACAAATCATATATAATAATATATTATAAATAAATTATATAAAATATATACCAAAATTTTAGGATCAGAATGAAGATCTAAGAATGTGGCAGTTGTTGGCATTCGAAGTAACTGTGTTTTCCATTAAACCAGTGCAAAACACTTTTTCAAAAAGCATAAAATCTCTCTTAATGGTCATGGATATTGCTCTATTCTCTACAATTCCAAAAATTAACTTAGCTTTGCAATATGCATTATTATGCTGGAAGAACAACAAAAAAGGCTAGTAAGCTTTAGATTTTAAATGTGTATAACATACCAACAACCTAAATTACTCGGTCTTTATTGCCATGACTGCTTTTCTTCTTACTTCCACATGGAAAAGGTTCTTGGGATACTTACCTACAAAAAAGCACTGACCACAACAAGGCATGCCCTTTTTCTCACTGTATCAATAGTAATACCCCATTTATTTCATACTACGGGGAAATAAACTGCTCAATATAAATTAGCTGTCCAAATAAATGTAACTTACTCCTTTAGGAAAGAAAACGGTTTTTGGTTGTTAAAGTCATATTTTACTTATTTATCTAACATATATCATTGACAGTCTACCAAGTTCAATACTCTGTATTAGGCATATGAGGAAATACAAAATTGAATCTAACACATAGCTTAGTCTCAATAGTCACTAAATAATGCACATATAAATGAATAATAAAGGTTTAAAAGAAATAACAGCCATAAGAAATACTGAAATAATATGCTGAAAGAGAGACTGTATCTGGGGAGCAAAGCAAGGCAAATCAGGGACAGATTCCACGGAAATCTTATGTGAAATGGAACATAACAATGGGGTGGGATTTAAGACCTAGAGCTGAGAGTAAGGGGACAAGTAAATGTATTTCAGGCCCGAGACCGAACATTTGAAAAGGAAGAGATAAAAAAGTGAAGCATGTATATCAGCTCAGTTTTGCCAAAATAAAAGGTTTAAGTAAAAAGCTGAAAATAAAATCCAAATCATGAAAGACTAGGCTAAAATTTTTAATTTATTCTGTAGTAAGTAAGAAGTAAATGATTGGTTTGAACAGTGAAATAATATGATCAGGAATATAAATCAGGAGGAGGAAGAGGAGGAGACAGAGGATCCAAGATAAAAAGAGAGCAATATGAAGAATTTAAGCAACATGTAAAGAATTTTATAAAGGTGAAAGCTATATTTCAGCAATACTAAGTAAAGGACTTGGAAATTTAACTGACTGATACAAAGATCAAAGAGGGGCTGAAGCTGACTCAAGTCTCCACTACTATGAAGACAGTAGCCTCTTAATCAAAACAGAGGACTTGGGCTTCTCTGGTGGCGCAGTGGTTGAGAGTCCGCCTGCCAATGCAGGGGACACGGGCTCATGCCGCGGTCCGGGAAGATCCCACATGCCGCGGAGCGGCTGGGCCCGTGCGCCATGGCCGCTGAGCCTGCGCGTCCGGAGCCTGTGCTCCGCGACTGGGGAGGCCACAACAATGAGAGGCCCGCGTACCGCAAGAAAAAAAAACAAAAAACAGAGGACTTAAGAACATAAATGATATGGGACTGGGATGGCAAATTCAATGTTACACATTCTGAGGCTGCGGGGCCAGAAAGACATTCACTTGGTCATATCTCATAGGGAGATGAGAATATAAAGTATATATAAATATATAAAGTTCTGGAAATAAGAATAGAGGAGGAAATCTATCATAAAACTGAATAAAAATTCCCGAAAAAACATAAGCTTCACAAAAGCAAGGATGCTGTCTGTTTTGTTCATTGTCATATCTCCTGTGCCTACAACAGTGTCTGGCACTCAGTAAACACATATTGAATGTTCACTGAAAGAATGCCATACAACAGATCACAGCAAGAGAGAGAATGAGAGAGGTCAGAAGCCTGATCTTTTTATGTCAAAAGTCAGATATAAAAGTAGAAAGAAAATGCAGATAAGGATAAGAGGAAAGCAGTAGGAGTCACGAGAAAACCAATAAAAGAGAATATTACAGAAGTCATAATAGGTGAGTTTTAAGAGAGTGGGAATGGTGAATTGTGTCATTCTCAATAGATAATTTACTTATACCTACCTTGCGTGGTTGAAAATCATACTTCACACAGTGCTGAAAACCTTTTCCTTTGGACTTCAGTGATGTGACTATCAGGCAATTGCCAACGAAATGAGCAGAGTAACCAACTCCTTTGCTAGTACGAAAACTGCAAAGAAAACTGAGAATAGTGTAATATCCTCTGTGACAAAGAACAATATATCGAAAGATTAGTATTATACAAATAATATAAAACATAATTATAAAAATAAAACTTACATCCCTATAGAGTAGAAGGGGTATTACATGTACCAAATAAAGACTAAAACATGAAAAGTTTAGAACAACTAAAAGAAGGCATTTAAATTGGGAAAATAGAAGACTACAGAACCTTTTAATAGTTCAATTTAAAATATCACAAATACATAAAAACAAATTAATAGCCAACAAAAGCCTACCAAGTAGATTTCATATACCTTCAATGACCACCTGGAATTAACAAATACAGAAATCATGTACACAGTTAACGTTTTCAAAATCAACTGGCTCTTTAATTCTACTATATCTTTGAAAATAGCTTACAACTTTGCCAAAAAAAAAAAGTCATGGCCAATTTTGACAAATAACGTAGGTAATCAAGCAAAGGAATACATTTTCACTCAAAAAAAGAAACAAGATGTGAGTATGAAATATAGTTATTTTCTTCTAGAGGAGCACTCCTCCAGCTGTGAATTCAATCACAATATATATTAAAAAAAAAAAAAGAACAAAACCTGTAAATGTTTTGACAAATGACAGTATTATTGAAATAAAAATATGATCTCCCAAAATGACCTTTCTTTTTTTTTTTTTTAAATGTACACAACATATGATCTTATGTAAATGGTATCGTATCTTGTATGGCACAGTGAGCATTTAGAGATGACTTTTTTGGGGGCTGTGTTGGGTCTTCATTGCTGCGTGCGGGCTTTCTCTAGTTGCAGCGAGCAGGGGCTACTCTTCGTTGTGGTGCGCAGGCTTCTCATTGCAGTGGCTTCTCTTATTGCGGAGCACGGGCTCTAGGCACCTGGGCTTCAGTAGCTGTGGCTCGTGGGCTCTAGAGCACAGGCTCAGTAGTTGCGGCACACAGGCTTAGTTGCTCTGCGGCATATGGGATCTTCCTGGACCAGAGATGGAGCCCGTGTCCCCTGCATTGGCAGGAGGATTCTTAACCACTGCGCCACCAAAGAAGCCCCCAAAATGACCTTTCTGAAGTTCATCCCCATTTATGTTTGGAAGTTCAGATGCTTGTTAAAACTCTCATTACTATCCATATATAATCTTTTGTAATAGAGTTTACAAGTTATTAATAGCTCACATTTTTCTACACTTACATTTCTGAACAGTCATTGTACAAAAAGCACTTTAAATATTATGCTACCATTAAATCCTATGTGATATGTACCATTATTATCCTCATTTTACAGTTGAAGACACCAAAGCACAGGATAAACAGTAAATGGTAAAGGCAGAACTTAAACTCAGGCAATCTTATTTCAGAGCACTGCAAGTATGAAATGAGGCAATACATGTAAGCACTTATAATGCCTAGTACATATAGTAAGATAACAAACGAAACTTTGATGTTCTTATTACTTGGCATTATTGGTAAACTAAAATCATCACGTTCTGAGTCCTTACAGGTCAACCCATTGTTGGGTTGATGAACCCATTCTGTTAGTTATCTACCAAATAATTAATCTTATCTAATTATAACTTCTCAAATGGTTACCAAAATCAATATTTTTAAAGCATACCTTAATTATGCTCACAGAACCATGTTAAGTCAAAAAGCAAAGTGAATGAAATCTGGTAGGAGTTTGTTGTTTTGGTTTTTTTTTTTTTTTACTAAGAACACACAATTGAACTATGCAGACTGGAGATAGGAGGTCTGTAACCCTTGACTCTTAAAATGTAATTGAGGGAAAAAATAGTGAGGCAGGTTGCCTAGAATCAACAGCAAAAAATGAATAAAATAAACTGACATAACTGTATCTTTGTAGTTTTAACATATATTTATTTATTTACTTATTCTATTTAATACGTTGCCTTGACACTTGACACTGTTCCATATTTACAAGATTGAAATGCTTAAGACAAAAGTACTAAAATTAAATATATTACTTACCAATAAAGATAAGGTTTATCCTTATCAACATTAATGTTATTTAATGGATCCATACGAAACCAAGTGTTTAGGGTGAAGCCATTCTGATAAGGCCACTTTGCAATAGGAGGCAATGCAATTGCCTACAAGGTAATGGAAAAAGATACAAAAGTATCAGTTAAAGAAAATGTAATAGTAACTAAGGTCAAGTATGGCTTCCACAGATTAAAAAACAATGAAGGTATAAATATCAAAGAATCATGGACAAATATAAAAATAGAAACTATTATCATATTAAGATAATCTATTAATATTGTTTGTTGACTCTAGAAGCATTATTTTCAAATATTCAATGAATCAAGTTTCATATCTAAGTTACGTAGTATGGTTCAGACTGTATTCCAAGAAGTCCACCTCCAAGTTCACCAATATACAGTCCCTTATACATATGCTCCAGAATTTTCAGTTTTCTATAGTTTATGTTAGGTTTTCAGTAATATTTCACTTGATTAAAGAAAGCTGAATTTTCAAATCCAAAAGCAATAGAGAAGTTAATGGAATAAATACTGAAGAAATAATATTAATACTAAAGCAAGAGATTTATCATTCAGAAACTGAACCATTGAAATTTATGACCAAAAACGATTCAAATCCACTCACAAGTAGGAAAGGAATAATATAGTATTCAGTAGGTAATAGTAATAAAAAAAATCTAGACATTCTAAGGAAAAAATGAGAAAGTGGTATATTACTTGACTTGAAGTCAAAAAACATCTGAGTGGATTTACTTATCTTTCTATGAGATATCTAAATTCCTTCACATAAAAGATAAGTACCCTTTATGATTTTTTTAAAATTTATTTATTTTATTTTTGGCTGTGTTGGGTCTTCATTGCTGAGCGCAGGCTTTCTCTAGTTGCGGCGAGTGGGGGCTACTCTTGGTTGTGGTGCGTGGGCTTCTCATTGCAGTGGTTTCTCTTGTTGCAGAGCACGGGCTCTAGGTGTGAGGGCTTCAGTAGTTGTGGTGCAAGGGCTCTAGAGCGCAGGCTCAGTAGTTGTGGCACACAGGCTTAGCTGTTCCGCGGCATGTGGGATCTTCCCGGACCAGGGCTCGAACCCGTGTCCCCTGCATTGGCGGGCAGATTCTTAACCACCGCGCCATGAGGGAAGCCCCCGTTTATGATTTTATAACTGATCTGTTCCTCCAAACAGATCCTTCATATTGCTGATAATGACCTTACTCAAATATAACATATAGCTTCCATATAAAAATCCTCTGCATATAAAATAAAGTTTAAATTTCTTCAGGTTATACAAGGCTGTTCACACACACTGTGGCTCCAACAAACCCTTTCAATCTTATTCTCTTCTTGGACCTTACCCCACTTTCCAAAGTATATCTAAACACAGCAGCTGTTCCACCTGTTCTGTTATAGCCCCTCTTTTTGTACATGATGCTACTTCTGTGCAAAACACTTCCTCCAACAAGATCCCAATTACCCTCAATACCAGGCTAATATCTCCTTCTCCTGTGAAGCTTTCCTGGACTTCACCCCAGTCTAGTTTCTCTTTTCACTGTTTTTCCATAGCACTTAGTACCTAAATCTACAATAGCTTATTCTAACAAGCTGCTTTTGTGTCTACCAATGAGTTCCCAAAGAGTAAGAAATATAGTTTATACTTCCAGCATTGAGACTTAAGACATAGAAAATAATCAATATGTGATCAATGAAAAATCTCAAAGTGGCAAAGCGCCTGCTGCATAAATAAAAACAAAACGAAAACACACACAAAGAAACACATAAACACACATACGATTTCAAATGAAGACTCAAACCCTAACAATGAATAAAAATTTTCCTATATAATGTCCTTTCAGATTTTAATATTTAAGCAATTAGTCCAGGCATTTTAATTGTCAATACAGCCTTTTTTCGACTTTTTAAAAAGGGAAATATTTTACTTTGTTTTTTTGTTTGCTAGCAAAATGCAATTCTTGCCAAGTTTACTGCTGGTTAATACATCCATAAGTTTCACTAAACTAGACTTCACTTACTATAGATGCTTCAGAGTACCAAGATAAACAGGAGAAATATTTATTGAGGACATTGAAAAGTAAAGTGATTCTACAGAATTATAATAATAGCTTAATATATTAATTTGCTCATAATGCCTGTGGAACACAATTGGAACAGGGTCAGATTCATGGTTTCCAACCTCTAGCCACAACCAGCATACCCAAGTGCCCTTTCATACCAGACACGGCAGTCCATGACAGCACTATCATAGCGGCGTTAATAAGCACGCAGAGTGTGGCCCATTCCTTCTCTTTTCCCCCATTATTCCACATGCCCAAGAGATCTCTTACTTCCAACCAGTGGCCCTAGCACTTTCTATATCATCAGTCTTATCATCTGGTCTACTGAGCCCTACATAGGAACTTATACGCTGCATTAAACTAAGAGATACAGGAAAGAATTTGAGACAAGCTGTTCTTCAAGTTTTCCAGAACTACACTTCCACCATAGTAGGACTGAGAGAGTCCTAAATCACATTCAGTTGCAAACACTAGTGAACCAAAATACAACAGAAAAAAGAAAAAAATCTCACAAAAGAAAAAGCTAATAAGCTTGAGTGATAATGAAATAATAATAGTCTTTGGTCTTGCTACAACTGGTATGAAACACCTGAGAGGCTCTAAGACTGCATTTTTCTCAGTTTCATTGTGGACTTCTAAAAATTTCATAGATAAGGATCTTTATTATGGCCAATCTCTTCAACAAGATAGTTACCTCTACTCAAGGACATTCTCTTAAAATTATTTTTTTTATTACGTATGTATTTTAAATTTATTATTATTTTTTTTTTTACTGAAGTATAGTCTTCAATATGTAATAGCTAGAAAAAATGTTTTAGGGACCTGAACTCTCCCATTTCTAGAGGGTATGCCTCAACTTCCTGCTCCTACTTACCTACCAACCAGCTCCTTCTTACAGTGCACATTGTATTCCTAGCCTTTTTCAACTCTTTAACTGATGCATACACTCTCCCTTAAGGCACAAAAGCTAACTCTGTAGAGTACTGCCTTATGTGGAATCCAGGCCCATTTACTCCCCAACCGTTTGTGCCTGATCACCCATTTTCTAGACTCTTTATATTTCCTTCTAATCCCATGGCAATAAGGCATGACCTTTGGACTATCTCTTTGATTTTGGGTTTAAGCTGCCTTCACATTTCCTCTGTATTTCCTTCTACAATATTTTGGTATCCACAATTGGGTATCCCTCATTGTGTCCAATGAGTCCACAGAACTCTGAAATCTATATCCCTTACTGTCTCCTGGACTAGCTGACTCCAAAATTTATATTCTTATCTCTTGCAATTTGCAAAAACAATGATTTTGGTGTTCATATAGGATGCTTTCAGTTAACTATTTCAGTGAATAGATAAGTGTACTATTTCTTAAAGTAAGCAAATTCAAGAAATAACCATAATCATGAAAAGCAAATCTAGATAGTATATCCATAAAGGTCACAGAGCACAATGGTAAAATGCCATCTTACATTTGTCATTCACCTTTACACTAATCACTGCAGAATTCAACTAACTCTCTGTAAGTATTACCAAATTGCTCATATGGAGGCAGCAGGCTCATAGTAAGGCATCTCCACAATATAAAATACAATTCAGAAGACCTAGCATATATGGTTATTTTGGAGGGAAAGTAAGTTGTATCATGATTTTAATCACGCAAAGTCACTGCTATGAGCAGTGGTCCAAACAGTATGTACCCTCTTGTTACTAAGATGCCACTGGTTCATGCTCATCCAGAAGCAGATTATCAAACACACTGTAATGGTAAGGGTTTTAAAATCAGCTCCTATCTGAATTTTTCAGCAGTTCAATAGCAGAAGTAACATGTCTGAAAATTAGCCAATCCGTTGTTAAATGAAACGCAGGCAAATTTTGGTTCAGGTTGTGACTCTACTTTAAGACTCTGAACAATGTTATACCGTAGAGGCTTACTTAGTTTTCTCAACTGATGTAACAACAATAATATCATTTATCTTATATAGCTTGTACGACTCAAATGAAATAATAGTCATAAAAGTTCTAGTTCCTTCCCTGCTTCCTCCTCTACAAAGAATATACTCTTGATCCAAACTACCCTTTATGGAAACGAGTGATGCAGGAAAAACCAGGAAAGGCGGAAGAGATAGTGTAAGTCCACCAATATCCCCTGATCAAAAACAATTCAAACATACACTACTACTAACATATAAATAAAATTATCTCTGTGTGTGTGTGTATGTGTGTGTAAAATGCATTGCATACCAATAGGTAATTGGTGACCGAATGGCTAAAAACAGGATTAACTGCCATCTTACTGAGGCAATTCAGGCAATTTATTAAAACAGAGTTATTAATTCCGTTTTAATTAAACTTTGTTAATTCTATATATAAAACAGCAACTTGCTTATGTTTCAGTCAAAACACTTTGTTCTTCTTCCCCATACCTTAGACTGAAATCTATCAGATGTCAGGTCAACAACAGCTCTGTAAAATGTATTAGAAATACATATGTGTATAACTAGAACTGTTACATATAAAAGAACCCTCATCTCCTTAGGGACAGTGACAGTGTTTTCTCTGCTAAGTACCACAATATACATACATATTATATATGCTCTACACTAACAAACTGATATGTAAAATGATTTGCTTCCACCTTGAAAGTGTTTTGTTTTTTTTTAACTTTCCTATTTTTGTTTCACAATTGGTAGAAACTAACTTAAAAGATTAGTAACAAAATAGTCAGGAAAAAATATAAAATTAGGATAATGGTTGATGAAATGAGAGATTGAAAGGACATTTAAGTACCTGTAATAACCAAAGAGCAATAAATATTTACATTATGTTTTACAACTTATATAGTGCTTAAATAGTATATTATTTCATTACAGGCTCACAATAACCCTATTCCATTATAAAATGCTAATATTTTACATGAAAGTAAGCTAAGAAGCACTAAGGACTAGTCCTCTACAGTAATGAACTAGAGGATTCAGAAATCAAAACCGGTTCTTCTAGCCAAAAATTACACATAAGCTCTACAATGCTACCATGTATATTAAAATGATGAAATCAAGCTTACTGAGAAAGCTAGTTGAAAAGAACAACAAAATGGATAAACTTCCAGCTAGACTGACTGGAAAAAATATAGTAACAAGAATGAAAGAGGAGGCATCACTACATATCCCATAGACATTAAAAGCATAATAGAGGATATGATTAACAACTTTATGCCAATATATTCAACAACTTAGATTAACTGGACAATTACTTGAAAGACACACACTACCAATGCTTACTCAAAACAAATAGAAAATTTCCCTATATCTACTACAGAAATTAAGTTTGTAGTTTATTATTATTATTTATTTTATTTTTTTTGTGGCCTCTCCCATTGCGGAGCACAGGCTCCAGACACGCAGGCTCAGTGGCCATGGCTCATGGGCCCAGCCGCTCCAAGGCATGTGGGATCTTTCCGGACTGGGGCACAAATCCGTGTCCCCTGCATCGGCAGGCAGACTCCCAACCACTGAGTCACCAGGGAAGCCCAAGTTTGTAGTTTAAAACCTTCCCACAAACAAAACTCCAGATCCAGATGGCTTCAATAGTGAATTCTAGCATACATTCAAGAATAAGTATTATCAATTCTACACAAACTCTTCAATAGAGAGAAACAAATACTTCCCAACTCATTTTATGAGGAATTACCCTAACATCAAAACTGGAGAAAGCTATCACAGGAAAAGAAAAATAGATCGTCAAATCACTCATAGAAATAATTGCAAAGTTTCTTAGCAAAAAGTTAGCAAATCAAATCCAGTGTTGTATGAAAAGGTTATTACACTGCGATCAAGTAGTTTTTATCCCAGGAATGCAAAGGTGATTTAATACTGAAATATCAGTCACTGTAATTCATCACATTAATAAAGATTAAGAAGAAAAACTATATGATCATTTCAATAAAATCAGAAAAAGCATTTGATAAAATTCAACACCGATATTAACTTACTGATGATGAAAAAAAAACCCAGTAAATAGGAATAGAAAAGAATTTTCTCAGTCTGATAAAGGATGTATCTTAAAACCTAACGCTAATAGTATACTTAATGGTGAAATACTTAATGGTCTCCCCAAGACTGAGAATAAGTCAAGACTGTTACGATTACTAATTGAAGGTCCTACCCAGTGCAATAAGGTACAAAATGAAATAAAAAGGCATCTACTAAAAAAACTGCTAGGATAAGTAAGTGAGTTTAGCAAGGTCTCAGGATATAAGGTCAATATACCAAAAAATTTGCATTTTTATATACTAGCATAAAGCAATATGGAATATTTGTGAATTAATTTAACAAAAGATGTTTAAGACTGGCATGCTGAAAACTGCAAAACACTGAAACATCAAAGAAAATGAAATAAAAGGATATATTGTGTCCCATGAATTGGAGTACTCAGAACTAGATCCACACAAACACGGCCAGATAGTTTTCAAGAAAGGTGCCAACACAATCCAATGTGAAAAGAACTGTCTCTTCAACAAAAGGCTTTGAAACAATTTGATAGTCATATGTTAAACAAACAAAACTTAACCTCCAACCTTCCCTCACATCATATTTTTAAAATTTATACAAAAGGATCACAGACCTAAACATAAGAGGTAAAAAAACACAACTTTCAGTAGAATGCATAAGAGAATAAAATCCTGTGACCTTGGTTTACACCGATTTCTTAGATTACAAAATCATGTGTCATAAAAGAAAGAAAATTTTAATTGAACTCCATCAAAACTAAAATCTTTTGTACTTCAAGAAATATTGTTAAGAAAATAAGAAGACGAGCATCAGACTGGGAGAAATGTTTGACAAACACATTTCCAAATTAACTTACACCCCAAATATATAATGAACTCTTAAGATAACAAGACAAATAATCACATTTTTTTAAGTGAACAGAAGATTTGAACACAAACATCACAAAAGGTTTAAGAATGGCTAATAAACACATGAAAAATGTTCAACATCAGTCATAAGGGCAACACAAAATTAAAACTACAATGAGGTGCCATTACATAACCATTTACATGCTTCAAATTAAAAAGACACAATGTCCAGGATGCAGATCAACTGGGATTTTCATACACTGCTGATGGGGATGCAAAATTTTCCACTACAGAAAAAGCAATTTGCATGTTTATCATGAAATGAAATGCATACTTAACATAAAAACTAGCAACCTCACTCTTTCGTATTTACTCAAGAGATAAAAATACATACCTGCAGAAGACCTTTATTCAAGACCTAGCAGTTTTATTTACAATAACCAAAAACTGAAAACCCAAAAGTCCATCAACTAGTGAATGGATAAACTGCGGTATATCCATAAAATGTACTACTACTCAGAATAAAAAGGAATAGAATTACTGATAAACTACAACATGGATAAGCTCAAAAGCATTATGGTAAGTAAAAGAAGCCTGGCGGAGAAGACTACATACTATATGATTTTATTTATATGAAACTCTAGAAAAGATAGAATTATACAAACACAAAATAAATCAAAGGTTGCAAGGGACAGCCTAGGGAGAGGGAACAGACTTCAAAGAGACACAAGGGAATTTTGGTGGGTGACAGAATTGTTCTAAATCA
This sequence comes from Globicephala melas, assembly GCF_963455315.2. Taxonomy (NCBI): domain Eukaryota; kingdom Metazoa; phylum Chordata; class Mammalia; order Artiodactyla; family Delphinidae; genus Globicephala; species Globicephala melas. The sequence continues at coordinate 10,867,900 of NC_083331.1, read as the reverse complement.
TGACTGTCGTGGTAGTTACAGGACTATTCAAAACTCAACAAACTGTACTTTTTAAACTGGGGAATTTTACTGTATGTAAATTATACCTTCACAGAGTTGACTTAAAAGAAATAAAAACAAACATATGTATTTAAAACTTACCGCAGCACTACAACCGGGGAAATTGAAAAAAGTATCAGGACCATGTCTTTGTGGCATCTGATTAAGAACTGATAATAATTTTACTGCATGTCTTGGCTAAGGAAATAAGAAAAAGAAATGTCACTGTACAAATTTAACAAAAATACCTAATATATCACCTTAACCACCAGAATGTTTTCTAACTTGAAAGAAAATTAATTTTAAATCATTTAATAAACTCTTTAAGAGGAACAATTTCCGTTACAAATTCAAGTTTATAGCTCTCTAGAGACGAACTGTTGAACATTAAGTATTAATGCACTGATATTGAATACTTTTCCCTCTGACCACGGCTTACCCAGATTCCACTTTCTCCTCGAAGCATGCTGAACAAAAGCTTCAACTCCTTGACAGTGATGCTGTAGCTGGCAAGAACCCCCAACATATCAACTAGAAGATCTTCAAAGGAAAATAAAGTTATTCTGAACTCTAGTCATGAGCTGCCATCTGTCAAGGTAAATATACTTTTTGAAAGAGCAAAAGTTAGCTTGTCATTTCTACATATATATGGATATGTATTATAGCTAAATGTCCTCATGAATAGCCGTTCTAATTAAAAATTTTTAACTCATCAGATAAGCAAAAAATTATATTTGAATTTTAGGATTTTCTTCCCATCAGAATTACCATTTCAATTAAGTTCTCTTTGAAAAATTATATAAAATGGATTTTATAAATTCTCAGAATGCACATACATACGGGCACACACACACACGAATCTGCTATATATATGCTGGGAAAAGTAGGCAAAAAAATGCAACGGTACAATGATTTAACATTGTAAATTTGTTATTTTCAAATGAAAAAGTGATGGTTAACCACATTTTCTTTTAGAATTATCTACTCTTAATAAAGTATATTCTTGAAATAGTCCTTGGCCCATTAACAACAATTTGGGGCGTTCACTCATTGCCTGGCATTATTCCAAGTGGTTTACATGCATTAACTTCACAAATCCTCCTAACAAGCCTATGAGGTAAGTATTATTATTATCCCCTTCTAAAAATGAGGAAAGTGAAGCATAAATAACTTAATCACACTGCCCAAGAACGCACTCTACTAAGTGGTAGTCAAAATTCAAACCTAGGCAGTATGGCTCCAGAGCCCTCACTCTTACTTACTAGTCTCTAAATAGAAGTACCATTTGAACATCTGACTAGTGATATCCATTATGATAATGTGTTTATGTTCATATAAGAGACACACCAGCTCACCAGATAATAAGAAAAAATTATACATTTAATCTCTTGTCTCTGATTACTTTCTCATCTCTAGACATTGTAATAGTACCTCTATCAATCATTTTTTGCAAGAAATTAAACATCTAAATACTTATACTTCATTTTCTCAATTTCTAAAGCACGTCCTAAGAATTAAAGATACTATGCAAGTTATTACAATAAATACACATATACATTATAAACAATTTATCATCAATTAATAAAATAGGTGAGGTTAGGATAAGCTGAAATAATTATTGACATGTACTATACATTATCCAATATCATAGATTAGTTAGTTGAACTTTGAGACTTTAAAAATATTTATTATGTATTTCAAATTAGAAATTTAATATGGTTATTTTCATCAAAAAAGAACTGACTTATTCTTACTTAACACCATTATAAGTAAGCAATCTCTACGATAAACCTGTGACTGTGGATATGCCATTTTAAAGAGATATCTTTTAATGAAAGACCATTCATCATTCAAGTAATAAAAATGTTCATAGTTACTACATATTAGTCAGAATATCTAAGAAAAAAATTCTAGATAAAAACCAAGCACTTTAAAATCCTAAGTTAATATAAAGCATTTTTAAGCAATTAGCTGCAATGACAGAACCTTCATAGAAGATTTCTTAAAGGTATGCCTACAAATACTATTTTAAAAGAATTCTATTTCCAAAACTTTATCTCATCTCCTATGTATGTCACAAAAAGTGACCTATTACATTTGTATTTAATTACATAATTATTAAGATTTCTTATTTATTATACAGATAAGATAGCCAAGCACCTCAGTTTTTAATTTTATTATAAAATTTTAAAAGGTCTATTAAAAAAGGTCTTTTCTATACCAGATTTTTAAAGGAGAAAAAATACTAAGACTATGAAATTCTCTTATCAATTTAGTATAGATGTTTAACCACCTTCTAATATGATATCTTCATATTACTAAATGAAAAGAACTTCTTTGAACTTAGCATGCTACAAAACACTCAGAGTGAAAACTTAGTAGTGCTTTGGTGGTTACTGGTGCTTCATTAGTATGTCATCTAAATTTTAATTTCTCTACGGAAAAGTAAGGTAGAGGTATTTTTCTAGCACTTATTCATCACTTAAATAACAAAAAGTGAAAAATTTGTGTTATCCACATTATCATTAATGAGAATAAAGGATAAGGGAATTAAGAAGCTTTGTATAACAGAAAATGTAAAAAGCTCTGTGGTACTATCATGCTTACTATCAGCTTACTTCTCAGTGCTCATGAATTATGTACAGTAAGCTAGTATGTTCGTAATTGTGGCTCATTTTCTAAAGTGCATTCTATAAAGTGCACTTTATTTACAAAAAAAATAAAAGAAAAAAAGAAAAGAAAAAGAATTTTAAGGGCTTAAATCCAGATATGAGGATTCAAAGATCACATGATGTTCTATACAACATGTGTACATGTAAGTTTATACATATAAATTCCTGTTAATGCTAAAATTTGCAGATGGTACCATATTTTCATCAAAAAGATGTTTTAATTTTGATTCTCATTTTTCATGAAGTTAACCATTAGTAACCAATATAGAGAATACTACATCATTCTAAATAGAGATAGATGCCACCTCAAAAGCAATTAGAAATGATTTTAATATACTCTATAAGAAAAACAAAAATTTCAAAATATTGCTTAAATTTAAAAAGCACTGATCTTTATTCTTCATTCTATTTTTTCTTGTTTAATGTTTTGTTCTACTGATATTAAAATTAATTATGCATAGATCAAAATATTATAGAGGATTTTCTGGTGTTGAACTATTTTTAAGGATCAGATATTGATCATATATTGTGAGGAATTATACTAGCACTTTTAGAATTAGGAAACCTTTTCATGTCAGAAGAAAGTTATACGGAAGATTCATGGCTTAAGAGAATCAACATTTCAAATTCCTTATTTTCTGGGAATAACTGTTGCTCTGGGACCATCTTTCAAAACACTTCTACTGAAGTGCATCTAACTACAGAGGAGAATGGACTTGCAGGTGGGTAAAGGATTGACAGTGAAGAATTACAGATATGAAAATTATTATTTGAAATAACACATAACACCAAATTATTATTTTTATCTTGAAATTTCATGCAAATAGTATGTTCTAATTAACAATATATCTGCATTTATTTTAACACAAAAGTTCCTCCAAAAAAATATCAAAGTAAAATCGACACTTCCAAAAACTACAGACTGCTTGTCCGAAGGCTTTTAGCACCTCCTGTCATAGTACCATATATGTCAGATTGGAGAACATGGAGTTCACAGAACTTTTAATAAAGTGCTAATTTTATAGAAATATAATATGTATTGTGATATTTTAATTATATAAAGGTTTATTAATTAAGTCCTACATAGAAATGTACTGTTTATTTTTCTGATAGATTTCATAGCACTTATTCCACATTACTGAGATTTTCTAAAACCTGGAAAACCAAAATAGTAATTATTTTTGTCGAATACAGAAGTCATCTTTCATTCTTCAGGTTTCCCCTTAACATAAAAGGCAAATTTCCCATACATTTCTACTTATCTATTTTAAAACAAGGTAGCTTCAACAAAACTATATAACCTATAGAATATAAAGAGAAGTATATGAATCTTTATAAACATTTAAATTATACTTTCCTGTCAGATAATCCCATACCTGCTATCATGTCATCTACAGCACTCATTTTCAGCAATACTTGCTCAATTAGCCCAACTTCTGTACTAGTCTGTAAATTCCGAACACTTTTTCGTAGGATGGCTGTAAACATGCTCCATATTTCTGCTTGACATGTGACATCACAGTGTTCCAAAAGCTCTGTCATGCATGTTATACTCTCAGCATCCTGGATAATAAAGTTCATCTCCAAGTCAAACTCTCCACCAACCAGCTAAAAATAAACAGAAAAAAAATCACCAATGATAATGTGAGAGGTTACACATATAACAGCAAAGCTAGCAAGAAAGTATTAGCTACTTTAAAAAATTTCAAGTCTTCTAGCCTGAAATTAATTTTGATGAAAATTTCACTACAGATAAGTGAAAGGTGCTGTAAAAATTAAAACTAGCAAAGAGAAGTCTAATTTTTTTTTTTTCAATTTGAAAAGGTGATTTCAAATCTAGAAAAATAGAGTAAAATAGAGCAAATGACTAAGAGGTGGGATTCTGGGCAAATTCCCTTAAAAAGATTTTGGCTTTGAAAAGTGAAAATTACTAGAAGATGCAGAGATCACTAAGGATAAATTTTAAGACATGAAAATTCATTTTCTTTTATATTACTAGACTGACAAATAAAATAGATGTAAATGAAAAAGAATAGGTGGGTCTAATCTCCATGTATAAAACATGAAGAAACATGAAACTAGATTAGCAAATTTACAGTAAATGTTGAAATAACAGAATTAATGTTAAAAATGTTTACACGAGAAATACCTAATATCTAGTAGTATTTTTTTTAAAAAAACATGTGAACTGGGAAAGAAAGCTGATTTAATGGCAGCATATTTGACTTGTGGCATTATGCCAAGTGAGTCAAAAGTCGTCCTCCTCCCAAATGCTACTTTACTACAGCAATAGACAAATACACATGTAATGAAAGATACAATGATACTCCTATTCTCTATGGATCAAATCTCACATTAATTAGTTTATTCAGTAATAAGTACCATTCTTAAGGAAGAACATTAACAAACTGGATATCTTTTTGATCTAGAGAATGGAAAATTTAGGCAGAAAATAATAGCCATATATAAAATGTGTGACAAATGTGAAGTCATTCATTCATTTATTCATTCAACAAATATTTTATTTATTAAAGACTAGAACTTACTGTTCTAAGAACTAGAAGTATATCTGTGGACAAGAAAAAGTCCATGCACTAACAGTGCTAAATTCTAGAAATAAAGATCTATATATGTATTTACGTATGTTCTACTTTATTCCAAAAAAGGTTGCATTTGGCTTATAAATTACATAAAGTATAAAAGAAGACATAAATTAGGTTCAGACAGGGGCTAGAGATTAGATTCAAGAAGTCAAATTAATTTTCCATCAATGAAACGTGTTCATTAATATGGATGGATGAGCACACTGTATTATATAAATTTGAAAATAATGGTAATAATAATACCACCACCTAACCTCACATACCATTTAGTATTATTCTAAGTGCTTTACATATAGTAAATAACTTAATTCTCACAGCAACTAATGACAAAGAAGTGAATATTTTAAAAGTTCTAGAATTCAAGAAGTTAAAAACAAAATATTCTCAAATTGTAAAATATTATACTCTGTATATATATTTTCTCTGTAACAGTTTCAAAATTCAACTTTATAAGAAACTAGCCCTTATGCTAACTTCCAACCTTTTACTGACCTAGATATTCTCTCTGGTTAAAGGTTGGGTTTACTTCTATGTGTGAAACGACTTCAGCTCCTCCTACTATTTCTGGTTTATTAACAAAAATAGCTATGGGAATGGTTAAGAGATTGGCTCTAATTCAGACTTCCTGGGATTCTGATTTTAGCTGCACCACTCACTTTAATGACGCTACTTCTCTAAGCCTGTCACTTCATCTACAATATGGGAATAAAAGTTCCTACCTAAAAGGGTTGTTGTAAAGATTAAATAAATAAAGTAATTGGGTCATAAGCATGGGTTATAAGCACTTAGTAACAAAGTCAGGCATATAGTTAGCATTCAGTTAAGGAGTTAACGTTAGCTATTACCAGTTCTCTTACCCCAACTTTGAGCTAAAAATTGTAGTCATCTGATCACATACTTATAAAGCACCATGAAACAGCCAGTGTAAACCTTATGTTTCCAGGAAAAGCTAAATTATTGTAGATCGTGTACTCTTAGATATTACTTGTAGCTTTAGCAAAACCAACTCAAGCATCATTTTCACCGTGCCATGGTCTCACCAAGAACTGCTTACTTTTTCATATTCATATATCCAATTGACTTGGGTCACTACCATGAAACTTGTAAGCCCATGATTAGTAACTTAGAAGAGGTTCTCCAGAAGTGAACCACAGAGAAATAAATAGATTTGAAAAACAATGACAACTTACTGCCTGAACTAAAAGAAGTAGATACCAAAGTTTAAGTCTATAAGACTCAGAATAAATCTCTGTAAGAATCAGTATACACTTAAATGGAAGAACACTGAAGAATTTTTTAGACTAATCTCCTTAATGAGTTGTAAGTGCTTAAGTAGAATCTGGTCTACCCAAGAACCATTATCAAATGAGTAAATAACAGAAATGGGCTCAGTGGTAACAAAAATAGTCTGCTTTTAAAGGAATTAACAATTATAATGTGTAATTCTAACAATCAACCTATTTTGTGAAGCCTAAGGCTCTATCTTTCACAGTTAAAAAAACAATGCTCCTTTCTATACCTCATTTAATTACAAAAGAGCACAGTTATGGCTCCCTGATTTCACTGCCAGAAGCTGTAAAAACATTTATTATAAACGTTAGAACAGAGTGGACCTATGTTTTTGGATGGTCTTTCTAACTCCCATTATAATTTTTAATACATTAGTATTAAGGAGGCTAACTGCTTGCAGAAATATCATTCCAAGATTAGGGAAATATTTATTCCTCACTTGTAATGAACAGTTCAATATTTATCAACTAAAGCATACAAGAAAAACTAGAAACAGTCAGTCTTTATTATTTAAACAATTCCCTAACAACTCTATGAGGAAAAGGCATAGTTGTCTTCAGAGAGGGAAACTGAAGATAAATGAGATTAGGCAACATAACCAAAGTCACACATGAGTAAGCAGCAGATCCAGGATTCTAATCTAGACTAGAAAATGTACCGAAACGACTTGCTATGAAGTCAAGAGTGTAAACTTAAAAAATAGAGATGAGACGTGTCATAGTAGCTCTATTAAGAAATTAGTGCTTTGAGAACAGTGTATGGGTAAAATGAGGGAAGACAAAATGATTTCCGTGGGTAAGAAATGAAACATCAAGAGGTAGTAAATCACAATAAAGGAAAACAACCAGTTTATTTAAAGTTATTTAAATAAATTATTTCAGTAAGAATGTCTAAGACTTTGAAGGCTCAATTACAGGAAAATTAGCAATAAACACTAAAAAAGGAAACTCACAGGAAAACATTTTAAAAAGCAAAAAAATTGACATGACAGGCTAGAAAGCTAAACCAAAAAAAAAAAAAAAAACCTAAAATCACTGTTACCATAGTACAAATGAGATTTATAAATGAATTGAGACTTCCTGTAAATCCGAATGTGTCAATATGACACTCTATTTGCACAGTTAAGGGTTTTCTTTTCCTCCAGGCCTTCTCCTTAAAATTCTAAAAGGTATTGGCATTCAAGAAAAGCGGTCCACAATGGCCCTTCCTACTCAAGAATCTGTCATAAGTGAATAAAATAAATATAGGTGAGCCTTTTTAATGAATTAAGTTTTATTTACATAAAAGTATAAAAATTACTGTATAAAAATTTAGAATATCAAATGCTGGCCTGGAAATGTATTATCTTCTGAAAGTACTAAGGTTTATAATTACTAGCAATTTAAGTATCTTTTATTTTTTAAGTACAGAGTTTTAAATATCTTTATTTTGAAATCTTAGATTATTAGTTAGGATCATATGGAATAATTCAGTGTACATTAGACTAAATCAAACTGGATAATTATTAACCAGTTGGATTTCTTTGCAAATCTTTGCAAATCTGTGGATAAACTCTAAACTAGATAACATTGCTTATAAAGCCCCAGTTCAACACCCCACATTCAGCTTCCTCTATTTTCCATTCCCTAGCTACTGTCATAAAAAACATTTCCACAATGCCATCTCTCACTTCATCTAAAACTCTTTATAATGTTACTCCCTATGCATGAAATAGGGTTCTCTCCCAACCCCTAATTTTAACTTCCATTAAACCTCCAAATATCAGTTTAGATACCACTTAATCCAGAAAGTCTTCCTAGTAACTACAAACACTGTCTTTCTCTGAACTCGCATTACAACCCATCCACATCACAGCAATCATTTCAGGATATCCTAGATGTTTACAGATTTCTTTCCACCCCCAGTTTACAGTAAGCTTTGTAAGGGTAAGGACCATTTCTAACTATCAACCATATCTACATCACTAGCACACTGACAAACCCATGCAAATTATTCAATATTTAACATGGAATGGGAAGATGGCAGGATGAGAGGACAGAAGGGAGGTAAGTAGGCTGGCAGGAGAGCTTCACAAATTCATGGTCCATCATCAGGTTGTAAGCCAAAGACTTTCTACCATACTCTACTTTTCTCTTTTAGCAATGAATTGCTCTTAATGCCATATAACTTTTCTAAAGTTCCAGAGATGACCACAAAGCCAAAGAAAATGTTTCCTCATTCTTGTTTATACCCCTTGGTTGCGTTATTTTTTTCTTCTATTACCACTTAAAAAATATGTAAGGTTTCACAGGTAAAATTCGGGAGACATGTTATTGTCTAAGTAAGGGACTAAGTACACTACACACAATTTTTAGTTGTTAAAATCAGGCTTAAGTATACTTCCAGTTTCTAACTATTTTCAAGTGAAATCAATTACAATATCTTCCTTTGAAAAAGAATGGGAGTGATGTCACCAAAAAAACACCAGAGTGGGCAGCTATGTCCTCCCTAAAAAACTAACGATCTAGCAAAAACTGGCAGAATAAACTTCTGAAGATTTCTGCAATCAAGTCAAAAATGTACAACAACCAAGGAAAGACTTGGTGAGGAAGAAGCTACTGTTTTGTGGGGTACGTCCCACCTTCAATCCCTCAGATTGGCAACAGTCATGAGAACGCCAGCCTGCAATGGTGGTGAGGGTTGCTAGTTCCAAAGGAAGCACTAGGGACCTTATTCTCAAAGAACTGTAGTTGTAGGTCTGAACCTGACTGGCAGCTCCCTCAAGGATAGACACAAAGAATTTTCTTTGCTTCACTCAACTCAGAAGGTTCCTAGAGCTAGAACACTTTTGCTGAAAGCCTTTAAAGGCACATGTATTAGCTGCAGCACCTGAGGCAAGCCAACACTTGGGGCAAGCTGTAGACAGACCTGGAAGCCTGGGAAGGAAGACGTGGGGAAAGGAGATAAATGTGGGTATAAGGTCTTTCAAAAGCTTTCATGTATACTGGGTAATCCAGAAATCCACATGCATACCCAGGGCAGGTCGCACATTCAGAAAAGGTCTACAAAGTCCCTAAGCTTTCATTTGTAGCTGACCTTTAGGCTCTATACAAGTAGGAAGTAAAAGCTAAAGCAGTGATGTAAACAGCCTGACCAAACACTGAAGAAGTCTCCAGCACAGAGCAAAAGATGAGGAAGAGCATTTTCTTTTCCTTTTTTTCCCTTCCTTGGCTCCAGGCATTTAAGGTAACTCTGTCAAAATATCCGCTGCCCATCAAACTAACAGAACAAAGCCTTCAATGGCCAAAAGTGGCAGAGATTACAGATCTTATACAGAATACAGAATATAATTTAGAAAAGCTACTAAGCAAACAGCAATAGCACACAATAGTAACTACAAACTCAAGAGTAGGGAAAAGAACAGAATTTCCAGAGTTTCCACATTACAATATTCAGAATGTCCAAATTTCAACAAAAAATTATGAGACACACAAAGAAACAAGAAAGAAAGGCCCATCAAAAGAAAAAATTAATTTTGTGTTCAAAATTTGACAACTGCTTTTGTCTTATCTCCTTCCTCTATTCTGTCTTCCAGCTTATGTTTTGCTTTCTATTAGTTCACAGATGTCTTCTACTGTTAGCCAATCAAATTACTTATAGAAGCAGATATAATCTAATTATAAAGCTCTTGAATTATTAATTCCTAAAGAATAGATCTTCAATATAAAGCTATAACTGTGTGTAATTTTACAAAGAAACAAAAAAGTGAAAACATGATAATTAAGAACCACCATTTTGTGAACATTAATTATATGTTGCATAATTTATGCATATAGCCTCATTTAATATCTCATAACTCTGGGAGATGAGTATCTCAAACAAGGAAATTGAGGTTAGCATAAGTTAAGTAACCTGCCCAAGGTCCCTAAGCTAGTGTCAGCATCAGAATTTGTCTTGTCAATATCATAAAGAATTAAGAAGTATATCATTACCAGAGGGATCACCCACAAGACATAAATATGTACTGCCACCAGTCATCTAACCTTCAAAATCTGATGTTAAACATTAGCATATGTAATAAATGACTTTTAGATAAGTGTTCAGTAAATAACAGGAAAACTTTATAATTTGGACATGAACATAATAAGCTAATGCTCCTAAACCGAGCCAACAAACCAAGGCAAGAAAAATAGAAAACTACTGGGTTTTTTCCTATTTCTTTTACACAAGTCTTCTCTACAAGTAATTTATATTGACAATCTTTCTGTGGTATAGGAATAACTATACCCAAGAGTATAACAAACGCTGCTGTAAATACCATCCATAAAAACTCTACGGAAGGGAGGAGGAAACAAAGGGAATAACTATCATACAATAAGTGCCTTCTTTAAAATGTATTTTAAACAACTTGCACTTTATCAAAAGCAAGTATAACCAGCTTTATAATTGCTTTATATGACTATACCAAACATATATGACAAATCCACCTGGCTACTAGGAGCCAACTGACATTTGAAGGAAAACTAAATGTGTTAATTGCCAAACCACTATATGCTTTTAAATTCTAACTCCTAGCCTAACAATGAAAACTCTATTTCATAAATAAAAACAAAGTAGAGACTTCTGCAGACAAATGAAAGCTGAGAGAATCTGCTGCCCGCAGACTTTTACCATACGGAGTGTTAAAGTAAGTTCTTCCAGCAGAAGGAAAATGATACCAGCTGGAAATTTGAAATGACATAAAAAAATTGAAGAGTGCCAAAATCAAGACTGTTGTTAAATGCAAAAGACTGTTTTATTTCATTTTGAAAATCCTTTAAAAGATAACTATCTAAAGCAAAAATAACAATGCATTAAGGGATTTATAACACATATGAAAGTAAAACCAATGACAGCAAGATCACAGAGGACAAGAAAGGAGAAATATAAGTATACTTCTAAAAGATTCTTAACCTATACTTGAAGTAGTATATTATTTGAAGGTAGAGAGTAAGTTAATGCATATTGTATACTCTAGAGAAAACACTGAACATGAAAAGGAAACAAATACTAAAGATCTTAACAGACACCTTACTGAAGAAGATATACACATGGCAAAGAAGGATATAAGAAGATGCTCCACATCCCACGTCACTGGAGAAATGCAAATTAAAGCAAGAATGAGATACCACTACACACCTATTAGAATGGCCAAAATCTAGAACACTGATAACATCAAGTGCTGCTGAGGATATGGAGCAACAGAAACTCTCATTGTTTGCTGGTGGGAATGAAAATGGTACAGCCACTTTGGAAGACAGTTTGGTGGTTTCTTACAAAATTAAACATTTTTACCATACAATCCAGCAACTGTGCTCCTTAGTATATAATACTCAAAGGAGCGAAAAACGTATGTCCACACAGATTTTGTCCACAAAAATCTGCACACAGATGTTTACAGCAGCTTTATTCATAATTGCCAAAACTGGAAAGCACCTTTACAATTTCCTTCCAATGGAAATGGCACAGAATCTATATAATGTACGGAAAATTAAAACAATGCAAGAAAAACAAAGTTTTAACTAAACCTAAGAGTTGACTTTCAGCTACAACAGAATGCATATATATATATAACATGAAACACACCCCTCAAAACTTCAACTTCTTGGAAAAAGACTATCATCCATTCCGCAACACATCATGAATTTATAAACAAAAAAAAAAAACTAAAAAAAACTAAAAACTATCTGCTTAAAATAAAATCACTCTCTTGGCTCAGTCATAAACACTTGATGCCTTCACATTACCTGTGACTCTTCTGCTTTTTTCATGTCAAGCCCTAGTATTTCTTCCTTACTCATATCTCAGACTCAGACCTTCTTCATTTTTCCTAGCTCCCACACCAAGCAGTTTCAACATTGCTTTGTTGCCTCCTCACAGTATCTTCCTACCTCAAGTTACCACTAAATACCACCGCCAAATTCATCTTTCTACAACAGCACTTATATCATAATAAACAGTTTCTCTACAACCTTTTTACTGAATGAATTCTTATTTATTTAATATTTGAATATCTGAATTACCTGAGTTATCTGAATTTATTATTTGAAATCCTTCACACAGAAATAATGATCAGGCCCGAACTGGTAAAATGGAAGAGAGCTAGATCCCTACTTTTTTTTTTTTTTTTTTGGCTGCACTGGGTCTTCATTGCTGAGCGTGGGCTTTCTCTAGTTGTGGCGAGCGGGGGCCACTCTTCCTTGTGGTGCGTGGGCTTCTCGTTGCAGTGGCTTCTCTTGTTGCGGAGCACGGGCTCTAGGCACGTGGGCTTCAGCAGCTGTGGTTCTCGGGCTCTAGAGCGCGGGCTCAGTAGTTGTGACACACGGGCTTAGTTGCTCCGAGGCATGTGGGATATTCCTGGACCAGGGATCAAACCCGTGTCCCCTGCATTGGCAGGCGGATTCTTAACCACTGGCCACCAGGGAAGTCCTAGATCCCTGCTTTTAAATCAAAGCTCTGCTAAAACCTATGGGCAGAAGTACATTCATTTAGTATTCTAGGTACCTCAGGGTATTTCTCCTCTGAGCCTCAGTTTCCACCTAGGCCAAAATTATACAATCTCTAAAATCTTCTGGTTCTAGGATACAGTGTATTACAACCTCTATTGAGAAGACAACTATGATATATGCAACAGCTGTGGTGTCTATCATATAGCAAGGACAGAATTTAGAATCTAAAGACTCAAAGGGGGTAAAATCATTTTCAAAAGACTGCAGGTAAGGCACTGAATAAATTGCAAAGACTGCCTGATGAGGTAAAAGCTAAAGAGATGATTCACTGATTCAAAACTTCTGTTTGAGAGAAATAAAAAAATATGTGACTAGAACAATAAAACATCAACCTTTGATTCCTACAATTCACAGAAGCTGCATGAGATAAAAAGGTTTTTGGCAGTACAAACCAGGACAGGAATGTGACTTCCCAAAGGACTGTTTATATCCTAATGAGAAGAAATTCCTCCTTTAAAAGGCTTTCATTAGGAAGCAACAAAAACAAAAAAATGAATGAATCAAACATTTAACTCAAGAGGTTGGGAAAATTTTTTAAAAAGCAAGTCTGAGTAAATTATGAGGAAAAAAATTATGTTAAAGCAGAATTTCATGGGTTAGAAAACAGAAAAATTATAGATTTGGTAAATAAATCCATAATGTGATTCACAGAAGAAAAAATAATATATACAATCCTCAGACAAAAAGAGAAAAGACTCTGAAAATTAGAAATAAGATACAGTAAATAAGTAAACTTTTTTTCTCATGAGACATATGTTCCATCTGTGGTAATAAATTTACATAGAGAAAAAAGGAACTAAATTAAAATGTTTCTGAAAGTGTATCTCTGAGTTGTGGGCTTATAAAATCTTTTCTTTTTATCTTTACATATTTTCTGATTCTATAAATTTTCTAAAATGAGAATCATTTATTTTTATAATCAGAGGAAAAAATAAGTGGGGGGGAACTATAATAACTGTTGGTATCAGGAGTTATATATAAACACTAGACTATAAGCTCCCTGAAGATAGGACCCACATTTGTCTTAATGTCCAATCCATGAGCAGCACCTATACAGGACGCACTGTAATATTTGAAACTATTATATATCCATTAAACAAGTATTTAATATAGTTTTGTGAGATGTGCATATTTAAAATGAGATTTAAAATAATATTTACATTTTTAGAGTTTTCAACTTCATAGTCCTTTGGCCTGTTTGATCAAAGAATTCCTGCCAATTCTTCCATGAAAATAACCTATCCCTTAGGTACAGAATCAGAAGCAAACCTAATGACATTCAACTTTGTACCTCTAGTTCCACTCCATAATATCCTAAGCAGTCCCTTCCTTATACAATTTCTCTTCTTCCCATAACATGGAAATTTATCAAATTCCTAATCAGAATATAAAATAAAAGGTAATTAAAGGAAGTGATAGAGTCCAAGGAGATACTGATTAAGGATGACAATTAACCAAGAAGAAAAGGAACAATTCACTAACACGAGGCTAAATAATCACTGTTTTATTTTATTTAGTTATTTTTTACATCTTTATTGGAGTATAATTGCTTTACAATGGTGTGTTAGTTTCTGCTTTATAACGCTGTTTTATTTTTAAATGCTAAGTAAAAAGTGGTTTTTACTGACCCACAATTGAGCATGATACAAATCCTTGGAGTTGGGCCAATTTGGGAACAAATCCTGACTCTGCCACTTACTAAATTCATGGTTTTGCAAGTAACTTCTCAGTGTAACACCACCTATCTCACAGGGACATTAGATGATTAAAGAAGCTATTCCTTTTAAGTACCCAACAGTGACCAGCTTAGACTAGGTACCCAATTAATGTTAATTTCATCATTTTTCCAGGATGAGACTGGCACCCAGAAAAAAATGAGGAAAACTTACTGGTTTACATGGGAACAACACTCATGAGTTTAACTTCATTAGTACCATGTGCTGATCAACCGATCTAAATGACAAGTGATTAATATTATTTAAAAATATAATTGCAATATTATTTAAAAAACAAAATTATCAAAAACTTTTAGAGATAGTAAATTATCACAAAGAAAGTACTGGTTTTGCTTTTTAGAAAACACAAATACACAGTTCATTCACAGGCATAAAAATTAGTAATTTCCCTTATAAATACCATAATTGTGAATGATTAAGCCTAAGTAAAACATCATGTAGCCTAGAATGTATAATCCTTAAAATGAAGATATATACCTAAACTCAGCTTCCATAAATATTTCTTAGAAATCCTAAGGAATATTAAGAGCAGTATCTAGTTCATGTAGGAATTCCCAACTATGGGTAGGTAATTACTTCAGTTTTCCTTGATCTACAGCTTAAACTATATACAGAAGTCAATATCAAAACAATTTTTACTTGAAATAAAGTTTGCATTTTTATGTCATATTTACATCAACTAATGTAATATATTTGTTTACACAGAATTCAAACAGTTGTTTTTACTGTCTGAAAATTAAATCACAGCAAAAAGAGCAATAATTCATGTAGTTTCAGTGTATGGTAGTCAATCATTTATTCATACTGAAGGGGATCAGTATATGCCACCCAAAATATGCCATTTGGCATAAGGGTTATTTAAAACTGAAGGCAATTAAGAATCAACAGATATAGGAAGAGTCTTCTGCTTTCCCATTATCTACCTGAAAGCACGGTATAAATTTACCATTGTCAAAGTGGTATAAATATCCCACCACTCTGGTGCTAGGGTGAGAAGAGCAACCCCTGTCACTGAAGATGGAGAGCTGGCCCCAAGATGAGTCTGCACACACCAAACTTTACTAAAATAACCCTTATCTTCCATTTGTTCTCCCACATATTTCCTAGTCACTTCCCCACAAAGTATCGTCCCTTGGAGTCCAAGCCCTCTTTCCTTTGTTGAAAAGGGTATATAAGCTCTTTGAATTTCACTTCTTTTCTGTGAATTGTTCCCAACCATCTATGTCCCTGCATCACCATAGCATACCTTCTACTGGGTTATTCTCATCAGCATGCAAAAGCTCCACAACTTTTTATGTACTTTATTCAGGCCTCACACAAAAGTAGTCAGTCATATTAAAATATAAGATGGGAATGAAAGCCAAAGAAAAAATTATAACAGACATATACATAACTAGATAATGAAGCAAATACATAGATGACTAGATAATGGAGTTATGAGACTCGGAATTTTAAACTAGTTGTAACTCATGTGTTCAAGGAATTAAACAACAAGATTTAGGATTTCAGCAGCTAATAGGAAACTATAAGAGCATAAAATGTACTCTAGAACTGAAAAAAAAACTGAATTTAATAACTCAATGAGTCTGATAGCAGATAACAAACAGCTGAAGAAAGAATTAGTTAACTGGAACATGCATTCCCAAAAATGCAGACATATGCACAGAGTAATAAAAAGGATTAAAATAGAGGAAGAAAAAAGGATATAAAATGCAATGACTAGATCTATCATATGGATAATTAGATATCCAGAGGACAGGTGGCACTATCTGAACACACAAAAGTAAAGAAATTTTCAATGCTATTTAAATAAATTAAGCCATAGGTTTAAGAATAACTTCTATCATTCAGTTCACAAATACTAAGAAAATCATACCTGTGCACATCAGAGAAAAGGTGCTAAAAATACACAGACAAAGAAATATCTTAAAAAGTAACCAGGAGAATAAAGCACATTACCTTCAAAAAGGCAGCAACGTATTGTTTTAAAACTGAAATTACAGAAGTCAAGTGATAACAAAAGAAGTCATTTTATCTTTGAAGTGAGGAAAGAAAAAAACTACCAACTTTTATCTATATCCATAAATATATCCTTCACAAATGAAGGGAAAATAAAACATTTTCACACACACAGGTGCCGGAAGAAATAAAAGTTAGGAAAAGGGTAAAAATATGGGTAAATCTAAATAAATATTTACTGTGTATATCAGTAACAACAATGTCAAGAAAGACATAAAATATTAAGATAAATGAAAACAACAGCACTGGATTTGGGAGAGAGAGGAAAAGAATGGATTTCATTTCACCCTTTAATAAGTCAAAGATGTATGTTATAATGTCTAGAGTAACCACTGAGAGAACAGCAAAATAACATACTTCTGAAAGTTAACAGAGGGGATGAAAAATAATAAAAAATATTTAAATCCAGAAAAAGTCAAGAAACATGAGGAAAACATGCTAAACAGGCAAGACAAATAGAAAGCTAACAGTAATATGATATACTTAAAGCCAAATACATCAGTATTTACATTACATGTAAAGAGATTAAACCCTCCAATTTAAAGACAAGGATTGTCAAACTGGATATATTTTTAAGAACAAAACACTCAACTAGATGCAGCTTACAAGAAATGAAGAAATATACCTTAAACATGAGGGAACAGAACAGAATGAAACCTGTGGGAGATATGAAATTGTACCTGTATTCCAGGAGTTTAAAATGTGAATAGCAAAATAATTCATAAACACAAAACAAAGAAAAGCGTAAGGCAATCATGCACAAACCCTTTAAGAAGTACAAACTCTTTCCCATCCCTATCTTTTGCCTGGCTAACTTATTCGCTAGTTCTCATCATGGCATTTCCCTCAGAAAGATTTCCTTGACTCTCCTTAACTAGGTTAGCTGAGTTAAGTGTTTCTGCTAGATGCTTCCAAACTAACTATAATTCTCCATCACAACAATTATCACAGCGTAATTAACTGTTTCACAGTCTGTCTCTTCCACTAGAAAACAAATCCTATAAGATCAAAAACCCAGAATCTACTGGGTTAAGAACTATGAAAGCTCTGAGATTTTGCCCTACTTGCAAGCTGACAAATTAGCCTGCCCATTTCATAAATGTTGACAAAAGACAGGAGGCTACTGGGTCAGAGACAACGAATTTTATTACTCAATTTTTATTACTCAGACAACGAATTTCATTACTCAATTCTTGAGTAATAAAGAGATAGAGACCCCCGCTGGTCCCCCAACATTAAAGGGCCCCAAACAAATCCACCCCATTTACTCCAGTTTGGAAAAAAATTTAAAGTCGGAAGGCAGAGATTACAATGAGAACCCTGATGTGCAATACCTTGGGACAGTGGTTATTCAGATTAATCAAAATAAAGACTAACAAAAGGACAGGGTCCCAATTTGTACAGCTCACAGTCATTTCTTCAGACTAAAGAATATACTCTACAGCCCTAATGTCCAACAATGGGCAGAGAGATATCCTCCTCAGCGTGATAGTTTGATGGGGAATTGAATGCGCAATTAAAACACTGGTTGTTTTAAAACAGAGGAAATAAAGGCATGAAGGGCTTGCTTACACACCTTCACAAGTGTGTGCTCACATTCAAGATATATATATATGTGTGTATACATATATATCCTCTTATAATACCTGTAAAATGATTACAAAGTATCTAATACATACTAAATGGTTAGTGAATTGTAGGTGGTGTTAGTAGTAGTAGTAGTAGTAATTTTTTCCTAGCCAAATCTAGTGTTAGCAAGTATATCTAACCTTTCCTAAAACAGGACCAGAACCACAGATGACTATTTTGTTCTCCTCTACACTTCTTCTTCCAACCCCCATGTAATTTTTTTTCAATTATATTTAGGCTTAACAACATGTTTTACTGCTTTCTTTGTGCATCATTACATCCCACTATTTTATCTTGGTTCACTGCATCTCATGCTAGAGTACATAATTAAGTCTTTCAGCAATGATCAACAGACAGGGTAGTTTCTAAGTCCCTGTATGCTGGAAATTGTCTTTATTTCTATCCTATTATAAAATGTTAATTTGGATAAAACATTTCTAGATTCAAAGTTATTTCCCCTACCCCTTTTATCAGTGAGTTCTGGAGTACTGTCTTCTGGAATCCCAATGTTGCTGACAAGAAATGTGCTGTCCTATCCATCTGATTCTCAGTCCTCTGTAGATAATCTGTTGGTATTTTAGATATATGTAAATAGAGAGAGAGGCAACACGAAAACAGATACAGACATATCCATGGATGGCGGGTATCACAGTTCAATTTGCATTGCCCTGATTACTAGTGAATGTGAGCACTGTATAATGTTTAAGAGTTTGGAATTTGAGATAGACTGCCTGGGTTAAAATCTAGACACTGACACTTACTGGATGTATAATCTCAGGCAAATTACTTAAACATACATCTGTGCTCAGTTTCCACATCTGTAAAGTGTGGATAATAATAGTATCTATCTCACAGTTTCATTGTGAGGTTTAAGGAAGATGGTCAAATGAATGAATTCAAGCCCATGATAGAGAATTTTTTAAAAATAAGAAAAATTCACTATATTTGGCTTCCATTTTTATAAAGTATATTTTTTAAAAATCATAATTGAATAACAAATGGCTGAGGTACACATTTTTTTAAAACCATGTAAAAAGGCACAGAATGATAAATATAATAGTCACAAAATTACTCCAAGGAAGATGAGGAAAACAGGATTGGGAAGTAACACACAGGGAGCTTCAATTATATTGGTATTATTCTAGATCACAAGTTGGAGGGTGGGTTCATGGTTATTATTTTATTACTGAGAATGGGGACTGGATGAGGAACAGAATATAATTACCAAATGCATAATATCCAAATTTATTTTATAGCAGCACATCTGATCACAAGCCTTCTTATGCATTAGAAAAAGTCTGAGGGCACACACAACCAAAATTAAAAACGTTTAAAAATTATTGAGACATTAAGATGGCAGATAAGATTGAAGAACATGCATTTCTAATAACCCAATCAAGATATGTGATTCCACCCCACCCCTCCCCCTGCCCAGCACTACCAGGCACACTCATAGCTAGTATAGAGACCATACATATATATGTGTTATGGCATTATCAAAAAAATAAAGAGTGGCAAGGTCAAATAAGCCAAAGATTCTCACATATGTGCCTAACTGGAACAGTATTCAATCAGCTCTGAATGTGGTAGAAAGAAGAATGAAGAAAAGAAGTTTAAGACACCAAATGTCTCAATGAAGGCAAAATCCAGGTTATTGGGAATGGAACATGAAAAGGTATGTTGATATCAGAATAAGTAATCATAACATTAAGATTTTTAAAACAACCATTCTGGTGATTCCAAAGTCCGATGTCTGGCCATATATGCTGGCTGTTAAAGTAGCATGAAAATACAAGTTGTTGGAACAGGAATGGAGGCCTGCTACGTGGGAGACGTTTACCTGTGAGGTGAATTTATCCATGATGCTTAGGAAAAAGATAGGTTACAAAGGAAAATGGTGAGCCAGGAGATAAAAGTCCTCGAGGGATATTCTATAGGTTAACAGATAATGGCAATAAGTATAGGAGCAACTGTGATAAAGCAGGTATAGCACAGATTTCAAGGTGAGAAGGAATTGTTCAAAGAAGGTGATGAAAAAGAAAGTGATCTGGAAGCAAAATATCTAGAGAATGCCAAGTTCTTTGCTCATCTGGAGGTACACTGGACTTGAAAGAATGAAAAAGCACTTAGATTTCAGGTGAAGTAAAAGAATACTGGAGGAAAAGGGTGGGAATTCAAAGAAATTTTTTTATGGAAAAGGAGCCAATGATGGAGAAACAGGGTGAAGAAAGAAAAGGCCGTGTTTTCTCACATCTCTAAGTCTCTGTACATGCTTAAAAAAGGTCCTTTTTAATCCACTTGATCTGGCTGACAGGATTCAGCTCAGGAGTTGTTTCTTAAGGGAGAGCATTTTCTAACCCACATCCCCCATTTAGTGTAATTTCCTAAGCACATATACCTTGTGCTTATCTTTATGAAAGCATTTATCAATCGGTAATTATTATTGTTTTATTATCTGTCTACAACTAGATTAATGTGACCTGAGTAAAAACCATGTGTTTAATTGCTTTGACTCATAATAGTGCCTGGCAAGTAAGCACTCAATAAATGGTGACCAAATGCTGAACCACTGCACTCCACCAAGTTTACAGGAGAGGAAACTTGTTCACAGAGGTTTGTGTCTTGGGCAGTGCCCATAGGAGAATGACACGCAGAACTGGAAGAGGTGAGAACATGCCTTAGAATTAATCTCAAGGTATGTAGTGTTACCAGCAAAATAGCATTTCATTCAAAGTGAATACAAATCATTTCAATTATTGAATGTACTCACAAATCTATACTCACATTTTAAAGTGTTAAACTTAACAAAAATGAAAGTAATAAACCTATTAAATTAATTAGAATATTACTTTATTATCAAAATATTAATTAAAATTACTAAAATAGCAAACTTAGTTTGTACACCCACTTTACATATAGCTTTGTCATCTCTGAGCCATGGAGAAAACACTCAAAAATGGATTAAATAACTCTCAATGATCAAACAACATTTTAACACGTTACTCTTATAAAGAAATTATTGAAGAATAAATACAGGACTAAATTTTATTAGAGTTTTGTTTTTTGTTAGAGTAAGTATTTACAATATTGCTCTATTTCTACAGTAAGGTAAGAGATGTGCTTTTTTAAGTCACATGACTTCATCAAATCTACATTGAAAAATATCTGACAAGCAAGAAGCTGGAGTGTGTCTACATAAAAAGGAGTAAAAGTCAGCCAAATGGCACTCTGAAAAAGGTACCATGATGTATCTCATTGGTTTCATTATAATAAGGTCAGTTGGAATTGGCACTAAGGAGGAAAATATAAACTCGCAGGATACTAGAAAACCCTTCTGTCAGTACTTGCCACTGTTAGTACAACATACAAGCATCTGACAGTAGAATAGATGGATATGCTGCCAGAAATTATAGCAACGAATGCAACTTCGAATAATGGCTTTATAGTACTCAGTCTCAAAAGTGAGAACCTTAAAAGGTAAAAAGATTTTTTGATAACAGTTTTATTAATATTTGGTTGGGAGAAGGTTGGTAAAAATATTACAAAGAATAACTTTAGTTTTTCATAAAACAGATTATTAGGCAAAATAATGATAAGTTTGAGGGATATCATGTGTGTAACTCATAAATTATTTACATTATACAGCACAAATATATTAAAATAACTATACGCACAGGCAAGAGTTTTTGGTATATTAGCTTATTGGTCTAGAAAGCAAAATAATTACCATTTGGAGAATAAGAAGAATGTGTTCATACACCAATGTGCAATGGAATCAGTATCAGCATTTTAAACCTGAAAAGTATTCGATTACAGACTATCTACTCCAGCTGCTCCCTTCATGGAGACCATAGGCCTTTATAGAGTCAAATGGGCAATGCTCAACCTACTTTTGATACTTCAAAAAAAATCTAACATACCATATTCCCCAGAATTAAAACTGTATGACCTAACCTAAACACCATCTTTCTTTATTCTTCACTGGGTATAGATAAATGCAATGCTGTTACACTATTTACCTCACTGGAAAGCAAAGTAATATTTATTTAATAAAAATTATTTATTAGAAATGAGACAGAAGGGAAGGTAAGAAAAGGAATCCTTCATGATTAAAAAAAAAAGTTGATATCATGAAACTCCTACAATTGGAATCAACAGCTATAGGAATAGACAGGTAGAACATCCAGGTTTCCTGATTTGCAGTCCAGTGGTCTTGCTTCCACGCCTCTTTGAATACAGAACATAAATAATGGCATTAATAAATACCAAAGTGTTGACAGTGATTACTATGGAGCAATGAGATTACTGGTAATTTTTAATTTCTTCTTCACATATATTTTCAAAATGATCTGCAATGAGAATATTTACCATTATAATCAGAAAATACACACACACACACACACACACACACACACACACACAGAGTTAACAGTGACCTTTCCTAAAACCAAATCTGTTAAATACACAAATCATGTCCAAAAGCATGATTTTCCAACATGCCCCTATATTCCACTCATATAACCTCTTGAGTATATTTCCTTATTTATAAAATAAAGACAACAGTTGGTTCTCACTTTTATGTTTCACTAATTATTGCTATGACAACTCAAAAGAGCAACAGCAAAAGAAGTCTACTACAGATCACTTCAAAAACCAAGTTAATTTTCACTTTAGTATAGATCCCATCATGATCAAGATTATATAAATACATAATTTTTTTAAAGGCCCAACCCTTCTGACTACCATTTCAGGTATCAGCATTCATTCCACAAACATTTATTGAACTCTAATATTGCTAAAAGTTCAATATAGTGTGGCAAGTTAATTACCTGGGATGAAAATCATAGTAAAATAAATAATAAAAACCATACCTATTTTTAATTCTTATGTAATTTTATATTTATATAATGTCAAGATTCATCTAACTACTCAAGAATGTTTCCCTAAGTAGCAAG
The DNA here is from genome assembly GCF_963455315.2 of Globicephala melas. Classification (NCBI taxonomy): domain Eukaryota; kingdom Metazoa; phylum Chordata; class Mammalia; order Artiodactyla; family Delphinidae; genus Globicephala; species Globicephala melas. The sequence goes on along the minus strand of NC_083331.1, from coordinate 10,844,430 downwards.
TTATTTTTTAGGTCTTCTGGCAATAATCACACTTCGTGAAGTAACTATGAGGCTGCACTTCATTTTAACATTCAAGACAGTGTTATACAGCCGAAAACACTATATTAGAAGTGAACGTAAGATCTAGATGCCAGTTCTAACACCATCTCAAATTAATAATGTGATCTTGGGCAAGACACTTAACTTATCTATGGTTGAATCCCTGCTTTTCCAAACTTCAGCAGTACAGGTAACAAAAGCTCAGGCTTGGAGCTAAATCTGGTCAAACCTAGCAGAGTAGTAAGGACTCAGGTCCCACTAGCAGGTAAGATTAAGAATGTCTTTCTGCTTTGTGCTCTAATTCAGATATTCTGGAGCGGGGGAGGGAGGTGAACTTTTACCTCCTAATCCTCACTGGGTTTATAACTAGTTCAGGAAATGGGATTCGGCATTGGTTTCCTGAGTTAACTATAGTCCCCTTGCCAGAAGGTCAGGGGCAAAGAAAACCTAGAGCTGAGGTCCCAAACACCTAACAAGCTCTCAAAAGTCCCTATCTCCAGACCTGTGCATTCAGTGACTGAACTTCTGTTTCAGTGTATAATAATTCTATTTTGTAACCCTTAAACTATCAACTACTCAAATACAAGCATTATCATTTGCTCATACTACCCACCATGTCAGACACTCTGGGTAGCAGAGCCAATCTGAAACCAACTTAAATGCACCAAAATCTCAGATATGGTGATCTGAACTTCTAGGCATGTGCCAAGAATCAAAATTATCACCTCACACACTTCACCTGAATTCCCCATTGCACAAGGTCCCTCAATACGCCAGCTCAACTCTATGGTATCTGGTGGTCAAGACTTACAGGAGTAATTATAAAGAAACCTCTTTTTCTCATCTATAACAGTAAATGAAGGATTTTCTCCAAAATCAAGAGATGAAAGAATTAAGAACAAAAATATGGGAAACTGTAGCTAAAAAATAACCATTACAACTTACTATAAATATCAATAAATACTGCAAATTTGGCTCCAAATTAGAATATGTAAGAAATAATAATTCCTTTGAAAACTGTATAGTCCTTCTGTAAAGCAAATTTCAATATGTATCTAAAGTCTTAAAAAATATTCAGTTATTTTAACTAAGTCTCACTTTTAAAAGTCTAGCTTCAAAAAAATAATCCTAATGATGGAAACATATTTATGCACTAAAATGTTCTCTGCAGCATGTCTGTCATAGTCAACAACTGGAAACAACCTAAACACCCAAAAATAGAAAAGTTACATTATATACACGGTTAAATAGGATATTACATATCCATTCTAAATTTGACAAAGGCTGTATAATAAGAAATAAATATTTGTAATATGTTAGCTAAAAAAAATCTAAATTTATATACACAAACACACACAATTATAATTATACAAACAAGCATGCTCTCTGTATTAGGTGAAAATATAAAAGAAAAACAACAAAAATGTTAGCAGTTGTAGTACTTCAGGGATGGAACAATGTCTTCTTGTTTTCTTTTTATCCCAATTTCCCTGTAAACTGCTATACTAATTTTAAAATAAAAATTCTAATGACATATTTCATGTATGTATAACTATTAGACTCCAAGAATATAAAATAACCATTCAGCTAAAAGAAAAACACCTAAAATTGATTGCTTTCTCTCCAATTCTATACTGTACATAGTATTGTTTCTACATAACATGAATTCTTTTCATTAAAAGCATGCCTACTTGTATCATGCAAACATCTTTTATATCCTATTTGATATACTATAGAGACGGAAAAGATAGGGAAATATAAACCAGATCTCAGAAAATTTACAATTTACAATTTAGTATATCTAACATAGGCATAAAACAAAAGAAAACTTTAAAAATCAAGACATAAAGTAATTATAAAATTGCTATAACGCAAGTTGATACCATATTGTATAAGTACCACAAACTAGGTGGCTTAAACAACAAATTTATTGTCCCACAGTTTTGCAGGCTAGAAGTATGAGATCAAGGAGTCAGCAGAGTTGTATCCTTCTGCAGTCTGTGAAGGAAGGATATGTTTCAGGCCTCCTTCCTTGGCATAGTGATGACCATCTTCACATTACCTTCCCTGTGTCTCTTCACATCATCTTCCCTCTATGCATGTCTGTCTGTTTCCAAATTTCCCCTTTTTATAGGGACATCAGTTATATAGGATTAGGGCCCACCCTAATGACTGCATTTTAACTTGATTACCTCTGTAAAGACCCTATCTCTAAATAAGGTCATATGCTACGTTACTGGAGGTTAAGATTCCCCACAAACCTTTTTTTTGCGGGGTTGGGGAGGTGGGTAAAATTCAACCCAGAACACTACACCATGGTCGCAACATCCCAAATGTGTACCAACATGGGAGAGGCTGCCTTTTATTCTGCCTAATGCCTATCCAAGACAGAAACAAAAAATAGACAAATGAACAAAAAAACCTAGAAGGAACTACTGCAAATTATAAATATTGACTCTCAAGGACAGCATTATGGATGACTATTACTTCCTAATACCCTGAATTTTTCACTAAGGGAACGTATTTTTTTAATTATAAAAATGTTTAATTAAAAAATATTGAGACTTCATTTGTCTCTGACCCCAAACCATTCCTAATTACTAATATCTTCTGGCAAAAGCCTCTTTTTTGGGACAGAAGTCTCAAAGGCACTGGTTCCTCTCCGCTGCTATGACTTTCTAGAGAGAATATAAATCATGGGGAAAAGTTTAAATAGTTCCGGTAAAATGAAATGTTTTATCTCAAATTCCAAGTAAGATCAACTCTCACTTTTAAAAAGTATATCTCATTTTTAAAAAGTAAGCCCATTATATAAGGCACTATTAAAAAAAGAGAGGGAAAGACAAAGTGCAACACTTATGCACTGCACACAGACACATGCACACATTTGCTCTCTGGGACCTTAAAATAAACAAATAAATAAATAAATAAGACACTTTTAATATGTTATTATTTACATATAAAAATATAAAATTTTTTAAAAGATTAAGTGACTAATTCTATATGACCCATTGAAACTAGCAAGTACATTAAATAAAAGTAGGCAATTACATAATCACAACTGGAAATAGCTGAGAGGTCTTACCCAAGCCAGTTGTCTTTATTAAATGAAATAAATATTTTAAACTAATATTTTCCTATTTTCTACATAAAAGGTCTTCAAAGATGGACTGTCAACATCCTCACTTCCTAGAATATTCCTATGCCTGTTTCACCCTTAACCCTCAAAATGTGTTTCTTTTCATCTGAAATAAATTTCTCCTGTTGAAAGCTGTATTTTTCTTTTCTCATCCTTCATTAAAGTAGATAATAAATGATTGGTATAAACCCCTTTCACATCACTGAAATTTAATTTAGGTACCCTTTGAATTATTTCACATAAGCCATCCAACTTCATTCAACCTATTTTTCATAACTTTAACTATGTGACCTTATATTGGTTTCTACATATCTTTTTAAAAGAACCATAATCAAACTTGGGTTCAAACATCTAAAAACAATTAACAGGGCTTCCCTGGTGGTGCAGTGGTTAAGAATCTGCCTGCCAATGCAGGGGACACGGGTTTGAGCCCTGGTCCGGGAAGATCCCACATGCCGCGGAGCAATTAAGCCCGTGCACCACAACTACTGAGCCTGCGCTCTAGAGCCTGTGAGCCACAACTACTGAGCCTGCAGGCCGCAACTACTGAGCCCGCTCACCCAGAGCCCGTGCTCGGCAACAAGAGAAGCCACCGCAATGAGAAGTACACATACCACAATGAAGAGTAGCCCCGCTCGCCACTACTAGAGAAAGCCCACACGCAGCAATGAAGACCCAATGCAGCCAAAAATAAATAAGTTAAGTAAATTAAATAAATAAATAAAAACAGCTAAAAAAATTAAAAATCTAACTAATGAAGAGCATAGAAAAAATTACCATACTTCTTATTTACGAACATCTTTTTAATAAACTGAGTGAAAGTTAAGACATAATGTTATTCACTGTACTTCAGTTCAGGGTATGTACCAGGCACCATCTACATAATAAGCACAAAGCTTGTTAAGCACTACTCATTATGTTGTAACTAGGGACCATACTCAAGTAATATGACAATAAATCTGTAACAGCACTTGCCATATATCTTGGTTATTTAGTTCTAGAGATTTACCTCCTCACTCTGATTAAGAACAGGCAGGAATAAATTCTTCACACTAATTTTCAAAAATTTACTTCTCACTGAAAATTAGCTAAACGGAATTCCGAATAATCAATTCATATCTGGATTTATTCACTGTTATTCATTCATATGCTTACTGAGCATCTGCTATATGCAAGGGCCTATATTAGGTGCTCAAAATACAGCAGTGAACATAAAAACTCTTGGTGCCATAGAGCTTAAATTCTAGCACTGAAGCAGATTATTAATGCCTAAAACTTTATTTGGAGAGGCTATGAAATAACTGAAAAACTTAAAAATTTAGCTGAGATCATTGGGAGAAGAGAAAGTAACGAAGGGAAGATGAAAGAAATGAGAAAAAGAATTTCAGGCAGAGGTAATAGGACTTATCAAAGTCCTAGGACAGGAAGAGCCTCTAATAAAAGATGATAAAAGATGACCAGTGTGGCTGGCATTCACAGAGCAAGGGCGAAGAGGAAGGAATAGTAAATGGAAGAGTAGCAGGAGATGAGACTGAGTGGTTATGCAGGTATCAGATCATGTGGGGGGCTTAAAGTCATACTAAGAATTTCTAGCTTTACCTTAAGCGCAATGGGTAGCCACTGAAGGATGCTATTCCTCTCTCAAATACCTCTTAACCAAGTCAAAAAGTTAACACACTTGATGATTTGTTTATTTCATTCTATCTGCTTTTCTCCCCATTAAGGGACCCTGGATTTCAAAATTGAGTCTAACCTTCCCCAAATGGAAGGTTAAGATTTCTTTGGCTCTCAGGGACAATTTTCTGAGGAGCCCAGCAACTACTAATGTAGACAGTTAATCTAGCCATTAAGATGAACCAGTAACTGTTAGCAAAAGTTAAAAGGTACTAACAAGCCTCTAATGAGTATCTGTTGAAATTTATGTACAAATAGAACAAGGAGGGATCTCTGGTACAAACAGCTGAATTAAAATAAACTAGCTGATCACAGACCTTAACACTGTTGATTGATCAATTCACAAACAAAAATTAATTCTTACCAGAAGCTTACCACTATGATCTATGGGTTTCAATCTATTGTACATCTGCTGTCTCAGCTGTCTGAAAACCTGAAAAATTCCAGGACCAGCACTTCTTATATTCTAGCTCTCACTCCTCCCAGTTTCTGGGCCATTAAAGTGCCAATCTGAAGTATTTGTAGAACACAGAGGAAACCGGCCAATTCATATTGGAATTTTATAAATCAGCAAATGAGTGGGGCAGTCACCCAATTATTTAAGTTGGGGAAATCATAAAGTCAGACATAATAGAAGAAGGAAGGGCAAGAGAAGTTAAGGATGATTTTTAAATTTCCAACCAGACTTGGCTCTATGCTTCACATCATCTCTTTTGTCTTTATATTAAAGATGACACTTGAAAGCACAGTCCATCTATCCTCCCACCCCATTTACCTGAAAACACCTATTAATCCTTCAGACTCCAAGAAAGTTGTAATATTCCTTCAGAATGCATTCCTTCCTTAAATTCCCACACACCCCCACCAGCATGCCCATATTCCCTAGCCCAGTGAGAATCAAATCACACTTTCTTTGCTACTTTCTTTCCAACTAGAATCTATATTCATCACACTTGTTTATATTTCTGTTTCTTCTATAAACAAGTGAGGTCCCTGAAAGGAGGGGTCTATGTCTTTAATATTTGTATTTCCAACACTTGTCAAGCACACATAAGGGACTCTGTGATATTTGTTGAGTGAACTAATGGCATAGTAAACTATTTTGTTCGTTTTATAATTTAGGATAGAGGCAGGGTCTGATAATGGTGGAATGATTCTTAACACAGCAAATATCAGAACTATAAACGCTAGACAACATATTTTTTAAAAAAAACAGCTATTTGAAGGCACTGAAGAACAACCAAAGCCAGACACATAAAGGAAGAGCGTTGACAGGTGTAAAAAAGTAATGGCATTATGTAAAATTCTCTGTTTCTGATGACTTTTAGTTTAGGAACAGGCCCCAATCTACCTCACGAACCAGATGTTAGGAACAATCACAGCAGTTTGAACATGAGAGAAGCAATTCTAAAAGCGAAGAGCACTAGAGAGAGGAAGTCCCAAATACACTCTGGGCAAATGTCTGGCTGAATCATGAACCACTCAAGTTCATGAGATTTCAACTGCTGCCAACTGTATGAGAGACAGAGTTCTGCAGTTTGAGTTCAGCCAAGTAAACTGACATCTTAATTTTTCTTCAGTAAAATTCAGAAAAGCATAACAAAATGCAGAATCTCCACATGGCATTATTAACAGTGTGAAGGATACAATCCAAAATTACTTAACATACAATTAACAAAGAAAATGAGGTCCATACTCAAGATAAAACACAATCGGGACTTCCCCCCGGCAGTTCAGTGGTTAAGACTTTGCCTTCCAGTGCAGGGGGTGCTGGGTCGATCCCTGCCTGGTCGGGGAGCTAAAATCTCACATGCCTCGTGGACAAAAAACCAAAACATAAAACAGAAGCAATATTGTAACAAATTCAATAAAAGACTTTAAAAAATGGTCCACATCAATAAAATCTTAAAAAAGAAACAAAAACCACAATCAATAGAAACCAACAATGAGATGACCCTGATGCTGAAAAAGATTTTAAATCAACTATTATAACTATGTTCAAGGAAGCTATTTAAAAATGTCATAACGAGTGAAAAGATTGGAAATCTCAGCAGAGAACTACAAACTATAAAAAAGAATCAAATATAGAACTGAAAGCTCTGGTACTTAAAGTGAAATTTTCACAGGACGGACTAAATGGCAGATTAGAAAAGAAGAATCAGTGAAATTAAAGACAGATCAATTTAAATACTTAATCTGAAGAAAAAAGAGGAAAAAAAAGATTGGGAAAAAATGAACAGGGAGCTATAAGACAAAGTTCAAAGATCTAACATAACTGTTAGTGCAGCCCCAATAAAAGAAGAGGAAATGAACAGAAAAGTAAAAATATTTATAGAAACAATGACTAAAAATTTCCAAACTTTGGTGAAAAACATAAATTAACAAATTCAAAAAGGTCAACAAAAAAACAAGTTTCAGCAGTCAAACATATGAAAATCAAAATAAAGAGAACCTTAAAACCAGCCAGAGAATAGAAGTCACATAACATACAGAAAAACAATGATTGAATGACTACTTTGTTCTCATCGGAGAAAAACAGAGGCCGTAAGACACCGGGACAACATCTTTAAAATGATGAAAGAAAAACTGTCAACCCTGATTTCCATACCCAGCAAAAGTACTCTTCAAGAAGGAAGACCAGGGCTTCCCTGGTGGCGCAGTGGTTGAGAATCTGCCTGCTAATGCAGGGGGCACGGGTTCGAGCCCTGGTCTGGGAAGATCCCACATGCCGTGGAGCAACTAGGCCCGTGAGCCACAACTACTGAGCCTGCGCATCTGGAGCCGGTGCTCCGCGACAAGAGAGGCCACGACACTGAGAGGCCCGCGCACACCGCGATGAAGAGTGGCCCCCGCTTGCCACAACTAGAGAAAGCCCTTGCACAGAAACGAAGACCCAACACAGCCAAAAATTTAAAAAAATAATTAATTAAAAGAAGGCTCAACATAAAAAAAAAAAGGAAGACCAAATAAAAACATTTTCATATTTTTTAAAAAAAGTAAGAGGATTTGTTGATAGTATTTAAAAGCAATGCTTTTAAAAGGTTCTTCAAGCTGTACAGAAATGATATAAGGTGGAAACTAGAATTCCTGGAAGGAATGAAGAACACCAGAAATGGTATACATGTGGGTAAATATCAAAGAATACATTTATTTTCCATATATTTAAAATATAGATGAATGCTCCAAGTCAAAATTATAGCACTGTATGGTGGGGATAGATACATTATGTAGATATAATACATATGATAACTACAGTAGAAAAATGGGGGAAGAGGATAAATGGATCTCCATGATTGCAAGACTACAATTTTTTAAACAACAGAGTACTACATTAAGTAGACTGTCAAAGCTAAAGATACACATTACAAACCTCAGAACAACCATTTAAATAAGAATACAAAGAGGTATGCCTAAAAAAAATAAGTCAAAATAATGAAACTCAAAATTATATTCAATTAATCCAAAAGAAGACAGAAAAGGAGGTACCCAGAAACAAAAACCAGAGGGGACAAACAGCCAAAAAACAGTTGTAAATGGAAAACTTAAGTCCAACGATATCAATAATTACATTAAATAGTATTGGAACTAAATGTTCCAATTAAAAGGCAGAATATCAAATGAATTTTAAATTTTTAAAAAGACTCAGCTATATGCTGTTTCAGTAAAACAGAAAAATATTTACCATGCACACCCTAATAATAACAAAGATTGTGCAACAATCTAAGTATTAGATAAAGTAGACTTCAAGACAAGGAGTATTACCATAAACAAAGAACATTTCCTAACAATAAAAGGGCCAATTCATCAGGAACACATAACAATGTTACATGTATATACAACTGATAAAAAATTCAAAATACATAAAGCAAAATTGAAAGAATTAAAGGGAGAAGCAGAAAATTCCATAATTATAGTTGAGATTTTAACACCCCTCTCAATAACTGATAAAACTAGACAAAAAAATTAGTAAAACCATAAAGTATTTGAACAATATTATCACTAACTTGACCTAACTGATAGCTTAAAACATTATGACCAACAACTGCAGAATACCCTTCTTTTCAAGAGTCCATGGTACTTTCACCAAAACAGACCATATGAGGGGGCGTACAGCTAGTCCCAGTGAATAAAAAAGTATGGAAATCACACAGACTCAGTTTTCTTACAATGGAATTAAAATAAAAATCAGTTACAATAAAATCTTTAGAAATGCCTCCCAAAACAACTCATCTAACTCATCTGATTAAAACCTTACCAAATTCTGTGAGATGAGCTTAAAGCAGTGCTTGGAGAGAATTATACAGTGCTAGAAATGAAAAAGCTCTCACTGACCTTAAGGTTTCATTTTATGAAGCTAACAACAGAAGAACAAAGCAAGTAGAAGAAAGGAAACAAAGAACAGAAATCAATGTAATAAAAAGCAAACAACAGAAAAAATTAACAAAGCCAAATCTGTTTCTCTGAAATGATCGATAAAATTGATAAACCACTAGCTCAACTGAATGAGAGAGAAAAAAAGAAAGAATATAAATTATCAGTATCTGGAATGGATTATCACTACAAATCCTACAGATATTAAAAGGATATTACAGAAATGTTTATGAACATTACACCAACAAATTTTATTACTTAGATAAAACAAATCCTTTGCAAAACTTTCCAAACTGACAGAAGATAAATAAAAATTCAAATAGCTTTTATTTATTAAAAAGTTAAATCTATTATCAAAAAACCCTCCAACAAAGAAAAATGCCGACCCATTTTATTGGTGAATTCTACAAAACTCATTTATAAAACAGAGGAGGAAGGAATACTTCCACCCCATTTTATAACCCTGATAGCAAAACTTGACAAAGACATTACAAGAAAATAAAATTACAGACCAAAATCTCTTAAAAACACAGACAGAGAAATTCTTACAAACTACCCAATTTCAAAATTTATCAAGTTTCTGTAATCAAGATATCATAGTACTGACATAGAGACAGACAAATAGATCAATGGAACAAGACAGACTCACACTTGCACATCATTCAATTTTCTACAAAGGTGCCACAATAATCCAACAGAGAAAAGAAAGTCTTTTCCACAAATGATGATGAAACAAATGAATATCAATGTGGGGGAAAAGCAAAACTTGAACCCCTGTCTCATAACACACACAAGAATTAATTTTATATAGATCATAGATTAAACATAAGAACTAAAACTATAAAGCTTCTACAGGAAAACACAGAATAATATGTTCATGATCTGTAGTGAATAAAATGTTTTTTTAAGGACACAGAAAACAATACCAGAAAAGAGAAAATTGGTGAATTAATCAAAATTAAAAAGGATTTGTTCATGAAAAGACAACTTTGGGTAAATAGAAAATTAAAAGACTGAAAAAGTTTTCAAAAAACATATATCTGACAAAGGAACACTATCTAGGATATATACAGAACTTCTAAGTAATTTTTTTAAAATTTAACAATTGGCAAAAGATTTGAACAGGTACTTTGCAAAAGATTTACACATAGCCAATAAGGACATGAAAAAGTGTTAGATATCATGAGCCATCAGAGAAGTACAAATTAAATCCATAAGGAAATATTATACATCCATCAGAATGGCTAAAAGGACTGACCACATAAAATGCTGGTGAGGGGAGGATTTCCCATACATCATTGGAAATACAAGGTATTTCAATCATTTGGAAAAATGTCTAGCAGGTCCTTGTTAAACCAAGCATACACCATCTATCTGACCAGCAATTACATTCTTAGGTATTTACCTAAAAGAAATGAAAAATATATTCCAAAATGACTTGTATAAGAATGTTCAAGGAAGCTTTATTCATAATGGCCAAAAACTGGAAACAGCTCAGAGTTCCATCAACAGAAGAATGGATAAACTATGGTATATGCATATGACGGTCTGCTACTCAGCAATAAACTGATGAAAGACACAACATGAACAAATCGCAAAAGCACTATGTTAAGTGAAAGAGGCTTTACTCAAAAGAGTTCATTCATATTGTCAGATTCCATTTATACAAAATGCTACGACACCCAACTTTAAATTAACTGTGTATCGTTCTATACTTCCCTCTCTCCTTCCACAGTGATTAAATGACAGGCACAGGGAATATGAAACAAAAAATCCTGAACCTTGTGAACCGTCATCTGGAAAGGAAAATGACTCCAATTTTCAAGGTAGATTAGATGTCTTTAAAGCAGATTAATCTTAGCATCTATTCTGTTTAAGATAATTTTGTACAATCTACACTCACTTATGTTTACACTTAAATCCATAAGCATAGGCATGCAAACAAGTAGAGATGGAGTAGAGAAGCAGAGGAGTACTAGGTAAGTCCTCTAGAAGAAAACACCACAACCACAAAGTCTCAAAAATCTGAATTTTATCTTCCAGAGAAGAAAGCAGCATGGAATAGTTTGCAACAGGCCACAATGAATAAAAAGATTAGCTTTATGACTCAGATAACTCTTCAAGTTGTGACCTAATATTCAACGCTTCCATGCTCAAGCCTCGCCTTATATTTTCACATCATCTTGCATGTCTCTTCTTTACACCACTTTCCCTGAGGCTCCACTCCCCAAATAAGATGTTATCTATCCCTTCTCAGAAAGTATATAATTTTTTAAAATTTCACTTATAAAACTTAGGAAATTTTTGTCTATTAGGAAGAAACAGACTGTTAAAAGGCTTGAGCATCAGGCAGCCAACTTTACCTTCGGAATCTTATTTCCTCACATGTGGACTGTGGATAACAGGACTTTGTCTCACAGTGTTATTGTGAAGATTATGATGCTTAGCCTCCTGCATGGACCACTAGATAAAAATTACCATTATTATTATTATCTCCATATAAGCCTAACTCAGTACCAACAATATTTAATAAGTATTCAATTTAAAAAATAATGCAGTTGAAAGAGCAAGTAAATAAACTATTCATGTGTAATTGATTAACAGAATATTGCTGTGACCCACACATATACATTTAAGTAATTGTCCTTTTATGTTTTTAAAATGTATTTATTTATGTATTTATTTAATTTATTTTTGGCTGCGTTGGGTCTTCGTTCCTGCATGCAGGCTTTCTCTAGTTGCGGTGAGCGGGGGCTACTCTTCGTTATGGTGCGCGGGCTTCTCATTGTGGTGGCTTCTCTTGTTGCAGAGGAGGGGCTCTAGGTGCACGAGCTTCAGTGCACGAGCTTCAGTAGTTGCAGCACATGGGCTCAGTAGTTGTGCCTCACAGGCTCTACAGCACAGGCTCAGTAGTTGTGGCACACGGGCTTAGTTGCTCCATGGCATGTGGGATCTTCCCGGACCAGGGCTCAAACCCACGTCCCCAGCACTGACAGGCGGATTCTTAACCACTGCGCCACCAGGGAAGTCCCTGCCCTTTTATGATTAAAGATGATACTACTAACTCATCTGTGGTTACTGACAACAAACAAATGAGCTTCCCTTTGATTCTTCTGAATTTGGCTTTTATTTTAGCCCTAAAGTATTAGATAATTTTCCATTACCTTCATTTTCATCATCATTACTGCAGGGATTCATTAGGGCAATTCTTTTCACTCTCTACCCTAAGCTTATAGTCACATCACCTAAGCACATGAATAAAATCCAACCCGAACCTTTCCATCCCTATTAAAACAGTCAGTTCTGGCCTGCTCCCAATTTTCCTTACTTCGAGGCCACCCAAATGTTCATCTTCATGAAAATTTGAAACTTCATATATACTGAGACGTAAAATTAACAAGATAAGTTGATAAATTGTTATAAGCATGATTATTCATTCCACTGTGAAACCTTCAGGCAAGAAGAAGAAACAGTTTATACTCTGGCAAAAAGGAAAAAAAAAAAAAGGGCAGAAACCGAAAGTCTTCAAATGTTCATGCCTTGAACTGCATTACACAGTTGTAAGTGCCAGATTCCTACTGTCTCATCGGACAGCTCTCATAATGTGGAAGTTACACAGGCTCCCTTAGCCAAAGGGATAAAACTCAAACCCAAGGCTCTAGTTCCTTTCACCAAAAAACAAAAGAGTGGAACTCAAAATAAAAACGACAGAAGGAAAACACCATTCCAACAGCAACAGGTTACACAAAATATCACTAATCAAGGAATATAATAAAAATCATGATCACTCAGGAGAATAACACCTATAAGTTGTTACCCAGTGGGTAATATTCAAGCCTTCTTACTCACAGGAGCTAAAAGGAATTAATGTCTTAGAAGAACTGAAGACTTTCTCAATTGATATGAAAACATATTAGTAATCAGGGCACACAGGTCAAAAAATTTCCCTGCTCACTCACCAAGCATCTTAAAAAAAAACTCTCTACAGGTAGTGCCATTGATCTATAAAAATTTTCCTAAAATTACATCACTAAGGTTGTAACATATCATTTTAAAATTCTATAAAATAGTATAATATCAACGGGACTTCCCTGGCAGTCCAGTGGTTAAGATTTTGCCTTCCAATGCAGGGGGTGTGGGTTCGATCCCTGCCTGGTCTGGGAGCTAAGATCCCACATGCCTTGCAGCCAAAAAACCAAAGCATAAAACAGAAACAGGGCTTCCCTGGTGGCACAGTGGTTGGGATTTCGCCTGCCGATGCAGGGGACACGGGTTCGTGCCCCGGTCCGAAAGGATCCCGCATGCCGCGGAGCGGCTGGGCCCGTGGGCCATGGCCACTGAGCCTGCGCATCCGGAGCCTGTGCTCTGCAACGGGAGAGCCCGCAGCGGTGAGAGGCCCGCGTACCGCAAAAAAAAAAAAAACAGAAACAATATTGTAACAAATTCAATAAAGACTTTAAAAAATAATAATAAAATAGTATAACATCAATAAAAAAATTTTAAGAAATAAAAGATACAGTTTAAATGTCATTTTCTTAGAGAAGCCTTTCCTATTTTTCTAGAGCAAGGGTCTTCAAACTACTGCCTACAGGTCAATTCTAGCTTCCTGCCTTATTGTAAATAAGGTTTTATTGGAAAACAGCTATGCCTGTTCATTTCCATATTGGTTAAGGTTGCCTATAGTATAATTAAATATATATATATATATATATATATATATATATATATATATATATATATATATATATATTTGGTCTTTGCCCTCAGTTCCTGGCACAGAGCTTCAAAAATCCTTGGAATTTCATGAGTGATAGGAATTTATTTTGTTATTCGTGATTAGATTCTTTTGATCATACCTAAGGTTATGCTAACAAGTGACTCAAGGTGGGCCCTTAGATAGTTTCAAGAGAGGGGATGGCCAATGAAAGACCAAGCATGTGAGTAGAGGCCTGGAGATTGAATTCAGTTATGTGGCCAGTGATTAAATCAATCATCCTACATAATGAAGACTCCATAAAAACTCTTGAACAATGAGGTTCAGGAAGCTTCCGGGTTAGTGAATGCATTGATGTGTTTCTGAGCACAGAAAGGGCACGGAAGCTATGTGTGCCCACTCCAATACCTTGGCTGTTCCTCAGTTGTATCCTTTACAATAAAACTAATTGTCAGCATGGTGCTTTCCTGAGTTCTGTGAGTCATTCTAGCAAATTACCGAACCTGAGGGGTTGCTGTCACCCAGGCAGAAATTCAGATAGCCCCACTTGCAGCTGGCATCTGAAATGGAGGCAGTCTTGTGGGACTGAGCCCTTAACTTGTGGTGTTTGGGCTAACTCCAGGTAGTTAGTGTTAGAACTGCACTGAATTCTAGGACACCTAACTGGTGCCAGAGAATTAGTGTTGGAAAATCATGTATTTTCTTTTAAGTACTGGTTATGGCTGCCTTCCTACTACAACTGCAGAACTGAGTAGTTGTGATAGACACCATATGGCCCAAAAGCCTAAAATACTTGGATCTTTATAGAAAAAGTTTGCCTACTCCTGTTCTACATAATTAGTTTCTCAAAGTCTCCTCGTTCAACATTTTTGGTCCATATCACTAACACATCAGCTATTCCATTTATATATTTACTTGTATATAGTTGTTCAAATTAACCCTTGAACAACTGTGCAGGTCCACTAATACATGGGAATTTTTCAATAAATACTATATAGTATTACATGATCTGCAGTTGGTTGAATCCTCAGATGTGGAACTGTGGATATGGAGGGCTGACTGTAAAGTTATATGCAATTTTTGAGTGCTTGGGGTCTGGGCAACCCTAACCCCCATATTGTTCAAGGGTCAATTGTATTTATTTGTCTATCTCCCCTAGAAGATTACTACTTATAAACAAAAAACAGTTTCATTAATCATTCTATCTTTAGAACCAACTTCTTGGCATATGGTTGACTGAAGTTTAATAAAAACATCTATTCCAAAAACAAGCTTCTTAAAGCATGTTTCTATCCCAGTGTAGCTTATCGTCAACTTTAGTATCAGGTCTATGTTCTAGTTCTTAAAAAAAAAAAGGAAAAAATACTATTTAAAATCATAAAGTAATAGCATGTTAAAGCCTGAAAGGACCACACGTGTCATCTAACCCAATCCTTATTTTCAGTCAGGCAAAGTAAGGTCTGTAACACGTAAACGACTTGCCCAACTAATTAGTAACAAAGACAAGATTAGACTCCAAGTCCAAAATCAATATTCTTTTCACTAACAGTAGCAAACCTTTCTAACACCACAAATGAAAAATAACACAACTAAAACTAAGCTTTGAGGGTACCCAAAAGTACCTTCCATTCAAGCTACTCAGAGTACCAGCCAATGAGAAGGCAACTGAATCAGAACATGAATTAACACACTGCTTCCTTCATCAAGAAAGTCTTGCTATGGGGGAAAAAAGTTATTTGAAATAAACAGTGTGTTTATTGACAAAATTATTTATATTCTGGCACAAGCTCCTTATCTCCTCTTAGACCAACAAACACTTCACAAATATGCAAACCTGATCTGTGGACCACATTTGAATAGCAATGTGCTAAATGAACATTCTGTATAGTAGCAGAAACTTACTACTATAATGAACTGTCATATATGTAATTCATACATACAGTTCCCACTGAAGAGGAATAAAAGGGAAAATAACATCTTTTTCTCAGATACATATGAACAGACACATATGAAGTATATATAGAGGGATATATAGACAAAAGATATAGATAAATAGACACATAGATACAAAGAAAGAGAGAGAGAAGCAGAGGCTTGGAGAGATGAAATATTGATACTTGATACTCAAGGTCACAAACCAAAGAAAAGGCAGAGCCAGGATATGAATTCAAATTAGTTGTCCCACAACAGCCAAGCTCTTTACAGAAAACCAGGATACAAAAACTGACTTGACTGAAATAGCATTTACGCATTAATTTATAAATCTAAAAACAGAGTCGAAGACACTAGTTCATTGTTATAAAAGTCCTAAAAGAATCAGGTACAAGATGGAGCAAGAATTAGCACCCACTAATAATACACTTCACCACTGAACAGGCTGTCCTCTGTGACCAATCCTATTGTTTCAGGATAGAACCACCACAACTACTGAAAGAGTATGACAACACTAGTCTACCTAATCAGATCAACTTACATGGAATGAACATTTTGCTTTGCTCATGTCTCTTTTTTGCCAAAATGTCTTGCTCCACATTGCCCAAAGTCCTTAGCTACAAATTCACAAACTCTCACTTTTCTCAAGTGTTAAATGGGGATAGAAATGCCTCTGTCATGGAGTTATTGTATTAATTGAGAATACTATATTTCCTTTATTCTAAGGAATATTTTTCACATTTTAACATTTCTGAAATCAACATATAACTCGTAACTGATGTGTACATTTAATGTAGTTGTGTATCTTCTTCCCCCACCAAGAGCTGTTATTATATCAGTAACAGCCAACAGCCTAGCAGCACATCTAACAAAAACTTATAATTACTATTTTTTTTAATTATATTTGGTACAAACAAGCACCAGATGATCCTGGTTTGTTTTGGAAATGGCTGCATTATAGAACTTTTCTCTATACACTTATATACAAATATATACATGTTTAATGCATTATTTTTATTTCTCATCTACCTACACTTTGTTGTCTAGAGACCTTGACTTTGCCAACTGCAGTTTTGCCAACCACATTACATTTCAAGAATGTGACTCCTGAGGGTGCTGGGAAACCTATGTATTTACAAGGTGCTAATAGAGCACAAAAATGGAAATGCTTAACTGCCTCAAAACTCTCTTTGTGTTAGAGAAGGATCAATAGTAGAGATAGAAGCTTAAGCGAAGTCCAAAAGTACAGGCAGGAATTTGCCAGAAGGAAAGCTCACTCCTAGAAAGACATTACTACTTTATAATGTGCTGACTTAAAGTTCCAGAGCTGGAATGCCCTTACTCCACCCTGTCTACTCAGCAAACCCCTGCTCCCCTTGGAAGCCAATTTCAATAGAATCCTCCACCTTGAAGTCTTTCCTGACTCCTGCAAATAGTTCATTACTTCCTCCTCTGTGATACTGTACTCTAATACATACTTTTACTCACGGTCACAAGAGGGAAAAAAAGGCAGAGTCAGAATCTGAATTCAGATTAGTCATTCCACAAAAGCCTGATCACATAATTTAGTATTTTTTTTTCTAATTTACACAGTGGTTTCTGTTTCTAGAATTCGAAATCCTTAAAGAAAAGAATCATCTTTCCAATCTCACTCTTTCCCCAGGTTTGATCATACTATCCCTAGGTATGGGCACTTCAGCTCCTAACAATTACCTATAAATAAAAGTATGTTTAAATTAACCTCCCTCTCATCTCCATCAAGTATGATTATTATTGCTATTATTAAAGGAGAATGAAGATCTCAATTTTCTACAAACACTGCAGCAGATATAA
Source organism: Globicephala melas (assembly GCF_963455315.2). Classification (NCBI taxonomy): domain Eukaryota; kingdom Metazoa; phylum Chordata; class Mammalia; order Artiodactyla; family Delphinidae; genus Globicephala; species Globicephala melas. Next base: position 10,826,728 of record NC_083331.1, on the reverse strand, counting down.
AACTGTAATTAGCTGAGGAAAAAAGTAAAAACTGCTTGGACTTAAAGTGACACCAATAAACATGTAATACCTTTCAATACATATACGAAGGCATATGAGAATACAAATACGAGGGAGACAAGAAGGAAAAAGTAGAAGAAAGGAAAAAGATAAAATATTTCAAAGTAAGAAAGTATCCTTACATCCTTTGCATAATGGAAAATAGTAAGTCAGTAACTTCTCTGCTGCCTAGGTTTCCGTATCTGAAAACAAGATAATCTTCGAAATCTTACCAAGATAAGCATTAGCATTGCAGAATTCTAGTATTCTAGTATTCAATTCAGAGTCTTATTTAAAATATGGCACTCCTGATAATTAATACTGAAATTAGCAACCTAAATACAATAGGGGACTCTTATTCCGATAAAACAAGTAAATCTTCACAAAGTATATATATTCTGCTCTCTATATAAAGGTAAGGTTAGTTCTCAATTTCTGGTTTTGGTAAACAGGACATACATGCATTTCCAGAAAGTGTATTTTCACATAAAATTTTTAACAGTTAACTCACAAAAAGCAGTTGTTTATTCCATTAAGAAACCATCTAGCAAATTTTATAAGCAAAACATGTTAGAAATAACAGCACTTCATCCAACTCCTACAAAACAACTACATTTTATTCTATTTCTTCAACTCTGTAGCAATGCTTACAATTTGCCTTCCAAAGTATCTGCTGACAATAAAGTGCATTTTAATTTGTTGCAATATTGATTTCCATGAATTATTTAGGCAACTTTTACCAGGGCAGGGAGAACACGGTTTTCCCCAATGATACGTGGTTTTTAAATTGTTGCCATTAAGTCAATGCACTAGTTAGGATGTTTACTGACACTTAACAGGAAAACCCACAATATAAGTGGCTCAAACAATATAAAGATTATGTATATATGTGTCTGTAAGTGTAAGTATATACAGTATATGAATATGCAGTATATATACACATGCATAAGCAGACATATTAAAAGAAAAGAGAGCATGCTAGAATATCTATTAGTTTCTTTCTATACTTACAATGGTTCATCTACTTTTGAGACGTCCCCTATAAATCAGTGCTGTCCAATAAAAATATAATGCAAGCCATGTTATGTAATTTAAAATTTTCTATTAGCCACATTAAAAGAAAAATATAAAAGAAAATAGGTGAAATTAATTTATATTTCATTTAACCCAACATATCTAAAATATGATTTCAGCATGTAATAAATATTTTTAAATTACTAATGTAATATTTTTCTATACCAGCTCTTCAAAATCAAGTGCACATTTTATGCTTATGGAACATTTCAAGTGCTCACTAGCCACATGTGGCTAGTAGCTACTCTGTGACTGCACAGATCTAGACAGATCTAGCCATCTTCCAAAACTCAATTCAAACATCACCACTTTTATGAAGCCCTCCCTTGACTCCCTTGGTACATTTCTCCCCTCAGTGTTGCCCACTATTCCCTAATTTATTTCTATCATAGAATTCACACATTTCATTGCTTGTATTTTTGACTCCCTGCAGTGCTAAAAATTCCAGGGCAGGGATTGTGTCTTGATCATTGTATCCTCAGTGTTTAGCATCACACATGGTGTGAGGATTCTAAAAATATCTGTGGAATAAAATGGTTATGTGGTCATATGTGGCATTAGGATTAAAATAAGTATATATATTCAGACCCAACAGATCAGTATTTAAATAGTGGAGGGGGCAAGGGGAAGGAGGAAGAAGAAGTAACCATGAACAAAAGAACTAGAAAACCTGCAAATTAAATATAGTGACAATTAGACGATTAGAAAATGACAATTAAGTCAACTGTAAAATTACATAATTCAGTAACAGTGCATATTAAACATTCATTGCTGACTATCATTATATAAAGCAAAACTTTCTAGTTTTTCTTCAAGAATAAACTACTTTAATAGAGTCCCTCTTTAACAACTAATAACATGTGCCACAAATGTGATACATCTAATTATTAAATGTTATTCTCATAAACTACCTCTCCATTAATATATACCTTTATTCCTTTTACATACAAAGATATCAAGTTTGGGCTCTAAGATACAGAATGCATTATCATATTGATCCAAAACCCCAAGCACTGTTTCACCAGAAGTGAAATCTCTGTTGTAAATGTCTATATCCCATATTTTCTAAGCAGGTCATCTTTAATTTATTTCAGAGTTTGGCAGCATAATTTTTCAATGTAATTGGGTGCAGCTGTCATTGTGAATGACAGTTTGTCATGCAGTAACTAAAATACATTAGTTTACCTTTCAGAGTGTAGATCACTAATCAGGTTAAACGTTATTTCTAGAATTTAAAAAGCCCAACATAATTAATGAAAAAAACCCAGCAAATCTGACTAAAATCTGTTTGCTCAACATACTTTCGATAAAAGTACCTAAATGAGTATTTTCACAAAGAAAAATGCTTCTTCACAGCTACTCCACCCACCCCTAAAATAAGTCAGTCAGTCATCCTAAAAACGAATGCTTTTTATCCTAAAGCCCAGGATGAAAAAATGTTAATGGTTCAAAACAACTCCAAGACCACTCAGGCAAGCTGGTTGAACTGTGACCAATTAGTGTAGTCAGTCCCTGTGTGGTACTAATGAGACCAAAAAAATGGGTTACATTTCCATTTGAATCTAAACTTAGTATAGTCAATGGCTAAAAGACTGCAACTACAATCCCACCCAGTTAGGGCCTGCTGTCTGCCAGGGGGATGACTTCAACAATAATAGCAATGAAACAAGCATGTGAACAGATTAACACCCAGAAGAAAGAAAAAACACAAAATTGACGCCTTAGCATATTTTATTCATAGGAACAGATACTCCAAAGAAACTACAGCGTGAAAAGTCACACTTTAAAGATGAATCATTAAATCTCAACTTTTAAAAATCATGAAAGTAAATATACTATTTTATAAATAGTTGCTGCACTATTACATATAATATTATTTGACCTAGAATCTAACATTTTTTTCTGGAACATTCTTTGAAATTTTGTAATGCTGCTAATGGAAAAACTATAATTTGATTTGCAGAAAGGAAAAACCACTGTCCTTTAGGGGGTGGGAGGGAACAGGATTTCCTTACAGAGGAAGAAGCTGAACAAAACAGTACTAATACTAGACCAGTTAAGAGAAAAAAGGCTTCTTAATGGTGATCCTGATACTGAACTGCATCAGGCCCACTTGAAGTTCCTTGTAGACTTTAGAAAACCATTGACTCTACTTTGATAAAATGTTACTGTTAAGAATTCTGATTTTATAAGGCTGAAAAAATTAAAAATAACTTTCAACACCCTTAGTTTTCCTTTCATCTCTTCCTCCACCTTTACTCTTAATCATGAACCACAAATACCTACACAAACAGAACTCCTCAAATAACTCAATGAATACATTTTATCACCTAATACATTTTATCACCTCCCCTGTGCTTGAAAAACCTTAAAACAAAGTAAGCCAATGAACACTCATGGAATGAAAAAAAAAAAAAAAAAATGGGGTGGGACTTCTACAAGAAGAAATAAAGCTAATCTGATGTGGTTTGTAGTTAATGTTAGTGGACACAGCCATGGAAAGACTCCCTCATGACCCGTGTCCCTCTGTGCGGAAAGGTTTTCCACTCCTGCCCTTTATATGCGGGGAAACAGTTACTTGTCCTTCAAGATCCAATCCAAAGTCACTTAACCAATGATACCTTCCCAGATTCCTCCAAGCAAAGGTAGTGGAACCATTAATGTCTCCATAGCATTTTGTTTAAATCTTTGTAATATCACTTTTTGCCAATGGAATTTGTCTGATTTTTCTTCTTTTTCCTGTACTGAACCTCAAGTTACTGAAGGTAGGGACCATGAAATTCCTTTTTATATTCCCAATGAGAATCTTGACTCTGGCAATAGAACACTAGGTTAGGATTACTCAGTAATTTATTTAATCATCACTTTAAGTGTTCTGAGTGTGCCTGAGTTAAAAGAAAGAAAAAAAAAAAAAAAAGGTATGCTTCTCCGTGAGAGTTATGACCCCAAATGGGCTGAGGCAAAGTGGAACTCCAGGCACCAAGATAAAGTGGAAAAACAAAAACAAAACAAAAAAAACACACTGGACTAAGAGGGAATCTAAGTGATAATTCGAATTCTGTGAAAACCTGCAGGATCTTAACCCAACTGGTTCTTTCCTCACCTATGCAAGTGATAAGAGTCAGGCTATTCACCACATCTGAAGACCCTACGACTCCTCATATACATATATACAAACACATCAAAATATCTCTATCCACCCCCTTCCTCAAAAAAATAAAAACTGAAATGTTAAGGAAGAGGCAAACACAGAAATTAAAAGAACCAGAATAGTCTGAGAAGACAAGATTTGTAACTAAGCCAGAAGTGACAAAAACAAGTAAAATATATAAAATGTGAAAAAAAAAAAATCCTCTTTCAAAACAAGTTCACTAAGCAGCACAAAATTCTAGATTCTATGTTAAGTACTCAGGATACCAAGGTGAATAAGACAACATTCTGATCTCAAGGGATTCAGAGTCTCTAGGGTGGTCTGACAAGTAAACAAATAATTAAAATAGGACAGGCAATCTGAACTATGCTAAATCTGAACTATGTACGAAGTGTTATGGGAGAGCACAGAATGGGAGGAAGAGCTGTTAGGGGGAGATCAGAGAAGGCATCACTTAAGTGGGGGACAACAGCTGATTCTTGAAACATGAACAGGAGTTCTTTAGACAAAAAAAGGAAGACATGATAACTTGAAAAATGCAATGATTATTCAGCAAGTAACAGTCAAGACAGCATAATAAAAGAAAATTCTTCCACTGATGACTCATATCTCATAAGCTTTAAAAATAATTTAAATACTTAATTTAAATTTGAGGACTTTTAAAGGGGAATCAAGTTATAGAAAATAAATACAAATCAAGTACAATAATTTTATGACATTTTATAATAAAATATTGCTGATATAATTAGAGCTGAAAATACTTCTCCTCTTTTAAAATACCAGACTTAGTTTAACCTAGAAAGACAATGACTACTTTTATTTCATTGAAGATTTTATATTGCAGGTCAAGATGATAAAATAAGATAATGCATATTGTATGCTTAACATAGCGCTTGACATGTAAAGATTAAAGAACAACAAACCTAGGAACAGAACATCTAGCTTTGAGTCTAATTTCTGCTTTGCAACCTTGGACAAGCCCCTTCATTTCAGCCGTGGTTTACTTATTATATTAAAGTAGACCCACATTTATTTCAAAGGGGCTGGTAGAGGATTTTAAAAACATACGGTATGTTATCAACCCCAATTCTATAAATGCCAATTCCTTCCCCACACATGAAAAGTTTTTAAAAAAACACTGGAAATACTCATATACCATCTTTAAATCAGCTACAAGTTATTTCTTTCAGAAAATGGAAGTAGTTGCTAAAGAGAAATATATCTAGACATTTAACACTTCCATAAAATTTTCTATTAAACAATGTTTGCTCTACTTCAGTGAACTGAAAGAAGAATCACAATTATTGGAAATTGTATCACCTAGACTCTAGTTAACTCATTTGTTCTATCCAAGCAAACATGGTATGTGTGGTGGTGCATCTGATTAACACTAAAACATAACACATCTACTTTTTCTACATAAAATAAATATATCAATGTATACTATTTTTTTCTTGTTCAGAGTAATATCTAAAATACCCACACTTTGCCTAGTGAAAAGGTATACAAATGAAAGCTAGTTACCATTTAAATACTGTATCACCATTCCCCAAAACTCTAAAATTAATACTTCACAATATAGGCTGTTAGATCACTTTGTGTACAAATCCATCAAACTGTCCTGCATTCATTTTTATTTCCTGTGATCAGCAAGTCCTGAGTCCTCTATGGGCAGCATTCTCTACCACAGAATCAGCTCACTGATGCTGGCTGGACCCGACCCTCCCTTTCCAGCATCATCTCTTCATATAATGCAAGCCTTTGGGATAATTTCTAAGCAGCTACATTTTGTTCAATAATGGAGAAGATTATAGCCTTTGAATCTGAAGGCCTGAGTCCTAGCCCTGGTACTTAATACCTGGATAACCTTGTCTAATACTTCACATTTCCTGCAGTCTTAGTTTCCACATCTGTAGAGAAGGAATGGCATCTGAAAAGGGAGTTATTCTGAGGATTAGTTAACACAGCACAATCTTGCAAGTACACTGGAAACAGTTAAGAGCTATTAAAATATACACTAATATAATTTTCTAAAACAACTGATCACAAAATAGTTTTCAGTCCCCTAACTTGCCTCTTATGTTTGTAACTCAAGTAGTTTTCTAAATATTTAAGCTAATACTCCAAGAGGGAGGTATTATTTACCCAGGATCACCCTTCATGGCCTAGTATACATCCAGATGTGAAATTCAGCCATGTCAAGGAAGGAAGAGATAGAAGGAATTCTAGGCAAAGGAAGCTGTGTCACCTCACGCCTATTCGTTCCCCAATTTCCCATTAGGAAAAATTACCCCAGACGCTGTTAAAGACTATGCGGGATTCAAAACAGACCCCCTATGTTTCATTAGAAGGTGGACACCTGAGATTCCTTCTCTGACAGGTTCACCAGCTCAGGTAATCCAAGCTAAAACAGAACTCAGTTTTAGTTAGATCATTATTTTCTTTCTATGATCATATGGTCATCAGGCTCAAGATAAGAACAAAAATAACAATAGTAAAAAAATAAAAATAAAAAAATAACAATAGTAAATACTATACAAAGTTAGCTTTGTACCAAGCACTTTATATATATTAATTCATTTAATCTGTACAACTTTATGAGGTAACTCCTTTACACATAAGGAAACTGAGGCACATAAAGTGTGAATGGCTGTATAATATTTCATAACATAGATATAAAATTACATAACCTTTTCCTAATGTGAAAATATAGGTTATTGCTAATTTTTTATATCATTAAACTACATTTAACCCTCATATTTGTCCACAGGTAATTTTTCCTTAGCCTAAAGAACTAAGGATTAATGACAAGAACCTCTTTAAACTTCTTGACGCATATTGGGAAAATGTTACTCAGAACAGCTGTACCATTTTACATGCCCAACAATGTCATTTAAGATCATTTTAGCATGCTGATAAAACACTGGTAATTTTCCTTTTAATCATTTGTTTTTCAGGGTATCTCAGTATTACCTTATGTTCTTATTTAGTGAAGATGAATTTTCGTAATAATTAGCAATGTCTCTTTCTTCTTTCTTGAAATGCATCAAGCCCTTTGCCAAATTATTTTTCTTATGATTTGTCCTATGATACTTAATACCTAAAGTTTTTTTATAATTTTAATTCTGAATATTAGTTAGGAATCACTGGAGTGCAACAAATAGAAACCTGATTCAAACTGGCTTAAGCAAAACAAGAAATGTATTAGCTTAATGCACTGAAAAGCCTGGCAGTATGAGTGACTTGAAAGGCTCCAAAGATGTCATCGGTAATCTCTTGGTTCTTGGTGCCTCTGTGATAGCTCTATCCTCGAGCATACTCTGCCTTCATGGTAGCACAGTGACAGTCAAATCTAGACTTACATTCTAACATCTTAGCAACTCCAGTGATGAGTATCTTTTACTTTCTCCAGCAGAATGAAAGGAGTTATCAAGCTTTCGCAGATGTACAGGTAGATATTTAACCAATATCTGTTACTGATGGGCCAAGTACAGTTTCTATTCCTGGTCCAGGAAAGCAGAAAGGAGTCCAGGGAAACCCCAAACCATATAAACCAAGAATCAAGAAGAGATGACTCCTCAATCAAAAAATTCAGAACTGTTAACAGCAGAAGGAATGGACGCTATGCAGCCAAAACCAAAAGAAATCTACAACATTCTAGCCCTCGGCTACCCAGCCACCTTATACATTCACTTCTTTCCATATATATAACTTCTTAAATATCCATGTTTAACAATGTTACTATCTTAACCACAACAGAAAATGCACTCATCACTTCACCATGGGTCTGGGAGGCAGGGAGGAAAACAAAGACAATGTCAAGTTACTGGATCCAGCTACAAGTCTGAAATCTTTATGCTATTAGTATTATTCTTGGTCAGTTCCAAACATGCATTTTTTCATGGTACCTCATAATCTGACAATATATATCTATGTAATAAATTTAACTATCCTCCGTTAATCAATATATAATGGCAAAAGAAAATAATAATAATAATAATAATAATGCCCACTTAGAAGAGTGGAGAAGATAAATATGGAGGAAATAATCAAGAGGACGTGACTGTCAGCTGACCCATGAGCTGGATCTGGGCAATCAGAGGCTCCTCATCCCCTCCCCGTCCTTAGAATATATACTCTGCCTACTGTTCCCACAGTGGGAACGCTTCCAAGGAAATAGCCTCGAGAGCAAGGTGTTGTTGAAACCATCTGGATGGTATATGTGACTGAACTTAGTTAAGGCCTCTGTAGTTTAACTTTTAAGATTCTGGCAGGCAGGTGTAGAGACCACTAGTCTTGCGGCTGCCCAAGACAAGCTCATAAGCTCCCCTGCTTAATAAACCTGCCAGCTACCAATCTGGTGTGGTCTGCCTCTTTTCTTCAGTCTCTCCTTGCCCTCTGTGCACGGGGACCAGTTTGCAAATCAACAGTAAACAAACCATGGTCACTAATTCAAACCACAGTCCATATACTACTGGTCAGAGTAGCAAGAATTGCCTGTTACGGGAATGGAGTCTCTTGGTCAACCAATCTGGATGCACTTATTATATCTTATTATATATCTGAGATATGCACTATCTCAGAAGACCTCACTTGTCCATTATCCTCTATGGCCTCAGATTTTCCTTCTAGCAGCTGTACTGCTTTAGCAACCCACTTCCTCTTACTGAGGCTTAGAACTGCCTTAGAAGTAAAAAGAACACAGGTCTTTGTTTACCAGGCTTGAGGTTGCCCTGGAAATAGTTTCCCTAAAAGCTCAGAAAGCTTTTGGTCAATTTATTTCAGTCAACTGGTTGAACTAGTAACCAAAGCCAGAGATCTTGTCAAGATACCAACCTACCTTTTAAATTTCATAACAATATTCAGTCTCATAGCAATAGGCCTTCACATTACTCATCCCTTAAAACACTCTGCTTAATGACTTCCCTTGAAGCAATGTGAAATAATAAGCTGGATGAGGAGGCACAGCTATTCTATCACTTGTTCCCTGGTTGCATCCTCTTTTAAAACTCTTTAGTAACTGGATTGTTATTTTGGTCAGGAGGTTGGGAGTATAATGCATGAGGTGCTTGAGAGAAGCTTGTAAAACAGAACGTTACCTGGCTTTAAACTCCTGTCTTTCCTTTTACCAATTTTAGCATGGGGTAAAAAAAAAAAAAAAAAAAAAAAAACACACACACACAAAATTGGGCTTTCCAATCCTCATGGTTCTTGATTTTCTGATTCTCTTGTATGGTAGCTACAGGCAGAAAAGGCCTCTCTTACTTGGAAGGACAATATTTTCTCCCCTCTGTGCTCTCAAGCATTCCAGCTTGGACCAAAGCAAACTCCTTTCTTATAAGGCAAGAAGTGGACAACACGCTTGAGGATCCCTAAAGTTCCAATTTTAGTAGCTCCATGGGCAAAGACAACCTAGGTGACAATCGAAACAGCTGTCCCATAATTCCTTTTAAGGAATTTCTAGGGGAAAGCAGTCCTTACTGCCTTGCACTCCATTTCAACATTCAAGGTCTGTTCCTACAATACCCCACTTCCAGTTACTAATGTCTATGCTAGTAAGAATTCCTTCTATTTACAAGTGACAAAAATCCAATTTAAACTGACTTAAAGCTGATAACAATAATAAACTCTGAAAGAGAGAATTTAATGGTTAGAAGATAATAACCATAGACACAGAGAACTCCAAGTGCTCAAGAAGAATCAAGAATATATTTATCTCTCTTGGTTTCACACTTGGTCAAATTCTAATACAGGTACCTACAGCTATAGGATGAGTCTACCAGCTCAACATCCCCAACAGGAAGAGTTCCCAAGTCCTGTGACTCACCCTGTGTCTCCCCTCAGGTTAAATGCTCATCCCTGAACCAATCATGGTGATTCTGGACATGTCTGGGTTATACACCAGCCCACCTGAACCCACCTGAACCAGCTGAACTAAGAATGGAGGATGAGTGGTTCATTAAAGGAAAATTGAGGTACTATTACCAAAAAGGGGAAATGTATGCAAGACAGACAGAAACAAGAAATGCCCACTATTCCTAGTAACATGACAACTGGCTACATTTTTTTTTTAATTTCTATTCAATGCCATATATATTATTCTTTGTTTAAAATAATGTGATCTTAGTTACATGTATATATACTTGACATACATATATTGAAAAATAATTAACAGATTCTTATTCCAAGATGTCAGTTCAAAATAATATTTACATATATAGTAATGCCTACATAGAGAACATCATACATATTCAACAAATATTTCTAATTATAAGAATAGGCAATACATTAACTTTACAGGAGTCTAATTTATTTCAAGATCTTGGGTCTGGACCCTACTGTTGAACAGAATTTCAGAAACTTGTCCTCTACTGCCTAATAATGGTGTCCTGCATACTCAAAATGCACTTACTTTATCCAAGAGCCAGAAAGACAAAAAATAAATATACATAATATAGGCTTTTGCTCTCACAGAGTTCACAGCATAGGAGTGGAAACATGTATAAATAACTAAATACTATACACAATACTAGACAATGATAGGTATATCTTTGTATAAGGAGATATGCTGATATTGCACAAAATATCAGAAGTACAGGCAATAAATGAAAAATCTATGAAACTAACTGATGCAAAATAGTATTAAAGTAAATAGTCAAAAATGTGGATGACTGAATTGTATAATACTGCTACATCGGTGATCCAAAATGGGAGCTGATTTTGCTGGAACCAATGAATTTCTTGACACTGTGTTTGAAAAATATATAGCAAAAGATGAGGGAACCTTGAGATACATTTAATTAGCCACATAGTATTTGCCAAAAACTGACTAGCAATATAAAAAATACTTATTTAAAATTAATATAACTTGATAACAGACTTGTTATAGAATATATGCTGCTTAATGTCATTTATGACTAAATTAATACTTTTGAGGAAAACCTCAGAACTCCTTAAGGTATTGAAACTTCCAATATTTACATATGTACTCAATTTAATTTTCAATACCTGATAACAAGAATAAAATATAATTCAAATTAATATGTAAAGACTTACATGTCAACCTAAATTAAAATGTAGGAAATTCTCTTTTAATATAAATAAATGTGGTTTTATTAATATTAAGGACTTAATATTAAGGACTTCATGATTCAAAATGCAACCACATATTTTTAGAGTAAATTTAGTTCAAAAACATATCTTTTGTTTGTGAAATTTAAAATATATTGAAAATATAATTTTAAAGATATTTATATCCAGCTGCAAGTGAAAAAAACTCTAAGGAAGAAAAGTTACTGTCACATTCAAGTATAGAAGAATAACTTTCAAATTTCCTTTGAACAATAATACCATGATCCATATGTCAAGAGAAGAGAGGCCCTTAGCCCAGAAAGTCCCCTCAAAGTATCTTGCTATGCTTTTAATACAATATACAGTATGCCACTTAGAACATAAAAAAATAAAATTATCAGAGGAAATATTTTCTACAGCTAAAGATACACTAATATATTGCACAATTTGTGAAAAAATAACTGCAAATTAAATGTTATAGACTTATACTACCTAAGAGAGCTATTCAAAAAAGTCCTACTGTCAATTCTTTAAGTAAATATTAATCCTTTATTTTATCTTTTCTAAAAATAAGTTTATATTAAAATCTGTGATAAGAAGACATGTTCATGTTATAAACAAAGAACATATTATGTATACATAGAATTTACTTCAAGGAAGGAAAAACTTTATATAAACATATGTTAAGTGTGTTTACAAAGGAAGCAATGGATTAAGTAGTATGCCTGCTTTATAACTGAAACAACCAACAAAGTTCCTTTTCTACAGTTAAATGCTCTTTTACTGCCACATTAAATAATACCTCCCAAAGCCAAAATTTGTTGATCAGTTTTTTTCATCGGTAAAGCTACAATGCAAAATCCTTGACAATACACTCTCACTGTAACCTATTTACAAACTAACTTACTCATCTTCCTGATCTTGTCCACCTTGTATTTGAATGTTTCAAGTCAACTATAATATCATTGTACAAATACGTTCATCTACAATGGAAATTACTCATTTTATTTCTCATTCCATGGTGATTCTTCAACAAACTCCCACAATTCACCTAATAGTGGAAATGGACCTCTACCTTTGGCAAAAGAAAAAAGCCCCAAAATTACAACCATGGCTGTGTTAAAGGAGTCCTATATTTTAATGCATACTTCAACTTTACTCTGCAAAACTTTTAATTCTTTGGGCAAGACATGTGAGAAACCTAACAACCAAGTATCAGTATTCTCATCATATAAAGAAAAATAACATACAAAAAAAAAAGGAAAAAAAATATTCTGACAAAGGTGACTGAGACAGGGTTTTGTTTAAGGTAGAAACCGTTTTTTTTTGAAGTTTCATTAGTTCTTCCTTTCTTTTCTGTCATAGAAATCACTGTGATAAATATTTCACTATTCCACCTACTTTTTAATTTAATGTTTTAAATTAAGACTGAAAACTGAAAAAACTCATTTTAGAGATTAATATTAGAGGCTTCCAACCTTTAGCAAGCCACTGAGTGCCCTAAATGGATTTTACTGATTTACTCATTAAATAAATAGAATTAAGTTTTGATAATTATTTTTTAAATGCCTATGATCTCCAAATATTTTCTCAATCAACTTAAATTTTCACATGACATTTTCATCATGAGTATATTGGAAAGATAAAGCACTAGACTTACCATTCAAGAAATACTACACTGCAAATGACTAATGTGTATTCCACAATCAATATAATTAACAACTTAATAGTAAATAGCTCCTTTTGTCATTCTTTTCCCCAAAAGTTTCCATTTAAAGATCAACTGTACTCTTTAAGTACGTACAAAGAAATTTTAAACATAACTTTCTTTATGCCAAAAATAAAAATGTCTTTGTAATGCAGTTACAATGTCTTAAATGGATTTGGGAATATACCATGTCAGTATTACCTTATTTCTGATTACTCTAATAAAGCTTAACGGCAAAGTTAATCTTTAAAATAATGTTTGCATGTTGAGACTTCATGCCAGATTTTCACTGCACTGAAGAGAATTGAATTTCTTTTTTACCTCAAAAGAAATATTTCACTTCCTTTCTTAACTTACTGTATATCTATAGAACCCCATCTGTTAAGAACTGATCCAGCATACGTTGCTACTGCTGCAGAGTCCAAACTGGTTACACATTCAAATCAGTTTCCAGCTTGTGGGAGCCCCTATTGCCTCTTATCACGTTAAAATGTATTAAGTAAGCATACAAATACTTATTAAAAATAACCTAATATCACACCATCTAAGGTAAAAATGGTATTGGAAATCTGGAAAACTGTAAAAAAAAAAAAACCTTTAAATGTTTCCTTTTAAATTTACATAAATACAGTACCTGATAACCTACTAACATATTTTGAGATTTCATCTCATTAAAAAAAAAAAGGGCAAGTACTGACCTCCTATTTGCAGCTGGTTATAATTAAAACACCCAAGAAAACAATATTTCTATTAGTGTCTTAAAAAGAATTTGGTTATACCAACGCAGTGACAGCCCCCCAAACTTACACTGACTTTTTGTGATTTGTTTGATAGGTACACAGAAGTACAAAGAGGTGTTTGGTATTTAAACAGGCATAAATCTAACAAAGAAAAGTCAAATATTCTCTTATCTTTGACGTGACACCCCAGCAAAACAAACAACAAAAAAAACCAGCTTTAACTCTTCTGTGAATTTAAGAGGTACAGAAACCAAAGACATTATCTAATCCCTGTCCCTGTCTCAGGGCACCACTGCTGTAGCTGCAGCTTTCTTTCAGTTTTCCAATAGATCAAATAAAAATAATTGCTTAGCTGAAAATTCTGACTGCATGGGTGTGATAAAATCTCCTTGCAAGCAAATTTTTATATTCCTGTGACTCCACACCAAATACAATAGCCAACTGATTGCTCTTGATTTAAGCTTGCCTTCGAAAACCCAACCTTACAGTTTGTCAAAGACTAGGTATTGCAGAGGAAACTGTTTAAAAAGCTTTGCTGCAGCAAAAACTGCACTTACAAGGCATTAAAACATGAATTAATCTTAAATGAACTAGTCTTATTATCCGAAATCTATGATTCTCCTCTCTTTATTTCCTCCCCATGTCTTCCCCTGACATCTTGAACGCTTCTTAGCCTCTCCGTAGATAGATATCGCAAAACATTAAGTCATACACAGTTCTGCAGTAACTCTTTCTTATCACGAAGGATACCAAAACCTAGGGTTGAATTTAACACCTTTCCTCTAATCTTTATCCACATGCCATGCTCTCTGAAGGCAACCACAGAAATCAACCTGTATGATTTGGTGTCCTCACATTTTAACATCTGATGTGCACAAAAATTACTTAAGAGGTCAGCATATTCAGGGCAATATTACAAAGAAAGGAAGGCTACCTAAAAAGAGATTGGGGTGGGGGGGGGATACAGCCACAACACTCTCCAACATAGCCTCGTAATATATTTAAAGGCAGATGCAAAACTGCATCATTTTTCCTCCTCAATGGAAAACATCACCTCCCAGCTGCTCAAGTTGGACTTAATGCGCTTCTCGCATTTCAGCAGCACCGGGGAATTTAGGCTCCAGGGGCAAGGCTTCCATCCTCAGAGAGCCACACCACGTACAATTAAGAGTGTCGGAGAAAGAACCCCAGAGAAAAGGAGGCCTTCCGCTCCCCCTAACTAAACTCTCAAGTCAACCCAAAACCTGCACGGCAAGGAACAATTGACGACTCATAGTCATGAGAAGTGATAATAAGCGGTGTTAAGTTGGGCTCTGCGCTCAGGTGGCAGGAGAGGACCGGAGGAGAGCAGGGAGGTGGCGTGGCTTGGGCAGCGCGCAGGCAGGTCACCCGCTAAGCAATACTCGCCGGACGATCTGGGCTCGCAGGGACGCGCTGCGTGTGTGACCAGGGGGGTGGTGGAGGGGTTGGAGCCAGCGTTTGGGGAGGGAGGCCATGGGGGCTGGGAGGCAGATGGCGAGCACGCCTTTTCCCTTACCAGGTTGAGCACCGTCTCTACGATGTCCCTGTTGCTGACCTCTCCGACCTGTATGAGTCCAATCAACACTGCGAATTTCATCCGGATGTTGCGGATCGGCACCGAAGGGTTAATCATCCCCGCAGGCAGCACCACCGAGCCGGAGCCGGACGCCCCTCTCAGCTCCCCCATCCCGCTGCCGCCACCACCGCTACCCCCGCCGCCGCCGCCGCCGCCGCCGCCTCCGCCTCCGGCCCCGACGGCGATGAGCCCCACGGGTTGAGGCTCGAGCCCCGGGCCCGGGCCCGGCTTCTCGCTCGCCATTTGCCCCCCTCCTGAGGAGAATGAAAGCGCCGTGGCGCTGCCTCCGCCGGTACCGTTATACCTGCCTCGGCCCCCGCCCCCCGGCCGTCGCCTCGGAGCCCCAGCATCCACCAGCGCCGCGGCGCCGGGCCCGCTCCCCGCGTGCGCCTCAGCCCGGCCCTTTCCGGCGCCCTCCCCGGCGGAGGCGGAGGGTTATTCTCAAGCTTATTCCCGGCGGCGGCGGCGCCGCTAACCGCTGCCCGGCGAGCGGCAGTGCCCGCCCAGCAGCTGTGCCGCTGGGGCCGCCGCTGCCTCCTCTCGCTCCCCCTCCCGGTCCGTCCGGCCCGGCCCGCCCCCCGCGGAGATGCTGCCGCCGCTCCGAAAAGCCCTGAGGCGTGAGCAGCTGGCTGCGGCGCTGGCCGGTGCTGAAGCTCAGGCTGTGGCCGATGCTCCTAACGCCGCTGCCGCCACCGCTACGGGCGCCACTGTTGTTGTGAAGCCCCGACGCCGCCGCTCACTCCGCCATGTTGCCGCCCCCTGCCTGCGGTACCGGCCACTGCGCCTGCGCAGAGCCTCCGGGGGGCGGAACCCTCGTGCACCCCCTCTTTTGCCCTGCCCTCCTTCTCCTTCCACCCACCCAGCCCGACACCCCTCGTCCCTCCCCCAACCACCCTGAACGGATAGACAGGTGAGCAGGTGCATGGGGACCGCTGCCAGACACTGGGGCGAGCTGGCAGAGGCGGGGCGGGTGGTGGCTTCCTCACAGTTTTTCCCTGGAGGGTGGATTCTCCCTGCGGGGAAGGACACAGAGTGTGTGTCTCGCCTTCGCTGCCACTTCCTTAATTTCCTCAATATCCTCTTGCTAGGAGGAGGTTCATCATCTTCGTCGTCGCATCCAGCAGCTGCTACTGCCAGTGCCAGGTGCCTTGTAAGGTAGGGGAGTGGCAAACGGCCTCTTTCTGCCCCTCTTCGCCCTTCCCTCACTCCAGCCTAACGGGCCCCCCTGGAATTTCCCAGTGAAAAAGTGGCTGGCAAAGCAGAAGCAAACGCGCTCTGCGGAATGATCCTGCATTGTCGGGGGAAGGATACAGATGGAGTATAGGGGCTCTTTTTCTACAGCTGTGAAAGAGGCTGACACCTGCACACATAGGCACGACTTAAAATAGAACTTGTCAAACAGTGATCCACTCTGGATGGATCTCTGAACAACAAACAGTTCTCGAACTCACCTCCCAGACTAAAAAGGCTGCACTGTGTGACACTGTGGGGTAGTAGTTTGGTGGGATACACAAATGACACATTTTAAAAATCAGTAACCATCCTAGGTATGATGCCAGTTAATGATGCCTCCCTTTTTCTTAGGCATGTATAGTTCAGAGGATTTGGGAATTATCTTAAAATATGGGTAATTCTCAGCCAGCCTAGATCTGTGGTAAAAGTAGATTTCTGTGTCTTCACATATATAGAATGAAAAAATTACTTTTAGTTTAAAAAATTAAAATGTATACAGCAGTCTTGCTGCTCGTGTTCAATTAAAACTATATAGGCATGACTGCTGTTTTCCTCGAAATGAAGGATGTAATTTTCTTTAATATTTCATGAGGTATACCCTTTTCAATAAAGATAATGTTGGAAGACACCAGAACTGTAAGGTATCTTGAGGTATATTCAAGTCATTTTGTCATCTCAAGTGAAAACAGTCAATATACAAATCTGTCATAATCTGGTTTGTTATTACTCATATTTAATTGGATTGGCTAGTCAAGTTAACTCCCAGGATACTGGAACACATTAAAATTCTAAAGTACCACAGGTCATGTATAACAAAATTCCTCAAGATCAGTGCTTAGGATTAGTTCCTGGTTGTGTGTGTTTGTTTAAACTTATGCCTAAGTAATGGAATTATTAAAATAGTTAAGCAAAAATTTCTGAAAGGAGTGGTGATTGGTGTGTCCATTTAAATTAAATAGCAAGGGAATTATAAAATGTTAGAAAGATTAAAAGTGTATGGGAAATTTATGACACCTCTAAGCCTTAATAGTGTGACTTAGATATGCTGTCACTGAAAAATCCTGTGACGTATATCCACCTATAGCATTTTATCTGTCCCAGGTGAATAGCATCTACTTTTGCGAGCACTATTTTGATTTGCAAGTTTAAAATGATACATCTGTCTTACATATGTAAATCCAGGTTGAAAGGTCATCACACTAGCTTCTTTTCACCCCACTGTTCATATATATGGCAGCAGGTTCTACCTTTTGCTACTTTTAGTCTTTAAAAAGTGTTTCCAGTTCCCTGTCAGCTCCTCGAAGTTGCTGGTACTGTGCAAAGTACACAGTCTTTTGAATCACACTCACAACTTACTACCTGTGCAATCTCCTCAAGTTATTGAACTCAGTCTTCTGATTCACTAACAGGGATAAGAATATCTATCCCATAAGGAAGTGAGAATTCAATGAAATAATTTCAACTCAGCAGCCAGTATGTAGTAAATATGTCCTTGTACCCTTAGGATACAGGAACAGTCTGTGTTGAATGACCTGTAAACACATGTAGGAACAATTATAACCACCTACAAGGCTTTATAATTGCACAGTTACATGTTTTCGATACTGCCCCTCCAAAGCATAAACTTTTAAAAATTCAAGCAGGTCTGTTTCATTTTAGTCTACAAACCTTCTTTTCTTACAGATGTACCAGTAACTTAGCATTTGCATTAACAATATTTTGAAATGAAAGATAGCTATATAATGAGAGGCTACCTATAATGTTCATTTTTAAATCTCCAGATTAAAAAAAATATATCTTATGTGGTGAATGTCAGTTTTGTATAGATTCTTGCTTTAATAGATGCATACTCATACTTCCAAAGGACAGTCCTTCAAAGATAAGAAGGCCCTGAATCTGAGTTTCAAGAGGCAACATTGTGTAATGGTTGAGAACACAGGCTCCAGACTCAGTGGAAGCTGGGTTTGGATTCCAGTTCCACAACCCACTTATCTGTGTGATCTGGGGCAAATGAATTCTCTTCAAAGCCTTATTTTAGCCATCCCAAAGTAGAGATTCATAGGATTAAAGGATGAAAGGACATAATACATTTAAGGTACTTAACATAGTAGCAAGTGTCGATAATTAACGTTTCCCTTCATTGGCTGTGGGAAAAGACAAAGCTGTGAGTATTTTTGTGTTTTCAGCACGTAACATGTCTGGCTTATAACTTACATTTAACAAAGGTGTTTTAAAAATGAATGAATGAATGGGAATTCCCTGGCTTCCCAGTGGTTAGGACTCGGTGCATTCACTGCCGTGGGCCCGGGTTCAGTCCCTGGTCAGGGAACTAATATCCTGCAAGACCGAAAAAAAAAAAGGAATGAAGACAGCAGTTGTCCAGGCTAAATGTTCCCATTCCCTTCACCTGTCCTTTAAAGAGCAAGTTTCTTGCTTTCCTCTAACCTTTATCTGAGCAGGGTACTCCAAGTCCTAGGTAGGTTTAGACAATATAAAATAGAGGGAAACTCTTACCTGAACCTCCATCTTTAGAAATAGATTTCCTGTTAATGTATCCCCAAGTCAAATTAGTTTGCTTTGCTTTGGTTCTGGGTTTTCCAGCAACATGACACCAATGATTCATGTTTCGCATGTAGTAGGTTCTCAAACAATTTTGGTTCCATTCCCCTCTCATCTTAAAATTATTGTGGGGCTTCCCTGGTGGCGCAGTGGTTGGGAGTCCGCCTGCTGATGCAGGGGACACGGGTTCGTGCCCGGTCCGGGAGGATCCCACATGCCTCAGAGCGGCTGGGCCCATGAGCCTGTGCGTCTGGAGCCTGGGCTCCGCAACGGGAGAGGCCACAGCAGTGAGAGGCCTGCGCACCGGGGGAAAAAAAAAAAAAAATTATTGTGAACTGAAACACCAAGGTTCTGTTTTGTTGTTGTTTTGTTTTGTTTCTAGACATGCTGCTCCTAGGCAGCAGCACATATCCAATCTGTAGCTTTACCAGTAGATTTGGAGTTATAAAGTGCAGAATTGTACGTATCTATTGTAGATTTAATTTAATTTTTATTTTATTTAAATTTTCTATTTAATTTTCTATTTAAATTTAATCTGCTAAGAGTTTCTTAATCCTGATTATATCATGCAAAAACTTTGTCTTCTTATTATGACCTTATTATCTGCAAATTTGAGAACAATCCTTCTATATCTTCATCCAAATATTTTATTGAATAGGATAAAAACAGCTCTGTAGTTCCTAGAAACATTCTGATTGAAATCAATTCACATTTTTCAGACTGTGGGTCCCAACCCATTAGTGAGTCATGAAATAGATTTAGTAGGTTACAACCAGCAGTTTGTTTTTTTAATGAAATATAATAGAAAAATATAGAATGGAAAACATCACAGCACATCCATTATTTTAGTTATGTGCACGCACATGCACATACACAGACACACATACATATGTACATGTATGCTTACCAGATAATATGAAAAATCTATTTCTCACTGCCAGTCATTGTCCAAAAGTTTGAAAACCACTGATTTAAGTACCTGTTTGGTATTTGTCCCAAAGGATATCATAAGGGACATTGACAACTGGCTAGTTGAAGTCTGGATACACTCTGTCTCTGTATCTGAGCAAAATTAAAGTAAAAGTACATAGATGTGAATTGTTATCAAGTTTTCTGACAACTATTTCACAAATAAGAAAATGTGTTTGATTTGATAACAGGACTTACTGCTCCCTTTCTAATGAATGAGCCATTCTGTAATCTCACCTGGAGGTAGTATTAAGCTACTTGCTGTGGGTTTTCAAGAATTTATCTCCTCTTTCTCCCTTTGGCACTTTAATCCTCTGGCACATCTACTTCTCTATGAGTTCTCAAAGACCATTGAGAGTTGCTCAGTGATCTAGTTTTCAGATTCTTTCAGGATCAATGGATATAATTTGTCCTGCCTCAGGGACTTGAAACCATTTAGACTAGCTAAGTGCCTATTTACAATTTCTTCACCAAACTTAAACTTCAGTTTCTTCCAAGTACTATTAGTACTACCTTTTCACTCCACTACTTTTTCTCCTAAACAGGAAACACAGACACACAATAGAACTTAAATATTTGTTAACAAATTTGGTTGATGCTTGCCAACCAACAAATATCTAAGTGCCTCCTGTGTGCAAGAAAGTAAACTAGTTGAAATGCATGTTTTCAAATTTTCCATTTAGAGAAATATTGTGTTTACACATACAAAGTTAATCAGCAAGTCAACACATTAAAAATATCAAATGAATGGTACAGAAATTATAAGTACTCTTGAATTTCAAAAGAACTAGACATCATACAAACATCCCAATGTACACATATACCCTCAAACATCCACATAAATCTACATACAAATGCACCACGCACATGCATACTCACCATCAGATTAGCCATGCCTCTGTCCATTCTTCCTTGGCAATTTGTCTAGCATGCATTTCATCCTTCATTCATGTGAGAGCCTGCTCACTTCATACCTGATCTCCTTGTCTCCACTCTCACTCTTCTTTAGTCCATCATATACACAAGTAATTTTCCTAAAGCTCCACCTTGATGGACAGATTGATGTGGTTCAGAATTTTAAATTTATTTATCACATTAGCTTCTACATGCATACATGCCACCCACTCAGAAGATCACCAGTAATTCTCTTTGCCTGACAAATTAAACCCAGAGTCCTTATCTTGGTACCAGAGGCCCTTCATACTTTACTTTACCTTGCTTTCTTGTTTTACCTCATTCTATTCCTGACAGGAACCCTGTAACAGTGGTTTGCAACTTCTTTGTGTGTGCACAGGTCTTTTCATCATTAAAAAATTTGCAGACTCCTAGACTCTTACCTGAGAGATTTATTCTTTTAATATCCATTGATTGAGAAAAGTACAGTAATGAAAAAGTATTAACAATTTAATAATGCTATTTGAATATTTTTACCTTTTTAAAACCACAACATCTACATGTATTTGACACACACACACACACACACACACACACACACACACACACAGTTGTGGGTTGAATTGTGTCCCCCAGAAAGATATGTTCCAGTCCTACCCCCAGTAGCTGGGAATGTGACATTGTTTGGAAATAAGGCCATTGTAAATGTATTCAAGTTCAGGTGAGGTTATACTGGAATTATAACCTCATTATAAGAAGGAATGATTCATCCTTAAAGTGTTCAGAAAAAGCATGGCTCTTCTGATACCTTGATACTTCTAAACACCGGAACTGTGAGGGGATAAATTTCTGTTGTTTTAAGCCACTTAGTTTATGATACTTTGTCACAGCAACCCTAGGAAACTAACATACATGCATGCAACATAAATGTGTTTGATATTTATTCTGTCCACAAACAATTCCTAGTATATAAGTGTTCATGGATCACTTTCAATAATTCTGAGGTCCCCAGGTTGAGAAACAATGCTTTAGCCAACCCAAATTACTTTGTCCCCAGTTAATACATTGTGCTTTTATACTTCGTTGGCTTACTCGTGTTTTTCCTTCTATCCATAGCACTGTCCTCCTCGTCTCCCCTACCGAAATTCCTACCAGCTGAAATGCCACCTTCATGAATAAATTCATGGTAACACCTAGAGAAAGGTGATCTGAAACTTTCTACCCATTTCCAGCATTAAAAAAAAAATGATTGTTTTTTTCCCCCCAGGTAGCATATAAGTTGGCATAATTTCACTTAAATAAATTAATAGTTTCCATCCTCTCTGCCTCATTTGCCAAGAGTAATAAATTCACATGACAATATATGTAGTCACCTAAACCCCCTTCACTGAAAAATTTTTAAATGTACAGGTATAATTATTTTCATACTAGCGAACAATAACCAGTAAATTTCTCTTTCTTTTACACAATGACAGCCAATAATACACTGTCGTTGTTGTTGTGTTTGGTATACGTGTGTTAGAGAAAGACAAGTATGTTAAAGAATGAGGTTTACAGTTGATTATTTTTAACCATTAAAGCTGTCATAGCCTGTTCATCTCCTATCTGCCGTGCATTTTTACATGTATTATTTCTAACCCTGACTTCAGTTCTTGAAGTAAGATATTATTGTCCCCATTTTTCAAATGAGGAAACTAGTATGAAGAGGGGTTGTCAGTTGTGCAACTCACATTTTAGGAAGTGACAAAATTAGGATTTGATCCTGGTTATGGCGGGTCAAGTCCTCAGGTTTATTCACTATCCTACATGGCCACATTGGGACCTAGACTAAGGCCATTATTTTATTTTTACCAAATTTGCCAGATGAGAGATAATGAGACTGGGCAAGTTCATGGAAAAAAGAACAAAGTCATCATGTTTTTGCATGTTTTGGTGAAAGCCCACCAAGAGATGATCTCTAGAGTCAACCTGGTTTTATATCTCTGTGCCTATAAAGGTTCAAAAACCTCCATTAGCCTTTTTGTTTCCTGGGCTTCATTTTAATTCTAGACAAAAATTACTTGGAATAAATAAATAGTTTTTAATTTTGTTCATTAAGATTAACCAAAATTTAATCGCATAGTCCCATTAATATATCACTCCTTATTATGCTTTTCTGGCAAAGATTTCATTATGTGTCTAATTAACCATTAATCTCCTAGTCCCTGTTGAAAGTATTGTCATTGTATGTCTATATCGTTATAATAAAAAAGCACATACTCTGAGTAGAAGGAGGAAAAGAATGCTGTGAGGAAGTATCCAAGAGTTCTTTAGAATAGTTTTCTCTTCAATAGAATCTCTGCAAAGAAACAAAGAGTTCCTTTACCAACTTTAGCCCAACTAAGAAGCAGTGCATAGATTCAGTCTGAGCATAGTCCTGGTGAAGAAAGCTTTGGATTAGAGCCTTTCTCTAACGGTGCCAGCAGCCATAGCCCATAGATTAACCAGTGGAGGAATGTCTTGATTTATTTATTTATATACATGGAACCACCTCATTGGTCAGTTAACAGGTAATACATGGAGGCAATCTGAGGTTTATGTTTTGGTTTTCTGTGGCTATAGTATATCTGTCTTCACTTATACACAAGAGTCAGGATCAGAAAAGAAAAGGAAAGGAAAAGTGGAACAGACTACCTGGACTGTAGCTTCTATCTGAGAGTTTAATCTTATACATTTAGGGAAACTCGTTATATACAGCCTCTTTGTTGTTAATGTGAAAACGAATCTTAAATAGCACAGATAATCATAAGGTTAAAGGATGTCTTAAGGGTCAAGACACTTCATCACATTCAGTGTGTTTGGGTATCTGTTACATATACATGAATGTGTATATAAAACTTTATTTCTGTTTGGCTAGTCTAAGTTTGTGAGAAGTAGATGGAATGTCCTATGTTGGCTACAGCTTTATCACTGGTTTCTTTGTTTCTATTAAAACAAGCTCAGCCTGATTTCTTTTGCAGTGGCAAGAAGACATAACAGAGCGTATTTCAGGGCTGTTTGCATTCAGTGAAGCATAGAAAGATGATGGCCACATGATTTGCCCTCATAATTCATACCATGGTGTTTTCCTTAGTACACACAACAGAAAGCTCACGTGGTTACATTATAAAATAAGACATTTCTACCAAAATAACACATTTCTACCAAACATTTCATTGGGGTTTTTTTGTCTTAACATACCCATCCTAATCCCAAATAAACCTTTGAAGTAGAATATAGTGGCTAAAAGAAGGGTTTTGAAATCAGATGGATTGGGTTCAAATGTGGACAAACAGACCTTGAACCTCATTGTATACCTGTAAAATATAGCTACCTCACATGTATTACTTGGAGTATTTAATGAGATTAAACACATAAAGCATTTAGAACAATGCCTGTAATAGGTACTCAATAGATGGTAGAAATTGTGACTGTACATTGACACAAAAAGACAGCAGAATTTTGTGAGTTTTTAAATTATATAATGGAGTACACTAATGTCTGCTTATTTCATCTTTGTACACTGACCTGACTGTCCCTTCTTCAGAGAGCAAATAGAACAGTATTTTCTTCTTTAGTTTTGTTAAATAGCTATACATATTCTGTATTTACAAGAGTTTTAACAATTTCCCTTTCTATCTCAAACCTAAATGTTTTATCTCTGTTAAGTACATAAAACCTAATTATTAATATATCTTTTCTTTGTTTTTCACTAGGCGTAGGGAGAGAAGGCATATTCTGAACTAGGAATTTTCCTCTGAGACTTTATAAAGATAAAAAAGCCAAAAGAATAAGCAAATAATAAGATAATCCTTTATAATTTACTAATCCACACAAGTAAATAGTCTACCAAAATGTATCTGAGGGTTTAAACCCAAATTTTGTCCTGTTGTTTCAATATCTGTTTCTCTACTTTTCATTTTCACTAAACTTTTTGTTATTGCTTTCTTTGTAAATAAAGTTTAGTATTTTAAGTTGATACCAAGACAGAGATTGTTTTCCCTGAATTTCTTTTTTGAAGAGACAGTGGGACTTCATGTGATTAACTTCTTCAAATTATTTCTTAGTTATGTGTGTTTAATTTTGACATTGACTGGCAGTAACTCACAATTCTAATGGCATCATTCATATGCCATAAACTTGTTAGCAATTGCTAAGGTTACCCACATAGCTTCCAGTTATTAAAATGTGAGTTGACAACTGATATTTTTGTATCTCTACTTTCTTTTCCTATCTACTAGTTATTTGGAATTGTCCTAACCTGGAATATTTATAGAATTCATAATGTCTTTCATTGTCTCAATACCTCTACTAATGCCTGTACTGAAAATGTCTTATATTGAATCACTGTAAAACATATATTAACTTTTCACATGTAAACAGTACTGTTAATTGTTTTGAAAGTGAACTAGAGAGACACGGTCTCAGCACTCGAGAACTGTAAAATGTAATCTATTTGATGTTTAAATAAGGAAAATGCCAAAGGAAATATAATCATGTATAACACAGATTAGAGTGAGAGAAGCGATGCAGTCGAACTTAGAACATAGGAACTATAAACATGAAATAGTCAATATAATTGAAGCATCAATCCTTTAAGCTTTATGACCATCTACTATTCAGTAAGCATTAACCAGAAGTGAAATTTCATATAGACTAATAAATTAACGAGCTTATTCCTCCAAAATTATTATATAAACAAGTAGCAACTCTGTAATATTCGTTAGAGATTCATCAGAAAGCATACTAAAGAGTCGCAAATAATGAAACTATGAAACAGGACAACTTTAAAGAGACATTACCTATTTCTAACAGCACATATTTGTTATTAAATAAATGAAAGGAATTCTGTATTAAATAGATGGTATGTCTGTTGAATAATATAACATAGATGTCCTATGTGACACAGATGTCCTATTTGATAAGGGTAGAAAACTTTTTTAAAAAGTTCAACTTAGCCAAAACTTTGAGAGAAATACATTGAATTCATGCATATAATAAGTAGTCTTCATTCACACACACACTATATAATTTTTTTAAAGCCTAGAAGAAAATGAACATCTTCCTTACTACATGTAACTATTGAGTATGTTCTGCGAGGTGTGGATGGTTCCCAGGCACAGGAAATAGAGCAATGAATAAGACAAAGTTCCCGTCTTCATGTAGCTCACATTCTAATAAAGGACACAGACAATAAATTAGTAAAATTTAGGTAAATAACATGATTTCAGAAGGTGATACTTTTAGGTGGTAATTACTTATATGCAAAAAATTATGGTGGTGTAGTCATTCCTTATATGTTTTTTCCCTCACTAGATTGGCAGCTACTTGAAGGCAGGAACTATGTCTTTCTTACAAATAAAACCTTCAGCAATATAACGTGATTGTTGACTGATACATGGTAACAGTCAATAAATGTTTGGATAAAGAAAAGAAGGAGGAAAGTAATTAAAAGTGGAGATTTTAACAATTCAATACATTCAACAATGTGATACAAATTCAACATTTAGTTGACTCAACCATTAAAGAAGTAAGAACAGACTTCTTAACCTGTTTTAACTTTTTAACTGCTGTAGTGATCATCAGTGAACCTCAGGCCAGGCTCACTGAGCATTGGTTCTCTCCAGGATGGAGGCATGACATGGAAGGGGTCAGGTCTTAGCCTCAAGTTGTTTTTTCTGCAAGTGTTATGCATTTCTTCTTCCCAAAACTTTGTGTCCTCAGTTAATGGGAACTGTTAAGGCTGTTGGGTTAACTAACTATTTGTTTATACATCAGTATGTTTCCTGAATTCTAGCCATTCCACCATGCATTCCTGGTAATCGGGTTTTTTGAGTTCTAGTATCCCAAGTCCAGCATCACACTTAGATGCCTGTTAAAATGTAAATTGGTCTAATAATCATATATGTAACATAGAGATGGTCCCACCCGTTAAAAAGAGGTTGGGTATTGGTGACATCAAAATTTTTATATTTGTTGCTTGTATATAAACAAATAAACGTCCATATCCAAAATTGTGCAGAACCCAGATTACCTGGTTTCTAATGAAGATTGTATATTAGTTCATATATGTCTATTCACATATGAATGTCTTTTCTCCAAATTGACCAACATTTTCAGAACAATTATATTTTAAAAATTGAAATGTAAGGGAATTCTAATACATAGATTTGCAGTCATTTTTGGAGTGGACATTAACACTTTTTGGTTATTTCTGTAAATTACTAAATATAGTTTAACTTCCTAGAGATTTTAGTATATTTTTTTTTACCCTGATTTCGAAGTACACATAATTATCAAATAATATATTACAGTTGGTTATCAGCAGTCCACTAATTGTTTTATTCTTCAAAGCATGCAGGAAAAATATACCAGTTAAAATTTCTATAGAAAATTATAATACATAAGTATCTTATGGTTATGTTTGCGAAGATAATTTTTCTTTAAAATTTTGTGCTTTTTTTCTTTTTAACTTTTGCAGTGAAGTTTAATTTGAGTAAAGAACTTTAATTCATGACTATTGTTTTTCTTTCTGTATTTTGATACTATCAAGAAATGGTATTCATTGTTGTGCTATATTTTAAATTAATATGTATAAAACAAGAAATATTTAATTGGGGTCATTAATTTTCCACATATTATGGGTGTCTGTGACTAAGGAGAAATATAACTTTTTATTGCATCAACTTCACATGTAACAAGAATAATGCAAGAACAATAACAACAACAGAACATTCATTGAGTGCTTCCCTTGTGACTGTGCTCTTTACTATCATGTTACACTCACTCATATAAATCTAGCAATTAATTTGAAGTTAGACATCTAGTGTTTACTCATCTGTCTTATGGCATTCACTATTATCCGGGAAGATTACTATCCCTGGTGCTGAAACTGCTTTGTGTAGTTCTTATAGTTGAAGAATGAAAGTTTTTAAATCATGAACTAGATAAATGTTCATATCGAGAAGGAAGTATTAAATTTCAAATACATTAACATCTTGATTAATAATTATCAGATCAATATTTCATATCCTGCTTATTCTTACTACATTTTATTATTGGAAATTTTTTTTCTAGAGGATAATTAGCAGTTCAAGAAAAAGTTAGCACACAGGACATTGAGAAGTCAGTTAATGTTCCAGATATCAAAACATATTACTACCCACCAAAAATCTGACTCTGTTCATGTTAACTAGCATTTGATTTAATGTGTCAAATTTAATGTGTCAAATTAAAGGATTTATTTTAGAAATAAATACTTGCAATCAAATTCCCTAACTGTATTACAGCCCACTTGATTATAGGTAGTTAGTGCTTATTCAATGCTGAAAATGACTTAGAATTATGGTAACGTGGGCTTTCTCCAAGAGAATTGCTTTGTTGATCCTGAGTAGGGGTCACAAACCAGGGGACAAACATTCTTTTATATGTTCCTGTAAATAGAAGTATGCAAAGTGTTGGTGTAAGTTCTCCTTAGGTAGGTAAGCACAGAGTAAATACATTGGCACAGCAAGAAAACAACCGTATAGATCTAGTGAGACCCTGTCTTGTTCTGACAGTGTCGTCTGCATTTATGTTCTCACTTGGGGACTTTGGGAGCCAAGGGACTCTGTGGTGGGGTGTGCAGCATCTGCCTGTGCTTAATGTGGCCCCCCAGTTTTACCTTCTTTACTAATAAAACCATAAATATAATCTAACCTCTTTGTGTGTGCTCTCTTTCTGTGAATTTATAGCTAACCTAAAAGTATTGTGTTTGTGTATGTTGGGGAATAATATATAAAAGTTGAGTGTGAATAAACCAGTTATTAGTTTTATCCACTAAAATGTTAAGTTTTTTATCTTCCCATGACTAACTTTCTTAATGACAACAAATTTCTTTACTTTTAACTTTAAACTTCAAACAAGATTCTCTGGGTTGCTCTTTCAAACAGAATAGGACCAGTCATTTCTGACTGAATGGGTTAATTTCTCTTTACTGTTTTAAGAAGACATGACTTTACTTTATAAGCAGCTTTTTCAAAGCATGTTTCTCCTATATTCCTCATCTCTGTGAGTGACACCACAAACCCCTCTAACCTACCTCTGCTCTCTGCTCTCAGGTCCTACGATACTAATTCCTAAGTAATTTTTTTTAGGCCTGTCCTTCCTCTCCATCACCACTGACTCAAGTTTAAGTTCAGACCTTTATGGTACTTTCCCTGGATTATCGCAGCAATCAGAGTCAGTCTCCTTGATCCAAGTCTCTCTTGTAATCTGTTCTTCACACTGACATCACAAAGATATTTTTAAATGAACTAAAACTAATTTTATAAAAAATGCATACACACATAAATACACACTTTAAATCCTTCAGTGATGTTCCCAATGATATAAAATAGGAGACATTTTATGATCGAGCCTTGACCTTTCAACCCAAACTTGACTCCTATCACTGTTTACCTTGTACATTATATTCCAGCTATTTCAGAATAATAATGTGTAATATTCGCGGAGCCCTCCCTGGGTTCCAGCCATTATGTAAAGTACTTTACATACATTATGTCATTTAATCCCCAAGAACTTTATAAGGTAGGTCCTATTATTATCCATACTTTATAGGTAAGGAAAGAGAAGTTAAAGACTCACCAAATATATATCAATACATCTAAGAGGTGTAGCAGCTGGAATTTGAATCTAGGCAGCCTGCCTCTAGAGTCTACAATGGCTTTCTTTTGCTAAAGTACTTGTAGTTCCCTAAACTTGACATTTCTTACAAGCCTCTGTGTCTTTCACATGTTTTTTCCATTGTCTGGAAAGCCTTTCCCAACTGTGTCTGCCTGTAGGACTCATGCTTATTCCACAAGACTTGACTCCAGCTGTCCTTTTTTCATGACCGTCCCTCTGTCTCCTGAGGCAGGGTTAAAGTCTTGGCACCCATGGCGCCTTGCAAAGCTCAAGGAGACCACTGCATTTAGTGGACAGATTACAATTGTGATGTGAGACAGGACCGGTTTGCATTCATGGCTGTGTTGCATATTGGTTTTGTGACTTTAGGAAAGTCACTTCAGCTCTCTGAATGTTAGTTTCTTTGGGGATTAATAATATTTTTTTCAGGGAGTTTCTATAAGGATTAACTGAGTTAATTTTATGAGATGCATCTCCCACA
The DNA here is from genome assembly GCF_963455315.2 of Globicephala melas. Lineage (NCBI taxonomy): Eukaryota > Metazoa > Chordata > Mammalia > Artiodactyla > Delphinidae > Globicephala > Globicephala melas. The sequence continues at coordinate 10,796,530 of NC_083331.1, read as the reverse complement.
ATGACTAGAACATAACAAGAGTTCATTAGTTTACTTATCACCCTCTTCCACTGCAGCCCTCAGAACCTGGGTGGTAATTGTCTGTCTCCTCACTTGCCTGCAAGCTGCTTCCCCTTTCATCTGTGGCTCTGCTAGGCACTAGTGAAATGTGTGAAATGAATGAATGAACGACTGCACGTTTAATGCCTAGTGACATGTTTACATGAATCCTTTTGTTCATTTTGTGGCCTGCAAATTAGTATAATTAAGAAATAACAACTGGCAGAGAAGAGAAATGTCAGCTATACTTTTTCCTTTCCTCACATAGTATCTAGAACTTTGTCCATCTGACTAAAAAGTTATAGCTACATGATCTCTTTGAGTATGTCTCAAATTTTATGTAAAAAAACACATACTGATCACAGACCAGTATAACATCCAAAGATTATGTAATTTTAAAAAATCAGTTAATAGTCTTATACTCTTGGAATAAAATATATGTATATATATCTTCAAATATGTTGAAGCTGCTGCTTTTATGAGGCTATTTGTTGTTTTATTTTTTCAAACATCTAGTATTGTCTGATGTATTGGGTCTAGGTATTTACGATTAGGAGAAGTGGTGTTCCGGGGACAGGTTCCTGGGATTTTGAATCATGAGATATGAAAGTAGAAGTGAAACAAGGCAACCTAGGTGGAGTGTTTGAGAACACTGTTTATGCTTCTTGCATCAACTTATACTCTTCCTTTTCCCCACCTGTTTAATAGATATTCCAGTACTATGTATCTGGGGGCTTTTGAATCCAGACCATCTAACCTTAGAAGATGTCATAGATGAAAAGACATAGTAATTCTAAATGTGTGAACAAGTGAGAGCTCTACAAAATTAGAGATCATCATCGCTAGAGTCCGGACAGACTTAATTGCTTCCAGAGGAATTAAACCATAGATAATCAGGTGACAGATTGAAGTTCATCATGATTTCTAAAAATAATTTTATGTAAATTACCTGTGGAAAAACATAACTATTTGAATTATTTGAGAAATGAATAGCAGGTCCTCAGAATAGCCTGACCTGTAAGTATATATAGTAAAAGCATGGATTTAGGAGCAAAATTCTTATGAAGCTGCCTGTCATGGTTTCTTCAGTAAGATTCTTCTATTGTGTTTTTTGAAAATATCCATTACATTCCTATTATAAACCTTGTAAGAAGTTAAAAACCTTGTAAGAAATTAAAAGAAAGCCTCTTCTATTTTTTTTTTCCTTGTAGTCCCTGCTCTCCAGTCCATAGTGAGAATATCTCATCCTTAGTTCTAGAACATTTGGGTTCAGGACCAAGACAGGCTGTGAAGTATTGAACTTGATAATCTGAGCTCCCTTCTACTGACAGAGTCCCGTTATCCCTTCTCAGATACATGCCCTGATGAAAATGGAAGATGAGAGAGTATGCACCCAAGTTAACTCTTTAAGTATATAAAAGGTCATTAAGTTAACAGAAGAATTGCAAAGCATCTACTAACACAAAAATGCATAATCTCAGTTCTCAAAGGGTTTGCATTCTAGTATTATGCCAGTCTCTCTTTTTACTAATAGAACCCCAATTTTTAGGTGGGTTCCTGTAATAAAGATTGCACTTCTTAGCTTCTTTGCAATTACTATTCCAAGAGACTATTAGCTAATTAAAAGTGAACAGAAGTGAGGTGTTCAACTTCTAAGACATGCCTTAATAGCACGCCCCCTCTCCCTTTTCCAGTGGTTAGTGGGTCTGGTCACAAGCCATGTTAAGACATGCAGATGAGGGCGACACCCTAGTCAGAGAGAAATAACAAGAAGCCTGGTCCTCTGATGACTCCATGAAACAGAACCACAATACCAGCTTGGACTGTTAAGTGAAAAAGAAATAAGCTTCCATTTTATGAACTTACTGTTAATTTAGACATTTAACACATCAGTCAAAGCTATCTCTTAACTAATATGACTGGTTTAATTAAGCATTCTATTAAAAGTAACAAAAGTCACTGGAAAGCCTATCACAAAGCAGAGAACACTCATACTAAGTTTCCCATGATTTTTTTGGAGGAAGTATTATTCTGGACTTAAGGTAAGACTAGGAAATTGAGGACACAAAATCATTTACTTCCCAGTTTATAAGCTCACTGATAAAAAATTACATCTTTCAAAAGGATATCTATTTTTTATATTACTGAGCTCGATAAAATAAAGACAACATCCCAGTCTTAATCTCATGTAAATTAAGGAATGAGGAACTCAAAATGTATGAATGGCCTTTTTGTGTCATCTATTTTTGTATTTTTCTGGGAATGACCCCCAAGATTTATAATATGAGGGGTTGTCCTCTCTGAGGTAAAATTGATAAAGATTGTAATGTTTCAAACAATTTCTGGCGTTTCTTAATTTCTTATCATGATTCTGTCTAAACTTCTTTATAGTAATACTGAGTTGTAAGCAGTGGTGAAGAGTATTGTTCCAAATTGACTCTTTTATATTTATTGAGCACCGAAAATATACAGGACGCTGTGCTAGGGGTTAGAGATTCAAAGGTGAATAACTTGCATCTAGGAGCTCACAGTCTAATGGGGGAGACAGAATATAAATAATTACAAAGCAATGTATGATAAGAAGTAATATGATGAAAACAACCATAGTCTGAAGGGAACATTTAGACCTAGTCAGAGCAAGGTGGAGAAGGGTAGCAAGTCTTCTTAAAGAAAAAGATAACTGAAATGAGTCTTAAAGAAAGAGTAAGTATTTTCCATGTGATGAAAGCACTTGGGTGAAGGCATTGTCTTGGGAGAATAAGGCATGTTTGATAGCCTACGAGTAGCTAGAACAACTTGAGAACAGGGTGCCTGAGGAGGTACTTAAGAGATGAAGCTGAGGCTATGAAGAGCCTCTATATCTTGTTGAAGAGTATGGATTTTATTCATGATTTTGATTGAGAACCACTGACTTTTTCCCCCAGGGAATTAGCATTCTCAGATATGCATTTTAGAAAAATCAGTTTGACAACAGCAAGTAGCTGGATTGGGAGGTGCAAGCCTGGAAGTAGGCAGATCAGTTAGGAGACTATGAACAGGTCTAATGAGAGATTAGGAAGAGTAGAAAGACTGTGTGAGCTTGTGATATGGAGACTTAAATGCAAATTTACATAGACTGAGATAGAATTAACAAGACTTGATGACTTATTAAATGAGGATGAGTGAGGTGGTGAGGAAATAAGGGAGGGGAAGGATTTAAGGTCACTCACAGGGTACTTGATTGGACTAATGGTGTCTTCCATAGCCATAACATATCCAGAAATAGAATCTGGGAAGGTTATGTGATTCTTATTTATAGGTTAGATAATTTCCACATATTGCTAAGTTGGAAGTGACTGCGGAATATTCAAGTGGAGCTGCCAGTAGGCAGTTATCTACATCAAATCTGGAGCTCAAAGAATTAACTAGACTGGAAGTTGTCAGAGTATATCAATACCATCAAGTGGTTGAAGCCAAGAAAATAGTTGAGATCCCTTGGGGTTGTGTACCGAGAGAAATTGGTTAAGGGTGGAATCCTGGGGAAAAAGCAACATTCACTGGATGGAGAGAATAAGGACAGCCTGGAAGGAGACTCAGAGGAAGGACAATGCAGCAGAGACTGGTGTTGCCAGTCAAGAAAGAAAACAGTTTTAAGAGGAAGTGGTCAACATTGTAATTGCTGGAGAAAAGTCACATAGAAAAAGGCATTGGATTGTTCCTATGGAACTGAGCAAAGGAGCAGGAATCTCTTCCATAGAATGAAAGGTGTGAAAACCAGACATGGATTCAGGAGCGAATGGGTTATCATCAATGGAAAGAGCAAGCATCTTAAAGATAGCTTGACTTTGAAAGAAAGAATGGATGGGTGGGTAAAAGTTAAAGATGGACATGTGGTTGAATAATTTGTTCTTAAGATGGGAGAGATTTGGGCCTGTTTATATAAAAAAAAATAGGATACGGAAAAAAAGAGTAAGTTTAAATATCAGAAAAGGAGAAACAAACAAAAAATGTGGCATGCAGAAATGGTATCCAAAGCACAGGAAAAGAACCAGCCCCAGGCAGGAGGTGGGATAAAATTCCACTGAGATAGGTGAGAAGTAAAAAACAGCCCAGGAAGATAAGTGTTTTGAAGGGGTGGGTAGGAAGAGGCTAAAATTTTGTTTCATATGTCTGAGTGCATATTTACATAAGGACTTTTAAGGTGAAAGAAGATGAGATAGATAGATGGTCTGCTGAAAATAGAGGAACGTCTGGTGGAGGGGGAACCCCGAGTAGTGTTAAAAGTGTGAATAGAGGGTGGGAGAGGGAGCAGAATAGCATCACATGAAAGGATTATTGTCATCTTGAGGATACTGCTGAGGTGAGAGTTTGCACATTTGTGGTAGCACCAGCTTCTTGGCTGCTGGCTTTTCTCCAGCAGTATTCAGCAGCTTGGGTACAGGAACAAGAAGGTCCACAGTAGTATTGATGCAGGATTAGGACTTTTTTGGGCATTCATGTCAGATGATAAAGGAAGTTAAAGATACAAGCTTGAGTGTGGATGTGTCATGTGTTTTATCATGTATCACATGATTTAGTCAAATAAGAAAATTAAGACAAGAACAGTTGATAAATTTGGAAAATAGATGAAAGGTCTAGATCATTCTGAGGTCACAGGCAAGTGAAATAGAAGTAAGGAATAAGATATTTTTGAGGATCAAAATAAGAATCAGGGAATAAAGATCCTGAAGCTTATGGTGTTTGATATGGGACAGTTGGGTCCATAAAAATGTCTAGGATGTAGGTGGTGGGAGGTTGAGTTGATGAAGAAGTACAGGCTGTCAAAGCTGAGGAAATCAACGACCTATGAAATTAAGATGTTGGATGGGTTAATGTGTGGGTATGGAAGGGAAGCCAAATAAGACGCTGATGGGACTTGGGTGGAGAGGAAATTCTGGAAATTAATGTGGTGGTTGTTGTTAGAAGGTGATATAGCTGTATGGAAAGATCCTTAAAAGGAGTTTTTATGTTAGGGTAAGGAGCAATGATTCAAAATAGGCAATGTAGAGCTAAAAGCAAACCCACTTTTAAATCCTGTGATAACTTAGTTTTTAGGAAAACGGCCAGGTTCCACTTGAATACATTTCAAGGGAAGCAATGTCTCCATAGAGAAAATTGAATTTTAATGAAAGCAAAGAAATGAAGTGAATATCCTATGATGTTTCCAGAAGCCACAGTGGAAAAGTTTGGGAGGGAAGGAAGTTTGATTCAGAAGTAGGGTACAGAGAAGTATGGAGATAAGGGAATGGAGAGCTTTCCAAAAAAGCAAGATTATTTTATAGTTGCCTATTATGTTCCCTGGTAGTTTTTAGGGAGATATAGCTAAAGGGCCTCCAAAGAAGTAATTGTAGGACCTCCAAAGAAATCCTAGTCTCTGTCCACAGGGTACAGAATAAGTTCATTTCCAAGATGCCTTCCTGAAGGAATTAATTATTTGACTCAGGGCAGGAGACTGAATGTAAATAACAGTAAACCTGTCTCTGATGTCGTTGTAAGGAATAACATAATTTCACTTTGTAAATAAAGGAGGATCTTTTCTACAAAGAGTACTGACCCAATGTCAATTTTAGGACTTGCCTTATAATTCAGAAATGCCTTTCCAATATCACCTAACTGTGTCTTTTTCAGTGAAAGTAAAGTGCTGCCTTCAGGGAGCACACCTCCCAAGAGATCAATGAAATCAATGAGAAATCCAATGGCTGTTTGTCAGTAAAGATATGTGAAGTTTGATGGGTCTTTTGGGACTGGACCACCAGTTAAAGATTCTAAAGCACAATTAAGTGGAGCACTGATGCCAGAAATCTCAAAAGATCTTTGAAGAATGAAATGTGAAAGATGGAGACAAATTTAGAGAATGGCTGCTGGCATCGACCTGAACTTCCTGAAGAGGATGGGAACAAAGAAACAAAAAAGACAGAAGAGAACATTAGCACTCTGTTGCCAAAAAGAATAAGAAAAAAGGTTGAAGAAGAACCTTTAAAAATAGGTAAACAAATAAATGAATGCAATTTGAAAAAATATATTTCCTTTTGGTATTTAAAAAAATCAGCCTTTAATAGCTACTCCCTGATTGCCAAGCCTTTGATGAATACTGATTTTGAAATTATTATTATTATTTTTAAGAGGTAAACATTTAATATGTAAATTAGGAGAAAACATTTTCAAATTATCAAATTTAATTTTATTAAATGCTTGGATCTACTTATGAATATGTATTCATAATCTGAGATTGGTGTCTAAGGCCCCATCATCCTAATGATTTGTTCATACAGCCTCCCAATACTTGCTATGGGCTACAGTGTACATGTGCTCATGGTCTCCTCTGAGAATCCAATATGCCTCAGATCATCTTTTTCTCATTCATAGGGAGTAAACTATAGCCCTCTTTTGTTAGAATCATTAAAGGAGAAATATTACTTACTTAAAGTAAAAGACCAAATTAAAGGTAATCCTTTTGTCACAGTAAATGGGCTCACCCTAGCAACTCTAAAGTATTAAGAAATTTAACACAGTTTAAAAGTGGGTAACACAGTTTGAGTCCAGACTTAACTAGGCAATTTACAAACTGTGCAGTTAGGGTGTTACAGAGTCTTGGTCACATCTTTCTGGAGGCAGCAACAATTGTCGTGCATATGGTTCTTTCATATGTTCTGTTTTCCTGTTACTGTATAGGTGATTCTTTAACTTGCAGTAGTGGCGTGCCTATATTTTGTTAATATTCACGGGCAGCATTAAATAAGATAAAATCTTTAACAAAGAGATCCTAGATAAAATCCAGTCTATCATCACTGAAGTTGTAATCACAGCAACTCAGCTGTGGAAATAAAGGACAGCAGCGTTCTTGAGTTTTTGCCTCAGGATTTGCTTAAGTGAGAAAACTGCAGGTAGAAAGGAAAAAAAATAATGAAGACATGGTAAGTCACCACATTAGCCTGTATTTCACAGTGTGCAAATTCAAATTAGAGTAAATCCAAAAGTTTTTGCAAATGTTCATTGCAACATCTTCTCTGTGCCTTGGCAATGACCTGCTTCATTTATTCAGTCAATAAATATCGAAGGCCTACTTGTTCTAGGCACTAGGGGTCTAGCCTAGTGCATAAGCCCTAGGAGTTCTCTGCTCTCATGGACCTAACTGATGTATCTTAGGGCTACAGATAACAAGCAAATAAATATGTCAGGTAGTGATATGTGTGATGAAGAAAACAAAACAGGGTGAGAAGATAGAGGGTTCTGGATGAGATGGCATTCCTTTAGCTTGGAGTGTCTCTCTGAGGAGACCAAATGAAAATAAGGAGTGACAATAGGAAGAACTGTTATAATGACATTCCAGGCAGAGGGAACAGTTAGTGCCGAGATCAAAACCGGGAGTCAGTGTGGCTTGTTCAAGGAACAAAAAAGAAGACCAATGACTGGAGAGTATTGACTAGTTACTAACCTACTAATTGCCTTAAGTATCAGCCATGTTACCAAATTTCCCAGAACAGTCTACCAACCGTTTAACAAAATATCGATTAATTTTGTTTCAATAAAGCATTATTGAGGTTGTGCCAGGTACTGGGGCTGTAAAGATGAATCCATCATGTTCCAGGACTTCATGTGTTATGAAAATAATTAGGAGCAACAAACTGTGATGAACTCTTTGTCAGAAGTGGAATAAAGTGTGCTGGCAACAACAGTTACTTGGAATTCTGCCCAAATGGGTCAGTGAAAAGAAAAACATTTTTGAGTTGGGCCCTGGAGAGTAAGTAGGAGTTTACTGTCAAACAGGGAAATAAATCGTCTAGACTTCTTCCCTGAGTGCCTGACCCACATGGCAGTGGCCTCCTGGACATCTTCACGTGCATATCTCACTTCCTCTAGATTTAACATGGTACCAGAAATAAATTTCCTTTCCCCAAACATGTTCATCATCCGACATTCTGCATTTTAGTGAACAATCCCACTCTGAAGACTGGTAATCAACTTGATTGCTTCCTCTCCCCAATTTCCACGTCTGATTCTTAACCAAATACTGCCAGTTCTATCCCGAGATAGCTAGTCGACCTTTCTTTTCTTTACTATGCCCATCCCTTATAATTTTTCATATGAATTTATTTTTCTTTCTAGAATGCCTCTCATACCTCCAAGCCAAATTTCAGTTCAAGACACCCTCCTACACTGTTTATGGTTACCGTTAATCAAAAGGCACAAAAAGGCTTAAGAGGTAGGGCAGAAGAGTTCTTCCACTCATCTCCCGAGGCCTCTTTTTGGTTCTCCATATCCCCAAGGGAAGTAAGGAAATGAAGTGTCAGGGACAAAGTGATTCTTCAGATCATGGTTTTCTACCAAGTAGGAATACGCTAGCATTAGGAACCTCTATACTTCGAGTTAGGAAGCCCAGCCTTGTTCATCCTCCTGTACCTTCTGTCTCTTCCATCTCTCTAGGATGTAGACTCAATAGGATCACATCTTTGAGAAGGAATCGTCAGATTTCTTTCTTTTTCCATTTCTGATTCCTTCTACCCTTTTCTCTGGCTGTTAAGTGAGACCGAGTTGATGGATTAAACTAAGGCTTATCCTAGCTCCATAGCCAGTATCTTTCCTTGTCTAACTTTCTTCCCCAATTCAGCCACTTGCAAAGTTGTATCTGTGTGTTTGGGGGTGGAAGTGTAGTCTGAATAGGAGTAGAAAGTTCGGCATGGGCCACCTCACATAAACCTTAGCCTCTAATCTAAACTTTTTATAAAGACTCTCCCTGATGTGTTAGGCATTTCTGCCATTAATGAAGCGGTATTTTGGTCCCCATTATGCTATGATTCTTTCTGTGTCCTGGTGGGGTGGGGGGCAGGGAGGAAGCAGGTTGATGATGGATAAAGACAGTTTGCAAAACGCCCATGAGGACTTTATGAGGGAAAACAACGTGCTGAGCAGGCAGTGATTAATCTGGGGATCTAGGCCTGCATTTCTGCCTTCCTGGACCACGGCAGTAAATCCATTAGTACATCCACAAGCTCCCTTCAGCCCCTCATCATACACACACACAGACACACACACACACACACACTTATATATACGAGGCATGACGCTAGACTGTCAGGGGAAATAATTTTGGTCCATTCTGCTGAAGTGCCTGGGCCTGTTTAATAAGCTTACAAAAAAAAAGAAAAGACATCAAAAAAAGCCATATTTTTCAATGAGGAGGACTATTAGCATTTTAGATGAGAAAATTCTTCTGTCAGACTATCCCAAGAATTATAAAACTTTTAGCTTTTCTGCCCCCCCATTCCCCACTAAATGCTGGTGGCATCCTGTAATGACTGTGCCAACCAACACCATTATTCCTTCCCATTTCCATTGTCTTCTATAGGGTTAGTACTAACCAGGACTGAGAACTTCTAAAGGAGAGAAGCAATCACGAATCTACTCTAGATTTCTAGGTTACATTTGGAAATAGCATTGTAGATGAGTAATGGATATCAGGATCTGAAATCAAACAGATTATCAAATAGAAAAACAAGGCCAGGAACGGAGGAAAGCAGAGTCAAGTTAACCAATCTGGAGAGGATCAGAAGTCAATAGAGAGAGGTAGAGAAGACTCATAGGTCCAAACAGAGTAAGGTAAGAGGAACTGATTTCTAACACAAAAGAGAAGTGGAGTTTCTTAAATTTCTCAGGACTTTCCTCTTCACCCTGACCCAGACTCTCTGGTGAACCCTGTTTGCTTTAGCACCCATTTGCCCCCTAGAGGATTGCCAGGTATTTTGTGAAGAGTCTCTATCCCTTATGAACTTGTGGTTTTATCCTCCACCTCATGCATCTGAAGGAGGTAGATGAGAAGAAAGCAATGCATCTAGATTTTTGGCTCATCAGTAAAGCAGTGATGATTAACCCTATGGAGAAATTACATAAAAGTAGGAATGAAAAATTCATGCAGGTCATTTAGAATTTCGAGACTTTCTTATATTGACTACTCACCATTTCTTGAACCTGTCCACGTTCTTCTGCACCCATGTTCCCTCCTATAGCAACCTTCCACCCACACCTTCCTCTCCCTCCTTCTCGTGTCTGTCCAAACCCATCCCCCAAGATTCAGCTCAGGGGCCACTTTCTCCCAAAGCGCTTTCCAAAATCCCATGGTTCTTTGCTTTTTTTCCTTATTCACCTTGACGGATTTTGCTTTATTTTATAGCTTTTACATGTAGGTCTTATTTTCTCTATATGAATTGGAAACTTCTTGAAAGTAAGGACTAATGTCTTGTTCATTGTATTTGCTGCCACACTTGCAATTATCTCCTACTTCAGAGCTTCTCAGTTGGTGTGTTGAAAACCTTCCCAGGTACACCAACTTTTCAACAATGTATACATTTTATTTTACTGTAAAACTAAGGATGCATGTTGTTACAGCCACGACTGCAGATGAAACACAGAGTTGAGTGGATGGTACCATACAGTATAGGGCAAAGTATAATTTGCTTCAAATAAGAAGAGGCTTGATATTATCAAAATTGCATCAAAGAAAGAGCATAAGAATAACTGAAAGAAGGAATGATCATTTAGGACAAAAATGGACTGCTACTGCTTTTTCCATCTAGAGTGGTGTAGCAAAATTCATTCCTGAGGTGGATGGATATTTTATTTTTAAAAGTACCTTGATGGGTAAGAGTGAGAAAACTAGACTGCTCTGTCCAATAAAGACTGATTTACCATCTCCCAGGAGGCAGAGTAAGGGAAGTATGGGGCTGGGGTGGGGAGAGTTGGGTGTGACTTGGAGAAAAAGAGATATGGGGCTGCAGGGGATGGAGAGAGGTAGACCTTGAGCAGGGGAAACAAGCAAAGCTAGAACCTAGAGTGTGACCAGCAGAAAACCCCTAGGAAAGTATTTATTTTTCCCCTTGGTTTGTGGAAACAATCATAATTAGTATCTAATCTTGAGATTTTTCTCCCTATGTTATTATAGCTTCAATTATATGAAACCTTCAAAAAAGTTTTCTACATACAACAGCTTTCTTTTAGGAAGGCTTGGAGAACAAAAAAGCAGAGCTGATGCCCCATGTGGGACAAATCACATGAACAAAGGACAGTAATCATAGGAGCACTTCTGGTTATATGGCTGTTGGCTCTCCTCCCCACTCCTGTCTCCTCTGAACCACAGGGGGTTGAAAGTTGGCAAATGATATTTCCCAGGTTCTCTTGCCTGAGAGTTTACACTTAGGTCCTGCCCGTGCTTCATGCGAAGCATTAAATGGGAAATTAGGGGAAGTGGAGGGGGAAAGAAACCGTTTTCTCCTGCTTGTGGCAGCACTTCTGGATAGAAGGAGCAGCGAGCAGACACATGTAGGCTCCTGGGTTCTTGCCCAGGCAGTGGTTTCAGCAACAGAGTTCGCAGCACAGCACTTGTAGGCTCCGGCTTCAGCAGCAGCGGCAGCAGTGGTGGCATCTCGAGCCTCTGTGCTCCTGTGGAGGCGTGGGATGCAGGTGCACAGCTTCCTGTAGCGTGGAAGCAGCACAGCTGCAACACAAGAGCACTCCAGCAGCCTCGGCACCACAGGGGCCTTGGGTCCATGTAACGCTATTTTCTCTTTTGTTCTTCCATCCCTGGACCGAACTGTGTTCTCCAAAAATTCGTATGTTGAAGTCTTCACCCGCAATGTGACTTTTTTAGACTTAGAGCCTGTGAGAAGGTGATAAAGGTTGAATGAGGTCATAAGAGTGAGTCCCTAATCTGAAAGGGCTTATTTTTATTAAATGAGCTAAATTGAGAGCATTATAAACTAATAGAAATAAGTTTTTAGAGTCTGTGAACGAGTGGTTACAATACAGCAGAAGACTTACAGGAAACTGGTGAAAAGAAATGTAAAAATGCTTTATGTAAGCTATTAAAATGGCTGGCTACATGATCCTTTATATTTAGAAACTGATTGTATTTCTGGACCTTCTAATAGCAATGATAAATAACTAATGCTGCTTTTTCTATTGGTAATTTTTTTTTGGTGTGTTACTTTTTTTCTTATATATTTTTATTAAAATATAGTTCACATACCATAAAATAGACCCACCTAAAGTATACAACTTTTAGTATATTCACAAGGTTGTACACCCATCACCACTATCTGATTCCAGAACATATCAGCCCAAAAAGAAAACTGTAGGCATTAGAAGTCACTCCCCATTGCTCCACCCCCTGGCAACTGCTAATCTATTTTCTGTCTCTGGATTTGCCTATTCAGGACATTTATATAAACAGAATTAAATAATGTACGTATGGCGCTTTGTATCTGGCTTCTTTCACTTAGTATGTTGTAGCATCTATCAAGATTTTATTCCTTTATATGGGCGTACTACTGTTTTGTTACTGGTATCACTCAAGTGTCTCAGCAATTAGCATAATTATGAAAACTTTCTTGATGCTTTCCTAGCCAAACCCCTCATAGAGTAACCATCAGCCTTACTTACCTATGGAGGCTGGACACCCACCTGATGTTATTTAAAGAGTACTAAGAAATTCCCTGGTAAAATTTATCTTCCCCACTATATCATACTACCCCCCTTCCTCCTGCTATACTTCTTTAAATCTCATCACTGAAAGGTCTTTCTGTTGTCTTAGTAAGTGCTTTGTTTGAAAATACAAATACCCTTTAGTAGTATATTGAACTGTAATTAATTATCAGTTAATTAGCTCAGTTTGATCACTGACAGTAAGCTAGTAGTGCTGCTTAGAAATTGGGATTTTTAATAGAGGAAGGAAAGCGATAAAAATAATTTTGGAGTAAGGAGTAAGTAAAAATTTTGCTTTTCTGAAGCAAAGGTGGTCTGGAGTCTCTGAGCATCTGATGAAAAGAAATGGTTAGTTTTTTATATCACCCAATAATCATTTATTGAACCCCCGTTTCAACAGTGTCAAGCCTTGCTCTTAGAACTGAGGATGCAAAGTTGTATCCTGTCTTTAAGGAACCCACAGTTTTGTATAGGAGACAGACATATAACGAGGTTTCATGCAGGGTTTTGAGTGCTGGGATAAATGTTTCTAAGAAGAGCTACGAAAGCATAGGAGAAGCTATATCGGATTGAAGTTGATAGGTCAAGGAAGGCTTCCTGGAAGAAGTGACATGAGAAGAGGTTTTTAAAGTATGTGTTAGCTGGATGAAGAATGGGAGGAAGGCATTACAAGCAAAAGAAGCAACAGGGTAAGAAAGCCTAAAAGAATGAAATCACAAGCTATTTTTAGAAATGTGAAGTAGACCAGTATGACCAAAGAGAAGGAAAGAGAAGGATTAGAAGGATGGACATAAAGATAGCTACTATCAGAAATGAGTTACTTGCTATGTGCTAGGCACTGCCATAGCTGCTCTACATGCCTCCTTATTCAATCCTCCCAACAATCTTATCACATAAGTGCTATTCATGTCTCTGTTTTCAGATGGAGGAAACCAAGGCATAGACAGGTTAAGTAACTTCTCTACATTCCCACTGCTCGTAAGTGTGATGCCAGAGTATGAACCTCTCACCATTGGATTGTGATGGGCCTTGTTTGCCAGGCTGAGGAGTTTGACCTCTGTCCTGAACGTGACGGGAGCCTAAAGAGTTTGAAGGAGGAAAGTGACCTCACATGAACGGATTTACAGCTTTAGAAAAATCACTCTGGAGATTGGGTAGAGGAAAGAGTTTGTACAGCCTGGAGGCTGAGAGGGCAACACGCCAGGCAGGCAAGCAGGAAAAGGAATTAAAACCCAACTCTTAGGGTAGAAGGGGCAGAGTCCAGAATGACTGGAGTAATAGGTCATTGCGGGAACGAGGGGGCCTTCAGTGAGGGGAATACAGAAGGAGTAAAGGGTGTTAATTCATGTTGCGTAGGAAGTGATTCAACAACTTTTAGTTAGAAATGTCAAATTCAGAGCAGACTCTATGGGTCCAGAGCCCAGCAGTGGTGTCTGAGCTGGGCATAAGAGGCTAGAGGCACTGGGTCATAAGCGGTCGTTGAAAGAGAGCAGAGACTTAAACATGGTGACCAATGAGATCATATGTGGATGGAGGAGCACATGACAAAGAATCAGGCCCTGAAGCAGTGGTGGCAGCATCAGTGGAGCATCACTGGAAGAGCCCGCTTTGCAAGAGACTGAAAAGTGATCAGAGAAGGAGGCGGGCAGCTAGGCAAGTGTGGTGCCGCTGATGCTAAAGGCGAGTTTTAAGGAGGGAGAGGACAGAAGTGTCAAATGCCACAGTGAGGTCAAAGGAGACCAGCACATAAACTGTCATTGAATTTGACAATATGAAGATAAATGACGACTTTACGGAGAGAAGTTTCAGGGAATGGAGTCAGATTGCACAAAGAGTGAATGTGAGGAGAGGAAGTAAGGAAAGTGAGCACAGAAACACTTGTTGTGAAGCATGGCTATGAAGGGAAGGAAGGTCGGGAGGGGGAATAAAAAGAAGAAAAAGGGCATCTGAGTGCACAGATTTTTTTCTGACCACATGTCTACACATGGAGGCCATATTCTAAACCATCATTTTTAGTTTTGCAGTTATAGGCAAATAAGTAAGAAACAGGTACGCCATTTCTAGAGTTTGTTAAGGAACAGACTGCAGAGTCCTCTGTTGCCTTTGGAGTATGAACGGCCCTGATGAGCTGGCAACGTGAAGCAGAAGAAGGCAAAGATCACCTTCAGCTTCCTCTGGAGCTAAGCTCAGCCTGGGGAAATTCATAGGCTGCTGCGGGCTTGGGGTCAACTAGGGAAGGTAGCTGAGGTCTTGATTGGGTTGCCAGGCACCCTGCAACAAGAGGCTTCCCGTGGAGACAAGGCCTTCTATACTAAGTCTATGGGGTAGACTACCCGCTAAGCATTCTCCTTATAGGACTGCTCAACCAGGCTGCTGTAACAAACTACAATAGACTGGGTGGCTTATAAACAACAGAAATGTATATCTCACAGTTTTGGAGGCTGGGAAGCCCAAGATAAAGATACTGGAGGATTTGGTGTCTGGTGAGAAGCTGCTTCCTAGTTCATAGATGGCCACCTTCTCACTGTGTCCTTATGTGGTAGAAGGGGGTTAGGGGGCTCTCTGGGGTCTCTTTTATAAGGTCACTAATTCCATTCAAGGGTTCTGCGTCATGACCTAATTACCTACCAAAGGCCTCACCTTCTAATACCATCACATTGGGGTTATCACATTGGGGTTAGGATTTCAACATAAGAATTTGGTGGGACACAAACGTTAAGTCCGTTGCAGAGGAGGAGAATTGTAGGCAGAGAGGCTGGACAGTGACAAGAAACAATAAGAATCATACCTGCATTGGATTGAATATTTTCCAAGAGATGCTCAATTTTAAGTCAGAAACAATTGGAAAATTTATTGGTCTGGACTAAGTTTTCTGATTGGACCAAATTTAGTTTTTCTGCTACTGAGCAATAACAGGGCTCGTCAGAGGAAAGTAGGTGTTATCATAAAAGGGCTTTATGTTTGCATCAAGCTCATTGGTGACATCCAGTCCATACCCACCACACCCACTGTCAAAAGTTGCATAGGGCCTCTAGAGCAGGTTAGGGTGCTGCCAGAAGAACACTAAAATTCTGTCTCTCGGGAGGCCTTACAGGTGACATTACCTGTGGTGAATTTTGCAAGACCTCCAGTCTGGCCCTCAGCCCTTGTCAGTTTCTCAGAGCTGAAAAGCCTCAGGAAAGTTGATTCATGGCAATCTACTCACAAGAGGCCGAAGCAATTTACAGTGTGAGATATTCAATTCTAGAAGCTGGAATGCATGTATTTTCCATCCCAGGTGGTGTTCCTTTGCTGGAATTAGAGTACTTAGTAAGATAAACTAATAATGAGAGTGTTGATTAGTGGGCACGGGGAAAGGTTTCATTAGTCTATGGCAGGGCCTAGTCAATCATCTCTACTCCACTCGCAGAGATGCTTTTCTATAACTGGAAAGTTCATCTTAGCCACATTTAGTGTTTCTCCCTGGATCGTGCTGGACAAACACTGCCCAGTTCTCCCTTAATCCTTCCCTTCTTCACACTCTGACTGACCCAGCCTGGGGTCCAAATACCTCTCATGGGCTCCCCTAGCATACCCTGATCATGTACACATCAGAGCGTATTTTAATTACCTGTTTGCTGATATGTCTCCCTCTCCTGACTATAATACCTTTAGGGCAGGAGAGTAATACAGTCTTCTTGCTTATTCCAGACTGTTCCACTCTCTTCCATTTCCTGCATCAACCTTCAGGTTACTCTTCCATATTTATGGGAATGTTCTCCAGATCTTCCTCTTCATTTCTAGTCCTGCTTTATCCCAGGGGACTTCAACTCTCCTGTGACTAGTCAATGGAAAATCCTCACCTCCAAATTTACTGCTGTATTACTTCGACCCACATCCTTCACCATGCCATGGACTCGCCATCATCTGGAATTGCCCTTTTCCCTGGAAGACAGGACTGGGCTGAGTGAGAGCCTGTCCTCATAGCAGGGTTGAGGTTGATTGGACCAAATCAACCTCAGTTAAGCTGAATTGGAAGACAGGTTTACTGAAGGGAGCATTGGGTATGGCAGCCTGGGGCATTGGCTCAGTCACCCTGTGAACAGTGTATGTTACATTGGAGAAACTCTTTGAGGACTTGGGGCACGTGCTTTGATTGGCTTTTGCCTGGGGTAGTGAATGCTGGAGAAGTGAATTTGTTCTTGGGCAGCCTTTAAAAGGTCTCTCCAAAAGTGAGACACATCCTGGATCCCTTGGTCTGACATAGGAATGTGTTAGTTTGCTAGAGATGCCATAACAGGTTACCACAGACTGCATGGCTTAAAACCATAGAAATTTATTTTTCATAGTCCTGGAGGCTGGAGGTCCAAGAGAAAGGTGCCATTAGGGTTAGTTTCCTCTGTAAAAGAATCTGTTCCAGGCCTCTCTCTTTGGCTTGCATGTGTCCATTGTCTTTCTGCCTCTTCACAAGGTTGTCCCTCTGTGCATGTGAGCCCCTGGTGGTTCTTCTTTTTCATATTGGATTAGGACCCCACCCTAATTGCCTTATTTAAATGAATCACCTCTTTAAAGACTTTAACTCCAAATATGGTTGCATTCCAAGGTACTGAGGGTTGGGACTTCAACATATGAATTTGGAGCAGGGAGGAGACATAATCCATCCTATAACAATGAACAAGACTAGAACAGAACAAATGCTCATTAATTATTTATTGAAAAATTTTTTCACAAGTTATTCCTATTCTTTGTTACTTTTTCTAAACCATAGGGTGAAATACGATTTCAAGTAAAACACGGAGTGGGAATCTGCTTAGTTGTGAAATGTACTCTTTGTAAACAAATTTCTCAGTGAAAGTTTTGGTAGGATAAAGTAAAGTCACACAAAAAATTAATCAGGGTGGAAGTTTTTTTTTAAAAATGTTTCGGAGTATAGTTGATTTACAATGTTGTTGGAAGTTTTAATTTTTTTGTAAATGTGGATAAATTTTGATATTACTTATCAAGAATTGCATTTGCATTAATCTAAGCGGTAAGTACTGTTAAGAGAAAGTTTTCAAAGAGGGAAAATCATGATTCTCAGACAGATATAAAACAAACGTGTTAAAGATCTTAGTTAACTCATTGATCAGTCAGAGAACCAGGCAGATGCTATAAGAATAATTCAAAGAAGAATCAAAAAGAACAGATACATTTCTAGATCAGGACTATGGAAATGAATGTACCTATGGAGACAAAACTGTTTTTTCCACAGGTGGGTGGGTGGTTCCCTCCATCAGACGGTTCACTTGTATGTCTACAGACAAGATTTTGCAGTGCTGTCAGCACTCTACAACTTACAGATTTGGAAAAAAAATTCTCCCATAGAATCAGAATCAAATAAGTGGAAGACCATGCTATAGATAATGCATAGTTTTCTATCAAAATTTTAGACATCAACATCATGTTGATGGGAAAGAGACTTTGCGGTTGTGGGAAGAAGCTTTCTCATATCAAACGCCTTCATCTTGTAGGGTATAAAATCCCGCATAGGCCCTCGACCATCTTCTCCATTTACTCAAGAGTTTCTTGTAGTACTGAGTTAGCAATTATTGGAAACTGGGAGTTCACAGACCTTCCCTTATTTTGCATAGAGTTTTGGTAGAGTATTTATTAGATAGAAAACAGAGTGAATTAACAGATAAAAACTTATCTGATAGGTTTGCTACTGTTTTCCTGTAAAGAAATTCCTTCTAGAGTTCAATATAAATGGATGTATGTTTAAAGATATATTTCTAAGCTCCGAAATACCCTTACCTTTAAGATATTCTTGTGGAGGATAACATTTTTCAGTTACTTTCTTGGTTTTGGTCTCCTGATCAAGAATTAAAATGCTAAAAATAACTGTCTTTTAGGCTGCTTTCCAGTGTTGTTTTTTATTGTCCTCTATAAAATAAAATACCTGGACTTCATCTTAAAGAGCATACTGATGCTGAAATGCAATTCATTTTGGTATGTTAAAATCAGCTCGAAAAGTTGAAAATATTTGATGATCTGAAACCCGACTGGTCTAGAGTAGTACTTTTCTGTGATATTTTTGCGTCACAAAAACTGAATAAATTATGCCTTAGGTGTGTGACTGTTAGATCAGAGAGGTTGCCCTCCTCCTTTAGGGATGAATATGTTAACGTGGTTTGTGTGTCATGAGTTACAAGCAAAGGCACCTGATGGTTGGCAGGACCCCCCCGTGTTCTTTGAAAGTCAGCACCTATTTTCCCAGGCTCTGGGGAATGTGAGAGAAACACACGTAAAATGACAAGCTGAGGAAGTGGGGGCAGCTGAAAACATTTATTCTGCCACCCTCACCCCAGCCATCAAGTGGATAGTCTGCCTGAGGAGTGGCAAATACATGTCTTACGTACCATCATTCGACATTGATAATTCAACAAGATATTTCTTCTGCTGACCCAGAAATAGCCTCAGAACCCTAAACATAATGCTCAGAGCAGCCGCTATACTAAATCAGAGTTGGCATGCAACTTAGAAATTACCTACCACCCTTTGTCCATCTCTTGATTTTGAATTTCAGTCTCCCATGAACACCATGAAATAGGCAATGACTGAGGGATCCAGAAATCACAGAATGGGGCCCCTCAGGCAGAACCCAGGCTGCAGACAAATTTGATCTGGCCTCATTCAACAGTGGTTCCGTTTGTTTTTTTGAATCACTAGTTGCCAATGTTAAAACCATCAGGAAATCTCATACAAACACTCAGATTTCTGTCTTTCCTTTAAAAAACAGATTTGGCCACACTGGACTTTTATTGCTACGTTGCAACCACTGGCTGGATATGAGAACTGGCTCCCCACCCCCCGCTAAAGATTGCAAGCTCCTAGCTTTGCTGCAGGCCCCATTCATCCAACTTGGCTCATTTACATGATAACCTTTGAGTTCCCTTCCTTGTTCTACTGTGACTCTTAAGTGCCCTTGGCTCTTCACTCTGTTTGATCTCCCAGAATTTTCAGGCTTGGAAGCACAGGGGCAGGATCTGTAAACCTTCTTTGGTATTAAGGCAGCTTTGGAGGTGAGGAATGAGAGCAGTAGGAACTCCTGTAGGTGACCTTCTTCCCCTGTGGTTCAGGCCATCAAAGTAGGGCACGGATTTCTCAGCCAGAACCGGAGTCCAGAAGGCCAAGATTCCTTCAGGTGCTGAATGATTTCATTTGGGTGAGATTGGCATGAGGTCTGCAGCCTTGCAGCTGTCAATGAGATGTCACTTCTAAGCAATTAGGGACACAGTGAGGGGCGGGGGTGGGGGGGGTAAGAAAAACCAAAATAGATCCAAAAAGTGTTTGATTATGGTCTATTTAGAAGAAAGAGATATGAAATGGTGGCTCTTAGAATAAACTGGCCTAAGCTCCAGGAAAAGTTGAAGGCTGCTTCTGAAACCCTCTGTGTCCTAAGGAGTTCTTAAAACAGCTCAGGGATCTCAGATGCAATAAGGGTCAAGAAAGCTTGAGAAGATGAAAAATCTTATACTTTAATTTTATATCACATTTTTCTTGATTTGAGGAAAATATTAGTCATGAGAGATCTGAGAGCTGTAGTTTCTGGGTTCTTCAAGGCCTGTCTGGCTTCTCCCTTTGCTGCAACTCTTTCTTCCTTTAGGGCTTCACATGGAGTCTCAAAGCTATCACCATGCCATTCTGACCTCTCACCTCCTCCTCCTCCTTACTTTTTCTTCCTAGTGCTTATAGTTATCTAATATATATATATATATATATATATATACACACACACACACACATCTAATGTGTAATCTAATATGTGTATATATATATACACACATACACACACACACACACACACACACACAGCTTCCTCATTTCATTTAGGGTGAGTGTTCCTTCCACCAGCTGGATGAGCAGAGAAAATTTTGTCCTCCTTGTTCACTGATGCATCCCAGACAGAGCCAGTTGCATAGTAAGCACTCAACAAACGTTTGTTGAATGGTGTGAAAACTGCTTGGATGCAGTAATGCAGGTCTCACAGATTATGAGAAGTTGTATCAGGTTTCCCAGATGCCACAAACTTCAAAGAAAACTGGAGCAGGGATGAGAGTGTAATCTCCCCAGTCTCTCAAATTTCATTATTTAAAAACTGCAAGAAGTTTTTATTAGGTGGGAGGTGGAAATTCCAATACAGCTTCCAGGCAAACTGTCTCTTTATGATGGAAATAGACATCTTTAAGTTATGCAAATGTAAAGAAAATCTTCTTGGAATACAGATATGGGTCACAGGAGCTTAGAGCTTACAGTGCTTTGGGGAAGAGAATGGAAGGACAGTGGTTCAAGGCAGAGTTGCCACTTTGCTTGAAGGAGACAGAGGCAGGAGGTCTTTTTGTGGAGACAACATAAAACACAAATCAAAACATAGGAGTGGCCCATTTTAACCTCTGGAATAGGGTCTATATTTTAGTTACTCCAACTGTTCTCTATAGTTTTAACGGCGAGGAAAGCCAGTCAGCGACAAAACGAAAGACATTTTAACCCTTCTGTGTACATGTCCAGGTAGCTGGGGCTTGAAGCTGCACCTTGGTAAGGTTAACGGCTGAACACTAACTTGTTCAAGAATGTGCTTAACCTCAGTAACTGCAGCTCCTGGCATCACAGCAAGGAAGGGGTGACAGCTGTACTGTGCTCTAACGAAGAAACGTTGCTAGGCTGAAAAAGATTGCCTCTAAATTTACTCGTTAACCTACTTGGAGAAATCTGTGAACATGAATTATTTTATATTATAGATCATTATCATTTAGTGTCCAAACCTTAAGCACCAGGCAAAGTCTGTTGGAGGACTGAAAAATACTTTGGAAATGATGCGTGCATCTATTTTAATACACTGTGTAGTGATCATCATAAGAGGTTAACATGAAAAAATCAAGCATGACTATAGAAAAAAATTACTGTATTCGGCGGTACCAGTCTATGACATTGTAAAAAGATGGTACAGTGGAGGAAATAACACCATAGCATCAGATTATCCCTTATTTCCATATATAATAGAAAAGTGTCTGGTAAAAAGGGAAAACAACAGAATCCAAAGAATTTAATAGAATTTAAGTTCCAAAAACAATGAGGCCTATTCAAAACGCCATGCCCAGTGAACAGGTATTGCAACACCAAAGGGGAAAACGGACTCAACAACCTGGAGAAGAAACCTGTGATGCCTGAAATAATTACAGAAGACTGACCTGAACATGTAAATGAGCTGACATGCACTGTTCTTGAGAAGTAATAAAGGAGAAAACAAGGTTGCAGAAAAAGATTAGCTATGGCAATGAAAGACAAGTTCTAAACCAATTCATACTACAGATGAACTAAACATATTCCTGGAAGCTGTGAAGAGCAGCGATAAAGCAACTAAGAATGAACCAAAACAACGTCTCCCGCTGTGGTTAAAACAAATAAACTAATTACAACAACATAAGAGAAAATGACAGGCCTAGAAAATAGGTTAAGGGAATTTAGTATACAAATATTATAGGTAGATGATTCAATGATGTAGGAAGACTCATTTGAGGAATAATTGAATATTTTTTCTTGAACTGGAAGAGCATTGCGTCAAAAGAGTATCTGGACCTCTTGAAAATATCATCAAAGGCAATAAAACTGTTTTTGGCTATATTAACTAAAATATAAAACAATAAACGTTAAGAGAAGACTAACAGAAACTTAAAATGTGGTTCAGATAACTGATACAAGCTTGTTACTTAAAAATACTTTTCTGCCAATTTTAGATGTGAGGATACGAATACTCAGAGTCCATGTGAGAAATTGTCAAGAGGGCAAAAAGTTTTCAGAATCTTAATTTTCCCAAAAGTAATGGCACGTTCCCTTTTTGTGTGTAGGAAGGCACAGAAACCCAAAATGGGAGGAGAGGGAAAGTTTACAGCAGAAGATTTTTCAAAATATTCATGAAGCATTCTTTCCTGCAGTTTGAAAATCATAATGTGCAGTGAGAGAAAATGTTGAAGGAAATGAGTTGTGTTTGTGAAGGGCGTGGGGCCGAAAAAAAAAAACGTGAAGAATATCTAGTTTTCACACAAGAAAAAATAAGCAGTAAATGATCATTAAAAGCACACACTTTGGTAACTATTAATATGTAAATTAAGTTTTAAGATAAATTAGCAAAATAAGTTAAATAAGATTCATGATTTTAAAAGCTTCTGTGTATGTAGATCAATGGTATTCAGAAGCAACATGAAACTGTAGCTTAATTACATATAGGTTTTAAATTCATATGTGTGTATATCTTTATACATATATGTGTATAGGTAAACATATGTATATACATGTATATGTGTATATGTATATACCTATACACATACATAGAGAAAGAGATATTTTCTGATTAGAAAAATAAGTGAACAACCATTTAACCATATTTTAAATTCTACTCTAGTAATATTTATTTTTCCTTGGCACTTTCCTATTCCTTTCTTTATGTATGAGGTACAATCCGGAAAGTGATACTACAGAAAAGGAGGACAAAGAATTGGGATGAAAATATCACAGGGCACTAAAATAACTCCTGTACTGTTTGGGCTGTGGCCACCCTGGCTTGACTCCAGAACACATTTCCCTGAGACAAGTGTCCCTGAAATGCTCCAGGAAAAACTCTGGAGATGGTTAAAAATCATATCCTTGAAATTCATCCTAATCACGAATTTGATCTTTTCGAAGAGAACATGCTCATGAAGGGATCTTACAGGTGGTAGCAGATTTAGAAACTTTTTAGTGATAAAGCAGTAATCCAAATTTTAGCTTTTGGTGAATTCTAAATGGTGACAAATTTGGAGAGAGGAGTATCGAAAAAACAGAATAGAATCTAATAGCTTCATTTATGTTAATAAATCTCATGGAAGGGACATAAAAAATGGAAGAGATAAGAGCCATTCTGAGGAATTCCTATATCTGCTATCAGTTTCCAGATTTGAGCTCATCTAAGACTTTGTGAATTTAATTCTTACAAAAGATTTCCCATAGTTTTAGAGTTTGAGAAAATTAGTTACCTGTTTTGACTAACTCCTCGTTGCAGAAAAGATTTATCGAGGTGGATGGACCTAGAGTCTGTCATACAGAGTGAAGTAAGTCAGAAAGAGAAAAACAAATACCATATACACATATATATGGAACCTAAAAAAAAAAAAAACGTTCTGATGAACCTAGGGGCAGGACAGGAGTAAAGACGCAGATGTAGAGAATGGATTTGAGGACACAGGGGGGTGGGGGAGAAGGGTAAGCTGGGACGAAGTGAGAGAGTGGCATGGACATATATACACTACCAAATGTAAAATAGATAGCTAGTGGGAAGCAGCCGCATAGCACAGGGAGATCAGCTCGGTGCTTTGTGACCACCTAGAGGGGTGGGATAGGGAGGGTGGGAGGGAGATGCAAGAGGGAGGGGATATGGGGATGTATGTATATGTATAGCTGATTCACTTTATTATACAGCAGAAACTAACACAACATTGTAAAGCAATTATACTCCAGTAAAGATGTTAAAAAAAAAAGATTTAGCATTCTTTGTGAATTTAAGGATACAGCAAAAGTTTTTTTTAAGTAAGAAATTTTTTTAAGTAAGAAAT
The DNA here is from genome assembly GCF_963455315.2 of Globicephala melas. Taxonomy (NCBI): domain Eukaryota; kingdom Metazoa; phylum Chordata; class Mammalia; order Artiodactyla; family Delphinidae; genus Globicephala; species Globicephala melas. Next base: position 10,772,396 of record NC_083331.1, on the reverse strand, counting down.
AATAGGTTCTATTACAATAGGAAACATAGGCAGTGTGTTCTTAAAATGATATCAATATTGTGTTATTAAAAAAATAAACGATGCACAAAATTTCTAAACAAAACAAGCATTTATAATGATCCTAAAAATGTATCTGCTATATTTTAATACAACTTTGATTCTGTTTGGTATCTGTCCTTCAACTTGGAATGAGGATGCTCCATGGGTAGAATAGTTACTTATGGAATGAAAATAAGAACAAATAAAGCTTTCTGCAAATATCCTGGAGTGAAAGGAGCTGAAGGGAAAGAGTTAGTTGCCAAAGAACTACAAATCATGCTTATCCTGCTGAGGAAAAGATTCATAGCTACAGGTTATATTTTTGAGTTTGAAAGTGCTAAGCAAACCTTAGCAAAAATATAGAAATATTGGTCCAAAGAAATTTAAAAGGAAATATTGAGTCATGAAAAAACACTGAGGAGATTCATAAAGAAAGACATGTAGTAACAAGTCATGAGATGAAATTTGTCTATACTGTCAACACATATGCTCAATAAAGTCGCCTGGGAATTTTATAGAATATGCAAATTATAGTGGAATTTAAAAACTAAAAAAGTTAAAGTTGAAATAATTTCTATGAAAAAAAGGCAAATGTGAACTGTGGTATGATATGAGGAATGGTAGAGACAGGAGTCTTTGTTTTTGCACCAGCAATAGCTTCAATCGCAATTGTATTACTTGCGTTGGTCGTGTTTGGGGCAGAACAGACTGATGCTCTACTCACAGAACAGAGAGCTTGCCCTGGAATCCAGAGGCCGCAGCTCTTTGCCATTAGCTGAGACATTTGATTCTGGCCTCTGTGAATCTTAGTCTTAAATCTATAAAATGAAGGAGTAGGGCTAGATGATGTCTAAGGTTCTTCTTGGGTGTGATTCTGTGTGTCTTATCTTTAGTTCATTTGACTAAACGTAAATAAACATGACCATGTTAAGGAAAACTGACATGGACTTGCTGAATTTTGTTCACGAGACCAATAAAAAGACCCTCAAAAGAAGGCTTGTTGTATTGCATCCTAGAGTCAGTAATGGTTCAAGAATATTCTTCTTTTAAAATAATCATAGAAATAAATTATGGTTTCTGTGTGTGGCACCGTACTTAACATAACCATCTAGATTGTTCAGTTGCAAACTTTTTCACCCCCAGATGGTTAAACCTCTCTAAATCCTTAAGCATTTTGAGTCTTTTCTGGTGGGGCTCCAGGGTTCAATCTCCTGGTATTTAAAAATCAAAACTGTACACTTTGCAGCTACTGATCCTGAACTGAATTCTTTGCATAGATCCTAAAACCAAAACGCTATACTTGTTTTCATCACTCATGTTTTAAGCTGGGTCAAGTTTTACAAGAAGCTTTTTTCATTTAGCCTTGACTCTTAAAGCTCCATCAAAATGCCCTATTCTTGTTGGCTTCCTGGAGCTCCTAAATTTGTGTTGATTTATTTTTGCTTGTCTTAAGGCTACTTCCACTGATATCCTCTCCCCCCCCACACACACACATAAAGGAAGTCTGTTAACCTCCTTGTCCTTTTCCAACAACCTCAGAATCTTCATGCTCTGGTGGTATTATCTTCCTCCACTTGCAGTAGCCTGATTTGTTCATCATAAAAGGATGAAGAAGGCAGTTCAAATGCAAATAGATAAAACTTAGGGTTTAGATCATTACAAATGTTGGACTAGAAATTTGACTGATCTTAATGATAGCAAAACGTATGTGTTTATCAGTATACAGAGGAAGAAACATATTAGATCTTTAGGGAAACAACTTTGTGTGACATTAGGTTTTGAGTGACATTTCTGGAGTGTGACATCACATGGAAAAGATGTCCCCAAGTTACAATATATTTTCGAGTCTATAATTCCCTCAATATAAGTTAAGGACAGAGAACTCAAGTGGAACTCAGTGAAAGAATTTTGGGGGAACAAGACAAATACAAGCATATGAAGTTTTCTATGATCTGATCTGGCCTCTAATCTACAGAAAAATAGACTATTCTTCAAACATTATTCTGTTTCAGTTCTCTCAACTAGGGTTTTGATATAAATTAGGCAGCAAACTGTTTGAGGTTACTCAGGTCTATACTTGTGATCCCCAAATATTATGAAGAGGATTCAACACTTCTTAAAATTCTGCTCTTTATCTCCCATCTACTTTCTCCCTTACTGCAGGTCTGTCAGACCTATTTCTCTCAAAGTCTTCCTGCAAAAACCTGTTCCCTGGCCTTAGCCCGTGTACCTCTCCTCTTTCTGTCCTTTCCTCTGTTCTGATTCTGCACCATCAAATTCCAAATAATGAACTGGCAAAGGCAGAATCCTCCTTGGAAGGCAAGGAAGGGGAAGTAGATGAGAGAGAAAGACAGGACCCTCTTTAGCAAGATTAGTGGTTAAGAGCCATCCTCTGTTATTAAACTTTATTCAATCACACATATACCATCTTTGTTAAACTTCACAATAATGCAGTGTGACATTTATTGTTTTTCTGTTTACATGCAGAAAACAAAGTTTCAGAGATTTTATAGAATTTGCTCAGAGTCTCATAACTATTAAATGGTTCAGCTGGCATTGTGAACCCTGGGTCTTGCAAGAGCCTGGAGTGCAGTTTTCTGTGGGACTGGTTAAGGTCAGATCCATGCCCTGTAGAGACTGGATGAGTCCATGGTAATGTTGATATCCTTTTATCAAAGTGGGGGGCCCTGACTCAGGATCTCACTGGTTTCAATGACTTGACTACTTACACATAGGCTTGGGAACCTTCCACATACATATCACACCTAGATGATTGTAATGTACAACAGAGCAGTATACAGTGATTACATATATACTTGATGGAGAAGTTAATCACAACCTTGCATTTTCCATTCAGGTATATTAGCACAGGTAGTTATGTGTTTGGGGGTCTCAAGACCACTCTCAGTTTCAATGGTTTGCTAGAAGGGCTCACAGAACTCAGAAAAGCTGTTATACTCACAATTATGGTTTATTATAGCCAAAGGATACAGATTAAAATCAGCAAAGGCAAAAAGCTCATAGCTTGGAGAGGAGCGACTAGAATCAGCTTCCAGTTGTCTTTTCCCAGTGGAGTCATATGAACAGAGCTTAATTCTCCCGGCAATGACATGTGACGATACACACAGAGTATTGCCAACCAGAGAAGCTCACTCAAGCCTTGGTGTCTAGGGTTTCTATTGGGGGTTGGTCACGTAGGCATGGAGCGCCCGTGTGACCGACCTTAGTTATTCCGTCTCTAACTCCCCGCAGAGGTCATACTGATTCAGCACGGCCCAAGACCCCCACTATAAATCACATTGTTCAACTACCTGGCAAGTCCCAAAGCCCCAGGTATACAGACACTCTTATCAGGCAGGATATTTCAAGGGTTTAGAGGTTATCCCCCAGTAGCTGGTCAAAGGCCATTCATTTCTTTGGAAGGTGCAGGGTTTGAATATCCCAAACCTGCTAAGTTAACTCTTTACTGCACAGTTAAAATAAATCTATCAGGTATATGCAGAAATGAGATGAAACAGAATTGGCCACCTAATAATGTAGTTTCTTAGAGAAATTTTAATCACTTATATAGTAACTATTTTGAGGGGTACAAAATTTGATTTTCCAATCAAAAGAGTTATTCAGCAAATAATTGAGAGAAAACGTAATCTTTCAGAATATTTTCTATTTGTAAGAAAAATCATTCAACGCCAGAGTTGACATAGACCAGTGGTCTTAAAGATCATGCTTCAAGGTTTCTGAGGCACTGCTGGAGATGTGAGTTTGAAAAGGGGGTTTGGTGGGTGAATGGGCAGGCTTTTGAGTGCCTACTGTTCCTTTAACCAGAACAGCGGTGTTTCAAATGATTTTCCTGATTTATACTTCTGGGTAAAAACACATCTGAAAAGGTGCTGGGTTTACAATGCAAAACAGAACTGAAAATCAACTGTTATGGGTTTAATTGGGCCTCTCAAAAACATTATATGGAAGTTTGAACCTCCATTGCCTCAGAAAGTGACCTTTTTTGGAAATAGGGCTGTTGCAGTTATAATTAGTGAAGTCAAGATGAGGTCATACTTCAGTGGGCAGTATGTAGTGGGCCCTTAATCCAATCTGACTGGTGTCCTTGTAAGAAGAGGAGAGAGAAGCACAAAGAGAAGACAGCCACGTGAAGACGGAGGCAGAGACAGAAGCAGCTGCAAAGCAAGGAACACCGAGGAATGCCGGCAAACATCAGAAGCCAGAAGAGGCCAGGAAGGATTCGACTCTCTCAGTTTCAGAGGGAGCGTGGCCCTGCTGACACCTTGATTTTGCACTTCTAGCCCTCTGTACCGTGAGACAATACATTTTTGTTATTTTAAGCCACCCAATTTGTGGGGCTACGTTATGGCAGCCTTAGAAAACTAATACACTGACTAGTCTGATTTCATTCAGCTGATCAAAACCTAAGACTGAAGAGGTTAGGCAGCTTACTGAAGACTGAGAATACTAAAGAGGTTAAGAATCTACTGTGTACCTGTTCAAAAAATATGTTATAATTCTGTGTGTTTTAAATGGATCGCATTATTTAGTTAACAACAAAAACAACAGTATATATTTTTATAGATACATCTCAAAATTTCTTAAGAAATGGTCTTGGGGCTTCACTGGTGGCACAGTGGTTAAGAATCCGCCTGCCAATGCAGGGGACACGGGTTCGAGCCCTGGTCCGGGAAGATCCCACATGCCGCGGAGCAACTAAGCCCATGCGCCACAACTGCTAAGCCTGCGCTCTAGAGCCCACAAGCCACAGCTACTGAGCCCGTGAGCCTAGAGCCCATGCTCCGCAACAAGAGAAGCCACCGCCATGAGAAGCCCGCACACCGCAACAGAGTAGCCCCCGCTCACTGCAACTAGAGAAAGCCCGCGTGTGGCAACAAAGAGCCAACGCAGCCATAATTAAAATAAATAAATTTATTTTAAAAAAAGAAATAGTCTTTATCAAATCATAATATTGTACACCTTAAATATGTAAAATTTTTGTTCGTCAATTATATATCAATAAACCTGGCAAAAAAAGACATGGCCTAGCTGATAAAGTTAGGCTGCTGAAAGCAGTGCAGATTTTTGCAACTGCAGTTAAGGAATGGAACTACGTAGCAGTTTTGCTGGCCTGAGTTAAAACAGGCAAGTAGATTTTTAATGCATTCAGGTGCTCATCCATAACTATCTTCATTACAGGAAAAAAGAAACGGTGTGGGGGTGGAACTGGTGAACAGTGTTTTCAGTAGTTGACAGATATTCAGTGGACAGGCAAAGCACATGCAAGGAAAAAGAAAGTCAGAGTCTTGAATTAGTTGTTTATAGCCCTATTTGGGAATTTATCTAATGTTAAACTTAACCTTTGAATCAATTACCTGTTGCTATATGACAATCCATCCCCAAACTCCGTGGCTTAACAGAAATAACATTTTATTGTTGTATTGGCAGGTCAGCTGGAGGTTAGGCTTGACTGGAGTGGCTCTGCTTCCAGGCTCCTTAGATCAGCAGGATAGCTTTAGAGAATATTCTTTTCGTAACAGTGGAAGAGGTGTAAGAGGGCAGGTGAAAAAGTGTGAAGTTTCTTAAGGCCTGGGCTGGGGACCGGCACACTGCTACTTCTAGCCATGCGTCACTGGGCAAAGCAAGTCACACGGTGTGTTAGTTTGCTAGGACTGCTGTGGCAAAGTACCATAGACTGTGTAGCTTAAGACTATGGAGGTTTATTGTCTCACTGTTCTGGAGGCTAGAAGTCCAAAATCAAGGTGTTGTCAGGGTTGATTCCTTTTAAAGGCTGTGAGGGAAGGATCTGTTCCAGGCCTCTCTCCTTGGCTTATAAGTGGCCATCTTCATACTCACACAGTGTTCTCCCTGTATGCCTGTCTGTCTTCAAATTTCCCCTCTCTGTGTATAAACATATATATATATATATATATATATATATATATATATATGTATGTGTATATATACACATATATGTATGTGTGTGTATATATATATACATACAACACACATATATATATTAAATTATATTGGATTAGGCCTATCATAATGACCTCATTTTAACTCTATTAACTCTTTAAAGACCCTACCTTCAAATAAAGTCTGAGGTACAGGGTGTTAAGACTTCAGCATATGAATTTTTTTGTGAGGGGAGGGGACCCAATTCAATCCATAATACACAGTCAAGCTCAAAGTAAATGTGTTATAAAATGTACCTATAAGGAAGACATGGTAAGGGTAAGGATACTAGAAGGGTGAAGAATGGGGGTCTTAATAGTTTTAACTTTAAATCAAGCACAGGATTTGGCAAACTATGGCTCATGGGCCAAAGCTGGCCTGCTGCCTGTTTTTATAAATAAAGTTTTATTGGAACACAGTAATGTTCATTTAATGTACTGTTTGCTTTTGTGCTACAACAGCAGAGTTGAGTAGTTCTGACAAGAGGCTTTATGATCTGAAAAACCTAAAGTAATTATTATCTGTCCCTTTACAGAAGTTTGCTGATCCCCGATCTTGCCAGAGCAGCAAGGCCTATAGATATAAAGACTTTTTCTGGATCCAAGTAACTGTTCTAATCGAGCAATGGGAAAAACACTGTTTGGGAATGGAAAGTTTTGTCTCATGGCTTCAGTTTTGCCATTAGCTGCCTCTGGGACCTTGAGCAAGACCCTTAGCCTCCCTGTTTCTGTTTCTCATCTAAGATATCAGGGAATTGGTCATGTTGCCTGCCTAACTTTGCTTCTCCCTTATTATAGCCAGGTAGTAAATTTTTAGTGACTTAAAAGGACTGCATTGCAAAAAAAAAGTAGCAGAGTTGTAGAAAATTATAATTTTTCTTCATGGGCTTCAATCTATTATTTTAATGAAGTAAAAGTTACATTTTTTTCTGAATTAGAAATCCTGCTTACCATGGCATTAAATATTTAAGGTCATTTTCTCTTTTTAATATAGGATTTTACAAAATGAAATATGAAATGAGGGTAAATGTGTAAGATGTGGCATTCATAGATAGAAATATGCTTCATTGTGACAGAATTTTATTAGACCAACCTCATCCACTTTGACCACTCTGGGCATCAGAATCTTAAGACAGTGTCAGAGAGGCCATTTGGTCCTGCTCTTCATGCTTAGAAATTGGAAGAGCTTAACTCAGGATTTTATGAAGAAACAGAAGAATGTGTTAATAAGACTACAGCTCCACCTTGAGTGGCAGATTGGGAAAGATAGCCGCGATATTTTGTAGAGCTGCCCGTCAAGAGGTAGAGTCTTTTTCCCACCCCTTGAATCTTGCTTCGATTTGTGGAAAACAGTGTTGTGCAAGTTCTGGATCTTAGGACTCCAAGGCCTTGCAGCTTTGGTCTTTGATGTCTTGGAATGTTCCCTAAGACCACCACATAAGGAAACTGGTCTATATGCTGGAGGATGAGAGGCCACGTGGAGGAGAACCACGGTTGCCCAGGTGATAGCCAGTGCCAACCACCAGTGATGACACTGTGGCTAAGTGAAAAGTTCTGGTCCCATCTGGATCGCCTTTTGTGTGCCCCACATTCTCTAGTCTCATACCAGCTGCCCGCAAGTCTCTGCTTCAAGCTTTATTTTATATACATTATAGAGAAGTTTTTACTATTTCCTTTTGCATGAGCTCAAATTACAAAACTTTAATTACAGAACTTTTAATTGATTGATTTCTGTGGGAATTTTCTCACTACCTGCTTTGGATGAGTTGTGGCTTGCTGAAGTTTTCTGCCTCACTAACATGAACACGTAGTTCTGTGTTCCCTCTGCAAGATCAGCACACTCTTCAGTGCAGTGATGGGAAAGACATTTATACTCTTGGAGAGAAGAATAATTTCCTGTTTGTTGTCTGAGCTGGAAAAACATCTCTTTTTGTGCCAAGAACATCACATAGATTTCATCTTGTCTGCTAATTCTGATTTGTGGTGACTGCCTGGAATAATATTAAGAAGTATTGCAAGGCCACATCCAGCCTCAGTTATAACTGATTGGCAGTGTCTTTCCTGGAGAGGAAAGAGGCCCTAGGTATATCTACCATTGTATTTCCTACCATTGACCATGGTACTTTTCTGAAAACAATTAAATAGCTCCTTTCCTCTGATAGTACTAGCACTAGGGAATTTCTGTTTCATCACTTTGTACCCAGTAGGCATAATTTATAAAGTTATATTAGCTAGCCTAGATAAAGCTTAATAAAATTCACTAATAACCAACATCATTAGAGATGGTAATCTCATCCAAAGTGCAGAGCCTATTATTTTGGTCATTCTTATTTATGCAATTTCTTTAATAATCATGTATAATGGTTACTTAGTTATTTAATCCATGGCAATATTTTTTGCAATTAATAATATTTTTTAAACTATAAAATAAAGCTACAATGATAAAATTGCAAAAGGCTGTAAGAGTTGAATTGAGAGGTGATATATTGCAGGGTTAGCCAACTATGGCCAGTGGCCAATGGGCCAAATTCAATCTGCCACTTGTTTTTATAAATAAAGTTTTATTGGAACACAGCCGTTGGTCTATGGCTGCTTTTGCACCAGGATGACAGCATCTAGAGTTGCGATAGGGACCAGCAGAGTTGAGTAATTGTGATGGAGACGTTATGGCCTGCAAAACCTGAGATGTTTACTATCTGACCTACTACAGAAAAAATTTGCCAATCCCTGATGAACTGAAATGGTTAAGGATCTAACACTTATTGAGTACTCTCCATATTCAGGGAACTGGGATGGACAGAGATAGACCTTTGAAGGGCTCTTTCCTACCTAAAAAAAGGTAGCACAAGCAGTGGTGTTTAATCCCGTCTGCATATTAAAATCAACTGGGTAGAGTTGTTAAAACTACTAATACTGGGCTATGGCCTGTTTGAGATGTGGGTATTACATATTTTTGAAAGCTACTCAGCTGCATTTGACAGTGCAGCAAGGTTACGAAGCATTGATCAGGGTTATTATTTTAGACTTCAGCTGTTTGCTCTTCTAGAGGTTAGATGGTGTAACTAGCTAGTTTGATTTATAGTGATTCAAATATGATAGAAAGTAAATATGAAATAGCTTAACAAAATGGAAAATAAAAATTTTAAGGAATGTTCGGTGCTAATTAAGACCTGGGTGAACCATTTTAAAGTCCCCAAGCCAATGGAATTTTTGCTGATCCAAGTTTCTTATTTGTAAAGTATTATCATTTCTTCCACAGATCTGCAGAGTTAAAAGTAATTGTCAGGTTAACAAAAAATTAATTTGTAATTAATTATTTTATGTGTATGCCTTCTTCTTAACACTCTTGTATCATCTACTTCGGAAAATAAACCCTGAGATAGCAATCTTCTGTCCTGCTGTTAGAAATTTTGTTCACAGTGAAATACTACTTAGAAAGTACTTGAAAAATTGGGTAGAATACAAGAGGATTAAATTTTGGTTAGGTAAAGACAATTTTTTCTAGTTTAACATGTGGCGAATTATGATGGGTATCCCAGAAATAGTGGATCAGGAAGCTCCCTCACAGTTCCGGTTCTAAGGATATATACACTCATTGTCCTGCTTAGTGCACCATTGACTTTTTCTGGGTTTAAATAATAATTTTAATAAGTCATATACCAAAGTTTTCCATAGACATCTGAAAGTAAGACTTACGTGAATTATTGGAATTACACGAAGGAGGAAGTTATTTATAGATGGAGAAACTCACACTTTAGGATGCTTATCCAAAAGATGTACCTTGAGAACTTCCTAGGCAGGTTAGTGCACCAATAGTAACAATTATACATTTATAATTTAATATTTTACCAGCCCAACAGCTAGTTCGAGCATATGCAGTGATGAAAATTTCTATCCATTTTGCCAAAATCACACTTTCATCAGTCTGCAAAATCTGTTTTTGTCCCACCCACCCTTTTTTGTGCCAATTCTTCTTCATTACTATCTTCTCAAAGTCTGAAATTTCCTCTCCCATCAAACTAGGAAAACTTGGAAATCTCTTTGCTAGAGATATTCTTACAGATCCTTAAAAAAATGCAATTCAGGTAGAATATAAGGATGAGAAGAATCCATTACATTTTTAAAAATTATTCTTTTAGGGCCTCCCTGGTGGCGCAGTGGTTGAGAGTCCGCCTGCCGATGCAGGGGACACGAGTTCGTGCCCCCGTCCGGGAGGATTCCACGTGCCGCGGAGCGGCTGGGCCCGTGAGCCATGGCCGCTGGGCCTGCGCGTCCGGAGCCTGCGCGTCCGGAGCCTGTGCTCCGCAGCGAGAGAGACCACAGCGGTGAGAGGCCCGCGTACCGCAAAAAAAAAAAAAAAAAAAAAATTACTCTTTTATACTCTCTTCATACTCTTCTGCTCTTACTTTCTATAGAATTGGCAATGCCACCATGAAAACCATTCTGTTCATTATTGTCGAGAATATCTGTTTTCTACTGAGACTAGTTTTTCTTTAAATGACACATCCATTTTTCTTTGCAGAAGACTTCCGAATCCCGGGTCTGCTTCTCTAAATTCTCTCTGTCTTGGAGCAGGACCCCAGACTGTATCAGAAGTAACATTCTCCACAGTGATATATATATATATATATATATATATATATATATATATATATATATATATATATATATATGTAAATTTTTTTCTGACACTCTTATTCCCATTTTTAGAAAAAGAGTACTAAGAAGCACAATGTAAAAATGTATGGTGATAACACCAGAGAGAAACTGGTATTTATTTAGTATCTAATATATAAAAAGCCTTGATAAGCACTTCACATATGTTATTTAATCATCATAAGAAATCATCATACAGGTGTTATTCCTATATTTATGAGTAGGTGGATTTCTCAAGGCCACAAGCTGGTAAACAATCTGTTTTTTAATAGTCCTATATAGCTAACAAGTGATCAATTAACATTAATTATAATCAGTGGATTCTTATTTAATGAACTTTTGCTCATTAAATTTGGAAATTACTTTTCATTTTTACATTTATGCCTCAGAATACATCATAGGCATTAATGAATGGGTAATTTCCATCTCCATATGAGGAATGTAGGGAACTTTCTAAAACTATCTATCAGTACATACACAGAGTAGCTGCCCACTGCTTCCTAAGAATGAGTTAGTTCGCTTTATGATGTCAGCCCTCTGAAGCTAAGCCCTTTTTCTTTAGTTGAAGGGTACAACTTTGAAAATTACTGCAGTCTGTTTTACAACTTATTGCAGTTCTCTGCAAGTTCAGACATTCTCTGCAGCGAACAGAGAGTACAGATGTAGCTAAGTGTTAATTAAAAAGAACATCTTGAGTGTAAACATTAAAAATTGATCACCTTCTGTGAACAATTTAATTTATAAGCATTAACATATTCCAAGCTGATGTCTTGAATTTTACTAGAACATCTCTTGGTGCATAATGAAGGGAAAGAAGGAAGAACACTTAACATGAATATATTTAAATTCCTCTCTTCTCAGTCACGGTGGGTGTGCAAATTCTAAGGCCAGAGAGGTGGCTACTTCAGTGTTGCTCTAACAGCAGCAGCTGCAAGAACAGCACTATCCCAGCATCCCTGGTCCCCCACCGTCGGGTTCACACCATCAGCCCTGCACTATTGTAATTGTTTTTGGCAAGGTAGGAGGCCTGTGGAATGGCTCCGGCAGCTTTCCTTTCCTTTTGGGTTATACAAAATCATTAATGGATGCATTTATTTATTGAATTTTCAGCTTGTTCAGTAAGGTGTAGCAGAGTGTGCATATGAGAGAATGGAAAAAAGAATAAATTCAGTTTCATTGCTGAAGTCAGCCACCTATCTCCGTGAGCGTAATTAAGGGAATAATTTTTCCCCTTACTTCCAGAGTCTGTTTTCAATGTCATGATCCTGATGTTACATTTTGAAAATGTTACTAAATAGAATCAGTGCCCTCAAAAATGTGAAGTTAGGGAAATTTCTTGTGGGTTTCTCTTTAGGTCCTTTAACACTTCCTGCCTTTTATTGAGTCCCTTCACTAGTCCCAGGAGTCTAGTGGCCCAGGGCTTTTCTGATGCTCCCTGCCGGCTCAAAGCTCCGTGCAGTCATTCTCTACATTTCTTCTTCCCTCTCTTCTACTCTTCTACCAAAATTCATTGATTCTCTGTTCCATTCCTTTAGTGTTTCACTCTAATAGGAAATCTGATTTGTTAATCTATGGCAGGTGTGAGCAGTTGACAATGACACTGCAAGGAGGTACAAAGGTGCCTGCTTTCAGATAGCATTAAGTGACTTCAATTCTGAGAGAGGAGGAATCTTCAAAATCATATTGTGTAGACAGTGACTTAGACAGAATTGAGTCTGCTGTGTCTGTGTGTTACTTCACGCTTAATCTTTGTATAGGTGAGATGAAAACAAAGTTCAGAAAATTCTTAACTAGATTTCTCTTGTAATAACCAAAAAAAGAGTTTCAGAATGGGCTTGGGAAAGAATTTTTAGATTTTTTTAAAATTTTGCTTCATATAGTAACTAGGGTAATCTTTTAATGAAAACATTGTGTTTCAATGTCTTTAATATGTGATCCCAGACTATGTTATGTATGGCAAATGGCAAGATTTAGATTTTAAAATAAAGCTCTACCTAATAGTTCACCAAAGTAAAAGTATTGAGTGGTGATGGCCTCTGACATTTTAGCAGGTGACTTAGTGGAGGGCTTGCAAGCATATAATTGTTGATGTCATTCTTCAAAAATTGACACAAAAATAACAAGGTAGTATCCAAGTGAAATTCTAAGGGACTAAATATATAATAGAGTTTGAAATAGAAAGTTTAGTTTTATTAAGTTGTCGAGAAAATAAAGTGCAGCAATTTATTTTAACATAAACTTAATCATCAGTGAAATTTTAAAATAAATAGTATTTTAAATGTTTCAATCCAAACTTAGTGTTTCTTTGGACTGTTTTAGGGTAATAGAGCAAAAATGTATTCTGTCCCCCAAATCCCACAGCTTTAAGGACCACTCTTATAGCAGTACAGAAATTTTTTCATTAAAAAATAAATGGTGCCAGGGCTTCCCTGGTGGCGCAGTGGTTGAGAGTCCGCCTGCCGATGCAGGGGACACGGGTTCGTGCCCCAGTCCGGGAGGATCCCACGTGCCGCGGAGCGGCTGGGCCCGTGAGCCATGGCCGCTGAGCCTGCGCGTCCGGAGCCTGTGCTCCGCAACGGGAGAGGCCGCGGCAGTGAGAGGCCCGCGTACAGAAAAAAAAAAAAAAATGGTGGCAGTCTTATGTATTTTGTTTTTAGCTCAGAACTCCTGTATATTTATGAGACGAAGGAATCTGGACAAAAGCGATCTTTCTGTCTCTCGTGTGATGGATACCTATGTGTGGTTATTGCTGTAACCGTTTCCAGATATTTTTGCCAAGTTTCCAAAAAATAGGCATTTATCTGCTGCATTAAAAAAATAACTTGGCATGATTTAAGGTTCTTAAAAAGTCTGATTATACTATTAGCTTATCAAAAATTTGCATATGAAAATTAAACTCTAGCTGGATAATAAAATTTATGCTATGATTTTAATTCCTCAAAAAGATAATTACACAGATTCGTAATTTCCCAGTGGGCATTTTTCAGTTGCCATCCCAAGGGACTAGTGCTGATTATAGTGGCATTGGCATGGGGGGACCGCATTCAGGGGGAGCAGGAATCAGAGGTGTGCATTGGTGCCAGAATGACATTCCAACTACCAAATCAATCACTTTGTAGCTGATCAATCTTAGGACACCACTGCAAAATGGGAGTAATAATAGCCACTTCACAGAAATGGCAGGAGGGCCATAGGAAACTATGTGAGGAACTATATTATGCAAATGAGTTATTACAACCTGGGAAAGAGTAAGGGAAAAACAAGGCAAGTCAATTTTGTCCTCCCCACCACCCACCCCACTAAACCATCTTGGTCAAGGATTATTTGTTCCTGGAACAGACGTTTATCCAGATTAGCTGATATTGAATAATGAGGATGCTTTTAGTTATGACTGAAAGCAATTAATTAAGCTTAAGAAAAAAAAAGGAATTTATTGATTCATATAACTAGAAAGCCTTAGAGATGTTGAAAAAGATGTCATCAGGCATCTTCATCTTTTTCAGCATCTCTTGGCTCTGCTGTCCTCTGTGGTGTCTTCATGCTCAGGCAAGCCTCCTCCAAATGGTGGTGAGAATGGTCCCAACAATCTCCAACCTTGTAAGGCCCTTTGTGCTTGAGATCTCAGAAGGACAGAGACTCTCAATTCTTCTGTCAGTCTCCACAAAAGGGTTCTGAATCATCCAGGGTGGGTTTTGTGCAACACCCCCTCCCCACCAGGAAGAGAAGGGACAGTTCCTAAAACGACAGCACCAAAAAGGGTGATGGGCAAACAAAATGTGTCTGATATCTAATGCACTGTTTCAGGTGAATAAAAGACCTTATTCTGGAAGGGATAAAGAGGAATCTCATAGGTATCAAAAGACAGGAAATGAGATACAATAGGGCCACAAAGGGATAGGAACTGGAAAGTCTGCCCTAAGGCTAGGTGACATTGGATTCCACAATTTTATGTTCCCATAGCATCCTGAACTTAACCTATCATAACATTTGTGACACTTATCATAATCAGTTCCTCTCAGTCCTTTTTATAAGACTCAAGCCTATGAAGGCATGAACTTCTATTGTCCCATTTGCTGTTGAATCCCTAGCACCTATGGTAATGTCGGGATCCTAGTAGGTTCAGCAAATATTAGAATGGGTGGATAGATAAATGAGATTGCTCTCTTCATCTCTCGTGCTGCTAGATAATCCATCATCCTTGCATGTCTGCTCCATTTATCTGCTACTCTCTGCTATGCATTGGTCTCTCTGTTCTCTCATGTATGCCTGTCATTGGCTTTGCCCTGCTATAGCAATGATTTGGCCTGGTTGTGTATGTTCTTCTGGCTCTAGAGACTCTCAGTTTCTCAATTGCAAATTTGAGAAGGAGAATAAGACACATTTGGGTTGGTGTCCATGCCTTATCTAAGCAACTGCATGTGGGGGTGGGGATGTGTTGTCACAAAATGTGAAGGGCTGCGTAACCCATCTCTTCAGTAAGAGCTCTAGTTATAAGTATATTCATCCCCCAACACTCAAGTGAACTATAGAGGAAAAGTGATATAATCAATTTGTCTCAAATCAGACTTTAGTAAATAAAACATAGCCATAAAAGTCTTATTTACTAGCTCTCATTCCCTTAAAATCCATAAGTGGTCTAGTATCTTGAATCTTATTTAAGTCTAGTATAGGAAGCAGTTAGATCTTTCATGTATCATAACTATGATACTTACTCCCATCTATGCATATATTTACTCAATAATAGTTCTTGCTGAGGCAATAGAGTCTAGACTCCACTCTCCATTTGTGGAAGAAGTTACATATCAAGTAATGATATTGACTGGGTCCTTGAGAACCTTACAAGGTTCATTTATTTGATCAATGTTAATTGATCTTTGAACCCCTAATATATGTTTGAAGCTATGCAAGAAGGTGAGGGTGAATGAAATAGACAATCCCTGGTTGCACAGTCCCTGGTTACCTTAGTGGGAAAGATAAGTAATTAAAAATAATTATTATAATACGCATGAGAACTGTGAAAGGGAGAGAAACTATAAGGAAGCAAATAAGAAAGGGGCCTAACTTCAGCTAGAGGACTAGGGAAGTCTTCCTGAAAAAGTGGACTGAAGTTGGACATGGGAAGTGGGATCAGGACTTGATAAAAGGAGAGAATTGGAGGGATGAATATTCTAGGCAGGGAACATCATGTGAAGAGATCTAGAGGAACTGAAAGAAAACATACACACACACACACACATACACACACACACAACATATAGTAATCAAGGTTTTAGAAGAGTCATGTTCATCTTAAGAAAAACATATCCTATTATATATAGTTTGTTATGCTTTTCTCATTGACTATACATCATGTAAATCAGTCCAAATCAATTGGTAAAGATCTAATTCACATTCATCATTTTAATGACTGTGTACTATTCCATGTTGTAGATATACTGTAATTTATTCAACTATTCACAAATGGATGGGTTTTCTTTGATTCCATCTTTTGCCACTAAAAGAATGTTGTGTAAAAACCATATTCTTATATATACTGGAAATTTTTTGTTTCCTAGGAGCATTGTAGCTGGGCTTAAGACATGTGTAATTAAAAATCATACTCAATAGTGAAAAGCTGAAAGCTTTTCCTATAAAATCAGGACTAAGACAAGAATTTCCACTCTCACCACTTTTATTCAGTATAGTACTGGAAGCCCTAGCTAGAGTGATTAGGCAAGAAACAGAAATAAAGAAACATCTAAATTGGAAAGGAAGAAGTAAAACTATCACTCTTTGCAGATGACATGATATTATATGTAGAAAACCCTAAAGATTCCACCAAAAAAACTGTTAGAACTAATAAATGAATTCAGTAAGGTTGCAGGATACAAAATCAGTATACAAAAATCTGTTGCATTTCTACACACTCATAATGAACTATCAGAAAGGATAATAAGAAAACAATGCCATTTACAATTGCATAAAAAAGAATAAAATATATAGGCATAAATCTAACCAGGGAGGTGAAACATTTGCACACTGAAAACAATAAGACATTAATGAAAGAAACTGAAGACGACACAAACAAATAGAAAGATATTCTGTGCTCATCAATTGGAAAAATTAATATTGTTAAAATGTCCATACTACTATAGTAGTGACTGGAGTTAGTAATACTGTATCGCATATTTGAAAGTTGCTATGAGAGTAAATCTTCAAAGTTCTCATAAAAAGAAAAAAATATTGTAACTGTGTGTGGTGGATTTACTGTAGTGATCATTTCACAATATATACAAATACTGAATCATTATGTTGTACACCTGAAGTTACTATAATGTTATATGTCAATTATACCACAATAAAAAATTAATATACATACAAATTGTCCCCTCCCAATGCTATCGCATTTGTATTTTCACCAATTTGGTTGAAAATCCTTTTTTTATAGCATCCCTAACAGCAATAGATATCATCAACATTTTAAGTTATTGTTAGTTAAGTGATTGTTACGTTATTTGTAGTTCTCTGAATTCTTTAGAGGTTAAAGCTCCTTTCATATGCATACTATATTTTACTTTCCAAACTATTACTAGCTTTTCCCTTTTGGCATAGCTGTTTTATTTCAAGAATCTTTATTTAGGATATATTTTGCCTGTGCGCAGTTATTATCTACTTAAATTTAAATATGCATGTTGCGAGGTTAAACCTTCACTGCTGTTCCTTTCATCTTCATCTTTCCTTTTCCTGCAGTCCTTCTTATTAATTTGCTGTCTGGTGGTAGGTTTATCTCCAGTATGCCTCTCATTGGGAATTCTGGGCATTCCTGCTTTTTGGCAAATATTTTTCCTTCAACCTGGTTGGTAAATGGCATCTTGGATGGCTGTAGGATTCTTGAGTTCTGTCCTTTTCTCTCTCCATCAGCTGATAGTGGTCTGTCATTTTCTGGATCCCTCTGTTGTGTGTAGATGAGAAGCCAGACCTTTCTGATTATTTGTTTTGAACTTTCTTTCACAAAACTCTTGTAAGAGTTTGTCCCTTTTTTCATAAGTTCAGGAATTTTACCTGCATATGCCAAAGGTGTGTCCTGCTTGGAACTTAGTGAGCCCTTCAAATCTATTCTCTTCCATCAACTCAGGGACATTATTTTTCTTTTATGTGCATAATTACTCCTCTTCTCAATATGCAACGTTTCCCCCTGGAATTCCTTGAATTATGTCTCCTGGATCTATCTAGTCTCATGTTTTCTCTCATAATTTCTAGCCCTTTGTAATTTTTGCGTTTTTTGTTCCGCTTGATTTTCTAGGTTACTCATTTGGGTCTCATTTTTCTTTTCTTTTCTTTTCTTTTTTTTTAAGTTTGAAAAGCATAGTTTTTTATTCCCAAATGTCTATTTTTTTTTTTTTGATATGTGGTGAAATTGAATTCTCCCCTATACTGTTATTACTATTATTGTTGCTGCTGCTGTTGCTGGTGATGGTAGCAGTAGTAATAGTAGTAGTGTTTTGGTTTGGGTTGATATCTGTCTTCTTTTGAGTTCCATTTTGCTAAAAATTCTCTCTTCTGGATGTTTTAACCAAGCTTCCTCTTCCGGGTTGCTGTGTCACCCTTGGATGGGTTTATTGTTTTCTTTGCCCTGCTGCTGTGTTACTAGGACTAAACGTCTCTGCTCCTAGGTCATCTTAGCTTTAAAGGCAAACACTTGTTCAGTCTCAGAGGCAAAGAGGGTTCATTCCCAGGGAATTAGTTGTCGTAGGGATGACAGGAATAAAACTTAATGTATTCATTTCTGAAAATTCAGGAGTAAGTACCAAATAAATTTCCCACTTAAATATTATTCTGGATGTACTACTGAGACTGCAATTAGCTTTTATCTGTATATTACGGGCTCCTAAACAAAGCACTGACTCCAGGCACCGGTACTAGTCCAACCTTCACTGCTAACTGTAGAAGATGGGCAGTTCCCTGACCTCCGCATGCCCCAGTTTCTTTATCTTTAACAAGGGATAATAATACTTGTCCTCCTTCCCTCACAGAGGTATTGTGAGACTAAAATTAAACAACAGAACAAATTTAAAGTGGTGTGAAATACACAGTGTTGACGTTATCATAGAACATTGGCTTAGTGCATTTTAAATAGGAAAATGCAAAAATTCTTTTTCTATGTGAGGTTTCTATATTTTACAGATCTACATTCTACTGTTAAAGTCTTCTTGCATCGTTGTTTTAACCTGCAAAGGAAGAAAAAAGCTAATGCATGATAACTTTTTACTGGATGGCAAGTACACTTTTGTATAGATTGTCCCCCCCAAAGTAAGGATTATTCCCATTTCACAGATGAGGAAACTTTAGTCAGTGCCAGAGTGAGAATTTGAGCTCTTCTCTCCTGACTCCTATGACACGTTGGTACTTGTTTTGCACTCACCCGAGCCCAGGACAGTTGCTCCCTTACTCTGATTTCCTCCGTACCCCACTGTCACTGGGCTGATGCACATGTGTTCACATTTGTATGCAAGGCTGCCTTGGAACTGCTCTCTGATTAATGTTATTATGTCTCATCTTCTCAGTCACACCCTGTCTTCATTACATGTCCCTCTCCCACCTCTCCTTCCCAGGCAAACTTAGTGAATACATTTCTATAGTTGGTCTCTCCTTTTCTTCTTTCACTCTTTCTCCACAGGGCACTGTACATCATTTCTTTTCTACTGCTTCATTGAAACTGCTCTCTACAAGGTCACCAGTAGCCTCCATGTCCTTAAAACTAATGAACACTTTTCAGTGATTATCTTACTTCACTTTTCAGCAGTATTTTATAGCATTAACCTTCTCGGACATTTCTAGGAATTCTACTCTCCTGGTTTGTCTCCTCCCTCCCTCTCCAGTAGTATTTCCCTGCCTTCTCCAAAGGCTCCTTTTCTTCTCCAATATTTTTAAATATAGCTCTTCCTCTGGGTTCTGGTTATTTGTGCTCAACTTACTCTCCCAGGGAGATCCTAGCATTGCTATCTATATGCTGATGATACTGGAATCATTTTATCCAGTCCAGACTTTTCTTTTGACTGCCAAACACGAATGTCCAAACTACTGGACATCTCTACTTAATGGTCTCCTGGGTGCCTCAACTTCACAAGGTCTACAATTAAACTTCCTATGTCCCCCTGTAAACAGAACCGCTACCTACCCAGTTGCTTAGCTCAGAAGCTTGGAAGTTTTCCTTGACTCTTCCTCATCACCCACTTTCAATCATCCCCTGAGATCCTGATCAACAGTTGTCAGATATATTTTTGTCTCTTCATCATTACAGCCACCAGCCAGTCCAGGCAACCATTGCTTGCTTACTGCTCTTGTTTCTCTCCAATTCATTCTTCATTCAGCATCCAGAATGAGCTTCCTAAACTTCAGCTCTAGAGGGAACCAGCAAGCAGGTGGGGGCATAGTTTGTTCTTTCAGATTCAGGTGGAAAAAGTTAACACAAGGCTTCTTTCCATTTGGGCATATAAAGCTGGAGCCAAGGGCTGGAGATCAGAACACAGTGACTTCTCAAGAAATTGTTGCCTAAGGTTGTCAAAGGATTCCTGAGGACAAAGGCGTGGTAGATTGTGAGAATGTTTCTTAAAAAGATCTCACACTCATTCTGGTCCCTGGGGGAATGACGAGGAAGCTGAACAGGTGGTTTGAGACTGGCCTCTGAGACTGGCCATGTGTGAGCCTTTGCAGCTAAGGCAATCTGGAAACAGAGAGATTTAGTCCTGGTACCCCAACAGTAGGACATGAACCCTAGTGACAGAAGATGAACTATATAAAATGAGTTTTGCTTTCTTTTCTTCCCATTTCTCTTTCTTCAACACCATAATATAGTGCTACAATTATTTCCAGTTCAAACCATTATAATAGGCTTAATTGTTTCAAGCTAAGGTAATAGGTTTTAGTTCTAGGTAAAGGGCATCATTTCCTATTAGACATAACGCAGTAAGTGCCTTTGCGTAGGTATCCCACCCTCACTGCCTCTCCTCTCTTCTCTCCTTACGAAGGTTGCCTCCCAGCCTCTCTAGTTCATCACTCTCTTTCTCTGAATCCCATACAGCACTCAGCTTTAGAACCACACATTTTGGAGCTTAAAGATCTAATGATTTTCCTCTTGAAATCACCTTCTAGTCTAAAGTCATCTCAGGCCACCCACACCCCCCATAGGAACTTTAGCAATGGCCAGCTTAACTAGCCTCCCAGTCTGCATCCCATTCAATCTATCCCCCTCTCTGCCTCCAGAATACTCATTTTAATCTGCAGATTGGATCCTTATTTAATAATTCAACAGCTATCCTTTGTTTACAGAAAAAAGTCCAAAGGCTTAGATTGGCCGACAGAATCCTCCACCACCTCTTCTACCCACACTGCAGTCTCTCCTCCATGTTGAACTACTTGGAGTCCCAGAGTACATCATCACTGCCCCATTCATCTGCACCTTTGGATCTGCCTTTTTCTCTGTCTAGAGTTCCATTCCACCCTCATCTTCAAAGCAAGCTCTGTTTACCGTAATGACTCAGCTCAAAGATCACCCTGAGGAGCTGTCCCAAACCTCCTGGTAGGATCTGATCACTTCATTCTTGTGTGTTTCTTTATATCTTGTTATTATCTCTAATGTTTCACTCATGACACACTATGGAAATACATTTTTGTTAACATGTCTATCTCTTTTCCCACATCAAATGCCCTTTGAGCCTGGTACATAGTAGATGCTCAATAAATGCTTGTTTTGGGGCTTCCCTGGTGGCGCAGTGGTTGAGAGTCCGCCTGCCAATGCAGGGGACACGGGTTTGTGCCCCGGTCTGGGAGGATCTCACATGCCGCGGAGCGGCTGGGCCCGTGAGCCATGGCCGCTGAGCCTGCGCGTCCAGAGCCTGTGCTCCGCAACGGGAGAGGCCGCAACAGTGAGAGGCCCGCGTACCGCAATAAATAAATAAATGCTTGTTTTGAAATATTATACATATATATGTACGTATGTATATACATACATACGTACATATATAGTAAGTGAAGAAATAATGTGTGATTTGTCCCATACTCCCTTTAAGCCTATTTCCTAAATCATTGACTATGTTCTCCAAATTTGTCAAACTAACATTAGCCTGATATTTATAATAATGCCTTTATATTTACTCCAAAAGGTTAGGTCTGATCAGAATAGGGAATAGAACAGAGAGAGGAGGGGAGAGGTGGGAGAATTCCCTCAGTCTGCCTTTCTGGTGTCCCAAGTCTGCCACAAAGGAAGCCCCTTATAAAGAGTGGCCATTTGCCCACATGGAAAAAAGAAAGCCTACCTCCGAGGCTTTATGCAGTTATCAGGGTGTTGCACACTGTTCCACTTCAGCTGAGAAGCTGCCAGTCCGAGGTGGAGGACACTTTCTACCAGATCAAGCCATTCACATAAAGAATCCATGTAATGAAACCCAGATTCAGCCTCAAACCTTTTTACACCTTCCATACCCCTTCTGTTTATCCCATTTATGGTTCCTGATGCTAGTTTGTGCCCTTGTGCCTGTGTCTTCTGGGAACTCAGCAGCCTGCTGCCAATTATGCTCATCTTCCTCCTGTTCCTTGAGCTTAATTGGTGCCTTGTTGGCACCCTGGGCTAGGGGTTTAATCCCTTGCTTGGTTGGCTTTACACAGGATCACCTATCTCCTTCCAAGTATAGGATCATATCACAGAGATAATTCAATGTGATCGATGTAAATCAAACAATTTCTGAATCACCTGTGACTTGGTGTTAAGATGATTTAAGAGTTGGCTTTTTTTTCCCCTAAGAAATCATAGTAATATCTAGGAGCTAAGAGAAAAAAAATAAAAGAAGAGGAAAGATTTAGGTTTTATTATTCCATTTATGAAGAATGATGTCCGCTGGTTAGAAAACTGCACAACTGGATAGATGTCACTTATTCCAAACAAAACATAAAAATCTAATAAAACAATTTTAGTGAAATGTCTTTTCTTTTTAAAGATACACCTACAAAGATAACATTTAAACATTTTTAAAAGGTTCTTTACCTTTTTTCTAAGCTTTTTTTTTTCTTTTTAATGCTCCATGATGACATTATTAAACTTTAGTCACAAAGAAATAGTTACCCATGGGACAGAGAATCAAGTTTCAGCAATATCTTTAATTTTACATAACATGCCATACCACATGTTTCTTACATGAATATATCTTGGTGGGTTCTTATATTAAAAATTTTAAATCTCTCCAAAGAAGGAACTTTCCATCTAACAAGGAGTAGTTTTAATGCTATTACAATATTTTGTATGTAAAGTAAAATTATCTAGCTTATATACTTCATCAGAAACTTAAACAAGTGCAAAGTGAGGCTTTTCGTGCTTTAGGGTATTTGAGCTTAGATAATTTTTTAAAAGTCCACAATTTGGAAAGAGGGATGCTTCTAAAAGTGATGTAATGCAGCCCATGAAAACTCCTGTCATCTTGCTTGTTTGTCCATCCACAAATAGTAGGTGTAGCTCAGAGCATGCACAGGGTAAGCATTTATTAAATGCTACTAGGGATACAGATATAAGTAAGGAAGAAAAGGTAAAGGGAGCTGTGCAATGACATATGGTGGTCCTGATTTAGATCTGGGTATATGCCTGGCATACTTAGGTTTTCCCCAAGAAGACACTAGTTATATAGACTCTATCCAATAACTGGTTCTTAAACAGACTGTTCCCACTCTTGACACTGGCGCTTAATTTTATCTGAACATGTATCTGTGCTCCTAGGAACAGAAATGCATATTAAAGGAGCAGAGAAATGCAAACATCAGCTGTGAGCAAGGTGACAAATTCACTCAGCTGTGGTTGAATACGAATTAATAAAAGGCAACATGTGATTGTCTTAATGGATTTTAGTTTGGAGAGAATTGGGTGTGTCTGTGGGAATAGCCAGATATCCTCCCCACCAGCTCCCTGGGGTCAGCATTGGACATCTTGCTGACACTGTCCACCTCTGGAATTTGGGAAAATCCCACTTAATTCACTTTTAGAAACTAGAACATCACTGACTTCCTGGCTGCTGGTTAACATCCTAATTATCAGTTAACACCTTCGGAGGGATCTGTACACTGTCATCTGGGAGAGAGACCCAGTAGGAAGGATGGCCTCCTGTCGGGTTATACATCTTGCATCTTTTACTCAATTTATTCTCACATATCATGCCCTGGAGGACAGTAACAGTATATTTTCATATTACAAATGTGGAAATTCTAAAAGGAACAGAGAAAATGACTTGTCTCATGTCACAGAACTAACTAAAGAGAGAGCTGTATCTGGGCCCTTTGTCCCTGACTCTCTGAAGCTTATGGTTTCCAATTCTGAGACCCAGCCGCAGGAGGAAGAAGAAATTCAGCCATGAAACCACACTCACTTGCTTCTTCACCTGGTAATTACTTCCTGCAAGGAAACAGGAGCTTTGAAAACATCAAAACCAGCTTCAAGAGTGGGCATGACTCAGCAGTATACAAAGTAAAAAAAGAAAAATGTCATTAACTGTTTAAAAATTTTAAAAGCTCACCATAAGACTGGCACTTTCAAATGTGGTCTTATTATTTCCAGGCCCTTGGCTATTTATACTGGCAAAAATTGATTCTTTTTTTTTTTTTTTTTAACTCATTCACAGAAGTCTTCTTTCAAGTGCTTGGATTTCCGTAGGAGACAAAAAGTCACATTCTTATTCATAACCAAGTTGCAAGAGATTTAGAGCTCACCTGTACTGGGAGAGATATTCCAAACTCTAATAACACATGTAACTCCTGGAAAAAGAAGTGAAAGCACCTACAAAACCTCTCTAAAATTTATTGGCCTGTGTTTTTATTCCCCTACCCCTGTCCCTTTCCCCAGAGCAAATGTAACATCCTGTTAAAAAAAAATCACTTGAACAATTTGCAAATCTAAAAAACAATTTGAAATTAATGCAAAACCAATATGTACTTAATGTAGAAAATTTGATAAATACCAAAATATTTTTTGACAAAACCAAATCACCCTAGGATCACAATCTAAAGATCATCATGGGGTTAAAATGAAGTGATTTTGCACACACATGCACACACCTAACACAGCACCTGTATATGATGATAAATGATGGGACCACAGTGCACATACTACTAGGGATGGCAGATATAGTGCATGTGTGTGGCTACTCCCCAGCTTTCATGCCCATGGCAGGTACTAGTGATCACCGCCTTCTTTCCTGCTCAGCCCAGATGCTATTTCAGAATACCCTTCAATGCAGCACTCCAGACACCAGTACCAAAAAATTTCAAAAGCTATCCCTGATGAATCCTGTTTTGTATCCTCATTTTTTCTCCACTAATTTTTTGGTATGAATTTTCTCAAATCATTAAGGACTACTTGAAATTTTTATATGACTGCATATTATTTCTAAACATACAATACTCTATTTAATCCTTAATGTTGAGTATATGTTTTTCTATACATTTTGCTGTTACAAATAAAGCCGTCGTAACTATCTTTATACCTAATCTTTTCACTGAATTTCTGATTATTTCCTAGGGAAGTTTTCCAAAGTTTCCTTAAAAGTGGGCTCTCTGGATCAAGGACTGAAAACATTTTTATGAATTCTCATTTATTTAGCCAAACTATTTTCCAGAAAAATTGGACCACTTTTATGAGAGGGTATAAGAATTCAGTCTTAATGAACCTTCACCAACATAAAATATTTATTAACATATTTCAAAATCTTCCCTACTATGCTAAGGGGAAAAGGGTGTATAGTTTAAATTTGTAATTATTTTTCTACTAATAAGGAAAATTATCTGTGTATATTTTTAGACCATATTTCTATTGGGATGATAAAGTTTTAGTTAGTGATTTATATGAATTATTTGTATATTATGGATATAAATGCTTTGTGGATGATACTTCTCATTTTAATTTAGCTTACGGTGTTTCCTAATAAATGGAACTTTTCAATTTTTATGTAGTCCTATCCGTGTATCTTTTACTTTGTGATTCCTTTATTTCTTTATGCTTAGAAAATTCTTCCTCATCCAGAGAGAAGGAAAATATTTACCTAAACTTTCTTCTAGCATTTTTTTAGTTATATAAAGAATAAAACACATCTTGATTAAGAAATAATTTTTTAAAGAAAGCTATGTTTATGCCTTGTAAAATTTGTAATCAGTAGGCCAGCCTTGGGAGAGAGTAGCCTCCTTTGTGCTATGATTTAACTGTACTGAGAAAACCTTGCTTCAAAATGGCAGTCTCCTCAACCATCATTACATTACCATAGATTTATTCTGTGAGTCCCTGAAGGTTCTTTTCTTTTTAAAGTCCTTCTTCACTAATGAAAAGTATTATCTCAGAGTTATTAGCTAAAATCTTCATTATTGGTTAATATTCCAAAGGATTTGCTGCCCATCTAATAACTCATTACACAAGGTCTAGTGGGAATGGTACCCAGAACCTGTACTTTGGGTACAAAGGAGAGAAAGAGGAGTAGATGCTGTCGCTTGGAAACAACAAAGCTATGTGCTGCTTGATTCACATTTGCCAGGATCTGACACTAAGAGGACAGTGGCCAGAATCTGTGATGATTTAGTGCAGTTCTTATTCCATCCAGTTTCAGAGCATATGTGAATGGACTTTCAGGGATCCCTTTGATTCTACATTGAACATTAAATAACACATACTCCCTTACTGTTTGATCAGTGCCAAGCTAAGGTACTTTGTGTATTTCTATCAATCATCTCACCCCCACATGCAAACTGTATTTTATTGGAGTAGAACTTGCTTACTTGTGCTTTCTGTACCTGGTGGTATCCTGTTTCGTAGCAATAATAATAATAATAGTTAACTGCCATTTATTGAGTACATTGTTCATCTGTTATTTAATCCTAACAATCACCTTAGTGAGTTAGATATTGTTATTCTGGTTTTAACATCCTGAAGCTCTATTCTCAGAGTGGTAAAAAGCCTATCTAAGAACATGTAACATTTCAAAAGGTATTTACAGAGTGACTTCTCAGTGTCTGAGAAGTCTGCCTGTTTTAAGGGCAGTATCACATTTAATGATCATAGATACATTCTCATGCCATTCTAGGAATGGAGAAACCAAGGTTAAATATCTTGTGTCAGGTCACGCAGAGCTGGAAGGTGGCAGATCTGGGATTTAAACGCAGGCACACAGACTCCATAGGTCCCTCCCCCTCCCTCACCAGCTGTCCTGTTAACATGTAAGTGACAGAGGTGAGATTCAACGCCAGCTCTACTGATTCCAAAGCCCATTCCCTTAAAGAGGGGAGGCTCCCAGATGTGGTTAGTAAGCAGTGATGTTTTGTAATCACTTGTGAACTGTGCTGCATCCCATTAATAATTAAAGCCAGTCATTAAGGCATTGAAGTTTGTGAGGGGGAAGGGGAAGCTGGGATGAAGTGAGAGAGTAGCATTGACATATATACACTACCAAATGTAAAATAGCTAGCTAGTGGGAAGCAGCCACATAGCACAGGGAGATCAGCTCGGTGCTTTGTGACCACCTAGAGGGGTGGGATAGGGAGGGTGCGAGGGAGACACAAAAGGGAGGGGATATGGGGATATATGTATACATATAGTTTATTCACTTTGTTATACAGCAGAAACTAACACAACATTGTAAAGCAAATTCTACTCCAATAAAGGTGTTTTAAAAAAAATCAAATCAATTCAAGTGAGTTAAAATTTCTTATAATGAATGTCATTTTACTCATTTTCATTCATCCCTTCTCCAGTGGAAAAAGGTGGAATAATTCTGTTCATAAATTCTGTGGGCCAGGAGCCAGGACAGGGCAGAGCAAAGATGGCTTGTCTCTGTCCCATGATGTTGGGGTCTCATTGGTTGATGGCTCCAATCTTCTACAGCATCTCCAAGTATGGTCTCTGAATCATCAAAAAACATAGAAATGCAAATTATCTGGTCCTACCCTAGATCTACAGAATTAGAAGCTTTAGCAGTTGGGCTCCATGTTTTAACAAGGCCTTAGGTAACTCTGATGCATGCTAAAATTTGAGAACCACTGATCTAGAGGTTTCTTCTCTCACATATATGCATCTCAGCTGGATGACTCAAAAGCAGGAGTCAGCAGGGGGCTGTCAGCCAGGCCAGCTCTCCGTGAGCTTGGGTTTCTCACAATGTAGCACCTGGGGTCCCAGAGAGCGTCCTGAAGGGACACATCCAAAGAGCAAGAATTCAAAAGAGAACCAGGTGGAAACAGTGTGATCTTTTCTGACCTTGCCTCCAAGAGTGTCACGTTCTATCTATTAATTGAAGCAGTCACAAGCCTGCCCAGATTCATGGGGTGGGCACCCCATCTCTAGATATGAGATGTGTCAAAAACTTTGGAGCCAATATTTTTAAACCTCCAGAGTCTGCCATCTGCCCTCTGGACTGACTGCCATATGCAAAATACAGTCATTCACTTCCAGGCTCCCCAAAATTCGTATCGTTTTTGGTATTAGGCTCAGGCCTATGGTCCATAAATATGTGATGTGACTAGTTCATGTTGAATATTTATGGCTGAAAATAGGTTGACAACCACTTCTCTTAGCCATTCAATTATATTTCCCTTATGAGGATGTTATAAGATTTTTTTGAGCGTAGGACTCTGATAAATGTGATTTCAAAAATCAGTACACAGCATAAAATACATAACAGTACATAGAGT
The DNA here is from genome assembly GCF_963455315.2 of Globicephala melas. Lineage (NCBI taxonomy): Eukaryota > Metazoa > Chordata > Mammalia > Artiodactyla > Delphinidae > Globicephala > Globicephala melas. The sequence goes on along the minus strand of NC_083331.1, from coordinate 10,744,062 downwards.
GTGTGCTCAGTGAGTTATTATTGAATAGAGTTTTAAAATTTAGAATTTGAAACTTTCCTATACTCCGTTACATATGCACATGTAGTTTGATATAATGTTCATTCTTCCTTTTTCTGTATTTAACACACTGTAACAATGCACAAATCTCCCATAAATCATAGAAGACATGACATAGAGAAGCTATTATCCTGGATATCTCTAACACTATATTTCTTATAAATAATTTTCTCTTAAAGCCGAATGAGGCAGTGATTACTAGAGTCTGGGAGGATAGAGGTTGGTGACCTCTTGACTGGATCATTTAAGCTTAGATGAAAATAACTACTCAAGTGCTTGTAGTCACATTTTCTAAAATTCTAAGTAATAATTTAAATTTGTCTTCTCTAGGGCTCATGCATGAATTTTCAGGCTTTCAGTTTTCACATCAGGTCTCAGTTTGATTTTACAACCCAATCTAAATGAGGAGTTTAAGATTGTTTACGAAGAGCTCAGTCCACGTGGAGGAGTTAACCTGGAGGCTTGTTGTGATAACAAAATAAAGCTCTAGTATTTTTGTTTTTATTATTTAATCAGTGTTTTGTTAGCCAGTTTTGCCTTGTAGTGAATGGGCCTTTGAGTCTGAACGAAGCCTTGGTAGGTCATAACTCTGGCTTCCTCTCTGTACTCTGAAAACAATGCATCTCTATTTCCCCCCTCAATCGAACTGGACATACCGCTTTAATTCTTAACACATATGATTTCTTTTGAATTGCTAAGTTTTCTAGAAAGCATAGAATAGATACTTAGTTGTGTATGGTTAAGAATAAGCATAAATCTTGCATCTCATGCTTTAACATGTTTGCATGCATGACTAGTAAAAGGGAACATGGAGTGGCATTGGAGAAGGCATTGGGAAGTAAAATATCTTAAACAGTCCGTTGAAGGATGAGAAAATTATATAGAGACTAGATTTTAATTCCAAGTATTCTACGTTGCCATCATCATGGCACAGGACTTTTCAGAGAGGCTGAAGTACGAAGTACTCTGTCCAGGCTGTCAGTGATTTCTACAGTAATTGCAAATGCACAGTGATTATTGTTTAAAGCATAATTCAAGCTAGTTAGTGCTCTTGCAAAGAAAGTCCTGAAGAGCGTGAAATGCTGTGGCTGTGTATAATGTTAGGTTGGGCGTTTTGCATGTGCACAATCATATATGAACAAGTTATAAATGAAGGAGAGCGAGGCTGAATTAGGAGAGCAAGCATCCTCCTAAAATGTTTCTTAATAATTTGTCGTATTGGGTCTGGACTCACGTTTTCTCCTGGTCTTCAATAGTTTCCATTAACTTTTCAATTTTGTTTCTTTTATTCTTGTCCTTCAGCTTCAAATTAAGTAAAGCTGTTTCTTTAAATCGATCAATTCAATTAAATTAAAATAAATTATCCTTTAATCCACATTTCTCCATCAAATCCATAAGGATATTACAAGAGACTTCTCAAGAGTTTTGCTGTGATAAACATATGTTCTGTAGTAGTTGCATTTGCTCTTGGACTGCAAATAATAGAAAATTTGCAACTGAATGCCACTCAATTGGTTTGAATAGTAAAAATATGTATTACCTTACATAGTAAGAAGCCCAGACATAAATCGGCTTCAGGGTTGGTTAATTCAGCAGCTCATTGACATAAAGGATCTGAGTTCTTTTCATCTCTGTGTCCTGCCATCTTTATTATACTGGCTTGTCTTTAGTATAGTGTTCCTCTTGGTCACGAGACAGCCACAGAAGTTCCAGGAATCACACCTAGACAAAACACTCTCTACTATAAAAGGGTATCTTTCTCTGTGTCTTTTTGTTTCTTAAATCAGTGAAGAGGTTTCCAGAGTAGACTTCAATCTTATGTTTCTTTGATCAAAATTGTACCAAATGCCCATTTCTAAGGTCTGGCAAGGGGTTTCCATGATTAGCATAGAGTACTCAGCATTTACTCCTCAGCTGGGAGTTAGAATATCCTTCCTAAGCACTTGACCGTAGGAAGTAGGGTGGACAAATGAAACAAACCAAATCAGGGATATTTCAGGAAGGAAGATGTTTGGAAAGAAATGAATTTTGAGTAGATAACTAATAGGGCTTCTCAAACATGAACAAATAAATGGTGAGTCTCCTATATAACATGATGAGGCTTGTACAATAGCACAGGTTATATCATTACTTCCCAGGAACAATAATTTTCCTGGTAGAAAATATGGTATTTCTTCCTGTTTCTACATGTCAAAAGGAATAAGTGTAAAACTTTTAAGAGATCATATTTCTGGGTTTTTCCAGTGTTATTTCTTTACGTACCATTTTTTTCTCTGCTGGTGATTGGTGATAGATGACTGGCTATGAGTATCAAAGATTTTTTTTTTAAGTATAGTAGAAAAATTATGTCTATAGACTTATTTTCTCATGAGTTGTGTGTTAAACTCCTTATTATTGAGCAGTACAGGCTCATAGCATGTTAGTAGTAGCAGCTACCAAGTTATTTACACATATCTCTTATCTATCAGTTTCTTCCTGTTCTCTTAGTACAGTTCTTACACATGTCCAGCATTTAATTTGGTCAAATTTTATACTTGGGACACCAGGGTGCATATTGGAACATTTGCAATTTTTAAAATTTAGGACCAGAAGCCTTACATAAAAGGCAAAAAAACAAACCAAAAAAAACCCCATAAAACAAAGAACCCCAGTCAAACAAAAATAAAGACTCCCTCTAAGTGTGGAATTTAAGACATCAGTGAGTAGAGATGAGGTTGGTCTTGGTCCTTCAAAATTTATGCCATGTAGGAAGCCTCCTCCTTCATTCACTGGGTAAAGATGACCTTGTTGAGTGTAATTACACACTGACCAGGAAGGAGCAAGCTTGACCAGAGAACATTGGGGCACCACTTCAAGGTCTTCTCCAAATTTTGAAAAAATAATTCTACCATTGGAAAGTCAATACTATAATGGAAATGAAAAAGCAAGCATCTATGTGATTTCAACCTTTCATTGGAAGCTGAATTGTTGCTGATTGCTAGAAGCTGAATTTGATTTTATTTACCTAGTACTACTGTTTTTACTAGGAAACCATGCTTCATAGTTTAGCATTTTATTGTGAAAAATAAAATGTCCAGTTATTGCAAAGGTATCTTAATGTGTGATTTTTAAATAAAAGGCTAAATCACACATTAAGATACCTTAAAACATCTACACGTTTTTCAGAAAGTTATTCTATGGTGAATTGGGTGACATTTACTTTCTTTTCAAAATTATTTATATCAGCCTCTTTTAAGCTGATTTACATTTTACAGCTTAGCCAATTTATCTGTTATTCAAAAAATATTCGCAAAACTCTTCCAGAATTGATAAACTTCTCTACTGAGTCACTGGATGGCTTTAAGGTCATTGTTATATTTCTCTCTATTAAGGCTACTATGGAGCTGTTTGCCTATAATCCTAAGCTAACTCTTTTGATGAAAACTGTGTGGACCCTGAACGATTTACTGTGTTAAGTGTAAAATTTATCTGTTCTATCTGATTTATATTGATTTATTATTCTTACAATACAGTATACCTTTGGGAAAGTATTTTACAAGCATGTACAAATTTCCACATCTCTGTTCAAATTTCCTATGATATTGCAGCTGAATCTGTCATATTTCAAACCTGCTTTTCAGAATGTTGAGGGTAAAACTACACTGATACAGTAACAAAAATGACAGCGGTATCTTAGATTTATGTTATTCTTTCCAAAAATTTATCTCACTTGATTTTGTGCTTATAATAACACTATGTAGTATGTGAAGAGATTCTATTATTCCCATTCTTCCAAGTAAACAATTGGATATTTGGACAAGTTAAGTGAAGTTTCCAGTGTCAGATGGCTGGTAAGTGGTGGAGCTGGGACTTGAACTTAGTTTTTCTGACTCTAAAGCCAGTGCTGCTGTCTACTTCTGTGATACTATTACTGTGTGTTTAATGTATGTGTTCACTAATCTGTATCCTCTGAATTATGGGGAAAGTGTTTCTTGTTGCAGGTATTTTATCTGAAATATTTACTTTCAGTCAGTGACAAATGAAATAGATTCCATTCAATTAGTTATTGAGTGCCTACAAGTTGCCAGGTTGTGTATTAGGCTCTTGTATATACATTTCACCTATACTGTCTATCTCATTTAGTACTCTTAAGGGATCTTCCAATTTCGTTCCAACTCTAGGATTGTTTAATTATTGAGTGTCTGCCTGATAGAAGACACATGTTTGTAGAGGCTCTAACTTCTGCAGATGATGAAGTTAGTCAGGCTTTAATGTTTATTCTGCTTAAAATTTAGGGCAGCAGCTCTAAGTTTTATAATTTAAATAACCTCTTTGGAGAATTCCAATAAGATTTATAGACAGACTTTTTTCTATAAACTTGTATTTGCAATTCCTTAATTCTTAATTTCTGTGTTTGGAATTTTATTAATCATTTAAACATAATCTGCTTGCAATGAAGTTACAGTGGTATTGGATGCTTGTGTGTCAGTCTAAGATCTGGAATCAGGGTTTGAATTTTGTTGTCTAGCTTTTGCTTGCCTATTTATACCGAAAGAAGTATTGATTTTTCAAAATATAAACACTGATAGTGTCTCTTCCAAATGGTTAAGGTGATTGCTTGTGATTAAGACTAACTTTTTTTTGCCGGTCAGCATACGTGCACCCGCAGAAGCACACTAAAAATCTGGCAGATGTATTTAAAATTTGAATTTGGTGCCTTGCTGCTAGGCTACTGAGGTATGAAGAACAGTCAGGGATTCAGAACCTTTAGTATTAGGAAAGGTAGACAGCAGAATTGAAAACATTAAAGGACATTTTTTTCAGCACTAATAATTAGAAGCTACTGACTGTCACCGTAAGTGGTCCCATTAGCTATTTTAAAAGGGATGCTATTATAATCTGCCAGTTCAGATGTGTGTGTGTGTGTGTGTGTGTGTGTGTGTGTGTGTGTGTGTGTGTGCAGAGAATGGATTACAAATATTACAATTTGACTCCCTATAAATAGATCCCATAGGAGATGGCTATCTATAACAAAACCCTAAAACATGTGGCATTGACTTTGGGACTGGGCTGTGGTCAGAAGCCAAAAGGGCTTTGAGGAAAGTGTCAGTAAAATCCTCAAGTCTGTTGAGGAAAGTGTCAGCAGAAGTCTAAGGGGCTGGGTGGGATGGTGGTCTTTCCCAAACTGCTTATATCCAAGAAAAGAAAATTAGTTAGATTGAGTCTTCTTTTCAGTGGATAAGAGCAAAAAAATAATGTTACTCTTTGGGTTCTGAGCAAAAATATCCTACCTTCACTGCATTTCTGATTTTGCATAGCAGTTCTTAGATTTTCAAAATAGTTTTGCTTATATGATCCTATTTTATACCTTAAGCAGCCTATTGAAGTAAGTAGATCAGCTACTGCTGCATGATCCCATTTTAAGACAAGCAGATCAAGAGGTTAAATAAGAAACACAAGCCACACAGTTATCTAAGGGCAGAGGCAGTACTAGATCGGGCTCTCTTTAGTCCTGATCCCACGGAGGATGGTTTCCCCTAGTGGGTGGTAATTTAACACTTGCTACCGTTTGCACAAAGGCAGGGGTAGTCCGAGGGGCTATAACAAAAGACAGGCGAAGCAGACTCTATCTGACTGCCTCTTGGTATTTCTCTTTCAGAACACATATTTTGGGAGAAACAGAATATTGTGGTTATATTGACTTGTTTTTCTTTCCTGTTGTAGCTCTTTATATTCTGAGTATAGTTCCAAGTAAATGTTTGATTTTTGCTCCAAGAACTTTAATATTTGATGAGTCTGGAAACTGAGAATCTAATAAGAAACACATACAACACAAGTTGCTATTAGTTGCTTTTATACCGCTTCCCTAAAATTCATACTTAAAGGTGAATCCTAGATACAATTCACTGGTCCAATTATATGGGATGGTTCTTTTCTGAATAGAAAGGACCCACAGAAAAGGAGAGCGATAGTTTGTGGATGAGTCTCTAAAGCAGGTACCTTTTGCAGGGCACCCACTTCTTTAAGAGAGCTGTGAGAAGACTGATTACGGGCTATTTTATTCTTTTAAAAAAGATTTTATTGAAGTATAGTTGATTTACAGTGTTCTGTTAATTTCTGCTGTACAGCAAAGTGACTCAGTTTATATATATATATATATATATATATATATATATATATATATTCTTTTTCATATTCTTTTCCACTCTGGTTTATCACAGGATATTGAACAGAGTTCCCTGTGCTTTACAGTAGGACCTTGTTGTTTATCCATCCTATATATATACTAGTTTGCACTTGCTAATCCCAAACTCCCAATCCCTCCCCCCCATCCTCCCTCCCTCCCTCTTGGCAACCACAAGTCTATTCTCTATGTCCATGAGTCTATTTGTGTTTTGTAGCTATGTTCATTTGTGCCATATTTTAGATTCCACATATAAGTGATATCATATGGTATTTGTCTTTCTTTTTCTGACTTAGTGTGATAATCTCTAGGTCCATGCATGTTGCTGCAAATGGCATTATTTCATTTTTTATGGGTGAGTAATACCCCATTTTGTGTGTGTGTGTGTGTGTGTGTGTGTGTGTGTATCACATCTTCTTTATCCATTCATCTGTCAATGGATATTTGGGTTGTTTCAATGTCTTGGCTATTGTAAATAGCACTGCTGTGAACACAAGGGTGCATGTATCTTTCTGAATTATGGTTTTCTCTGGGTATATGCCCAGGAGTAGGATTGCTGGATCATATGGCAACTCTATTTTTACTTTTTTGAGGAACCTCCATACTGTTTTCCATAATGGATGCACCAAGTTACATTTCCACCAACAGTGTAAGAGGGTTCCCTTTTCTCCACACCCTTTCCAACATTTATTATTTGTAGACTTCTTAATGACGGCCACTCTGACTGGTGTGAGGTGGTACCTCATTGTACTTTTGATTTGCATTTCTCTAATAATTAGCAATGATGAGCATCTTTTCATATGCGTATTGGCCATCTGTGTGTCTTCTTTGGAGAAATGTCTATTTAGGTCTTCTGCCCAATTTTCAATTGGGTTGTTTGTTTGTTTTTGTTATTGAGTTGTATGAGCTGTTTGTATATCTTGGAAATTAAGCCCCTGGTGGTCGCATCATTTGCAAATATTTTTTCGCAGTCCATAGGTTGCCTTTTCATTTTGTTTATGGTTTCTTTTGCTGTACAGAAGCTTGTAAGTTTGATTAGGTCCCATTTGTTTATTTTTGCTTTTATTTCTATTGCTTTGAGAGACTGACCTAAGAGAACATTGCTACGATTTATGTTGGAGAATGTTTTGCCTGTGTTCTCTTCTAGGAGTTTTAGGGTGTCATGTCTTATATTTAAGTCTTTAAGACATTTTGAGTTTATTTTTGTGTATGCTGTGAGGGTGGGTTCTAACTTCATTGATTTACATGTGGCTGTCCAACTTTTCCAACACCACTTGCTGAAGAAACTATCTTTTCCCCATTGTATCAGGCTATGTTTTTTTAACCTCTGAAGTGATGCAAATATGGTAATAGTTATCCAAGATTTTTATCCATAATGAAAGATAATCGAGAAGTTTGAAATAAGGAAGGACAAAAGGTAACCCCTCGAGCTTTGGATCATCAGAAAACTGCAAGATAGTTTCTGAACTATATTAATCTCTGCAGTTTTCTCCTTTACTCGAGGATTGGGCCACTGCTCCTCCAGCCTCCTGACTTCCCAGAGTGCCCCCATCCTGAGCGTTTTCCTTCAGCAACACTAGTATTGCCTATGGAGTTACTTTTATCACTTAAAAAATCAAAATTAAATCATGAATCACATTTCTGGCAGCCTTCTGTCTTAAAGAAGTAGCATCAGCAGAGCTGGTGAGCAGAGCTCTGGCCTCAGGGCAAAGGAGGTACAGCAGCAATAGTTACACAGGCCTCAGAAAGGAAGCCCCATGAAATGATGTGCATCTATGACAGAGCGCTTTGTAAACTATAAAATCTTCTACAAATAAATTGGTCTCAAGAAGGTGTTCCTGGAGTTCAGGCAATATCTATGTCTTCTGGAGCCATTGCTTACGTATGCCAACATTGCAATGAAGATCAAATTTGAAGACAGTCACTATCAGAGATGTCAACTATATTTAATGAATTAAGTTGGTGGCATTTGCCCAAAAGCACTAAAGGACAATATGCCATTCTAAGTTTATATAAGTAAAAAGTCAGTAAAATACCTCAATCCTAAGGGAAATTTAAGGAACTGTTTGCTTGCCCGTATTTTACAGAAGAAAAAAATGAGATGAAGAATGTGTGCTAGAGACTTTCATCTCCTGCCCCCCGGCCCCTGCAATGGACCTACTGTCTGTGTGACCATGCTCCCCCTGGCTGCAGGTTTTGGGCCAAGGTGAACCCCTGGCTCAGGGTTGGTCCACTCATTGCTTGCCAGTAACCGGAGATGGGAGTGGATGGTCTGGCCTAAAAGGATGAGCTAAGACCATCTGATATTTTCTCTTTGGACAGGGAACCAAAAAAATCCAGCAGAGTCCCTAACTTAAGGATCTACGGGCCTAAATAGGGAGCTGCCATTTATGGTCATGTCTAAGATGGGTAAATAGAGAAGCTGAACAATACAAAGAATGACAGAGGCATTCTAAGATGTGGAGAAATGGTGAGAGAAATGGAGATTAGAAAATGACTGCCCCCCAAAGTTACCTTGGGTTCAACCCATCCTCTGGCCTGGGTGTTTTTTCTTGGTTTACTGTGATATTTCACTGAATTTAAAATAAATTATCTTTCTTTCTTAAGAGAGATTAAGTGATTTTTGATTTGCAACAGCATTAAATGGAAGAGAAAGTTTATTGCTGGAGATTATCTAGTTAATAATTGGTGCAAAAATCAGGCATACATGACCTTTCAGATCCCTCCTAGCTCAAAGCTCCATCTTTTCTCCCAAGAGACTTTTTCAATATTTCCTAGGATCCTCCTGAAAGGCTCAAAGAGTGGGTCAGATTTTGTGGATTCCAAGCACCGTGACCTTCCATTAAAAGAGAGAGCTCGAGCAACCTTCAAATTAAGCCACGTAGGCAGCCGCCTACTTTGTTACTGAACATTGCTGTTTCATTGGTTTCAAGGTAAGTATAATTTAGATCAATGCCTTGAAGAAACACTGTAAATTATCACTTGGAGAGCTTCTTATTCTCTTTCAAGAGCGGCCCCTATCTTCATTGTAACAACTGTGCTTTTTCTAGAGAGACTTGCCTGCAGTAACTATTCATATATAACATCACAGTCTCCTGTATCACTTTTGTTGTAATGTAATCCAGTTGATGTTTATTCTATTTTACATTTAACTTGGGGAAACAAGGAGCAGTTGAACCACTAGAATGAATTAAGTCTATAAGAAATTTTTCATCTTCAAGAAATTTATTCTGAAGTGCATTTCTTTAGATTTCTGACATATTTGAATCAAAGATTTAAGAATACTAAAGTAACTGTCAGTTATCACTAGGCAATACATTTAGAAATATTTTTCAATTTGTTGATCACAAAAGAAATTTGACACACATTTAAAAACTGTCAGCTTATTATTTTCTAGTTATCACCAAGGATAAAATATACTGTAATTTTAAATGGCAGAGTTTGTTATAGAAATCAATTTTGCCATTGTCTCTTGGGTATTGCAAATACAAAGACCATATTAAAGTGAAGGATTTATATAATCTTTATGAAGAATTCTGGGATAAACCAGATTCGTGAATTTGTATGACACAAACATCAGGTATGTGATGATGGAGTTTGAAGATGGATGGTAGGATCATTCTAATGTCTTTAATCACCTCTCACACCTTTCTATCCATCATTTTGAAAGTGGTGTGGAATATCATCATCATTTATTGTGCAAGAATGGCTTAGGAATCATAGTGACTGCATTCTCCAGTGTGTACACAGGCAGTTTCTCTTTGGATACTTAAAAGCATTAACTTAAAGTTCAGTATATTAAATGTAATTTTACCTAAGTTTACAAAAGGAAGAAGAAACTGAAGTGAAACTTAAGAATTTTCTCTGCTTCAGGTAAATATTTTCTCTTCTTCCTAAGAAGTAGTACTATTTCTTCAGAGATTCATCTGGCCTTTGGTTCAAGATAGAGGACTAAACATCCCTTTATTCACATTTCTAATTAAATTGTACAGAGATGCTAGTTAAAATACACAAAACGGAATAGAGTCATTATAGGCAGTGAAGAACGTCATGTAGGCTGGGGCATCAAAATACCAGGCAATTCAGCAAAGAATTTCTGGAAGATTGAAAATGGTGTGATTATACTGAGGAACAACCTAGACTGGAGGGCATTTCATCGCACATATGCGCATAAGTCTGCAGTGGAGAGTTATCCCTTGCAGGGCAGAATGGTTCCTCATCGAGAGACTTGGAGACATCATACAGTGGGTGCCAGGAGGGCATCCTTCCTACTTTCCTTCATCATCAATATACAAACAGAGTTCCTGGTCTCTGTGTTTTCCTCAGACTAAACTCAGAGAACTGTATGTTAAAGAAATTAATTGCTCTGTTGAGGTGTAGGATTGGTGTAGGCACAAAGGATGTAGCCCTTATCATTTTAGCCTGATCAGAGAGACTGGGGGTTGGGTGTGGTCCAAGTATAAGCATCTGCTCTATCTCCAAGCACCCCTATGAAAGACTTTCCTGCAGCCAGCCCTCCCACTGAAGGAAACAGACCCTTGTACTTGCAGAGATATGCCATTCCAGCTGCCTTCATTCATAAATATGAATAGATATCTCAGGACTGTCAGATATTTGAGGAAATAAATAGCATAGAGGAGAAGCAGCAAAAACAAGTGGCCTAAAAAGAAACTGACAAATCTTGGACAACGAATAATTTTAAAAATCATTTACTTGATAATCATTTAACAAATGATTCCTAAATATCCAATGTGCTCCGGAAACTGTTATAGGCACTTGGGACACATCAGTGAATGAAACAAAGATCTCTGCTTCATGGAGCTTACCTTCTAGCAGGAGAGACAGACAATAGATAAATAATAAACAAAAAGAATATGCAATTTATGTAAGATGGTAAAGATGAAAATAGAACACAAAAAAACAGTGTAAAAGGGATAAAAGTATTGGTGTGGGGCAGAATGAGTTATGGTTTTAAATAGAACAGTCAGAGCAGGCCTTATTGAGAAGATGCCATTTGAGCAAAGACTTGAAGGTAGTGAGGGAATCAGCCAAGATGTAAGAGCTTTCCAGGAGGAGGGAACAGCCAGTGCAAAAACTGCAACTCAGGAGATCATCTAGTATCTTTCAGGTAAGCAAAGGCACATTGCTTCTGTTTGCAGCGGAGGACTGAGGCAGAGTAATAGGAGAGGAGGGAAACAACCCAGCCCAGATCTTGTAAGGCTTTGTAGGCTTTTACTCTGAGTGAAATGGGAAGCCCTTGCAGGAAAAGGAGCAGAGGAGTTACATGATCTGACTTCAAATTTAAAAGGATCATGCTGGCTGCTGTGGGGAGGGCGGGGCTGGAGACAGTTAAGAGGCTGTCACTGAAATCCAGGGGAGACATCATGATGAATGGGACTAGGGTGTTAGCAATGGGGACAGTGGGAAGAGACTGTATTTAGAGTATGTTTTGGAGGTAGAGAAGGCAAAGAAAAAATCATACCCTTCTTAAGAGGCTACGGTGACCTGATGGAGGAAGTCCGAGCTCAGTAACCAGGTGACATGAGTTTATAGAACAAGTACAAAAACTTTATCAAAAAAATAATGAGAACTGTCACAGAGATGCAATAAGATTATAGGAAGAACATTTCTAGATATTAAAAAATAACCTCTGTAATTTCCAAAATTAAAAACAAACTGAAAAAAATACAATCTATCACTGAGAGTTACAGAAGATAATAGAAATATTTTACTATGTAGAGAAAAAAACATAAAGAAATATAAATTAGGAGGGTCTTGGAAGATAGTTTCAAGAAGCCTAATTTGTGAATATAAAGGAGTTCAAATGGTAGAAAATATATAGATTGGGAGGGGGAGCAAACAATTTCTAGAAGAAAATTTCCCTAGGCTTAAAAAAAATGAAAAGAAGACTTGATATCATATATCAAAAGGATTTACAAGGTCCATGCATAGTAAGCACACCTAGACATATCCTGATTAAATTTCTGAATTTCAAGAATCATGAGAAAATCTTTTAGAATTCTAGATTCAATGAAAGCTACTAACAAAGAAAGGACAACCAGCATCAGATTTCCATTTGCTACAAGGAGAGCTGAAAGGCAGTCTTCTGGGAGAAACAGACTGTGATCTAAGCTCTAAATACATTGATAAGTTATTGCTCATCTAACAGAGCAAACAGAGAGTGTACCACTCATAGACACTATCTGAGAAAACTTCTTGGGAAAGAAAATTACTGAAAAAGAAAATAGAATGTATTCCACTCAATAGATTGTATAATTAAGAAAAACTGGAAGATATTAGTCATTATGGTGAAGAATGTAAATATTTCTTCTCTCAACAAGAGTAAAATAAGGTCAATTGACTACCTATCCATCTATCTATCTATCTACCTACCTATCTATCTACCTTCTCAAAGGATAATGATCATATTACTGAAAAATAACAATGCAAGTGCTAAGTAAACTTTAAAACAGAAGAGACATGTAATGGAAGACTAAATGACAGCCCCCAGGTGAAATTCTGAACTATCTTCGCAAAATCCAGGAAGAAGTTGAGGGCAGGACTAAGGAAAGGGGACAGGAGGTGGGAAGTAAAGGCAATCTTGTTTCATTTCTGGATTTGGGGAGATGTTGGCAAATATAATATCTTGATGAAGGTAATATTATTACCTTTGTATGTCATCAGCGAATTTGAAAAGCATAGGAGAATTTCCAAATTAATGTTGGTAGGGAGAGGGGGAGGGATAAAAGTAATTGACCCATACAACAAAAGTAACAAAGTGGATGAAAGGAAACCACAAAAGCAACAAGTAAACACATAAAAAGGATAGAAAGTAAAATGAACTATATTACTTTTCAAGAGCATTGCAAGCAAACTAAATTAACCTGCCAGAAGATGGATAGGAATAAGTTGGGATAAAACAGTAAATCCAGCTATATGTTGTTTTTAAAGGACTACCTAAACCAAAGTGACAAAGAAAGGTCAAATATAAACTCTCATTTTTAAAAAAAGATGCAATATTTCTTGCCCTTGCAGTGCACCAAAGGTTTGTGCTTAACAGAATTCCCATGGGCAGTTCAAGATACCCCAGCAACAGTTCCATTTGGAGAGGAGTCCCGGGTACTAAATCTTTCTTGGGAATTCTAAACATTTAATCTGATTCGAGGGTACAGACCTGAACTGATAATTAGCCAGAGTTCCTACAGGTGAGAAAAGCAGAGTTAAACTATCTCATTTTTGTGGGGACCTTCTCTGTCAGTGGATTCCACTAATAGAGAACACTCTGCCCTGGGCTACCACCTTCATAGATTTTTCAATATAATCACAATCAGATGAGGTTTGGGGGTTTGTAATTTTCATAAGCTCCCTGGTGATTCAGAAATGCCGTTGGGTTTAGAAATGATTCCTCTTGGCCCAGATGCAGCCTATGTTAGTGTTGTACAATACAGTGAATATAGAACCGAAACACACCAGCCTGAATTATACATGAGTAATCTTGACAACCCCAGAATATGCCCTTTGGTTTAGGCATACACAGTAGACATTCATTCATTGGCCTGGTGAGGGACTCTGGGTGTCTTTGGCCTGATAGTTGACAATTGTACCTATGCCAACAGGATCAGGCGGCCCTTAAGGTTAGAAAGACTACTTCAGTTTCAGATAATCACTGTTAGCAGGTAGAACACCTCTATACCATGTTGATTAAATTAATTTTGCTTGCTCAATGGCAAAAATCTAGAAATAGGAAATATGTGTTATAAGGTAATTTTTGCTATCTATGCTAGCCAAATGACTGCTGACATCAGTTTCTCTATTTAAGGAACCACTGCTACTTCTCAATGAGCTCCTTGACATGCTATATAAAATGCATTTTAATTATGTTTCTTTCTTTGCCCTTTGCCCTCTCAGGCTTTTTACAAAAAGCAGCAGGAGCCTCTACAAACATTTGATGTTATTTTTAAGATGCAATCCAAGAACTAGTTGGTTTGCCAGCATGCTGTAGTATTACGAAATTATACTTAGCCTGTCCAGGGATATTTTTTGGGGGGAAACATCTATAGTTTAGCTCTCATTTCGTTTCAGGCTTAGAGTAATGGAAGGGATAAAATAATGCATAACTTCCTCCTATTCTCGACAATCTTCCCCACACTTAGGTCTTGCGCTTCTAACAATGACTCTAAAACTCCCTCTGGCTTGTGAGTCCTTCAATGTCAAAAATTCTGTAACCTTCTCAAACAGCAGGTCTCCAACCTTTTGTGTTTGCATTCTACTTTTGATAACTAGACTTTTTTCTTGGACACAGTTAAGAAATTTACATATTCAAAATGGGATATTTGCAAGGTGTTACCTTAGTTATTTATTGTTCTCATGGAGATCAATCTTAGCATCAAAAATAGTGGGACAAACCAGACACTATGTGCCGTGATGCAATACAAAATTCACAGCATCACCTACAAAGTATTCTTGCCAAAAATGCTTAACTGAAACTAATCAAGCTTTTAGCTCTAACTTCCAGCTTACAGAAAATACAAAGGAAAGGAAAACAAGTTAAATGATACTGTATCCTCACTTCCCAGTAGTCCATCCTATAATAGTGACTTTCCCTGCAGCCTCAAATTCCTAGGCCTTATCTTTCTTCATTGTACTTGCCTGGCAAAACCCCGCTTTGGTTAAACCCAATGCTCCATTCTCTGGACCAACCACAGGCCTCTGAGCAGCTGTTTATGGCTGGTAGAAAGCACACAACTTTGCTGACTGGTATCATTTTGAATCTCTGACCACAAACCTCAAGTGAGCCCTTGGGACTCCTTGGCAATTTCACTCTCCTCAAACCTCCAAAACCACTTTCCTCTTCCTTACTCTCAGCTGATCCGCTCGCTTCTCATTTCACTGAGAAAATAAAAGCAGTCATTAGAGAACTTCCTCATCTTCCCACCACAAAATCTATTATTCTATCTTCAGCTTTACCGTAGATTCAGCCTTCCCTTTTCAAGGGTGGATAAACTTACTATGCTCCTATCTAGGGCTAACTCCTTCCTTTCATCCCCAGTCAGCACTCGGTGACTTTGTTCCTGCAACTTTCCCTCTTCTTTATCTGTCAAATTTCCCTGTAAATTGGATCAGCATGAAGAAAGCTGTAATATTTTTATCCCTTAATCCTGTTGCTGTACTTCATATCATAGCAAATTTTCAGGGAAGCTACATTCAGTGTATCAGCTTCTTAACCTCCCATTTCCTCCTCACCGCCCCCCCTCCACCAAATTAAGGAGAATAGTATAGTGAACATCTCTGTCCCCACCACCCAGCTTCAGAAGTAAAATATTACAAACACACTTAAAGCTTATTTCTGTCTCTCCTGGATCACAGTCCCCTCCCTTATGCCCTACCTCAGAGGTAGCTCATGCAGCACAGGGAAAACTGGGATACTCAGTTCTCCTACTGTGGGAAATATAGTTGATAATGGTCCCAGATGATTCTCTTCTGAATTTACCACTGTATAAGTTCCCCAGGTTTCTCCCAGTAATGACTGTACATGGAGGGGGGCGCGGATACAGGTTCAGGCCCACTTCTCTTTGATACAAAGACTTGCATAAAAGGTGACTGGCTTAAGGACTCCTCAACGGCCTCGACCTTGACATTCTTACATCCCTGCTGCAATGTGAATCTCTCTCACCCAATCCTTCTTTCCCTCTCTCCTTTCACAGGTGCCAATCCTGCCATGGGGTGTGAAGGGTTTTCCTGATAACTTCTGCTTCTTCCCCTTTATCCTTCACAACCATTTTCTCTAAAAGTGTCTTGCCATCTAATCCTATCATGGAGTACCAAAGTAACACAGACACTAGCCTGATTTTGGTGTTTGTTATTTTCATGTCTGTCTGTCTTTTATATACTCATCTATTATTGTTTTAGGTTATTAAGCTTTGTACATAGCCTTTCGTAACATTTTTTTTACAATGATATTTGTTTAATATTTATCTATGTTGAATTATGTAACTGATAATTCATTTTTACTGCTGTATTAATACATTATCTAAATATACTATAATTTATTCATTCATTCTCCTATTAATGCACATCTATGTTGTTCCAAATTTTTGCCCTTGTAATGTTGCAGTGAACACTCTTTTATCTGTCTCCATTGTATACTCCTGTATTTTCTTTGTGATATACAGGAGTTAAATGCTGAGTCATAGTGTTTGTGCATCTTTGACTTGACAAGATATTGTCAAATTGATCTCAAAGTGATTGTTTCAATTTTCACTCCTACTAGCAGCAAATGAGATGTTCTTGCTTCTCTACGTTCTTGTCATCTCTTAATATGTCAGATTTTTTGGTTTTGGCTAATATGATGGATGAAAAGTACCTTAGTATGGTTTTAATGTACATTTCCCTGATTACTAGTGAGATAGAGCATCTTATTACATATTTATTGGCACTTGGATGTCCTTTTCTTTGAATATCTATTTAACACTTTCGCCCATTTTTCTACTAGGTTGTTTTTCTTATCGACATTGGAATTCTTTATATATTCTGGATATCAATATTTTCTCAGTTATATTCCTTGCAAGTATATTATTTCAGGCTGTGACATGTCTTTTCACTTTGTTTATGGCAACTTTTGAATCACAGAAATATAAAGTTTTAATGTAGTCAAATATTTCAATCTTTTCCTTTATGGTTCTCTCTCTCTCTCTCTCTCTCTCTCTCTCTCTCTCTCTCTCTCTCCCTCCTTTCTTTTGATGGGTCTAGTTTCAGGAATTCTGGTCTATCTTGAGATTATAAATAGATTCTCACAATTTGTTCCAGAGGATTTAAAATCTGCCTTTCACATTTAGGATTTCAGTGTATCTGGAATTGATTTTTGTATATAGTTAGGTAACAATCCAATTCATTTTTTTCTAATTTGAATAACAGTTAACCCAGCATTGTATGTTGAGTAGTCTATTCTTTCCTTGCTGATCAGTGATGCCATATATCAAGTATCTATATATTTGGGTCTGTTTATGAGCTCTTTGTTCTGTTTTATTGATCTATTTGTCCATTCTAGCACCATTGTCACACCTTTTAAAAATTATTACAGTTTTATGAGTCTTGTCATCTGTTTTTCTTCTTCAAAACTCCCTTGGCTCTTCTTAATTTTTACATATCCATATAAGTTTAAAGTCAGCTTGTGGTGTTCCATGTGAAACCCTGTTGAGAATTTGGAATAGCATTGAAGTATCCAATTAATATGGAAAAAATGGGCATCTTGACAAAACTGACTCTTTCTACACATGAACATGGTTTATCTCTTGATTTATTCAGGTCTTTAATTTCTTTCAATAAAGTTTTACAATTTTACTCCTTAAAACCCTTATATTTTTGTTGCTATTGTAAACGGCCTTATTTTTTCACTTTATATTTGTTTTTCTGTATAGTAACCCTATTGATTCTTGCACATTGATCCTGTATCTAGCAGTATTGATGATCTCTTATTGATTATAATACTTTGACTATATATCCTTTCAGTTTTCTAGGTGGACAATTATATCATCTGTGAGTAAAGACTTTTATTTCTCTCTTTCTAATCCTTACACTCAAGTTAACACCTCTAGTATCAATCTCAGTTTAATCAGGCTTTTATTCTCCTCAAGCCACTGAAACCTTTTTATCTGAGTCATGAATAGCCTTCATGTTACCAAATCCAGTGGTTGAATCTCAGTCCCTAGCTTACTCAAACTCTCAGTGCCAGTAACCAAGACTATGCCCCCTTTTCTGAAATACTTTCTTCACTTATCTTCGGGGACAACATCCCCTGATTTCCTCCTACAGCCCTCACTGCGTATTCTCGGTCTTATTTGGTGGTTCCTTCTCATGTCCTAATCTGTCAATTTGGAATGATCCAGTATTGGATCCTTCAACCTCTTTCCATTTTTCTTTACACTTGCTGGTCAGGAGATCTCATTCAGCCCACATGCCAATAACTCAAACTTCTATCTTCAGCACCAGTCTCTCTTGAATGCTACACGTTTTTATCCAGTAGTCAACCCAACATTTTTACTTGGAAGTCTAATAGATATCTCTAACTCAACAAATTCAAAACATACACTTTTCCCTCTATCTCCACACTAAGACCCTTCCTAAGGATTCTTCGTTTTGGTAAATATCAGCACCATTTATCTGTTGCTGGGGCCAAAACCTAAAAGTCAGCTTGGATTTCTTTTTCTCTCACGTCCAACATTGATTTATTTGCAAGTCCTGTGGGCTCAGTCTTAAAAATATATCATAAGTCTGACCACTTCTCATCACTTCCTTTGCCCCTCCTTGGTCTGAGCAGCTATCTTTTTTTTCTGAACTAATGCAGTAACCACCTAGCTGATCTCCTTGTTTCCACTTTGTCCCACTTACAGTCTATTTTCCATACAGCAGCTGAAGTGATTTTTTTTAAAACAGGGATACAATCTGGTATCAGACAGGGATACTTCCTTGCTCAAAACTTCCTGATGACTCCCTATCACACTTAGAATATAATCCAATGTCTTACTTTGGCATAAGAATATAATTCAATGTCTTACTTTGGCATAAAAGGTCTCACATGAACTGACCCTTGGTGACTTTCTAACCTCATTTTCTATCATCCTTGCATTTGTTCCATTCAAGCCATACTGTCCTATTAGCTGTTCTTCAAACATAACAAAGTCATGCCAACCTCAGAGCCTTTGTACTTACTACTTCCTATGTATGGATGCTCTTTTTATTCCAGATCTTTGCGTGAATCTCTTCCCCACTTAATTTAGACCTCTACTCAAAAATTAACTTATGAGGAGCACTTCCCCAACCGCTCTATAAAATTCCTGCTCACTCCCTATTTCCTCTTAACTTGCTTTATTTTGATTTTTTTCATAGTACTTACCACTCTTTGACTTTTTTTTTTTTTTTTGGTACAGTTATGTATTGCTTGTTTCCTCAACCAGAATATAAATTCCTTGAAGGAAGATGCTTTCTGTATCTATACTGCGGCATTGTTAGTGCCTAGGGAATTACCTGGAACCTAGTAGGGGTTCAATAAATGTTTATTGAATCAAAGGATAAGGATGTCCCTTAGGACTTATAAAAATATCTACAGTTTTCTTTCTTTGTACTGGTTTGCCTTTCAGCTCAATGTCACAATTTGAACAGAACAATTTCCTGTCCCAAATATATTCATAACAAAATTCTCACCTATTTTAGTAAACACACAATCTTCCTCTAGTCATGATTAGATGATAACTATTATCTCTTTATTCACAGCGAGTTTTACCCTTGAAGTCCAGTCTGTTGTATCATAATCCCTTTAACTCAACATTTTATTTTATATAAAGCACTTTGACTAGAAAGAAAAATGAAGTTTGCATAATGGTCAAATCTGGTGGCACACAAGTGAAGGGCTAGCTGTCTAGAATGTGATCTTGGAGAAAATATTCTCTACGGTAAAGTCTAATTTCTAAGAGTGTTAAGACCACAGAACTGAGAATGAATTTTATAACTTAAAAGCACACTGTAGGAAAATAGTGAGGATGTATTTATTTTGTGGCTTTGACTTAGTTGTCTGAAGCCAGTGATCTTGGCTCATAGAAGGAAAATCTCCAGGGGGTCTCTTTGTTTTATGAATAGTCACACCCTCAGCACTGTGTCTTTGTAATCATATTGTAGTTGGCCTGTATATTTACTCACACAATGACTGAACTATGCAAAGAAAATGTAATCTGGTTCCTCAACACTTTACTCCCTGAAACAGATCGAATCACTGCCATGATCCTTCTGTGCTGCAGAGAAAGTCTTAAACTGCCAGGAGTGATTTCTCTATGTCTTTTGGTTTAACACAATATTGTGGTTAGTGTGTGGAGCTCTGTTTGTGGAGCATGAGTTATTTTAATTTTGGATTTTTTAAAAAAATATTTGTTATTAATTCCTTTCTGTAAGTGATTGAAAAGCCTGTAGCTTGTAGATAAATGCTCAGACTTCTTCCCCCTGTGTGACCATCTTCATGGTGGCTCTGTGCATGTCTTCGTGTTACCCTCTGGATCCCTGCTCACCTGTGCCGTGATGCTGTCCCTTGTTTCACCAGCTGCCACTTCCACTAGTGGCATCTGCTGTTAACCTTTTCCCTGGGCTCAGTGGTCCCTCTCTGCTGATGGGCCCCAGCTGAGTTTCACGGCCTCCTTGGCCTTTCTGTTGATGATATCACTTTGTTCTTGGTGTAGCAACTCCCTCTAGGAAGCTTCCTGGTCTGATTCCCACCGCTTTGCGGGGACTTAGTCTTTCCCATGCTATGCGGAAGCCAAACACAGCCCAGGGGCATTAACTCAGATTTTCACCTTAACTCCCCTTCACGACCACTGCCAGCTCCTGGGGCAGCCTCCAGGAGATGGGTGCTGAGGGCACTAGAGAAGCAGTCCCTTTTCTAAGGCTACAAACGTAGTATGGGGAAAATAATCTCTGTGCTTTTGGCTCTCCCCTGGGGATCTTACTGGCTTGTTGACTCAGGCTGGGGTGTGGGGAGACAGGAGCGGAAAGTTGAGGGGAAACTCCTGACAATCATGTGACTGCTTTCCTCCCTCTCCATCTCTTTCTTCCCCTTTCCACACACCCCTTGGATTCCTCCCCTTTTTCTTTCTGACAGTGGCTTTCTCTATATCATAACTTTTTCTTTCTTGTGGTGAATTTACCCTGCTACCTGCCTTTGGGCCACAATAGTAGGCAGAATTCATGAAGAGCTTTCTGATTATAGGAGATCCAAAAATCTTACCTATGTTACATATGAAAACAATAGGTTTAAATTTTTAATTGAACCTATTGTTTTTATTAAAATAGCATGCCAGGTGTCTTGAAGATTTAGCCTCTACCCTATATAAGGTGAGGCTACTAACATTGCATTAAAAGACTGTTGTGAGACTTTGAATGAAAAAAGCAGTGGACAGAGCCTAGGAGAAGGCTTGACTCATAGAGATTGGCTCAGAACTGCCTCACTGCCTCTCTCTCTCTCCCTAGGAGAGTAATAGAGTGTTATTATTTTTTCCTAGAGCATGAATTGTTTTAATTATGGATGTTTTAAAAACGTTTGTTATTAATCCCTTTCTATAAATGATTTAAAAGGCTGCCTGTCTTCTCTGTGCACTTAGTTAAAAGCTTTTCATCCTTAATGTAGTCTCTCCAGACGGAAATGTTTGAAAGGAGAACCATGTGCCAGAGATGCCAAGAAGCTATTACTGGTTAAGTAAACTGATACTCAATGTGATTAAGACCCACCATCTCACCAATCGCCACAATTCTTTATGTTAGGAAGAAAATGTCTTATTTTTCAATATGGAAAAAGATGAGAGAGAAGTTATTTACTTTTCTTAAAATCAAAGCAAATTGAATATTAGAACAGAGCCAGTCTTCGCTGACTTATAATCTGGTCCTCTGGGACTTTACTTCTATAGGAAAAGTCTTGAATTTGGCCCATGTTTGAACTAAATAGCAAAGAAGATAATTTTAATTATTTTATAATTTAGGGCTGGGTAATGCTTATTTTGATTTTGATTCAACGAAAGTGAAGAATATCTGAAACTATTATGAAGAAGTAGTGCTAGACACAATTTCCAAGGCTTGTACTTACCCAATCCCCAGGCATTCAGTTAAAAGCATTTCAGACTTAATGTAAGCTATAGAAGAAAACGCTGGAAAGAAGAATTGTGTACAGGAGATGCCATAAAATTATTGGTAAGGAATAGCTCCAGGAAAATTGAAAGTAGGCTTTTAGAGGGTGTAGAGTTTGGGAGAAGCAGTGAATGTATTTGCTCTCTCTTAATTGAAAACAGTCAATGCTAAACTCTGAGAGTCCCTAAGTGATTTGATTTTTCTGCTTAGTGGGAATAAATAGGGTTAGGAGGACAATTGCAGTGCCTCTCTAATTCTTTAGGGAAAGAATGCTTAACTCTATATTTTGAAGGTAGGGCAGATATTGAGATAAAGATTGTGTTGGTGCCTCTCGTGCAGCATGGAGCAGAGAGTGAATTCCAGTGACGAGGGTGGGTTACTCAGTTAGAATAATTCAGTATTTATTCATTAGTCAATCATGTGTTCATTCCTTCAACAGACACCATGCTAAGTGCTGAGGATATCAAATAAGACACAAGCTCTTCCTCTGAGGATGAGTTTCTGTGTGTGCAAAGATTATCTGGAAAGGGGTAAGTTAGTGCATTAAAAGAGGACATCACTGATTTGAAATCTTGTAGCAACACCTGTGGCCTCTGTATAGATAGGATTTTTGGTAAATTAGGAGGGAAATCTAGACCCTTTTGACCAATCCAAGGGGTATGATAGGTACCCTCATGGTCCAAAAGAGAACACCTCCAAGGTGAAGATGAATCAGGTAAACAGAGAACAACATGAGTAGTCATGTGACCTGAATTCACACTTCAACTGGAGTAACTTCTTGGAGCAACGAGAGCAGAACATACCCTGGAGTGACAATTCCAGAAGACTTCTGGCTCACGGGAGAACTTAGTTTTAAAATATTTCTCGTACTGGGACTTCCTTGTGGTCCAGTGGTAAAGAATCCGCCTTACAATTCAGGGGAAGCGGGTTCGATCCCTGATCTGGGAACTAAGATCCCACATGCCTCGGGGCAACTAAGCCCATGCTCTGCAACTACTGAGCTTGAGCGCCTCAACTAGAGAGCCTGTGTGCAGCAAACTACAGAGCCCACATGCCCTGGAGCCTGCATGCCACAACTAGAGAAGAGTAAACCCGCACGCCACAACTAGAGAGAAGCCCGCGCCTTGTGATGAAGAGACTCTTAAAAAAAAGAAATAAAACATTTCTCATACTAAGCCAGCAAGTGATAAAGAAGGACACTTATTCCAGTACATTGGGGAACATTAGGTGGTTATAAGTATCTACAGAAAATATATAATATTTATTTCATTTTTAGTCC
This sequence comes from Globicephala melas, assembly GCF_963455315.2. NCBI lineage: Eukaryota > Metazoa > Chordata > Mammalia > Artiodactyla > Delphinidae > Globicephala > Globicephala melas. The sequence continues at coordinate 10,720,903 of NC_083331.1, read as the reverse complement.
CAGTAAAAACATCCATCTGTGACTCCCTTTGGTTTCTGAGTAGCAGCTTGGGCAAAAGCCAAGTATGACATTGCTATACACACACAACAGAATTTTATTTGGGAAAACCATGAATGTGGACTATCAATAAAATGTCATAAATTTCTTATTCATCCATCCATCTATCTAGTCATCAATTCATTGATAAAATATTTATCAAGCACCTCTTCCATTTCAGGCATTTTGCCTACCACTGGAGATACAGCAGTGAATAAGATGGACACACCCTATCTTAAGAAGTATATGGTATAGCTTCCTTAACTATTGAATTAAGTAAGATTGAAGAAGAAAAATACATGGAATCCCTTTCTCTCAAGGTCCATCTACTGGGGTGGATATAGAAGTAGGGCTATACTATTCACAAAAGATTGTGTCTCTTTGCCCTGCCCCAGCCTGCTTTGTGAGAACTCACAGTCATCTCCTAAAAGTTCTGCACAACCTCAGGGGTATCTTCCGTCTGTTCCACGTGAAATTTACAGTTTCCCCCTCTTCTCCAGATTATTGTGACAGTCTTTTATTTCTGCTAAAGTTAATAGTAGCAGCTCTGTTGCCTGTCATTTTCCTCATACCTCCAATAACTACCCACCTTTCTCTCTTCTACCATTTTCTTCTTATTTTTCTGAGAAAGTAGAAGCCATCATAAGACAACTCCTTCATCTTTCCAAATCCACATCTACCAGTCTCTTAGCCATGTTATAATGCATGGACTCCCCTGTTTCTAAGGACAGCTTCTCCACGTGAGCTCTGGATCCTATCTTCCCATCTCTCTCCATCTGCTCAGGGACTTGGCTCCAGTAATAATCCCTTCTCTCTCCTGTGATTCTCTCTCCCTCCCAGATCATTCCCATTAGTACGGAAGCATACTGCATGTAAAGTACTCAGGGCAGAGCCTTGTACAACAAAGGCTCAGTACATATCATCTATTATTATTATTATTACTGTCATCTTCTTCTTCTTCAGGATCATCCACACTGAGCTTTGTCATAGTGATAAGTATCAGGCCTTCCATATTCAAGTCTTGAAAAACTCCATTCCAAAGATTGTCACCAGGAGCAACATTTAGGCACTCAAGGATTATGAGGATAAGAAATGGGGTCTTAATATTTTCTTCCTTTTTGTAACAAAAGATAGGAAGACAGAATGAGCTGACACCACGAGATGGCTATGCTCACATGGTGGTTAATGGGGATAGTCAAACAGAAAAGGTGTAATTTAAAGTGTTGCCACATGACAGCTTATTTGGAGGAATCTCAAAAGTGCAAGTAGGAAAATAGCTCCAAAAATTCTTAGTTCAATAGAAAGAGGGGTGATTAGTTAATATGGCCATTAACTATTGAGTGAGGGGATAAGTATAGGGCATGACTTTTCAAGGAGTTACTCTAAATGACAAGAACACACAGAATTATTTTTTATATAGCAAGGAGATTTATTTGTGGGTTCTTATTGTTATTTACATGGTTGATCCTAAAAAAATTGGCGGTTCTGGAGAAACATAGTTTCTTTTCCATGATTTATATTTCATTTTTATTTGAGAGTTTTATCTTAAAAGACTCCTGGTGCTCATATGTTGAAAGATTGGAACCCACGTGGAACAAGTTAGAAGGTATGCTGAAACTTTATACAATGCAGAGAAGGATATAGACTAGGAACCCACAAGACTGGAACACTGAGAACTCACTGAGTAGCCAGACTGACTCCTATAGTGGACATTTTTATTTTTGCAGCTCAGGGTCTCTTCTCCCTTCTGGTGGTAACAGCATCCCAACTATGCTTTGGAGAATCACTCCTCTTCCATTGGATGTAGTCAATAGTGGAACCTGTCTTCCTCTGGCCAATGGGTGGGCACATGCCCCAAGCTTGGCCGACCTGATGCCTTTTCTCTGGAACTGAAGTCTTGCAGAATGTGTTCAAAGTAGATTCATTCCAGTGATGGCCTCCTGGAGAGCGTGCCCATTCATTCCTGTTGCCTCAGTGCCCAGAACGGCTCTGGTTTCTGGTCTTTCTGAACTTTGGCTCTTTAGATTTTCCTTCAACTCTGTGACCTCAACTTCTTTCCAATGCGTTTTCTTTTTTCTTCCATTAAAGACGCTCAAAATGATTTCTGTTGCTTGCAACAAAAGAACACTTACTGATACATGTCCTCACCCCAAGTGAGGAGACAACTAGCAGCGCCTCCTGTATCACAATGTTTGTGGGGGTGTGGCTGGCTACCTTCCTCCTCAGATGGTGTTTGTTTTCTGGAGTCCAATTTGAGAGGTGAAACTAGAGGCAATTTTTATGAATTCTGTCTGAGTTGGAAGATGGACCCATCGTGTAAGGGAAGTAACCTAGAAACAGGCACTTTGATCTTTGGGAAGAGTGGGAATGAGTGCGGGAGAATTTGGCAAGAGCTAAGCAGGGGATCAAGGTCCTGGACAAACCGTTTGGAATCTAGGAGAGTGCTTCAGTCTCGCTAGAAAATGAAACTCCTAAAACCAAGGCAACAAAAAAAAAATGAATAGTGGTGGAGGTAACATTACAGCTTGGGAGGCATAATTGCTAGGGCCTCCTCAGGCTCAATTCAAGAATGAACCAGTTGGGGATAATGGGTACCTAGCTGAATGATTTAAAGGAGTCACCTAAAACTGGGTTCGAAACCTACATTGAAAAATTGTGTTCTTCCTCTGGTAGTGATGAGACTGTAGAGAATTGCTTTATGGGTGAGATAAATGTCTCTTCCTCTGGGATATTTTCCCCATCATTTCCCCTTTTCTGTCTCTCCTGCGTATGTTGGTCTTGATGCCCCTACCGTGTGTCCCAATGGAAACCTCTATTTGACCTGTCATGTTATTTTTTTCGTCTCCCCAACCAGACCATCAGCTTCACAAAAGAACAACTGTTTCCTTTCTTCTTCACCTTTGTATCCTCAATGTCAAGCACAGTGCCTGACACTTAATAAAAATGTGTTGAATAATGAATAAGCAAAAAGGAAGCTAAAGAGTTTCTTTAGCTAAAGCTAAACTTTAGCTAAAGCTAAAGCTAAAGGAAGCTAGAGAGGTAGAAGGAGATTCTGTGAAAAGCAAGGCAATGAAAAGTCGTTTTTACTTCTTGTAGTATTATATTAAGTAATGTATTTACAGAGTACTTTATCTGAGGTCAATTCTAAATGATAAAAATAAGAGGTCCCCTGACAGTAATTATGGGATTTTTAATAATAAAGTAAAACTTCTCTAAAGCATGTTAAATCTTTTCATGCAGCGTATTTTTTTTTATTTTACCAGACCAATCAGCTAATATATGTAGGAAAATGTTTTGCCTCACAATGACATATGACACTTTTAATAGCACCTATTAAAGTGCTTTACACATAATAATTGTTCAGCACCTGTTTGTTGACAGAGCAAATATATTCAGCAAAATTGACCTCTTTTTATAAAACAGTTTTAAGGCTAAGAATATCTATTCACTGTTTAATTCTATAATAGCTCACATTGCAGCAAAGATTAAATGAGAATAAAAAAGAAAATATTCTCTATCTTTTCCTGATGCAAACTTTGTGTCATAACTTATTTTTGCTCTTCCAACCATTGAGGTCTGGACTTTAAACTGAGTTGCAACACATCTTGTCACCTGACACACACACAAAAAACCTTTGATAAATCTTAATCGCACACATAAACTGCATTAAAATCTTAATCCTGCATGAAAGAATAGCTCCATTTACCTAATGAGAGTCACTTTCTTCTTCTTGCTGGAAAATAAAAGCTTGTGATATTTGAAAAGGTAGACTTTGCCAATGGACTTATGTCTCTATAAATCATCATAGACAGTGATTCCTTGAAAAACAGGTTTCATGTAATATTTATGTAAGCTGCACATGACCTTGAATGAAAGGAAGGGTTAGAAGGAAGTGTTCTTATTGTTCAACAGAACACTTCTCTATTTTGTCAAATGTTACTTACTCAGGTCATATGCAAATTTTTTGGAACTGAACAAAGGTTGTTTATTTTAAAACTAAGCTATAGGGAAATATGACATTTCTTTTTAGAATCAATACTATTTTATCTTGTACTCGTAGAAAATCTCTTTTAAACAGCAAAGAGGAATACCAGCAGCAAAGCTGGATACAGAATGAATGTGGGTAAGTAAAGCATTAAAATGTCCTCTAACCATTCATGGCATTGATTCTGGAGAGAATCGTGAAAGCAGATGGAAAAGATCAGATGTCTGGTTGGTAGGGTACAGGTTGCTGTGTTTGATAAACATGTACCCTGGGGCTTCCCTGGTGGCGCAGTGGTTGAGAGTCCGCCTGCCGATGCAGGGAACACGGGTTCGTGCCCTGGTCCGGGAAGATCCCACGTGCCGCGGAGCGGCTGGGCCCATGAGCCATGGCCGCTGGGCCTGCGCGTCCAGAGCCTGTGCTCCACAGCGGGAGAGGCCACAGCAGTGGGAGGCCCGCGTACCACAAAAAAAAAAGAGTGAAATTTGAATTACTTAAACAGCAGAATATGGAGGAATTAAGATGATAATTATGATCCTTACATTTCTTCCTTCTATCTGTTCATTCCCCCTCATCATTTATTAGGCATTAATGGAAGAGGAACTGCAAAGTGGTTCGCTCACCGCCCACTCCATCTCCTTTTTAGCATGACTGCCTGAACTATTGAAGCACGGAGGTTGAAATTACATTTCCCAGACCCCTCTGCAGCTAGGATTCCACATGTGAGCTGTGTCTCCTCAAGCATATATAACCTGTGTGAAGAGTGTCTCAGTATATGGCTTACAGGCTCTGCATGATGTGTTGGCGACTTCTGGAGTTGTGCAGAGTATCATGCTTTTGTAAGTGAGACTTGGAAGGAAGAGTACTGAGTGGTTGGTGTAAATATGCAGGGAGATAGAATCTTCTGGCAGGTAGGGTGGTGCAATGTTTGATTCTCCTGCAGAAGCTTTGATAAAGGGACTAGTGGTCTTATCATTGGTGAGAGTGAGATTTCAGCTAGGAGAGTCCCTTACAGGGACTGAGTGTTCTAGTGCCTGAGAGTTGTTGGTTGAATAACGGCCAAGCTGCACAACCTGCCTCTCCTAGAAATTTTGTTAGCTGTCTTACACCTCTTAATAACTCCCTTTTTGCATAAACCAGCTAAATTGGATTATGAGTCCAGAAACTATGGAATCTGATAGACAACGTCTATGATAGGTACTGTAGATAGAAAAGTGGATTTATGCCCAAATCTTCATTCATGCTCACTGATATTCATCCTGAAGGGCTTTGAAGTCTTATGGAGGGGGTGAAAATAGGCATGTAAATAACAGTAAAATGTATTTATTTATTAATTTATTATTTTAAAAAAACTTTAAAAAATGCAATGTTAAAAGTTACTTTCTATTTACAGTTATTACAAAATATTGGCTACATTTTCAGTATAGTACGATACCTCCTTGAGCCTATCTTACACCCAATAGCTTGTACCTCCCACTCCCCATCCCTATATTGCCCCTCTCCACTGTAACTGCTAGTTTGTTCTCTACATCTATGAGTCTGCTTCTTTTTTGTTGTATTTTTTAGATTCCACATATAAGTGATATCATACAGTATTTTCTTTCTTTGTCTGACTTACTTCACTTAGCATAATGCCCTTCAAGTCCATCCATGTTGCTGCAAATGGCAAAATTTTGTTCTTTTTAATGGCTGAGTAGTGGTCCATTGTGTGTGTGTGTGTGTGTATACATATATATATATATATACATACATATATACATATGTATATATGCCAAAACTTCTTTATCCATTCATCTGTTAATGGACACTTAGGTTGCTTCCGTATCTCGGCCATTGTAAATAATGCTGCCGTGAACATTGGGGTGTGTGTATCTTTTTGAATTAATGTTTTGTTTTGTGTTTTTCGGATATACACCCAGGAGTGGAATTGCTGGGTCATATGGTAGTTGTATCTTTAGTTTTTTGAGGAACCTCCATCCTGTTCTCCACAGAGGCTGCACCAGTTTACACCCCCACCAGCAATGCGCCAGCGTTCCCTTTTCTCCACAGCCTCGCCAACATTCGTTATTTGTGTTCTTTTGATGATAGCCATTCTGACAGGTGTGAGATGATATCTCATGTGGTTTTGATTTGCATTCTTCTGATGATTAGTGATGAAATAACAGTAAAATTTAATAAATGTTGCTGTAGGCTTGAAATACAGAATGAGGAGCACAAGAAAAGGACAGTGGCTTAGAAGAGTAATTGGCTGAGAAGGGTCATTGGACCAAGGAAGGTTTCATAGAAAAGTTATCATTAGATCTTTAAGAATGAATTTTTCTTCACATCAGGTGAAGAAAATGGGAAGGATATTTCAAGAAGAAGGAACAGGATGTTCAAAGTTATGGAGTGATGAAACAGCATGGGGCATTCAGCAAAGTATTATAGAACTTTTGTTATGTAAGGAGAGTATATAATTGATGTCAGGGAGATGAACCTAGGAAAAAAGGTGGGGCCTTGTATGCCGGACTTAGGAGTTTGGCTTTGAGGATTTTGAGCAAGGGGATAGCATGTATTTCAGGAAGGTTACTTGGGCAGCCGTGTGTAGAATATATTGGGTGGGGGGGCGGTCACTATTAGAGACAGTATACAGGGAAGATTTAAGATGCTACTGCAATAACGTAGGGAAGAAATGGTGAGACTGTGGCACATGGAAAGGAGAGGAACAGATGGATTAGAGAGATAGTGTAGTTGCTGACCTGCAGCAGGAACCCAATGAACATTAGTTGAGAGAGGGATACAAGGTGGAAAAATTGAACAGAACTAAAAAGTTCTTGGCTTGGGTGAATAAGAGGAAGGGAACAGGCTTTTCAGTAAATGCCCAGAGAGTTTGCCGTTGGTACTGTTAGTCTCTACCTTATTTGAAAGGAGAAAAAGTGTGATAATCAATATTATAAAATATTCACTCACTTTTTTCCATCCATCCACTCACTCATTCATTCAATAAATATTTGTTGAGTTCTGTTGATGTGGTACACACCGAGCTAGGCATTGTGGATTCCATATTGAGTTAGCCAGTCTAAGGGGGATGGCAGACATAGAGCAAATAATGATAGAATAATTAATTACAGTCAGGAGGAACGTTCTGAAGGATAAACTAGGGTATTATGTGATAGGGAAGGTTTAGGGATATATGAGCCACAGGGGAGGTGCTGTGGAATAGTGAGCATTACCCGTGTAGTGAGACTAAACCTGTTTTTCCAAAAAGGATTGCATCTTTAAAACTTTATCATTCCATCCAGATTTCATAAAGGCTGTTGTTCTTACGTCTTTAAGGCTATGGTGTCATTGTTGGAAAGCTTTCTCTATGCAGAGCAAATCTACCCATTCATTCTCTCTTCTGCTACTATCACTAGAGAAATTTTCTGATTAATTATTAACTAGCAAATGTATCTCTAGAGCACCGCACTAAGTGGTAACATATTAATGAAGATGAATTTGCGGTCGTATTCACCCTTCTTGAGGGAAGTAAGCTGGACTATGCCAACAATCGATCCCATTAATCACTTTCTGTTAGATTCACTGTGCGATTTAGTTTGTCTTTTGGGGGGGGATTCTTTTCTCCATTTGAAAACAGATATTTTCTGCAAATAAAGGAAATGCCTGTGCAATTTACAGTGAAACCAGCCACGTTAATTTATAGAGGAAGGCTGCATGGACACTAGGAAGAACATATATGGGTTGGTAGACCAATAGAAGTCATGTATTGGTCCTGGCTATCACTTCACAAATGACACAGTCTGTCTCTAGGTATATCAAATTAATTGAAGAAAGTTGAAATAAAGTACAATGTTTAATTGGTCTAAAGCAGTGTTTTCCAAACTACAGATTGGAACTCATTAGTGGCTTGTGAAATCAGCTTAGTGTGTTATGACCAGCATTTTTAAAAAAGAGGAGATAGAATTGGAAAAGTAGTGAAAATAGCAGAGAATATTGCATATAGACAGAGTAAGTAATGGTTTGTAAAACTTCCATTTCATATGTATCTACATATGTTATATACAGTTGTCCTTTGGTATTTGCAGGGGATTGGCTACAGGACCCCTTTGGATACCAAAACACGCAGATGCTTAAGTCTCTCACTGTTGGTTTCTGTATTTGTGGATGCAGAATCCGTGGATATGGAGGGCTGATTGTACGTTATATTGTATATATGTATGTAACATGCAATATGTATATATGTAAGCTTATTTATGTGTGTATATACTAGGTGAATACATAAAACATCAAAGAAGTTTCAAAGCCATAGATCTGGAAAAAGAGTTCTAGAGTTCTCTTCAGTCAGATCTTCCATTAATATACCTATCCCAAATTACTTTCTTATTGCTTAAAGCACATTGAAAACCATTGAAACTACTGGGATGCAGAATTATTAATACATGTTAGCTCTGAATGAATGCTGGGTAAAACAGGGAAATAAAGGTACTCTTGGTTTGGTAAATAGATACATATTTCATTCAGGTGTTCTAAACTTTCAAGGTTTACTAATTTTGTTATTTAGAATTTAAGGAATTCTGTATCAAATATGTGAGAGAGAGTGACTCATTTTCCTAAGTACGTTAAATATAGCAACCTGGAGATATTAGAGATTCAGACTTTAAGTTATTTTTTTATACCTGACACAGATTGGTTTGTGATCTATGAATATTCATCATGAATGCCTTCTTTCTGACCCACATTTAATCATTTATAAATAGAAATACTATTATTTAGTTATAGTATTTTGTAAATAGTAATTTTTTTTAATATAGCATATTGGGATTACAGTTTTCAAGGCATAATTGTTGGCATTCTTTTCCATTTCTACACTATGTAGAAATAATAAAGCTATGGATAACGTTCTATTCTATATCACTACGGCCATTCTCCAAAGACTCCTGCTTTTGATTTCGTACAGAAGTTTATTTCATTACTTTGTAACATCAGTCTCATCATTTTCACTCTTCACTGCTGGGTCTCAAATTCAGCCTTCCAAGACAACAATTAAGCCTGATAAAGAAGTGGCTATTTCTATATGAAAGCCCAGGATTTTTTTCTATTCCATAGTATACAGATGCTGTCCATTTCATGCCTTCCTACACTCCCATTTATAAATCTTGATTCACACACTGTCCAGAAGGGGCAACCTTATTACCATTTGATTCTGCCCCCTGACTCAAGCTAACTGAAAAGGGTGGAGGCTTGGAAATCAGGTCCCTCAGAATGGAGGTAACGTTGGGTATTGAAATAATTAGTGTTACAGAGCCAGGGTAGGAATCTGTACCATGGAGAACCAGAAGCACCTGCCTGTCAATGATTCAGGAAATCAGAAGGAGAAAAACAAATACCATATGCTAAGGCACATATATGGAATCTAAAAAAATGGTACTGATGAACCTAGTAGCAGGGCAGGAATAAAGACGCAGACGTAGAGAACAGACTTGAGGACACAGGTGGGGAAGGGGAAGCTGGGATGAAGTGAGAGAGTAGCATGAACATATACACACTACCAAATGTAAAATAGATAGCTAGTGGGAAGCAGCTGCATAGCACAGGGAGATCAGCTCGGTGCTGTGTGTCCACCTAGAGGGGTGGGATAGGGAGGTGGGAGGGAGGCTCAAGAGGGAGGGGATATGGGGATATATGTGTATGTATAGCTGATTCACTTTGTTGTACAGCAGAAACTAACACACCATTGTAAAGCAATTATACTCCAATAAAGATATAAAAAAATACATGAAGTAAATGAAGCATTCAACAGTTAAAAAAAAATGATTCAGGAAAGAGTAAATAATAGTTTTGAAGACAAAGCTAGAAAACTAGAGGCCAGAATAGAGAAGTAGAATGGAGGGAAGCCATGCGGCTTTGAGGGATGCAGAGCAATCTTGATCCTCTTCTTCCATTCCAACTCCCAGCCCTGCGTGAACTTGGATTTCATTTTCTTGGAACCTGTGAGATTCCTCTTTATTTATGCTACCTTGAGTAAATTCACATTTCTAAATGTGCTCTGATTAAGACATGTCCCTTTGTTCAGTTTTCTTTGTTTCTCTCCCAACCCAATCCCTTCATGCTATTCAACTCGGACCCTTCCTCTGGGATCCACAACCATCTTATTTCTTCTGTACACTGTCATGTTGTAATTTGTCTGTAAAGTTCTATTTCTCATCACACCTAGAAATACTGGCAATGATAGGGAACCAAAATAAAAGCAGAGAAACTGATTATGTTATTTTAGTCAAAGTTGAACTGAAATGTGTTTAAAATTTTGAATCAGAAAAAAAAAAAAGGCAGTCAAAGCCCATCACTTATTCAATGTATGATAGTAAACCCCATTTCTTTGTTTCTATCTGCTCTAGTATTTATTCCAGGTCTTTCGCAAACACATTGCTTTCCTATCAACCAATAAAATTTAAGATGTATTTTCTACAAAATAAGGTAGTGTAAAACACTGCAGTTTTCAATTGGGATTGATTTCTCTCTAGAGTTTGAAATCACAGTGACTTTGGACTGGACTTTGCCTTAAAAAAGGAGTTGATTTGATACCAAAATTAAATGGTCAGTGTCTTAGATTAGATTTTCTCCTCAGTAAACAACTAGCTTCCAAGAAATATGATTTCAAATAACTCAGTATTTTGATATTTAGTGAAGTATTTAAAGATATTAGCTTTATGGAAATTTTGTTTCTTTTGATCTACATGTATACTCATTCTAATTACCATCAATATTTTAAAAACCCTGATATTTTAGTAGTTTTTGTGGCCTGGCAAACATTAAGAGATAACTTTTAAAAATATCTGAATCTTCTGTCTTTGCATTTAAGAATGATTAATAATGCTCAATAAAAACTCCACATATAACCGAATTACAGTAGTGATACTCGTAAAGATGACAGAATTTTTAATCCATTCATCAGATTCTCTTCAACTGTTTCAAAGATCTTAAATAATTATGTCATCAGTGTTTCTGTTCAGGCCATTTTGTGAAGAATATAGAAGCAAATGATTTCTAGGAAAAGATACTGATAAGACATTTACAAGGTTCACACTTTTCACTAAGTAGTGAGTACTCATTCTATGGTTTTCATTGGCTAAGAGTTCTATGTGCTATACCTGCATTTATGAGAAGAATGTACCTTACAAATTCTGAATTCAAATTTCAACTGTGTCGTACACTGTATGTACAAAGTTATTTTTCTCTTTGTATTTTTTTTTAACATCTTTATTGGAGTATAATTGCTTTACAATGGTATGTTAGTTTCAGCTTCACAACAAAATGAATCAGTTATATATATACATATGTTCCCATATCTCTTCCCGCTTGCATCTCCCTCCCTCCCACCCTCCCTATCCCACCCCTCCAGGCGGTCACAAAGCACCGAGCTGATCTCCCTGTGCTATGCGGCTGCTTCCCACTAGCTATCTACCTTATGTTTGGTAGTGTATATATGTCCATGCCTCTTTATCGCTTTGTCACCGTTTACACTTCCCCCTCCCCATAGCCTCAAGTCCATTCTCTAGTAAGTCTGTGTCTTTATTCCTGTTTCACCCCTAGGTTTTTCATGACATTTTTTTTTTCTTAAATTCCATATATATGTGTTAGCATACGGTATTTGTCTCTCTCTTTCTGACTTACTTCACTCTGTATGACAGCCACTGTGGAGAACAGTATGGAGGTTCCTTAAAAAGCTACAAATAGAACTACCATATGACCCAGCAATCCCACTACTGGGCATATACCCTGAGAAAACCATAATTCAAAAAGAGTCATGTACCAAAATGTTCTCTTTGTATTTTGATTTATTCCTCTATATCGTGAGTAAAACTAAAATCTGTGTTTCTCACATGATAGCAGGTGCTTTGATAATAAGAAACATGAGATAAATGTTAAATATTTGCATTGAGCTATAAAAGTGAAAGAAGCTGTGATTTACTGTTGTTTGTGTGCTAAAAAAATGTTTGCATTTCTCCTGTGTGAAGCAGAACTAATATACTCAAAGGAGCTGGGTGGGATTAAAAGCAATAGATACACAGCTAGGCATTCCCTAAGGAGGTGGCTATTTGCAGTTTATTGTGCATAAAAAATCATCATGTGATCTACTGAGCTACCTTTATGTATTTTCTCTGCACAGTCCTTGATTGTGAGGTTGAGAGACCACATCATTGTTGCCTTTTGAGTGTCACTAGTAAAAGTAGCCAGAATTTAACTGCAGAGGATCCTCTGAGTATAGTTGGTAATAGATCCATGTTGAAATGAGACTGATGAAGTCCATTATACCAGCATACCTAAAATAGTTATTCCACTGTTAAGACCACATTTTGGAAGAACTAGCCTTGTATATACCAAAGAGACAAATAGTTGGGGGCTCTCCTATTTCATTGGTATTCATTGCAAAAATCTGGCCATCATTATAAAGCATTCCCTTAGTCCAAAGAAAAGAGATGTTATCACTGCCTCTGTTCCATCCTGTTTATAAGCACATCATCCTGGTTTGCATCTCTATTCTCCATCATACAACCTATAGCCTTCCTGGTACTCTGTACTTAAGGAGAATACTGTATCCACTTATGAGATTTAGAAAGTGCTGAATGTAATTATTGTACAGACCTGCTTTGTGTCTTTATTCTGGTAAGAGTTGGTGACTAAAGGGCAGAGGTGGGCACTCTAACCACAACTAGCACTTAGTAGGCACTTAAAAAAACAGTGAGGATGGAAGCTAAATTGTGCTGATTGCAAAGATGCCATGAGAAAGAAATTTCTAGAGGGGACTCTTGACTTTAAGATTATCTTTTTTGTTTATTTTTGTCTCAAAATAATTAAAATGGCTACACTTGTCAGCAACAGAATCCTGTTAGCCACAACCTTTTTCACATGAAGGAGAGAAAATGCATTTGCTTTGCCTGTTTAAATGGAGCTTGCCAGAGGACAAGACTGGAATTACCCTGAAGCAATAAATATTGCTGTGGATTAAAGGAAGAAACGTTGCTTTTCTGAAGGCTCACCCTTTATAAATAGGAAGCAGATGCAGTAACAGAAGAGTGAGATATCACTCTCTCCGAGGTGGGGAGCTCGGTTGGAGGCTCTACAACATCAGAATCCAGAGATTAAGGCAGAAATGGGGTCAACGTGGTCAGAGGACTTGTCTTTAACAAGAGAGACAGTAGTCCAGTAGTCAGAGGCTCTGCTCTGTTTGCATGATAAACATGTAAAAAGAATATATAAGTTCCCAATAGAAGGCATGTTGTCTCCTATGGGTTACAGAAGAGAACTAACTCATTGCCAGTTCACCTTTGGTCAGACCCTTCAGCGCATTCCCAGGCTCTGACAAGGAGTGCTTTAAAATGACGGTGAACTGAAAGAACTTCCTGGTAACCAACATGCAAATGAGTACCCCAAACATTCCTCCCGGTGCAGAATTCATTGTGTGTTGCCTGCAAGTGCTTATTTGCCTGTCAATTCCTGGGGTCCTCCTGTTCACTGTTATTTCACTTGCTAGGTTTTAGTTCAAGGAGTGAATTGGTGACTTTGAAGGGCATTGCCATAGCATTGGTGTCTCCTCATTACCTTTCAGTAATTCGCCCCATTACCTTTTTACTCTATGGTAGGTGTACTTCCTTATAAGCACCAAAGCCTTTCAGGAGTCTTGGGAAAACCATTCTGCTGTACTAGTGTTTCCTCCCCTTTATTTTCCTGTCCATCAGATTTTCAAAGTGCATGCTTTGGGGGAGGAAAAATACTTTCCTCTACCCTTCTAGGTTCTTCTGGCTGGTCTAAGAATTAAATTGAAATGAGAGAGAGAACAGGAGAAAATCAAATTTAATTAGGTATGTACAGAGGCTCCATAAGAATATGAGCCCAAAGACAAGTCAGGCAATTGAAGCTTATATACCATCAGAGAGAAGGAGAAGCAGGTATGGGTTGGGGACTTCAAAGGGAAGGGAGGCAATTTACAGGCAGATGATGTCGATTGGGAAAAAAGCATGCACAATGTAAGAGTTGTGAGTTAAGTTTTGTTTGGGGTAAAATGAGGACAATAGCCAGGGAGACAGCCTCTCAGATGGCTCTGAGGAACCGCTCCAAAGAGGTATAGGAGGAGGTATAGGAGGAGGTCTGTATATATGTGATTTTAGAGAAGGGAGTATACATGTAATCAAGCACACTTGTTGGCAGAAGGTTGCTGCTAGTCACGAGGAGCAGAGGTCTCCATTAATGATTTTAGTGCTTTTCTAGATATGAGACGATCCAAGATATCGGACTCATAAATCGTCTCCTGAAAAGATCTATCTGAAGGCTGGCAGAATGCCAGCTTTTCCCAGAGGACAGAGTCCCTCGTTCTGATCTCCTCCCTGAACACCTTTCAGGGTGTGTTGAAGGTCAGCGGCTGCAGTGGCTAGTGACTCCATTCTTGTAGAACCCGATGACGAGTGACACTTTTTAGCTGGCAATGAAAAAAAGCAAAGGTTTGGCAAACAAATGTTTTCCGGGCCACACAGAGACAATGGAGCGCATATAACACTTTGATCAGACTACTAAGTTTCCCCTAGTCTACCACACCTGGTTCATATTACACTTTAGTAATCTATGGTGATAGGTCTTCTTGGAACAGGCCTTTTATATAAATTCTTTTAGGCAGTTAAGGGGAGGAGACCCTTTTGTTTCTTAAAAACAACCAGCCCCAAATAATCATCAAGCCACAGAGACATATTTTTGTCATGGTAAGTTTTGTTCCCCAAACAATGCATAGCTCTGGATTATTTCAAATGGATGTGAAACATACTTCTTGCTATATCGCCAATGATTCAATAGTCCTCAGTTATATCATTAAAAATGAGGGACTAATTGAAGATTGCTCCTGGTCCTAGTAGTATTTGTTATTTTTACTTATTATTCTTCTAGAAAAGATTTGAAAAGCTGTTGATTCATGTATGAGTAATTAAGTATATCAACTGTCCTTGCTTGAAGTGATCTCTGGCATATGTTTTCATTATACCTTTTATAATTGTTTCAACTAAATGTTTGTTTCACACCCTGTGATATTGTTATATAAAAGAGATATATATTTGATTTTGTCCTTGGTTCCTGGCACAGAGCTTCTAAAACCCTTGTAATTTCCTGAGTGATAAGGCTGAGAGGAGCATGTTTTGTTATTCACAATAAGCCCCTTTCAACCACACCTGAGTTTATGCTAATAAGGTGACTCTTGGAGGAGGGGGGCCCGGTAATTAGATGGTTGGATCTTTTAGCCCCACCTTCCAACCTCCCAGAAGAAGATGAGGACTTTTGGAAATTGACTTAATCACCAGAGGTCAATGGTTTGATCAATCGTGCCTATGTAGGAAAGGAAGCTTCCAAAAAAACAACAGGGTTTATAGAGACTTCAGGTTGGTGAAAGCAACCATGTGTCAGGAAGGTGATGCACCCAATCTCTGTGGGACAGAAGCTCCTCTTGGATGCCTAATTAGGTATCTCTATACAGTTCTTCATCTGTATCGTTTACAATATCCTTAATAATAAACAGGGAAACATAAGCAAGTGTTTTCCTGAATTCTGTGAGCAGTTGTGGATAATTAGCAAACTTGAGGAGGAGGCTGTAGGAATCTATGATTTACAGCCAGTTGGTTAGTAGTACAGGTGACAATCTGGATTTGGGATTGACGTCTGAAGTGGAGGGTAATCTTTTGGAGCTGAGCCCTTAACCTGTGAGGTCTGCATTAACTCTAGATAGTGTCAGAACTGAGTTGTAGGGTAACCCCATGGTATCCAGAGAGTTGGGAAATTGCTTAAAGTGAGAGAAAAACTCACATATTTGATGTAAAAGGTGTTATGAGTAGAGAAAACCAAAATTTTCCTTTACACCCTATCGGCTATTGGGGGGACATCATTATCTAACAAATATTTAATTACGTACTCTATATATTCTTTTGGTACTTCTTTCTAAAAAAAAAAATAGGGTCAGAATTGTTTCTGGCAACTGTGAACTGCCCATCCACTGATAAAGGCTTATAAAGGATAATACATCTGGGTCTTAGTTTTTCTCTTTGAACTGAAAGTGACCTTTGAGGCCATCAAGACTCTTTACTTGGCAACTTCGCATGTTAAAAAAAATAATAATAATGTATTCATCACAAAAAAAATTAGAACCTTATTGTAACTTTATATACTTAGCTATAGTTTGGCTTTGACATATGAGTGTAGGGGCAGAACAAGGGTGAGAGCATCACAATTTCTTCAGCCTGCAGTTCCTGGAAATAGTTCCATGTTGTGGGGAGTGCTGTTTTTTGAGTTGAAAGTGATTTATAAATATAAAAATGTAGTATCTAGCTACTTAAAAATTTAGTACATTGCAAGTTGAACAAACTAAATAATCATCCTGAAATAACTCACCCAAACATAACACTCGTTAAGTTAAAAACAAACCAATCAACTTTTAAGTGAACAAGAAATCACTCTAGGTAAATGTTTATCTGACTCTGGCATGGAGAAGGCTTTTCAAACTATGACTAAGAAGAAAATTGATAGGACTGGCTACATTAAAAATGTTCTCAATATGTGATTCCAAATTCTTGAGGGCTTAGGGAGAGTAAGATATCATTTACAAGTGTTTTATTTCATTTTATAAAGGCAGAGTCTACTCAACTGTTATGAGTCATCACTTAAGAAGATAGCAAAAGTGCTTCCTTGTATATACAAAAATAGGAAATTAAAACAGCAACAATATTCCAGCAAAAAATCACAGTTATCTCTCATCAGTTCATTCAGTCCTGGGTCATTAGTTCTTGTTCTGTTTTATCTTCACTTAGCAGACTTCTGACTCCAACTGCTTCTGGACTACAGTTCTGGGAATCCTGATTCATCACACTGGTAGGTTCTCAAAGTTGTTTCTTTTTTTTTTAACTATAGTTGACTTACAGTATTATATTTGTTTCAAGTATACAACATAGTGATTTGATATTTTTATAGATTATGCACCATACAAAGTTATTATATTATTGACTATATTCCCTATGCCGTACATTACATCCCTATGACTTATTCCATTTTATAGCTGGTAGTTCATACATTTTAATCCCTTTCACCTATTTTGCCCAACCCCCTCCCCTCTGGCAACCACTAGTTTGTTCTCTGTATCTATGAGTCTGTTTCTGTTTTGATATATTTATTCATTTGTTTTATTTTTTAGATCCCATATATAAGTAGTGTCAAACAGTATTTGTCTTCCTCTGTCTGAATTATTTCACTTAGCGTAATATGCTCTAAGTCCATCCATGTTGTAGCAAGTGGCAAGATTTCATTCTTTTGTATAGCTGAGTAATATTCCATTTTGTGTGTGTGTGTGTGTGTGTGTGTGTGTGTGTGTGTGTGTGTGTGTGTATACACTGCATCTTCTTTATCCACTTATCTGTTGATGGTCACTTAGATTGCTTCCATATCTTGACTATTGTAAATAATGCTGCAATGAACATAGGGGTGCATATATCTTTTCCAATTAGTGTTTTTGTTTTCTTCAGATAAATACCCAAGAGTGGAATTTCTGTGTTATACTGTAGTTCTGTTTTTAATTTTTTTAGGAACCTCCATACTGTTTTCCATAGTGGCTGTACCAATTTACATTCCCCTCAAGAGTGCACAAGGGTTCCATTGTCTCTATATCTTTGCTAATACTTGTTATTTCTTATCTTTTTAATGATAGCCATTCTGACAGGTGTGAGGTGATATCTCATTGTGGTTTTGACTAGTATTTCCCTGATGATTCGTGATCAAAGTTGTTCAAATGGTGCTATCAGAAGCCTGTTCCCTGAAGTACCTGGTATAATCCTTTTCACAGGCTCTGAGATGCTCCTACTTCGTTGAAGATGAAGCACTCTGGCCTGTAGCTTATTGCAGGTGCTTTCAGGAAAGCATAAGTGTAAAACAGAAAACTCTCTGTGGAAGACAAGAGACTTAAAATTGCTGTGGTTAACCTATTACTGGTAAGTTTCAAGGTGAAAGATCTGATGAGAGTCCACTTTAAAAATAATGAAACTGACAAAAATATTTGGTTGTTTCTGTGGCCTGCAGAACAAGATCATAAATTCAGTCAAAAACTACTTTAGACAAAATATCTATAAACCCAATAGACCTATTTTCAAAGAACACAGTGAACATGACAATCTAATTTATAAAATGAATAAACATAATCATTTCAGAGAAAAATCTTGTGATATATAATAATCCTGATGCAATATACCAAGAATAAAGTAAGAGTGTACCTAGAATATATCAAGAATATCAGGTAAAGAGATTTAGTGAGCTGAAGTAGGTCCTAAACATCTGTATGTGAATATAACACCATAGGTGAATAATGCAAATCTCCAATTGAAAACCATTGGCTTAGAAGATGCCAGATTCAAATGAAAGAAATTGTGCCTAAGTTAACATCTTAAAAATAACTGAAAGTATGACTAATCACACTGTACTGTTATTGTCTAATAACAGGCAAAGCAGCACCAGGATTCTAATAAATAAAGACATGTCACAGATAGCAGGGGCATTGGCAGTGCTTTAGGAACTCCCCATACAGCACACAATTAGTGAAACAGTTATATGCATTACCTTTTACCCATGCAAATTTAACCTTCTATGGTTTCAGTTTTTCACCATTGAGAACAATGATTTTAACTGTGGGTTTGTCATATAAGGCCTTTATTATGTTGAGGTAAGTTCCCTCGACGACTACTTTTGGAGAGTTTTTATCATAAATGGGTGTTGAATTTTGTTGAAAGCTTTTTCTGCATCTATTGAGATGATCATATGGTTTTTCTCCTTCAATTTGTTAATATGGTGTATCATTGATTAATTTGCATATATTGAAGAATCCTTGCATTCCTGGGATAAACCCCACTTGATCACGGTGTATGATCCTTTTAATGTTCTGTTGGATTCTGTTTGCTAGTATTTTGTTGAGGATTTTTGCATCTATGTTCATCAGTGATATTGATCTGTAGTTTTCTTTTTTTGTAGTATCTTTGTCTGGTTTTGGTATCAGGGTGATGGTGGCCTTGTAGAATGAGTTTGGGAGTGTCCCTCCCTCTGCTATATTTTGGAAGAGTTTGAGAAGGATAGGTATTATCTCTTCTCTAAATGTTTGATAGAATTTGCCTGTGAAGCCATTTGGTCCTGGGCTTTTGTTTGTTGGAAGGTTTTTTTATCAGTTTCAATTTCAGTGCTTGTGATTGGTCTGTTCATATCTTCTAATTCTTCCTGGTTCAGTCTCGGAAGGTTGTGCTTTTCTAAGAATTTGTCCATTTCTTCGAGGTTGTCCATTTTATTGGCATACAGTTGCTTGTAGTAATCTCTCATGATCCTTTGTATTTCTGCAGTGTCAGTTGTTACTTCTCCTTTTTCATTTCTAGTTCTATTGATTTGAGTCTTCTCCCTTTTTTTTTTTTTATGATTCTAGCTAAAGGTTTCTCAATTTTATCTTCTGAAAGAACCAACTTTTAGTTTTATTGATCTTTGCTATTGTTTCCTTCTTTTTCATTTCTTTCTGATCTAATGTTTATGATTTCTTTCCTTCTGCTAACTTTGGGGGTTTGTTTTGTTCTTCTTTTTGTAATTGCTTTAGGTGTGAGGTTAGGTTGTTTATTTGAGATGTGTCTTGTTTCTTGAGGTAGGATTGTATTGCTGTAAACTCCCCTCTTAGAACTGCTTTTGCTGCCTCACATAGGTTTTGGGTCGTCGTGTTTTCACTGTCATTTGTTTCTAGGTATTTTTTTGATTTCCTCTTTGATTTCTTCAGTGATCTCTTGGTTATTAAGTAGTGTATCGTTTAGGCTCCATGTGTTTTTATTTTTTACAGATTTTTTTCCTGTAATTGATATCTAGTCTCATAGCATTCTGGTCAGAAAAGATACTTGATATGATTTCAGTTTTCTTAAATTACCAAGGCTTGATTTGTGACCCCAGATACGATCTATCCTGGAGAATGTTCCATGAGCACTTGAGAAGAAAGTGTATTCTGTTGTTTTTGGATGGAATGTCCCATAAATATCAATTAAGTCCACCTTGTTTAATGTGTCATTTAAAGCTTGTGTTTCCTTATTTATTTTCATTTTGGATGATCTGTCCATTGTTGAAAGTACTGTGTTGAAGTCCCCTACTATGATTCTGTTACTGTTGATTTCCCCTTTTATGGCTGTTAGCATTTGCCTTATGTATTGATATGCTCCTATGTTGGGTGCATAAATATTTACAATTGTTATATCTTCTTCTTGGATTGATCCCTTGATAATTATGTAGTGTCCTTCTTTGTCTCTTGTAATAATCTTTGTTTTAAAGTCTATTTTATCTGATATGAGAATTGTTACTCCAGCTTTCTTTTGATTTCCATTTACATGGAATATCTTTCTCCATCCCCTCACTTTCAGTCTGTATGTGTCCCTAGGTCTGAAGTGGGTCTCTTGTAGACAGCATATATATGGGTCTTGTTTTTGTATCCATTCAGCTGGTCTGTGTCTTTTGTTTAGAGCATTTAATCCATTTTCATTTAAGGTAATTATCGATATGTATGTTCCTGTTAGCATTTTCTTAATTGTTTTGGGTTTGTTATTGTAGGTCTTCTCCTTCTCTTGTGTTTCCTGCCTAGAGAAGTTCCTTTAGCATTTGTTGTAAAGCTGGTTTGGTGGTATTGAATTCTCTTAGCTTTTGCTTGTCTGTAAAGGTTTTAATTTTTCGTTGAATCTGAATGAGATCCTTGCTGGGTAGAGTAACCTTGGTTGTAGGTTTTTCCCTTTCATCACTTTAAATATGTCCTGCCAGTCCCTTCTGGCTTGCAGAGTTTCTGCTGAAAGATCAGCTGTTAACCTTATGGGGATTCCATTGTATGTTATTTGTTGCTTTTCCCTTGCTGCTTTTAACATTTTTTCTTTGTATTTAATTTTTGATAGTTTGATTAATATGTGTCTTGGCGTGTTTCTCCTTGGATTTATCCTGTATGAGACTCTCTGTGCTGCCTGGACTTGATTAACTATTTCCTTTCCCCTATTAGGGAAGTTTTCAACTATAATCTCTTCAAATATTTTCTCAGATCCTTTCTTTTTCTCTTCTTCTTCTGGGACCCCTATAATTCGAATGTAGGTGCATTTAATGTTGTCTCAGCGGTCTCTGAGACTGTCCTCAATGCTTTTCATTCTTTTTTCTTTATTCTGCTCTGTGGTAGTTATTTCCACTATTTTATCTTCCAGGTCACTTATCCGTTCTTCTGCCTCAGTTATTCTGCTATTGATCCCTTCTAGAGAATTTTTAATTTCATTTATTGTGTTGATCATCATTTTTTGTTTGCTCTTTAGTTCTTCTAGGTCCTTGTTAAACATTTCTTGTAGTTTCTCCATTCTATTTCCAAGATTTTGGATTATCTTTACTATCATTACTCTGAATTCTTTTTCAGGTAGACTGCCTATTTCCTCTTCATTTGTTTGGTCTGGTGGGATTTTACCTTGCTCCTTCATCTGCTGTGTATTTCTCTGTCTTCTCATTTTGCTTAGCTTACTGTGCTTGGGGTCTCCTTTTCACAGGCTGCAGGTTCATAGTTCCTGTTGTTTTTGGTGTCTGCCCCCAGTGGGTAAGGTCGTTCAGTGGGTTGTGTAGGCTTCCTGGTGGAGTGGACTGGTGCCTGTGTTCTGGTGGATGAGACTGGATCTTGTCTTTCTGGTGTGTAGGACCATGTCCAGTGGTGTGTTTTGGGGTCTGTGAATTTATTATGATTTTCGACAGGCTCTCTGCTAATGGGTGGGTTTGTGTTCCTGTCTTGCTAGTTGTTTGGCATGGGGTGTTCAGCACTGCAGCTTGCTGGTCACTGAGTGGAGCCAGGTCTTAGCGTTGAGATGGAGATCCCTGGGAGAGCTCTCGCTGATTGATATTATGTGGGGCTGGGAGGTCTCTGGTGGTCCAATGTCCTTAACTCGGCTCTCCCACCTCAGAGGCTCAGGCCTGATGCCCGGCCGGAGCACCAATACCCTGTCAGCCACACTGCTCAGAAGAAAAGGGAGGAAAAAAAGAAAGAAAAATACAATAAAATAAAGTTATTAAAATAAAAAAAATATTAAAATGAAAAAAAAAAGTTATAAAAAAAAAGAAGAGAGCACCCAAACCAATAAACACATCCACCAATGATACCAAGCACTAAAAACTATACTAAGATAAACATAAAAATTAGAAACTAGTCTGTCGCAGACAGCAAACCCCAAGTTTACAGTTGCTGCCAAAGTCCACGGCCTCTATTTTGGGATGATTCATTGTCTCTTCAGGTATTCCACAGATGCAGGGTACATCAAGTTGATTGTGGAGCTTTAATCCACTGCTCCTGAGGCTGCTGGGAGAGATTTCCCTTTCTCTTCTCTGTTCTCACAGCTCCTGGGGTTCAGCTTTGCATTTGCCCTGCCTCTGCATGTAGATCACCCTCTGGCATCTGTTGTTTGCCCAGGCAGGAGTGGGTTAAAGGAGCGGCTGATTAGGGGGCTCTGGCTCACTCAGGCCAGGGGGAGGGAGGGGTACGGAATGTGGGGTGAGCCTGCGGTGGCAGAGGGCAAAGTGACGTTGCAACAGCCTGAGGTACACTGTGTGTTCTCCCAGGGAGGTTGTCCCTGGATCACGGGACTCTGACAGGGGCCGGCTGCACAGGCTTCCAGGAAGGGAGGTGTGGACAGTGACCTGTGCTTGCACACAGGATTCTTGGTGGCGGCAGCAGCAGCCTTAGCGTCTCATGCCCGTCTCTGGTGTACCCACAGATAGCCACAGCTCGCGCCCGTCTCTGGAGCTCGTTTAGGCGGTGCTCTGCATCCCCTCTCCTCGTGCACCGTAAAACAATGGTCTCTTGCGTCTTAGGCAGGTCCAGGCTTTTTCCTGGACTCCCTCCCGGCTAGCTGTGGCGCACTAGCCCCCTTCAGGCTGTATTCACACAGCCAACCCCAGTCCTCTCCCTAAGATCTGACCTCCGAAGCCCGAGCCTCAGCTCCCAGCCCCCACCTGCCCCGGTGGGTGAACAGACAAGCCTCTCAGGCTGGTGAGTGCTGGTTGGCACCGATCGTCTGTGGGGGAATCTCTCCGCTTTGCCCTCCGCACCCCTGTGGCTGTGCTCTCCTCTGCGGCTATGAAGCTCCCCCCGCCTCCGCCACCCTCAGTCTCCGCCTGTGAAGGGGCTTCCTAGTGTGTGGAAACCTGTCCTCCTTCACACCTCCCTCCCAGAGGTGCAGGTCCCATCTCTATTCTTTTGTCTCTGTTTTTTCTTTTGTCTTTTTCCCTACCCAAGTACGTGGGGATTTTCTTGTCTTTTGGGAGCTCTGAGGTCTTCTGCCAGCATTCAGTAGGTGTTCTGTAGGAGCTGTTCCATATGTAGATGTATTTTTGATGTATTTGTGGGGAGGAAGGTGATCTCCACGTCTTACTCCTCTGCCATCTTGAAGGTCCTCTGTCAAGAATAAACTTTGATAACTAACTGTTAACCAAGATGTAGCCAATAATCCAAGAAAAATTTTGTCATTGTAACAGAGGGAAAACTAAATTCTAGTTTTACATCAGTATAATATTTGATACTAAAGCTCTTTGTGAAAATCTTACAAATAAAACCATCAAACCATAGCTAGCTCTGACCAGAGTGAATAAATTTCCTTTTTATTGAACCTCTATAACTTCCTATTTCCTACATATTCTTTATAGTACAGGTTTTGAAATGGAGAAAAATGAACACATTCATTAAAACACCCCAAATATATAGATTCTCCATACCCTCAAAAAATGAGATAAAAAGAATATAAACTTATAATTATGCTTAGTAATTAATGCTTCAGTATCCCATCTTATTTAGAAATGATCTGGTATTTAATGAATATCCATTAATTTACTCAACTTAGTATCAGTCCAAGATTTTAAATGATCTAAAAATCTTGGAAACTATCATTAAGCTGACATATTATAAGATATAATTAATATTGAAATAAAGTTTTTAGAATAATGATCTAATTTAGTTAAACACAAGTTTGCATTATTCATAACCTTAAACATTTAGTAGAAGTAATGTTAGCTTTTTCCATAAGTAAACCTATATAAATTTAGGAAGAACATACCAAAGTAAAATCAAAATGTAATCTTGTATGATACTTAATGCTGGTATCACAGAGAAGATTTAACTGTTTTTACTAAAGCAACAATATTAAATTAGTCTCATTTGAAAAAATTTATTTAAATTATATGAACTTTAATTCTTAAAATATTTGAGTTAGTTTCATTAAGAATATCTATTTTTAGCACACTGAAATTATTAGTGAAGTTTCCTTAATTTCTGGGAATTTTAGGAATATTCAACTCATGTAAGTACTATTTATCTCTATAAGCCAATCAGAATAGAGCTCCTTTAATTGAAGAGACTTTATAATCTAATTTATTAATATTACACACTCACTCAAGAAGTAAAGGTTCTTCTAAATTATAGACATACAAAGATTCAGAAAAGATATATAAACATATTTATATGTTTGAAAAAGAGCTTATTATTGAATTATTATTATTTGAATTTTAAAATTTCAGCCACGGGTCAAACATGCAGAAATACAAAATTCACAAGTCCGGATATGCACTTCTCAATGGCCATGATATTCTTAACTGATTGAGCTCAAAATAGACAAATAGCCAAACGAATGTCTTGAACACGTCTCTTCTTACAATTCAGATTAGCAAAGTGAAGCCCTTGAAATTACAAAAGCACTGTAGCTAAGAATTGTTTTTATGCTTTTAAAATGTTGTAAAAGAAATTGATGATTATGTGACACAGAGTTTCTGTGGCCCACAAATTTTAAAATATTACTATCTGGCCTTTAACAGAAAATGTTTACCCACCCCTGCAATTCAGTCAGAGGCCTCCAAACAGTCTCAGGAGAATTTGGATTCTTCTCTTAAGAAGGCACAAGAAGGATATTCAATTTTTGAATTCTAAAGCAATACCTGAAGCCCATATCAGAAACAGTAGTTTCTAAAATCAAGGCTTTTCCTTCTCAAGAGCTTAGTTTGTTTGAGAGTGAAAGAAAAAATGCTTCTTAAAAATTGAGAGATGTTGGTATCATAACAATTTATTAGAAAAAGAAGAGATGAGACTCATTCTACCCTGGCCCAGGGAGATCAATAAAATGTTGGCTTGTGCTTGGGTGGGGTGTGTGGCCTGTCCTTAGAGGAGGTCAGTGGGCCTAAAAGGAGGAGGACCTAGTGACCTTTACTGTCAGGAAGGTGGGCTAGCACCTGCAGGCCACCTGCATTTGGAATAATCACTTCACAGTGTCTGAGCTGAGGGGTCAAGTGAGCTGTCTCTCACTTGGGTGTGAGGGTCTCCTTCCACAGATGGCTATAATTGCCTGTGGATCACTTAGCAGAAGGTACACCCCAAGACTTTGTGGAGCCCCATTCAAACTGCCTTAAGTGGACACCTGCCCCCCTTTAATGGCCCAAAACGTAGAGGTTAGAAATGGGGGTGGGGGGACTGGGTTTAATCCCAGAAAAATGATGATAGTGCAGAAGACAAAATGCGTGTGTATGTTCAGTAGGTCTGCACAATAGTAAAACTTAATCCCATTATATCTCTGGTAAAAGGAGAATAATAACCTCATAGGGTTGTTACAGAGATTAAATGAAATAATAAATGTAAAACGCTTAGCACAGAGCCTGGCACATAATCAGTGCTCAAAAAATGATAGCCAGTAATATTATCTAAAAATGACATTTTAAATTAAATTAGGGCCATAGAAAGCAACATGTCTGGGAAATGGCACTTTACATACAGAGAAGCCTTCGTTGAGTTTCATTCAACTCAGGCACTCAGCCAACATATAGTACGTGCAAAGCACTGGGTTCTGTGGAGGAGACCATGGTGATATAGACAGTCTCTGTGCTGTATGAAGTAGGGTCAAAATATATTTTTTAAAAAGTTTATATAAGACAGTATGAATAAGTGCAATGATATAATTACTTAAGTGAATTAATATTAAGAACTCAAGTTAATCTCCCCAGCACTTTCTTTTCTATCTAGCTAGATTCCATTTTCCTTCTAATGTGTTTTTCTTAAAATTCAAAAATATGTTTACTAATGAGAATATTAACCTATTTTGTATCTTTATTGGTCATATTGAGTGATCCTATATGGTCTTTACTACATCAGCCTTGTAAGTAAGGATTGTCACGGGACTGGACTCTCCTCAAAAGTGTATAGATTGTACTGCATAGAGGACCTGTTGGAGTTAAATATCTACTTTTTCCCAACTTTTTCACAGTTAATTGTTTCTGAGCCTGAATTATGAGAAGTCCTGCTTTGGGTTCTGGGAGAGTATGATTGCAGAGCTGTTGCTAATAGGAATTTACAGTGTGACTTGTTCTATCGTCACTATGCTCAACTCCAGAAACAAAAATTATACTTCAGTGGAAAATGAAGTATTATCCATCTTCCCAGTTTTCTTCCTCTAGCCCTACAACAAATTCTAGATCATCATCTTTGAGCTATTTTGCAGGGTTTGCAAACTGTAGGTAATTGACAGATATGCAAACTCTGTCTTGTCCAGTAGACTTCCCTGCCCCTTGAGAAAAACCAGTTTTGCCCCCATTTACAATTTGATTCCTTTACTCCCTTAAGTTTGTGCTTTTTGATTTTTCCTTTGAACTGGTTTTAACATTTGCCTATGTTAAAGAAAAAAAAATATTCTGACACGTTAACATGGTAAGGAAGAGTCTATTCAGGACTATTATGATAGGTGTCAAGACTATTGCAATAGGGGAGAGATACTGAGCTCAACTCCAAATACAGCAAAGACAGCTGGGGATTTATAGCCAACTAGCCGAGTGAGCGGATGAGCAGATGAAAAGTTAATAAGCAGGGACATCAAGGGTAGAGGGATTCTTGCTAAACTGACTTAACAGGATTCTTCTTGAAGACAGGCCAGGGTTATCAGATATCAAGGATGGAGATTCTCTCTAAATGGACATAACAAGATTCTTGCTAAAATTGGTCTGTGCCATCCTATCAAGGACTAGGGCCAGAGGTTGAGATCTAGTTGAGAAAAGGGCTCAGATGTCATGGAGAGAGACTCTCACATAATGAGTAAAATAAAAATTTTAAACACGTATGCATTTTCATTTATTTATGAGAGACATCGTTCTACTTTTTCTGAAACTTATCTTTTAACACAGACAAAGCATTTCTTATAGTATTTACCAAGCACATCTAGGACATATATTAACTGAATTATGTTTAAAGAAGCTCTGAATTCTCAACAGTATGGGAAAAGAAGTATGCCAGTTTTTATTAGAAAACAGTAAAATATTAAAGGAATCTATCTTATAAACAATAGAGCAACAAATACATCACATTACTTTTCCTATAGAGAGCCACCAAATTTAACAAAATTAGTTTTAATTAAAAGAAGAAAATAAAAGGGGAAGACACTACATGTAACTTGTATATAAAAGACATTCACATAAGATGAACATTTCAGGAAATAGAAGGTCTTAAATGCTTATTATGCCAGTTCCATTTAGTAAGAAAATAGTTACCATGGGAACAGTGAGTGTATATGGTATTTCACTTTCACATTAAGACAGCTTCTAAAAGGAAAGCATTTAGTGAACACTTGTTCTTGACATCGTTTGTAAGTGGCAGTGGCTCATAAAGAATGTGGCATTTCAATTTAGATTCATTGTATCAGTACGTCTGTATGATTTTCTCATTTCATGATAAAATAATTTGAATAAACCTGACCTATTTTAGGGATTTTTATAACCTATATACATTACATATTTTTCCTTCCAAACTAGGGCCATAACATCCTTTTGATTATAGGTTTTTCTTTAGAATATCAGGTTCTTGGGTGGATTTCTACTCCTAGCTTGTGACATTCACATATGGCTAATCAATTTTAAAATGTTTGATGAAGAGGTTGGTCCGAATTTAGAGGAAACCTAGAATATGGGGACCCAGACTAGGAAACTGGGTGTCCTGAAGGTTTCCAAACTCTAGGTTCTTAAGCTCATGGCTCAGTTACTAATTTCATATCTCCACCCCTGCCTGGGGCTGGCCAGGCCACCAGTTTTAAGACCTGGCTTGGCTGAAGCTGGCCTCAGCCCTTGTGTCCTGCTGCAGCCTCCCCAGCCTCCTCTTTCCATCTATCAACAGCACTCAGGTGCATTGGCTTCTCCAGATCTCTTTTATGTTACGTCCAAAAACAGTTACTCATCTTAGCCAAGGAATGTATTGATTCTGGGTAAGTAAGTAACCATTAATTTCGTGATTTTAGCTCTAATGTACCTTTGGGGATAAGGATGGATTGTTTAAAGTGTAGCTTCTCTGACGTTCTGCAAATCTTTAGAAGGCCGTTTTAAATATTTACAAGTATACACCAAGTTGAGAAATCAGTACCATATTAGAAACCAGAAGGATTTTAGCTCTAGCTCTGCTACCAATCAGCTAAGTCACTTGGGTAAATCACGCCTATTACTCCCAGAAAATAAGGTAGCCGGAATACTCCTTTAGCATATTTCTTTCATGAACTTTAAGAAGGTTCTAGACATCATAATGGAAAAAAGACATTAACAACACAAGCCAAAGACTTCACCATCCAATTTTTTTCTAGTTTGTGATTACTCATTCCATAAAAGCAATTAACATTGTCTTGGGCTTATGAATAATGTTTGAACTGTTAAAGAATGAAGAGGGACAAAAACAACTTACTTCCTAAATATGTCTTGAATCTGTCACTTCTAAATCCCTGCTGTCACTGCCCTACTTCAGCCATCACTATTTTTTTTTCCCCCCCTGAACTGCTGACTAGCCCCTTATGGGGTCTCTTTGCCCCTACTGCTATGTCCCCTTACACATATTCCACGTGACCATCCAAGTGCCAGAACCTAGCTATCCATCTGCCTTCTGCTCCTTAAGCACATATTTCTAAATACATTTAATATGCTACTCAACAGCTCTCCAAACCCAAATCCTGTTCCTGTGCCCCTCTTTTTTTTTTTTTTGGCGGTACGCGGGCCTCTCACTGCAGTGGCCTCTCCCGTTGCGGAGCACAGGCTCCGGACGCGCAGGCTCAGCGGCCCTGGCTCACGAGCCCAGCTGCTCCGCGGCATGTGGGATCTTCCCGGACCGGGGCACGAACCTGTGTCCCCTGTATTGGCAGGCGGACTCCCAACCACTGCGCCACCAGGGAAGCCCCTGTGCTCCTCTCTAAGTGCAGACACCAGTACCTATAGAGTTGCCAAGCATGAAAATTCTGTTATCAACCCTTTCAAGTCAGGCCCCAACAAGGGTCCTCCTGCCTGGTGTCACTCGAGCCAACAGAGTGAGACCGAGTTCGCTGCAGAAAGAAAGGAAAGTTTTATTCTTCTATCAAAGAACGGAGAGGTGTGAGCTTAAACACTGTCCCCGATAGGCTGTGGGCGGGGCTGCTCTCCAGGGATCCCGTCAGCGGGCAGGGGGCGGGGTTCTCGCTGGGCGGGCCCCTCGCTGGGCGGGCCCGGGTGTGCCTCTTAAGCTCCAGATCGCAGAGCCCGGCGTCCGCCGCCATCTTGGGTTGAGGGTCGTTCTAGGCTCTTCTGCGCACAGCCTAAGTTGGGGTGCTGGCGCAGTCGTTTCACGCCTGGGAGCTTGGGTCTGAAGAGGCCATCTGGGAACGCGGCCCCTGCATGCAGCACCCTACGAGCCAGTGAAACTAGACTGAGCACAAAGGACAAGAAGAAAAAAAAAAAGGTTAGACTTTATTTTATTACCCAGATTCTATTTTTATTTCCCGGGAATTGTTAATGGGCTTTACCGGTGACAATTGGGAATTGACTTTGACTCCTTTCTCATCCCAGCACTTTCTCTAAATCATCAGTCCAGTTAATTCCCTCCATCCTTAGTATCTTTTAAATGTGTCCCCCCTCTCTCATGCACTGCTGCTGCCTCCACTAAAGCCACCACAGTGCCGCCCAGGTATTACCGAAACAGCCTCTGAATTGAGGATCTGCTCCTTTAGTCTTGGCCCCTCTTTCCATCTGTGAAAGTGCAGACAGGTGGTCTCCACCCTAGAAGAAAAGTTTATCCCAAGCTATAGACAATTTCCTTACTCTGCCTTTTCTCTATAAAAATCTCTGCCCAGCCCCTGTTGGCGGAGCATTCCTAACCACTTCTGGTTTGGTGCTGCCGGATTGGAAGTGATTTTTGCTCAGATAAACTCTTAAGCTTTTGGCATACCTGAGTTCAACTTTTAACAGTGGTGAACCCAGCGCCCCAGGCTCTGGCCACTCTGCCTCCGGAGCCTCATTCTCTTGTACCTCCTGGCCTTACACTTGGTGTTTCACACCCATAACCCCCCAGTAGTTCTTCCAAATAGAGACGATAAAATCATGTATTTTAGGTCTTCGCTCTACCAGGGCTTGCTTCCTATACCTCCTTCAGTCCTCAGCTCACCTGTAACATCTTTCAGGCTCTTCTCTGACCGCCCACCCGCCCACCTACTCCCACAGGGGCTCCTGTTCACGCCCCCACCATGCTCTGTTCACATCTCCAGCATTGCGCTCAGCAGCCTGGGTGATATAATTACCTGCGTATTTGTCTCTTTCCCTTACTGGGTTCTGTGCTCCGTCAGAAGGCGAGGACTGTCTTCTGGCGTAGGAATTACCCCTGGTGGGGGACTGGTTGCTGGTAGGATTGTGGAACCGCCAGGAATTCCATGTAGAAGGAGCTGAGAGTTGAGACAGGGGGTCGGGGGATGAGAAGAGGCTGAAGTGTGAGCAGCGGCCAGACTCTGAAAGCCTTCCAAGCTGTGGCCCACTTCTGACTTATTTTTCCTCTTGTTAATAGGCGTTGTTTGGCTGTGCTTTTCCAGACAAAATGAAGCAGATAATAAATGCAATGTTTTTTGTCTTTCTATCAGAGAAGCAAAAAAAATGATTTGTCTCGGGGAAAAAAAATCAGCTAACAAAGGGAGTGGTTGTAAACAATAGAATTAATTGCCTCTCCTAGGACTGTTATTTGGTGTCTATTTAAGGCTACTAGATTTTATTTTAATTACTCCGTTGTGTACCGTATTTGCATATATTTGCATATGTCTCTGTGATGGCTTTAAGGGATCTAACTAAGATGACTTAAGCTGACTAAAAGCCTTGCTTTCAGAGCCTAAAAAATAAAATAGCTCACAGAGAACAAAAGGAAGTGTCTTAGGGCAGAGATATGGCAGACAGTTAAGGGTTGTCCTTCCGGGTGTTGTAAACCCAAGTCCATGTGCCCGATTCGCAGTGAGGCCAAACAAACCAAAAGTCAGAGTTTGGAGCGGAGAAAGGTTTATTGCAAGGGCCACACATGGAGAAGCGGGTGGCGCATGCTCAAAAGACGTGAGCTCCCCTTTTTAAAGATGAGGGAGTCGAGTCACAGGGTGTGTGATCAGCTCGTGAACAGTTCTCTGATTGATTGATGGTGAGGTAACAGGGCAGTGTCCCAAGAGTTAACATTATCTGGGCTTCCCTGGTGGCGCAGTGGTTGAGAGTCCACCTGCAGATGCAGGCGACATGGGTTCCTGCCCCCAGTCCGGGAAGATCCCACATGCCGCGGAGCGGCTGGGCCCGTGAGCCATGGCCGCTGAGCCTGCGCGTCCGGAGCCTGTGCTCCGCATCGGGAGAGGCCCCAGCAGTGAGAGGCCCGCGTACTGCAAAAAAAAAAAAAAAAAAAAAAATGAGTTAACATTGTCAATCCTCAGGCTCCACTAGATCTGGGGGCTACATGCTCATGGTCAACAAATAGATGACCTAATTATTTCTGGTACTCCTTTTTGTAAGGTGTGGTAGGCTGGATAATGGGCTCCCAAAGATCTTCATGTCCTAATCCCCAGGACATAAAATACGTTACCTTAAAAGACAAATTAAGGGTTTTGAGATGGAAGATTGCTCTGAGTTATCTGAGTGAGCCCAGTATAACCATAAGGGTTACATAAAAGAGAAGAGAACGTGGTGTGATGATGGAGCCAGAGGTTGGAGTGGTTTGCTTTGCTGAGGGACCAAGGGGCCATAAGCCAAGGGATATGGGTGGGCACTAGAAGCTGAAAAAGGTAAGGAAGTGTATTCTCACCCCAGAACCTCCAGCAGGAACCATTCCTGCCAACATCCTGATTTTAGTCTATTCAAGCTTGTTTTGGACTTCTGACCTCAGAACTGAAAGGGGATATATTTGTGTTGTTTTAAGCCAAGTCTGTGATGATTTTTTATAGGAGCAATAGGAAATTGACACGTAAGTTAAAAAAAAAACAAACAAATCTTTGTGATTTTCAGGAGCCCTCTGGAAAACCCCAAATATAGTTTAGGTATAAAAGACACCTTGAATTTTTTTCCCCCATTTTTAGAATCTGCTCTTGAAAGAAAAAAATCGAAAGTTTGGGGAAATTTGGTCGTTTACTAAGAGAGTATCGTAGATGCTCGAGTACATGAATAGTTTTAGCTGAACTACTTTTTAATCAGAGTGACAGTGGAATATATTAAATATCATGACTTTGGCTCTTTCAGTGAGAATTTCTTTTAATAATAAAGAACATTACTAAATCAGCCAAAGTAGAGAAAATTATTTTAGTGAGATATGGAATCTCTGATATCAAGAGAAGATTACATAGATGATAAATAATAACCTTTCCTGCTCCTTGTTAAGAGCAGACCAAATACTCCAAGATCAATTTTAATGGAAAGAAGACCAGATTCTAATTTTGTATTAACATAATATTGGGCCATAAAGGATTAAAATAATTATTTCTTTATTTAAAACATGAATTACTTCATCAAAACGGAGCCAACTTTGCCAAATTTTGAACATGTATCCTTGCTTATTTTTAGGTTTCTTATTTGTGTTTATTACAAACCAAGGCGGCAAAATCATTTTCTGCATTTCTTCTTCAATTTTATATATCCATTCAAGTTTGGACCTTCACTATCTGCATTCCCATTTTAGAATAATATGCTTAGTTTTAGGACAAATTCCTCTCCTTTTTTCTTAATAAACACTCCATTACCTTTTATACACAGTGATATTTCTCTGCCACCCTTTTCCTACCAGACTCTTAATCACCCATATTAGTTTCAACTTTTAGCTGAAGGAGCTAACTTCTGCTTACAGACAGAACGAGGTGGGGGAATGAGGAGTCGATCTTTCAAATTTAAGCATTTTAGAAAGTCAGAAGAGTAAACCTAATATGCCTTCCAATAGTCATGTGGATCATTTTATCACATTGTTAAAATGGCAAAAAGAAACACCTTCATTAACACGGTGGTTCTAATTTTTTTCTCCAGGAGATGTTTGTTAATGTTTGGTGACATTTTTGATTGTTATGACTTGGAGGGGAGGGGTAGTGCTAATGGCATCTAGTGGATAGAGGCCAGGGATGTGGATATTCTACAATGCACAGGATAGTCCTGCACAGCAAAGAATTATCTTGTCCAAAATGCCAACAGTACCTCTGTTGAGAACCCCTGCTTAACATAACCTCAAGGTATAGCCACATTGCAACCTATTATATGAGATATAGATATGAAAATATACATATATATGTCTCAAACTTGAGACGAGATATATATATATATATTTATAATCTTTGCCTCTTATGTTGCAATGTGGCTTTATCTTGAGTTTATATTAAGCAGGGTTTTTCATATTTTATATATATATATAAAAACTATGCTTTCAGACCAATGTTACAGTATTTATCTTATTAGAAATTATCTTTGTATAACTGAATCACTTTGCTGTACAGCAGAAATTAATACAACATTGTAAATCTACAATACTTCAATAAAATTTAAAAAAATTATCCGATATCCAAAGATTTTTTATTAACTCAATATTATCTTAAGATCTTGAAAATTATGTATAAGCTGATGTACTATAGAACACAATCACTATTCGATAATAATTATGTTTTTCATAACCCCACATTTTTATGAAATGTGTTGGCTTGTCTGATCAGTAAACCCATATATGAGTTTTGAGGAATTCAGATGAAATTGTTTACTCATGAGAAAAAAGATCTACTGTGAAATGTTTTCTTGCATTATACTCTACATAGATTAATTCAGGGAGAAGACATATAGCTGCTTTTAAACCAAAGTGATCAAACAAGCCTAATATGTCCAAAGATTTACTTTGATTACATAAAGTTGGGTTATTTTATAAAAATGCTTCTGAGCTAGCAGTTTTTATGCTAGCTAGTGGTTGGTTTGTGGATTTGTGGTATGGGTGATAGCATATTTAAAGTATCAGAAGTTTAGTTTACTTTTCAGGAATTCTGGTAATACTAGATTTATGTAAGGGCTTATCATTATTTACAACACAATGAAAACAGCTCCTTTATGAGGCTTTATATCTATTTTATTAATACTTGCCCAGTGTAGTTATGTATTTCAGTCTCTGGCAACAAGAGGAAGAGGTATTTTCAATGACAAACAGCTGGACAAACAGCTTGCTATTCAGTTCTATAACATCAGCCATAGGTCAGAAGTAAACTCAAAATCACAAAAAGCAAGTGGCCCAGATTGTAAAGAGTTATTCCCCTTTACAGTGGTCACTTTAAAAAACTGACTTGAGCTTGCAGACAACCCGAAAAAGAAACAAAAATACAAACAAACCAGATTTTCTGCTTTTCACCTGATATCCATCGTCCATTTGAGGCTCTTTGTGGTACGGCCCCCCAAACTGCCAAAATATTATCTTTAAAATGTTAAAATATGACTCATACAAATATGGAATAAACATAAACACATGTTAAAGATTTACTTAACTCATTGATGAGGGAACCAGCAAAGTGGTAAAGCTGGTTCAAAATTCATTTGAGGTACAGTGCATTTAAAGACAATGAAAAAGAAAAGATTGCCAGGTAGATACAAAGTTGTTTTATGTCCAAAAGTGCAATTAAAGTATAACCTTTGGGGTTACTTTTTCTTCTTCACAGAAATCATTTAATCTCTATCAGACAAAAATCTGACAGTTACACTGTAACTTCACAGCATCTGAACCCTAATCAACAGTAAATGGTATGACAAAGATACAGTCCCATGGAGAATTAAATAATCCCTGCACGGGTCTATCAGACAGTGATTCAATATGACATTGAATCAGGACGAGCAGCCTTCCTTTTTCCTTAAGTTTTTGTTAATTTTCTGAGTACAGTATTCTCCTGTAATTGGCCCCAGGGAACTTACAAGGAAATGTAAATTTCCACATTCAGGAAGAGAAGGTCTCTTTCACTCATTCAACAAGAATATTTGACATTTATTATGTACCAGGCACTGCACTAGGCCTGGAAGTATAGCAATGAACAAAATATAAAAATCTCTGATTACCCTTACATTCTAGTAGGAGGAGGTAGATTATAAGCAAGAGGTGTTTACATATTAGATGGAGACAAGGGCTGTTGAGATGTGTGATAGTGTGTTCAATGATGGAAAGTGCTAAGAAGAATCAAGCAGGAAGGGGGGATGGGGAGTGTTAGCATTTTTAGGAAAGGCGACCAAGGAAACACTCATGGAAGTGATGCCTGAGTAAAGATCTGAAGGAGGTGAGGAGGAAGGGTGCCAAGGTGGGGCACAGGGGGAGGATGGAGTCCGTATTGTGCTCCTTAGGAGAGAAGGGTGTGAAGAGGGAAACTTCTAACAGTCAGGTATGGGCTTAGATGCCATTTAGGAACTTCGGTATTATATTGCCATGATAACCATTGTGTGGTTACATACAATGCCGTAACCATGCATAATAACTATTGTATGGTTCTAAAGAGGTTTGCTAAGGTTTGGGCTTTACTGAGGCTGATGAATTTGGGGCTCCTAGTACCGTGATTTTTCAATCATAAATTATATTTGGTTAATTTTAAATGATAAAAACATTTAAGTGATAAAATAATCATTATATTCTTTTAAGGATTTTTACAATGATATAATGTCATAGATCCTATTCTACCTCCTGCCTTAAGCTCTTTGGGAGAGAAAAAAGGGTGATTTTTAAAAAGTACTACATTATGCCTTAGTCTTTTCTTCTCCTTTACAAGCCTATCTGGAAAGTGTACCTGTCATTGATTTTGGTCTCAAAAATCCTGCTTTTTTCCCATAGTTTAATTTCATTTCTACACAAGAAAAGTACTACTTTAATATTGTATATATGTCATGCAGAGAAGAGTAGAAATATTAATTGCCAGTGCTTCAGTCCAATTTGTGTGTCTCTAAGAAATGTCAGTGATAGGCAGCATGTACTTCTGATGATGGTGAGTCAGCAGAACAGATGTGGCTTAAATAGAAACAACCTAAGCACATGATAGAAGGTACTTGGGGGTAATTGGCAAAGTTGGTAGGATGGTGCACCAATTAGCTTAATATGAAGAAGGTACTCAGAAGAGTATATTATCGTGGAAATACTAATGGAACAAAGTAGTCTTAAAACAGGCCCTTTACATCTTTCAGGATGATTTTTTCAGCAGTACCAGGTCACAGGCTCTGCAGTGTTATGGTAGTAATAGATCTGAATCAGCAATCCAAGGGGAATTTCAACTTCAATTAAAATTCCTGCTTGGCTGTAACCTCTACTGTTTTCAAATCAAATTGACTCAAGTTATTTGTGTACTTACACAAATAGAAACTCCTGCGGGCACCTAGCGTCTCATCGGTGTACAGCCAAAGTTTGCAGAGTTGAATAACAGCACTGCCACTGAATCTAATGTCACTCATGGACACTGATCGTGACAGTAACTGCTACTGAGTTGCCATGTGCACAGTGGCAGACACTGTAAAAGGTGCTACATAGGTGTGCGCTTACCTAATCCTCTCAGCAACTTAGATAAAACCTTAAAGATAAATCTGTGACTCAGAAAATTAAGTAGTTTGTCCAAAGCTATGTGGATTTGGTAAGTCCTAAGCTTGGGGTTTGAATTCTCTACTATGCTAGTTATTCTGCCCTCAGATAATCTTGGCAGTTTTTCCTAAGAACCAAAACTAGCAAAAGGAAAAACATGTTTAAAGTTCTTCGCATATTATAATCTTAGGTTAAAGCACCAAATAAGGTCACACATGGAAAGAACCTTTAGTGTAGATTGAAAAATGAGGACTTTTTACTTTTATAGGTGTGTCCCACTTAGAATCACTTTTCATCTAATAGAAAAAAAAAAAGAAAGCAATTTCATGAAGTGCTAATTTTAATCAACTTGCATCTGTGTAAGGACCTCCAGCCCTCTCTTGCATATTCCATTATATAATTTTCCCCTTTCTAGGCCCGACAATACTGAAAAGATTTATACCTGGACTTGTAGTTCCATATACCACATACAATGTTCTTTCCAATTCCAAATACCTTCTCTTTTCCTGAATATTAGTTTACAGAAGGGCCTTAACAAGTACTATAATACATATCAAATTGAATTAAAAATCAGAGTAAATCTTAGGCTCTTTCTGCTTGTGAGAGAAATTTGCTTATTCTGTTGATTTTCTCCTCATATGGTTACAAATTTCAGTAATTTCTGAATTGAGGGGAGGATACTAAACATCTTATTTCTTAGCTTTTTCTCTCTGTAATTCAGATATGCTATAGAGGCTACTGGAATGTTTTTCACCACTCAGCACAAATGTTATAACTTGATGCAGTTGTTTTTGCTAAAGTATAATGGCCTTTACTGCCCTAAAACCACTTCACTAAGGCTCAGAAGGGAAGCTTTTTTTTTTTTCCTCAGAAACAACTTTAAAATGCACCCTTTGGTTTCAGTGGTTAGGGGCCAGTTTGGTTCCCAGAAGATATAAATGAAAACAGCTTTTTCAGAGGCACGAATCTCCCTTCTAAGGGGTCCTGGCATTGCTACCTAGTTAGACTCAGACTTGCTACCCCTTATGTTACGAGAGGTACCAGCTCGATGGTGGTACCTCTTTCTACGTGGGGCCTATCCCTAGAAGATGCATCAGTCAGGGCTCCTTGTGATACTGACAGCACACCCAAATAGGATAATTGAGAGAGGTTTAATGAGGGACCAGGGTATAAGCAGGGTTAGGAAACTAATGAAAGATGGTG
Source organism: Globicephala melas (assembly GCF_963455315.2). Classification (NCBI taxonomy): domain Eukaryota; kingdom Metazoa; phylum Chordata; class Mammalia; order Artiodactyla; family Delphinidae; genus Globicephala; species Globicephala melas. Next base: position 10,682,810 of record NC_083331.1, on the reverse strand, counting down.
AAGGCAAGCAATAGGAGGGGCATTTACTGCTTCAAGGCCTGTGGGGCAAAGGGAAGGGAGTGACTGTTAGAACCTGGAGAGAGATACCGCTGTAGGAAGAGTCCCTGGGGAGCTGTGGCTTTAGTAGAGGAACCCACGATAGAGCAGCCCCTGCCAACCGTGGCCTGGCAGGCAGGGAGCTGGGGAAGTAAGTACCTGGTCCCTGTTCTCCTGCCACGCTCTGATCCCTTGCTGGTGCTTCCCATTGGCCGAGCCTGACTAGAAGCCAGATTGAAGCCTGGAGTGAAACCGCTAGGTTAGTGGATTCAGAGTGGATTTGCGACCTCAAGGATAGCTGTTCATTCATTCATCCATTCATTCAAGGAAAAGTGTGTTTTCTTTTTTTTTTTTTTTTCAGCTCAGCTTTTGGCAAACTGCTATGATGAGCACTAGAATTACAAAGATGAAAAGACACGACCTTACTTTCTTGAAGCTTACTATTTTATAAAGGAAGGCAGATAATCAGGCAATTAACAACAAAGTTATAGCATAGTGATATAGTAGAAGTTTAAGCAAAGTGCAGTTGAATCACAGTTAAGGCAAAGACGTGTCAGTGGTCAATTCTCTGAAAAGATCTGTTGACAAAGCAAAGTTAAGTTTATTAAACAAACTACCAGCGTGCAGAGTTTTTGACATGGTAGTTTCAGGTTAGTAAGCACACAGTGAAGTGAGAGTATTGAATGAGTCCTGATGAGCAAACTCTGTCTCGTTATGTAAACTACTTTAGTTGGCTTGCAGTGGTATCTTACAGGAACAAATATTTCCTGGAGCAAACAGCTAAGTTATTTTTGCTTATCTCAAAGGCAAACAAAAACACAGGGAAAGGAAACACAGGCAAGGGAAAATATGCTTGGTCCCAGGATTATTTGACAGAGGCAGGAAATTAATTCAATTTCAGTCTTAGAGTGGAGAAGGAAAATAACATTTATTAAACATCAACCGGGTAATATGGTTTAATCCTCACTGTAGCCCTGAGGAATTAGGTAGTATTATTCCTGCTTTATAGTTCACAAAACAACTAATAGTGCCAGGAATTTACTTTCCTTTGGGGATGGAGAGTTGGGGAAAGATTCTAAAAGGAGAGAATATTCTAGATGACCTCAAAGATGCATAGGATTTCAACAATTGGGGAAGATAAGATGGATGGGAATGGGGGGAATGAATTCAGGGACAGGGAACAGAATGTAGACTCTAAGGTGTGAAAGTGCCTGGCATGTTTTAGGGAATGGGCTGCAGGTTTGTAGGAGATTGATGTGAGCCATGAGGAACCCATAGTAATTAGAATTAGGGCTCATGAGGGGAAACACTTTTCTTCCTCCCCTTATGTTCAGTTTGTAAAATAGGGACTTTCACCAGCACATCCACCTTCTCAAGTTTAAGTAGCTTAAACTTGAACTGTCACTCTCCTTACAGCAAGGCGTGACTAAGCTCCTTAGTGAGATGGGGTGAAGTTCCCTATGCTCTGTGAGCTGGTGTCTTGAATCTCGTTCTCTCACTGAAAATGGTGGCCTGCCTTCTCTCCTTTTTTTGCAGCCTTAACTGTTTATTATTCTATCCCCAGCTTGGAACAGTGCTTGTATCATGTTAAATATACACCTTCTGTGATAAACATTAATTAAGTGAATGATCGAGTAAATAAATGGAATAAAACATAACCATTTGGGGGAGTATATTTGAAACAAGAATGGTTGTATATAATTTTCCTCATTCCAAACATACCTGTTCTCTTATTCCTTTTAGACTCCAGAGGACTTGATGAGATTTCTGGGTTTTGTTGTTGTTTTTGTGTGTTTCTTTTTTTTTAAAGCGTGTGTTTTTGATACGATTTCATTGTTAACCTGAATGGATGTCACTGTTGGCTGGCTCCACCTGTGGATTTCAGGCAACTAAAAATAAGCTAGGCATCAGAAATAATTGCATTTGAAAATTATCCTGATTCTTCCCCTGAGTCATGGAATAAAGGTCTCCTGCCAGGTGTGGTCCTTCACCCAGGCTCCTCAAGGTGCCTTTTTTTTTAAAAAAAAAAAATTTATTTATTTTTTTATACAGCAGGTTCTTATTAGTTATCTATTTTATACATATTAGTGTATATGTGTCAATCCCAGTCTCTTGAATCATCCCCCCGCAACTTTCCCCCTTGGTGTCCATACATTTGTTCTCTACATCTGTGTCTCTGTTTCTGCCTTGCAAACTGGTTCATCTATACCATTTTTCTAGATTCCACATATATGCATTAATATACGATATTTGTTTTTCTCTTTCTGACTTACTTCACTCTGTATGACAGTCTCTAGGTCCATCCACATCTCTACAAATGACCAGTTTTGTTCTTCTTATGGCTGAGTAATATTCCCTTGTATATATGTACCACATCTTCTTTATCCATTCATCTGTCGATGGGCCTTTAGGTTACTTCCATGACCTGGCTATTGTAAATAGTGCGGCAGTGAACATTGGGGTGCATGTGTCTTTTTGAATTATGTTTTTCTCTAGGTATATGCCCAGTGGTGGGATTGCTGGGTCATATGGTAATTCTATTTGTAGTTTTTTAAGGAACCTCCGTACTCTTCTCCATAGTGGTTGTATCAATTTACATTCCCACCAGCAGTGCAAGAGGATTCCCTTTTCTCCACACCCTCTCCAGCATTTGTTGTTTGTAGATTTTTTGGTAATGGCCATTCTGACTGGTGTGAGGTGATACCTCATTGTAGTTTTGATTTGAATTTCTCTAATAATTAGTGATGTTGAGCATCTTTTCATGTGCCCCTTGGCCATCTGTTGGTTTGTCTTTATTTTCAAAGACTAGTCATTTGAATATAGACCTTTTTAGAATGTTTAAGACACCAACATGATTCTTCACTAAAGCTCCAAATAAATGATGTCCCGCCTGTGTTTACAAAGGCAGTAAAAAATGAACTGCAGGTGATTACCTGGTCCATTTAACCACATCAGGATGAACTGTTTTAAAATTAGTTTTATATCAGTCCTTAGGAAGATGGATTTATTTTTTCCTCTCCCAAATGTTGATTCTTATTACCTTTATAATCCCAATTCCAGTTCTTCATCACTCAAAGGTAAATATATCTTTTTCTTTTTTTTAACAAACCTACATTTTAAAAAGCCATTTTAAATGAAGTACATTTTACAACTATGTAAGTAATTTGAACAATATTTGGTTATTTTGTTTACCAAAGCCATTGGAAACAGTTAATTGTGAATACACTAGGAGATGAGCCATTTCCGATTCAAACAGGTAATCATAGATATTTCGGAGGGACATTTGCCAAGCTGTGATACAAGGATAGTACCCATCACCAACCATCATTAGGCATTTACTGTTTTACTTAAATAAGACAGTAAACTTACATTTTCTGGACATAAATAAATATACAGAACCAGCATATCTTCATTTGACCTTAAAATGTGTTAGTCACAACTACCATTTATTGTGGGCTTTATAGGTATTTTCAGGCTAGTTACTCTTATTATTCCCATTTTATAGAGGAGAAACCAAGGTGCATATCTTTCATTTTTTTCTCTATCTTACTTCTGAAGAGTCAGATTCACAGTTTGGACTTAATGGGGATAAGTCCAAACTGTGAAGAACTGTGATAACTCCTACTGTGAAGAAACGTTTTCTAAAGAATTAAATTAATTTTAAAGAATTAAATTCATAAATTAAAATCTGTGAAATTTGTGAAATCAGTTAAACTGGAACCTCAAGAGTTGAATAGGGCTTAGTGAGCTAATAGCGTCTTGTGACATATTAACTTGAAAGAAAAGTACTCTAAATGTATAACCTTATGTACAACATAATTAGAAATTATAGTCTTTTATCCTGTTTCGGGAGGTTTAGCAAATCCTAAATGAAAAACCTTCCACTGCACAGTGGAACACTGTACACTGTAGATATAAATATGGGTAGAAACATATTTGCTTACTGTATTGAGTTTCACATATTTTTAAGGCTTTATTTAATTTCAGTATAGTTGATTTACAATATTATATTAGTTTCAGGTGTACAACATAGTGATTCAACATTTTTAAAGATTATACTCCACTTATAGCTATTATAAGGTATAGTCCCTGTGCTGTGCAGTTTATCCTTGTAGCTTATTTATATTTACACAGTAGTTTATACCTCTTAATTCCCTGCCGCTAGCTTGTTCTCTGTTTCTGTTTTGTTATATTCATTCATTTGTTTTAGTTTTTTAGATTCCTCATGTAAGTGATAACATAGAGTATTTGTCTTTCTCTGTTTTACTTATTTCACTAAGCACAGTACCCTCCAGGTATTTTTGATGGAAAAGCATTTTTTAAAAATATCTGACATTAAATTAACATTATTTTTAATCATTTAACTTCATTTTTATTTTTTTGAAAATGTAGTGCATGTAAAATTATAAAAATGTAAAAATACACAAAAACGAAAAACAAGTCTGCTTTGTGCTACATCTCACAATTCCCAGTTCCCCTTCCTAGAATCAACCACTGTAATCAATGTGCTGTGTATCCTTCCACAAAATTTTATGCACATACCAGTGTCTGGCCACATCTTTTTTTTTTAACACAAAATATTAACATGTTATACAGACTGCCCCTCACCTTGATCCTTTTGCTTAACCATATATCTGATAGATTGTTCCATATTGGCTCATAAATTGCTTACCTCTTTTTAAACAGCTACAAAATATTCTCTTATATGAATGAACCATAATTTATGTAACGTGTCTTCAATTTAACCATCACCGCAGATAAATAAACAAAAAGACTTACATTTTTTTCTCTATCTTCCTTATTTTTTCATGTGTTGAGGTTTGGCTTGTCCTGACATTTGCATCACTCCTCTGCTCTACTGTGCCTCAGCAAATAAATCTATATGACATGTGTTTACTTTTCCACATTCCCACAATCTCAAATTCTGTTTGCTAACTTGCTTTGACAATGAATAGAGGATTGGGGATCTTTGTCATAATCTGTTGAAAACCACGTTGAGATTATTGGTCCAGGAGTCTTGAACCACTGTGTGATTGAGTCATTTTCATTCCGTCAGTCCTGCCCAGGGAGAATTCAGTATTTTCCCATGACAGTCTCTGTCTGGATAAATGATCTAATCCACACAATTTTTAATAAAATTGCTTATTGGTTGTACTGATGAGCTTTGTCAGAGTCAACATATAAATATCAGTAAGTAGATGTTCAGGTTATGAAAATGCACTGTAACTTATTCTTCAGTTCAGCAAAAACACATTAAATATCTGCACTGTTACTGGTAATAGGCTAGGTGTGGAGATAGAAAGAAAAATAGAGCATGGTTTTTGCCCTCAAAGGGCTTACATTAAGGTTTTGGAAGTAGACAAAAAGAAGTAATGTCTGTTTTTTCAAAGGTGGAGCCTTGATTTTGTCTTATGGGGTTTTTACATGTATTGAAAGCTTGCATACATCAAAAACCTCTGTCACACCAAGGCAATGGGGGTCTAGTTGGATTATTTCAACCACCTCGATGATTGCAATCCTCTAGTTCAGACCTGTGATATGGGGAATTATCTTGACTGTTCCAAGTACACTATGAAGCATGCTATCTTAGAAGTCACAGCAGAAAAGCTCACAGACCACGCAGTTTATTAAATCCACTTAAAACATACAACAATAATCAAGGGTAAAGAGTCGGGGTAAATAAACATTCCTGGATTAGGGTACGAGCAGATAGAAGGACCACAGTACCTAAGACCTGGGGTTCACAAGGCTCACGTATCCTCTCTTTTCCTCTCTTGCCTCTCTTTGCCAGTGTTGTTCTCCCTGCTAATGGTGTGGTTATGAGGACCAGAGTTTAAGGCAGAGTTCACAGATAGGAGTCCTGGGCCAATGATATATACTTGTTCTATTGGAGATACTCAGGGCCAAGGACATTTGGACATCACTGTGAATTGTCAGTTAGCCTGCTAAATAGCCATGGGTCTTATGTGTAGAGTACAAATGGGTGTAGAGTACCTGGGTCCTCTTGGGTACAGATGGGGCCAGAATGAGACCATATTGGATGTCACCAATGGGTGATTGAATTTGAGGGTGACATAGTATTCATCCTAGAGATGTCGTGATATGGTCTTTTCATTCCTTTCTACCTCCAAAAAAACAGTCTTGTTTATTCTATCATGCTTTTTATTCTATTAGTTGTTAGCATGTCTTACAGGTTGCTAACTTACCATCTATATTAACATATCACATGAATTCTTACGTGCTTACTCATTATGTACACATATCTTATGAGTTTTGCCTATATCTTATGTTATAACACTTCTTATGAATTCAGTCCATCCTATTTTTTTCTTGTCTTCTATAGCAGAATTGAATATTCTCAAATAATATAGGAAATGCACATTGTAAGAGTTTGTTCTTGAATTTCAATTCCATGTTGTACATGGGTGTCGAGACTCAATTTCAATAGTTCCAAATTGAACTCATCATCTTTCTCTATAAACACTTCCTTGGTTATTCTATAATGATTGTTGGCATGAATTTCCACCTCAGTCTTAAAATTCTCTTTACCACTTCCCTCTCTTTACCAGAATCACCAAAGAATTTTGCTTTTGCCTCAAAAATACCTCTTCAGTCTTTTATCTTCTCTCCATTTCCACTTTTCCAAAAGACTCTTCCACTTGCTGCCAGCTTTAGTTTTCTACAATACAAGCTGATTTCTGACTTCCTGTTCAGCATCTTCCCATCTCAATTCCTCCCCAGTATTACTTGCAATTTTTCCTAAATACCATGCATATCCATTCATATGAGTATTAACATATTAAACATTTAAAATTTTTGAAATAATTATAAATTCACAGGAAGTTGTGTAAATGACATGGAGAGGTCTTGTGTATACTTCATCCATTTCCCCCCAGGTGCATGTTCTTTTTATGTTTCGAATATCACTCCCTCCCTTAATTACTTGACATAATTTTAATCATCCTTTAATATTCAACTTGAAAGTCGTAAAGTTTTCCAGACTTTTCCCCACCATTGCTGAATTAATCACTTCTTTCTTAGTGCTGATTTTTTCCCACATGGCATCATAACTATCTTCTCTGACAATCCATAACCTCTTTGAGGACAAGGACTGTGTTTTATTCATCTTGGAATTCCTAGGACCTAGCTCAAAGCATGGCACATATTAAGTGTCCAATAAAAAGAAAATGAATTTAATAGAAATTATATTTCTTTTTAAGAAAACAGGATGTAGAAATCCAATTGTACAAAATAGAGGCATTGTGACTTCCCTGGTGGTGCAGTGGTTAAGACTCTGTACCCCCAATGCAGGGGGCACTGGTTAGATCCCTGGTCGGGGAGCTAGATCCCACATGCATGCCACAACCAAGAGTTCACATGCCACAAGTAAGGAGCTGGTGAGCTGCAACTAAGGAGCCTGCCTGCTGCAACCAAGACCCAGTGTAACCAAATAAATAAATAAATAAGTAAAAAATAGATGCATTTAGTGGGTGATGTTTTAACAAGGGGTGTTATTCGCAGATTTCTTTCAATATGGTATTTCCTGGAGAATTTAAAATATAATTCAATTTTCAAAATATTACTGTTATGTTCGTGAGCGCATCTACTGAGTAATAGGAGATAAATATTGAAACAAATATGCAAATAAAAAATTCCAATCTAAGATTTGGGACCAGTTTTATTCTCTGTCCTTCTTGTTCCAAATATGCAGTAATAACATCGCTCCTGGGATTGGGGATTCTGACTTCATGCTCTGTTGACTCCTGTCTCATTCTCTGGGAGAAAAGTAGCATGTGATCTGAATGAATGTAGACCTCTCCAGGCTCTGTGTATGAATGAGGAGGCCACAAGAATATGCTGGCGACCTCAGCCCCTCCTCAAAGTCTCCTACGCTTTGTCTCACTTTTGCCCTTGATCGAGACTTCTAATCTTCTCCCTTTCTAGCTACCCCAGCAATTCAGCTGAGGGAGGCAGCCGACTGTAGTGGCTGCACCTGGCACCCGTTGTGAAGACTTTGGTATGCTGGGGTGGCTGGTGTCTATCCTTATGCTATAGCTTGCACTGCTGCACAGAGTTTGTGACAAAAACAGTGATGCCCACCCATCACACTCACCAAAAGTGTTTTTATGAACAGCTTTAAAAAAGGCATTATGTTGACATTGCAGTTCTTAAGACTGTGATGGCAGGAAAATGAGGAAGAAATTGAAGACAAGACCATGATACGGATAGAGGAAATAGGTAAATGTGGTACTTTTCATATGTTTGCCCACTTCCTCAGCTACCACTGATATAGGACCCAGCACCACACCAGCCGCCCCTGGCTGGCTTCACCACGTCTTAGCGCATAGTCATACCTCTGTATTTTGGAGGAGCCATATTCTGTCCCTTAGACTCTCAAGTTTATAACATGCAGAGTCTCATTAAGTTTCCTTATCAAAATGGCATTTCCATCCCTTTCTGAAGAAGGTTAGGCCTAGTCCCAGAGGCTGATTGGGATATAGGCCATCTTGTCCTCTCTATTATTTTTAGGTGTCTTTTCTAACTTTATTTTTCCCCAGGGCCCCTGCACAAGCCCTTCTCACCTCTGAACGTGCAAATATGAAAAGCCCCCATGCAATTGTACGTTAAGCATAGCAGAGAGATTCTGCTGCAGGTTGGTTAAGTCAGAGGCAGGAGGCAAGGTGGTTATTCCCATGATTGTGATCCCTATTAATGAACATGCATGTTCTGAACACTTAACATAGCTTCTTTTTGCCTTTGTTCTCTCACTAAATTTAAAAAATAAAGTATGGATTTTTTTGGGGGAGGAGGGACATGTGAAGTATTTTAATTTACCTGTGAATTAAAAACAGAACAATCAGATGTCATGTTCTCCTGTTGACCTCAGTAGCAAGTGGTGTTGTTCGGAAATGATCACACAGGTATTTCTACTTGTGGGCACTGAAATTACTTTTCTCTCTTTTCATTCCCTGACATCTTAGAAGGGAAAACAAGGACTTTTCATCTGTTTAGGGGCAAAGAACTGATGAAGTGAGTGACACAGCACTTTTATTCTTGGCAAGGCTTGACATCAGAAGAGCAGTGGGAGATAGCTTTCAAGTGGGCCTTAGAAGAAAATCCAAAGGACTGCGTTTCTGCAGGGTCAAGCATCTCTATCCTGAGTAAATCATTCAAAACAACAGGGCTGGGGGTAGCGGGCACTGTCAGTCGCACATGTTGTTAGCTGTCACATTCTGTTCTGTTGTGCAGAAGACCTTACAAGAACAGTGATTCATCGAATAAAATAGTTCATTAAGATAAAATTAGATGGTCAGGAAATTAAGTCAGCCTTTTAGAACTGTTACAGTAAAAAAAATACTTTGTAATATGGTGTTTTAAAATTCACATCCTAAATAATATTATCTTGATTATCTGTGGAGGGCATATCCGTGAAGAATCTTAGGAAATGATATGTTTTTCTATAGAAGCCTTTTTTCCATCTATGCCAAGCTAGTATCCTAGACTGAATGTGAAAGTGCAACACTAGAAAAATGAAGAATGTAAGGTGCTAAATTTTTGTTCTTTGACAAAAGGTTATTTTGGTCAAATTTCATCCCAAGTTTGTTTATTGTATCTCACCTGGGCATCATTCTCTTGTTGATTCTATTTTTTAGTCATCTATTTCCCTCCCAACTTGTAACTATAACACCACATCTTGCTATGTATACATATATAGTCTTCTTTTTGGAATCAATGAGATTAAAATGAAAAAAACAAGGAGAACAATAGAATTTGGACATTTTATTTATGTATTTCATATTAAATTATTTACTGTAAAATCCATATTTTGGGTTTACGCAAAATGATGCTTTAATCTCATTGAAATATCCAGTACACAGTTTACATTTACTGATTGCCAGTGTTAAGTTGGTAGGTTTCTCAGAAACCCGAAGCTGATAATTGTCTCTGAGGAAGAAAGTACTCTGAGATACTCAAGATCCATAGAGATACAATGCAAAACATCATACATAGTTTAACATCTTCTAGTAGTTACATTTAAAAAGCTAAAGAAGAATACATTAATTTTAATAGTATATTTAATTTAATACAGTGTATCTAAAATATTATTTCAATATGTAAATAAAATGTTAAAAATGTAGATATTTTCCATTATTTTTTATTGTACCAAGTCTTCGATATTCCGTGTGTATTTTATACCATCCGAATTTGAGCTAGCCACATTTCAAGTGCTCAGTAACACTTGAAACCACATGTGGTTAGTGGCTACCATATTAGACAGCACAGCTCTAGGACATAATAAGAGTAATAAAATTAGTACATGTTCTAAATATATGCATAACTATAATTTTAAAACATTTTATATTTTCCACAAGGTTGGGTTTTCTTAACATAAATTTTTAAAAATTAGATTCTGAAATCTCACAGGTACTAAGTCAGGTATGTTATAGATGATGGATATATAAAATGAATTTAATTTAAAAATACATTTAAAAAATATGGCCACAACTTATTTTTCATAAGTGGATTTATGCACATACACCAATTGAGTTGTCTGTCTTGTCTTTTTTTTTTTTTTTTTTTTTTTTTGCTTTACGTGGGCCTCTCACTGTTGTGGCCTCTCCCGTTGCAGAGCACAGTCTCCTGACGCGCAGGCTCAGTGGCCATAGCTCACGGGCGCAGCCGCTCCGCGGCATGTGGGATCTTCCCGGACCGGGGCACGAACCCGTGTCCCCTGCATCGTCAGGCGGACTCTCAACCACTGCGCCACCAGGGAAGCCCTGTCTTTTCTTAATTTTTGTCTATAGCTATTTTTTTTTACAAGGTCTTCATTATTTCTTAATGGCCTAAGATTCTTCTCTTAATTTTTCTTGTTAAAAATATATTGAAAGAATGAATTCAAGAGCCCAGCATTTTTACAGCCAACCTTACAAACTTCTCACTGTTGGTTGGATGCCTGCTTTGACAGGAGTGGTTTTTAATTTGCATTTAGAAATGCAATCATTAGCTTTTCTTTTTGATTATTCGACTGCTATTGAGATAAATGCAGCATATTCTTCACTTCTTCTTTCCATCTGAAATTCTCGTTAAGTCAAATTCACCTTTGAGGACTCACACTGGCTATTCTCCTAAAACTTCTGCTAAAATGGACCTGCACCATTTTTGATTTAATGTAAGCAGTCTTGCTTTCTTTAAGTATTTTATATACATTTGCTTTAACAAAAGTGAAAGAAAGACACTGCTTCTAAGTGACTTTGAGGTCAGGGAGTGAACTTGAATGTCACTGGTTGTGAGACCAGAATGTGGGAATCAGTCACGAATTTGGTAGTGAGTGCAGCTAACAACCAGGAGATTGTGCCTTATTCCACTGGTTTTCTCTACTCACCTTTGTGATGCACGAATTCTTGCGAAGAGATAACATCTTTTTGTGAAAAATGGCCCTGGGGTTAAGTGGCACTCAAATACAGTTACTAGGGAGAGAAATGAGGACAAATTATCAATAGAAAGTTTTAAATAGTTCTTTAATACAGAAAATACTGTATTTGGATAAACTGAAAGTAGGATGTTGAATATTAATACATAGATTTGACAAACTGCCATATGGAAATAAGAAAAAGTGATATCTGAAATCAGTTCACTTAGAGTTCTAGTGGGTGCAAAGGCTGCCATCTTTCAAGATAGGGGCTGGCAAACTTTTTCTGTAAAGGTCCAGATAGTAAGTACTTTACGCTTCGTGGACCATATGGTGTCTCTCAGAATGACTCAACTGCTACTGTAGCTCAGAGCGCAGCCATAGGCAATATGCAAATGAACATGGTTGTGTTCCAATAAAACTTTATTTACAAACAGGTGCTTGGCTGGATTTGACCCATGTAACCCCAGTGTAAGAGTCTGTTGGGTAGCTGCACTGCTACCTTCACCTTCTTAGGTAGTTCTTGGAAATATCCACATAATGGAAATGACTTTCTCCTGAATCACATTTGCCACAATGAAACACATTTCTTGTGCACATTCTTATATCCCAAAGTAACTACTTTATTAGGTTATGGGTTTCGTTGCTCTAAGAGAGACCTGAAATTACAGCGGCTCAAGCAAGGTAGAGGATTATTTCTGTCATACCTAACTTGCCCTAAGAAGTGTATAGTTGATATAGTGATTTGAGGTGTCACCTCATCTTCATCCCCTTCATGGCTCACCAGCACCCAGTCTGCCTCAGAACCGGCAGGAAGGGGATAAGGGCACAACCTGGAAGTTGGTCACATCACCTCTGCTCTATCTCATTGGTCAGCACTTAGCCAAATAGCCCCATCTATCTGCAAGAGAGGCTGAGAAATAGACCACTTATTCTTGCAGCCATGTGCCCAGATAAATTTCCAGAGCTCTTACTACTACAGAAAAGATGAATAGCAGTGGGGAACATGTAGCTGCAGCCAGCTTTTTGCTTTACCCTTGTATTTGTAGGACAGTTAAGGGCGTGAAAGGAGTTACTTACTTTTTAAAGTTATATTTTACTGTAATTCATGTGACGGATTATATGCTGTTGTGTTATTTGAGAATAGAGACTGTCCTAAAGTCTTCAGGCATTTCTTCACACACTTGGTTAAAATATCATTTTACAATTTATGTAGCAACTATCTTGCATGTGCTAGTACTCTTCCTGAGTCCACGATGGACATTACTAATAAATCACAGCATTCTTTCCCACTGAACTCAGACTTGGCCTTAGACCTTCTATGTCCTGCTATAGACAGCCTCTACCAATCAGGTAGAGATGGCATTCCATCAGCAATTTATTTGTTCTTCTTGCTTAAAGTTTTACCATTCTTCTCTTCGTATCTTTGACACCAATCTTATCTATAAACGATGACGTGGCAGTATATAAATGGAATGTTGTTTTATGTCTTTTAAGTCAAATCTCCTCCGTCCCTTAAATTTTGTCAAATTTTTATCTTGTTTTTATTTCCAGACCATGTTTTATATTTCATTTTTCTATAACTAATTTTAGTCACAAAACCAAAACTGGAATAATTTTATTCAACCTCTTAAGTTTATAAATAGAGAAACTGAAACTCAAAAAGATGAAAGGAGTTACCCATGGGAACACAGCTAGATAGTGAAACTAGACTTCTGAATCTCTGATTCCTACTCTAGTACTCTCTTTTTGCTGAGATCAAATCAATAAGTGACAAGAGTATTTAAAAATCAGGAATAATTATGATTAATTGGGTAAGACTGATTAATATCAGAACTTTAATTTCTCAAGTTTCTATTTCTTGCATCTGTAGGCAGGAACCAACATCTTTTATGTAAAAGTAATGGTATCCTGAGCAATCCTTGCTCTAATGCTTGACTGCTTCTAGAACTTTTTAAATTTTGCAAAATGGATTTGACATTGTGAAAAATAGGATTTGAAGACTGCTTTCTAGGGCATCCTCATTCATGTTAGCCTATAAAGAATGATTCAGTTGTTCTTGTAATACCTGGGCATTTCCTGTTTCAGTGAGATGTCTTTATGTGAGATTGAAAGTATTGATTTTTGTAGAATATTTTCCAGAGTAATTTATAATAGTGATTTAAAATTTGTCTTAGTATATTTTGACCCATGGGTCTATCAGGTTATATTGCTTCTTGTTTTATTCATATCTTTTTGTCCATCCAAAATTGCTTGTACTCTCTCAGGCAAGGCTGTCCACTTCACTTTCCCTTAGGTGCAAACAGTTTCTCAGCAGGTGTGCTGCTTATAACTGCTGTACCTGAAAACCCTCATTAATAGGCAAGTGGAGTTAGATTATCTTATTCTTTCAAGAACAGAAAAAAAAAAAAAAACCCTCAGCAAAAATAAGTTCACAATAGAGAGCAAGAAAATCTAACTATAGTGTCTGCATCTAAGAAAGTATACTTTAAAAAGCAGATTTTAAAAGATTAAATCTTCCCATTAAAACTTTGAGTCCTCTAAGTACCAAAAATTATGGCCCTTTCCCATTACAGAGAAAATTAGTCTAATACAGTAGACCGAAGGAAATTTTGATAGACTCATGGATCAAAATATACCAAAAAGAATTTTGAAGAAGCGCTTAAAGGCAGCAGAACTTCATGACTATAACCAAAAGACAGAACATAATTTCAGTATGATGGAGCTAACCCTTGAGCTGAGCTCATTTCCCAAACCCTGGGAGCACAGTATACTCAGACACAGAGAGCACAAAATTCTCCTGCATACTGAAACCAAGCTCACATAAATTAGGGAATATCTGTTCATCATTTGGACACCTTCCCTGGATGCATGGTATCCACTTTTATTTTGCTGCTTCCAAGCTGGGCCAACAAAAAAACACTTCTGATAAGCAACGACTTACAAGCCCAGGTGGCTCTTTTAGTGGGTTCATTTATTTAGCAAATTTTTTTTTTTTTTTTTTTGTGGTACGTGGGCCTCTCACTGCTGTGGCCTCTCCCGTTGCGGAGCACAGGCTCCGGACGCACAGGCTCAGCGGCCATGGCTCACGGGCCCAGCCGCTCCATGGCATGTGGGATCCTCCCGGACCGGGGCACGAACCCGTGTCCCCTGCATCGGCAGGCGGACTCTCAACCACTGTGCCACCAGGGAAGCCCTAGCAAATATTTAATGAACATTTGCTATGAGTTAGGTAACATGGAACCTACAGTTGGAAAAGTCAAAGTCATGGCCCTCAGAAACCCACCATCTAATGTGCAAGGTAAACAAATGAACAAATAATTTCCGGACTGCATGGCCAATTGCTGTGGAAGCAGTGAGCTCTGCCTGAGTGTTGACAGAGGAGACAGTTGGAGTTGACTGTGAGGCTTTGGGGGTTCAGGAAGTAGAGAAGGTGGGGAAAGAATACGAGGCAAAAGTGTCATGGGGGTGCACTATGGCCTTTTGGTTGTTTGGTGTGGCAGGGGTGTAAAGGTAAGGTGAGGGAGAGGGCGTGGCAGGGAATTTCAATAACTTAGCAAATATTAAGCATCTCTTTCACCTGGACACTGTGAAGGGACTCTTAGGGTGCAGAGATAAATGCGGCTTATTCCTGGACCTTGAAGAATTAACAAAAGAGATGCGAGGTACAAATAAATTATATTTGGGTGGGGGTGTGATAAGTGTGTCTAGCTGTTTTTCCTCACAGGCATCATGCTGTTGAGAGGGATACCTGCAAAGGTGAGCAGCAGCATACACTGCCTGCTCGAGAGGACCACATGGTCTAATGGGGGGACAGATGCTGATGGAGAAGTTACAGCATCACAGGTACGCCAGCAACTGTGACAAGTGTCATCTAGAAGGTACAGAGTCCTAGAGAACCTACAATGCAGGATTATGTTCCGATTAGGGAGTGCAGGGAAAATTGTATTTACCACGAGTCCTCTTACACAATCATGTCTCCGTGCTTGAACTCTTAATTTGCTTTATCCAGCGTGGAGGTCATTTCAAGTAAGTTTTGAAAGAAGGTTACCTGAGTAACAGATTTTCAGAGCCCTTGCATCTCTAAGGATATTTGTCTTCTGCTTTCATAAATGACCAACAACATTGTAGAAAGTCTAAAGTTACAGCTCCCCCTCTCAAAACCCTCTAGAGTTTGGGTCTTTGTCATTTGACGATGTGATTTAGAATTGATATATTAGGCCTTCCTGATGTGTCCTAAAGCAGCCTTATTTTTGTCTGAATCTTACAGTTCTTTTTAGTACTGAAACAATTATAGCAGTTTCTTAAAAAACTAAACATACTCTTAGCATATGATCTGGCAATCACAGTCTTTGATATTTATCCAAATGAACTGAAAACTTGTGTCCACACAAAGCCTGCACACCAATGTTTATAGCAACTTTATTCATAATTGCCAAAACTTGGAAGCAACCCAAATGTCCTTCACTAGGTGAATGGTAAATGAACTGTGATACATCCAGACGATGGAATATTATTCAGTACTAAAAAGAAATGAACTGTCAAGTCATGAAAAGACATGGAGGGACCTTAAAGGTATATTACTAAGTGAAAGAACCTAGTCTGAAAAGGCTACATACTGTAGGATTCCAATTATATGACATTCTGGGAAAGGCAAAACTGTGAAGATAATAAAAGGATCAGTGGTTGCCAGGGGTTAAGGGGAAGGGGGGGAATGAATAGGCAGAGCACAAAGGCTTTTTAGGGCAGTGAAACTGTTCTGTATGATACTGTACATGCCATTATACATTTGTCCAAACGCATAGAGTATACAACACCAAGACTGAACCCAAATTTTAACTGTGAACTTAGGATAATAATGATGTGTTAATGTAGATTCATGGATTGTAACAAGTGTACCATGTGGCGCTGGATGGCTGTGCCTATGTAGGGTAGGCGGTATATGGAAAATCTCTATGCCTTTTGCTCAATTTTGCTGTGAACCTAAACCTGCTCTAAAAATAAAGTCTATTTAAAAAATAAACAAAATTCTCTTAAGTAAAAACGTCCTACTAGGAAATCTATACTTTGCCTGGAGTACTGTATCTTCATAGATATTTTTGGCAGGAAGCTGGAAGCACTGTTTTGAGGAAACCTAGTCATGTTATTCTCAACCAGACATTCCCTCAACTGTTACAATCATCTTCATTATGATGTTACCTTTATGCCTCTTGAGGAAGCAATGCATAGCCTTAGGAGAAAAGTTTGAGTGCTGCCGTAACTCGAATTCATTTTCATTCTAACTACAAATCCTTTAAGAAGAGTGTCCCTGAATA
This sequence comes from Globicephala melas, assembly GCF_963455315.2. Classification (NCBI taxonomy): domain Eukaryota; kingdom Metazoa; phylum Chordata; class Mammalia; order Artiodactyla; family Delphinidae; genus Globicephala; species Globicephala melas. The sequence goes on along the minus strand of NC_083331.1, from coordinate 10,666,049 downwards.
CGTAGTTCTCTCACATAATTTATGAATTATTTTCTATGTAAGAATTACCAGTATGATTCAAATTAAGACTAGTATTCTCTTAAAGTCCTTGCTGCCAACAGAGGAAATATTTTTAAATGACATATGTTTCTCCTTTTGCATCTTATCCTGGAATCTTGTATCTCTCCCCCTCTTTAAGTATGCGGCATTTGGCTCTCAGATTTTTTATTTAATTAATTAATTATTTTTTTTGCGGTACGCGGGCCTCTCACTGCTGTGGCCTCTCCCATTGCGGAGCACAGGCTCCAGACGCGCAGGCCCAGTGTCCATGGCTCACGGGCCCAGCCACTCCGCGGCATGTGGGATCCTCCCAGACTGGGGCAAGAACCTGCGCCCCCTACATCGGCAGGCGGACTCTCAACCACTGCGCCACCAGGGAGGCCCGTCAGATTATTTTTTAATATCTTTATTAAGATATAATTCACATACCAGAAAATCTACTTATTTAAAATACACAATTCAGTGGTTTTTAGTATATTCACGGAGTTCTGCAACCATCACCATAATACGTCAGAATACTTTACCACTCCCCGCCAAATCTCATACAGGTTAGCAGTCACTACCCGTTGCCCCTTCCCTAGCCCTAGGCAAACAGTAATATACTTTCTGTCTATAGATTTGCTGATTCTAGACATTTAATATAAAGGAAACCATAACATATGTTATGTGACTGACTTCTTTCACTTAGTATAATGTTTTTAAGGTTCATCTATGCTGTAGAGTACGTATCAGTACATCATTCCTTTTAACTGTCAAATATTCCTTTGTAACAATTTGAGGAATGCCAAACGGTTTTCCAAAGTAACCCTACTATTTTACAGCTCTACCGGCAAAGAATAAGGGTTTCAGTTTCTCCATATCCTCACCAATGCTCAATATTGTCTGTTTTTTAAAAAAAATTATTATCACCATCCTAGTGAGTGTGAAGTGGCATCTCGTTGTGGTTTTGATTTGCATTTTCCTAATAATCTTGAACATCTTTTTATATGCTTACTGGCTATTTTTATATTTTCATTGGAAAATGTCTATTCAAATCCTTTGCCTATTTAAATATTGTTATTTATATTTCTGTTGTTGAGTTGTAAGAGTTCTTTATATGGTCTGGATATAAGCATCTTAATAGATATATGATTTGCCAGTATTTCTTCCCAGTCTGTGGGTTGTATTTTCACTTATTTTTTACAGTGTCACTTGCAGTACAAAGAGTTTAATATTGATATAGTTCAATTTATCTGTTTTACTCTTTTCTCATCTGTGTTTCTGGTGTTGTATTTTAGAAACCATTGCTTAATTTAAGGACATGAAGATTTACTCCTGTGTTTCTTTTAAGAGTTTTATGGTTTTAGTTCTTATATTTAGAATTTTGATCTATTTTGAGTGATTTTGTATATGAGGTGAGATAGTTCAACTTCATTATTTGTGTGTGGATATCCAGTTGTCCTAGCACCATTGAAAGACTGTCCCTTCCCCTTTGAAATATCTTGGCACCCTTTCTGAAATACTGTTGCCCATGAAAGCATGAGTTCGTTTATGGACTCTCAATTCTGTGCTGTTAATGTAGATATCTAGTCATATGCCATATCATATTGCTTTGATTACTGTAGCTTAGTGGTAAGTTTTGAAACTTGGAAGTATCAGTCTTCCATCTTTGTTGCGCTTTTTCAAGATTGTTTGTTCTGAGTCCCTTGGATTTCCATATGAATGTTAAGGTCAGCTTGACAGTCTCTGAGGACAGTTGGGATTTTGTTCAGGATTGCAATGAATCTGATGACCAATTTTGGGATTACTGATATTTTAACAATATTAAGTCTTACAGTCCATGAATATGGGATGTCTTTCCATTTTTTTAAATCTTCTCTAATTTCTTTCAATAATGTTTTATAGTTTTCAGTGAAGAAGTCATGAATTTCTTTTGTTAAATTTATTCCTAAGGATTTTATTCTTTTTTGTGGTATTGTAAATGGAATGGTTTAAGTTCATTTTCATACTGTTCACTGTTCTTATATAGAAATAACTGCTTTTTTGTATACTGATCAAGTATCCTGCAACCTTGCTATAATAATTTATCGGTTCTAATAGTACTTTACAGAATTTGTTAGGATTTTCTCTATGCGGTCATAGAAGTGAAGATTTTCTTGGTATTAGGGAAGTCACTGATGGTTATGAACAGTTGTGTGGGTTGGAGGGGGAGACAGAAGCTCTACCGAAGGGGTCAAAGAGATGATTGGAAGTGAAAACATAGACAGTGAATATTAGACGACTACTTTAATAAGTTTTGCTGTGTTGTGGAGCAGATAAATGTGAGCAGTTCTTGGGGAGGGATGCAGGATACAGGAACACTTATAAGATGGGGGATCCCAGAGCATGTTTGTATGTTGATGGAAATGAGGGGGAAAGACACTAATAATTCAGAAGAGAGTTGCGGGAATCCTTGAGAAGCATAGAGAGGGTGGGATCCAGAGCACAAATATGTTAGTCTTTGATGGCGGGAGAAACACTTCTTCCATTGTAACAGGAAGAAAGGCACACCATTTGGGTACAGACACAGGTAGAGGTGATGCTGGGAAGATGGGAGAATTCCTATATGATTGTATCTAGCTTCTCAGTGAAATATGAGACGAGGTCAACAGTTAAAAATTAGAGTGGGTTAGAGGGAATATTGGAGGTCAGAAAACAGATGAGAAAGTGTTAAATGGGCCTCTTGGAGAATGGGGAAAATTTGCTTCTAGGACACATTAGACTTACTGGGCACATTTTGGTACCTGTTTTGATTTTAAGAAGAGCCCAGTCAGCAACGCTATGCTCATTTTCTGAAGGGCAGGCTCCCAGGAGGTGGATAGTTCAAGTAGAGTTGGCTGTTTTCCCACATGAGTGACTAAAGGATCATAAAGTAATAATGGGGTAAATGTGCTTTACCACACATATATAGACACAGACACACACACACACCACACTTATTCACATGCATACTACATGCCACGTGCATGCATACACACACTCACATGTATCACACTTATATACACACCCTCACCACACTCAAGCACTAGCCCACTTAATTTTTACAATAAACCCCCAACAGCATTTTACTGTTTTTGAAATGTGAAGATTAAAGGGTACTTATGGTTTCCTCTATGTGAATCATTCTCCCCACTGTTATTCAAGTGTTTTAAGCATGATCATGAAATAAAGTAGAGCCAATGCTAGGATTCTGTTATGGCCATTTGAGCCATCTCTTCAGTGAACTTTGCCTTTGGAGCTTTGTCCTCTGACACCTAGCCTACTACTGTCCTGACTGTCCCAGGACCTCCTCGTGCACTGGATCTTCTCCAGACTTTCCTCTACACCCACCCACCATCTCTATTCGCTCATCAGTGTCACTAGAATTCAGGCTCTGTTCCTCATTGGCTGTGTGATTGACTGTATAATATGGGAGCAATAATAATTTATTGTGAGGATTAAAAGATAGAATGCATGGAAAGTACTCGGTTCCATGCACATAATATGTTTCCAAAAAATGCCAAATTGATATTTCTCTCTCCCTTAACCTCAATCTCAATATCTCTTAACCTATTTTATCTCTTCTCATCATATTTCCTCAAGGATTTTCATTCAGCTAAGCACTTTTACTAATTTAATTCTTGATGATAGAATTTTAAGTTTAATAGGGTTCTTCTGGAAATAATGTCAGAATCTACAGTTGACTCAAATAAGACTTCAGCTGGGCAAAATAATTTTATTTGGGGCATGCAGATTTTTTTCACTTGACTCAAATCATACAGAAGAACTGACTTTGATAATCATGAATTAAGCTAAACTATAACATTGAGCACAAAAATTATTTTCTTGCCCTGGTTGTTCAAGTACTTCATAAGTAAAATGAATTATTAGGCCTTTTGAAATATCTTTGAAATATCACAGCTTTGTTCTGTATTTAAGGATTCTTGACAATGTAGCAGAACAACATTGCAATATCATAAAAATGTATTGTGTTACTGGCATAAACTCAAAGAACATTTCTTTAAAAAGCATCCCCTGGGGAACGTGGTTGAGACCATTGCTCTCACTTCACTTTTGGCTACTGTGACATTGGCTGTCACACCTGCTCTTCAAGTCCCAAGTCTCGAGTCACTCTTGGTCTCTAGGATTTTAGATAAATGCACCTCATTTACTAGTCTTTTTTTCCTGCAATGATTATTATTCACTGTTTTATTTTGAAAACAATACTAATGACTAAGTTTAATCCTGAGTGGTGGTGGAAAGTAACAAAATGAACATATTCCTGCTTTTTAGAAGTTGTAATATTGAGGACATTAGCTTTTTGTGATGTGTGGCATAACTGTTGATAGGCAAAGCTGAGACTTTGTTTTGACCTCTCACATTTCTCTTTTATTCCCTAGTTCTCAGAAATAGTAACAAATTATATGGTATCAGTGACTTGAAAGTGTGTATATTGGCAAGTGCAAGTAATACTACACTTAAAATTGATTAGCAGTGATGTCTCATAATCTGTGTAGAATACAACCATCCCCATCGCTGGCTTTATAGTCGTGTGGTATTATGCATACAAAACTGTGTTCCTGTGGTTTTGATGCTATGGGAAATAGCAGACTGTTTTCTTAATTTTCATAAGTTGAATTTCCCCCAAAGACTTATTATGAAAAGGCATGTTGAAACATGTGGTGTCATTACAAGATTGTTTTCGCTTGGCGACAAGCAACAAAAGTAGAAAAACGTTTCTGACAGTTTCTGAAATATGATCATTAGAAATCATTCTCTGAAATTTATGAGGTGCTAGAGAAAGCCAAGAGCTTAATAGATCATATCGTGTGTGCAACTTGATCAGGGCTTAAAGGGGGATGTGATTATTTGCCAAGTGAAAGCAACAGTTTTCATGGTCAACTACTTTCTTACTAATTCTGCTTAATGAAAGTCGAGCAGATCTACAATGATAAACACTGAAATGATTATAGAACATTCTGACCCTGAGAAAATTATGTGTAGTTAACAACTAAAATTTTAGTTTTACTCACCTAAATAATCTACTATTTATTTTATTTCTTTTGAGATGAAATATTTTAAAAATCAGCTAGAAGGTAAATTCTCCCACCCAAACGACTGAGTATCCCATTTTAGTTTCTTGTTTTTCCCCATCTGTTGACTCTTGGCGTCTCCCCTGCTGCTCTGGTTCCCACCTGGCCCCAGTCGTGATTCTTCTGTTGAGCGTCTGTCTCCATGGAGACCGACTGCCCACAGGGAGGAGCCCAGCACAGCATGCAGCCGCTCACCTCACTGGACCCACGGTGAATCAGCCTCGGTTTGATCGCGGCGCAGAGAGGAGAGAAGTTACCTCATCTTTAGAGGAGCATAAATGCGTTTGGGACTCTAAATTCCTCCCTCTGTGTGGGTTCTGCAGATGCAGCTCGATGCAACCCTGAGAGGAGGGCGGGGGCTCCATCTGTTTCCCCTGCTTCAGTGTCAGGAGGGCCATGGCAATTGTTTTGGGAAGACCCAAAGGGGAGAAAGAGAAAGGGACAGAAGATAAAAGAGATAAGAAAACTAAGAGTTCTCTAACAAATTTACATCAGCAATTCAGCTGTGCCGGGGAAAGGTTAACTAGAAACTCGAGAAAAATATGGTAACTGTGTATATATTCCTCCATAATACACAGTTGTTGTGAATAGAAAAGTACTAAAATCCATCAAAATGTGTCCCTTGATGACTAGAGGAACTGGGCCATTAAAAATGTCAGAAAAATTGCTTATTTTACAGACGACGCACATAGTTTTCTAGGAGAGCATAAAATCATTGAAGTTCTGTTGTTGGGCAGTGTCTTACACTTTGGACATTCCAGTTGTTTTATTTGTTTCTACCAACAGTAATATTTCTCACACAAGTATGTCTGGAAAGTTTTAAAATTAGATTTTTAGACATGAATAAAAAGCTTTAATTGCCTATGTGATAGATAATAGTATTAAAGTTTAAATTAAAAAAAATAAATAAATGTGGTAGACATTGAGCAAACGCTACTTCTTATAATTTTAGGGTACCAAGATCACTGTGATATTGGAGGCACCATAACTGAGAGCCAAATTCTTTTGTCTTCTAAACAGACTTGTGCAGAAAGACATTATTACCTTCCTGGTGTGCACTGATGTCCCTGGACATCTGGCTAAATCCACGATTTGATTTTTAGTCATTCTGTCACAGTGAAATTCACTCCTAATTTGCAGTTATATCTCTCTGAATTACTGCTTTTAAATTGGGCATTTTCCTGCAATTTAGATCTTTAGCTTCTAGATATACAGAAAGAAGCATCTATAAAACAATAATGAATAACATATATAATTTGATTTATGGTTTGTAGAGCCTCTCAGAACATACCTGGCCTCATCTGGGTCTTGAAAGAAGGCTGAGAGATGGGAATAGTCGCAGTAACCGAGGCTCAGAGAGGTCAAGTGATTTGCCCTAGGTCACACAGCTAATAAGTGCCAGATCTCAAACCCAGTTCTTTTCACTCCAGAGTCTGTGCAACCCTGCACGCTAATTAACAGTTTGTTAATGCTAAGCATGGGTGCTTTTTCTTTAAAAAGTCACTCAGGTGTTACACTGTAAATCATTGGGGAATAAAACAGGATTCTGTCATTCTCTGGGAATGATGCCTCCATGCTTTTGTCTGCTGTGTGCTTTTCAGGATAAAGAGAATTCCAGCAGTGTTCATCCACCACAGGACATCATAATTCCTATGAATTATTATGAATTTTCCAGGAATGAAAGTTTTAAAAATCTCTTTACTTTCAGCACTGTTTCTTTGGTATTTACGCAGTGCCTGCTGAAAGCAAGTAACCTGGAATAAGTGGGCCTTAGAATCCTAGAATCTAACAAAGCTGTTTTTCTCTGTGTGGGTACAAGGAGTATGTGTGTTACTGAGTTAGTCCTGTTTAGGCAGGCTCATGGCTCCATGAGCTAGGAAGCCATACAGGCTTTTCCAGTGATTCCATAAGCGATCTTGGGCTAGTCTTTCCCATCCCTGTGCTTAATAGTGCCAGTAGATAATAAGAAAACCTGTCCAATCAGCTCGTGACTAACTAATAGGGCTCATTTAGTTTTCTAAATGAGCTCATTTAGTTTTCTCATCATTTAGTTTTCTCACTGTTAGTAATTTAGCAAAAATTAAATATCTTCTGCACCAAGCACTGTACTCAGTAGATACAAGAAAGGATAAAAACATTGTCCCTAGCATTAAAGAGCTTACAGTCTAGTAAATTTGCCACCCATGTGAACTATAAATCCTGTCACTGATGGCTGTTTCTGAAATTTTGAAAAAGAGAAGCTGAAACACTGTGAAGTCATTAAAACCTGGTTGTTTAAAATCACATGAACTGGTGACAAGCCTAGGAAAGGGATCTTATATGTCCACCAGACTGATCTCCACTGCTTGACCACCTTGTGAAATATAATTGCATCATTTCAGGATGAAGAGTAATGCCGACTATTGGCTAATTTTGGTTCATGGTGTTTCATTATCAAGTGCACTTCCTGAGAGTCCTGTATTTCCTGCTTTAAGTGCGGCTGGTGACGTACTTGTAACCAAGGGACTCGGTTCAGCCCAGGTGCTTCCCTCTGAGTAACAAGAACCATGCCAAGTAAATAAGCACTTGGCTGTGCTATGTCTAAGGGAAAGAATGCAAAGATGAATTCACTGGCCCTAATATCTTTAATCCAGTGATTCACAAACAAAATGATGCCATTTAGATTTCAGTAACTGTAATGGTACAACAATTGTTGACTTTTATTAGTGTGTGATTAACCCTGTAGTGTGTCAAGATGACTAGCAATTTTTTGTTCATTCAGAGATGCTCACAGACCTCAATATTCTAACCAGTTATATTATATCTTTTCAGTACTCTGATGGTTAATGTCAACATTTGTGATCATGTTGACAGCTAACAGTGATAAGTGTACTTATTATGTTTCACAGAGTATTTTTTGTTTATTTAATCCTCAGGTTTCAAGTTCAGAGGCAAAGCTGAAGTGTGGGGTTGGAGATGGCAGTGGAGGAGGCAAGGGGAGAGATGGGTAGTCAGTCCATCAAGCCAGTACCCCCAGATCCAGGACTTTCATCTGGCCTGTATGGCTGTCATTACAAAGATGATTTGAACCAACCTACCATGTTTTCTTACATGAAGCCTGTCCTGAATGATCCAGTTACCACTCTCCATGTCAGGTCCTTTCTATTCCAGGACTTTCAATTTCTGAATTCTCCAGAGCATTGTTGCAGTTTTCGTCACTGTCGTGGAACTCTTATGTCCACGCTGATACCTGCTCCAGGCCACTGCCAGCGCGTGGAATACTGTTGTTACAGGGGCTCATAGCTGCGTGTGCCTCCGGTGCGTGGGGACCTCTCTTTCCGGTGTTCCTCCTCTTCTGGCCTCTGAGCTTTGGAAGCGTGATGGGCCTCCTGAGGTACCCCAGGTACCATGTTCCCTGTTGTACCTCTTCAGTGCAGGAAACAGACCACCTGCCTCATGTTTTACCCGTGGTACAATTCAGTGCCATCCTCAAAGCTCAAGGCCACTAAAGTAGGGCAGAGGCCATGGGTCCTAGCTAGACTGCAAGGAGACATGTCTTTTCTCTCTCTCTTTTTTTTAAAGCCTCTCTTTCCTTCTGTAATGGCCACTTCCGCTTTCCTTGTTACCCCTATAAAGTCAGTTGCTCTCCTCTCCAAAGCTTGGGGCCTCACACAAATAGGTGATGAATTTCCAAAGTCTCTATCTGAACCCTGGGCTGCACATACTGTTCAGATGAGACCAGAGAGTTGTTTTTCTCAAAAATGTTTCCAGTGTTCACCAGTGTGTAATACACAATTATTAGTCACAGATAGAGTGAAAGTTATTGGCTTTTAAGGCCTTAATTGAACCTATCTTTGCACTCAGAGCAAATACCAACTGGCTCATATATCAACCTGAAGTTTGTCAAATTCTTAAAAACTTCTGAGATCATTTGATAAAAATGAGCAGAGATGGTAGCTAAAATTGTTTTCTGGGTAATAGATCTTGTTTAGGCTTTTTTCCCCTAGTGCAGCTTGAAAACCACCTGACAGTAAATTATTCCAACATCTCACTCCCACCTCCCACACACATTTTCCCCTTTTGTTTTGTTTTTTGGTGGTGTGTGCAGTTATCCTCTTTTAAGAAACAAGCACAGTTGCCCACAACTACACGTGTTAACTGTGAATCTGAACTTGTGGCAATGGGAAGAAGGCATTCTTTTCCCTTTTTCTCACAGGTTGTAAACTGGTTATTCACATTTTCTCTGATGACAATTTTAAGCACCGAGCTCTGTCTTCATAAGCACATGCAGCAGATGGTTGGGAATATTGTGTGATAAGGAAAGCTGGTTGATTTCTTTAGTTATTTTCACCTCCTGAACACATTCCAAAGAAAAGCAATGGCATATTTTAGGGCGTGTCTTTACAAGACCTCTTTCCTTAAGTATGAATATAATTTGCTGATCTGTTCACTTTAAGATGGATTCATTTGGGAGATATCTCTGCTGTAAGTGATCCTGTAGCATTTTCATATAAAATTAGACTTCTGTTGAAAGCTCTCCTGGGTGTTGCAGCCCAAGAATTAACCCAGCTGTTCCTTCTCTTCACTTAGGCAGACTATGAGGCAGGAGGAAATGAAGCACAATATTTAGATGACCTCTAATGACCTTTTATGCACATTATCTACGTGGTGAGATAATCTGCACAGATGAGGAAATAAGTTTCCAGGTCACCGACTTGCTCTGTGAACTAACTTTACCATTTACTAGCTTGAGGGCTTCAGCCATGGTTTTAGGCTCCATATCTTTCTGTAAAATGGAATAACCATTACTACCTCCTTGGGTTTGTGAGGATCAAAAGACATTAGGAGGTAAAGCTCTTTTTTTCAAAAGAGTGCTCAATGAAAAAATAGTGACTGGTGGACAAAGAGAAATGAACCAGAAAAAGTATTTGGCTCATTACTCCTTCTAAATCACTGTTGCCTTTTTTTTTTTTTAAACAACTGATCCTTTCTCTCTAATATTGATGTTTAATGAATGAATTATTACCACTCTTCCAAAGTTAAAATTGATCCAAACATCTAAAATGCAAAAATCTATATATACTATCATTGGACTGGAGAAATATAGAGAAATATGAACACACATCCTGTTGCTATGCATGAGGGCTTTCTTGCTGAGAAACATCTCACAAAGATTCTTCCTTTAGGGAGAGTCCTCTGATAGCCAGCAATACCCTAGACGGCCTCAGCTCAACTGTAAATGTTCCTTGGCCTTGTATTCCTTCCTAATATGCACCCTTGTCCCCAACTGTTGCTTTCAGAGAGCATGCAGACTAATAAAGTGACTCCAAAGTTGTAGATTCAGAGGAGATTAGAGTTAACAGTCTGTTTGGGTCAGAAGAGAGCTCCCAATGGGAGTGGTCGTGGTAGTAGCCACAGCAGCAATAAACCTCCAGGGAAGCAGTGGGATAAAGTACTGACTGGATAACAGATCACCCACTATTTGGACTGTCTGAACCATTGGTGTATTCAACAGTCAATGGGTTAAGACAGTATGCCATTTTACAATGTCATTACTATTTCCATTTATATAACCAGCTTCAGTATTGTGTGTTTTTGTTTGTTTTTAAGATATCCAGGCCTCCTCATCTCATGATTTTTATGTATATTTATATAATTTACATGAAGGATTTTTTAAATTCTTTGTTTAGATTCGTCCATTTACCTATATATGTATATACATATCTTATAAGGACAAACTACAACTTTTTGGAATGTGATTTACATTCTTTGGAAAGTGATTTACAAGGAAGAGTTGTCCTTGGTCTTACTCTGAATATCCGAATAAGGTTTAGATGACCTCTAGTAAATTCATTTTTGTTTCATTTTTATAGAAGTTTTCATCTCTCCAGTCCAATGATAGTATATATAGATTTTTGCATTTTAGATGTTTGGATCAATTTTAACTTTGGAAGAGTGGTAATAATTCATTCATTAAACATCAATATTAGAGAGGATCAGTTGTTTAAAAAAAAAGGCAACAGTGATTTAGAAGGAGTAATAAGCCAAATACTTTTTTCTGGTTCAAATAGTGATCAATAAGCTGATACAAATACCAATTCAGAGAGAAAGGAGGTCATGGAGGAAGTAAAAGTTTGTATTTCCTAATGACAATTCTAGATTCACGTGTGTTTGGAAATAGTCCACTTTTTTGATTTGTTCAGTGTAAGGTTCTGGTTCCCTTTGTTCCTGAATCAGTTAATGTGTTTAAGAGGCCACTATCAAAATGCAGATGGCTTTTGCATTTTAAGCCTAAATGAACACCTTAGGTGACTTAGGCAGATAGAGGAAGACCTCAGTGGTCCTGGACTAGAAATTCTGAAGGACCCTAAGAGTGAGGCTAGTCTCTAATTCTTAGTGCTACACTGTCCAGTACAGTAGCCACTAGCCAAATGTGGCTATTGAAATTTAAATGAATTAAAATTAAATTTAAAATTTAATCATCAAATAATCTGTTTTATTAGACTACAATTCTTCAGAATTTTTGGAGGCATTTTTCTTTCTCTATGTTCATGCTATCTCATTCATTCATTCATTCAACAAGTATACATTGAGGGCCTGCTATGTGCCAGGGGATACAGCAGAAAGTGAGCAAAATTCCTGTCTTCAAAGAGCTGCTCCTTTAGTAGAGGGAAACAGACAATAAACTGAAAAAACATCAGTAGAGTATATAGTATAACAGATGGTAATAAATGTTGAGGGGGAAAAATAGAGCAGGGCAGGGAGCTGGGAATACTTAGGATTTAAATAGTGAGCACAGTGGTCCTGGAAGACTTCAATGAGGAGAAATGTGGACAAAGACCTAAAACAAGAAGGAGACAGTCACGTAGATACATGAGGGAAATGAACTCTAAGCTGAGGGAAGAGCTGGCTCAAAGCATACTCAGCTTGTTCAGGGAACAGCAAGAGGCTGGCTGGAACAGAGTGAGGTGACGGCATGATGGCAGGATATCAGTAAAGATCATGCCTAATGTTAGTAGGCCAATAAGAACTTCACCTTTTTCCCCAAATGATTTTGGAAGAAAGTCTTTGGAGGATTTCGATCAGAGCAATGATGTGACTTGATTTACATTTTAAAAAAATCACTCTAGTTGTGGTTTGGGAATATTATGCAAAGAAACAAGATGAGAGCAGGGAGATCTATTAGAGGTTAATGCAAAAATTCAGAGAGTAATGATAATGGCTTGGAACAGAGTAATAACAATAAAGCAGTATTTCTCAAACATTTTGGTCTTAGAACCTGTTCATACTTCTACAAATTATTAAAGACCTCAGAAAGTTTTTGTTTATGTTAATTATATCTATCAATATTTACTACATGTGAAATTATAACTGAGACCTTTAAAAATGCATTTATTGATTCACCTAAAAATGACAATAATAAATCTATATTAACATACTATTATGAAAAATAAACACATTCTCCAAAAGAAAAAAATTAGAATATTGGCATTGCTTTAGCTAAAGTTTTACAAACCTCCTTAATACCTGGCTTCATAGAAGACAGTTGGATTCTCATATTTACAACTGCATTCAGTCTGTTGTGATATGTTATTTTGGTCGAGTATATGAAGGAAATCTATTTTTACAGGGATATGTACTTGGAAAATGGAAGAATTTTCAGATAATAGTGGATATTCTTCTTTGATATTCTACCAAAATTTATAAGTAATAGTTCTTCAAGGTTATTTGCAAGGTACAATATAGTTTCATTAAAAATATATCAATAAACGTTTTGTACTCTGTTTCATTAATACCCCTTGGTCTGTCTCATACTGTGAATACATCTTTACTCATGCCTAATTTGATGACATCATGAAGTGGTCATTTGGAAAATACTGAATATTGAGTTAGGCAGATTTCCCAAATGGTGATGCATTTTATTGTGTAATATAAAAAAATCACATTCACTCATATTACCACCAATCTAATCAAAAAAGTTTTCAACTATTGAGAAGCTCTCAAGCCCACAGTGACAGATACAAGTTTTCAAAAATTCTAATTTCCTTATAAAATTTTCAATTTTATCATTGCCACCAATTTTCTGTGGTTCCTTTTCCTTGAAAAGTGACAGGCTCATTGTTCATTTTCCAAGAAAATATCTGCAAATAACCAATGTCAATGATGATAGTTTGCCTATCAGTTACTCTTTTAAGTAAAAATGGGTGTTCCATGAAAAAAGTGGTTAGTTGAGCTTACAACACAAACAATTGCACAAGTGTATTTCAACATGTAACAAAGTACTTTATGTATGTTTTCTATTTTATCATCGAGTATTATAAAAGCATGAACTCAAAGGCTGATATTTTATAACATTAAAATTAAAAATTGGTACTGTTTCATTAAGGACATTCTTAAGTGAAAATGAGCTCCCTCTCCCTTACTCTCTCCCACCATGAGTGTGTGGCAGTGAGAAATACAGATCAGTTGTGCAATTTGGTGCCATTGCTTGGATTTGTGTTAAGACACAGTTTTATTGGCCATTGTTTTTGTACCATCTCTGCAAACATCAATGCAGTGAAGAAGTCAATTAATATTTGAGTATTAGGTAATTTTTCCCCTGAAGTGACAGGCTCACTTTGTTGGACGGTCCCTTTAGTGATCATCTTGTGGACACCGTGTAAGGGTCTTGGGGAATGTAGCGGAAAGTGAGATATTGTCTGCTACTTGAATACATTTTTTTTAAAACATCTTTGTTGGAGTATAATTGCTTCACAGTGTGTTATTTGAATACATTTTGGAGGATTTGATGGTGTTTTAGATGTGCAGTATGAGAAAAATAGAGGAGGCAAGGATGACTCCAAGATTGATTGCCTGAGTAGCTGGTGTTCTTATTTGCTGAGATGGGGAAGACTGGGAAGGGAGCAGGTGATGATGGGAGCAGGGGTGGTGATGAGGGAATAGGGGTGGAAAGGTTGGGTTGGGTAGAGATTAGGAGTTAGGTATTGAACTTTCTGTCTTGGGAAGACTTGAGCTCCACTTTTATTTTTTTAATATTTAATTTTTGGTTTTGAAAGTTTAGAGTGGAAAGGATTTAAGATGTATTCTGACTTTTAAGTATCTGAAGCATTTTTGATCTTTTGCAAGTTTGTGGAAGTCATCTGACTGTTCTTCATAGCTAAAGTAGCTTTCTTAGTTCTCTCTTTAAGAACTTTACTTTCATTTGGGGAACTCCTTGCTTAGGACTCTGTAGAGAAGTGGTTTATAATGTTAGTATTTGGATCAAAGAGCCCTTTGAGAATTTGGCAACAGATATGGACCCCTAGTGTGCTGCCAGGCAATTCGGATGTTAACTGTCCAGAGTTAGTCCACAGGTTTAAGGACACCCCCCCCACACACACACAAGGCTGTCCTCACTTCAGATGTCCATTGCAAATTTGGGGGCCCCAGGCAACCTGTACTTTCTAACCAACTGGCCACAAATTCAGGGATTTTCATAACTTACTAGAACAACTCATAGAATTCAGGGAAGTGTTACACTTACAACCACCAGTTTATTATAAAGGATACAAATGAGGACCAGCCAAATGAAAAGACTCATAGGACAAGGTCTGAGAGGGTTTTAAACACAGTTTCCATTGTCCTTTCCCCATGAAGTCAGTATGCATCACTTCCTGGATGTTGGTGTATCAATGTGTTCAACAACCAGGAAACTCACCTAGGTCTCGGTGTCCAGAGTTTTTACTGGTGCTTCATTATGTGGGCTTGATTGATTGAACCACTGGTCACCAGGCTGAATTTGCTCTCTAGCCCTCCTCCCATCTTCAGAGGTCAGGCTGGGTCAAAGCCCCAACCCTCCAATCACATGGCTCGTTTTCCTGGTGAACAGCTCCCATCCTGAGCCATCTCATTAGTATAAACTCAGGGGTGATCTAGCGGCTCATAAAGAACAAAGACACTGCCACCACTCAGGAAATTCTGAGTTTTAGAAGCTCCATGCCTGGAACCCAGGACAAAGACCAGACGAATTCTTTATTGTAAAACAACCCTCTTCCCAGAAAACATCCCAAGTTTTGCTTAAAATGTAAAGGGTTAATGGATACCTGGAAAACCCCAGGGTAAAAAATCCCTGGTTATGGAGTCAAAGACAGACTTTTCAAATGCAGAATTGAGGCCAGTACCCAATTCAGCCTTAAACTTATAGGTGCATGAAATGATTTCCAAGCTTGAGGTCCAAAGACAGCATTCAGAGAGTCTTAGAAATGCTTTTACTAATCCACCAAGGATAATTCCAAAAATATTACTAGTTTTTATGCAGTTGTATGTAGGTTTATAAAAAGCGCTAGTTTGTAGGACAAACTGTTGGAGGGAGCAGAGGTTTTCAGGAATTCTGATTGATCTAAATATTAAGGGTTACAGAGTTTCTGCACATGTTGTTTAAGGTTAGGCTGTTAAAGCAGGATTTGTAGTAACACCGAGTTTAACAATCCCATGTGAACAGACCCTCGAGCTCAGCTGATCAGGGTTTCTTCACATGAAGCAATTGGTACATTTTTGCTGATTTATTATAGAAGGAATTTTTGGCAAATGAGGTAAAGACTGTTCTTTCCACTAGCCTATAACTGGTGACTGATCATGTGCTTTAGACAAGGGATTGCATCTGACTTGAGAGGACCTTTTCTTGAGGCGATTTGTACTTGAGGTCATGGGTAGCTATTGTGTTCCCTAAGCTTATGGGTCTCGTGACACATTTTGAAAAAGCTATGGTGTTTAATTTAGCTGCACTAGCCAAATTCCAGGCAAGCTAATTACATTCTTTCTATCTTAAATTCCATTAATTTTCATAAACTCCTATGAGATAGGCATTTTAAATATGTTCTTATTTTTTAATTTTACAACTTTGAAAATAGACACACTACACATGTGAGGAGAAGTGGAGAATGAAGGTTATTATCCTGGTCAGTTAATTGATGTAATGTTGTTTTAATTTTGCTTTCATTACAAAGATAACAGGTTTCTTCTCTATTTTACTGTCTCTCAAGAAAAGGGTTCATTCTGTCTGGAAATGTAAGATAAATTTTTTAAAAATGTAAGGAGAAAATCTCACAGATACTATACTCTATTGAAGTGAGAATGCTGTGTTCAGTTAAAGAGGACAAACTTGTGTGACTGTATTATGAAATAGGTGCTTAGTTGGGTTGGTCAATCTTGTATTAGAAAGTTGTATGAAAGTGAGAATAGCTCTCAATAACTGCTTTGTCGATCAGGTTTTTAATGATTCTCCACCTCTTTAATAAATAGGGAGAAGTAGAGTAGTCCTTCTGAGGGCATCACTGGGTCCCCTTAAATTTATCATGTTATGAGAAATGAAGTCCTTTATATTCAGGGCAATATATTTGATGATTCTTCTTTCCTTTCTTTGATTTTCAGAAGTGTGTGTGTGTGTAAAACAAGTCACTTTTAGTGATGGTAACTTCCATCTCTCTTGCCTTACTCTCTTCCTGTCTGCTGTGCCCCTGTCCTTTCAGCCCAGGACTCTACATTCCGTTGATGTGGAACTTGCATTAGGGATCATAAATCTCAGTTGCTGCAGGATCTTTTCTGGTAGCAACTATGTACTGGCTATGTTTTTTAGAGGATGTTGACACATATCCACACGATGTTTCCATCATGAGTAGCTTATTTGATCAGAAGAAAAAGTTTTCATACCAATGTATGAGCAGACTCACATTTATCCATAAGAAATGCAATGTGCATCCCTTTTGGTTTTTACACTGACAAGCATTAATTTAGACTTTGTTTTGCTTGTTGATCCTAGTGATGTTGCTGACTCTCCTGGCATTCTGTGTAACTGATCATCTCAGTGGAAGAACAGTCATGAGTTAACTCACGTGAGCTCATGAACCTGGTGGTGATGGGGAGCCTCCTGCTCCTGCCAAAAGGGTCAATGGAGATGGGAATGCTATTTTAGAAGATTTTTTTTTTTTTTCTGTTTTCATGATCCAATTAAGTGTGACTCTAGGAAGAGTAAAGATATGGTAGAGTTACTTTTCAATTATTTAAGATGTGTTTAATAACTTCTAGTCATTTACTTTCTTAAGCAGAAAAGGACTGTTCTATCTAAGATCATTTAGGAGGCCCTCCTCCCCTCTTGGTGTTACTTATGTTTTAGTACAGCTAAATTCTAAGTTTTTAAAGGCAAATGTGATAACACTTTAAACTCTCATAATGCTTTAAACTTAGCTACTGTTAGATACTTAAGGATTACAAATTGATGAAACAGGATTACAAATTGACTTGAAAACAGTGCTTCCAGATCAAATAAAATGAAGGTCTAATAATTAAAGTTTAGTTATCATAAGAGACACAAAATTTTTGTCCAGAGGATCTACTCAATGCCTTTAAATCCCATTGTTTGCTCTGATCACCCCTAAATTAAATACTTGCTCTAAAATCTTGGGCATGCTAGGAAATCTAGTGTCCAGATTTTTCCGATGCCCAGAAATTTGAAAAACTATTTTGGGGATTCAGAGTATTAAATGCAATAATGGCTTCTGATGCAATTTTAATTTAAAAAATCAAGCATAGAAGTTATTATTTAAATCTTGACCTTTTGAAAGAGTGGAATTTGAGGGCCTCTATGTGTGTATGGCAGGCAGCGTCTAAGATAGACTCCAGTAATTCTCAGCTTCTAATATTCATGAACTTGGGTAATCATTTCCCGTTGAATATGGATTGGACTTCTTGATTCACTTCTAATAAATAGAATATATTGTGAATAAAATACACTTCTGAGATTAGTTTACAGAAAGACTGTGGCTTATGTCTTGGATTCTCTATAGCTCTTTCTTGCATCACTCACTCTGGAGGAAGCCAGCTGGCTACCATGTCTTGAAGTAGCCCTGTAAAGGGGCCCACATGATTGAGTTTGGGAGCGGGTCCTCCCGCTTTTGAGCCTTGAGATGGCAAAATATTTGGTCAACAGCTTGGCTGCAGCCTCATAAGAGAACCTGAGTCTGAACGACACACTTAGGCCATTCCCAGATCCTTGACCCACGGAAACCATGAGATAATAGATATTTATTGTTTTTAGCTGCTAACTTTTGGATTATGCAGCAACATGTAACTAGTATAGAGCATGCCCAGCATTTGGGGGAAAACAGATAAGCAGAGCTCATTAACTCATCCTTCAGTTGGTTTATCCTCATCTGAGCAGCTGTAGTAGCTTTGACTATTGAGTTGTAGTGAATTCATTAATTCATTCAATGAATATTTATTAAGTAGTGTTCTGAGCCAGGCATTCTTCTAGACCCCAAGGATACAGGAGGGATAAAACAGAGATATTACTGCCTCCACGTAGTTTATTCTTTTTTTTTTTTTTTTTTTTGGTGGTACGCGAGCCTCTCACTGTTGTGGCTCTGGACGCACAGGCTCAGCGGCCATGGCTCATGGGCCCAGCCGCTCCGCAGCATGTGGGATCTTCCCAGGCTGGGGCACGAACCCATGTCCCCTGCATCGGCAGGCGAACTCTCAACCACTGCACCACCAGGGAAGCACCCCATGTAGTTTATATTCTAACTGAGGGAGAAAGATGATAGAAAAACACATGCTGTCTGTTGCTATAATAATGCTGCATAACAAATTACCCCAAAGCCTAACAGCTTAAAACTACCACTGTTTATCATTATTTCTCATGTGTCTAACGGGTGGGAGGGTTGGGCTTGGCTGATTTCATCTGGGCTTGCTTCTGTGTCTGGATCTGATCTGGGCCAAGCTTGTACTTATTGTGAGGGCAGAGGAGAGAAGCAAAAGAGAGCAGAAGTGCACAGTGCTTCTTGAAGACTTGAAACCGACTCACTGTCATTTCCTTTTTTTGGCCAAAGCAAAAGACAAGAGAAGCCTAGGTTGAAGAGGTAAGGAGATAGATCCCTCCTCTTGATGGGAGGTCTTGCTAAGTCACTTTGTAAAATTTGTAGATACTTAAAGGCCAATAATTTGGGTCATCAGTATAATCAATGTAGTACTCTAAATAGGTAAAATGCATAGCATGTCAGATAATGTCAAATGTTATGTTGAAAAACAAGCCAGAAAATAGGGTAGGCAGTGGAGCTTGGTGACATTTGTGCAAGTCTCTGAAGGAGAAAGGAAGGCAAACTGTCAAGTGTCTGGGGCACCTGTGAAATAGCCAAAACAGTCTTGAAAAAGGAAGAACAAAACTGGACGAGTCACAATTCCTGATTTCAAAATGTACTACAAAGCTACAATAATCAAAACAGTGTGGTACTGGAATAAAGAGAGACATATAGACCAGTGGAATAGAGGAGAGACCCCAGATATAAGCCCTCACATATATGGTCAAATAATTTTTGACAGGGATGCCAAGACTGTTCGATAAGAAAAGGAGAGTCTTTTCAATAAATGGTGCTGGGAAAACTGGACATCCACATGCAAAGGAATGAAATTGGATAGTTACCTAATACCATATACAAGATGTAAGAATTAGTGCCAAATGGATCAAAGACCTAAATGTAAGACCTAAAAATATAAAACTCTTGGAAGAAAACAGGGCAGAAGCTTCATGACATTGGATTTGGCAATGATTTTTGAGACATAACACCAAAGCCACAAACAACAAAAGACAAATTGGACTTTGTGAAAATTAAAAACAATCACACATCAAAAGGCCTTATCAGCAGAGCAAAAAGCCTTACATAAAGGGAGAAAATATTTGCAAGTTGTATTTCTGATACAGGATTAATATCTAGAATATATAAAACTCAACACCCATTAGTATGGCTACTGTTAAAAAACAGAACAAAACAGAAAATAACAAGTATCGTTGAGGCTGTGGAGAAATTGAAACTTTTGCTCACTATGGATGGGAATCAAAAATGGTGCGGCTGTTGTTGAAAACAGTATGGTGGTTCCTCAAAAAATTAAAAATAGAATTACCGTATGACCTAGTAATTCCACTTCTGAGTATATACTCCCCAAAATTGAAAGCAGGATCTTGAAGAGATATTTGCACACCCATGTTCATAAGAAACATTGTTCACAATAGGTAAAATATGGAAACAACCTAATGTTCATCCATGGATAAATGGATAAAGAAAATGTGGTATATACAACAAATGTAGCCTTAAAAAGGAACAAAACTCTGACATACATTACTACAACATGGATGAAACTTAGAGACATTATGCTAGGTGAAATAAGCCAGTCACAAAAAGGCAAATACTGTGTGATTCCATTTAGTCAAAATCATAGAGATGGAAAGTAGAATGGTGGTTGCCAGGGAATAGGGAAGGGAGAAATGGGCAGTTATTATTTAATGGGTACAGAGTTCAGTTTTGCAAGATGAAAGTGTTCTGGAGAAGAATGGTGGTGATTGCACAATGTTATGAAAGAGTTTAATCCACTCAGCTGTACATTTAAAAATGATTAAGGTAGTAAATTTTATATTAATGTGTATTTTACCACAATAAAAATTTGAAAAAAACCCTAGGAATATTCAGATTGTCTATTTCTTCTGGAGTGTGCTTTGGTATTCTTTGTCTTTCAAATACTTTGTCCATTTTATCTAAGTTGTTGAATTTATAATATTTCCTTATTTTCCTTTTAACATTGTGAAATCAATAGTGATATCACCTCTCTTATTCTTGACGATGGTAATTTTTGTCTTCTCACTGTTTTTTTCCTAATTAGTCTGTCTAGAGGTTTATTAATTTCATTGATCTCAAAAACAGATTTTTCTTTGTTTTCTATTTCGTTGATTTCCACTCTGATTTTTATTATTTCCATTCTTCTGCTTACTTTGGCTTCAGTTTCTCCTTTATTCCTTTAGTTTCTTAAGGTAGAACTTGAGGTCATTGATTTAAGATCTTTCTACATTTCTAATATACAGTTTTAATACTGTGCCTTTTTCTTTTATTGGCAACCCACAGATTTTCATATCATGTGTTTTCCTTTCCATTCAGCTCAGAAAAATACTTTTCAGTTTTCCCTTTTGATTTCTTCTTTGACCATTTGGTTATTTAGAAATGTGTTATTTAGTTCACAAATATTTGGGATATTCTAGAGATATTTCTATTATTGATTTCTAATTTTATTCCATTTTAGTCAGAGAACATACTTTGTGTGACTTGGGTAATTTGCATTTACTGAGACTTGTTTTGACAGTCAGAATATGGTCTATCTTGGTAAAATTTCCATATGCACTTGAAAAGAATGTGTATTCTGTTGTTTTTGAGTGATGTATTCTAAATATATCAGTTAGGCCAGTTGGTTGATAATTTTCCATCTCCCTATTCCCAGTTGTTGACAGAAGGGTATTGAAATCTCTGATTATAATTGTGAATTTGTGAATTTCTCCTTTCATTTTTATCAGTTTTTCTACATGTATCTTGAAGTTTTGTTTCCATTATTCTGTCCTCCTGTAGATTTATTGCTTTAACATTGTAAAATGACCTTATTTATCCCTGATACAACTCTTCTCTGGAAAAGAGAGTAGTAACTGATATTATCATAGTCACTCCAGCTTTCTTTTTGATTAGAATTAGCACGCTATGTCTTTTTCTGTTTTTTCTTTTCCCACCTATTTGTATCTTAATGTTTAAAGTACATTTCTTTTTGACAACATACATTATCTCTGCCTTTTAACTGGGGGAGTTTGGGCATTTTACATTTAGTTTGATTATTGATACAGTTAGGTTTAGATCTGTTACCTTACTATTTGCTTTTTATTTCCCCATCTATTTGTTCTTTCCTTTTTTTTCAGGAAGCTGATAGTGGTATAAAATAAAGCATGGGTGTAGATACATTTGTGTAGAGTTCGCCAATAGTTAAATTGCTTTGTGTTTTCCAAGCACAGTCATATCTCTTCCTAGAAAGGGATGTATTGTATAGAAGTAGGAAAGTGTACCTGGAATTTGTTTTTATTTTTTTGTTTCTTTCTATATTTTCCTTGTTTTCATTACTAGAACATATGCGTCATAAAACCACAGGTTTTGTTTTCTTTTTATCCCAGAAATCCCTAGCTAATATTAGTTGAAAAATAAATATTTGTTCACCGATAGAGATTAAAGAAGATTCTTGGAATTGAGATCACCTGAACCAGGTATGGTAAAATGAGAGGAAAGTGAACAGTTGCACGCTTTTCAGGTATCTGGTGATAGAAAGGAGTTTTAAATAAAAGCGTGAGAAAATGCAAGAACCGAGGGCTAAGAAAAAATTTGCAATCAAACTTGGTAGGAACTGGTGAAGAGAGAGAGCAAGAGATACCAGAAATCACATATGAGAGTGCCTGCAAAGCTGCTTGAGTGGTATTCTGCTTTTCAAACTCTTTTGAGGGACCACAGCCCCACTACAAATGCTGTGCCTCTATTGCTCTGAAATACATTCATTTCTCTATTAATTTAGTGAACATTTATTGGGTACAATTTTTGTTGTTTCAAGATTAATGGAGGGTTGTCACAGCTTAATAAGGAGACAGGTATTTTCATATATAGATAAATTATTATAAAGCATAATGAAGAGTATAATAGCGGGTGTGCATGCATGCATCTGGGACAGAAGTGTCGAAGACAGGGAGAAAGACTAATTACCTTTTCCTGGGAGGCAGGTCAGAAAAGACTTCATAGAGAAAGTCTTAAAAAATGGACAGGAGTTTGTAAAGTGAACAAGGTGAGCAAGGCAGTGAATGGTACTAAAGTAAGATGAAAGAAAATGTGAAAAAGCCTAAGGGAATGAAAGAACATGGCCTATTCAAGGTATAACAGAGATTAAGAGAAGAAATTTAGGTCTGCTACTTATTAACTGTGGAGACTTGAACAAGTTACTTAATATCTCAGAGCCCCATTTCTTCTAACTGTAAAATGGGAATAATAATACCTGCCCTGTGGTATTATTATGAACATTAAATGAGATAGAATATTTAATATTTTATCTCTCATGTGATTGATGCTCAATAAATGGTCAAATATTATTGCTACAAATATTCTACTACTACCATTTCTCTTAGTATTGCCGGAACACAACAGCATAAGAAGGGAGCAAGATTAACATGGAAGGGTAGGCAAAAACCAGGCCAAGAAGAGCCTCATATGAAAGAGCTTCAGCTTGATCTTGTGGTTTCTGGGGAATGTGTTCTTAAAGGATTTTATCAGAGGATTAATATTCAGAACATTACTACTGACACCAATATATGGGAGGTGATTGGGAGACAGTGAGGAAGGGTGGGTAGCCTGAAATATATCAAATGTCAGAAGAGTCAGCTCTTAGTGAAGAACTTGCTAATGCTAAAGAATGAAGTAGATAGTTACAGATGGAGCATGTAGTGGGCCAAACACATGTAAAAACCCTATAAACACATATATAAAAAGAATTGTAGTAGATAGAATTTCAGTGCTCACATAGTCAATAGGTGATTCACAGTTGTCCCAAGTTCTCTTTTCAGTAGAGTTACATCAACCAGTTATTCCTGTAGTGTTTCTGCCTGCCCTCAATATAGTAAGATACACTGTACTATGCTTTATTGAATGTTTGGCCACTTCTAATTGTAAAGTTACACCTAATTAGAAATGCTGGATTCGCACTGAAGTAATTGACAGGCTAATTACTCTGCTGGGAATGTGGCCTTAGATTAATCATTATAAATAATGGGAAACCAGATAAGCTTACTGTTGCATCCAAAATAAGGAAGAGGAAGCAGTATTATTTTTATGGCTTTAGCTTCCCTCACTTTCTAGATGCTGCAGCTGTGTCCTCTTTGTATTTTATAGCCAGAAAAAAAAAAATCACCCCTCAGCAGTTCCTATAATTTCAAATTTATAACTATGTCCAGGGTAATTCACCCGTAAGCCAACTAGAAATAAAAATAGAGGAGATAGGCCCATCTGTTGGAGTGATTTCTTAACTGCAGAAAACATTTTCCTCTGTTTAAAAGCAAAGCTGTAAAATCTGTATAAATTCTAATTCATAAACCATGAAACTCTAATTTTTCCACTTCTCTAGGCACTTTGAGTAAATGATTTTGCATATATGGGATGTCAAAAATGTACAAAATAGTCCAAGGGAGTGTGAGAGATTGATTCTGACTACATCAAAGTCTTTTAAGTGATGGCAAAAAGATTCTTCAGGTAAATTAGGACCAAAAAGAATTCTATATTGCTTGGTACTGAAAGAGCCATATATTCAGTTAGTAATTTTTTCTGCTGTACAAGTCAACTTCAACAGCTTATTTAATTATTTTCAGTCGACTACATGTTTCCTTAGTAATTTAAAAATTAAACTTCTTTTCTTAAATCTTTTATCTCTATTCTTAAAATAAGGTCTCACTTAGAGATACTGATAGGGCTATACTGATAGGGCTATTTAAATAACCCTGGAAAAGCCATTATTTAAGGGGAGAAATCCCTTATCCTGAATAATTCAGACAAGAGTAATTGTTTTGCTTGAATGTTCTGGCTATGATTCTATCAAATTACCTCTTATTCTTCCTGTGTAGAATAAGCTTTAGCTGGCAAAAACTTGTTTTTTTTTTTTTTTTTCCCCTGTACGCGGGCCTCTCACTGCCGTGGCCTCTCCCGCTGCGGAGCACAGGCTCCGGACGCGCAGGCTCAGCGGCCACGGCTCACGGGCCCCGCCGCTCCGCGGCATGTGGGATCTTCCTGGACCGGGGCACGAACCCGCGTCCCCTGCGTCGGCAGGCGGACTCTCAACCACTGTGCCACCAGGGAAGCCCCTGCTTTGTATTTTATAGAGAGTGTGACCTTGATTCCTTGTGTGATAAATCCAAGGGTAAGACATGTAGAGTAGTTACCACTTGTGCAACAGAAACCACTTTGTTCAAAACCCACACACCTGTATTCTGTGAATTGAGAGGTTTTTCCACAGAGTACTGCATGATGGCAATGCTTTCACTTTTCACAAGCTGGTAAAAGCAAACACAGTGAAGCACAGGTGCTTTACAGATAATGTCTTACACCACTACAGAATCCTTCCCCGTCATTCTCAGATCTTCTCAATGTGATGAACAGGAAGGCTAAGAACCACCAGGCAGTATGCTACAGTTGTACCCACACCATTAGCAAAGATAGAGTGAGAAGTGCCACTTTTTTTTTTGTTTGTTTTTGTTTTTGTTTTGCGGTACGCGGGCCTCTCACTGCTGTGGCCTCTCCCATTGAGGAGCGCAGGCTCAGCAGCCATGGCTCATGGGCCCAGCCGCTCCGCGACATGTGGGATCTTCCCGGACCGGGGCACGAACCCGTGTCCCCTGCATCGGCAGGCGGACTCTCAACCACTGCGCCACCAGGGAAGCCCAGAAGTGCCACTTTTTAATGCAACTGTCATCATCACTCCTAGGCATTCCCAGTGTCTTGGTATGTCCTACCAAGTGAAGGGATCTGACAGAGGAAGAATCTTTAGTTATATTTAAAGCTTATAGCTGTTGATCATTCACGGAGAATGATTATACTGTAATCAGATTGTCTGCTTAACAGATTGTTTGCTTACCAGATTGCTTCCACTGTATTTTATGTTCTTTTGTTTCTTTGTTCTTTCACTTATTCATTCAATTAATAAATATTCTAGTGCTTCCATAGGTTGAAGGGCCCAGACTGTGTTAGTGGAATTCAAGACCATCTGAGGAGGCTTGGTTTCTCTTTCCCAGCTTATCAGAAAGATAACTGGGTTGAGAACAATTGAGTTTACATCATAGATTGAACTTTAGAAACTTCACTGAACACTTAATTTAAACATAAGTAGACATAGAGCGAACTACGATTTCTATAAAGATTTGATTATACATGTGACGTGGATGTCAACTGCAATCCTTTCTCATTGGAAGTCAAGAAATTGGCAGGTAGAAGGATTGGGTTTAAGACTGAAAGCGTTGGGGAAAAATTCTGCCAATTTTCTAGGCAAAGTCAATCCTTGGCAAATTGCAAATGAAGAGAAATGTGTCCTCAGCACCTCCCAAATGTTTGTCCTTTCCTCCTTTCAGGATGAATTCTTCCAGGTTCTTACAGTCAGCTGAATAACAGAACAATTTTTCTCAGGAAAGAGTTAATATCAGTTGATATTAGTTATTTTTACTTTGGTATGAATTTAGAGCTCTCAGAACTGTTTACATTTTAACAGGAGTTCAGAAATAAAAGATCATCTTTTATTGAAGGAAATTCAAGAATAAATGACTGTATGGGGGAGGCATTTTGGGCATGAGGGTCCATTCCAGACAACAGTAAATGACTTATTTACATAGGCATAAGATTGCCCTCCCCACAGTACTCATCGATGGGTTAATTGGTAAAATGGGCTTAATTTTCCTTCTGTTTGAAGTGAAGCCAACCCTTGGGGTCACACGAGACCATTTCTGTCTTCTCTCAAGCAGTATTTTGTGAGAGCTAGTCAATGAAAAACATTTCTGAGTTAGTACAGAATATATGATTTGTCATAGGTCTAAAAATAGTGGCAGAGACATATTACCAGAATGACTTCAAGTAAGAAATGATTGATTGTAATTAGAAAACAAACCACATGCCAAACACTCAATCATCAGAAACCTTATAGAAAAGTAAACCTCTATTAATAGGACATAATTAATAGGATATAATTACACATGACACTCACACACCTGCTCCATTTATAGAATCCTTTGTCCTCTAAAGATTGATTGGAATAAAACAAAACAAAACAAACAAACAAAACAACAACAAATATATATATATGTATTCAGACAGAATATAGTGGAAAATAATAGCATTCAAGTTTGCCTGACTTATGCTTCTGCACAAAGTCAGTTTCCTATAACAGCAGTTCTAACCTTATTCAACTGCACAAAAACTCTCTTATGTGCTGCTTCATATACTAAGCAATCTTATGTTAGTTTGCATCCTCAGTGCCATGCAGAGTGTCCAGAACTTAGCTGCTCATCTAATATCTCTTGAAAGCTGAATAAAAGTATGAATGTTGAAAAGGAGTCAAACAAAATTCGTACGAATAGTTAGAGAATTAACATGAAGAAAAAAAGAAAAGGCAGGGGATTAACAAAATAAAATAAGATAAAATAAAAATAAAATAAATTCTTCCAACCTTAAAATCTAATGTATCTCCATCATTATCTGAAGCCCCTGAGGTGGAGAAATCTCAAAGTTCTCAAATGGGTGTCTTAGGGTGACTTCTGGGTGGGGATTGTTTATAAGTAATTAGATTTTCAATAGATTATTTTCTCTTCTTTTCCTTACACACATAATTTATTAACTTCTCTCACGCAAGTAATCAACCACCAAGTATGCATTTTATACTTTCAGTTTGCTTGCACAGTATGGACATGGTAGGACGTGTCCACAGACATAGAAAACACAGTTTCTATTTTGAGATACCCACACTACTTGGAAAAACAGGAGCAAAACGGGTAAAAGTAGATAACGAGAAGGAAAAGAAAGTATACAATGGAGAAGGGCACTTTTGGATAGCCTTACTGTCTCTTACTAATGGCTTTTCTAGAAAGTCAGGTCCCTGGCAGTACTGATCTAATTTGAAGTATTAGAAATCTTTAAGACAGTAGAGTTGTTAGATCAGAAGCCATGCTGACTTTACTTGCCACTTTGGCTATCAAATTTAAACTGTCCAGTGAAGTTTCATCTCCTTCATCATCATAGTATTTTGTACACAGTCAAATTTCAGGTTCAAAATAAGAGACTGTCATAAAAGGGGTACACACACCCAAAGAAGAGTATGAGGCTCCAGGTCTTTCCTATAGCAACAAAATCAGGGCCATTGAGACAGATAACCTATCAAGACTGAGTGTGACAAATGGACGCAATACTTAATTTGTAAGTTACTTTCCTTCTCACTGATAGGATTTCCTGTCTCCTTTAGGTTGGATCCTTTATCTTCTCTCTCCCCCTCCCTTTAAAATTTATATTAGTTCATAGCAAACTTTTGTTTTCTAAATTTAAGTGTTCCAAATGCAAATCATTTTGTACTGATCAAACCTCCTAATAATTTTCTATCAAGTAACTTTTTATATCTTATTATACAAATTGGTATACCATTTTCCTGATGTTTTTTATTTATCTCAGTAGTAGAAGTATCAAAATGCTAAGTGAATAATATATAACTGAAACAGTATGCCAAATGCCTGAATCAGTACAAAACAGGGCACTGAGTATTGTAACAAAAAGCTAATGATTCCTCCCGGATAGATGCCTTCCTTCTGTTGCACAGTCTCCTCAGCCTTGTAAAGCTCCAACTATTAAATTAATGATTTGAGCCCTGGAACTTCAGGATCCTGTGACACACACCTTGGAGAGGTCCTTGACAGTTTATAGAATCATAAATTTCTGAGATTATCACAAGATCAGAGTCAACATTCTACACCAGATGCTAGAGTCAGCTTCTTCTGCTTTAAGAATATGGACCTGCAAGTGTTATCTTCCGGATATTTAGCTGGAAATTATTTCTGTATTAGTCAGACACTCAACTGAATCTTCAGTTGGTGTGGTGGGGGAAGCCACAGCGGAGCATCCAGGCTTTCTGTTGTTTGTAACCTTGTCATCTTGTTGAGCTAAGACCTACATGGTGACATAATCAGGGAACAATTAATATAAAGTTAGGTGTTTGCACTTGGAATTCAAGGCAGAAAATGATGACAATTGGTGAAGTCAACACACTGTGGAGAGTCTTGGATCTAAGCTGTGTCTTGAAGGACTGGCAGAGTTTTGATAGGCAGAAGGAAGGAAAATAGTCACTATATGTGGGAGATCATTGGTGGGAGCATAACTAGCAATGAGAAGAAAGCATAGAGAACCAGGATGAAGAATGCACTGACTGGAGGAAATTGCCTATTGGATGCTGTGGAAAATAATTTCAATTGGCAGGATTGTGTCTGATTATGGAACATTGAAATCCAAGCTGAGGAACTCAGTGTGGATGCGATAGCAAAAAGGAGACACCAGAGGTTATAAGTAGAGAGGTAACATGATAGAAGCTGTGTAAACAGGAGACCAGAATGGCAGATGGAACAGTAACTAGAAATCAGATAGAAAGCACTGTTAACAGCCAAGGTACTGTGTGTAATAAATAACCAATACACCATGCTGTGCACCAACTTTGTCCTTTGGTTTCACAGTGATTTATTTGTTATACCACCACCCTCATTATCTAAAACAGAACACTACAATTTCATATACCATCTGTGAGCTCCAAATGGTCATAATTAACAATCACAAATGTTCTAAAAAGGTGATGTGCTAAAAATAGCCTTATCAAGCTTGTCAGCAGGCTGCTTCTGTGACTACTGTGACGTTCAGTGAAAGAACGACTACATTTTGTTACGCCTTCACATGATTATATTTCTTACACAGATTACAAAACTATGAAAACATGCTTCTGTAATTAAACATCTTGGGGTTTAATGTTTTGACTAGTGGTCAATTAGGGCAAAAACAGCAAGACCATACCCAAAGTAAGTTTCCTTCAAATGAGATCTGGCTACTGTAATATCTAGAACATAGTAAATATCCTCCAAAATACTTGCTGAATGTAGGAAAAATGTCACCCATTTGGGTGTGTTTGTGGCAAATGTAAAGGGCTGTTACATTACTTTGTCACCAAAGATTCCAATTCTTCTTGATTCCTAAGGAGAGCTCAATAGAAACATCATGGTTTGATGTGAAGGAGAATGACCCTCCTTTAGAGTGTGCACTGGAGATTGCTGGAGAAGCTGGATGGTCTCAACAAAGTCGGGATTGAGAGTTTGGAGTTGAATTTTCACCACTGAAAATGGCTATCTTTGTTGTACATACCTATGTCTAAACTGTTACAGCTAACCAGAAAAGCAATGAGCCAACAAGTATATAGAATTTCATTGAATTGAAGGTGCCACCAGTTGTAAAACGCACAATTTTCTTACACACTACTTAGAAAGATAAAGCATGCCAAATTAAACCACGGCACAATGCTTGTTTCTGAGTAAAAAAAATATATTTTGTACCTAAAGATAGTAAAGACCTCTTTAGACTTATTTAACTTAGCTTAAAAAATCATGTATCACTCTTTCCTTTTAGAAGGAAAACGTAAATGAAATGGATTAATTAAAGTATTCCTAAAATGCTTTCCATTCATGGTCTGACTCTTCTAAGTGACATTTTTTTTCTTAATTAAGTTTTGCCTGTGTTTTGTCTTGTTGCTGCACGCGGGCTTTCTCTGGTTGCGGCAGGCGGGGACTACTCTTCATTGCGGTGCACGGGCTTCTCATTGTGGTGGCTTCTCTTGTAGCAGAGCACGGGCTCTAGCTGTGTGGGCTTCAGTAGCTGTGGCATGCAGGCTCAGTAGTTGTGGCTTGTGGGTTCTAGAGCGCAGGCTCAGTAGTTGTGGCACACGGGCTTAGTTGCTATGCAGCATGTGGGATCTTCCCGGACCAGGGCTCGAACCTGTGTTCCCTGCATTGGCAGGCAGATTCTTAACCACTGTGCCACCAGGGAAGCCCTCTAAATGACTTCTGACTCACATCCATCAATGCCTGTGTTTTTCTTTACAGTATCATTCTCCATGCTGTCAAGAGTCTTGATGATGCAACATTTCTTGAAAGAATGCTCTACTGTTTTCTCTGGAATTTTTCTCCAATCCATCAATAAGTTCAGTGCTATCATTTTGTTGTTCTTGCTACAACTGTTTAAACACATCTCAAAAGCATCAAGAACTAACATACTTGATGGGTTACTTGGGTGCTTCTGGGCCTCTTTGATGGAATTTAGCCACTCAGCTGTCATGTTTTTTCAGGGGAAGCAATGTTTATTTGGGGGGGGGATTTCTTATTCTTAGACTTTTTTGCCTTACACTTAAGTATGGAACCAAACTTAGCCAGTGGCAATTTTGCATAGTATCACAGTGATAAACCACTTTTTGTTACCCAGACTCATGATTTTGATTTTTTGATTTCATAGCATTGATAATATAATTTCAAAGCATGTCAGAGAATGCTGGAGTTTCATTAGGGTTTTCTATTTGTCTAAATCCAGGTTCACGTTCTTATGAATTTAATCACTTGTATTGGAAATTAAGTGGTTCTTGTTCAAAGTCAGAAGGTAGTGTCTGACAAAATAGTGTTTGATCCCTTAATGCTAGTCCCACTGAATACATGAACACATGTGAAGGGAGGAGAAATTGCTCAGACCACCAGAATTTTCCTTCATCTATTCTGATGGTCTAAGCAGTTTATCCTCCTTTCGCACGTGTTGCTTAGGTGTGATTGTCAATTCTTTTCCATTACCTTAGTAACTAAATGTAACACAGATTCATTTAGTTGTGGGTGTCTTTGTTTCTTTGTTCCTACAAAGCACTTAGTTATTGTTCTTATAAGAAAATATGGGAGATTAGGAACCAAGATGGTGGAGTAGAAGGATATGCTCTCACTCCCTCTCGTGAGAACACCAGAATCATGACTAGCTGCTGGACAGTCATCGACAGGAAGACACTGGAACTCATCAGAAAAGATACCCCACATCCAAAGACAAAGGAGAAGCCACAATGAGACCGGAGGAGGGGAACAATCACAGTAAAATTAAATCCCATAACTGGTGGGTGGGTGACTCACAGACTGGAGAACACTTATACCACAGAAGTCCACCCACTGGACTGAAGGTTCTGAGCCCCATGTCAGGCTGCCCAACCTGGGGGTCCGGCAATGGGAGGAGGAATTCCTAGAGAATCAGACTTTGAAGGCTAGTGGCATTTGATTGCAAGACTTTGACAGGACTGCGGGAAACAGAGACTCCACTCTTGGAGGGCACACACAAAGCAGTGTGTGCCTCGGGACCCAGGGGAAGGAGCAGTGAACCTGCTAGTGTTGTAGGGTCTCCTGCAGAGGCAGGGGTGGCTGTGGCTCACCGTTCGGACAAGGACACTGGCAGCAGAAGTTCTGGGAAGTCCTCCTTGGCGTGAGCCCTCCCAGAGTCTGCCATTAGCCCCACCAAAGAGCCCAGGTAGGCTCCAGTGTTGGGCTGCCTTAGGCCACACAACCAACAGGGAGGGAACCCAGTCCCACCCATCAGCAGTCAAGCGGATTAAACTTTTACTGAGCTCTACCCACCAGAGCAACAGTCAGCTCTACTCACCACCAGTCCTTCCCATCAGGAAACTTGCACAAGCCTCTTAGATAACCTCATCCACCAGAGGGCAGACAGCAGAAGCAAGAAGAACTACAATCCTGCAGCCTGTGGAACAAAAACCACATTCACAGAAAGAGAGACAAGATGAAAAGGCAGAGGGCTATGTACCAGATGAAGGAACAAGATAAACCCAAGAAAAACAACTAAATGAAGTGGAGATAGGCAATCTTCCAGAAAAAGAGTTCAGAATAATGATAGTGAAGATAATCCAGGACCTCGGAAAACGAATGGAGGCAAAGCTCGAGAAGATGCAAGAAATGTTTAACAAAGACCTAGAAGAATTAAAGAACAAACAAACAGAGATGAACAATACAGTAACTGAAATGAAAACTACACTAGAAGGAATCAATAGCAGAATAACTGAGGCAGAAGAACAGATAAGTGACCTGGAAGACAGAATGGTGGAATTCACTGCTGCAGAACAGAATAAAGAAAAAAGAATGAAAAGAAATGAAGACAGCCTAACAGAGCTCTGGGACAACATTAAACTCAACAATATTCGCATAATACGGGTCCCAGAAGGAGAAGAGAGAGAGAAAGGACCCGAGAAAATATTTGAAGAGATTATAGTCGGAAACTTCCCTAACATTGGAAAGGAAATAGCCACCCAAGTCCAGGAAGCGCAGAGTCCCATACAGGATAAACCCAAGGAGAAACACACCAAGACACATAGTAATCAAATTTGCAAAAATTAAAGACAAAGAAAAATTATTGAAAGCAACAAGGGAAAAATGACAAATAACATACAAGGGAACTCCCATAAGGTTAACAGCTGATTTCTCAGCAGAAACTCTACAAGCCAGAAGGGAGTGGCATGATATACTTAAAGTGATGAAAGGGAAGAACCTACAACCAAGATTACTCTACCCTGCAAGGATCTCATTCAGATTCGATGGAGAAATCAAAAGCTTTACAGACAAGCAAAAGCTAAGAGAATTCAGCACCAGCAAACCAGCTCTACAACAAATGCTAAAGGAACTTCTCTAAGTGGGAAACACAGGAGAAGAAAAGGGCCTACAAAAACAAAGACAAAACAATTAAGGAAATGGTCATAGGAACATACATATTGATAATTACCTTAAACGTGAATGGATTAAATGCTCCAACCAAAAGACACAGGCTTGCTGAATGGATACAAAAACAAGACCCATCTATATGCTGTCTACAAGAGACCCACTTCAGACCTAGGGACACATACAGACTGAAAGTGAGGGGATGGAAAAAGATGTTCCATACAAATGGAAATCAAAGCTGAAGTAGCAATACTCATATCAGATAAAATAGACTTTAAAATAAAGAAGGTTACAAGAGACAAGGAAGGACACTACATAATAATCAACGGATCAATCCAAGAAGAAGATGTAACAATTATAAATATATATGCACCCAACATAGGAGGACCTCAATACATAAGGCAACTGCTAACAGCTATAAAAGAGGAAATCAACAGGAACACAATAATAGTGGGGGACTTTAACACCTCACTTACACCAATGGACAGACCATCAAAAATGAAAATCAGGAAACAGAAGCTTTAAATGAC
The DNA here is from genome assembly GCF_963455315.2 of Globicephala melas. Lineage (NCBI taxonomy): Eukaryota > Metazoa > Chordata > Mammalia > Artiodactyla > Delphinidae > Globicephala > Globicephala melas. The sequence goes on along the minus strand of NC_083331.1, from coordinate 10,632,249 downwards.
ACAATAGACCAGATAGATTTAATTGATATTTATAGGACATTCCATCCAGAAACAGCAGATTACACTTTCTTCTCAAGTGCTCATGGAACATTTTCCAGGATAGATCATATCGTGGGTCACAAATCAAGCCTCAGTAAATTTAAGAAAATTGAAATCATATCAAGCATCCTTTCTGACCACAATGCTGTTAGATTAGAAATGAATTACAGGGAAAAAAACGTAAAAAACACAAACACATGGAGGCTAAACGATACGTTACTAAATAACCAAGAGATCACTGAAGAAACGAAAGAGGAAATCAAAAAATACCTAGAGACAAATGACAATGAAAACACAATGATCCAAAACCTATGGGATGCAGCAAAAGCAGTTTTAAGAGGGAAGTTTATAGCTATACAAGCCTACCTCAAGAAACAAGAAAAATCTCAAATAAACAATCTAACCTTATGCCTAAAGGAACTAGAGAAAGAAGAACAAACAAAACCCAAAGTTAGCAGAAGGAAAGAAATCATAAAGATTAGAGCAGAAATAAATGAAATATAAACAAAGAAAACAATAGCAAAGATCAATAAAACTAAAAGCTGATTCTTTGAGAAGATAAACAAAATTGATAAGCCGTTAGCCAGACTCATCAAGAAAAAGAGAGAGAGGACTCAAATCAATAAAATTAGAAATGAAAAAGGAGAAGTTACAACAGACACCGCAGAAATACAAAGCATCCTAAGAGACTACTACAAGCAACTCCATGCCAATAAAATGGACAACCTGGAAGAAATGGATGAATTCTTAGAAAGGTATAACCTTTAAGACTGAACCAGGAAGAAACAGAAAATATGAACAGACCAATCACAAGTAAGGAAATTGAAACTGTGATTAAAAATCTTCCAACAAACAAAAGTCCAGGACTACATGGCTTCACAGGTGAATTCTGTCAAACATTTAGAGAAGAGCTAACACCCATCCTTCTCAAACTCTTCCAAAAAATTGCAGAGGAAGGAACACTCCCAAACTCACTCTATGAGGCCACCATCACTCTGATACCAAAACCAGACAAAGATACTACAAAAAAAGAAAATTACAGACCAATGTCACTGATGACTATAGATGCAAAAATCCTCAACAAAATACTAGTAAACAGAATCCAACAACACATTAAAAGGATCATACACTATAATCAAGTGGGATTTATCCCAGGGATGCAAGGATTCTTCAATATACATAAATCAATCAATGTGATATACCATATTAACAAATCGAAGAATGAAAACTATATGATCATCTCAGTAGATGCAGAAAAAGCTTTTGACAAAATTCAACACCCATTTATGGTAAAAACTCTCCAGAAAGTGGGCATAGAGGGAACCTACCTCAACATAATAAAGACTATATATGACAAACCCACAGGAAACATCATTCTCAATGGTGAAAAACTGAAAGCATTTCCTGTCCGATCAGGAACAAGACAAGGATGTCCACTCTCACCGCTATTATTCAACATAGTTTTGGAAGTCCTAGCCACAGCAGTCAGAGAAGAAAAATAAATAAAAGGAATGCAAATTGGAAAAGAAGAAGTAAAACTGTCCCTGTTTGCAGATGACATGATACTATACATAGAAAATCCTAAAGATGCCACCAGAAAACTCCTAGAGCTAATCCCTGAATCTGGTAAAGTTGCAGGGTACAAAATTAATGCACAGGAATTTCTTTCATTCCTATACACTAATGATGAAAAATCTGAAAGAGGAATTAAGGAAACACTCCCATTTAACATTGCAACAAAAAGAATAAAATACCTAGGAATAAACCTACCTATGGAGACAAAAGACCTGTATGCAGAAAACTATAAGGCACTGATGAAAGAAATGAAAGATGATACCAACAGATGGAGAGATATACCATGTTCTTGGATTGGAAGAATCAATATTGTGAAAATGACTATACTACCCAAAGCAATCTGCAGATTCAATGCAATCCCTATCAAATTACCAATGGCATTTTTTATGGAACTAGAACAAAAAATCTTAAAATTTGTATGGAAACACAAAAGACCCCAAATAGCCAAAGTAGTCTTGCGGGAAGAAAACAGAGCTGGAGGAGTCAGACTCCCTGACTTCAGACAATACTACAAAGCTAAAGTAATCAAGACAATATGGTACTGGCACAAAAACAGAAACATAGATCAATGGAACAAGATAGAAAGCCCAGAGATAAACCCACGCACATATGGTCAACTAATCTATGACAAAGGAGGCAAGGATATACAATGGATAAAAGACAGTCTCTTCAATAAGTGGTGCTGGGAAGACTGGACAGCTATATGTAAAAGAATGCAATTAGAACACTCCCTAATACCATACACAAAAATAAACTCAAAATCGATTAAAGACCTAAATGTAAGATCAGACACTATAAAACTCTTAGAGGAAAACGTAGGAAGAACACTCTGACATAAATCACAGCAAAATCGTTTTTGATCCACCTCCTAGAGTAATGGAAATAAAAACAAAAATAAACAAATGGGACCTAATGAAACTTCAAAGCTTTTGCACTGCAAAGGAAACCATAAACAAGACGAAAAGACAAATTGCAAATGAATCAACGGACAAAGAATTAATCTCCAAAATATATAAACAGCTCACGCAGCTCAATATTAAAAAAACAACCCAATCCAAAAATGAGCAGAAGACCTAAATAGACATTTCTCCAAAGAAGACGTACAGATGGCCAAGAAGCACATGAAAAGCTGCTCAACATCACTAATTATCAGAGAAATTCATATCAAAACTACAATGAGGTATCACCTCACACCAGCTAGAATGGGCATCATCAGAAAATCTACAAACAACAACTGCTGGAGAGGGTATGGAGAAAAGGGGACCCTCTTGCACTGTTGGTGGGAATGTAAATTGATATAGCCACTATGGAGAACAGTATGGAGGTTCCTTAAAAAACTAAAAATAGAATTACCGTATTATCCAGGAATCCCACTACTGGGCATATACCCAGAGACAACCATAATTCAAAAAGACACATGCACCCGAATGTTCATTGCAGCACTGTTTACAATAGCCAGGTCATGGAAGCAATCTAAATGCCCATCAACAGACGAATGGATAAAGAAGATGTGGTACTTATGAACAATGGACTATTACTCAGCCATAAAAAGGAACAAAATTGGGTCATTTGTTGAGACCTGGATGGATCTAGAGACTGTCATACAGGGTGAAGTAAGTCAGAAAGAGAAAAACAAATATCGTATATTAACGCATATATGTGGGACCTAAAAAAAAATGGTACAGATGAACCGGTTTGCAGGGCAGAAATTGAGACACAGATGTAGAGAACAAACGTATGGACACCAAGGGGGGAAATCGGTGGGGGGTGGGGTGTGTGTGATGAATTGGGCGATTGGGATTGACATGTATACACTGATGTGTATAAAATTGATGACTAATAAGGACCTGCTGTATAAGAAAATAAATAAAATAAAATTCAAAAAAAAAGAAAATCTGGAATTGCGTTCATTCTTCCAATGACTAATTTTTGCTTTACTAAGATCAAGTTTATGTTCCATTGCTGTTTCCATTCCTTTTTTATATATAGTAGCTTTTCGTATGAATGCTAAATCATCGTATAATCTTCCTGAAGACATTTTAAAAGACAATTCAACTCATGTGTTTATAGCGTGATGCATATCACTAACCAGAGAGATCACAGTATGAACAGTTCTGACCTAGTTTGTATAAGCGCAGCTCCATCACGACTGGCCAACAGTTATTACAGGATACAGTCAATGTCAGACTTACATTGGGGCTGAGGAGCCTCATGGGGAAAAATAAAACCTGACCCACATCCAAGATAGTCAGGTTGGGTGGGTCTAAAAATGGGACCTGGGGCGTGAGTATGGGAGTTGAGCTGTAGAAGTCACATTGCAGGAAGCAATGGCAAAGTCCCTGTTGGGGGAGCTGTCCTATGGGTTCTAGCTGTATAATCAGACTCAGACTCAGTGACAGGCATATGGGTAAGGAAAGAGGACCCAGTAACCCTGCTGTGTTGATCCCTCCACCTTACCTAAGTATAACACAGAGGAGAGAAGGCTTGTCCTCATTTTACATGGGCTGGTGTGGTAATAAAAGATGAAGTGCAGCTATGGTCTTAGATTGGCAGATGCTTGTAGAGAAAAGTGTTGGTTACTGAGAACACCTTGACTCAGGAAGAAAGAGATTACTGGCAGCCTGGACTAATTCAAAGATGCATGATGCATGCACTTCTTGGGGACTGTCCCAATATTTATTAAGCAATTCTTGTATAGAAGGTATTGTGCTTTTTAAAGTATTGAAATTCCTGCATGAGCCAAATTTCTGCATGGCTCTAACAAAGGTAGAAATGTAATGTGGCCTCCTCTATATCCATGGAATGATGATGCTTAACAGGAGTTGGATTACCCCTTTCAGTATTAAATCTCTCAGAATTTACAAAGAGACAGCAAAGAAATGGATTTTTCCTTTCCTTTCTTTTACCTAATAGATAGATTTTGCAATTAAATCCTGAATTTGTTTTCCTCCGGTTTAATTGAGATGTAATTGGCATACAGTACTGTTTAAGTTTAAGGTATGCATCATAATGATTGACTGACATATATTGTGACATGTTTACCCCCATAAGTTTAGTTAACATCCGTCATCTTGTATAGATACAAAAAAAGAATAGAAAAGAAAAAAAATATTTCTTGCCCTTGTGATGAGAACTTTTAGGATCTACTCTCTTAACAACTTTCAAATATACCATATATCAATGTTAACTAAGGTCATCATGTTGTACATTATATCCTTAGTACTTATTTATCTTATAACTGGAAGTTAGTACCACCTTCATCCAGTTCCCTCTCCCCCGACCCCCTGCCTCTGGTAACCACAAATCTGGTCTCTTTTTTCTATGAGTTTTTCTTTTTTTTTTAAGAGTCCATATATAAGTAAGATCATAGTGTATTTTTCTTTCTCTGTCTGACATATTTCACTTAGCATAATGCCCTCATGGTCCATCCATGTTGTTGCAATTGGCATAATTTCCTTCTTTTTATGCCTGAATAATATTCCATTACCTATCTATCTGTCAACTTCTTTATCTGTTCATCTATCGATGGACACTTGGGTTGTTTCTATGTCTTGCCTATTGTAAATAATGCTGCTATGAACAGGAGACTGCAGATAACTCTTTAACATAGTGTTTGTGTTTCCTTCAGATGTAATCTCAGATGTGGAATTGCTAGATTGTGTGTATGTTTTGTATTTAATTTTTTGAGGAATCTCCATGCTGTTTTCTGTAGTGGCTGCACCAGTTTACATTCCCACCAACAGTGCACCTAGGTTCCATTTTCTCCACACCCTCATCAACATTTGTTACCCCTTGCCTTCTTGATGGTAGCCATTCTGACATGTGTGAGGTGATATCTCATTGTGGATTTGATTTTCATTTTCCTTATGCTTAGTGATTTTGAGCACGCTTCCTTGTACCTGTTGGCTATTTGTATATCTTCTTTGGAAAAATGTTTATTCTAAATCCTGAATTTGGAGGCTGCCCTTATATATAGAGGAATCATCCGTGAGTGTGGAGAAATGAGAAGAAAGTTTCAGATCTCAACATGTCGCTCCCACTGGTGTGTTGCTAAATGCTTGAAATTTCTCCGTCAGAGATTCCTTCCCACCCCGGTTTCTGGGATCTCTTTTATAATCAAATTATTCTAAGAGAGATATTGTGTTAATACAGTACATGCTACCCATTGGAATTCAGTCATTAACACCACAGTGTGAATTACTTTCACGGGTGACTGTCCTCCGGGATGGTAGATGAACAGATATGATGGCAAAGACAGCCTGAAGTGAGGTAAGAGGACTAAAAGGCATATGAAGAAGAGGGCTGATGAGAACTGAGATAAAACTTAATTTTAAACTTGTTGCAACAAAGAGACCACAAAATACAGTGGCTCAAGGAATAGAGAGGTTTCTTTCACATAAAGAGTCCAAGGTGGATGTCCAGGTTTATGGGCTACTCCATTTCATAAAGACATCATTCAGGAACGAGGTTTCTTTCATCACGTAACTTCTTTTGCTACCATATATAACAACCTGTCCTTTTCAAAACCAGTCCAAGTTGTAAGTACCAGATGTCTAGAGCAGTGTCTAGAGCAGTGTCTAGAGCCCAGGAGAACTTTTAAAATGATGGAGATGTTCTCTGTCTGCATTGTTTAGTAAGGTAGCCACCAGCCACATTTGGCTATTTAGCACTTGAAATATGGCTAGCATGTCTGATAGACTCAATTCTAAATTTGTTAAGTTTAACTTTAAATAGCTACATGTGGCTAATGGTAACACATTGGGCAGCACAGAGCTGGATAGCAGGCAAATATATTAAACTGTAAGTTCAGGAGGGCAGGGTTTACACATGTGTCACTGCTATATTCCAGTGTCTTTCATGGTGCCTGGACCACGAGGGAGAATTAGTTCACCATTTTATCATGCTCTTAGAGACACACCCAGACATGGTAACAAGTCCTCAATATGGTGGGGAGCAAAGATTTTTGGTAAGTATGGTAGATAGTCATTGAACTTCTTCCAGTCAGTTATACTGGCAGCAGATGTGAGTCTCAAGGTGAAAGAGGTTTAGCTCTATCTGTGGATTTTTTTTTCTGACTTTCATCCTTTATTTTTTGCAGTTTCTTTGAAAATAACCCACAAGATAAACTTATTAAATTTTTGTTTAATCATACTAGTCTACTGACATGGCAAATTGAGATTTTTCCTTGTTTTTCAATCTGTTAGAGTCACTTGTATTTTATTTTATTTATTTTATTTTATTTTTTGTGGTACACGGGCCTCTCACTGTCGTGGCCTCTCCCGTTGTGGAGCACAGGCTCCGGACGCGCAGACTCAGTGGCCATGGCTCACGGGCCCAGCTGCTCCGCGGCATGTGGGATCTTCCTGGACCGGGGCACGAACCCGTGTCTCCTGCAGCGGCAGGCAGACTCTCAACCACTGCGCCCCCAGGGAAGCCCACTTGTATTTTATTTTAAAGTAATTTATATTCAAAGGAAATATCTTTAACTATGTTTTGTGTTCAGAAAACCTGCACAGTCCCTTAAAGAAATAGAGTTAATTAGCCCTAGTTGGTGAGATCACAGTGAGATATAAATTGGTAGTTAAGAGTAATCTCCTATGAGAACTGTGGTTTACCACATGATAGAATACACACAACTTTCTACCATAAACAGTTTAAATAAATAGTTTCCTATAGAAAACAGTCTTGTGCCAAGGTTATAAATCAACCGTTCTTAGAACTCTTAAAACAAACCCTTACATATTAGGAAAGATCTTTTCCCTAGTTAGCAAACAGGCTGACACAGAAATTCAACTTTAAAATAGCAAGTTAAAGAATGCATATACATTTATTTTAAATTTTAGGACAAGTATGTAAAATTCTACTAAAGTTTTCCTTATCTGTCTAATAAGACATAATGGCTAGCTAAGCATTTACCTTCTCAAAGAGCTTGTTTGAACCATATTTCATTGTTTCAAGGTTTCATTAAATCCATGAAAGTTTTGGCTTAAGTTATACTTTTAAAACCAAGGTTCTGTAAGATCTAAGAAAAACACACGAAAGTAACTAAAAAAGAGTACAAAGGAAATGAGAGGGAAAGCGCACTCAGCAAATGCAAACAAAATGAAAACAGGAGTGATACTACAATTTTCTAGAATGTGGAACTCAAATCTCAAAGAATTAAGTGGGGTATAGAGGCTTATAATGTAACGGTAAAGAATATAACCTACAAAGATGTTATCATTATTTTAAAATTTTGTGTGACAAATAATAAAGCAAAAAAAAAAAAAAAAACCCAAACAAACAAAAAACCACAAAATGAAATGTCCTGGAAACAGAACAACTTGATAAAACAATCATAGTGAGTATACAGAAGTAAACCTCAAATTACAAAGAAAAGAAAATACAAGGATGTAGAATATTTCAGTGTTTTAAAAACTTCAAGTAAAATGTAATATATGATTATTGTACACAATATTCAAACAGTATTGAAGTATAAAGTAAGAAAAGAGGACATCACAATCCCTCAATTCTACAACCTGCCCAGAGATGACCACCACTTTTTTTTATGTATCCTTCTAGAACTTTTCCTTATGCATTCATAGATCTCATCAATTTGTGAAGATAAGCTTCCTTGATGCTTAGTAGGGATTTACTATAATTTTGAAAACTCTTCTCCTAGTAATAGATTTTAAGTTTTCAATGAACATATTCATACAAATATCTTTGTGAGATATCTCCATGATGAGTAACAAAGAAGTGGAGTTTTGAGGTCAAATATATGATGTGGGACAAAGCCAGAATTGAAAAGGGATTGTCATGAAGTGTGAAAAATAAACCTACATTGTTGTAAGTAGAGATTTTGGGGGTATTTTCTTTTTTACTCCAGCACAACCTTGGGTACACACAACATCTTATTTTACTCTAGAAAGTAATAGCAACCTTTCTAATGTTTCACTATGTAGTTTGCCGAAGGCTTCTGCCAGTCATCCATTATCAAATTAGCTGCTATAATTATGGAAAGTCAAATTCATCTGAAAGTTATTGAATTCATTTATGGTGTCTTATCCTGTATTTTTCCAGTCAATTAGAATTAAGATATAATCCCTCCATCATGAAAGTGAGGTGAAATTTACTAAATGTTTTTTGTCATCCTTCAAAATGATCTATGGGTTTTCCTCCTTTAATCTGTTCATTTAAATTTTTCTAATACTAAAACATCCTGAAATAAACCCTACTTAGTCATTGTGTATTATTATTTAATAGAAGGCTGAATGTAATATGTTAATGCTTAAAATACTATATATTTGTTCTGTATTCTTTTCATATTAGCCTGTGCTTTTCTTTCTTATTTTCTTGTACAGTTTGGGCATCTGGGTTATGCTAGTCTTGAAAAAACCTTTTTCAATTCTCTGCAACAGTTTAAATATGACAAGGATTATCTATTCTTTGAAGAGAGAGTCCCTCTGGAATATAGCTACTTATCAACTTTTTCAGTACTGTCTACATTTAAAAACCATTTAGTTTTTCTTCTTCTTTTAAAATCAACTTTGATAATTTGTATTTCCTGGAAGAGGCTACGAAGTGTCCTGTAAGTTTAGAGGTTTTAATGTGTAACTTTTTTATACATTTTTAAAAAATGTTGTATTTGACTTTCTCTTTAATTCAAATACTAGTTAGAAGATTGTTTTCAACTTTCTGTGGTGTGGCTGGGCTGCTCCATATACCCTGCCTCTCTCATCCTTTTGTTTAAAATTCTGTGGTCAGAGAATGGAGCCTCTGGTATTTATTAACACAAGAATTCCAAACTTTTCAAGTATGAGAATCTCCCTTTAACAACTAAAAAACAAAAACAAAACAAAAAAAACTGTGCACTTCTTGATACGGAGAATTTGTATTTTAATACTTATTGAGAAAATATAAGATACTGGAAATTAATTTAATAATTCTTTTAAATACCTAAGAATTTACCTAATCACAATGGAACCTAACACATTTGGAAGACAGTAGTATTATTTATGTGTAAGGGTACTATTTTGTGTGTCTGCCAGGAGCGTGATACTCACCTGGATTTACAGACCTCTTGCAGAAGTTGTTTAGCCCCAGGTCCCAGGCCCACAGACTGCCTCCTGCTGCTTATGTCATTCCTTGGGCTTGAATGTTCTTTCCCCCCAGCCCCAGCTTTACTGAGATATGATGGACATATAAAATTGTGTAAGCTTAAGGTGTACAAAGTGTTGCTTTGATACATTTATACCTCGTGAAATGGTTGCCACAGTACCATTAGTTAACACTTCAATCAAATCACGTAATGACTTTTTTTTTTTTTTTGGTAGTGAGAACATTTAAGATCTACTCTCGTAGCAACTTTCAAGCATATACAAGAGTATGTTTTAAACTAAATTTATTTATTTATTTTTGGCTGCATTGGGTCTTCGTTGCTGCGCGCGGGCTTTCTCTAGTTGTGGCGAGTGGGGCCTACTATTTGCGGTGTGTGGGCTTTTCATTGCGGTGGCTTCTCTTGTTGCAGAGCACGGGCTCTAGGCACGCGGGCTTCAGTAGTTGCGGCATGCAGGCTCAGTAGTTATGGCTCAGGGTCTCCAGAGCGCAGGCTCAGTAGTTGTGGCGCACAAGCTTAGTTACTCCGCGGCATGTGGGATCTTCCCGGACCAGGGCTCGAACCCATGGCCCCTGCATTTGTAGGTGGATTCTTAACCACTGCGCCACCAGGGAAGTCCCTAAAACAGTATTGTTAACTACACTCACCATGCTGCACACTAGATCCCCAGAAATTATTCATCTTATAACTGGAAATTTGTACCCTTTGACCAACATCTCCCCATTTCCCCCAACTCTCAGGCCCTGGCAACCACCATTCTAGTATCTGTGTCTATGAGTTTGGCTTTTTTAGATTCCACACGTAAGTGAGGTCATCCAGTATTCATCTTTCTCTGATTTATTTCACTTAATACAATGCCCTTAAGGTTCATTCATGTTGAGTTTTTTATTTTATGGGGAAAAAATGAATCCCTGTATTATTTAGTTCACTGTTATTTAAGATTTCTGTGAAGGAAGTTCAAACCATCAAAAATTTCAAGAATTCAGCCTCACCCTTAGTAACATCTCTGTGACTGTGCACATAACCTGTTTTAGAGGTGGCATGGGAGGCCCTTCGTGAATGAGAGGCCAAACCCAGAGGTCACCCTTCCTCCTCTACCCAGGTGTGGCCTCCCCCACACTCAGCCCTCTAACATTCTTGATGCACTATGGCCAGTGGATTCCTTGTGCACTGCAGCTGGCAAGCCAGTATTTAGCTTATTTTAAATGGGGTTAGTTCTATTACATTAGGAAAACAGTGTCTTTCTTGGACTTTTCACTTTTTTGGTGGAAAAAATGAAGTAATTTTTTTTTTGTATGACAGATAAACTTTTGTATTGCATTTATGCATGAATACCTCTATATATTCATATACTATATGCATTTTATCTCCTCATTTGAGTGATATAGAATTCTAGTTTCAAAAATTAAACCCTGCCCCCCCGTCCCCCTCCCCCCAACTTGAAGATTTTGTTTCTTTACCTACTAGATAGCAATGCTTACTGGTACTATTGGTTGGTACTAGAATCCAGTGTTTCTGATGAGAATTATAGTGTCAACCGGATTATTATTTCTTTGAAGAAATTTGTTTTTTCACCTTTCTGGAAGCTTTTAAGTTCTTGTTGTATCCTTGCTCTGAAATTCCATGAGGATAAGATCCATTAATCTTGCCCACACTTTCCATCTGAAGATGCCTGGCATTTTCGCTTAGCTCTAAGCCTAGTTTTTGCCTGTTGGCTTTAGTGCCAGCCAGTACTTAAAGTTCAGGAAAAAAGTAGGCCAGCACATATTGCCAAAGAGAGATTTGCATTTGCCTTGTGGTCGAGAGAGTGGTTTTACATGGTATAAATCAGAAACGTCAGTGGGAAGGTAGGGAACTTCTTTAGAATCTGGCAGCACCAAGATATAGGGAATAAGTGTTTGCCTGAGAGTCATGAAAGCCAGGTTCTGGGACTGTCCCTACTTAATAAAGTCTGGAATGGAGTTCACTTTCTTTATCTACAAAATAGAAATGTGGAAGGAACCTTGATGACCTTGAAGGTCCCTTCAGGGGTTTAAAGTTCTACTTAGTGGTTCTCCACAGGGGGATACCATCCCCATTAGGGAGAGTTTTGGGGTCACTTTTGGAATTTACTATGCAGGGGCTAGGGAAGACAAATACATTAGAGAAAATGGGGAAGGCTTGCAAATGAAAGCGTTGTCCAGAGCCAAGTAAAAGCCAGTGGTGTCCCTCTGGGAAACACCATGAGACACGGGAAGAGCCAGCCAGGGGGTGATTTCTTCTGCTTCCTGCCATCTCCTATCCTAGCCCTTTCCTGTGGGGGTGGGACATGATGGCAGCCCCCTCTGTGGCTGACAGAGCAGGCTAACCTTGGCTACATGTGAAACGTGCTGCTTCTTTGCCTCACAGATTGCTGGAATTGAGCCACTCCATCTCCTTGACTTGAAGGGTCAGCCTGCTGTCTCTCCAATGATCAATAACTGTGCTCCATTACAAGTTTGCATGTTTTTGTGTCATTTTTCCTATCCATCTGGTTATATTCACCCCTTTATATCCACTTTCTTCAAACCAAAGACTGTGGAGCACAGCTGTCATTCCCCATGGCTGAAATGGAGAAGACTTAGTCTAAGAGGCCAGCTCTTAGTACGCAGATCCCAGGGAATATCGACAGTAGTTTAGATAAAGGAGGCCTATAAGCAGGACAAGGTCTGGCACAATGATTTTACATCTGCTCAGCGTACCTGAGGGGAAAGAAATTCAGATTTGGTAAAGCAAAACCCAGAAGATTAAGGGCTACTAATTGGATCTTGCCTTTGCTGCACTTTCACTAACTTTGTAACTTGTACTGAGTTAAATGTCATTTGAAGATTCACCATTTCATCTTAAAATATGTGTTTTGTATGTAGAAGCCTGCTACTGGCTTGGCTCAGATCCTCCTTAGAGACACATTTTAACTGAAACAGGCCATTCCAAGGGAAATCTAATTATTCAGGAATAACTTGCACAATTCTCTCTATAGTACAAACTGAGATTCTGAGACGTTCAGGAGGAAGCAGCCCGCGGTCACGTCACTTGCTCTTTTGCTTAAAGTCCACCTGGGTTTGCCTGGCCTTCTGTGTGTTCTTTCACTCTGGGCCTTGCTCCCATGGCCGCTAGGGATCAAGGTCCCATGTACCTTTATGTTTATTTCCTCTAAATCCTTTTCCCTCTACCTCCTTTTAGTTTAGTTACACAGTTAATACTTAACTGCCATATTTTCCCAAATGAGTTTCATCTCTCAGAACCTTGATCAGTTCTGTTTTTCTGTCTAAATGCTTCTCTCTTCTTTCCTACTCTCTCTGCTTAGGTAACTTCCACTGGTCCTTCAACCCTCAATTCAGAAATCATCTTCCCAGGAAGTCTCCCTTTCTGTTCCTAGACTTGCCTCTAGTATAACCTTTCTCCAGGTGTGGTCTGAGAGAATTAGCCCAGGAAGACCTAAAAGTACAGATTCCTGGCCTGTATCCCAGACTTACTGAATCAGAGCTCTGGGTGGGACCAAAAATCCACATTTTTCATAAGCTGCTTAGAACATGGTAGAATGGTTTTGAGTGTTCTCTGTCTCTTATATTAAATCATAAACTGTTTAAGGGGAGTTGTGGCATATTATTTACATTTGTATCCATAGTACCTAAACAGTGCCTCAACATAGTAGGTGCTGAATGTCATTTTTGGTTGAAGTAATGTTTAAATCACACCAAAAGTGCACTCTAAGACCTGCGTTTGAGTCCTGGCTCTACCATTTGCTAGATGTGGGATTGGGACAAGTTATCACAAGTTTCTGACTCTCAGTTTCTTAAGAAATAGAGATAATAATACCTACCTGTCAATGTTTTGTGATGAACATGAGACATGTATCATTATTATCAGTCTGATAGATCTTTAGATGATTTAAAATCTCCAACATTAAGAGGCTAAGAGGAAACTACTAGGTGTGGAGGGGTTTCTATGGAATGACATTTCAAAACATTGTGTGAATTGAAAATTAGACCCAGAACTGAAACAATTGACCTGCTTGGTTAACACAATTCTCCTGCATTGGTCTGCCAGACCTGTAATTTTCTGGTTCAACATTTCTGGTACTCATAGCCTTTCCAGACAGTTAAATGATGGTGAACAGGTTGTTTTTGTCTATGCCTACTGAGCTGTTTGCCTACTGTTACCAACTCTTTTATTTTAACAATGCATCCACCTACCCATCCAATCAGCATCTGTTGAGCACCTACATATTCAAAGTGCTATTAGCAGTAATAATAGCTACAAGTTTATTGAGCATCAACCATGTAGTAGCCACTATACCAAAAATTTTATGTGCTTTCTCTCAATTTTCACAACAGACTTATGGTATTGTCTGTTATTTATCCTTATTCTACAGAAGAGGATCTTGAGTATACACTTGCCCAAAATCTTTTAGAAAGAAATGATGAAACCAAGATTTCAAGCCAAACCATCTTGCTCTAGAGCCCTCTCCGTTAACTATTATAATACCCTACTTCCTCTGACTTTACTGTCCTTAAATCACATGCATCCAGGAAGAAACACAACAGGAAGAAACACAACAGGAAGAAACACAGCAGTGACCAAAAGAAAAGCAAAATAATTCTCTCTTGATTACAAAAATCTCCTTTCTCACTGTTCTTGTGCAGGCTTATATTTATTTTGACTTTCTGTTTCAGATTTTGTTTATCAATAGTTACAACTTTAGAGAATGGTAGAGATAACTTTTTGGCTTTTCAGTTTCTAATTCTGTAACTTTTTAATGCTGTGGCTGTGTTCATCTAAGCACTACTGAATGGTATGACTCTGAAATATTAAGCCAATTCCAATTTGCTCACTAAGCCTAGTTATTTCCCCCACTATTACGGTTGAAAACAGTTGCTTAGAGTTTTCACCAGAAGTGGTCTGTCTATTCTTGGTCAGATTGGCCCTTCACAGTCGAGCCAGTTTTTTGGCGATTTCTTAGAAGGTCCTCGTTGAATTTACCAGGCAGAAAACATTGCAAGTTATTGGGGATTTCTGAAATGTCATAGGGATGATGAACATCTTGTCTTCCGAGTTCTGCATATCAGCATTGGCTCTAAAATGTGAAGCACTACTCAGGTGTCTGGTGTTGCCTTTCCCTAATAGATTAAAGTTTTTATCAGTCATGACAGATTTAGAGGATGAGATTATCATGTAAATCTTTAGTACAGATTGAGGCAATAAATTAAAACATCACCGGTGATTTTCTGGAAGTGAGCAGCTTCCATACTGGCTTAAACAAATAATTAAATGATTATAAGCAGAATGAACAATTCCACAGGTCATCATGAAGGATACAGAAAAACCAATACCGTAAATTCTAAACCTTACTTTTTTTTTTAAAGAAATCAGGTTTTCTACTAAAGTGGTTTTTATGTATTTGAAGCTCTGAGGAATAAAATAAATTGATTTATAATCATTCTTTTTCAGGTAAATGATAAGGAATAAATGAAAAATATTAGATGTTGATATATACTGAGGAGGAAAAGAACTATAATCAATCAGTATTTATTGAACGCTAGTGAATGCTCAACACAGTAACTTGATAGGGCATTAGTCATTTATCATCAAATTTCAAAAGCTTATAGATTGGAAGGAAAATTTGTAGGTTAGAGGAAAAAATGCCTAATCCTCAAAGTTTCCATACAAGAACTAGTTACAGTTGAACTATTCCTATATAAAGCTATAATAAAATTTTGTTTTTTACTTTAGTGTTTTCAGGATGGAGAACATGCCATTAAAATGTATTTGAGGGCTTCCCTGGTGGTGCAGTGGTTGAGAGTCCGCCTGCCGATGCAGGGGACACGGGTTCGTGCCCCGGTCCGGGAAGATCCCACATGCCGCGGAGGGGCTGGGCCCATGAGCCATGGCTGCTGAGCCTGCGCGTCCGGAGCCTGTGCTCCGCAACGGGGGAGGCCACAACAGTGAGAGGCCTGTGTACCACAAAAAAAAAAAAAAAATGTATTTGATATTTATGAAGGCACAATCACTACTACCACAGGATAATCTATTAATATTAGTGATCGTAAGGTTGATGAGATTGTAGGATTTATCTAGTTCTTGTGTGAAAATAGTCCAGTGACATTGGCTATGCATACTCTTCCTGATTTTTGTAGATTTGTTAGCATGTAAACAAATATTTTTCTGGAATAAATAAGACAATGTTCTTCATCCGTATAAGAACAAGTCAGACAGAGTAAATTCTCACATGGCTAATTTAAAGGCTTTCCATCAAACTCAGCACCATGAATAGGATGGTAGTGCTAAGCAGCAGGACAGTTACTTCAATGGATGATGCCATAAAGAGATATTCATGGTTTCAGAAGAAATCACCTCTAGTTCATAAGTCAGGGAACATATTATGACATACAGGACATGGGGGAGAAAGTAAACCAAGAGATTCATTAAAGCATTAATTTCCAGAGGTAAATTGATTTTGCATATATATTGAGTTTTTCATACTTTTCATATATATGATAGTCTAGTAGAATATTCTGTATGGTATTTCCACATCATACATTTAGAAAATATTTTTGTGGGGAAAAACTTTTATATTTGAGTAAAGATCTGTTTTACTAACAATTTGCAGTGAGTTTATGTTATGCAGTTAGCTTTGTTGCTAGGCAGCCCCAATAGCCGTTTTTTGGTGGTTTTGGTTTTTTTTTTTGGCCGTACGCGGGCCTCTCACTGTTGTGGCCTCTCCCATTGCGGAGCACAAGCTCCGGACACACAGGCTTAGCAGCCATGGCTCACGGGCCCAGCCACCCCGCGGCATGTGGGATCTTCCCGGACCAGGGCACGAACCCGCGTCCCCTGCATCAGCAGGCGGACTCTCAACCACTGCGCCACCAGGGAAGCCCCCAACAGCAGTTTTGATGTGTAATTTGCTTGAAACTATTAAAAGGGCTTTGCTAAAGTTTTTTTTTTTTCATTTAATTAACTCATTTGTTTATTTTTGGCTGCGTTGGGTCTTTGTTGCTGCACGCAGGCTTTCTTTAGTTGCCTCGAGTGGAGGCTACTCTTAGAGGGGGTGCGTGGGCTTCTCATTGCGGTGGCTTCTCTTGTTGCGGAGCACGGGCTCTAGGTGTGTGGACTTCAGTAGTTGTGGCACATGGGCTCAGTAGTTGTGGCACACGGGCTCTAGAGCGCAGGCTCTGTAGTTGTGTTGCATGGGCTTAGTTGCTCCGCGGCATGTGGGATCTTCCGTGAGCAGGGCTCAAACCCGTGTCCCCTGCATTGGCAGGTGGATTCTTAACCACTGCGCCACCAGGAAAGCCCTTTGCTGAGGTTTTGAAACCAACTGAATTAGCCACAGAGAGCATTCGGTGTTGCTATTTTAATGAACTGAAGCTTTGTGTTTGGGATTAAGTTTAGTGAAACCAAAATAATTTGGCACTTCGGGAAAGGAAATCTGTTGAATAAAGTTGAGAGAAATTTAGCGTTCACTCTGTCTCTTGGGGCTTCCTAATCTTCACCCACTAGTGCATACCCCATATCTTAATTCGGAAACATTTTTTTCTTGAAGTGCATGCTGTACAACTTCTGTTTGGAAGGGCTTCTCTGTTTAAATCTGCTCTGTCTTTGCTTTCTTCACCCCATACAGTGAAGTAATGGACACTATGAAGAGGCAAGTCAGGGAATCTCAGTTTTTCTCCAACGTAGCTTCCCCGTTCCCTTCTTGGTGCTTGGAGGGCCACCTTGTACAAGGTTTTCACCTCTGTGACCACGCCTTTGATCTGATGCTTGATACAGACTTTTAAAATTCTGACTTTGCTAGGAAGTTATCTTGGTCTACAGGTTGCTGTTTTGAGGACTATGGCTTACAACTATGACATACCTACATCGCCCTTGGGCTCACTTCCCAGAATCCTGGCCCAGGTATGACGGCTAGGCATTGTATATTCCAGCGGTAGAATTAGAGAGCTTCTCTTTGCCTTATTCTAGAATGGGATTTCCAGATAACCCTTGATCTTGGGTGATTTATAAAATCCCTGCTAGTACAAATTCTAATCTGAGTGGTACTTGGAAGACTGCTCTGTAAATCAAAAGATGCTTTTTCCTTCATTAGTTTCTTCTTGAGTTTATTTATTTATTTTTTTTCTTAGCAGCAGTTGCATGAATTACAGACTACCTGCTTGCTGCTGATCTGGGATGTTGCTGCTTCAAGGTTGAAATCGTACCACATGCAATGGTTATACCCAGTTGAGGTGTTTGAATATATGCCTAGTTAAGGATGTGAATATATTAAATTATTCCTTTAAAAGTTGCTTTATCATAGTCCTGAGTTTTCTTATAAAAGGGAAAAACAGGGCTTTCCTGGTGGCGCAGTGGTTGAGAGTCCGCCTGCCGATGCAGGGGACACGGGTTCGTGCCCCGGTCCGGGAAGATCCCACATGCCGCGGAGCGGCTGGGCCCGTGAGCCATGGCCGCTGAGCCTGCGCGTCCAGAGCCTGTGCTCCGCAACGGGAGAGGCCACAACAGTGAGAGGGCTGCGTATGGCCAAAAAAAAAAAAGGAAAAACAGAAAGCAAATATATGGCCCAGGCCATTAAAAAAATATAGCTCGAGTCATTTTCCCACGATTACCATATTTTCTGATGGTAATAGTTTTATATAGACTTATCATTTTGTTTTTGTTACTGTGAATTTTATATCACAGATGTTTTGATTTAAAACTGTAGTCTACTAAATAATTTGTTTCTGAATACATGTGGCTTAGACCAGTGTTTCATCTGGATGGAGTTGATGAATGCCCAAGTATTTTGATTTGAACAAATCAGGGCAGGGCTTTCAGATTTGGAGATAAAAACTCATGTAATGCTAGATACTCTAGTGATTCATAATAGTGAGTTAAGGCTTTTATTTCTAAGCGTGGCCTGTCAGTGTAAAATTTTCCAGTATGATCATGTCTTAGACTACAAGCCATTAGCATCTCAGTTAAAATTCACTTATCAGATTGTTTTCCAACGTAAGAGTTGTCTGAGATGGAATAGTACATACAACTGGAAAGTTTTGAAAAGAGTACAAATGAACTTATTTACAAAATAGAAACAGATTTAGAGAATGACCTTATGGTTACCAGCGGGGGAAGGGATAGTTAGGGAGTTTGGGATTGACATGTACACACTGCTATATTTAAAATAGATAACCAACAAGGACCTACTGTAAAAAAATAAAATAAGCGAAAAGGTTGACCAGTAGACTCACATTTTGTACTTATCTTTACCCTCTTTTTTCTTTTTATGTACTGAAAAAAGATCTTTTATTCATATTTGGTTTGTCCTATAACATCCTTTTTTCTTCTGTAAAAGATTGAAAATCCTTTAATGCCAACAGTCAAAAATGGACATGATTCATGGTTTTGGTTTCATGCAGACAGATTTTGACCTTTCCAATGTGGGCAAGTTTCGACTTTGTTTTTAGCAATTAGCATTGTGTTATAATTTTTTATTTAGTTATCTGTCTCCCTATTATACTGTGAGTTCCCATGAGCCCCTGGTTGGTAGGAAACCCATCACATCTAGCATAGCACTTAGTCCATAGTATTGATAGATGTTTTAGTATACGTTTGTTCAAATGAATTTATTTAAATGCCATGCAATATTCAGTCAAAATAATTACACTATTGAGTTTATTTTCCATTGAAAATGTCCTCAGTGGCAAATACACTGGCCTCTAAAATATTCTTGTCCAAAATATCTGCCCACAGCGAGTCAGCATCATCTCTAAGTTGGTGGCTTAGCTGTTCTTCAAGAAAACAGCTTTACAATATCATATAAATACAGACAGAACTTGATTGTCTAGTCTTTCAAAATGTGATGGATTGCCTCTTTCCTTAAGAGGTAAATAAATCATTATAACCTCATAAATCTTAGTAATCAGTTTTCTTCCTAGTTTAAAGAATTTTCATGAATAGCTCACAGGGGGTGCATTAAACAAGGATGGTAGAAGAGAAGTAGGTAAAAAAAAAGAAAGGGAAAGCTAAAGTGAAAAATGAGAAGGGTGCAGGGAAGCCATTGTGTGTGCCCACCTGACATGGATGTAGCATGATTTCTGTGCCATCTTTGTCATGTGGCATTTGAAACTAGGCTCCCAGAAGGAAAGACCTTAAGTGGTGAGTGTTAGGTAGAATGCTTGTTACCAGGAAAGGGTGCTGTCTGGCTCTCTCCATTGCAGGGCTCTGGCTGGGTCACTTTGGGGAGTTTCCATCTTCATCCCTGGGAGGAGCAACTTCAGGAAAATTGGGACCTAAAATCTACCTGATGGATGAATCACCCAAGCCCCCAAACATATTTTCTATGTTAACACTTGCCTTTGGTGTCGTGTGGACTTGGGTATGGAAACGTATTGCCATGTGGTACCATGCAATTCGTGTGGAAAGAAAGTTTTTTGGGCTTTATTTTTGTTTTGTTTTGGTGTCCTTTTGTATCTGTGTGCTGGCTGCTGCAAGACTTACTCCTCAGAAGTGAGGAAGAATGGAAGATATCAATACAAAGTACATTTTCTCTAACAACATTCCTCATTCTTTTTTCCCCTTTTATGTAGCACCCAAGTCCATTGAACACCAAGGGTGTTTGAATTTTTCTTTTAAAGGAACACTTAGGTGTTTTTGGTGGTCACTGGCTTATTTATAACAATAGCAGAATTTAACTAAAGACAGCATTTTCAGTTGAGTACGGGAGGTTTTTGTTATATGCTGAAGTGTCATGCTTTTGTCATTCAGTAATATTCATTAAACAGAAGCTAACTTTAAGAGCTTATTATGTGCCAAATCCAGTGCTAAGCATTGGAGATTGAGATGCTGGCAGGAAAGACTGTATTTCTGGAATCCTGGAACTTCAGGTCCTACGGAAAATCGCAAACAAGTATTAGGCAGTTTTAACAATTTAGTCTGTTTTGTTTAATGCTCTGCCTCCATACTTTCAATGCTGACTGATGTATAATTGGTGCTCAGGAGATATTTATTGAATGAAGGGTATCTGTGGGGTAAATGTTATGATGGGGAAGGGAAGTGTGCCATGGGGTCAGAGAAGTCTCTCCCAACCCCAGCTTTATTGAGGTACAACTGACAAATACATTGTAATATATTTAAAGTATACATTGTGATGGGTTTATATATATATATAGTGACATGATTCCCACAATCAAGTTAACACATCTGTCACCTCGAATAGTTACCTTTGTTTTTGGTGAGAACCTTAAATATCTACTTTCTCAGCAAATTTCAAGTAAAAAATATAGTGTTCTTAACTAGAATAACCATGTTGTACATTAAAGCCTCAGAACTTATGCATCTTATAACTTAAAGCTTGTGCCCTTTGACTAACATCTCCCCATTTCCCCCACTGCCAAACCCCTGGCAATCATCATTCTACTCTCTGTTTCTATCCATTTGAATATATATATATATATATATATATATATATATATATATATATATATACACACACACACACACACATTTTCTTTTTCAGATGTAGGTATTAGTATCCATATGGTATTTGTCTTTCTCTGTTTGGCTTATTTCAATTAGCATAATGCCCTCAAGTTTCATCCATGTTGTCACAAATGGCAAGATTTCCTTCTTTTTTAAGGGTGAATAATATTTCATTGAATATATTTATACCACATTTTCTTTATCCATTCATCCATTGATAGACACTTGGTTGTTCCACATCTTGGCTATTTTAAATAACGCTGCAATGAACATGGAAGTACATATATCTTTTTGAGATATTGATTTCATTTCCTTTGGATATATACCCAGAAGTGTGCTGCTGGATCATATGACAGTTATATTTTTAATTTTTTTAGGAAACCTTTATACTGTTTTTCATACTAGCTGTACCAATTTACATTCCCACCAACAGTGCACAAGTCTTTCCTTTTCTCTCCATCCTCACCAACATCTCTTATCTTTTGTCTTTTTGATGATACCCATCCTACCAGGTTTGAGGTAGTATCTCATTGTGGTTTTGCTTTGCATTTTGTTGAAGATTGGTGATGTTGAGCATCTTTTCATATACCTCTTGACCATTTGTATATCTTATTTGGAAAAATGTCTATTCAGGTCCTTTTCCCATTTTTTAAGTTGGGTTTTTATTTTTTGCTGTTGAGTTGTTAGAGTTCCTTATACATTTTGGATATTAACCCCTTATCAGATATAAGATTTACAAATATTTTCTCCCATTCCATAGATAGCGTTTTTATTTTAATTGTTTTCTTTGCTGTGCAGAAGCCTTTTAGTTTGATGTGTCCCATTTGTTGAATTTTGCTTTTTTTACCTTTGCTTTAGTGTCAAATCCAAAAAATCACTGTTGAGATCAATGTCAAGGAGCTTATTCCCTCTGTTTTCTCTCAAGAGTTTTACAGTTTCAGATTTTATATTTAAGTATTTAACACATTTTGAGTTGTTTTTGTGTATTGTGTAAATTGAGTCCAATTTTATTCTTTTACATGTAGATACCCAGTTTTACTAGCACCGTTTTTTTTTTTTTTTTTTTTTTTTTTTTTTTTTGCGTTACGTGGGCCTCTCACTGCTGTGGCCTCTCCCGTTGCGGAGCAGAGGCTCCGGACGCGCAGGCTCAGCGGCCACGGCTCACAGGCCCAGCCACTCCGCGGCATGTGGGATCTTCCCGGACCGGAGCACAAACCCGTGTCCCCTGCATTGGCAGGCGGACTCTCAACCACTGCACCACCAGGGAAGCCCTAGCACCGTTTTTTGATGAGACTGTTCTGTCCTCATTGTGCATTCTTGCTGCTTTGTCAAAAATTAGTTGACCATAATGCATGGCTTTATTTCTGGACTCTTTATTCTGTTCCATTGGTCTGTATTTCTGTTTTCATACCAACACCATACTATACTTTCAATCACTATAGCTTGTAATATATTTTAAAATCAAGGAGTATGATTCCTTTAGCTTTCAGTGTTTCACTGTTGAGTGTGACGTTAGCTGTGGGCTTGTCATATATGGCCTTTATTATATTGAGGTGTGGTCCCTCTGTACCCAGTCTCTTGAGAGTTTTTATCATGGAAGAATATAGAGTTTTGCCATGAGCTTTTCTACATCTATTGAGATGGTCATATAATTTTTATCGTTTGTTTTGTTAATGTGGTGTATCACATTAATTGATTTGTGGATGTTGAACCATCCTTGCATCCCTGGAATAAATCTCGCTTAATCATGGTACAATCCTCTTAATGCTTTGTTGAACTCAGTTTGCTGATATTTTATTGAGAATTTTGCATCTATGTTCATCTGTGATATTGGCCTGCGATTTTTTTTCTTTTAGTGTCCTTGTCTGGCTTTGGTATCTGAGTATGGCTGGCTTCATAAAGTGAGTTTGGAAGTATTCCCTACTCTTATTTTTTTTATTTATTTTTTTTAGTGTGAGAAGGATTGGTATTAGTTCTTCTTTAAATGTTTGGTAGAATTCACTAGTGAAGCCATCTGGGACTTGACTTTATTTTTTGGAAGGTTTTTGATTAGTGATTCAATCTTCTTACTAGTAATTCGTCTGTTCAGTTTTTCTGTTTCTTCATGATTCAGTCTTGGTAGGTTGTCTGTTTCTAGGAATTTATCCTGAGCTTCCTTAAAAGAACTATTTTGAATTATTTGTCAAGCAAATTGCAGATCTTCATTTCTTTGGGGTTGCTTATTAGAAAATTATTGTGCTCTTTTGGTGGTGTCATGGTTCCTTGATTTTTCATGCTTCTTGGGGCCTTGTGTTGCTATTTTTGCATTTGTAAAAGCAGTCACTTCTTCCAGTCTTTACTGACTGGCTTTGGAAGAGAAATACCTACCATCAGCCCTGTTAGGATTTCTGAGGCTTTATCAGACTTTTTCAATAAGATACTTGCTCCATATTTCTTCCTTCTTGAAGGGGAATTCTTAAAATTGTATGCCTTCTCTTGATCCTGCAAATCCAGGCTGGGTGCTGTAAAGTTTCTCTTTCTCCCTAGGGCAGTGCTGAATGCTTAAGTTTGTGTGTTTTCTACCAGTAGGGCAGAGTTGGGCCAACTTTCTGCATGTGCTCACTAGCTGTCTGCAAAGATTCTCTCTTCCCTCCTTTGCCCTCAGAAACATTCACAAGGAGTCAACCATGGGGTGTGGTGTGTATGTGGGTGTGGTTCTAAGAGTGTTGGGGGTACCCAGGAGCCCGCTGGAGGGATCCACAGGTGAGATGTCCCCAGTTGCTCATAGGCGAGCTTCCTGATGGAGCCCATGAAGCAGTTAGTAGGATCTTTGTCCCTTTGATAAATTCCATTCCAAGCCCTGGCCGCTCCTCTCACAGGGGCTCATTGGCCCCACCCCCCATTCCAGTCATGCAGTTTACAACTCAGTGTTCTGGATTGGGCCACAAAGAAATGAGCCTCTTTGGCAGCATCCTGCACAGCTGAGGAAGCCTGGCACTCATATACTCTCATTTTCCCCTATAGAAGAAAACTCCTGGGGCAGAGAAGCTCTTTCTTGTCACTGAAGTTCTGCCGCCTTGGGGCACCTTTTCATAAATAAAGTGAAACTGTTCCTCTTACCCTCTTCGGTGTGTCCAATATTGGATTTTTTTTTTTTCCTCCAGTGATGTGCTGGAACTTTTCCACTGGACTTCCACAAAGGCACTCTTGTCTGTTGACGATTGTCAAGTCTGGTGTTCTTTGGGTGGGTAGACAGCAGAGTGCTCCTATACTGCCACTTGGGTGATGCGACTCTAGGAAAGGATTTCCTTAATGTGATTTTAAATACATGTGGGAGCAGTGTCATACAGTAGTTGAGAGAAGGGCATCTGGAATAAATTTGCCTGAATTTTCTCCCTAACTTCCCTTCTTTTTAGATGGGAGACCTTATCTAAACCTACTGGGGCTTTGTTTCTGTGTCTGTGAAATGGGGATGATAATAATACTTACACCAACGTTTTGTTGAGAGCATTAAATAAGCAAAGCACTTAGAACAATACCTGTTACACAGGAAATACTCAATAAATGTTGGCTAATAGGTTTACATGACAGATGACTAAAAGCTTAGGGACAAATCAGATATATCTAACCTGCAACTCCAATTTCGTCCCTATTTTTACTCCTTATTTATATATATTTTATTCAGGTTCTCAGCTCCTTAAATGAGAACCATAGGTCCAGATATCCTTATAAATAGCCTCACTTCAGTTCAGGTCAGTTTTTTTCCATCAAACTAGTTACTGGAAAATCTTTTGGTTTCCAGAGCGTTTTGGAATTTGGAATTGCAGGTAAGGACTAGAGGCATGTACAGTATTTTGTATTTTCCATGGTTTTGCTGTTATCCTGTGTGTATTCAAACACAAGAGCCTTACATGTATAGATCATAAGTACAGTCTCTCTTCTTTTTGTATAACGCAAGGATTATATCATGGTTATGACAGAGATACTTGGTGCCCAGTGAACATCCATGTGCTTCCCTGAATTTTTCATCCTCCTTCACACGTAGTTTGAGGCAATGGACCGTGAGCAGAAATGACGGACGTCACTTCCTGGCCAAGGCAGTCAAGGAGTGTGTGCCGCCTCCATCTTCCTCTTTCCTGGATCCCTGAATAGAGAGCTCAGCAAATCCACATAGGAATTCCTGAACATGAGAAATATTCATGTTGTCACTAAGGTTTTGAGATTGTATGTTATAGCAGTTGGTATCAGTTACTCAGAATAACAAAAACAAAGGTGCACTGAGAATGTGCTCAATTAAGACCATATAGTGATGGTTCTAATGTTGATGGAGAGAAAAAAGTGAAAGTGTAACTCGTAACCGTAGTAAAAGATAGGGCTGCACATGGTCTCATCTCTGCATAGAACTGCATGTAAAATATAATCTAACAGCCAAAATAATTTTAAAAGGAGTTTTTATACATTACTTGAATCTCTTAAAGATCATTGAAGGAATTCAGGTTATCTCTTCAAACAGGTCTGAAAAGCTTCTTTCCTCTCTGCTTAAATTCTTATGTATTTCACAGCTGTGGACCATGAGGTGGCATCCACTGCAAAGATCACACCTCTTTGCTCTTCTGATGTCTAAGACAGGAACAGTATCAGACTGGTCAATTTGCCAGTTGTAGCTCATCAGATATTCACTTAGACATTTACTATCCTCACTGTCCTTCATATTCATCTAGAAACCCCATTGTTCTTATTTATGTCACTGTATACACGTACATACACCCATACCCACACAGACATACATGAATTAATTAATGATCTTGGTGTGATGTGATCTATCTATCTATCTGTATGTATTTGATATTGTAATATTGTGATATTCAGGTCATGAAATGATTCAGTAACATTGCTGCCTGGGACACACTTAGATTTAAAACAATTTCTGGTTCCATTTAATAGCAACAAAATCCATACATCTTCACAAGCAGTGAAGTGTAGTGAAGGTTTAAATCTTTTCTCTTACTTTGTATCAGTGAAGGGAAATGCATAAGACTAGAAGAGGTTCATGCCATATGGTTGTAATAACAGAGACACTTAAGCAGAAAATGGATCATTCAGGAGCATGTGAAAAAGGTATGAGCCAGATGGGTCAGGGGAAACACCCCTAACCCCTCACCTCCAACTCCTGCTTCTCACTACTTCTGATCCCAGTAATAGGTTCTTGCCTACATCCTCAAGAGGCAATGTCAACTGAACTATTTTTCTCTCTCTGTTCCTATTTCAGGGGCAAAAGTATATAGCCCTTACCCCTCCTATGACATCCTTGTATGCTGCATATTAATAGGAGGTGAAACTACATATAGTCTCACATAAAGATATAATCAAATTCCACATGCTTAAGAAGGAACCTGGCTTTCTTCATGGCCAAAGTATATTTAAGACATGTGACAAACCTTGAAGACATTTGGCTATGTGATTAAGCCAGATACAAAAAGACAACAGCTGCATGATTCTGCTTACATGAAGCACCTGTAATAGTCAAATTCGTACAGACAGAAAGTAGAAAAGTGTTTGCCAGGGGCTTGAAAGTGGGGAACTGGAGAGTTATTGTTTAATAGACTTTCACTTTCAATTGACGAAAAAGTTCTGGAATTGGTGTGTTAATTATTATACAACACTGAACTGTATACTTAAAAATGGTTCAAGTGGTAAATTTTATGTTATGTAACTTTTACTCACACACAAAAAGACAGCAAAGGGCAAAACTAACGAAATTCGGAATGTACTGTACCCAGGAGTTGGAACAAGTCACTTCCCCTCAGTCTCCAGTGTGCAGGCTATGAGATTGCAGGGGAGACTTATATTTTCCATCCTCTGTTGCATTCAGATGCCAATTACAGACGTGCCCCACACACCCTAAAAGAGAGGGATCAATGCAGCGGCTTCTGAGCGCTCGTCTCACCATGAAACATCAGCCTCAAAGAAGAAAAACATTCCAACATAGATATATCATTTTCCTTTGTTGATTTCACATCTACATAAATTAGGCTAAATGAGATTAGAAATATTTCATTGATAAGAGTATTAATCATTAGATAATACACACCATGAAAACAGCTCATCAGAATTCATTAATGTTTTATTCATCCCATTTTTCGGCACGATATTTTTGATTTGAAAAATCATGGTCTCTTTCAGTGTCTGGTCACACACGCTGTGCTGCACAAAATGCACGGGGAGCATTAGGCTATGTAGAGTTTTCCCTGTTTGGTGTTACAGGTACTCCAGGTGTTGATGCCATGATCTTGGAGGTTCCTCTTGCACTTCTGGCTCTAATGTTATTTTTCAAAAGATTCAGTGTATCACAGTTTCTAGAGTCAAAGAGAAACAAATCAGAAGTTTTGGCAGGAAAACTCAGTGTTACCGTCTCTTGAAAAACTAGTTTGGCCCCCAGAGTGGAAGGCTGTCAGAGCAACACTTAGCTGGCCTTCCTAGCTTCTCTAGCATGTCTTGTAGATAATTGTCTCCTCACTTTCGTCCTGCTACTTCCCGTGACAGGAGTGTTTTCCCAGCTTCTGTTTGCTTGTTTAAATGCTAAATGATCCTTTAAGGCTTATTGGAAGCCCTGTCAGCACCATGACCGCTTCCTGATTAGCCTAACCCTCCTGTGATGTTCTTGTACGGCATGCAGTTTCTGAATCACTCACTCAGAATCATTCATGAACTTGCACATGTGCTTCTGTAAGGATGTCTCTGTGTTAGCCAGCTTCCAAGATGGCCCCCAGTGATCCCCACCTCCTGGTTTTCACACACTTGTGTGGTCCCCTTCCACATTTTATCAGGGTTGGCCTGTGTGACCACAGTATATGGCAGGAGTGATGGTATGTCACTTCTGATATTAGGTTGTACAAAGGCTGTAGCTTCCACCTTGGGTGCATTCTCTCTCTAAGATCGTTCTCCCCGAGGGAAGCCAGCTACCACGTCCTGGTCCTGAGAGCACTCAGACAACCTATGGAGAGGACTGTGTGGTGAAGAACTGAAGTCTCTGGTAAACCACCCTGGAAAAAACTGAGGCCTGACAACAACTATGTGATTGAGGTTGCAAGTGCTTCCTACCTCAGTGGATAAATCTGCAGCAGCCCCAATGGATGTCTTCCCTGTAACCTTCTCAGATAGCATTAGATGACAGATATAGTATTTTGTCTCCCCAGCTGGACTATAAGCTCCTTGAAGAAAGATTCCTAGCTTTCTGATTCTTCATGGTGCTCACACTTATCTACTTAATTCAAGATAGAAAGGTAGATAGAAAAGTGTTTTTATCTACCTGCTTAATGTTTTTTACAGGTACCAACTATTCTGAACAGTGTTCTATGAGGTAGGGAGCAGAAGACTGGCACCACTAATCCTGTCTCAATACTGATGGGACAAATTGAAGATAATCGTTTGACGTGGGCCCAAAACTTAGCAGAAGCTGATGGCGAAACCCTGATTTAGAAAAGAATCTATGAAATCAATGTTTTTCAAATCTTTTCAGACCCTGATGTCTCTGGAGGTCCCATGATGGCCTCTTCTGCTGCTGGTTCTTTTGCAGGCACTGCTGTCATTAACCTGCCTCTGAGTGCTCTGGGTTCTGCAGCCCTGTTGCTGTCAACAGTATCACATCACAGATTGAACAGTGCCTGACTCTGACCCATTACTTCTATCAGTTCATTCTTTGGTGTTGGCACTGTGGTCTCAGATAAAGACAATACATCAAGCCTGTTACAAAAAGAGGAAGAAAAGAAAACACACCATCCCGTAGAAATGTTGAAAACTAAAAATTGAAGAGCACTCCCTCTCGCTGTTTATCTTCCATCACTGTGCACCAGGGTGCTTTGGCAAGAGATATTTGGGGACAAACAGTAACTGATATGAGGAACACATTGATGTCCTGCATCTACGAGATACAACTAATAACAGATGGATGTTAGTTATTAACTCTTAGATGTTTATCCTATTTCTTTTGAACTCTTCTATCTTGAGTCTATCAGCTGCTGCTGTCTGGATAATTAATTACGCAACCAAATTCAGTTAAAAATTTTGAAATGTATGTTCTCTATATGCTCTGCATATTGAATTCTCTTGTTCATGCTGTCCAGTGTTTTATATGCCACTCATTGTTTAAGACACACACACCCACACACACAAAAACACGTAATGTGTCGATTAGTTTTGAAAACTTCATGTAAGTTTTCCTTTCACTGTAGTCTTTCTCTTTTTTAAAATCTTTTTTTTTTTTAATCTTCCCATACCCCTGGCCATACCTGTTTCAACCTAAAACAGAACCAATTTAAAAAAATGTGGGCCTAGAATGTCATACACGTTTTTAAGTGTTTTAGTATAAGTAGCTTAAAATCATTATTAAACAATTTTTGATAATATGGCTTATAGTAAGAAAAGTCTTGAATCAGTTAGGCTTGGTTGAATCCAAGATGATAGTATTCTACTCCTAGCTTCTCTCTCTAAATAGGAGTAGAACATTTTTATAACCAGTAAGCAAGTTGAGCATTGGGACAGAAGACCTGAGCTGTCCAGAATTTCAAGGGAGGGAGGGAAGGAGTGAAGGAAGGAAGGGTAGTGAGAGAGAGATTGTTTTGTGACTACATGTGAATAGTACTACAGTCAGTACAGTGGAACATGAACTCTCCTTATCAGCTCTGAAGTCCAGTGTCTGTCTGGTTAGGACAAAGTGAATTAGGCTAGAAGAAGAGTATTTAAATGTCACAGAAGGTCAGGAAGGGTTGAACCAGTTATGACTGGCACTTATTTTTCAGTTGAAAAGCAGATTCCAAATTTCTTCCTTTTTGAAGTTATCAAAGAATATCAAAGGAATTACTTCTAAGTTCATCTTTATATCCAAATGTCTGTAAAAGAACTTAAATGGAACTATTACCAATGGAAACGGAATTTTAGTCAGCAAGATTTCAGAGTGCTAAATCATCATCAGAGTTGCCAACAGGGATAATAAATAACCATATAGATGAAACCAAGGTGTGATAGGTATATCTTTAAAAAATAATTTCAGTCATACTCTTAAAAAAAATTCTGCATTCATAAAATTCATTACTGAAGAACCAGTTTTTAATTCTGTCTTAACAGTGATATACTTTAAAAAAAAAAGATGTTAAGCAGCTTATTACTCTAATTCAGAATTAGAGTACACAAGAAATAAATGGATGTTTAAAACTGGCCAATGGCCTCCCTCGTACTCCTGAGACAGGAAGGGTAAGAGTGCCTGAAATTATCCTTATTTGCCAAAGTCCTTAGATTATTCATGCTTAGTAATGTGGAGTCTGAAGCTCTACGTAGATTCAACTATTCTCTCCATTCACAGTCAACCTGCCCTTTCTGCTTGTATAGTAACTATGACCCTTTACAATTCTGAGATTCTAGGATTCTCTCATTCTATACTTAGTTTTTATTCTTTAATACTTCCATAAAGTTAACCACTGGTTTTTCTATCAAGTTTGTTCCTTAGAACATACATATATTTAGTGTATTTACTCCTAACTATTTACAGCTGCATTGTTTATATACATTTGTATACAAATTTGTGTTATGAAGATGATCTTATTGTAACTGATTAGCCTTATTAGTACATACTCTGCAGCCAGGAGATGGTGCCTCTTTGCGAAGCGTCTCTTTGGAAGACTTCCTGAGAGGCAGTGCATAAGAGGCTAAGAGCATAGGTTTGGGATTAAACAAGATTGCTAAGAGGAATGGAATGTAGGGTTTAAGAGCATGGAGCCTGGAGTCAGACTGCCTGGGTTCAGCCAAATTCAAGCTCCACCAGTTATGTGCCGTGTGATCTTGCATAGTTCACTTAATCGATTTGTGTCTTAGTTTCCTCAAATATAAATGGGAAATTAATCATAGTATTTATCTTATGGAATTGCTGTGAGAAATGAAAAACCCACATAAAGTATTTAGAGCAATGTTTCTACACACTTAGAATGTAATCAATTGCTGTTTATTTTTGCAATTGTTATTATTGAAAGTTTCACATTCCAGCTTCGTCACATCCCAGTATGATCTTGTGTAATGTCTTAACCCTTCAGTTCGTCCCTCTCTAAAATGAGAATTATAAAGACCCAACTCACAGGGTGGGAATTAATGGCATATTATGGAAAGTACTGAGCAGAGAATGTAGAACTCGGAATATGTAAGTGCTCAGTGAGTGTATATACTCATACCTCTACCTTTTTCTGTGGCTCCCTAACTATGAACATGTGGCTTACGGTACTTCTGAGAGTGCTGATCAGTGAGGTTTGAGAGTGAGACTGAATTTGAGCTTTACAGAGGGAAATGTTCTGCATCAACTTTGAGAAACCAAGATATGGTTTTACTGCAGTTGAGGAGACTCAGAGAAAAACCCCTTCCCACAAGCCAATCGCCCCAGTCTGGCATATAAATCAGAATGCTGTTGACGAGGCAGGCGAGTAGACTGCAGAGAAGGTAAATTCCTTTCTCTCCCGTAGGAAGTTTCACATGGAAAGTCAACGCACCCTTAGACAGTTGTTCAACTGGAATCATCGAGGACAGGGCTCCACAGGGTGTGCTCCAAGTCCTTGAGATCCTTTTAGGCATCTCTGAAGTCAAAACATTTTTATAATAATATTAAGAGGTTATTTGCCTTTTTCACTCTCCATCATGAGTCTACAGTGGAATCTGTGATGATGTCGTCATTCTGACAGCTAACAGGAATGTACAATTAAGTATTTTGCATTTAAACATTTTCTCAGCTTTAATTTCTATTATGGTAAATATCAATAGATACAACTCATATAAAAAAGCTCTTTGGGGTCCTCAATAATTTTTAAAGGTGTAAGAGGGTCCTGAGACCAAACTGTTTGAGAATGTTTAATCCAGGAGAATGGGACCATTTTATTTCTGGAATGGGACCATTCTCTAGCTTATGTCTGGAGGTATTTGATGCTAGAAACTGCCTAGAATACTTTCCTGCTTCCCTGAATCTTTGCTTCCCTTTCCCCAGATTCTTATGAAGACCATCCCAGTTCTGTTGACACATTCTTCTACAAATTACAGTACAATTAATTAGATGTCATTTCCTTTGACCACAATCATTTTATGCCTTCCTGAGATTCTGCCCTAGTCGGTTTGATTGGACTGCAGCCATATTCTGGTGTTCCTGATTGGATTTTGGATACATCCTGTTTCTCTAATCATCACACTTACAATCCACCTCTCGGGGATGGGGGGTGGGCATTTGGTTTATGTTGCTCAAACATAGTCCCAGAGAGCATCCCAGTCTTTAGAGATCTAGGCCTTTTTAATGGAGCTTCCACCACTGTACCTACTGTACCAAGTCATAAATAGTAAATGCTTAAGAGGAAAAGCAAATGTGGAATTCGTTAAAATTGTTCCAAGTTAAATCTGGTATTTGTTCTTTGCTATCCTGAGTTGATGTAATCATTAAAGTCTGGTAGAATTATTTAGACACATGAAATGTCATCTGGAAAACAAAGCCGTGTTACTATTTATTTGAAGTGCTTATGAAAAGCTGTTAAGGTGAATAATTTGAAGAGCTTGGAAATATTGTAATACTGTATGTGGGAATCATGCAAATTAGTAGGGGCCCATAGGTCCTGGGTCAAACTGGATAAGGCCCAAAAGAAATCTGATTTTGAACAAGTAAAAATTTTAATAAATCTTAAAAATATCTACATTTATTGACCATAGAAGCTTACTTTTGTTACATGTTTTCTTGCCTCTAACTGTAAATTAGAAAGACTAGTAAAATATAACAAGGCTATTGAATTCTGAATTTTACTTGAATTCTGAATTCAAGTTTTTCTGTATACAACATTTAATATTTATACACATGATCACATTTTATACTCAAATAAACTTATTTTGTAGTCTTTTTTGAACATTAGACTAGAAGTTTGAAGATTTTCTAGTTTCAGCTCTGGTTACTAGCTATACAAATATCAATTAAAAAAAATTTAAAGTAGAAATAATCCCTTTCCCTCATCAGATTGGGTGGGCATCAAATTATTCATAAACAATAACATGTTCTAAAAACCAATAACCTTCTTAAGGTCTCCCTGGGAGAGCATAGGCTTAGATTTGGGTTTAAACCCTGGTGTTACCTTTTACTGGCTTATTGGCTGTGTGATTTTAGATGTGCTACTTAATCCTTCTGAGCCTCAGCTACTTCACTGGTAATATGAGAATAAAAAACAACCCTGGTAAAACTCCAATTCCCTCTTAAATTTCTCTCGAATAGTTTTGGGGTGCTTACAGAGATGCCAAGTGTACCGCCGTGAAACGTTGCTCTTACTTATCTAGGACTCCCCATTTTCCTTCTGCACTTCTCTGCCTAAGGAGGCAACTTCTCCTGTGGCTGCAGCTGTTGCTGATATATTATTAGCTGTTACTGAGTGAAAACTACCTCGACATTTTGTGGATTAAACAACAAACATTTAGTATCTCACAGAGTCTATGGGTCAGGCATTCAGAGATAGCGCAGCTGGATGCTTCTGTCTTTCATGAGGTTGCAGTCAAGATGTTAGGTGGGGGTGCTTCCCTGGTGGCGCAGTGGTTAAGAATCTGCCTGCCAGTGCAGGGGACACAGGTTCAAGCCCTGGTCCGGGAAGATCCCACATGCCACAGAGCAACTAAACCCATACGCCACAACTACTGAGTCCGAGAGCCACAGCTACTAAGCCTGTGCTCTAGAGCCCGCGAGCCACAACTACCGAAGCCCACGCGCCTAGAGCCTGTGCTCCACTAGAAGAGAAGCCACCACAATGAGAAACCCGCACACCGTAAGAAAGAGTAGCTCCTGCTTGCCGCAACTAGAGAAAGCCCACGTGCAGCAACAAAGACCCAACACAGCCAAAAATAAATAAATAAAATAAATAAATTTTTTTTAAAAAAGATGCTAGGTGGGGCTGCAGTCATCTGAAGGCTTGAGTGGGGACAGAATGGTCTGCTTCCAAGATGGTTCATGTGCAGCGCTGTTGACAGGAGGCTCAGTTCAAGGTAGGCTGAAGCTGGCTCATACCTACTTTTGAGAGCTAATCGTTAGCATTTAAGAATTTTGCAAGCCAATTGTAAAACACAGCCATTATTAAAAATTAAACTATATAAACCTTATTTAAAAAATTATATTAAAAGTTAAGGTAATAAATCCTCAAAACTCCTCACTTCCTCCATTTTTCTTTTATTGATACTCTCGTGGTTCTTTATGTCTTTTGCATCTGTATGGAGAGAATACTATATAAGTGTGTCCTATTGCACATCTCAATCTCATTCTGTCTCTGAATTCAGTGACATTATGTTGGTACCTTGAAATCAGCCATGATGGGAACATTTATATTATGGATATCAGCAAACACTACAAATCAGAACTTGATTTATTGTATTATTGATTGTTTAGAAAGTATAAATGGTGTCCTACACGTCCTTTATAATGGTAAAATTATATATATATATAAAATATGCATACATATATATATAAAATACAGGAGTCAGGGAACATTGGGGACCACTTTGGAGGCTGACAACTAGTCTACCTTTTAGCTACTGATGATTCATATCTCTTCCTTATGCAAAATGCACTCACACCCCTCACAAGACCCCCCAAAATCTCAACCCAGTACAACTTCAGATTGAAGTCCAAAATCCCATCATCTAAATCAGGCCCAGATACAGATGCACCTCCTCAGGTATAGTTTTTTAAGTATAACTCCTTGAGTACACTTGCACTTAATCTGAACAATTGTGAACCTAGAGAGACACATTATTTCCCTCTAACACACCCAACAGACAGTGGTGGGATAGGCATATGGTAACTGCTATAAACACTTCTATGTAAAAATGTGGAAAACAGGAGGCACACAAGTACCAGCGGTCTGAAATCTAACTGGGCATATTTTGGAAGCTGCTAGATTAGGATGTAGTTGTACTTCTCTGTGGTTCATGGATCTGCCCTTTAGGCTCTAGTTTCTACTCTCTGACTCACTCATCCTTTTCCATGAAAGGTAACCCAGGGTTGCAGCTGTGTAGCTTTCAAGCCTATTCCCTGCAAGTTGAATTTTGAGAGACCAAAACCTTCTTCTTTTTCATTTTGTGCTGTTTCTGTCTCATTCAGTCCAAGCTAGTGGTGTTTCTGTCCAAATTATTGTCTTAAAAACTTTGTGTGCTCCTCATTAGACAGAAACCATGTCTGCAAATCTTTCTGAGATAAGTCCTTCTCTAACTTGGGCTTCTGCTGAGATTGCTGAGGAAATTCACCCTAAAGTTTCTTAGAAGCCCTATTGTGTGACTGAACGGTTCTCTGAGGCACCATATCAAATCTGTATGAGACCATATTTTCCTGGAAACGTCTTGGACTTCATCTTCGCCTGAAAGCCATTTCTTAATTATAACATGTTTGTTAGTCATCTGGAGAGGCTGGGGATTTTTAAAACCAGAAGGTCCTTGTTCCTTTTTAAGTCTTTCCTTTAGCTTATCTCTCTCTGCTTGCATTTTACTATAAGCAGCAAGGAGCATCTAAGCAGCACCTTAAACACCTGCATTGAAATCTTCTTAACTAGGTCATCCCATTTTACACGGTACATTTTTCTGCTTTCCACATAACTGCAGGATAGCAGCATCTGTTTTCCTCCAATTTCCAGTGACTCTTTCGCACATCTCCTTTCTGCCCCGACTCATACCTTCCTCAAAGGCATTCTGGCTTCTGCTGTCTGTTCACTGCACATGAGGCTCCCTCCAATACTCTCCCCAGAGTCTTTGGCGCTTCTGCACACTGCCTTTTCCAAAGCCATTTCCATACTTCTAGTTATTTGTTACTCTGATGCTCCACTTCCAAGTACCAAAGTACCAAAATCAATAATACTGTCTATTGCTATGTAATAAATTACTCCAAAACTTAGTAGCTTAAATTAATAAACACCATTTCACCATTTTTGTGGGTCAGGAATTCAGAGCAGCTAGGCTGGGTAATTCTGGCTTGAGGTCACTAATGAGGCTGAAGTTAACTTTTTGGCTTGGGATGAAGTCAACTGAGGGCTTGACTGGGGCTGGAAGATCTGCTTCCAAGATGGCTCACTTACAAGATTGTTGGCAGGAAGCCTCAATCTGTCACTGGCTTTTTGGCAGGAGCTCTTAGTTCCTCATCACATATCCTATCCATAGGGCTGTTTGAGTGTTCGTGGTTAGAGTGTTCATTTGTTCTTACAGAGCAAATGATCCAAGAGAGAAGAAAAAAAATTAGAGCTGCAGTGTCTTTTATGACCTATCCTGAGAAGCCAAACACTGACATTTCCACATTGTTTTACTGGTTTCACAGATTAATTGTATTCAGTCAACATGGGAGGGGATTGTACATGGGCACGGATACCAGGAGGCAGAGAGCTTGGTGGGAGGTATCTTGGAGGATGACTATTACAGATACCAAATTCAGCACCTATGCCACAGATGTTCCCTGAAGATGTCTTGCCACTGAGACTTCCTGTATTGACCAGAACTGTACGTAGGTGCTGCTCTTGGTACCTGGGCTAAAGCTGAGAATTCCTGAAGTTGAGACTGCTGATATCTCTTAGACAACACAATGTATATAAAGCACTCAGCACATTGCCTAGAGCCAAATGAGCACACAAAAAATAATATTTTTCTTGTCATTCCTATTTTATAGAAGATTCTGGATCAATTTCTGGCCCAGAAATGCAAATGGTACCTTCTGGTACAAATATGGAGGACAATCTTGCCCTCTCCATGCCAATTGTAGTTAAACAAAAAATCAAAACACAAAAAAACAGAATTTTTGCTTCTACTTTACCCCGTCATAGTCCTTTGACTGAGTCCTTGGGGAGTGGGGCCTGTGGACTATAAGAATGATGGACACTGTACTTCCCTTCAGTCCAGTGACTGGCCTCTTATCTTTGAGTCAAATTTCGGCCCCTCCCACTTCGTTTCCATTTCCCCTAAAAATTAATTGTCGTTAACTCTCATTTCCAGCCCGAGTCTCCTGGAGGCTTCCCTCTAACTCCAGGCTTGCTGGTATATGCCTGAATCACATTTGTGCTTGGGCTGGGACATTTCCTGCTATCAACACCAGAAGCAACTAGAAAACCAGAGGTCAAGGTAAAAGCTAAGCTTAGGATAGAACATTCTTAGTTGACTGAACAAGCAATGTACGTTCTCAAGCTAGGAGGCTGGTTCCTTTTTTTCTCATCTTTAGCTCACTTCTGAGTAATCATAACTAACCCCCAAAACATAAATAATACCATTGTTGGATATCATTTTTTGATCACATTTGTTTGAGGCAAAAGGTATTGCCTTGAAGTAGACTCTTCTGTTTGATTTCTGATGAAAATTAGAATGAGAACCAGGGAAGTATGGAATTGTTTGAAGAGTTTGATGCTTGACATTAAAAAAAAAAATCTCTTTCTCAAAGCAGTTGTTCAATCAAGGTAAAGTGTGCTGCTCAATGCATTACTTACAAGACAGTTGAGGTGCATCTTTTTGGAATTGTCTTGCCATGTGTCTGTCCCCACCACTGAATACTCCAGCGATTCTGTTTTCTGAACACTTTGTGGAGCCCCACATGTAGGCACGATAGGACCCTCTGAACTAGAATCATCCCACAGGAAACAGATGGACAATAGCATTTTAAAAATAGTAATAGTGACCACATAGAAATAGATTACGAAGATAAAGGCCACGGTATATTAAATACTAAAATAATGAATTATTTCATAAAGCAACCTAGAATAGTTTAAAATGGGGTAATATGAGAGGAAATTAATTGTTAGGATGAAAATTGACACTGACAGGGACTGCGATTTATGATTTGGCCTCATAATTTTAGGTGATTTGAGTCAGATAAACCAGGGGTTTATCAACAATTTATACAGTCTCTTTGGAGGCAGTATGTGAGGTGGACTGGGGCACAAGGCCTTGGAGAAGTACGAGGGGGAGTGGGTGAATAGGAGATTTTTAGGAAAAGTGGGAGAAACCATGAGCCTAAAAAACAGGAGGGTCTGGGGGTGTATTATGAAGATATAGAGGGAAAAGAA
Organism: Globicephala melas; assembly: GCF_963455315.2. Classification (NCBI taxonomy): domain Eukaryota; kingdom Metazoa; phylum Chordata; class Mammalia; order Artiodactyla; family Delphinidae; genus Globicephala; species Globicephala melas. Next base: position 10,594,011 of record NC_083331.1, on the reverse strand, counting down.
AAGCTGGGCAGAAACAGGTATATAAAAGCTGAATCCGAAGGCAGGCAGGAATGGTAAGTGGTGGTGATTGCCTTATCTGGCTAGTTGGTCCCTGTAGATTCATTTGTTCATTCATTCATTCATTCATCCACTGACTCACTCCTGCATTGGTTCTTGCCAAACTTTTTTTGCACAGCTACTGTGTGTCAGATACTGTGCAAGCTCTGCAGAACCAGTCCCACTATTTCAGGTTTTAGGTTTTAGCTCCACGCTGGCTAACATCTGTCAAGCCTAGTTCAAGGCATAGCTCATACATACAATCAATACCTTATATACCAAATATAACATCCCATAGCCATCCCCCAGCAGCCTAGTGTGTGTGCTTTAGAATTTCAAGTCACAGTAGAGAGAGAGAGCAAGAGAGAGCTTCAGATCCATTCCTTTAAAAGTCAGGCTTCAGATAGTCCAGCCTATTTCATATGTCAAAGGCAAAAGGATGTGTGAAGCCAAATAAAAAGAGGATAGAGCTGTGAAAACATTACCTGGGCGGGAGGAGGGGGGTATGTTAAACCAGCTGTAGTAGAAGAAGCGATGCTGATCTTTGCTCTTGAAGAGGTCACAGCTGATTTTCAGCCTGTGTCTCTGAGATGATTTTCACTGCTGACGCTGTTGCAGATTCTCTGTCAGAAGGCAGATGGCTCGCTGCAATATATTTCGCCTTCACCGTCTCTGCGCACTAGCATTAGCAGTCTGTGGGTGTGCCTCCTACTTCTGCTTTTCTCACCCTAGAGGTGTGCAGTAGCAGGTGCTCCCAAACTGTTGTTCTTTCTTGGCTTGGTCTTTGCAATATGTGACTTTATTAAATATCATATAAAAAGGCAGGAGGGAGGCAGGATCAAAGTCATAATTTGGCATAGCCATTATATTAAAGCAGTCATGAATCTTGGTTAAATATTTTCCAAAAGTAAAAGGAAATATGAGAACAATTCAAACCCACCAGACCTCATTCTCTTTAGGAGGGAGCGGCAGGCCTGGTGATGGAGGGAGCCTGCAGTCAGAAACAGCCCTGATGTCTCACACCTTGTCACACCTAGGCTGTGTGGGACTGTGAGCTGCAGCCCTTGGAAGTTATCATTGTTACAGAATGATAGCATGGAAATGAAAAAGAAAAACCATTTAAAATGTATTGCAGCTAATGTTCTTTGGGTTTCTGTTTTAGTATTGTTATACTGCTGAAGTGCATGGAAAAGTTTCCCTATCTTGAGTGTCAGTTTTGCTATGAAGTTAATTATCTTTTAATTGACACCTTAATAGTATTTAACAAGCCTTAAAGGGCTGTCCAGGATGCGGAAAGCACAGCTTGTAACTATTCCGCAATTCGGATTATCTAACTACCCACACTTTATAACCATACCCTTATTTAATCACACTTTTCATTTTCAGAAAGGTGCTTAATTTGAACTCAAGCAGCTGAAACAGTTTATTTTAGATAAAGCTTGCTCTCTTTCCTTTTGTTTTTAATTACCTCGTTGAACATTATGCAAGTTAGTGTATCTAAAACAGTATTGGTCTGTATGTGTATAAGAAAAAGTGATTATCTCTAAACTTGAAGGAATTGAGCAATTAATTGAGAGTCATTGCTGTGCATTTAATAATATTTTAAATTAATGAGTAAAATAAACTGTGAAGGTTTCTATACAAATCTCACATTAATTATTTGATAAGGTCGAGGAAAGCTTGACCCATCTGAGAATTTGAGTCAAATGTCTGCCCAGAGTGATTATACTAAAAAGAGAAGGAAAAAAAAAAAAATCCCAACATTTTAGGATGTAAGGCTTGGAGGACTTCAAGGTTGCTTAATTTTGCTCTTTTTCTCAGATAGAAATGTACCTTAGGCAACGACAACTTGTTTTTGGTAATTTTTCTGCCTTGGTTTTCTATGATTAAGTGTTATTCTCCAGCTATTTCAGCTAATTATCCTTGTCTCCCCAAAGGCTGATGAAACAAGAAATCTGAGCAGAATTAGGCTAATTTTACTCCATGCTTATTAGTCATCCACATGCATGTGTTACTGTGCTAAGTACTGTATCAGGCAAGTTAAACAGCTATCATCCCTGCCTTCCACCCGGTCCCCTCTGAAAATTTACCAGGACAGCCTGCCAAAGCGTAGGAGAGTGTAAGTAGCCGTACAACCCATTTCCATGTAGCCTGTGGAGGAAGAGTCAAGGTGTGAAGAGAACGTAGCTCACAAGCTTGAGGAAATATTGACACTATTCATCTCTTTGAGTCATCTCCCCTTTGAGTCATCTCATCTTTGTGTGGAAGCATAAGTTGGTACACTAGCTGTTTGGAAGGAGGTGGACCGAGAGAATTGTCACTGCTGTCATTTCATCTGCAGCAAGATCATCCACATTTCAGCCTGTCATCTCTGGGCTCCTGTCTGAGCTCTGATGTTTATTTCAGGTAGCATGCATCCTCTCTTCTCTTTCTTTGTGGTGTCTTTTCTGTGTATTGAGGAATGATGAAAATACTGGTCAGAGGGAATAACTAACTTTGCTGTTTTCATTGTGCGTGGTGCCTGTTGTTGCCTTGTATGTGGTTAGTCATCTGAAATTCACACTCCTCAGAGCAAACACATTTAGAATATGGAAAAAGAATGACAGGCCTATATTTTGTTTAATTACTTTTTGAAGTGTTTACATCGGTAAATTTAATTATCTTCCCAGCCCCAAATATATTAATTATGGGTATCAAACATCCTGAATGGAAAGAGCTATGTAATGACCTAAGTAAAAATTTCTGAAATGATCCACAGCTCTTCCAGTAGATCAGTGGATCCTTCCCTCAGAGATTTGAATTTAATTGGCCTGGGGTGGGGGTCAGCCATCATTAGGTTTTTAAAACTCCCTCGGGGATTCTGATGCAGGGCCAGGTTGAGAGCTACTTTAGCAGGGTAAGTAGATCGGACTTTCAGGATACAGAGGATTAGGACCAATAAATACATTTTCTGTTACACTGATTAGTAGGAGAAGCCTGAGAAAGATTTGCTAAACTAATTAGAATTTTTAAAATTCCAATAAAATTGTTATGTAATAAACCCTTTTCGCTACTAAATTGATTATCTGCTGTATAAGTATTTGATTTTTTTATACTTAAAAGATTGTAGCAAAATTAAAGGAATTCAACATAAAAATTTAAATTGTTTTATAATTATATCACCTGAAGACGTCAAGCCTTTTTCTTTACTCCTGGTGCCCTTATGTAGATATCATATAGGAACTACAGTTATGTGTTCACTTTGCTGCTTAAATCAAAAGAAAAGCATTTTATTTTCCTTACCAGTAAACTAATTGCATTCTATTGTAGTTATTTCTTTACATATCCATTTCCTCCAACAGACTTTCAAAGCTCCATGAGACTAAAAAACAACATTTTCTTGCTCACTTATTTTCGCAGGGCCTAGCACAATCCTGACTCTTATAGTGGATAATATTTGTTAAATGAACTAGTGTTCCTACATATTATTCATAATAAATGAGCTAAGGCAATTAAATTGCTCAGAATAGGGCCTAGAACATAATAAATTATTCATCATAATGAATTATAATTCTGCACAATATTCTATAAAGTATGATTTCTTGAACATTTCTTTGTTTTTGTATATTTGGGGTCTTCCCAATTTTTCCAACATTGTAAATCAGATTAGATGATTATTTTCAAGCATATAGCTTATTTCCTCCTTCTGGTTGTTTTCTAGAATAACTTTTTCAGAAAGGGAGTAACTAGATCAATGAATAGATAATTTTTATAATTTTTGAAAATGGTTGCCATGTTACTTTAAAAAATACTTATTATGGAAAATATATGCAAAGTAAATGGAACTGGATAATGAGCCCCTATGTATCTATCATTCAACATCAACAACTATCAACTTTCTACTATTCCTGTTTCATCTATGCCTCACCCTAGTCCCCCATTGAAAGCTACACTCCAGTTTGTTTATCCAGTCACCTTTTGATGGACATTTGAACTACTTCCAATTTGGCTGTTATGAGTAAAACTACTGTAATCATTCATGTAAAATTTTTCATTTTGACAATATGTTTTCATTTTTCTGATGTGGAATTTTGAGTTGTATGGTTAAGTGTAATTTTAGGCTTATAAAGAACTATAAAATCTTCTCTAAAGTTGTTAAACTATTTTATATTCTCATCCGCAATGCATGAGAGTTCCAGCTGCTCCATATCCTCATCAACACTTATAGTTGTCAGACATTTTCAGTATTAGTCAGCCTAGTGATATTTCATGGTTTAATTTGCAACTCTGATGACGATGATGTTGAATATCTTTTCACGTTCTTATCGGCCATTCATATATCTTTTTTGTGAAGTAATTGTTCAGATCTTTTGCCTATTATCTTACTGGATTTTTGGCCTTTGTATCATGAAGTTTGTTAAATAGTCTGGATGTAAGTCCTCTGTTGGAAATATGTATTGAGAATATCTTCTCCTGGTCTTGGGCCTCCTTGTCATTTTATTAACAATGTCCTTTGAAGATCAGAAGTTTTTAATTTTGATAAGATCCAATTTACCAAAATTTTTTGTGCTTTATATTTCTGTGTCCTAAGAAGTTTTGTGATGCAAAAGTTGCATGAATTTTCTCCTGTATTTTCTTGTAGAAGTTTTATAGTTTGGGGATTTATGTTTAAGTTTAGAACCTTTTGGAAATAATTTTTATGTTGTGAGTAAGCATTGGTGTTCTTTTTTTAACGTAAATATCTAGTTATCCCATTACTTATTGAAAAGATTATTCATCCCCCTTGGCACCTTTGTTGAAAATCCACTCACCTACAATAAATCTTTTAGTTTAATATCGTTCAGAGCCGTTCTCCTTCTCTAGTTAAAGCTGAAATTATATAGAAATTAGTACTAGAAGTGGTTCTAGTGGAACAGAACCTTAGAAAGTGTGGGAAGGTCTCTGTAACGGTTCTGGGTTATCTAAAATTGATTAGATTTAAAAGCAATAATGACCTTATTTCCATTGGTAAGGGGAGGGGACACAGGTATGGCATGTAGGGCAAAACAGTTACTTAAATTACTCCCTCTTGTAAGCAAATGCTTACAGAAAGAAAGTAAAATTTTGAGTGACAATGTATTTGTCGTCATAGAGTATTTTATTATGAATAAAGAGTTTACTAGGTTTGACTGGTTGATTCTATGTTCACTCACTAGTGAATTTGACACTTTTTCAGAACGAAAATTATGAGCCCAGAGATTTAAATTGAAGATGAAGACTAGTCACCAGAAATATTCTGATTTCCCTAAAAGAAATCCTTATCTTATGTGTCACAGATTTCTTAAAAACAGATCCAGAGACTAATTCAGTGGGTGACAAAATTACAATTTACCTGTAGGTGGTGATGGGCAATGTCATGACTGGTGACCAGCATAAACAATTTTATATGGCATACACTTCCCTTCCAAAGGAAATGAAAATGGTAATTCTTACTGATGTAGCTAGTGAGACGCCATTTGCAGGATTCCTGTGTAATTTTTAACCACTGTGTTTGACAATAAGATTTGGAGACCATTTTATCTGCAGTAAACCTTGAAAATATTTGCATCCATAAATTACAAAGAAGATAAATTCTGAGGTCAAGGGGAAAGTATGTGCCATTAATGGTCCTTAGGCAATATGATGAACAGCTCAGCTTACTATATTGAGGATGTGACCCATACAGGGCTGTCTTGGACACAGAATGCAAAAACATAAGTGACAAACCAAGTAAGTTGAATAAATGGATTTTGATGATAAAGTTCAATCTGAGGCCTATATTGAAAATATTTAATGGTTCTAAGTAGTATTAAAAAATGAGCAAGTGTGCATTCTAATGGAAAAGACATGGCGTGTGTTGGAGGCAGACTAACCTTGATTTGGATCTTGCCTCCGACACTTATTAGCTGTGTAATCTTTGACAAGGTACTTAGATCCTTCACTGTAGAAATGGAAATAAACCTGCCTTGGAAGGTTTTTAAAGAAGATTAAATGAGGTAAAGTCTAAAGCTGGAGATGGTAGGTGCCATAAAATTTTCTCTCCCCAAACTATTGATCAATTTTCGTCCTAGGTATTATTTCAGGCAATTAGGGGGAAAATTTACACTTTTAGGCTAATCAGATTAACCAGTGTTTCTCAAACCTTAGCATGCATTTGATTTACCTGGGATCTTGTTAAAATGTAGATTGTGCTTCAGGAGGTCTGAGGAAGGGCCTGAGATACTGCATTTCTAACACAATCCCAGGTAATGTCAACACTGCATTCTGCAGACCTCTGTTGAGTAGCAAAGAGCCAAATCATAGTAACTGCTTTTGTGACACAGTGATAGTGTCCTTGGTGTAAAAATTAATAAACAGAAGCCCTATTTAAAATGGAGTCGGAGTCGGGAAGCCATAAGGGGAAGCTCTCATGAACTACCACTAGGGGTCAACAGAAGACCCAACAGGAATAGAGCTACCTTTGCATCTCCAACAGGAAGGAGGTTTACTCAGCAGCACTTTACTACTCAGCAGGAGGAATGAAAAATTCCTCCTTGCCTAGCAAGAGCCCAGCCAATGAGAGACTGTCACAACTCAGCCAATGAAAAGCCACTACACTTTGAACTCCCAGTTTCCTCCAATGGACTTCTTGTTTATAATAGACCCTCCCAACTCCACTTATCCTCTATAAAAGAAGGCTTCCCTCCTTTCTCCAGACTTGTCTGTGATTTGCCATAGATTGTATTTCCTGAATTGCTAGACTTTGCTGTTCCCTAATCCATTTTGCTGGTAAAATAAGTGGCTGTTTTATTGTTTTAAGTCAACATTGGGTAAGGTCTTGATGCTGCAGGAATGGGCTGGCTTTCAGGTCAGATCAGATCTTAGAGTACTCTGTTTGACTATTTGACTGTTATATTGATCTCTATATAATATCCTGTGGTTTGGGTGAAATGATGAGTTCTTGATTGAATGGGCCAGAAATTCACCCAAAGTATAAACAGACACTTACGTGTAAACACAATCTTAACTCTCATTACAAAATTGAAACAAAGAAACAAGCTTGTGATATTCTCTGTCACTAAAATCTACTTTACCTGGCTTAATTTTTTTAAAAATAAAGAATTATGTATGCGGGTGAGGTTCTTTTGTTTTTTTGTCTTATCCTTTGATAGTGATGCAATCAAGACATTTAGAAAGTACAGAGACCCAGTTTTAGTTGAGACTCTTAGTAATTTTGAATTGCAATCTTTTTATTTTTTCAAGGGCTGAGTTGCAGAACATTGGTTATACCAACTAATTTCATGGTTCATGATTGAACATAAGGCTTTAATTCAATTGTGGACATTTAAAAGATATTTTAAACAGCAAGCACAGTGCAAATTCTTAATATTCAGCCAGAAATGAGGCATCATTGTTTATAACAACAGCAAAAAGATTTGCAATCACCTAGTCATTAGGTTTTTTAAAAAATATATCACACTGGAGGAGAAGACTTAATTTATGCAATGTATGAAGAAAAAATATTACTGTGAATTGAATTTTAGAGGGCAGAGATTACTGAGAGGAAACCAGCACCCTTACTGTGAAAAAAATCATCTTAAAACTACGAGAGGCAAACAAACTCTATAAATATGAATGGACTGATGATTTCATGAATCTTTATAATTTTTATTTATAATCTTTTAAGCTTTCATCTTCTAGCTAACTTCTAGCTACATTTTGTCCTGGAAGAAAACATTTAAAAGTAAAAGTGATATTTAAAAAGATGGCTAAGGACCAATTTCCAAATGTATTCAGCAAAAGAAAAATGTTAAACCTTAAACCTCCTAGCTCTGGGGCTCCAGCTGCCTAACAAAGCACGCATATCTAAGCAGAGGGTATGAACTGTAGTCATGTGGTTTTTCTACAATCTACTTGACCTCAGACATCCAGGTGGAAACTGAAACACTCCACCACTCAGCTTTTTCTAAATAATAGATATGAAGCTTCTTGTAGGTAACAGACTTTAGAAGGCCAAAATTTTTTAGTTCTCTTGTGGAGGTCATAATGTCAACTTAACTTTCAATTTACCTTAAAACAATTCTAGCTTTAAAGAAGGAAATAATGTTAAAGCTTTTGGCTTTGAAAGGAAGGCTTCAAATAACCCACCAACAGAAAAGTATTTTGCTTTTTGTAATTAAAAAATGAAGCCTAATAAAAATGGAGCTTTAATCCTTTTTGTAAATAAAGGTTATAGGTTACATGACTCCAGTTTTGAATTCCTAATGCAGTTTTTCACTGTGTCTACAGTACTGTATAAGAGCCAAGCAGCATTCAGTTCATTCAGTTCCTAGCCCTCCTGTCATGGAAAGCATAGTGGGAGGCATATCTGAATACCTGGTTCCAGGCCTAGATTGGTTATCGGACCTTGGATATATCACTGCACCTCCCCTGGACCCTTAGCTTCCTTATATGTGCAACAATAATGTTGGTGATAACAAAAGTGACATAGCTAGCAAAGTAGTAAGGTTGTAAGTAAGAAGTTAATAGTAAGCCATGAAACGAGGATGAGAACAGCTGTTAGATCGCAAGTCTGTATTCCACCACTGTGCTATCCTGCCTCAGGATATTTGCAGCTCCTGCCTCTGATATTTGCAGCTCCAAAATGATATGTGACCATATTTCCATTTTTCCTCCAGACAAATGCCTACCCAAACCATTAAGCAAGATTGTTTTTCATCTTATTTTTTAATATTTCTAGGAATAGCATCTTTTTAAAAAAATTATTTTATATTGGGGCATAGTTGGTTAACAATGTTGTTAGTTTCAGGTGTACAGCAAAGTGATTCAGTTATACATATGCATTATCTATTCTTTTTCAAATTCTTTTCCCATTTAGGTTATTACAGAATATTGAGCAGAGTTCACTATGCTATACAGTAGGTCCTCGTTGGTTATCTATTTTAAATATAGTGGTGTGTACATGTCAATCCCAATCTAGGGATAGCATTTTAAAAAGTTCATAAAGGAAGTCTATTTATATAGCCCCAGTTATGGCAGAAGTGTTTCTTCTTGTTTAAATATACTCTTGACACAATTCTAGCACATTCTTTAAATATGCCTACTTATAATTGTGATAATGTGTTACATATGTGGAAATAGGCTATCTTGTATCCTGTCTTTCTCAGCACAAATATTCATGTTTTCACAAATCCATGTCTTTTCTCCTAGCTTTGTGGCTTCCCCTTCTCCTCACCACAATTTTCCCTCATTCCTCTAATCTGTTTAGTCAAAATGTGAACACATTTAAGTGCTACTACATGTCAGGCACTGTCTTGGATGCTGGGACTATCAAAGTGAACAATTCCTCCAGAAATTTATAAGCTAATAATTAAGACAAACAAGTAACTGATTGTTATAATATTAAGCATGATGATTTCATGTGAGAGGTACTATACAAATATCAAAAGGAAGTACTACTTCATTGATTGGAGAGTAAAAAAAGTTTCCCCAAAGGAGGGGATGCTTGAGATGAATCTTGAAGGGAGAAGAAGAGGAAGGGGATTCTGAATAGCAGGGATATCACGCGTGCACATGTAAGCAAAAGAGGCATTCAGAACACAGTGCTCGGGAAATACACAGGTAGTTGGCCATGGCTGCCCCCAAGAGCTTGGGTCAGGAATGGCAAGAAGTGAAGCTGAAGAGGTAGGCTGAGTTCAGGTAACAAAAGGCCTGTGTGGTCAACTAGCAAATTTCAACTTGACTTCCAACACTCTGGAGAACAGTGAAAGATTTAAAGCATGGGAGTGACATGATCAGATAGCCATTTTCTAATAATCTTCTTGAGAGAGAAAGTGCTAGGAAACATCAAAGATGCTGTATAAATGAGATTTTCCTTTTCTGTTTTAATAACCATACCAAAGCCAGTTCCTGACCTCAGCAGGGAAATTTAATTCAGAGTATACGCTCTGTGTGGAAATCATTATTTCTCAGAATTAATCAATTTTTCCCAGCTTTAGTGAGATATAATTGACATACAACATTGTGTAGATTTAAGGTATGCAATATAATAATTTGATATATGCAAAATGATTGCAAAATGATTGCCATAATAATGTTAGTTAACCTATACTTCACCTCACATTATTATCCTGTGTGTGGGGGAAGAACTTTAAGATCCATTCTTTTGACGACTTTCAGGTATACAATGCAGTATCATTAAATATAATCACCATGCTGTTCATTAGATCACCAGAATTGATTCATTTTTATAACTGGAATTTAGTATCCTTTGACTGCCTTCACCTATTTCCCCTACTCCCTCTACCCCTGTCAGCCACAAATACTCTGTTTCTATGAGGTTTTTTTTCCTTTTAGAGTCCATATACAAGTGAGATCTTACAGTATTTGTCTTTGTCTGACTTATCTCACTTAGCATAATGCCCTCAGGTTTGTCCATTTGGTCACAAATGGCAGGATTTCCTTCTTTTTATGGCTAAATAATATTCCACTGTGGGGTATATACATATATATATATGCCACATTTTCTCTGCCCATTCATTTGTTGATGGACACATGTTGTTTCCATGTCTTGGCTATTGTGAATAATGCTTTAATGAACATCGGGTACAGATATCTCTTTGACATAGTGATTTCATTTCCTTTAGATATATACACAGAAGTATATATACACAGAGGTATATATACCCAGAAGTATGCTGGATTATATTGTAGTTCTATTTTTAATTTTTTGAGGAACCTCTGTTACTATTTTCCATAATGGCTGCACCAATTTACATTTCCCACCAACAGTGTACAAGGCTTTTCTTTTTTTCACATCCTCTTTAACACTTGTTATGTCCTCTCTTTTTGATAACAGCCTTTTTGACAGGTGTGATATAATATCTTGTTGTGGTTTTGATTTGTATTTCCTTGATGGTTAGTGATGTTGAGCTCCTTTTTCGTGTACCTGTTGGCCGTTCATATATATCTTTTCTGAAAAATGTCTGTTCAGATCCTTTGCCCAGTATTTGTTTTTTTGCTCTCGAGTTTTATGAGTTCTTTATATATTTGGGATATTAAACACTTATCAGATATATGATTTGCAAATATTTTCTCCCATTCAGTAGGTTATCTTTCATTTTGTTCACCATCTCTTTTGCTGTGCAGAAACTTTTTAGTTTGGTGTAATCCCACCTATTAATTTTGCTTTTATTGTTTGTGCTTTTGGTGTTAATATCCAAAACATCATTGCCAAGACCACTGTCAAGGAACTTTCTATATTTTCTTCCATGAATTTTATAGTTTCAGGTCTTACATTTAAGTCTTTAGTCCATTTCAAGTTAATTTTTGTGTATGGTTTAAAATAGGAGTTCAGTTTCATTCTTTTGCATGTAGATAAGAATTGATCACTTTTATCAGGTACCTGTGAGGGCCAGCAAGTCTGATGGGGAGAAGGGAGCCACCTGGGAATGTAGAAAGCCAGGCCTGGGGGATTAACCTGACTGTGGGTCTGGCTTTTCATAGTAGCCAAAATCAAAATTTTATTGTAATCACCCTGACTTGATCCAGTTTAGTTCAGTCTATAAGAGAGCTTCATCTCTGTGTGGGAGCTGTGTTTGATCTGAGTTATACTCATAGCTGCACTGGTGGAAATTTGTGACTCCAAATGAAGGTCTGGCTGCAGACATGAAGGACCCCTGCCATTGGCCAGGGGTTTGCAGTGCACTATGCACCCTCTTGAGGAGGAGTCCAAGGAGCATAGGTGCTTGGCTTGGATAGGGGTTCAAGCATGAGAACTAGAGTTTCTTCACAAAACCAGCAGAGACCCTGGCCATGAGGTCCAGCCAACATTAGGGGTGAGAAGAAAGTCTCAGGAATCGTGGCAGCACCTAGAAATATCAAATTTGCACTGCCTTAGGCTTTTAGGACTACGTCCCAACCCTTGTCCCTGATGGAGCTCTTATGCTGTCACACCTGGTTATTCTTGTTCCAAGAGCTGAGTGTGTAAAGATCTTCAATGCCTGCCCCCAACTGGTGCTACACAAGTTGGGTTTATTAGTAGAAATGTCACTGGGTGAATCACTCAGTCCCTGGCAGGGTGTGTTGACCAAATTAATGCTGATTAAAAGGTGTAATTTAAGACCATTTAACAAGGAATTATTTATAGAAGAGTGGGTAAAGTAACAGGAAACAGTATGGCCTGGTGAAGCACCTAGGTTCTAGCCAGAGCAGAAAGCAGTTCCTTCCCCTAGGCCTGAAGAGCGAAGGTGTTGTTGGCCCAGCTGAGAGTTGTAGCCCAGGGAAGGGCCGCCCACAGATTGTGTGATCAAAGGCCGAGGAGTCCAGCCTCAAACCATGGCCCAGTTTTTTGCCATGGCCTTCAGTTGATCAACCCAAGGGGAAGCTAGCAGGCAGGGCTAGTGAAGTGGTTGGTAGAAGTCAGCCTCCCAAGGCCAAACAGGGCAGGGAAGGGTGGAAAATTGATCTAAAGAGGAAACCAGAAAATAACCAGCACAGTATAATTGAATATTATACACGGCCAATTTGCTCTTCGACCAGCTCCAGTATGGCTTCATCTACCCCATGCTTGGGAATCAGCTCTTGTCAAGGTCACCAACATGGTCAAGTTGCTGATTCCAAAGAACATGTCTCTACCTTCACCTTGACTCTCAGGAGAATTTACCACAGTTGCCAGCCTTCTTGCATGGTTCCTCTTTCTCTATCCAATATCTGAATGCTCAAAGGCTTCAGACAGAAGTGGGTCCGTGTTTTCAGGTCTGACGCTTATCCAGTGTAGGGGTGTTGCGTTCTTTAAGTAAAATGGATATAAAATTATAAATACAAAATTAAGTATGAAGGTAAATATTCAGAAAGAGAAAGTATAATCATTTTTTAAATGTTTATAAATACCAAAAACATTATGAATTTTTTTTTAAACATTTTTTATTAATCAACTATAGGACATGCCTTCATAGTACTTTTTTCCCCTACAATTTGGTCTGGATATTTTTTGGTCACCTCTTTATATGACAGTGATTTTGTAATATTTTCTATAGAGAGACTAGAGAAATAATTCAGTATTTCTTTTGGTTGAACAGAAATTGTTTTATATTACGTTTCGCTTAGTGACTTTTTTCCCATCTTTATAACATTATTGGTAATGCCATATAAAGTTTTAGGATGGTTAACTTGGGCAACTTCTATCAAGTTTCTTTCATATTTAAGCTGTAAGATTTTATGACACTTCAAGTCTTCTTGTACAGTGATTAATTATAATTACTCTGGAACGACAGCACTCATTAATCATTTGTCATCAATGTCCTCCTTGCACTGGCATAGCATGAGATTTATATTATCTTGTTCATTCTCAGTATTTTGCCTCAAATCAGCAAGAGCTTTAATTCCTTTCCAGTGTGCTCCTAAGATTCACTTCTTGTCATTAATAGGATTATCAAACAATCTAAAGCTTATTATTCTTTGCTTCTATTCTAAATTTATCTTTTCCTCTGAATAACTGCTCTTAGGATGGTATGAAATTATTTTTGTTACCATTTGCTTTTTGAGATTAGAATAATTTCTACTGATTTCATCACTCATCGTTATTGTTTTTGCTTCAGAGTCCATTAATAATTTTACCTGGATTTACCTTTCAATTCTCTAATAAATTTAAAGATAACAAAAGAAGGGACTCTTCATATTAAGCTCAATTCAATGTGTAGTTTCTCACTTATTTTAGTAAGATGTTACAAATGTCTTTCATTCAAAATTGTAGTTAAAATTGTGTTGGAAAATTAGTAACTTTTTTTTTTTTTTTTTTTTTTTTGCGGTACGCAGGCCTCTCGCTGTTGTGGCCTCTCCCGTTGGGGAGCACAGGCTCCGGACGCGCAGGCTCAGTGGCCATGGCTCACGGGCCCAGCCGCTCCGCGGCATGTGGGATCTTCCCGGAACGGGGCACGAACGACTCTCAACCACTGTGCCACCAGGGAAGCCCAATTAGTAACTTTCTGAATAAACATTTTTGCTTCTTGTTGATGTTCAAGATCCTCTTTCAACTCTTCGACAATATATTTTAGGGTCCTAAAAAGGTCGTTTTATCTAGGTTGTAGGGCTTGAACAGCTTTGTAATGGAGACACCATCTTGTTACACTTAAATTCTTAAAAAGCAATCAAAATGACGTATTCATAACTGTTTCAACCTACTGAGTAGTCAACGGTTTTAGGTGCTGTGGCAGCAGCTTCTTCTCTAGAGCAATTAAGGGAATAAGCTATGCAAAGCACATATTATAAATACTTATTAAAGTTCTTAAAGTGTGTTTGCAGCCCTTTGTCCTTACTCTTTGTATAGTTGTATTGCCATATGACTATCCATGAACTGTACTTCAATGGCAGGTTACAACTACCCAGAACTTGTTTCACTTTGTGGACTCTTAGAAGCATTTTATGTTTCAGGTATCTTCTGATGGTGAAAAAGTTAAAAATTACCCTAGAGTTTTTCCCTTATAAAAGTAGGGCACAATAATTGCCAACTGACCTGTGCTTGTCACAACCAGTGTAGAATCCATCAGTAAGATGGTGGTTAGCGTGTTCCTGCAAGTTGTTCGTATACAGAGGTGGCAAGCAGTAACTTCGTACAAGGAAGAGGATGTGAACCACAGAAATATGGCTTATTGAACCTACTAAATATATTCATAACTCTACGTCCCATTAGCCAAGTTCCAGAAATGACCCTGGCCATACCATTACTACTTGACTAGGTAAAAAATTTGCTAAGGTCGACCCTGGTTCTTGGAAGGGGCCAGAATAAGTGAGTCCTCTGGCCTTGGAACTCAGTTCTTGGTCAGATTTTCTTTTCTGTCAGTTCTCTCTTCCTGATCTATAAACTTATCCAGTTCCAAGACTTTAAATCCAACAATTACAACAGATTTCAAATTTGTAGTTGTAGATATAGTCAATTGCCAACTTGACAATTTTGTTTGGATGTCTTAATATTCCTTTCAATATTAATATTGAAGATTTGCAAAATGGAGATTTTGATAGCTATCTCCTCAACTCATTCCTACACCCCCACTATCCCTGTGCCAAAATAGCCCCCTCTCAGTCTTTCCCTTCTCCATATATGGTACCATCATCCACTTAGTTGCTAAAGCCTCAAAAGTAGGAATTATTCTTGATTCTTTCTCTTCCCTCTCTTCTCCTCTCCAACAGCAAGTCCTATGGGTTTCATCTTCAGCGTATCTAAAGTTCTTTTTTTCTCTACATATCTAGTACACTACCTTGGATCAGGCTGCCATTATATCTTACATCTTGATCTTCCACTCTTAACCTTTTCTAATCTGTGAATTGGATTATGTCCCTTCCCTGCTTAAGACCCTTCACTTGGCTCCTTCCTCCTTCGGATAATGAAGCCCTTGCTATTTACTGTGGTTTACAAGGTTCTGCTCATCTTCTCATCTTTGCAACCTCATCTCATTCTACTCTCCTATGTATTCACTAAGCAACTGCACACTGTCTTCATGTTCCTTAAACACACCAGGTCCTTCTGTGCTTTGAGCTCTTATTTTCAACTTGGTGCTGGAATGATTTTTGCCACTTCTCTTCATTCTTATTTTTCAAATCTCAAGGCAAAGGTCACCTTTGCAGGGAGGACTTCTCTTAGTCCTCTCTCTAAAGTAGCTTCCCCCAGGTACTCTATTGCATCACTCTGCTTATTTCTTTTATTGTACTCAAACTGTGATTATCTAACTCATTATTTCTTATTTGTTGACTGTTTACCCCACAAGAATGTAAGTACTCTGAGAGCAGAGTCTTGGACCCACTTGCTCACACTGAATCCTCAGAGCCTAGCTTAGTGCTCATATCTAGTAAGAGCTTAATAAATGTTTATTAAATGAATGAATGCTTGGACATTTTTTTTCTTCCCTGTAAAATAAGTAGCATAGCTTTTCCCAGTTCATAGAAAGGTGAGAATTAGTAGAGTCAATGTATTCATGAGCACGATGAGATATTTTCTTTTTCTAACTAAATTTGTGCTCTTAGGTTCTCATTTTCCTTCTCTTCTCCTCCTTCTTCTTATGATTCTGGGTCGCCTCCCCTCCCACTGTTCTCACCTGTGACTGCACCTATCATCGATGTCTCCATATGCTACATTTCTAGTTCTCACTTCCATGCTGAACACAAACCTGTGTTCCCAACAGATGCAAAGTGGAATTGTTTTTTTTCCTTCAAGTAAATCTGTTTCTGGGCTTCCCTGGTGGCGCAGTGGTTGAGAGTCCGCCTGCCGATGCAGGGGACACGGGTTCGTGCCCTGGTCTGGGAAGATCCCACATGCCGCGGAGTCTGCGTGTCTGGAGCCTGTGCTCTGCAACGGGAGAGGCCACAACAGTGAGAAGCCCGCGTACCACAAAAAAAAAAAAAAAAAAATCTGTTTCTTCTTTTGTATTAATAATGTCAACATTTTTCTGAGATACTCAGAGTGTCATTCTCAACCGTCCTCTTTCACCTCCTAAAACAAACTGGTTAACAAGACTATTGCTCTGTCTTCCAAATGTACTTTGACTTTGTCCAGTCCTTCCAATTCCCAGGGCTTCTACCCTAATATGAAACCTCACTATCCATGACCTCAGGTGTCAGGCCTTCTAACAGACCTTTCCAAATCCAATATTTCCCCTGATCATAGTATTCTTCCAATTAGTACCTAGATCATCTTTTCAAATATAGTTGTTGATACTCCCTTGCTTGGAAATCTTTGAAGGTCCCTCAGCTTCAGGGTATAAACCAAAGTCCTTGGCAAATCCTTCAAGGTTCTCTGTAATCTGGTCTCAGTACATTTTCCAGTCTTCTAGTCCATGATAATCCATTGCAACTGCATTCAGCTGCAGTGGACACACCTTAAGATCCCTTACTATTTGAATTAACTCTTGCTTTACTCTATGACAGGATTATCTCCTCCTCAAATGTGTACCAGTTAAAAGCTTATTATTTTAAAGAGATAACTCAAAACCACTCGCCCCCCAAAGCCATTCCCAGTTGGTTTTCATCTGTTATTTGCTATTTTAATATGAAAACTCTTATTGCATTCTTCCTTGTATCCTGTATTTTTAACCCCTTGGTTTTTTTGTTTCTTTTTAATTTTTATTGGAGTATAGTTGATTTACAATGTTGTGTTAGTTTCAGGTGTACAGGAAAGTGAATCAGCTTTTAAAATGGCAGAATACAAGTTCTCAAGGCATTCTAACAATTAAAGAATTCAGAATTATATTGAATAAGTAAACATATTTCCTCTTCTCTTCCTTCCTCAATCCCATTTATTCCCTAGAGAACACCAATGGCAAGTGTTACTTCCAGAACTTTTTCCAGACATAGATAAATGTGTATCTTTTAAACAAAACGTTAAATGGGTGATAACAAACATATGATTCCATAACTTGCCTTTTCACTTGGAAATATTTATTGGACATCTTTCTTGTCAGCATAGAGAGATTTGCCATCTTCTTTCCAACTGCTTCATTGTAGATGTTGCAGAGATGACATTGTCCTCCAGTAGCTTTATTTTTCCTTCTATAGTCATAGAATCCATGAGTCTTAGCAGGGCACATGCATGTCAGGAATAAAGGCTACATTTCCACCCTTCTCGTAGCTAGGTATGGCCATGTGAGCTAGGTCTAGCCAATAGGATATAAGAGAAGGTGAGATGTGTAACTTCTGAGAATAATCCTTAAGGAGAGATGTGTATGTTTCTCCTTCTTTTCCTTTCTGTCTGTTGGCATGAATATAGATGGGATGACTGGAGCTGGAGCAGCCATCCAGGTCTATGATAACATTGGCATTAGAGGCCATAAATGAGAGAGCAACAATGTGAAAGGAGCCTGGACCCTTGACTCTGTAGAAAACCACTCCAGCCCTGGACTGCCTAATTCTATATTTTTATAAAGAGACAAAAATTTAAGAAATTAAAAAAAATTTAATCTTGTTAAGCCACTGTTATTGTGGATTTTCTTCCCATTTCAGTTGAACCTAATCCTTTGTAAATAATTATATTTTAAATGCTTGCATTCTGATCATAATTTACATCTTTTTTCTTCCTTCCTAGACCCTTAGGTCTTTGCAGGCTTACCTATGGTCTTATTCGTCCTTATCTTCCCATAAGGACCTAGCACAGTGTCTGGCATATAGTCAAAGCTCAACAGGTATCTGTTAACTTGAACTAAATCTGTTTATTGCTGATCATAGAATTTACTACTTCTTCAAACTGTATGAATAGGAATAAAAAGACATTTGAAAGAATAAAATTTCTGAACTGCACTAGCAAAGTGGACTTCCCTCATTTTTGAATTAATCCCAGAATACTGCCACAAGCAAGTTGTTGCTTATGATTAAAAATACCTTCTAACTTTGCAACAATGCTGATGCCGATAGTTAAAATATTTATCTTAGGGGAGCCTAAAGAATTTTGCTTGGTTTTCAAATCTTTGTGTTATTAACCACACCTTACTTTTTCAAATAAATTTGTCTCATAAATGTTTATGCCTTGACCTCCTCTTCCTTAAAATAATAGTATAATAGTTTTTGTATGGAAGTAGAGCGTTGGACCAAATCAGTGGTTCTTACCCTTTGGTTGGTCGAAAGTAGGGAGACCGTATAATTTATCACCTAAACTAAGCTTTTAAGAGTGAAATGGGGCACTATTAGTAATTGTACCAGCACGTGGGCCTAAATGTGACTGTCCCATGCAAACTGTGACGGGCTCTGCTTGTCATAGGCCTCAATAAGAATGTGAAAAAAAAGCCCTAGATTTTCTTTTTAGAGAAACACACGCACACTTGCACCCTAAATTTTACATATAATTTGAGTGGTCCATGAACCCACTTCAGTTTATCTGTGGAAATGTAGGGATCTCCTAGATTAAGAAAGAACTCCTAGGCAAAATCACCCCAAATTCCTTCATTAAAATTCTATAACTCCAACATTCTAGTATGCTGATAATCTGAGTCATTTATACAGCTGATTCTGGACAGTATCTACTCTAAATACTCAGTCCTGGGCTACAGATCAGCACCTGGTGTCTCTTTACGTTTATGAGACTTTACACTTTACACTTAAGGTACAGCCTCCTTCCACAATCACCTATGGAAAAGGGAGAGATTGGACCAGCTGCTGCAGCAGCCTTACTTCCAGCCACACAGAAGCTAAAAGCAGAGGCTACCTGCTTCCAGAAACTCTTTGCCTGCCTAATGAATAGAGCTGCCTAAGGGCTCCATGGAGTCTCCTCACCAGGTGCTCCCCAACCCCATGGTTCCTGAGTGCCCTGCACCCCAGACCATAGTCCTTCTGGAATCTCTGCACCAGGGCAGCTCCCAGACACAGTAGGTGTGAGTGGCTGTCTGTGCAGGTGGAATATGGTGCCCAGTCACGGTTAAAAAGCAAATGCAAGTGTGTAGTTTTCAATTGCATACAAAATCATGGACTCAATTTTCCATTTGAATAGAATACGTAAGACTTACTGGCAGTTAGAGAAGTATTTAGAAAATGGAAATCCGGATGACAAAGGAAGGAGTAACTTTCACTTTCACAAAGGGAAAAAATAGAAAGGAGAATACACCTGAATGAAATCCAATACATAATGTAGAATAGAGATGGTTATCATATGGAAAGGTTTGAACCGAGTTTTCTATTACCAGGGCAACCATCACATCATGGAACTGCAAAACAACAAGGAAAAAGCGGCAATAACTGGAACACCAAAACCCCAAATGAGGACAGTTTGTGTACAGATGTGAATTTAATAAAGATAAAGAGCTGCTTTGTTTAAACTAACTTTTGCTTACCACCAAAAGAAAATGTATTTGGAAAAATTAACATTCCCTTCTACATTTTCAGAAAATATCAGAGAAAATATACAAATGCCATTCAAACTATGTATTAAATCCTGATGAATTCATATGGGGTTTTCTTGGTCCTTTCTCTCAAAGATGTGGACGTTTCATATACAGTGATATTTAATAGTTAAAGCTCTCAGTGTGGTAAGTATTTTATTTAGTTACTTCTTTCCTCCAGAGTTCGAATTTTAATTTAAACAGGTGGACAGATTGAACAACTTTTATTTTTCCCTTCTTTGAATTTGTAGGAGGCAATTAAAGAGATTGGTACTAAGCATTTAAGATAAGTTTTGCATGAGAACGTTGACGGGATAATTTCGTAAGGACTATGGTAGAAGGCTAATGGGGTGTTAAAGGTGACGGTCATCACTTGGTTTTTACTGAAAACTAAATAGGAGCCAAGTATGTGTGTTTACATAAAATTGACATCAGACGATGTAGAAAACACAGACTTTTTTCCAGCTGTTTTCTAAAGCTCTTAGTTCTTCTTTTTCTTTTCTTTCTATTCCAACCTTGATCCTCAATTCCAGTGTGCACCCATACACACGATACACATACACACGATACACATACACACATACAGCAGTATAGGTATAGGAAGAAATGATAGAGGGTGAACTATTAACTTGAAAGACAGTGCTGTAGGGCCAATTTGGAGAAGAATCCTATAATTTTGCATTGTTGGATCAGGTTCAGGGGCTGCCCAATGTCTTTAATCCTTTTAATGGTAGCCTTACTGATGTGTTAGTCTAAACATGTTGTTATATTCATGACATTGTTATGGCTGCTGTAACAGAAGTACCATAGACTGGGTAGTTTTTAAACAATAGAAAGCTATTTCTCACAGTTCTGGAGCCTGGAAGTCCAAGATAAGGGTGCCAGCATGGTCGAGGTCTGGTCAGAGCCCTTTTCTAGGTTGTAGACTTCTAGCTGTGTCCTCATGTCACAGAAAGCAGAGAGAGGAAGCAATCTCTCTCATGACTCTTTTAAGAGCATTAATCCCATTCATGAGTGTTTCACCCACATGACCTCATTTAATCCTAATTACCTCCTGAAGCCCCACCTTTTAATACCATCCCATTGGGCGTTAGGGTTCCAACATATGAATTTGGGCAGGGACACACACGTTTAGTCCATAGTCCATGTTTTGTGTAGCATCCTTATTTTCGTGTCAAGGAGTTCTTAAAGTCTGATTCTATAGAGGAAAACACAATGCAAAGGCAATCTGCAGTTCTGATGACCAGAAGTGATGGAAATATTGCATTCAGGATATCTGAAAACCCAGACTCCCCTGTGGATAGCTGCTCTTTCTGCGGCTGGACTAGTAAAGCTCAGCTGAGATGGCGGAAAGCTGCTGGAAAACAGTTGTCAGTTCCACCCTGCACCTGCTTTCTCTAGTTTGTATCTGTGCCACACGGGGCCTCCCTTGGTTCCTGACCCAGTTTTTCTCTTAGACTTTGAGAAAATGCCTGTCCTGGGATTCAACTTGCCACAAGGGCCATTGCTGTAAAAAGCACCCCTCGACTTCCTCTGCCCCGTCTTGTTCCACAAAATGGCCAGAACAGAAAACCCTCAGCCTCTGACATTGAACAATCCTTTCTCTATGGAAATGTCCTCTAAATTGAAACTTTGCCCCCTTGCAGCCAACCAGGGACTGTTACATGTACCTAAAGACTAGTTAGAAAATCTCCCCAATTCCCAAAATCCCACCTCAACAGAATGCTTGCCAATCAGACATACTCTCAGTATTTGTTCTTTTTACTGCATAAAACTTATACCCCGAACCCCTGCTGAATCAAGAATAAGGGCAGAACTGGGTTCCCTTGCTTCAAGTTTATGAATTATCGGCCTTTGTTAATTTTGCTTCGGACATCCTTGTGCCTTGAACAGCTTCAATTCTGAGCCTCGTCAGTATGTCAGTTTCCATTTTAGATCCGTAGAGCAACCCTCATGGGCCTTATCTTGGACATATATACTGTTGCTGTACTTCTCTTCTGGGATTGGTATGGATATCAGAGCCACCCTGGCTTGGGGTCACAGTGAATGCAGCCAAAAGGAATCAGGGTCCACATTAGCTGGCCAGTCTTAGTCTAAGGGAGTGGGAGTGGTGGGCTGTTTCTCCAATCCCTTTGTTGCTGTTTTCATGATGGTTCATTCCCATGCAAGAGGGCATCTTTTCCATGTGTATATCCTCCAGGCTGGTTTTATGGTCTTCCTGATTCTGTGAGCTATGTTTGGATTAAATCTCCTTTCTGACTACATTAGCCTAATTTGGGTTGTTTCATTGCCAAAAACCTTCAGAAAGATAGTCTCTTTGAAATGAGAAGGAACCCAACGTCCACTTCTCTTGGCCTCATCAGGCATGCCACTTCCTGAAAGTGCTGACCTCATTCCTTAGGAGGCTAGATAAGCATTTATTCATACGATGGGATTGCAAGGGAGTGGAAGCAGAGCACCGTGAAGGGTAGAGCAGGGCGCAGAAGGAGTATCCAAGGGCTTCGGAGACTTCCCTTAAGGCCTGTTCTGCTTCCAAGAAATGCAGTCTGAGGGAGCAGAGCGGTGAGGAGGAGTCTGAGAGCTCAGTGGAGCATTAAGTGACTTTCCCGTACATGAGTTATTTGTCTTTTGGAAATAAATCTATCTGAATGTGTGATTTTTTTGCCAGGTTGGCGAAAATCCCAGGGACAGAAGTTTGCCACTGAGGATGGCACTGGTTCACTGCCTTCATAATGATACCCACTTTTAGAGACTCCTCTGGAATTTTGAAAATGCTCAAATAGAACTACTGGTTTCTAGATCGCTACAGCAGTGAGATCGTTTACTTTGGCTTTGGGAATCAGAATTGCAGTTCATTAATACCTTCCTTCAGGCTGGGAACAAGAATTTATAACACCTGATGCCATATTCAACGCCAGATTAGCATATATTACAAGAGTGATAGCTGAAATTGCTCTAAAAATGTGTAGTGACAGATTCAAACCAAATGCTGTTTATGAATGCTTTGCTGTCTGTGAAATACGCAGAATGTGGAAAGAAAAGGCAACTGAAGGTAAATGGCCCCAGTTTTATTATTTTGCATTTGTTTTCATCCTATCTTTATTACTTTCCTTAAAGTATGTATTTTTGATACCAACTGATACAACATCCAGTTTTTTTGTTTTGTTTTGATTTTGAAGATCTTGGTTTAAGGTAAGATGAAATTAGAAGAAATTACACTGGAAAGTTTCATGTTAGTGAACTTATATAATCTGGTCTCTAAAGATTTACTTTTAGGGGAGAACTATTGAGATAAAGGACTTACATTTGATTTTTAGCTTGTTTGGATTTTGATATGAGACTGGAAGACATGTTCTTTAAACCGGCTCCTTTACTTTCTGGGTATAAAAGAGCTGAGTTGTATTTTTACCTTTTCAATCCAATCTTCTTGTTAAAAACCACTGAAGTGAGAGAGCTGACAAACAGAATGGGCCTGACATTCCTGGGAAATGACAGTGATATCCTTCAACACTGTTTTTTTCCAGTAAAGATTTTTGAGTATAAGTGCAGTGCTGTGCATTAAACAGCATAGGAATTAAGCATGATATGTTGTCAACTTTACATGAAAACATAGATAAGAAAGATTTTAATTTAATGTATTTTTGGACGACAGGACCTGTATAGTATTTATCTCTGTTTTTCAGGCACCCAGCTAGTATACTATCTGACCAGTAGTTTGCACTCGGCAAATGCTTAAATGATGAGTAATGAATGATGAATGAGTGATGTAATGATCCTCAAGGATGTAGCGTATGTCAGGTTTTTCACCTTGTTTTCCAGCCTTTTTTTCCCTTTTTTGTTTTAGTGATTCGTTCAGCAAAAGTGGTTTGAGGGTCCCCTTTGTATGAGGGACCTCATAGCTGGCATTGAACCAAACAAGAGTCTCTGGCTTCTGAGGTCTCACACAGTGGTGGCCACTTGGGAGGAGGCTCTTTGTCAATCTTGTCACTTGTCTTTGAAGTAGCTGACCCCACACTGATCAGTTTCCACGTGAGATGTTGGAAGGATGACAGCTATGGGGGAGTGGGTAGTAGGAAGGGTCTTGCTTGCTTAGGTGTCACCTATTCAGGGAGCTGGTGCATTTGAATTTGAATATCCTTTCACACAAAAGCACCAAGGAAAACTAATACAATGAGATGAGAAAAGAAATTTTCTGTGAACCAAGTCAGACTGATTAACCAGGAAGAGGAGATGCTAGTTGACCCCAAAGCCTTGATGAGCACTCAGTCTCTCCTGTGAAGCCAATATTCCCTTGATTACAATCTCTTGAAAAGAGTGGGGGGTCCTCTTCTTATAAAGATTGTTTTAATTAATAACAGAGCATGTTACTAAGAATGCTTGTTTATATTTGTTTATTTTAATTAACTAATAAAGCTCAGGCAGAACAGAACCAAATCAGGTCTTTTTTCTAAAAACAAAAAAGACTCCTGATATTACTGTTAATGTTGAACAGAACTCTTTTAACTGAGACCATCTGAAAACTGTGTCTCAAGCATAACCTGTGGATTGACATAGAATACATAATTGTCTATTGAATAAAATAATGTAATTTCTGATTGGCGTATCTATTTATTAATTTTGGGGGGGTTCTTTCTCTTGTTTGAAGGCATATTTTCTTTTGGTTTCTTCCGATTTGTTTTCCCTACTTTTTGTTTTCAATATGTTGAGGCTGATAGTCTGAAACCCAAACTCATCATTTTCCCCCTCTTTGCCCTAGTCTCCAATCTTGCTATTTCCTAACTTTCTTAGTCCTGAAAAGATCTATAATCTTCCACCAACTCTGGGCTCAAAAGTCATTGGCAGGCCTCTTTTAATTCCTCATATCCAGTCAGATTTCAAGAACTCCATGTAGTACATCCAAATTATCTTTGCCCCTGCTCACTCCTTCCATCCATGTTCCCAGCATCCTGCAGGTTCACCTCCTATTGTTTGGACTATTATAGTATGTTGACCTGTTTCCAGTAACTTCTTTCTCAGTTCCTTTTTACATATTAAAATTAGATTAATCCTTATAAAGCAAAGCTGTGATCATGTATCTTCCTGCCCTCAATTTTTCCATGATACTTTATCTCTATATCCAGACAAATACAAATTCTTTTTTTTTTTTTTTTTTTTTTTTTGGTACCTCATTGTTTTTTTTTTTTTTTTTTTTTTGTATAATAAATAAATTAATTTAATTAAATTAAAAATTTTAAAAAAAAAAAAAGAAAGTCAAGTACAATAAGATGTTCCCTCTCAGGCACTATGAATGTCAGTTTTAAAGTTAGACAGACTTGGCTTCAAGTCTCAGGTCTGCAGCAAACTAGCTATGTGAGCATACTTTTATTCGAGATGTTTCCTGTTTCTTAAGGTAAGATTGTATTGCTATAAACTTCCCTCTTAGAACTGCTTTTGCTGCATCCCATAGATTTTGAGTCGTCGTGTCTCCATTGTCATTTGTTTCTAGGTATTTTTTGATTTCCCCTTTGATTTCTCCAGTAATCACTTCGTTATTAAGTAGTGTATTGTTTAGCCTCCATGTGTTTGTATTTTTTACAGATCTTCTCCTGTGATTGATATCGAGTCTCATAGCGTTGTGGTCGGAAAAGATACTTGATACAATTTCAATTTTCTTAAATTTACCAAGGCTTGATTTGTGACCCAAGATATGATCTATCCTGGAGAATGTTCCATGAGCACTTGAGAAAAATGTGTATTCTGTTGTTTTTGGATGGAATGTCCTATAAATATCAATTAACTCCATCTCATTTAATGTATCATTTAAAGCTTGTGTTTCCTTATTTATTTTCATTTTGGATGATCTGTCCATTGGTGAAAGTGGGGTGTTAAAGTCCCCTACTATGAATGTGTTACTGGCGATTTCCCCTTTTATGGTTGTCAGTATTTGCCTTATGTATTGAGGTGCACCTATGTTGGGTGCATAAATATTTACAATTGTTATATCTTCCTCTTGGATCGCTCCCTTGATCATTATGTAGTGTCCTTCTTTGTCTCTTCTAATAGTCTTTGTTTTAAAGTCTATTTTGTCTGATATGAGAATTGCCACTCCAGCTTTCTTTTGGTTTCCATTTGCATGAAATACCTTTTTCCATCCCCTTACTTTCAGTCTGTATGTGTCTCTAGGTCTGAAGTGGGTCTCTTGTAGACAGCAAATATATGGGTCTTGTTTTTGTATCCATTCAGCCAATCTGTGTCTTTTGGTGGGAGCATTTAGTCCATTTACATTTAAGGTAATTATCGATATGTGTGTTCCCATTCCCATTTTCTTAACTGTTTTGGGTTTGTTATTGTAGGTCTTTTCCTTCTTTTGTGTTTCTTGCCTAGAGAAGTTCCTTTAGCAGTTGTTGTAGAGCTGGTTTGGTGGTGCTGAACTCTCTCAGCTTTTGCTTGTCTCTAAAGGTTTTAATTTCTCCATCAAATCTGAATGAGATCCTTGCTGGGTAGAGTAATCTTGGTTGCAGGTTTTTCTCCTTCAACACTTTCAATATGTCCTGCCACTCCCTTCTGGCTTGCAGAGTTTCTGCTGAAAGATCAGCTGTTAACCTTATGGGGATTCCCTTGTGTGTTATTTGTTGTTTTTCCCTTGCTGCTTTTAATATGTTTTCTGTGTATTTAATTTTTGACAGTTTGATTAATATGTGTCTTGGCGTATTTCTCCTTGGATTTATCCTGTATGGGACTCTCTGTGCTTCCTGGACTTGATTAACTATTTCCTTTCCCATATTAGGGAAGTTTTCAACTATAATCTCTTCAAATATTTTCTCAGTCCCTTTCTTTTTCTCTTCTTCTTCTGGAACCCCTATAATTCGAATGTTGGTACGTTTAATGTTGTCCCAGAGGTCTCTGAGACTGTCCTCAGTTCTTTTGATTCTTTTTTCTTTATTCTGCTCTGCAGTAGTTATTTCCACTATTTTATCTTCCAGGTCACTTATCCGTTCTTCTGCCTCAGTTATTCTGCTATTGATCCCATCTAGAGTACTTTTAATTTCATTTATTGTGTTGTTCATCGTTGCTTGTTTCATCTTTAGTTCTTCTAGGTCCTTGTTAACTGATTCTTGCATTTTATCCATTCTATTGTCCATTCTATCTCCAAGATTTCGGATCAACCTTACTATCATTATTCTGAATTCTTTTTCAGGTAGACTGCCTATTTCCTCTTCATTTGTTAGGTCTGATGGGTTTTTATCTTGCTCCTTCATCTGCGGTGTGTTTTTCTGTCTTTTCATTTTGCTTATCTTACTGTGTTTGGGGTCTCCTTTTTTGCAGGCTGAAGGTTCGTAGTTCCTGTTGTTTTTTGTGTCTGTCCCCAGTGGCTAAGGTTGGTTCAGTGGGTTGTGTAGGCTTCCTGGTGGAGGGTACTAGTGCCTGTGTTCTGGTGGATGAGGCTAGATCTTGTCTTTCTGGTGTGCAGGTCCACGTCTGGTGGTGTGTTTTGGGGTGTCTGTAGACTTATTATGATTTTGGGCCGCCTCTCTGCTAATGGGTGGGGTTGTGTTCCTGTCTTGCTAGTTGTTTGGCATAGGATGTCCAGCACTGTAGCTTGCTGGTCGTTGAGTGAAGCTGGGTGCTGGCGTTGAGATGGAGATCTCTCGGAAATTTTTGCTGTTTGATATTATGTGTAGCTGGGAGGTCTCTTGTGGATCAGTGTCCTGAAGTTGGCTCTCCCACCTCAGAGGCACAGCACTGACTCCTGGCTGCAGCCCCAAGAGCCTTTCATCCACAGGGCTCCTTAATTTGGGATGATTGGTTGTCTATTCAGGTATTCCACAGATGCAGGGTATATCAAGTTGATTGTGGAGCTTTATTCCGCTGCTTCTGAGGCTGCTGGGAGAGATTTCCCTTTCTCTTCTTTGTTCTCACAGCTCCCAGGGGCTCAGCTTTGGATTTAGCCCCGCCTGTGCGTGTAGGTCGCCGGAGGGCGTCTGTTCTTGCTCAGACAGGACGGGGTTAAAGGAGCCGCCGATTCGGAGGCTCTGGCTCACTCAGGCCCGGGGGTAGGGAGGGGCACGGAGTGTGGGGCGGGCCTGCAGCGGCAGAGGCTGGCGAGACGTTGCAGCCTGAGGCGCGCCTGTGCGTTCTCCCGGGGGAGTTGTCCCTGGATCCCGGGACCCCGGCAGTGGCGGGCTGCACAGGCTCCCCGGAAGGGCGCGTGGCCAGTGACCTGTGTTCGCACACAGGCCTCCCGGTGGCGGCAGCAGCGGCCCTAGCCGCTCTGGGCGGCCCTAGCCACGTCCGTCTCTGGGCTCCGCACCCCTAGCCGCGGCTCGCGCCCGTCCCTGGAGCTCTCTCAAGCAGCGTTCTTAATCCCCTCTCCTCGTGCACCAGGAAACAAAGAGGGACGTAAAAGTCTCTTGCCTCTTCGGCAGTTCCAGACTTCTCCCCGGACTCTCTCCCGGCCAGCCGCGGTGCACCAACGCACCGCAGGCTGTGTTCACGCCGCCAACCTCAGTCCTCTCCCGGCGCTCCGACAAAAGCCGGAGCCTCAGCTCCCAGTCCCGCCCACCCCGGCGGGCGAGCAGACAAGCCTCTCGGCTGGCAAGTTCCGGTCAGTCCGATCCTCTGCGCTGGAATCTGTCCGCTTTGCCCTCCGCACCCCTGTTGCTGTGCTCTCCTCCGCGGCTCCCAAGCTCCCCCACTCCGCCTCCCGAAGTCTCCACCCGCGAAGGGGCTTCCTAGTGTGTGGACACTTTTCCTCCTTCACAGCTCTCTCCCGCTGGTGCAGGACCCGTCCCTATCCTTTTGTCTCTGTTTAGTTTTTTCTTTTGCCCTACCCAGGTACGTGGGGGGTTTCTTGCCTTTTGGGAGGTCTGAGGTCTTCTGTCAGCGTTCAGTAGATGCTCTGTAGGAGTTGTTCCACGCGTAGATGTATTTCTGGTGTATCTGTGGGGAGGAACGTGATCTCCGCGTCTTACTCTTCCGCCATCTTCCCGGAAGTCCTCCAAATACAAATTCTTTAGACTGGCACCCTGGTTTCCACATTCTGGTCTTATCTCTCTTCTCAGCCTTATTTCCTACTGTTTCTGGAAACACATCCTGTATTCCACCAAAGTGGATTTCTTGTTGCTACAGGACTGCACTGTCCAACGCTGTAGCCACTAGCCATTAGTGGTGAGAGAACAAATCAATATACAGATGAGAGACCTCATATGAAAATAGAACTCTGATGCACAGTCTGCAGCAGACAGCCCAGAACACCAACCCATGATCTACAGTAGCCAGCCTGCTATGTATATGTCACACTTAGAGGAAGTCACAACGCTGTCCCTAGCAACACTGCAGGAAGCAAAACAATAACCCCTGCAACAACAGTCCCCCAAAGCCAGGATTTGACTCATAACTGACAGTTTCTCTAATTTTTGTCTTTTATTTCCTACTTAGGACCAATCAGAGAAAGCCAACGATGTACCCCTAACCAACCTCATAGGTTGCCCCACTGCTAAATAGTTATGCCTTCCTCATGCCAACGGCCTCCAATCAGGGCACACCTGAAGCCTTCCCTTTTTTCCCACTATAAAGCTTTTCTGCTCCTCTGCCTGCCTTTGAGTTCCTGCAAAATGCTGAGTGCAAATTGACAGTGGCTGACTCCCTTGTTAGAGCAAACTCTGAGTAAAGAGCCTTAGCCTGTTTTCATTTCGTTGGTCTTTGTTTATTTCCACAGTGGCTAGTTAAATTTAAATTAATTAAAATTATATAAAATAAAAAGTTCAGTTCTTCAGTTGCACTAGCTAATTTAAAGTGCTCAGTAGCTCCATGTAGCTTGCAGCTACTATACTGGACAGTGTAGACATGGAACATTTCCATCATCTCCAAAAGTTTTATTGGACACTCTGTACATGTCTGTGGTTTTCCCACCTCGATGCTACTTCTTCTGCTTGAACTGCCTTCTTTCTACATTTTTACCTGCCAGGCTCCTACCCAGCCTTCATGACCTTGCTTACTGTTTCCGTCAGGAAGCCTTCACTGACGCCTCTGTTTAGACATCATCTCTCATTTCTGAGATTATACCTTTCTTGTGGCACTTACCAGTCCTCTAGTTCAGTGATCTCTCTCATCCTGCTATCCTGCTATACTGTAGACTCCGTGACCTTAGTAATTACTTCATCCTTGCAGTATGTATCTCATGCCTCCTGTGGAGTAGCCCCATGATAACTTATTTTTTTGGCTTAAATGTGGTTTGGGGAAAATAAAGATCAGATTGAATTACTCACTTTAAGAAGCCATGGAATGACAGGTAGAATTGGGGTTTGTTTTTTGTTTGGGACATAGAATGTACAAATACTGTTGCAAATGGCTTTGTTCTTCCCTTTCTGACTCTGCCTCAGTTATCCTCTAGACAGCTTCATTTAACACTGGGAGGATGTTTATAAAGTTAGCTGGGGACCATCGGAGAGGAAGCTAGAGGTCTGAGGTTCCCAAAATACTTTCAGAATGACTAACTTTTATTAATGTCTTTAACACACCAGGCAGATTCATGCCTCTGTGCCTCGCTCATATTTTCCCCTTGCCTGAAATATGACCCCCAATTTTGCGCTCTTGCACCACCTCTGTTCCTGGTGAACTTCTTCAGATGTCAAGTGAAAGAGGCCACATTGTCTGTGAAGGCTTTCTTGCTCTCATCAAATGGAGTCACTCCTTTTCCTGGCTGTTTATCAGTATCTGCTTGCATATCTCCTTGTTCTCAGTGTGGCAGATGAATGTAAACACTAACTCTTAAAGTAATATTACCAGGACGAGGACACACAGCCAGTGGAAGGAAGTTAACCCACTTATATTTCTTGTCAGGGGGTAGCTGTTGCTGTTGTATTTGGATACTTTAGGATAAAAGTCACTACAACCCAGAGAGAAAGCTATTTCTCTCCCTTCACCATCAACCTAAATCCAAAGGTCATGAGCTCATCATTTCCTAACTGGAGCTAGAAAACCCTCTCTTCACTTTATACACCAGCAGAAATTGTGTCTGGGAGAAAGTTTTGCTATCCACTGGGCGCCTGAGGTTGTGAAATTTTCAAGAAACAGAAGTTGACCAGAGTACTGGGACTTAATTATTTGTTAGAGGGTATGAGATATCCTGGGATAAGGGTGGACTGTGACGTTAGGTCATAGCTGGGGATGAAACTTAAAGGGGAAAGACAGCAAGAAAAGTGGAGTGAGAGGAGAAAACGAATCATCCATGTGGGGCGCCTTTGAAAGAAGAGCCTCTTCCTTTTGAGGTTCCAGAGAGTGAGGTGCCCATTGGCATAGTAATTGATGCCATCCATCATCCTCACTCCCCTACTCTGTCAGCTTTTGGAAAAATTATATGAACCCTTCAACAAAGAAATACTTAACGCATCATAATTGTCTAGTCATGTTTGTGCAAGAAAGCATTTGGAATGGGTAGGGGTGCCCTGCTCTGATGTTCATTAAACATCGGTCCACACCCTCGTTATGGGCTATTCGGTGCCAGGACACAAACACCCAGCCAGAGAAATAAGAATATTCTCTTTTATGTTACCAGCCTCAGAGGGTACTAAGAAGAAGGAAGAGTCTTCTCCTTAGAATAATTATTGCAGAGTCATAATAATTATTCATTCATTTATTCAATAATATTTGGAATAGATTTTGGAAAAATTGTTGGCTTAAGCTAAACTGAGTAACTTGAAAGCAGATGCTGTATCTTCTCTCTCTTTGAATCCTGAATGCAACCCCTGTCGCTGACACATGGTGGGTGTTTAAAAATTTTACAGAATGAATTACTGAACCTGCTGATGTACGAGGCTCAGTTTTGGGGCTAGAAGTGAAGGCACTAGCTATTCCATTGGGGGATAATATGAGAATCTCTTTTTCAAACTCATGGGCTTTCTTTTTCAGGCTGAAGAAAGAGGTGTGGGTTTAACTTTAAAAGCTATGGCCAGAATCCTCTTGTGAAGACACATTATAGAATTAGAAGATCTCAGAGCCGAGAGAATCTTAGGACCCACTTATTCCCATCCTTTTATTTTGTGGATGAAGATACTGAGATTTAAATTGTTTTCACAGAGCTTTTAAAAGGTGGAAATATTCTATTAGAGTCTTGCCAACTGCCAGGTTAATTTAAAGTTTTTGGCTTTGTAGTTCAAGTTCCTATTTAATTTCTCAAAGTTCACGAACCCTTCCCACTGGGATACAGGTCTGGGCGTGGTGCTCACTGCTGCCATCCTTTCATCCTGCTTCTTTCAGCCCACTTTCCTAGGACTCAGCTTTCTCCCACCTCTGCCGCCTCCTCTCCCATGGACACATTCAGCCCAAGGACTCCCTCTAATTTCTCCATCCACCCTTTACCATCACCGCTTCAAACATCCCCCAGCAAACTGAGGACTCGGAAAGAGAGTGTCATTTAATTATGAAAACACACCGTTTTTGTTTTCCCTGAATCTGAACATTTTCTGAACAATAGGTGAAGGAGTTTTTGAAAGCCATGGCAGTGTTTTAAAAATCTCTTGTTCATTTTACCAGATTAATCCAGAGCTGCTATGGGTTGTTCAAAGAAAGAAGATGATAAGCTGATCTGCATTAGGGATGTGTAGGAGTTGGAACATAGATCTGATCAGATGTTGCTATACTTTCTTTTGCGCTTCTTTGGGGGCCCAAGTCAGAACTATGACTTCTCCCATCATACTGGGGAGCAGGGGGTAGGCAGTTACCTTGTGTCTTAACTCAAAAGAATGAACAGGGTGAATTACTAGCTCTCCTTTCTGCTTTAAGGTGCAGAAAACCCAACCAATAGTGGCGTAAACAAACTGGGGTTTATTTTTCTCTCATAACAGGAATCTTGGAGGTGAGGGGAAGCAGGGTCAGGTCTGTGGCTTGGTGATGCTGGAGGTCTGACAGGAGAACTTTTCCTCAACTAACTGAAGTCTGAGTGGTAGTGGTCAGGGCCTGCAAATTAATTGACAATCGGGAATTTTCTTCAGATTAACAGGAGAAAATGTTATTACACATGCATGCAGCAGCATTCTCTAAGGAGAAGCTCTCTGAACAGCCAGGGGTAAAGGTTGATATCCTATCAGCGTAGTAAGGGGGTGTTGGTGGTTAAAGTGTGGGAGGCTCTGATAAGGTTTGTTATACATTTTCACGTTTCTCATCCAGGTGCTGGTGCTAATGGTCATTCTCCTTCCTGGCTGGAAGCTCCCTGGAGGGGGGTTTGTGGCAGCAGAATTCTCACATTCTCCATGTGCTGAGGGTAAGTCTTCTGTCTCCCTCCCACTGGAGGCTGAATTCTCAGAAAGCTCCGTTAAAACAAGGGGAGTTTAGAGAAATTTTCCGTTTAGAGAAATTTTCTTTCTCAGCTGCTGTTTGTTCAGGTGTTTTCATTTTGGAGTATAGCCGTCCCTCTGTATCCACAGGTTTTGCATCCAGAGATTTAACCAACCTCGGATGGACTGTAGTGGTTCCCTGAGTTTTGAACATTATGGAGTTGTTACACTCAGACTGCAAATTGATCAGGGAGTCCTGATGCTTCTCGAGTTTTCTCAAAGCTTGAACATAATATATGTACTTGTGTCTGTATGTGAGCTCTTAGCTGGTTGGTCCCCGTGGTTAAAAGTAAAGTTGTAAACTCACTTCTGTCTCCAGCAGGGCCATTATAATTATTAAGATGATCACTTAGGAAGCAGTGGATGCTTTGCATTCAGTTTGAGGTGATATTTTGGTAAGATTGATAGGGGCCCTTTGGGCAAATATCCGTTTTGTGGATTTTGAGAGAAAAAGAGAGGTGGTCGAAGGTGCCTGCACACACAGAAGGGGAAAATACTGAGCAGATGGTGTGTGTGCCTGTGGTTAGGAGGACGCTGACCGGAAACAGACTCTCCTCCGGGAGAGGGGGAGTGGAGGGACGGTTCTGCAGGTCGGGCCGTGTCTCCACCTCAGCTTCTGAGTGTCACCTTTCTCACTTGTAAAACGATAACCATAGTCTTTACTTTAAATGACATAATGCGTGCAAATGTGCTGAATAAACTGTGAAAAGAAATTCTTCACGATTTCCCAGTACAAGCATGTACAAAAAAGAGGTCAAGTGAGTTATTGGGAGGGGTTCGTGCAGTCCCTGAATGAGGCTCCTCACTGCTTTTCTGTCTTTCAAGCAGTAGTTGGGCCTCCACATGTGTCCTCATGGCTCAGCCTGCAGTGCTGGGAGCCCAGGTCCTCACTAGGAGGTAACTTCCCATTATCGACAAAGTGTCTCTCCTTGACCAAACTTTAGTCAGGCTCCTCTGAATCTTCTTCCCAGCCAGGCCTCAGCTTTGGGGATGCTGTGTTTGCCTTTGCATCGCCCAGTTTTAGCAAGAATCCTGCTAAGTTGGTTTAGCCAGAATCCCCCATCCTCACGATCCGATCATCCTTTATATCTGATTGGGTTCCTCACTCCCCACCCCCTTCCCCCAGGTAATATCTGATCACCCTGGCCTTCCTTTAGCAAGAATCCTGTTAGGTCAGTTTAGCAATAAGCGTACTACCCTCTTAGTAATTCTCCATTTACTGACCCTCACCCGCACTCCACTCCTTGGCTGTAAAATCCCTACTTTTCCTTGTTCTGTTCTGACTTGAGCCAGATCGCTCTCTCCTACTGCAGAATCCACTGCAGTGATCCTTACACCTACTGAAAAGGTCGTAAGTAAAATCTACCTCACGGTTTTTTTAAGTGTCATGAAAATTTTTTTCTTTAACATATTCTGTGCTTTTCTCAGAGGCAGTAGTGTTGTATCTTATTTCATGGACCAGTGTGTTGTAGGTAATTTTTTTTCTCCCACCTTTCCTTGCAAAATGTATATGTATGGTGAGATAAACTTCTATAAATATTTCCAGAGAGAACTATAATTCGAACTATTTGTTCCTTATGTTTGGTATACTGGTAAAGGAACCAGGCAATAGAAATGTAAAATTATTCTTTGGACAGCAAAAGTCTATAAAAAGGAACACAGGGATGTCTATTCAGGTCTGCCTGTGGGAAAACATAGATCACGATGGAGTGGCCAAATGGGAATTGCTTCATCTAAAGATGACACGACCATTTTAGCATAGTATGGGCTGGCATCTTTGTCTTATAAGCCTGGCTTTAAGAATATTTACAACCCAGTGGTTCTAGAGTCTTGAGGGATTTTACTCCTTCCGTTCCACAGTTGTTGTTTTTTCTAACATTGATTTCTGTAGCTGTCTTCAGCTCTACCCAGTGCAGGTGGACTGTGGTTTCACAAATTTTAGATGGAGAATGTGTTTCTAGTTTTTATTTTGTTTCTGTTATCACGAGGTACTTTGGACAAGTCTCAACCTAGTGAAACAGCTCATTTTCCTGCCGTCTACTGAGTACACTGGTATTAGGAGAAGCAAAAGGGATTTAAAAGAATTGTTTTTGGTTTTTTTTTTTTTTTGGTTTGGTTGCTTATTTCCAAACCTCACCTTGTCCAGTAAGTGCTGGGAGGACCTGAAGATCCATAGCTCAGTGGAGAAAGGGCTGGAGTGGGGAAGCGCTGCCATTCAAATGCACTTCCTTGTTACCAGGCCATTGTATGTGTACAAACTCTCACATTTAAAGAATCTCAAGGGGATAACTTTTCACATAGTATAGTTTTAATTCTTCTAACTGTAGGTGGAAGAGACTGAAGCCCACTAACTTTGATTTTTTTAAACTTTTTTTAAACTTTTACCACACAAGTAAATTTACTTTCAAATTGCTGGGTTTATGATTTCAAATTTTA
This sequence comes from Globicephala melas, assembly GCF_963455315.2. Classification (NCBI taxonomy): domain Eukaryota; kingdom Metazoa; phylum Chordata; class Mammalia; order Artiodactyla; family Delphinidae; genus Globicephala; species Globicephala melas. Next base: position 10,558,397 of record NC_083331.1, on the reverse strand, counting down.
ATCATATGTTTAAATCTATTCTAATTCCTTAGCTGCTTTTATAAGACATACCTATACTTGGAACTGAGCATTTTCCACCTTCATGCTTACCTTCCAGTTTGGAATCCTAAGTACACCAGGAAAGCTCTCCTAATAAACACAGGAGACTCAGGAAAAGTCATGCTGTTAGAAGCCCCTTCTCAATAATTTTTGGAACATGAAAACCGAAAGATGTCTAACTGTGAGGAGCGAGGTGAGCAGCCTCGTTCTTTATGTGCTTTGGTGGCTGCCTAAGTGATATCAAATCAGAGTACATGCCTTTAAAGCCAGCACATACTTCTGCTAAAGAGGTAACAAGAACTTGTGTGTCTGCAGATTGCATCAGAGGCCAATCAGCTTCACCCTTGCAGGTCTCCCAATTATAGGTTTAATATGGGAAAGAGAATCTAATAAGGGACCCCTTTCCTGGTGCAGATATTTTTAGAAGCATATTTAGATAACAGGGGTTCTATTCAAGTATGTCCATTATGTTTAAAGGTGACCTTAGGGAGGGTGTGTGTTTTCATCATTTCCCCACAGTAGAGCCAGCCTCGTGCTGGTGCAGTCGAGCTGTCACACCTGGCTCCCTGTGATCAGAGAAGTGTCAAGAGACAGAGTGACACTCAGAGGCCCTGAGAGCAGATCCAATCCATGACCTTTGCCTCATTAGCAGCCTGACCCAACCAATCAGAGAAAAGCCTGCCTTTGATTCTCTAGCACAGACATGGCTGTGACAAGGACAGTCATCACCTCTTTGGTGTGACTCCAAGTGGAAGCCCTGGTTCTCTTTGAAATGCTATGTCAATGCAGACATACCAACGTAGGATGTCTTTCACTGTCTGTCTTTCTGCCTCTGTGGATCTCATTCTCTCTTTAATTAAAATGCCAAGATGCTCAGGTTATCCACTGATCTTATGTAAATGCAGGCAACTTTGAAATCTCCATTTTCTTTTTCTCAGAAATGCATCAATGCTCACAGATTTCACTGATATCCAATATCTAGATTTTCAGATTTTTTTTTTAAATTAAAAAATTTAACTGTTCCTTTGAAAGAGTTCTAGACTTAAAAGTAAAACAGTCCAAAGAATTTCAATATACCCTTTACCTGGCTTCCTCAAATGTTAACATCTTATGTAATCTTAGTGTAATGATTGGAACCAGGAAAGTAACATAGGATACTCTTAACTAATCTACAGACCTTACTAAAATTTTTCCAGTTGCGCCACTAGTATCCTTTTTCTGACCTAGGAGCCAGTCCAGGATCACACATTACGTTTAGATGTCCTGATTTCTTAGTCTCCTCCAATCTGGGACAATTTCTCAGTCTTTATCTTTCCTGACTTTTGAAGAATACTAGTCAGTTATTTTGTAAAAAGTCCCTCAATTTGTGGTTGTCTGTGTTTTCCTCATATCAAATTCAGATTATGCATTTTAGTAAGACTATCACAATAGTGATACTGTGTCCTTCTCAGTGCATCACAATGTTGATATGTCTCACTACTGGCGATGCTAACTTTGATCACTTAAGATAGTGTCTGCCACTTTAAAGGGACTATTTTGCCCTTTGAAATTAAAAAGTATGCTGTGGAGAGATACTTCAAGATTATATAAACATATTGTTTCTCATCATATTTACTTACACCTTTGGGTTTTTGCAACCAAAAAGTGTTAGTGGATGAATAGAATCAAAGAAGAACTAAATAAGTGCAGTGATACTCCATGACTATGGATAGGAAGATTCAATACTGCTATAACGTCATTTCTTCTCAATTTGATCTATAGATTCAATGTAACCCCAGCCAAAATCCCAGCAAGTTATTTGGTGAATGTTGACAAACTGGTTCTAAAGATATGTAGAGAGGCAAAAGACTCAGAATAACCAACATGATATTGAAGAAGATCAAAGTTGGAGGACTTACGCTACCTGACTTCAAATCTACTATAATGCTTAAGTAATCAAGACAGTGTGGTTTTGGAGAAAGAACTGACAAATCGATCAATGGAACAGAAGAGAAAACCCAGAAATAGACCCACAGAAATATAGTCAGGAGACCTTTGACAAAGGAGCAGAAGTAATACAATGGAGCAAAGATAGTCTTTTCAATAAATGGTGCTGGAAAAACTGGACATCCACTTGCAAAACAGTGAATCTAGACATAGACATTACACCCATTCCCAAAATTAACTCCAAATATATGACAGCCCTAAATGTAAAACCCATAACTATAAACTCCTAGAAGATAGCATAGGAGAAAACCTAAATAACCCTGAATATGGCAGTGACTTTTTAGATACAACACTAAGGCACAATCCATGAAGAAATAATTGATAAACTAGATCTCATTAAAATTAAAAATTTCTGCTTTGCGAACGACAGTGTCAAGAGAATGGGAAGACAAGGCCAAACTGAGAGAAAATACTTGCAAAAGACACATCTGATAAAGGATCTTATCCAAAATATACAAAGAACTCTTAAAGCTCAACAACAATAACAAAAACAACAACAGCAACAAACAATTAAAAAATGAGCCAAGGACCTTAGCAGACACCTGTTATCTGTAGTTGATAAATAAGGATATAAAAAGATGCTCCACACCATGTGTCATCAGGGAAATTTGAATTTAACAAAAATGAGATAACACTATACACCTATTAGAATGGCCAAAATCCAGAACACTGATAAGACCAAAAGCTGACAAGGATGTGGGGCAACAGGAACTCTCATTTATTGCTGGTGGGAATGCAAAATGGTACAGCCACATGAGAAGGCAGTCTGGCGGTTTCTTAGAAAATGAAACATACTTTACCGTGTGATCCGATATTGGTTCTCCTTTTACCTAAGGAGTTGAAAACTTAGCATCTAACAAAAACCTGTTTATAGAAGCTTTATTCATAATTATTAAAACTTAAAAGCAACCAAGATGTCCTTCAATAGGTGAATGGATAAACTGTGGTATATCCAGACAATGGAATATCCAGACAATGGAATATTCAGCACTAAAAAGAAATGAGCTATCAAGCCATGAAAAGACATGGAGGAACCTTAATTGCATATTATTAAGTGAAAGAAGACAATCAAAAGGTTACATACTGTATGATTCCAACTATATAATATTCTGGAAAAGGCAAAACTATGGAGATAATAAAAAGTTCTTTGTTTGCCAGGGGATGGGGGATGGAGAGGGCTGAATAGGCAGAGCACAGAGAATTTTTAGGGCAGTGAAAATACTCTGTATGATACTATAATGATGGTTACATGTCATTATACATTTGTCTAAAGCCACAGAATATATAACAGCAAGAGTGAGTCATGATGTAAACTGTGGACTTTGGATAATTATGATATGTCAGTGTAGGTTCATCATTTATAACAAATGTACCACTCTGGTGGGGAATGTTGATAAATAGGGGAGGCTGTGCATGTGTAGGGCCAGGGGGTATATGGGAAATCTCCAGACCTTCCCCTCAATTTTGCTGTGAACATAAAACAGCTCTAAAAAATAAAGTCTTAATTAAAAAGAAAAGTGTTAGTGGGACCGTGTAATCTTATTTTAAAGATATGCCAAGAAAAATTAAGAATATAGAAGTGAGAATAAAGAGATTTAGGGTCTAAAGCCCACTGTCATTTTTTACTATTGGCCTTTGTTCCACCAATATCAATGCTGTAGTCTGTGATATACCATTTTGAACTTTTTCTGATGTAAGACAACGGGAAAAAGAAATATACCATTCGCTCTACTCTGCTAACATGTATCTGTCAGCTCATTTATGAGGATAATAATGCATATTCTCAACCATTTCAGCTCCCTCTTCCTTTTTATTCTGATTTGGTCTCCCGCTTTATCTGGTTTTTATTAGAAGGCTGAATAGACCTGGTTTGGCAATTAATAAGAATAATGGTGGCCAGTTCAATGACTCACATAACTGTCACTGCCAAGGCTTCAGAGAAAAGCTCTGACTTCCTGTGAATCTCATGACCCCATCTCCCTGCATCCCCTTTGAGAAGCAGGTTCTCTTTCACAAGCCAGCTCAGGGCACCCTGCTTGCTGCTAAGCAGGTTAGCAGTTGCTGGTGGAGTAAAGGATCCCTTTTCCCCTAGCGTTCCACCATGCCATGTGCTCAGTATCCCATGTCAAAGACAGCAAACATGCCAATCATCAGACATTGTGAATTTAGTTCCTTCCAAGTCTCTGGGTAGATAATCATATTTTTAGTTCCTGGAAATCTGATACTCCACCTAAGTGTTTATTAATAGACAGGGCTGTCTTGCTTGCTCGAAAAGAGCTAAAAGCTCTTTATAACATGTTTAAATTGAATATAAACCAACATTTATAGAGTGGTTAAGTAATTCAACTGCATTAGTAAAATGACATGCTATTTACAAATGAAATACTCAAACCAACTGTGGTCTACATAATTCTCCCCACCCCTTCTCATCACTTCCTCCTTTTAATGTTCTCTTTGAACCTTATTCAAAAAGTATGACTAATTGGTCTGACTCTAACAATGTTAGATCGCCCCACCTTATTTCCTTAAAGAAATTTGGCTGTAGTTTTCCTATTTAATCTGAAGCTGTAATAAGAGTGATTGTCGTTTACCAAGTAGGATTATATAGCATTTGCCACTTGGTGAGTGGCAACACTAGACAAAAATAGCCCAAGTAGTGATGTGAATGTGCTACCCAGATCATAAACGACTATGAGTCCCCAAGTCTCCCTACACATTCTGTCTGTGAGCCAAGGAAGTATGTGCGGCTGAGTTGAGTGAGGAGAGGGGGGCGGAGGGAGCAGAGGAAGGTATTTTTTGGTCGTAGGAATGAGCTTTCCTCAGGGCACGTGAGAACAGTGTTTGTCCCTCTTGGATGTTACCATAGGTACCTCCAGAAATGCCTTACAGCAGCTGGGGAGCAGAGGCCAGGTCTTGTGAGGGCAGCTGCCCACTCCCCTGAACAGCCACAGGAGGGGAGCTGGGGCCGTGGAGCCTCGCACCCCAACTGACTGCAGACTGTGACCCTGACTTCCTGCCAAGGCTGCACTCACTTGGTTTTAATACATACCAGTCCTTTTCCCTGTTCCAGAACTGAGTTTGAGTGCTTTCATCTTGGGAAATTTACTTACCAGCTAGATATGGTAAAGGCTTCCAATTTAATGTAGAGGTTGTAGTAAATAAGAAACCCAGGAAGAATAACCAAGTTTTTAAAGTACTCTTAGCAGGAAAAATAATGAGTGAAGAAAAGGGTGAACTACTGTAAAGTATGGCCCCATTGACGGCCTTCTTGGGAAAGCTATTTTGACATTTTTCAAATAAATAGCAAAGTGAAAAAAGAATGCAAAAATTGTACACACACAGTTATCATGACTCCAGAAAATAAATTAGTGCATATTACTATGATTGGGAAGAAACACAATAGAATGTTAAAAATGTCATTTCAGCATGATAGGGAATATGGATGAATTTCGTCTTCCTTTTACTTTTTCTTGTTTCCTACACTTTCTATAATAAGCATGAGTATCTTTTCATAATAAAACAAAATGGATAAACTAAGACACATACACACACATGTACATGTGCTGAAAATATATTGGAAACAGAATTTTAAATCATACTAACTACTGGGTTTACTTGGATTCTGAAATTCCCATTATAATCCCATTTTGAGTTGATAGCATTGTCTTCGGGATCTCATTTTAAAATATAAAGTACTGCATAATAGAGGGTAATGTTAATCCATTAACACCTCAGAAGGAAAAACGTATCTGATTTTCTAGCCTGGCCGACTGCAGGGCATGGGAGATGTATAGGTGGTTTTTTTTGTTTTTGTTTTTACATCTTTATTAGAGTATAATTGCTTTACAGTGGTGTGTTAGTTTCTGCTTTATAACAAAGTGAATCAGTTACACATGTTCATATGTTCCCATATCTCTTCCCTCTTGCGTCTCCCTCCCTCCCACCCTCCCTATCCCACCCCTCTAGGTGGTCACAAAGCACCAAGTTGATCTCCCTGTGCTATGAGGTTGCTTCCCACTAGCTATCTACCTTACGTTTGGTAGTGTATATATGTCCATGCCTCTCTGTCGCTTTGTCACAGCTTACCCTTCCCCCTCCCCGTATCCTCAAGTCCATTCTCTAGTAGGTCTGTGTCTTTATTCCTGTCTTGATGGAGAAAGACCCAGGTCTTGGAAACTTTTGGCTGGTGGAGGTCACAGCTCTTTAAGCAAATGCCTGGGAGGAAGTGACGCTGAAGAGGTTTTCAAGGTAGAAAAAGGTGGTCTGGCATATGAGGAGGGTTAAGGAGAATGGGATGGGAAGAACAGCAAAAACCAAACTTGCTTTATGTTTTAGCCACGTATCATTCTGCAGCAAGCACACTTGTTCATAAATCTTTGTGCAGATATCTGTTTCTTTAGGATAAATCCCTGAAAGTAAAAATACTGTATCAAAGGGTGTGGATAATCTAAGACTTTCAATAGTCAATTTCACGCACATTCTAGGTAAAAAGCACTATTTAATATGAGCCAGATTGAGAGCATCTGACCCTGAAGAATTTCCATGAGACTTTACACAAAAAGGAAAAGCCAGTCACTCCTCAGGCTCTCTTAGGACTTTCAGGAGGACTTAAATGGCTGCATAGGAAGTGATTTTGAAGTCACTTGGTCTGAGGAACAGCTGGAGTTAGCCTGAAAGTTGAACACACACCATCACCAGGGCTCTAACCACCAGCCCCCCCATCTCAGCGTGCACTTTCAAGCAGACCTCTTTGTTTACAGCAGTCAAATGCCACTGTCTACTAGGGATCAAATGAACTGAAAATAAGCTCTGGAAGGCTGACAGCTTTAATTGTCATTTAATAGACCCATTTCCTAAACTCCCTAATATCTTGTGTTGTGATTGTCAAGGGTCCCATGATTAAATCTAGTTTAAATTGATGCTCAATTTGGCCAGGATTGAAGAACTACTGGGTGGCAATTGTGCAACATAACTGGGTAAAATTCCTTACATCTGTTGGTGGTTAAAGTATTTGAACTTTAATACTTAAAATACAGCCCATCTGGAATCCTTAAATGAAAGCTTTAATTCTCAGAGAAAGGATTTGAAGGTCTGTTTGTCTTCCACAGAAGGTTTTAAAAGGCAGTCAGCAATTAATGAATGAGATCATGGGCAAAATAAAATTCTTTTTTAAACAGGATTTTAATAGGCTCGTATCTCAACCTTGGCTTGGTACTGTTTAGGATGAAAGGATGCTGGTTATTTGTATGACCTCTGGGAGACCTATGATGATTGGGGGAAAGAAATTATAATCCTTCAGCCATTCATGCTTGGAAGATTACCTTCAATAGGCACGTAAATTATCCATGTCGTGCTTTCCTTTTGGGGAACATTCAGAGGCTATTACAATAACCAGGAAGTACATAATGGATCAATATTTGCTGCACTCGTCTTTTTTGTTGTTGTTGCTCTTTTCCCTCATTCTCTATTAGGGACATCCTTGTCAGTTAAAAAAGTCTGGATATAGGTTCTGCACATAAGGTTTTCCTCTGCTTTTCCTGAGCTACCTTCTGTAACACATGCCAGCCACACTTATACTTCATGAGGTTCTCATTAAACCTTTCCATGAGATTGAGTCCTGCCACGTAAATTAGTAGAGCTTCTCTGAGAGACCTCCTTAAGGGTTATGTGCCTTTTATTGCCAGCAATCCCCAAAGCAGGTTCATTACAAACATGAATCAGACAGGAGACACCACAGTATGCTCCCATCAAAAGCCTTAAGGATATTTCTCCTACCTTTAAGAATATGTGGTACTTTGGGCATGACAGAAAGTGAGAAATGATGTGTCCAAATCCCTGACACACGTCTACACCTCAAAATTCTTGGTAATGATAGTAACATTGAAAAAGTCACCATTGGGTGGAAAACTCTTTTGGGGATCAATGCAGTGGTATGTTGCCAAAAACTGGGGTTAGTAAACCATCCTGGGTTATAAGAAGAGGATGATGTGGTAGAAAAAAGAAAATTCAATAGATAATATCTAATGTGGAAGATAAAATGAGTTTTAAGATAATAGTTCACATTTTGGGGGAATGCTTAATTTTTTCTCTAATTCTGTGTGGCCCTTACTATAAGCTCTTTCACAAAGTGCCAATTGTGTTTTAAATATAAAACCAACAGAATTTGCTGTGATAAAATTTCTTGCCCTCAGATTTGCTGATGAATAAGAGGTAATATACAAAGGGACACGTTTCATTTTTACTTATGTAAATAGAAGATACAGAAAATAATGTGAATCTGAAATAAACATTTTTTAAACTCCTGAAAATACCCCTAGATGTATCCCTCTGGTTGAAAAAGATATCCTAGTTTCTTTTTCAAGATTCAAAAGCAAGGGCCATGAGCTGGAGCTCTTTGCTCATTTGAAGTAAATTGCCTTGACAGTGCATAGGAGAGAGCCGAGCACTGAGATAATTGGGTTCAAAACAAGTGTTTGCAGAGTGGAGATAGGAAGCTTTATGTACACATGAAAATATGTGTAAATGAATGACTGGGTTAAAGGCTGTATCTGGGAAAGGATACAAGTAAGGATCATAATGAAGTTAGAGCATAAAACGAGAGGATATTTGAATACTCATTTGGGAAACACAACTCCCTACTGTGTGCATAGCTGAGCATTTGGTGGAATTCAGGCACCTGCTGCAGCGGGCACCATGGCTGGAGCCACATCAACATCTCTCACCCTCTCGAAGGTCACCTGCATCTTTGGTGGGTGGCTCCTGACCGCACTGAGGACTTTCTCCCTCAAGCCTCTGGCTCTTGCTGCCAGAGGATGTTCTCTGACCACCGGAGTGTGTCCTGCCTGTGCACCGTGCAGGCCAGAAGCTCTGGAGAGTTGAGGAAAGTCTCAGAGTCACCTTCAAACAACGAGGGGTATGAGTTCATGGCTAAATGGTCCTTGGGGGGACAGTTCTGGGATGTGAGATGCAGTATTTCAGAAGCTTCCAGCAGGACTGAGGCGTAGCTGCCCACGGTGGTAACTCGTTTACTGGCACACCCTTCATTCGTTCTCCTCCCTTCCTTGGCTTGCATCCCCTGAGCTGCACCCTGCTTCCTGGGATCACTTCCCAAATTAACTACTTGTACTCAGATTTTTTCCCAGGCTTTGCTTTGGAAGGAATCCAAAGTAAGATACATGCTGAATAGATGTTTGATAGAGAAAAATTGGGGGGCATTTTTATTAAAAAATACTGACCTTGCTTGACTGACATTCAGAAGAACAGAGTTTAATAGGAGCTGGGCCTATGTTGATGGATAGGAGTCAGGAGAATTCATGAAGGGAAATATTTGAGGGAAATAGCAAGATTTCTTCCCAGGGTGGTTGCAGTGTAATTGATTGACAGGTTGCAGTGGAATGCGGTTCTTAGCTTTGGGCATGGTCACAAAGTCTGCATCATCAGTAATGATTGGCAATGGACATAGGAAGAAAAGAGTTGGGGGGAGACCCCACAAGGAATGAATAATTGTGTGTTTAGCATGTGAAGTCCTTAGAATTTCAGGTCTTTTCCTTCACCTGGCTGTATTATTGTATCCTTTCCAGTGGGACTGGTGGAAACATTCGCATGCACATCCACAGCTCCAATTTTTTCTTCTCTTTAGAAAAAGACTGATGCGAGGAAATGACGGAAAGGAAACCCAATGTTCTTGGGTTTCTAAATGACCCCAGAGTGTGTAATGTGTGTGTGTTTTTTTCTGCCTGCCTCAAACATCTCAAGAAACAAACAAACGAACAAAAAATGCCTTGTTACAGAAGGACACTTGCTAAATGGTTCAGGTTGACAAGGATACATTAGAACTGTTTATTCTTTTAAGAATCATCATGTAGTTGGATCCTCTTAGCCTTCAGTGATACCCGTTAACCTAGGGGTTTTTTTTGAAGCTGATGATACAGTGTTTCTTATTTTTTTAAATTCTTTCCCTACTTAGCCTTTTTACAGATTTACAGTTCTAGTTTGGATTAGTAAGGTTGTTACCTTTCTGGAACTATCTGAGTGAGTTTATAACCCATAGGGCCCAGGTCTGCTTTCAAGGCTATGCGTTGAATTAGGAGATGACAGGATGACAAGAGTAAAATGGAAGTGCTTCTCCCCACCAGCCTCTCTCACCATCTGATATGCGGAATTTTTTCCAGCTTTCACAGCTGAGGCATTGCTAATTGTTGAATTTGCATTAAGATTGTAAGCTCTGGCAAGGCTGAAATTCATTTTGGCTCATTTCCTCAGCCTCATTCCACAAATAGTATCTCCAGCCCCAAATGCTGAGGCCAAGGGAGAAGATCCCAAGCAGAGTAAGACATAACTTAGGCCTTTCCTTATAGTAGAACGATGCATTTGATAGAAGTAAAACGAGTTCTAAAAATTAGAAAATGTTCCCTTAGCAATACCTTTGATGTGTCATTGTAAGCCAAATTATTTCACATTCTGTGGAGGAGGGACTGAGTTTTTCCACATTAGGGCAATTTGGGCAGAGGGAAGATTAGTTCTTTGAGGGGAATTTTGATCACTTCCCTCAAGTTTCTTACAGTTCTGGCAACAACTCAGAGACGGTGGCTATGTGGGAGGTCAATCTATGTTTAAATCAACACTGACTCAACAATATATTCAAGCCTTGCTTCAGAATTCGTCATGTGGTGACAGCAAAAACAATTTCAAGGGTAAATGAACATTTTTGGAAGGTGGGGATTTTTTTGACGCTGAAAATACTGCATTAAATGATCATGCTTCTCTGAGTTATAAAGAGCTAATGTGGACCGGTTTAAATGGTGTGATTTTTTTTCTTCTTATAATTTCAGTTGACTTTACTGAAAATGAGATTGGGTGTGTCATAGGGAGGAGTCACACTGAAAACCCACCTCCGCTTCCCTTATTAATCACATGCAGTCACTTTCTAGAGAGCAATTAGAATAAGCAACAACTTCTTCATCTTAAAATTAGCTACTAAGAGCATCTTTCTGTCTTCAGAGATTTGATAAACAGTCTTAGCTCAACTACCTACATCGACCCTAATGTTATAAAATGTGATCCCTTCTCCTCAGCATTTTTCCTAGACCGATGAGCCATTATTATTTTATTTTATTAATGAATGAAGAATGCCTTTAGATGTCAGTTATCAAATTGGCAAATAAACCTGTTTAATAGCCAAGATAAGAACAAAAGAAGAGACTTAAAAAAAAAAGGGCAAGCCATCCCCTCCTCCAAATGAGAAATTCAAAGAAACGTGGTTGGTTAGATGGATTCTTATAGGAAACAAGTGTGAGACCAGTAAATCACAGATTTTATTGCATGTTTTGAATTTTGAATTGTTTTGGGATAATATGGAAGCAATTGTAAACAACTGGGGCAGTTCAGCTCTTAAACAATTTGCATATAAATAGGAGGAAAAAATGGTCATACTAGGGTTATTTATTTCTTGATGAAGAGAGCAGAAACAACATTAAGACCTTGTGATCAGCTTCTCTGGATGCCTGCGTTTATATAAATGTTTACATTGAAGGAAAAGAACTGAATTTGTAGACCTAACTTTAAGAACTCAGATTGGAAGCAGAATTGGGGAGTGGAGGTGGGGAATAAAGAATGATGTTACAGGTTTTCCATTGCTACATAATAAATCACTCCAAAACTGAGTGACTTAAACAACAATCCTTTTATCATCTCTCATAACTTCTATGAGTTGCGAATTCAGGAGTCACTCAAGTGGGTGCGGCTGGTTTGGAAGCTCTCATGCTACTGCATCCAGACCGTGGTTGGAGCTGTAACAGGAGGCCAGGAGCAGCTGAGCAGTGGCTGGGCAATCTCTCTTCATGATGCAGCTCCAGTGCTTCTTCATGCAGTCTTTCCACATGGGCCAGTTTGGGCTTCTTCACCGCATAGCAGTTTCAAGGCAGTTGGACAGCTTACCTGGAGGCTCAGGCTACTGCCAGAGCTCCGGCGAGCAAGGTGCATCAATGTTTATGACATAGTCTCAGACATCATTCAGTGTCATTTCTACTGTGTTGTGCTGGTCACCAGGAAGTCACAAACCTGCCCCGATTCAAGGGGAGAGGAAGGAAAATCGACCTCTTGATGAGGGAGTGTCACATTTCTAGAAAAGCTTAGGAACGGGAGATGCTCTAGCAAAGAAAACAGTGGTGTGCCCTCTGCGTGCCACACCCTCTCCACTCAGTTGGGCACGCCCTCCATGCTACACCTCTTCTGGCCTTCTCCTTTTAATCCCAACGTGCTTTAGCTTGTTTGTATTTTCCTTGTTATGAATTTGTGGATCCACACCTGGAAGTTGTTGCTCCTGGCTCCTCCTGGGTTTGTGTCCTTCAGAAATTGGGTATCCCCTCCCTGTAAGTGTTCTGCTTTCTCTGAGCATTTTGCATGAGCACTTTCTACCTTAGTCCTTGTCCCCAAAGGACTTCATCCCTTCTCCCACATTGCTAGCTCAGTCCCCGTTGCCCCAGTGAGTGACATGGGAGATTCAGGTGAAGTAGCAGGATAATATTGGCTCAGTCAGGACTAGGGAAAGACATTTTAGCTTTTGCATTTTGCACCAACCTCGTCTTTGAGGAGTTGGTGAAGACAAAGCTGAAAAACAAGACGAAAGCTGAGTTTGTACATAAAAAGTTAGGGCTACAAAAAGTCCAGCCTGCATTTTACAGGTGAGAGAATTGAGGCCCGGAGAGATCTCCTGATTTCCTCACTAATGTTAGTACAAGGTACTTGAATTCAGGTTTCCTGACTTCATGTAGACACACATAGAACAAAAGTTTTCTGTGTACCAAACAGAGTCACTAGCAACCCACTTGTTAATCTTTTTTTTAAAAATTGAAATAGAGTTGATTTATAATACTATAATAGTTTTAGGTGTACAGCATAGTGATTCAGCATTTTTGCAGATTATACTCCATTAAAAGTTATTACAAGACAATGGCTATAATTCCCTGTTCTATACAATATATTCTCGTTGCTTATTTATTTTATACATAGTAGTTTGTATCTCTTAATCCCATACCCCTAACTTGCCCCTCCCCCCTTCCCTCTCCCCTTTGGTAACCACTGGTTTGTTTTCTATGTCCATGACTCTGTTTTTATTTTTCTATATATATTTGTTTGTATTATCTTTTATGGTCCACATATAAATGATATCATACAGGATTTGCCTTTCTCTGTCTGACTTATTTCACTAAGCATAATATTCTCCAGGTCCATCCATGTTGCTGCAAATGGCAGAATTTCATTCTTTTTATGGCTGAATAATAGTCCATTGGATATACATGCCACATCTTCTTTATCCACTTGTCTGTTGATGGGCATTTGGGTTGCTTCCATGTCTTGACTCTTACAAATAATGTTGCTATGAACATTGGGGTGCATGTATCTTTTCCAATTAGAGTTTAGTTTTTTTCCAGATATATACCCAGGAGTGGAATTGCTGGATCATATGGTAGTTCTACTTTTAGGTTTTTGAGGAACCTTCATACTGTTTTCTATAGTGGCTGCAATTTACGTTCCCGCCATCAGTGTAGACTTTTTAATGATGTCCATTCTGACAGGTATGAGGTAACATCACATTGTGGTTTTCATTTGCATTTCTCTAATAATTAGCAATGTTGAGCATCTTCTCATGTGCCTGTTAGCCATCTGTATGTCTTCTAACATACCTTTAATCTTGCTTTGTTTGTTTTTAGAAGGAACTGTCAATAGTCATTTAAATACTCTTGTTTACTTTTTAACCTTCCAAAAAATAGTACTCTCAGAATTTAAAACACAAGAGCTATTTAGGTGCTTTGAATTATGGGAACAGGTTCTCTTCTCTTGGGCTGACTCTACAGGGGGCTCAGGAACACCTGCACATCTTTTAATCTGTCCATCTACTCTCAGATTTAGCTAGTACCTGAGGTCTGACTCAGGTGAATTGGGAGCAACATTGGTGATGTATCTTCATCCTTATCCCTTGGACAAAATGGTTCTGAGCTGCAGCCAAAATTAGAAAAAAAAATTGCACTGGACAAGCTTTTGTCCAGTGACCCCTTCCTGCATCCTCAATGTTAAGGTCTAGCTAGTGGGGAAGGGCTGTCGGTAGAGAGTAAGCTGCTGAGAATTCTGAAAGAACTTCCTGTCCTGCCCCAGGCTTTTCAAAGTAGAGATGTATCAGATTTGGCCAGATGGTTCCTTGGGCAATATCTGATTTTCTTTCCTTAGGTGATTCAATGAGATAATGTGTTGTCTATAAATGTTAAACAGTTAGACACAAGTTAGTCATCATAGTGGCAGCAGATTGTCAGGGAGAAAGTATGGCATTTGGAATCAGAGACCCAGGGATCCAATTTTAGCTATACTACCTAACGGCTGGTGAGCTTGGTAATACAGTTTTTTTTTTTTATTTTAGGTTCACAGTCTGTAAATTAAATCATGCCTATCATGGGCTGAATTGTGTCCCCTTCTCCCCAAATTCATATTTTGAAGTTCTAACCTTCAATCCCTCAGAATGTGACTGTATTTGGAAATATGTCTTTAAAAAGGTAATTAACTTAAAATGAGGTCATATGGGTGCGGCCTAATGCAATATGACTGCTGTCCTTATAAGAAAAGGAGATTAGAACACAGATGCACACAGTGGGAAGACCTTGTGAGGACACCCAATGAGAATGGCCATCTATAAGCCAAGGGGTCTTAGAAGAAACCAGTCATGCCAACACTTTGATCTTGGACCTCTACCAGCCAGAATTGTGAGAAAATAAATGTCTGTTGTTCAAGTTGCCTAGTCTGTGTTACTTTGTTATGGCAGACCCAGCAAACTTAGGCAGTGCCTTTGGAAAGGTTTTTAAATATTTAAATCACTGTATAAATATAAAATTATTAGTAAAACAATATTAGTAGCTACTGTCCCAGATCTTTTGAGACTGAAGGAGTTTGAGAATTGGGGAAGTGGGCAGATTCACAAAGTTCCCAGCTGTGGAGATTTCTCTAGAACACTAGTAATCAGTGTGTCAAAGGGTGGTTCTTGATCTGGGCTCATTTAATAGCAAAATGTGATGGAAACTGAGGCATTTCCTAGCTCTGGCCAGGCTATGTCAGGAAACCCAGAAAGACAATAAGGAAGCTCTTTGTTGTTCTGTGGTCCTACATTAGTTAATGACTGTCTTTCAGCCCAGAAGGAGAATCTAGTTCCCTGCTTATCACTCAGAATTCCCAAGTGTAGCTGCATTGGCAGCCAATTTCTAAGAAAGAGTTGGAGCCATGGGATGAAAGTGTGCTTATTATTTAGGAAAATGGAATCACCTCAGGTGATTTGTAAGGGGCAAAATAAATGCACTGAAGTCCGGATGCTTATTTTTATTTGTGTTGGCTAGAAGTAATTTTTCTAGTCTATACTTTTCAACTCAATGTTTATTTAGTCAAGCTCCTGGAGTACTGGGCACTGCCCTAGAGCATTGTGGGGTAGATTGAATACACAGAAATCATGAGCCCTTTCTTTGAAGCTGATACAACATAATTTGTGTGCAGCAGGCTGACAGCAGCCAGGCAGTCACATATCGAGTTTGCAAGGAAAACACGTATGTAATGTTAAGTTGGGGGAAAATTTCTGTACTTTCGTCTTTTATTCTGAGAAGACATCTTTTTAGAGTCTGCATAGAGGAGTCAGTCATTTTCTATTAAAAATACTTGGAATCCATATTTAGGGCATTCAGAGCAGATTTTAATTTAGTATCCTCCTCTTCCTTCTCCTCTCCTCTACCTTCCTAAACCATGTTATGTTATACTTTCCTTGGGCAAGTCTTCAGGAGCTCTGACCCCGTCAGGAGAATTGTAATGAGAACCCCGGCAAAAAGGATTATCAACTTGGAAGCTGAGTATGAAAGGAATAGATTCTTCAGCAACTTCTGCATGATACCCCAATTTGTAATTCAGGTTTTTTTTTTTAACATCTTTATTGGAGTGTAATTGCTTTACAATGGTGTGTTACTTTCTGCTTTATAACAAAGTGAATCAGTTATACATATACATATGTTCCGATATCTCTTCCCTCTTGTGTCTCCCTCCCTTAAATGATTACTTCTTTTTTTTTTTTTTTGACCTTGCGGCATGTGGGATTTTAGTTCCCTGACCAGGGTTTGAACCCGCACCCCCCGCATTGGAAGTGTGGCATCTTAACCACTGGACCACCAGGGAAGTCCCTTGTAATTCAGTTTTTTGTTTGTTTGTTTGTTTATTTTGCGGTACGTGGGCCTCTCACTGTTGTGGCCTCTCCCGTTGTGGAGCACAGGCTCCGGACGCACAGGCTCAGCGGCCATGGCTCACGGGCCCAGCCGCTCTGCGGCATGTGGGATCTTCCCGGACCGGGGCACGAACCCGTGTCCCCTGCATTGGCAGGCGGGCTCTCAACCACTGTGCCACCAGGGAAGCCCTGTAATTCAGTTTTTAAAGAAAAAAACTATGAGGATTAAAGCACTCAGTTTGATAACAATGAGCTACACAAAAATTATAGTGAATCAGAACAAGTTATCATCAGTGGAGTGCTTTGATCAACCTAAGATGAAGGAAATTTGTAACTATAAATGGTTCCTTCTTAATCAGATTGTGTTGCTCTGTTTTGGGGGTGAAATTCAGGATAGGTAATGATGGTAAACATTAGCAAAGGAACAATTACCCTGTAGGATTTGTCAGGGCATTTCATTTCTATCACTTACAGAAGCAATCATTTCATTAGGAATTTTATCACTAATTTCATTTTCTAAAAATGAATCCTTTAGAAAGAAAGGATGAGTTAAAAGCGCTTTCACAGAAGACACAGACTTAAAAAAATTTAAAAAATGAGTTACCAAGTTAGAACTTCTTGAGGTTGGGGCAAGGTGAATACATAGATAAATTGGGCTGGGGAGGAAGCAGCAATGGTAGAGTCTTAGGAGAGATTCAAGCTGGAGGTGGCACTTCTCTTACCTGTGACAGTACCTGAGGCAGTTATTCCTTCTGCTGAGGAAATATCATGATCATCTTCCCCTTCTTCCTCTTAAATATCTCCCTACAGAGTCGGGAAGAACGGTCTGGTAGTTGATTTTCGTGGCTTTAGAAGACATACTGTAGTCTCAGCCCACGTACCAAATGCCTGGACCCATTACATATCTTCGGGGAGTTCGTAGAGGCTATGCGTGCCAACCCACCTTGAAGTGACTTAGGACGAGTGAGCTGCAGGTCTAGAGCAACAGACCTGCCGAACAGTGGCACGCCAGCGGGTATAGCTGTTAAGAGGTGGGATGGGCCAGTGTTGGTGTTTTTATTTCCTTTGAATTCCTGTTAGCAGTGAGGGCTATCTGAGTTTTGGTAGTTGTGTGCACAAGGGACAGTAGGGTTGGCTTAGCCCAGGTCAGTATGAGCATCAGTAGAGGAATGCTTTAGCAAAGACTTGCTTGTACCTGGCCTAATATACTGCCACCCAACACATCTTCTGGTGAGCAGGTTGGAAGGACAGTAGATGCTATAAATCCTTGCATAAGTACCCTGGGTAAGCACTTGGATATAACTTTCCCTTGGAGACTGGGGGGACCCTGGCTTGAAGTGGGTATATACTGATGAGTCTGAATTCTGTTAGCCAACTTTCTAGGGCACATGCTCAGAAACTGTTAATACGTTTTTTGTTATTATTGCTTTACTCTTACAAGGAAAGAAAAATACGTCGTTTTGGAACACTGAGAAAATAAAAGAAACAGAAATAAGATAATAAGGATGGACTGAAACTTTCCACCTGAAGAGAACCACAATTAACATACAAGTGCCCATTTTTCTGATCTCTTTTCTTTGCATATACATTTATACATATACACACTGCAAATGTAGAATTACCAAAATGTGATAATTTTATTATAACCATTGTTTTTAATGGTTGCATAATAGCCATTCAAAGATGATACCATAATTTATTTAGACAAGACTCTATTGTTTGACATTTCAATTGTTTCTGAATTTCTCTTAGCATAAACCACATTGTCCTGAACATTTCCATAGATAATTACGTGCATGCATCCATTACTATTTCCTTGGGATGAGTCTCTAAGGAGAATCAAGAACTTCTGATACATATAACCAAATTGCCATCCTAAAAATGTGTGTGCGTTCATCATGCATTGAACACATGTTTACTAACTGAGCACTCAGTCTATGGTCAGGATTGTGCTCTGAGATGGGGACGTAAGCAGTGAACAAAGCAACATAAACCCTGTCCTCACAGAGACAACCACTAAAGATGTAAACAGCAGTGTTGGATGTCACATGGGGGAGACCCTGGGGCTACTGGGGCTTCAAGCAGAACCACACAGAGCTCCCAGTAGTGTGCGGGTGCTCCTGTGCCCCTGAGGCCTGGCCAGTATATTCTAATATCATTTCACTTGTGTTGTACAGAAACAAGGATCATGCGCAGAACACTGCTGTGCATTTGTACATCTGTACAGTCCAGACATAAGGAGTGGTGTAATCTTTTATGATCCCTGTCTCACTTAGGATTCAGTCTTACGAAGCACCTTGTTCAAAGATTTAAGTTTAATAAACAGAATCGGCAGCCTGGGGAGGGAGTAGTTTCTCAGGTTGCTGAGCCGAGCCGTCTGCTCTCAGCTGCGCTCCTCCCTGACAGAATGAGTCACCCACCCATCTGTGGGGGACCTTTTGATCAGCCTTCTCTTAGGGCATACGATGAATTCATTGCATTTTTTTTTTCTTTTTATACAAGTGTATGTCTTTTTTTTCTAGATTGTGAGTAACTTGATGAGTTATACTCACAGTTCCTGGATTCAGGAACTCAATGATGCTGAAAAGATGGTTGACTGATTGAGTGACTGAATTATTTCCACTTGACTGGTTTACTACTCATTTGGTAGGGCTCTGGGTTTAAGTTATAGAACTCAGACTTGCTTAAGGAGGCTATTTAAAATAAAATAAAAATATTAACGTATTAACAAAAACAAATATTAAGCTTCTCAGTTTAAACTTTCCTCTCAAGTCCTTGATCCCCTAAAGTCTTCCTTTATTGTCCCAGGCTAGAGGAAGACAACTCGTCACCATTTTAGTGGCACAACGGACTGGAAAGTCAGGCTTGGGGAAGAGATCGTAGAGTTCTATATGAGGAAAGCCTTAAGTGGATGACAGATGGAGAAACCACTCCCTGTTGCAGGTTGATAATGGAAAGGAGAGAAAAGCCCAAGCTGGACTTGTGCCCAAGAGGGGCAGGTGTGTTAGGTAAATTGAGGGAAGCACAGAGGACAATGGTTTTCTGTCTGATACCCCAGGAAGCTTCAGGGGCTGGGCCAGAGAGGCACCCTGGTGCAGAAAGTCTCAGAGGAGAATGCAGCTGTGCTCTGTAGCCAGTGAGGGTTGAGGGGCACCGGAGGAGGTGCTACTGGAGTGCAAGCAGAGAGAGGCTAGATCGTGAGTTACACACTCCAGGGGTTGCAGCTGTGAATTTTGTCAGGGTGTAAGCAGTGGTCAGGTGGACAAGAGACACCTGACCTGAGGCCAGAGGAACCACGGAGCTCTAAGAACCTCTGTGCTCCAGAGCCCCAGGGCCGTATGAGCTCTGTTCCCTTTATTCAACCCAATACCATCAGGAGGGAGCTCGCAGATACAGGAGAGAGTAATTATCCCAGATTAGAGAAAGTCAAGTACATTTTCTCTCCACGAAGACCAGACAGAATTTATATTTTCTCTGCATCTGAGTGGAACTGTGAACAATTTTGCAACTCTTTAGATTAGTTTATCCGTGAGGGGAAATTTATTGGTTCACAGAATCCAAAGGGTTGTAAAGGACACAGACTAAGCTGTGAGAAGGGTACAGTCTAACCGGGGTGGGGGCAGGAGCTCAGATTTTCTTTTTTGAAAAACTCCAAGTGTTTTTATTTTTTAAATTATTTATTGATTTGTCTGTTGGTTGTGTTGGGTCTTCACTGCTGTGCACAGGCTTTCTCTAGTTGTGGAGAGTGGGGGCTACCCTTCATTGTGGTGTGTGGCCTTCTCAGAGCACAGGCTCAGTAGTTGTGGTACACGGGCTTAGTTGCTCTGTAGCATGTGGGATCTTCCCGGACAAGGGCTCAAACCCGTGTCCCCTGCATTGGCAGGCGGATTCTTAACCACTGTGCCACCAGGGAAGCCCCAGATTTCCTCTTCTTCTAATCTCTGCTTTGTTCACTACTGACCTACTTTCTCACTACTGACCAGGTCCTCCACATGGAGAAGTTTGATATTCTGTACTTTGATATTCTATACCATTAGAGGAAGGGAAATTTCCCTCAAGGTTGTTTGGATCTCAAGTTCAAAATCCCAGGGAATGACTGTATTAGCTTATGAGTTGGGTGTCCCACATGGACCAGTCAATTGTATAGTCTGGGGGATGCTATTTTCAATGCCCCTCCTCCCTCTTGGGTGAGTTGCCTGATGTTGAACCAACAAACTGTGGTTAAGGAGTCAGGGACACATAAGTCCAGAGTGGTTCCCATGGTGGCCATGCACTGGAGGGATAGTTCCCAGGAGAAGGAAGATTGAGGGTGATGGTGAAAAAAAGCGCCAACTATCCACCAACATGACATCAACCCTCTGCCATGATGTATACACCCCAGGACATTCTTGTTTCTTGGGGGCAATGGTATATTTGGTGACTCCCTCAGGGAAGTCCACAGTAATCATACCAACCTCCAGAATAGACCCAGTGATTCTTCACACATGTGGTTTTACCCCATGTTGAATCCAGGCTGGCATGTGTGATAAACAGAACACAGTGAGTGGATGGCATATGGCTTTCCAGGCTGGGTCGTAAATAGCGCTGTGGCTTGCACTTGCTCTCACGGGTTGCTTGGTCTGGTTGTGAGGACACTGACGCAGTCCTGGGAGAGGACTATGTGGAGAGGAGCTGAGGCCTCCTACCATTAGGCAGCACCAACTTGCCAGTCACATGAGTGGTCAGCTTGTAAGTTGATCCTCGCGTCTTCAGATAATTGCAGCCCTGACTGCAATTTCATGAAGGACTCCTCCAGGTCAACTGCCCAGCTAAGTTGTTCTCAAATTCTTGACCATGAAAAAATGGCAAAGGTGATAAATACTTAACTGTTTTTAAGCCACTGGGTTTTGGAGTAGTTTATTATGTATGATTAACTAATTTGTGTACGTTTCCAAACAAGGTAAGTCAGGGTGAACCTTCCAGGCCTGAAGTAGGCATAATGCCCATCTAACATGACTCAAATAGGGAGGAAATGGCCACAGAATCCTATGTTATTTTCCTTGGGTTCTACAGCTAGTCTTTCAAAAAGAAAAACAAAACAAAACAAAAATGCAGGAAACAAAGAATTTCTGACATGTATTTTTCCTAGTTTGCTAATAACATCACTGGAACATTGGGAAAGGAAATGGCGCACAGCATATTGAGAGAGAGAGGAAGAGAAAGGAAACACTGGAAAAGTATTCAGAATCTCTGCGTTTTCATCCCAGCTCTTGGTCAAGTCATTAAGCCATTTCTGCTCCAACCTCCCTGGGTGACTGGAGGATCACATGAGATAATGAAGGTGGAAGAGCTCTAAACATTTTCATCACCTTGCAGATATCACGTGTCATTGTCACAATCATGAGGACAAAGAGCGTGGATGTGGGTTAGAATTAGAAACTGGGAAAAAGGAGAGAGAGAAGAAATAAGTGAAAACTTGCCTATTTTTCCCCTTAAGGAAGTAGCGTCCTAATAATAGGAAACTATCTTTTAGGCAATTTTGAATATTACCTTAATATCATTTGGGAATATCTTTGTATGCAGAGAAACTATGAAGTCAGATCTCCAGAAGGCCCAGAGTTGCAGAGTTGGTAATAAGTGGATTCCTAACAATTCTTTGTTTCCTGGTACACTCCTGGCATCCTATAGCATAACGCAAATGCAGCTAGATATGAGGGTCACAGCTCTTGCTAATCCCGTGATGCTCACTGATGTATGGCTTCACTCTTGGAATGTGTTATCTGTATCAGTCTTCCCACAGGGATCTCATACCTCAGCAGTTACATTTCATGAGTAGAGGTGTAACTGATGAATCTTCTAATTTTATAGTCTGAAATGGGATGATAAAATGCTAGATTTATAGATATTATTTCATTTTGCACAACACTCACGTTTCTTATTCCCATCTGGCGTGAAGAAAAGAAATTTGCTCTCCCTTTAATGTGTCACACTGTTAAATGTATGTTGCTGAAGATCTTGAGGAGCTGAAGCAGAGCTGCCCACCAGCATAAAAGCTATGGTGCTGTGGGCAATACTTTAATGCAAGCAGAGCTTAACCTAAGGCATTTTATTGCCATTGCAGTTATTTATTTAGTTATTTTTTTGGAAGGGGAAGATAAACCTTTATATCCTGGTTTATTAACAAAACCTGTCCTCAAATTAGGATGGACTTTCTTAGGTACACACTTGGCTGCCAATTCTTCCCCAAATTTCACGCTATTAAGTGTGCAGACTACTCCATTGTCATAGTGTATCAGAAATTCTGCGCAAGGAGTACATTTGCAATTGCAGCCTTATCAGGTGGCCTTCCTATGGCCATGAAAAAATGGCTTCTCTCTTCTGAAACCAGAACTTCTCCCCTGTACCTAACAGGGACTGCCCTCCTGACTCCCCAGATTCCCTAGAAATACCATTTTTTCATGCATATACATTTATATTTAGCATACTCTCATTAACATGTCATTTTTTTTTATGGGAGAACATTAGGCATTCATCTTATACAACAGAAGAGATACACAAAAATATGAGAGTCACAAAGGAGATGAGAGAGGAAAATGCAGGAAAAAGAATGTTTCTGTATTATTCAAAATCACTGCATTCAAATAATATTAGTCTTTACATAACTAACACTTAAAAAAAAGAAGAGAAGGCAATGCAAAATGAATTTGTGAAAGAAATTTGCAAAGGAGTAATAAGTATCAAAGGGCAAATCCTCTTTATTTGGAGAGGGGCAGGTAGAATGTCAGGTAGCGGCATTTGTCACTTTATTAACATCAGTGTATGTGTGTTTCTTTCATGAAATCGATTGATACTGCTTTAAGGTAGTTTTACTTCTCATTATTTCATTTCTTAGCACTTTTTCTTTTCTGGACCAACATTGTTCAGGAGCCTACTTAATTTTACCTTTTCATTTATTTTTTTAGTTTTTTGGCTTTTTTTTTTTTTTAACATACAATGGTGTGTTAGCTTCTGCTTTATAACAAAGTGAATCAGCTATACATATACATATATCCCCGTATTTCCTCCCTCTTGCATCTCCCTCCCACCCTCCCATCCCACCTCTCTAGTTGGTCACAAAACACCAAGCTGATCTCCCTGTGCCATGCAGCTGCTTCCCACTAGCTATCGGTTTTACATTTGGTAGTGTATATATGTCCATGCCACTCTCTCACTTCGTCCCAGCTTACCCTTTCCCCTCCCTGTGTCCTCAAGTCCATTCTCTACATCTGTGTCTTTATTCCTGTCCTGCCCCTAGGTTCTTCAGAACCGTTTTTTTTTTTTAGATTCCATATATATGTGTTAGCATATGGTATTTATTTTTCTCTTTCTGACTGACTTCACTCTGTATGACAGACTCTAGGTCCATCCACCTCACTACAAGTAACTCAGTTTCATTCCTTTTTATGGCTGAGTAATATTCCTCTGTATATATGTGCCACATCTTCTTTATCCATTCATCCATCGATGGATACTTAGGTTGTTTTGATATCTTAGCTATTGTAAATAATGCTGCAATGAACATAGGGGTGCATATATCTTTTTGAACTAGTGTTTTCATATTTTTTGTATATATACCCAGAAGTGATTCCACTAGCTAGATCATATGGTAGTTGACAGGCAGTATTTTACAGATTAATTTTAAAGCACACGTTAGCGTTATCCAAATCCTCCTTTAAGAATTTGCAAACTTATAAATATTTAAATAGGGAAAAACTCTATCACTTATCCTATTTTTAATAACTTCTAATCTATTATATATGTTTGTATATATGATAAGTAATACCTTCACATAGAAAGAGAATTAATAGCCCATTTCCTTGTTACATTAAGAAATAATCTGGTGTTCCCTAAACATTGGTATGTATTTCATCATTTTCAACCCCACATATTTACCTACTATATACAAGGGACTTTTGAGAGATCTCAAAGTGATGTTGGGAAGATAAAAGCAAATACTTAGCACAGAGTTATTAGGGGGAGAGGATAATAATAATTACAGTTGAAAAGTATTCAGCACTTATATTGTACCAGGAATATTTATGTATTTACCTATTACTCATTTAACACAAATTAGTTAAATGTCACCATAATTCTCACGTGGTTTCCATTTGATAGAGAAACAGATACCCATGATGATTAAGAAGCTTGATGAATCATAAGGATATAAACTGGGTGAAATGATAGTGACTTGGGAGGTCGAGTCAGAGAAGTCTTGTAAAAGAGGCAGCATTTGGAGAGAGTGATGGAGGGGAAGGATGGATGAGATGGGGTTGCTCTGGACATGCGGACGTGTGCTCTGACTTTTCCTTAGAGGGGTGGGCATCTTTTCATGTAAGAAACATGATTATGCATCATTTCACTGGCTGCATAGGATTCAACTTTATAGCTGTGCCATGACTTCCTTCTCTTATTTTTGAACACTTCATCCCACTACCTGCTACTATAAACGATGCCACAGGAAGCTGCCTTGGTCACACATCCTGAGCCCTCCCGATTATTTCCCTTTGATAAATTCCCAGAAGTAGGACTTTGTAGTAAAAATGTGTAGGCATTTAACATTTTACCCACAATTGTACATAGCCCTGTGTGGCTTGTAGCAGCAGGACTCAAACCCAAGGCCAGCTGACCCAAGGCAAGGTTCCAACCACTAAAAGACTCCTGTAGTCTGTTGGGAGCCCCTCCAAAATCTTTTTTTTTTAATCTTTAAATATTTGCCAATCTGGTAATTAGAAATTTTGCAAATCCTTATCACTCCTCTCCAACATGCTCAATACTGAAGTCGTTATTTTCCTTAATACACAAACAAAAATAACCCCCAAAACAAGAACAAAAAACTAAAACCTCTTTTCTGTCCCATGTTCTTGTTTTGTTTATCGTCACCACCATCCATTCAGTCGTTGAGACTGGGAGTCTTGTTGGCCTCTCTCCTCCTGTTCACCAGGCGTGTCCCATCACCACCAAACCCTTCCCATTCTACTTCCTCTCTCTGGCATCTGTCCCTCTTTCCCAGCTCTACTACCACTGACTTCCTGCAAGTCCTTCTCATTTTCCTACATTCTGTATTCAGTAATTCCTGGTGTCTAGAATTAAAAACCTCCATGCTGCCAGTGAGAGGTCTTTGTAAGAGGAATTGTATAGGAAAGGATCATGTAAAACCCCAGCTTAAATCCTTTCAGAGCTCCCCATTGCCACAATCCCTACAGCATTAAATGCAGACACTGTAATTTGGTGTGCTGGTCTTTCACACTCTGGCCCTGGCCGTCACTTTAGCTCCGAGCCTGCCTTTCTGCCCTGTGTCATTCCCTCAGCTTTAGCCCCTGCAGTTATTTCCAGTCCCCAGAGGGACTCTATGCTCTGGCCTTTTTAATTTTGCTCTGCCTGGTGAGTCTTTATCATCCTTTAAGGCCAGGCTTGCGCTTTTCTTCTGTTTGACGCCTTTGCTGGCCTCCAGAGTCGTTGCTGGGCAACTTCTCCTTCATGTCATCTGTGTACCTTGTGCACATCACCATCAGAGCAATATAAACGAGATTTTGTTTTCCTGGAGGCCAAACAACAAACCTTGGTCTGGGCAATAGAAGGAAAAAATAACATGTGTTCTTTTAGTGAATTTATCATGTGAGGATAACAGAAGTACCTGCATCATCAGGTGGTTGTGAGATAACGCACGTGAAACCCTAGACGCATGTCTGCCTCACTATAAACACTTGGTATGTATTAATTATTATTGCTGTTGTTATTGTGATTCATTTAAGAAGACTTCTGATCCAGTGGATATTGTAATAAGAGGGACAAAACAAATTTACAGCTGTAGCATAAGAGGAGGGATGCTCCTTTCCCAAATGATAGTGCTGCTGTACTTTAATATGGAAATTACCTTTAGGTGTCTGAGATAATAGAATGATAATAATTCTTATTGTGGTAATAGCAACAACAATAAAAATAATAAATCTAATAGTCATTCGCTGCTTACTCTGTACCAGGCCATAACAGGCTAAGTACTGTATTCCTTATGTGTTATCTCATTTCATTTCCACAGAAGCCTCTCAAGGCAAGCATTTTTGTTCCTTTTGACAGATGAGAACTTCTGAAATTTAGGAAAGTCAGTTGTCTTGCCTAAGCTTCCACAACTGGAAACAGTGGAAGGAGGGTTTGAAGGAGGTGAAATTCACTGTAATTACACCCAATCCTTGGTTGACCTCTGATTTAAGCCTCTGTTGGAGCTTTATCCTCAGTCTTATGTGCAAAGGTCCTTCCCCTTGGAGACTGATGAAAGACACCCTCAACTTACAACATCTTTTCCTTGAAGAGAATCAGGAACCACCTTATGGGTGATCATCCATGTGCACTTTGAAAAACGTTTTTGAGAATTCCAGGGGGCATATGAGGAATTTGTCTGAATTCTACGTTCAGCCACTGTGGGCTTTAGAATACCTTGTGATTTGTGATCCTTTCTATGCTTCTGAGCGGACTTGTATAGGTAGGGAGAGAAGAGGTGTGGAGTCCACCCTCTTTGTAGGCTCTGCACCCAATAGGTGTTGAGCAAAGGTAAGGCGGGAGAAGGTTGCATTTGAGGAATGTTATTCAGTTGTATTTAAAAAATAGGACATTTAGGGCTTCCCTGGTGGCGCAGTGGTTGAGAGTCTGCCTGCCGATGCAGGGGACGCGGGTTCGTGCCCCGGTCCGGGAAGATCCCACATGCCGCGGAGCGGCTGGGCCCGTGAGCCATGGCCGCTGAGCCTGCGCGTCCGGAGCCTGTGCTCCGCAACGGGAGAGGCCACAACAGTGAGAGGCCCACGTACCGCAAAAAAATAAATAAATAAAATAAGAAATAGGACATTTGGAAAATCATGTCAATGCTTAAGAATGTATCTGTGCCTTAAACCTTATTTCCAAAAGACTATAGGGTGTGCTATAGTCTAAACGGAGTTAAAAGAAAAAACTCTACTTCTTTACATATTATAATATTTTTATTTTTAAATTATTTTTATTAACTTTTATTACTCTTTTTAAACTGAGTAACGGACAGTGCATCTCCTATAATTTGTATGCTTATTGTAGAAATGCTTGGTAAATATATCTGCTATTTACTGTGTAGTTATCATTAGAAAGCCAAGTTTTCTGGGCAAAATTTTCGTAGCTATACATCAATTTGTTAGAGATGTAGAACCCCTCTCTCTCTTCCAGTCTCACCAGAATATCCCCACATCTAGATTACCACAGAGCCAGATAGCTGGTCACTTAGAATATGTGTGTTTAAAGGACCTTTTAATTTTGACCTTGTTCAGTGTGGAGTCTCTGACTAACTGGAAATCAATAGGAGTATGGATGGAGCAGGGTGGGGACAGATACATAAACAACTGCATTTGAACTTTTCTGTTTTTCCCTGTTACAAGTAATGTTGCTATATTCATTCCTTACATGTCTTTTCGTACATATTTCTGTTGAGTTTACACCTAGAAGTTGAACATCTGGGCAACAGAGTATGTGTGCATTGAGCTTTAGAAGATCCAGCCAGTTTTCCAACATGGTACCCATTTAAATGCACTGATGACAATTCCAATGGTTCCCTATCCTAGCGACACTTGATATTTTCTATCTTCTTCATTTTTACTATTCTAGTGTTTATACCTTATTACTGTCTTAATTATAATTTCCTTGATAACTAGTGATTGTTGAGTACTTTTTCAAATGCTTACTGACCATTTGGATATCATCTTTTGTGAAATGCTTGAATAAATCTTCTGACCATTATTTAAAAATTGGGACTCTTGGTCTTTATCTCACTGTTTTGTAGAAGTTCTTTGTAGGTTATAAATATGAGCCTTTTGTCACACATGTGGATAGCAAATATTTTCTTGTCTGGGGCTTGTCTTTTCACTTTCTTAATGGTGTTCTTTGATGAACAGAAATTCCCAGTTCTATGAAATCTTACTTTTTAGTCTTTTTCTTTATGGTTGGTAACTTTTGTGTCCTGTGTAAGAAAATATGCCCACCCTTAATGTCATGACGATATTCTCTTAAATTCACTTCTAGAAGTTAGTTTCCTTCCTTCTTCCCTTCCATTCTTCCTTCTTTCATTTCTTTTTTATTTCCATTTAGGTTTGCAATCAACTTAGGATTGATTTTTATGTATAGCATGAAATAGGAACAATAAATTTATGTTTTCACTTTCGTTTTTGAAGTCTCTTTTCTCTAGTTATAAGATTCTAGGTTGGCAGTTTTTTTTCTTTCAGCACTTTAAAAATGCCGTTTCATTGTCTTATGGACAATGCACAGTTTCAGTTGAAAAGTCAGCTGTTTCTCATTATTGCTCTTTGAAGGTAATGAACCTTGTCTTACAGACTTTAGTTTTCAGCAGTTTTACTATGAGGTATCTAGACATGGTTTTCCTTGTATTTGTACTGCTTGACAGTGGTAGAGGCTCTAGAATCTTTATGTCTCTATCATTTTACGTCATTTGTCAGTTTTGCAAAATTCACAGCCAGTCTGTCTTCACATATTGCTTCTGACCCATTGTCTCTCCCCTCTTCTTCTGAAGCTAATAATCATCAGATTTTTTGTTTTTGTTTTTTACAGTGTCTCGTATATTTCTTGTGGTCTTTTTTCTTGTGATCTTTTCTGTACTTGCTGTTCCTTATTTCTCTTCATGATTTCAGTCTATGTACTTTCAATTGGTTCATCTCCAGTTTGCTAATTCTTCCTTGTACCATTTTTAATTTATCGTTTAACCCATTCATCACATTTTTAATTTAGGTTATTATATTTTTTATTTCCAGAATTCCCATTTGATTCTTTTTATAGATTATGTTATCTGGTGAAACTCACCATTTTGCCACCTATTTACTTGAATAATAATCATTGATATTCTAAATTTCTGATCACTTAACAGATTGGTTTTTTTTTAAACTTCTCTTGATATTCGGTCATTTGATGTTGCATATTTGGACATTTTTCTGGTTTTTTTTTGAATTTTATTTATTTTTTTAAACAGCAGGTTCTTATTAGTTATCCATTTAATACGTATTAGTGTATATATGTCAATCCCAATCTCCCAGTTCATCACACCATCACCCCCGCATCACTGCCACTTTCCCCACTTTGTGTCCATATGTTTGTTCTCTACTTCTGTGTCTCAATTTCTGCCCTTCAAACCGGTTCATCTGTACCATTTTTCTAGGTTCCACATACATGCGCTAATACACGATATTTGTTTTTCTCTTTCTGACTTCGCTCCGTATGACAGTCTCTATGTCCATCCACGTCTCTACAAATGACCCAATTTTGTTCCTTTTTATGGCTGAGTAATATTCCATTGTATATATGTACCACATCTTCTTTATCCATTCATCTGTCGATGGGCATTTAGGTTGCTTCCATGACCTGGCTTTTGTAAATAATGCTGCAGTGAACATTGGGGTGCATGTATCTTTTTGAATTATGGTTTTCTCAGGGTATATGCCCAGTAGTGGGATTGCTGGGCCGTATGGTAGTTCTATTTTTAGTTTTTTAAGGAACATCCATACTGTTCTCCATAGTAGCTGTATCAATTTGCATTCCTACCAACAGTGCAAGAGGGTTCCCTTTTCTCCACACACTTTCTAGCATTTGCTGTTTGTAGATTTTCTGATGATGCCCATTCTAACTGGTGTGATACCTCATTGTAGTTTTTTGTTGTTGTTGTTTTGGGGTTTTTTGTGTGTGTGTGTTTTTGCGGTATGCAGGCCTCTCACTGTTGTGGCCTCTCCTGCTGAGGAGCACAGGCTCTGGACGCGCAGGCTCAGCGGCCATGGCTCATGGGCCCAGCCGCTCCGCAGCATGTGGGATCTTCCCGGACCGAGGCACAAACCCGTGTCCCCTGCATCGGCAGGTGGACTCTCAACCACTGCACCACCAGGGAAGCCCTCATTGTAGTTTTGATCTGCATTTCTCTAATAATTAGTGATGTTGAGCAGCTTTCCATGTGCTTCTTGGCCATCTGTACATCTTCTTTGGAGAAATGTCTATTTAGTCTTCTGCCCATTTTTGGATTGGGTTGTTTGTTTTTTTAATGTTGAGCTGCATGAGCTGTTTATATATTTTGGAGATTAATCCTTTGTCCATTGATTCATTTGCAAATATTTTCTCCCAGTCTGAGGGTTGCCTTTTCATCTTGTTTGTAGTTTCCTTTGCTGTGCAAAAACTTAAGTTTCATTTGTTTCATTTTTTTTCATGATTTTGCTTGATTTTCTTGCATGCCTGGGGATTTTTTTTTTAATAAAATTCTCATCTACTGGGAACATATACATTTGATCCATCATAAATGGAATTTAAGTGTGTTATGACAATCTTCACTCTGCTTCACTTAGCTTTCTTCCCTTTATATTTTCTGTTGTGAGTCAGACACAAGTTTACTTTGTCCCACAAGCAAAGTCACATATCAAGCTCCAGGAGTTACCTTCTTGAACTTGTCTCTTTATCTTTGAGGTGAGGTAGGTGGGCTATCTCTCCATTTCCCCTTGTGGATAGAGAAGGAAAATGTCACAACACCCCAACAATGTTTTCCAATGATATTTTCTTTTCCATCTCAGATTTCCTTCTTGGCCTTGATAAACTCCTTTATGAATAGTTTACACCTCATCTTGAAGTGGGAGAGTACTGACATCTATTGTTTTGTGGCCTCAGTTGAAACAAACAGAAAATTCCTTTTTAATAACCTGTTAGAATTTTTAAAATATTATCCTTCTTGCAGATATAAAAGTATTGTTAGTATTTATTTGAAATGTTTAATTTTTTAATTTTTTAAAAAAAAATTTATCAGAGTATAGTGAATTTACAATATTGTGTTAGTTTCAGGTGTACAGCAAAGTGAATCAGTTATGAAATGTTTAATTTTTAATTGTTTAAAATTGTGATGAATCCCTAAAAAATGTAAACATTATTGGTCCATGTGTACCAATGAAGTAGTTAACCCATGGGTTCTAAAAATTTGAGAAACACTGCCCTAAATTTTTTGTCATTGAACACAGTCATATAATCCACCTGCTAAGAATCAAAACTACCCATCTTTGACCCACTGTAGTCATATATTTTTTGATGTGTTGAATTTGAGGTGTCTGGAAAACACCAATATTCAATACCAATAAGCTTTTAAAATTATGAGTCTAGACCTCAGATATTAGGATATCATCAATATATAGAAGTCATAGAAATGGCTGCGACACTCAGGTAAAGCAAGCAGAATGAAAAGACAGTGGAAGCCAGAGTATATAAAACACAAATGAAAGTGACATGACGGTCCTAAGACTTTATATTTGGTGAAGAACCCTTGTTCTTCCAAGATTCCCTTAACTCTCATGTACACAAATCATTTTACCTTTGAGTACCCTTATCACTCTTGCTGTAATCCCTAATTCCATGACTACATATATATATTAATATATATATACACTAAATATATATTATATGTATAATGTATATATATATATACTAAATATATAAATATATATATATTTCCAGCTGCTTCTAAATTCACCTACTGAAAACCAAGTGGGAGCTGAGCAGATCAGAGTCTGAGATTATATCCATTGGCTTGTATGTGTGTATGTGTGTGAATTAACTCTGACCCAGTGACTGATAATGATTAGTGATAGAATAATGGTGATGATTATGGAATAAAATGCCATTTTAGCTTAACTAAGCCATTCTCTTTTCCTACAGAGATAAGGTTCTGCATCTCTTTTTGCTGTCACCCTTACTGATATCTCATGTATCTTAAACTATCATCACTTTGACATTCTGTTACTGCTGCATGCCATTAGCATCCTGTTCCATAGCACTCTTGGAGAATCTTGACTGCCGGCGAACTGACCCAGCAGTTATGGCCAAATGCTTTAGGAATGCTCCTGTACATTATAAACACATCAATGGGCATGTTGATGTGATAATGATGAAATTACACTTTCTCCCTTTCAGTAGCTTCCAGAGAGCCACTTACGTGGGGATGCCTCCGGGTAAAGCTCCTTGCCCACCAGTCCCTGCAATGTCTGGAACGCTGGGAGCTGGAGGGATTGAAGCCCAAGAGATGGTAACCTTTGCCTTGATCTTTGACTCTGCTAATTCAATGAATAACATAAGAATAGTATTACTAGAACCCTCCAAGATATTTACACTCAGTGAATTTACATAAATTATTGACATCAGAAAATTCCTTTTCTCTTGGATGAAGATTCCCACTTGCTAAAGATTGCGTGTTGATCAGTCACATGGACTTAAAGAATTATAATGTAGGAATAAAGGAAAGTAGAGTCAAAGTCCCTGCCTCTATCTCCCACTCCCTGGAACCTCCACTGAGATGATGCTCCCAGCTCTTGAAAACTGACTCCTTGACTTCTCTCTGCTGACATCAGTACCACTCAAGCATGGTCAACATTTGAGTTTGGTAGTGTCTGTGGGTTTCAGTGTGTGTTGAGAGTTTGGGGAAAAAAGAGGTCAGATCCAGAAGGAACAGTCCTTTTTGCTAGAGACTGATACCTGTTGCAGACCATGCAGGTGATTACACTGGAGTTTTAATCTAAAGTTTCAGAACTTTATTAAGAAATATTGCTTTCTTCTTTATATCACCTATGATCTTTCCCCATTACATACGTCTTGTTATTGGGAAAAACACACTATAGTTGCCCTAACATTAAAACATGTTCATGGCTCCAAAAAGGAACTTTAGATTTTATTCTGTGTTTTCAGCTTTGATAACGTTATCTAGGGCAAGACTCAATCTCTCTGGACTACTGTAGTTTTCTGTTCAGTAAACAAAAGAGTGAAAAGTGAGAGAGCAAAAGAGATTCTGACTTTTTCTCCTTCATACATTCTTTCATAAAACATTTAATGAAGGAGCAGGAGGTGTATCAGTAAGATACAGACCAATCCATCAAAAAACTTCATTGTAGAGTAGAAGAAAGAGGCCCATGACCAATGGACATGCACATAGTATGACAAATGCTGTAGTAGGGTCATTACTATACTAGAGGATCACACATTCAGGAACAAATTAAATTAGGAAGACATTTGGGAGGGTTTCCCCAAAGAAGATGTCAGTTGGGTTGGGCTTTGGACAGTGATTAGGGTTTGATTCAATGGGGTTGTGGGGAAGCAATTCCAGACAGAAGGAAGAGAATAAGCAAAGGTTTATGCACATTTAAGGACTGATGGGCCCTCAGATTTTACTAGATAGAATGTATGGATGGTGGCAGTAGATGGAATGTGAAAGCATATGGCACAGAATCATTAGGGACATTGAGTGCCATGCTAAAGAATTTACGAGAATGGGAAATAAGGTACTGTGTCTCTTCCTAGTTTTGAAAGCAATATGACAGCCACAAATAATAGAAACCAAGATAATCCCTTAAAGATGATAATTCTCGGTTGGAGAACCTCTTAATGAAAAATAAATGAGAAGAAATACGTGTCACCCTGCCTTACCTTCAGTGCAGTGGATTCAGAGTAAGTCGCCTCTTCCAAGTGTTTGCCTCATCTGTTAACGTTCACCGTGGCTACTGGTGTTTGGATCGGCTCTTGAATCATCCTGGCATTGATTCATCTTTCCAGACAGCTGCTCCTTTGAAGCATCATTGCAAGAGATGCTTCGCTACTTATCTAGACAGAGTGTACACTTGTCAATCAAAACATAAATAGCACCCAAGTAACCTGCATGTCCAGAGGCTGGGGGAAACGCAGGGCTGCTTTCCCATTGAAGATCTGCCAAGTTTAGAAAGACCATCTCCTTAGCGAGCTCTCTGAAATTGCAGAGGGACTCCCAGCATGAGAATTTCTGCTTCTGCTCTCAGTCTTTCATACACACCCTTTACTATTCTAGAAAGAAGTCTCCAAAGGGCTTCCCACAACTTCAAAAGTACTGCTCCGCAGTGTTGTACCTGCTTTGGGGGCAACTGAATATGCTTTTCCATTGCTTTGCCTTCTTCTGTATCAGCATTAGAATTTTTCCTTTTTTCCTAGCCCCCTTCACCACCAAAATGTTCAGGCCTGAAGTTTCTCATTATTCAAATCCTTGAGTTGCTTTTTCTAGTGACCTACAGCAACAAAGACCTCATGGGGTCTGAGAGAGGATCCGTGAGGACAGTCAGTGGGTGTCTTCTATTCACAGTGTCTGAGTCAGAGCTGTCTTGGGAGCCTAGAGGGAGATTGATCCTGGGAGTTTATGCAAAAGCTTCAGTAGGGCTTGTGATGGACCAGTCACATTTCTCACAATGCCTGGAAGGTAGTGAGTGTGACTCGTTCTGTGTCTCATGCTCTCTATCCCTTTCCAAAGAGTGACTGGCTTGCAAACAGAAAGATTTGGCAAAGCGGGAAAGGCTGAGTGCCACCAGAACCAAAGAGTTTCTGGTTCAAATTTGTTTTCCTGTCAGGTGTTGCTGGGAGACCCATTCCCTTTAAACCACTGCCAACTATGATAACTCCAGCAATTTGGTAGAGCAAAGAAATCGTTGGCAAGTACAATACAACAAATTGTTGGCTAATAGCAAAAACTGGAGATGGCTCTGTTAATGGATCCAGCAAAGCCTTTTGTCAGCTTGGTGAGAAGTCTACTCTAAATTCTGAGAAGCTGGACCTGGAGTGGGGACAGAGTCCAGGCAAATTTCAGAAGACAGAGGATTTGTTTCTACCATCAAGAACTGTTTGTCATTTGGAAAGGACACCCAGGTTTAGTACCCATTATGGAAGACAATGATGTGATTGGATGCTTAGAGCACTAGTGCTTTGAGGAATGGTAGGGAAAGAAAAACAC
Source organism: Globicephala melas (assembly GCF_963455315.2). Taxonomy (NCBI): domain Eukaryota; kingdom Metazoa; phylum Chordata; class Mammalia; order Artiodactyla; family Delphinidae; genus Globicephala; species Globicephala melas. The sequence goes on along the minus strand of NC_083331.1, from coordinate 10,523,334 downwards.
ATAGACTGTATGCTAACATCTGCCCTTAGAATTTCACAGACTTCTCACCAGTTTCTTTGACAAAGAAGAAACAACATCACAATAATGAAAACGTGTCATTCCTTGGCTCTATCTCACAGAAATGAGATGGAGTAGTAGGAGTTACATGTTGATAATGTCAATTCTCAGAATGCATTGCTGTCACCACCTAACCAACCACAGATTTTTCGTGTGCCTTTTGATGTATAATGTCACTGTGTTCAAAATGTTACATGTGTGGATATGTATTCACATATATTTATTTATTCACATATATATTCACAATATATGTGAATATATTCACATATATTTATTTAGATCAGGCGTATCTGAATTTTGTTGGATACTTACAAAATTGTTAATAACCATTTGTTAGGGAAATTCCTCACCCTTTATTAATTTATTTGTTCTACCAGTAAATATTTATTGGGCACTTACTATGTGCCCAGCTCTGTATTAGGTGCTGAGGATATAGCAGTGAACAAAATAGGACCAAAATTCCTACCATCACAGAACTTATATTCTAGTGCAAGGAGACAAATGTAAACAAATATTATAAGTAAAATATATAGTATGTTGATAAATAATAAGTATTAAGGAGGAAAATAAAGCAGAAAAAAAGGACAGGGTGTTGCACTTTTAATTAGGGTGGCAAGAGAAGACCTCACGGATCAGGAGTCATTTGTACAAAGATTTGAGGGAAGTGAGGGAGTAAGTCACGTAGAGGAAGAGCATTCCAGACAGAAGGAGTCACAGGTGCAAAGGTGTGGACTGAGCCTGGAGCCCACCTGGCACGTTTGAACAAGAGCGAGGAGCCCAGCATGGTTGGGGTGACATGAATAAGAGGGAGAGCAGTAAACGTCAAGATGAGATCAGAAGGTTCCCCAGGACGAGTGAGCCAGTGGTGGGACATCGTGCAGGGCTTGGTAGCCATCCACAAGGACTTTGGCTTTTATGTAAGGGAGTGAGAGGTAATGGAGGACATGACTTAAGTCATGTTTTAAAGGAATCATTGAGGCTGTAGGGGGTCAAGGGCAGAATGAGAGAGACAAATTATAAAATTATTGCAAGAATCTGGATGAGAGATGATGGAGGCATGACTCATGGTGGAAGCAGTGATGGTGGAGAGATGGAGTTGGCTTCTGAAGATATTTTGAACCTGGATCAAGGAATTGTTGGAGTAGGCAGGCCCCAGAGGCAGACCTTGGGAAAGGCTAATGGCAAGTCTCAGAGAGGAACGCCAGCAGTCAACTCTCTGGGAGCTGGGGGAATGAGTGGCTTGGTCCTCTAGCAGGCATCTGGACACCCACTGTGTCTATTTGTACACCTTCCAGTGAGGTAACCAGAGTTATGGTTGTTTTTCCCATCTCACAGATAAGAAAACTGAAGCTTAAAAAGATTGAAAAGCTTACTCAGATTCTCAAGATTGCAAATGATGCCTCTAAGTCTTAAACAGGTCTTCCGATGCCACGTCCTGCCAACACTCCTTCATCTATCACATAATCCACCTACCACCTATGACCTCCTTACTAAGTTGAAGGCCAGTTTCCACCTGCAGTGCTGAATTGCCTGCTCTTAGAGTGAGCTGCTGTGATTAAACTCCATGTCCTTATGTGTGGTCAACCTGGAAGATCTTTGGCCATGAGCATGGGCGTGGCCTGGCACACACCTGTATGTGTGATGGGCTGGGCACCTTGCCTCCTCTTCAGTTCTTCCTCTCTCCCTCCTCTCTCCCTTCCTCCCTTCTTTTCTCCCTTTCTTTCTTTCCTTCTTTCTTTCATTTGACTGATTGATTGATTGCTCTTGGCTGTGCCGGGTCTTTCTTGCAGCACTCGGGATCTTTTAGTTGCAGCATGCAAACTTAGTTGCAGCACACGGACTCTTAGTTGCAGCATGCAGACTTCTTAGTTGCAGCATGCGGACTTCTTAGTTGCAGCATGCAAACTCTTAGTTGTGGCATGCATACGGGATCTAGTTCCCCGACCAGAGATCAAATCCAGGCCCTGAGCATTGGGAGCACCGGAGTCTTACCCACTGGACCACCAGGGAAGTCCCCTTTCTTTCTTTTTTTTTTCCTCCTTCTTTCCCTCCTTCCTTCCTTCCTTCCTCCTTCCCTCCCTCCCTTCCTCCCTTCCTTCTTTTCCTTGACCAGCTTGTAATAATGATAGCTATGTTTTGTCTTCAGCAAACTACTAACTGCTCTCTATGCCTCTTCACATTTACTTGTTACTGAAAGTATGAACAAAAAAGCTTCTGCAAGAACCTGAGTATGGATCCTTGTGGGGGAGAGTGATATGAGTTGGGGGAGGTTCCCCCTTTGAACAGTTCCTTCAGAGATGACTGGGGGGCATTTTGCGTGAAAGATACAAGGCTTTAGGTCAGAGAAGTCTGGCTGGAGACAGATTTGAGAGTTTCTGAACATGCTCTTCTACTCTAAAATTTGTTTCCTAAACCTCTGACTGGTAATCCGTGAGTTGGCTTCCTACCTTACCTTTTCCTTCCTGTTGTCTCTAACTCTGTGAGTGAATGTAATGAAACAAGAATTGCGTTTAGAACAAGCATAACTACTTTGCCTTTCACTCTCCCTTTAAACTTTATTTGATGGAGGTTTTTTTCCTCAGATGCTGGATGGAGATGTTGGCAGATCCCAGAATTGTCTGTTTATTTTTAGAAAGAGCACAACCTTATATTGATTTTGGTTGCAGACATAGTCTGAATTTCAACATTTAATGTCCAGTGCAGAGTATTATTCAAGATGTCTCCCTTGGTTTAACGTCAAAGCGTCAGGCTTTTCCTGGCACAGACCTGGGTCAGTCTGGAGCAGGCCCCCGCTCTCCACTAGCTTCTGTTCCCTGCACATTGGGAAGAGGGGGAGGGGAGAGGTAAGGGGCTAGGGAGGTTCTTACTGTGCTGGTGGGTTCATACGCTGAGCCTTGTAGATGGCTGTGTTTGAGCCTCTTTAGGGGCATACCCTCCGTAGGTTCAGGTTGGGCCCTCTCACCTGAAGTTGCCTTAAGAAAGAATGAGTCTCTATTCTGTATGGTCACTTGTGCTTCCTTCCTCAGGTTGAGGCATTGGTAGGATCCCTACCCCATCCCCAAAAGCCTCTTCCTGCAGAGGCATCTCTGCCCCTCCAGACAGCTCTACTGGCCAGAGCAGGGCCCGAGTACTCACACCAGCATCCTGTGTCCTGCATGGCCCACACGTCTGGCCTGGCCTGGCCTAGGAGTGCGGGCCGTGGGGCCCAGTCACAGGGCAGTGTGTTGGCCCTCCCCCATCCCCCTTGCTGGATTTCCTGTGCAGGAGTCGGGCCCCATCAATAGTCGTCTTCAGCTTCTTCAAATGAGAATGGGAAGTCAGTTCCTGCACTGTGAAATTTCAGGGGATGCAGGCCAAGCTCTCCAGGGCGAGAGAGAGCTGTGTGCCCCTGAGGAAGTACTCTTCCTCTCCCCACATTGAGGAGGAAGGTGAGTCTTTGATAAAAGAACGATGGGAAATTACCCTCCTTCTACTACCTGTTTCTTCTCTGTTCCTCACAAACGTGGGTAAACATATCCTAAGTAAGAAATAAAAGCAGCATAAGGAGTTTGCTTAGGCAGCAAGTTTGAGGGAGGTCAGGGAGCTTCTGGAAGAAGGGGCTGGGATGACCCCAGAGGGAGGACTCTTGGAGAAGCTGGAGGAGGGAGCAGGGAGTGGGTTCTGTCACCTCCTCCCAATACTCATTCCTTCCTTTGCCTCAGGTAACCTGGGATGGGGATTTGGTGGCACTGGCTTCCTGCCTTACTAGGCTGTGGGGTGCTCATGCTCCCAAGGAGCCTCCAGCATTGAGGAGAGGGGTGTGGGGCTGGAGATGGGCTGAGGTCCTGACTCTCAGAAGGTCCTCCTCATGCCTGTAAATTTTGCTCCTCCATAACTGTTAAGTAAAGGGAAGTAGGTAATTTTGTGAGTGGAAAAACCATTCTCAACTGCAAAAAAAAAAATTTGCTTATAAGATTCCAAGAATTACATCTTGCAAGTCAGAAATGTCACACCCAAAATGAAATTGGCAGGAAGCCCAGAACTCGCCATTTTCACTTTAGGTACTAAAATTCTCACGTGGATTTACTTAAAGAGTAACTAGGGTATTAAAATGTCCTTTGGGCTTGAGATGTATTTGCACATGATCCGTTGGCATGGTTATTTACGTACCAAATAAATTCAGAGTTGGTTTTGTTGTTTTGAAACTGTCCAAGAATCACACATTCATTTATTTCTAAGACAGTTTATGATCAGAAAGCATTGAGGTTCTTACAAAGAATAAGTATATAATTAATGATCTGTTGGCGTACTTTTACATCGTACATATTCTTCTTAAGAATCGAATATTGTAGTGTTTTCTCCTAACTGGAGGTGCTAGGATCTTATTAAGTGGTTAAGTCAGTTGAATGAGAGTCTTAGAAGGCTTAATCCTCTCCAGTTGGATATGGTAATTAAATATTTGTTACACTCCTATAGAGGGTTGTGAACTGCATAGAATAAACCGGCAGAGTCTACTGTCCATGTCCAGTACATACGTATGTACATATGCACCTGTACATATACACTCCACAGAGGCAATAAACCTTTTACCAAGTATAGTTGATTCTCACGATTTGTGGATCCTGTATTTGCAAATTCCCCTACTCACTAAGATTTATTTGTAACCCCCCAATCAATATTTGCATCATTTTGCAGTCATTTGTGGACATGTGCAGAGCAGTGAAAAATTTGAGTTGCTGGAGGAACATATTCCCAGCTGAGGCCAGACACTACAACCCTCTGCTTGTTTCTGTTCACTGTGGACAAGTGTCCTTTTCACTGTCTAATCAGTGTCCTGTTTTTGCACTTATGTAATTTTTATTGGTGATTTCAATGTCTAAAAGGTCCCCAAATGTAGTACCAAGGAGCTAAGTGTCCTAAGCCCAAGGAGGATGGAATGTGCCTTGTGGAGAAAGGATGTGTGTTAGATAAGCTTCGTTCAGGCATGAGTTATAGTGTTGTGAGATCAACGTTAATGAATAAACAATAGATATTAAACAAGGTGTTTTAAACACACATAAAACAAGGTTATGTGTTGATTGGTTGATGAAAACGTGTGACTAGAGGCTCCTAGAAACCTAAGTGTATTTCTCTTAGGAGCAATGGTTCAGTATCACTAATTCACTGTTTACAGCGACTTTATAGAACAAAATTAATATAAATAATAAGAAGCAACTGTATCGATTCTTGATTGATACGTTCACTTAGGTACGTCATGCCCTCTTCCTGCTGGGTTTGGTATACTTATTTAGATAAGTCCAGTTCACTCAACACATTTCGTACTAGGTGCATCCTATATGCCAGGCCCTGTGGATCTTGATGATAAAACTGGGGAGTGAGAACAGCCACAGTCCCTGTCTCACAGGCTAGAGGGGAAGACAGGATATAAATGGACAGGACAGTGTAGAATTACAAAATGTGATAATGATCTAAAGGCAAAGCGGAAGACCTGAAGGGAACAGAGTGAGTGTCAGAGAGACCTGTCATCACCTGGCAGGTTTAGGGTGTGAAGTTCAAGCTGAGGCCTGAGGGAGACAAAGCAGTTAGGGTGGTGGATGGGAGTGGACGAGATTCCCAGGCAGAAGAGGTAGCACAGACTCCTTGGAGGGAGGGCCCGTGGCACCTCCAGGGGGCTGAAAGCACCTGAGTGGCTGGAGTGTGGAAAATGAGGAGGGCTTGGAGCTGGCTAGGGCTCGGAGGTGGGCAGGGAACAGACATATGGAAGCTTGCAAGATCGTCAAAGACGCTGGTTTTTAGCTTAACATCCTGTGTAAGTCATTAAAAGGTTTTAAGCAAAGACATGGTCAGAGCTGTGTTTTTGTTTTTTTAAATAAATTTATTTTATTTTTGGCTGCGTTGTGTCTTCGTTGCTGTGCACGGGCTTTCTCTAGTTGCGGCCAGCGGGGGCTACTCTTCATTGAGGTGCACGGGCTTCTTATTGCGGTGGCTTCTCTTGTTGCAGAGCACAGGCTATAGGTGCACAGACTTCAGTAGTTGTGGCGCACGGGTTTAGTTGCTGTGCAGCATGTGGGATCTTCCTGGACCAGGCCTCGAACCCATGTCCCCTGCATTGGCAGGTGGATTCATAACCACTGTGCCACCAGGAAAGCCCCAGAACTGTGTTTTAAAATTATCACTCTTGCTGCAGAGGAGAGAACAGATTGGGGAAGATGAGGAGCCCGAGAAGCCAGCTCTCGTAGAAGTTCGTGCCCGAGACGGCGGTGACGTGAGGTGCACTGGTGTGGGGAGGACAGAGGAGTGGGCGTGTTATTAACTGTGGAGGAGGCAGCGTCGCTGCTACTTCCAGCCGACTGACTGATATTGAATGACAGCAGGTGCAAGAGACTAACCGTGACCCATCAGATACCCGCCATGCGAGTGTGCATAAAAGGATGACGATATGTGATGCGCCCCTGCCCTGAACGTGTGGAGATTTGTGAGACGTGTGCATAAATGTGAGATGTGGAGCTTCAAAGCTCAGTTGCCACATTTGCATGCAATTCCCCTCTAGAATTGCTTTCTTTGAGTAAAGTGGTTTTTCTGCTTTTGGGAATGTGCTTAGAAAAAATATACAGGGCTGTGCTAACATGGCTTTTCCCCCCCCCGTATTTTACAAAACAAATACAGATAACAAAACGTATCTTTATAAAATTTACTGGCCATTATGAATTATTAGGTGATTGAAACTGAAAATACTGATTTTATATTTTACTCAATGTCATGGCACCGTTTTATGTGGTGATATGTTCAGAAGGTATAAATTACGTTCTAGTTTTTGGATATTTTTCTTCATATCAATAAAAATTTTTAAAGGCATTTGATGCTCTAAAAAGTGCTTTCCTAATTGTTTGATGAAAGGATAAAAATAATTCAGTCTTTAAAATCTGAGAATTAATGGCTCTGTACTTACTTGAGGTAATTTCTACCTCAGAAGAGTATAAATTGGCATTATTTTGATGCAATTTTGTTTTCCCATCTATTCTGTACCTTGAATTGATACGTAAGAAATTAATTAGATACTGCCTAAATATGCCCTTCCCTTTTGTGTTGAAAAAGACCCAGAGGTCATCTGTATAGAAAGTGTTTGTGGTTGACAAGTTTGATAGACAAGCTTACAAGGTGAAAACATTGCTCAAGATCTGAGATTTCCAACTCCACTTTTATTTCTCTTGTCACATTATTAAATGCTTAATTCAGTTATAGGACCCCACAAGGTTCTGGAAATATAAATGTGAAAGGAACACAGTCTTTGATCTTTAGAGTTTACTAGAAGAGATGGACGTGGAAACTAACCCAACCAGATTATTTACTGAGGAAAGTTTCCATAAGCTGTTATGACAGCACAGAAGAAGAAGAAGAAATATCAGGAACGTTTTCCAGAGGAAGGGCCAATGAAGGTTCGAAGGAAGAGCTGGGGTTGACCAGACAGTTAAAATGCTGTGTGCCCAAAGTAGGCAGGCATTAAAAAATACAGCATATTTGGAGAATTGCAAGAATTTGGGTGATGGTCATGAGTGAGTTGAGAAAGATGAAAATCTCATATCAGAAGACTTTTTCATTCCCCAGGGTGCATTTTGGCATGGAAAATTGTGTTGGCTGTGTAAGGAGAGATGCTGTGAATAAAGTATTTGATATAATTTCCTTTAATTTAAATTAAATAGGTAATGAATAGTATAGACAATAGTACAATGCATTTGGATAAACTGCTTTCACATTTTTGAGTAGCCTGAAACGTTCTCTGTAAGCCGGTCTATTTTATTCTTTCTCCTCTTTTTTTCCCTTTCTTCTTCAAGTTCAAACATAATAAAGATCAATATTTACCAACCTTTTTGTTTTAAAGTTAAGACTCTTGGGTTTCACAGCTGGGAAGAGATCATGTTTAAAAACAAAACAAAACAAAACCATTCTTTGTAAGTTTCCATCTAGTTAGATTAATGTCAATTCATTCTTATAACCTAAGAATTAAAAGTTTCCCCCTCATCATATTTCTTAACTATTTTTAAAAATTATACCTGATTCCAAATTATCTCAGATATATTCTCTACTTCATAACTATCTGCCAGTAGAAGGTCATTTGTCCACAAGATTTCTAAAATTGAGCTTTTAATAAAGGGCATGCAAACAGCTTAAACAGAATATTTCACAGAACACAAAGCTGAGTACTAACTAAACCATTTAATACAACCATTTAAACACCTGCCCTGATTATAAAAAATTGAAGATCTTAAAATAGATTTTGTGCAAAGCCTAGGTCTTTTCATATTAAGGAAAACAACACTGTATCCAGGTTTATTATTCTAATAGGTTTTAGGTTTTTCATTCCAAATTGGATTCAGATCAAACTCCTAAATAAATGAAGCATCTTTTTTCTCTTCTATGAACTGTTCTGACTCTGAAGGCCTTGATTTCCTTGGGTTGGAGTTGTTCCAACGTCTTGAAATGAAACAACTAATTAGAGTGTGTTTATTTTTGGCTAGGAGTCTTTCTTTTTCTCTGGCTGGAGTTCTGTCTTCTTCAGGTGGAGCCAGTGCTACCTATTCCCATTTCCAAATTTTGATGTGGAAAATACCATTGGTTGGGCAACAGCAAAAAAATGTGAATGAAGTTTTTGACAATTGATTATGTAACTTTCTGCCTGATACCAAATAGGAGATGTGCCAAGAAACCACAATCACCTTCTCATAACTTCATACCAGTCAGGCCCTGTAATAAATATTTTCTTTATGTGTCTATCGACTTTATGTAGTTACCTTTTGTTCTAAGTTTGAGTGTTTATTTATTTTAGAAAAAATAACATTTTTGAGAGCCCATATTTGCCAGGTCTAGAGGACATCATACACTTTGATATTATTTCTTGTTTATTATTTGCCCTCCCCACTCTTTTAGGAGGACCCACTTTCCTGCTCACTGTTGAATTCCTCCTGTAGGGTGTAGTGTCTGAATATGGTTAAACACTAAAGAAATAGTAACCTATTGAATGTGTGGGTGGGCCAAGTAGAGGAAACCCCTGCATTCGAAAATAACACAGACAAAGGAGGACAGAGAACTGAACCAACAGAGGAATTCATAAAAAGTTACAGTGCCCCAGAGATGGATCAGTTTCTATGTGTTCAGGAAGGAGGGGATGTCAGGAAAAGATTCACAGAGGAGATGCTGTCTGAATATTACTTCATGACCGTGTTCAATTTGAGGTATTCAGGAGACAGGAAGGGGAGATTCCCAGTGGGTTTGGTGCTCAAGATAAAGTCTTTTAATGTTAGCTCGTTGCCTAATCTTCAATTCATATATATATATAATAATATATATTATATTATATATATCTATAATATATATATGCACACACATATATACGCACGTGTATATATATATGTATATATATATGTGTGTGTGTGTGTGTATATATATGTGTGTATATATATATGTAAAATTTTCCAAATATACTGTTGGGGACCCTATGAACACTAAGTAAATAATACACAATTTGTACACTGATTGGATTTAGCTTAAAGAACACCTGATGCACAGTCATGTAGAATGATTTAAAACTGTTCAGTTGAGACAGTGTAATGCAATCTTTTAAAAAAGTTCTTCAAAATATAGTTGTCCATTTAAGAAAGACTATGGCCATGGGTGACCATCTCATTCCTACACACAGGAGGCACCATTACTTCCAACAATTTATTTTATATGGGTAATGTCAAATATTAGTAGAGAGGATTTGAAAAGTATTATCCCTATTCTTAAAGAACTTACAGTGTAATATGCACTTTTCCATACTAAACATAAAAGGACACAAAATAAACAAAGAAAAAGCATTGGAAATAAGTCTGCCAATGGCTTCACAATGTTAAAGTCAATAAAGAGTGAAGAGTAGAGGAAGCTCAGATACTTTGAGTCCAACCTTGACTAATTACTCAGTACAAAAAGTAAAATTGCTTTGTGCATGCTGACCAATACAGAAAGCACTGTGGACTAGTGGAGCCTCAGGAGCTCTCTGAGCAAGAGGATGCTTTGGGAAGATACAAGTGGGCGGTGTCTGAGTGAGGAGGTGAGAACTGGGTTGCCAGTATTGAAGGAGGGCTAGAATGCAACTGTGGCCAAAAGAAGTAATCTAGGGCAATGAGGGAGAAGTATTTGGAGACAAGGAAAGGAATCTGTACATTATCTTTAGTGCAAAGGGAATTATAAATATTCAGTAAATATCTCTTTTTTTCCCAAGAAAAGACTGTTGCAATGGTAAAAATGCTATAGTTCTGCAGGTAAACTTTCAGGGTTATAAATCCGTTTATCTAATCAAATCCTGACTTTGAGATGTCATTATTTTAAAATATCTTTCTCAGGTAGGGTCATTCAGCTTGATAGAGCATGACAGTATCTATCTGAAAATTCCCCTCCAGGTGTATTGTGCTAAGCAGATGTATTTATGTTTTGTTTCAACATGGGCATCCTGAGATCTCTTTGTGTGAGAGCCTTGAAAGTTGGCCTCCTCCGATTATTATTATGAATCCAGGGTGTATGAGAACTAAGAGTCCTGTTCCAGTGACCTGTAGAATATATGCTATGTTTGTCTTCTCTGCTGAGATAGTCATCAATCATGTGTGCTCTAAAAGCATACTAATCTTTCCTTTAGAAAAGGTTAAAGGGTGTCAAGAGCATACCTCTGTGCTCCAGCTTATTAAGGAGAATGAAAAGTCCCTAGAGATGACGAAAAAAAAGTAATTCAGGAAGCATGCTAAAAATGAAAATATATTCTAAAGATGTAAGAGTGAGTACTGGAAAAATCAATACCAGTGTTAAGCAGTACAGGAGTGAATGAATGTGACACTGGGGTAAAAGACAAGGAAAAACATTATCACCGGTACAACGTGACATAAAAGTCTGCTTGAAGAGGAAACAGTGTGTTTTTTTTTTTTCTGGGAATAAGAAGGATTTCTAAGTGCTCTTAGTGAATGAGCAGCATCCTGCTATAACCTCAGGAGGAAGTGACCCTCCCCTGCCCCTCCAAAACATATATGCACAGTGATGGATGATGGTGGATAAATCCATACCGAGAAATATGTAAGCCATAATATAAGAATGAAAGTGACCCTGACAAAACCCAGTGGCCCTCCTATTTTCATCTTCCCGACGCGTTTGCTTTCTCTGTACCCACTTGCGAATGCATGTTTCTGCAAAAGTGAACTTAGGGTGGACTTCCCTGGTGGCGCAGTGGTTAAGAATCCGCCTGCCAATGCAGGGGGCATGGGTTTGAGCCCTGGCCCGGGAAGATCCCACATGCCTTGGAGCAACTAAGCCCATGTGCCACAACTACCGAGCCTGCGCTCTAGAGCCCACGAGCCACAACTACTGAGCCCGTGTACCACAACTCCTGAAGCCTACCCACCTAGCGCCTGTGCTCCGCAGCAAGAGAAGCCACCACAGTGAGAAGCCTACGCACCGCAACAAAGAGTAGCCCCCTCTCACGTGATGAAGAGTAGAGAAAGCCTGCGCACAGCAACGAAGACCCAACGCAGACAAAAATTAATTAATTTTTAAAAAATGAACTTAGGGTATATTTCTAGTGATTTGGAGGATCTGAATAGGAAGCGGGTGAACTTAGAGCCATAGAGCATATTATTTCTTCTTCTAAAGTCATTACTTTGAAAAGAAGATAGGAAGTTATAGGAAGTAATTGGATGGTAGGATATAAGTGGGAAAATAAACGAATTTGGTCCTCTGGTGTGTGGTTTATGATAGCAAAATGATAAAGAGCAGGTAGCATTCCATGAAGACTGAGAAGAAAATATTGTTCAGGAAAGGAGCTGAATGAATCTCTTGAGAACAAGGGCCATATTTTATTCATGTCGCATCTTTAGCATCTAGTACAGTGCTCTAGAAATAGCAGGAGCTTAATTTTGAGGCTTTAATTTAAGAGGTAGAAAGAAGAAAGTGTTAGGCAAAAGAAACCACAAATCACAATTCTATAAATGATAATAGGTTAGAACAAAAACAAAAAATAACAAGACAAGCTAAAGTGCAAGAAGTGTCCAGTTACTCTCATGAGAAAAATGGCAGGGAAACTGGTCAAGAGTAATAACTTATGGCTGAACTTGTTTACATGTAAGAGCAGAACAATGAGCAATTCAAGCAAAATGAGCTTGAAATGTTAATACAGGGCAGCAGAGATTATCTCATAGCTATCACTATGTTTCAGTGAACCGAAATAGTAGAAGACTACACACTGTTCCAAGAAAATACATTTGATATAGACTGGGGGTATAGCAGGGCAAATCAAGAACACAATTAAATCAATAGTGTGTCTGTACAGGGGATATCAAGATATGGAGATGTCTAAGACTTAATATTTGATATCAAAGAGTCCACAATCACAAGTGGAGATGGATATGTAAATATTTCACTAAAGTAAGAAGTGATAAGAACTGTAATGATATGCCTGAAGGGCTCTGTATTCATTTCCTGGAACTGCTGTAACATAGTACCGCACACTGGGTGGCTTAAACAACAGAAATGTATTGGCTCACAGTCCTGGAGGGTGGAAGTCTGAGATCGAGGCGTGTGGACAGGTTGGTTCTTTCTGGGGTCTGAGGGAGAATGTGTTCCAGCCTCTCTCCTAGATTCTGGTGGTTTGTTGGCAATCTCTGTCATTCCTTGGCTTATAGAAGAGTCACTGTGATCTCTGCCTTCATTTTCACATACATTCTTCCTGTTGAATGTGTCTGTGTCCAAATGTTACCATTTTATAAGGTTACCACTTGTATTGGATTAGGGCCCATTCTAATGTCCTCAGCCTTACTTAATGATTTACAAAGAACCTATTTCCAAATAAGGCCCCATTCATGGGTTAAGACTTCAATATTCTTTTCGGGTGATAAAATTCAACCTGTAATAGGCCATGAGAACATTGGAGTCATTGTGGCATGTAGAACAGATGTCCAGCTTGGTGGAGGATAGTAAAAATAGATTTTGAAAATTGGTTTAAAATACAAAATTGGCACAAAGGTGAGAAATAAAATGATTGGACAGAAGGAGGTCTGCCTATTCAGTGAAAAAATTGAATTTTTAAAATACAACTTAATTTATTAAATTGGACTAAGCATTTACTGGCCATGATTATGGGCCAGATGCCAGAGATACAAAATTGATAAGTCACCATCTCCAGAATATCTAATACATTCTTCTTATTTGGGGGAGAGGGGGTGCTCAGTACATAAGAATAGTGCAACTGTGACTGGAATTTATTCCTATTACCTGGAAATAAGGAAAGAACTTACTTCTGATCAGATGGGAAATTAGTGAATACTTAGAAGAAGGAGACCACATCATTGAGAGATTTTTTAATGAGAGAATGAATGTTAGGTGTAATCAGACACAGCCTCACACTTTAAGGAAGCAGATGTTATAAAGTTCAAGGAGAAAATAATTATAGTTCTATGAGCAGAGAGAACCATAGGATGTTAGACGTCTCTGTGCTGACAGAATCATCCCATTATGCCCTGGGCTTGGTGAGGTGCCCAACAGGTTGTCTGTCTCCCTCACAACCCTGGGATTGGCTTTCACATCCAGCACCTGGAACATTGTAGAGCCTGAATCCATCCTCCTGAATAATTATAATTGTGGATCTCTTAAAAAAATAGTATAGAACACAAACACACACACACACACAGACATAAATACAAAATTCCATTCTGACATAAGATTTTGGGAGTTAAAATCAGTTTTTGACATACAAAAACTTTAAAAAGTGGCGATTTAGTTAGTTTTCAGGTTTGCATTACTAGAAGCAGTGCTGATGTGGATACATTTTTACATATGGGCTTTGATATTTGTCGGCCTGTTTCTGTAGGACCTGTATTACCTTTTCACTGCATCCAGTCTTACTCACTTTAAATCTCTCTTCCATGCTGCAGCCAGAGTGGGCCACAAGACACCAGTGTCTCCCCACTGCCTGCAAACTAAGTGTTTACAATACTTTTCATGACTCATTCTACCCTCTAGCCGCATCTCTAGTCAGAGCGAACAACCTGCAGAAGTCGATTTTACAACTCTGCCTGTGCTCATGCTGGTCCCTTTCTATCTTTACTGATTCACTCTTACTCCACTTGCAAGATTCCAGAAACCTCCCTGAATTCCCAGGCTGGGTGAAGTGCCGACTCTGACTCCACAGCATCCTGTGTATAACTCTAACTCAGCAACGGCACCCAAATGATCTCTGGATGGTCCTTTTGTGTCCCTGGCAGAATTCAAACTCCTTGAAGACAAGGGCATGAGTTTCACCCTTGTAACCACGCAATACTGAGCATCATGTATAATGTCAGCTTAATAGATTTTGGATTTTAATATCCATAACCATGGAAATAAGCTCACTATCTGTGCTGATGGGTCATCACACTCACTGCCAACGATTAGTTTGTTGGTGACAGTGGACAGTTTGGGACAAGGAACATGTGATAGGCATTTAGGCCTTTCGGAACATTCTGTGAATGAAATCACCTAGGTGGAATCCACCAGAACATTGTGGCCCAGTGTAAATGTTCAATAAACCTTTGTTGAAATTGAATGAAATCAATCATTTATTTATCCATTCATTCAAAAATCTTTTATTCAAGAATTGCAGTGTCCCAGTACCAGTGCTGGAGAAATCAAAAGATATAAGTCAGGGCAGATATGTAAGCAGAGCATAACTATGTAATATGATGAGTGTTACAATAATTCTCTGCCTAGTGTGCTGTACGGGTACACAGGAGGGAGAAGCTAACTCTGTCGGAAGGCGTAAGTGCAGATGTATGGGTTGTCTGCCTGTTTTCTCTACATGCATTTTCTGCCCTTCTCTTCCCTGCACTATAACTCAGGGAGCAATATTTCCCAGGTTCCTTTGTCTCCTGGCTTCCAAAGAGGCCAGTGGGGAGACAAGATGGAAAACTGAAGGGCCAGATGAGGAGATAAATCGTGGTCTTTCTCCATCATCTGTCTGCTTGGAGTAGCGTTTGCAGCAGTCACTGTTGGGTCTCCTGCATGGCTGTCAGTCCTGCTGGGTAAGCCCACTGTTCCAGCTTCCTCCAGGTGGCCTACTCCTTGGCCCTGGAAACACTGACTTCTTCCTGTAAGGTTCTTGCCTTTTCTAGTCTCTTGGCTGCCGCCCCTCCCCGCCCCACAATTCCCCGTACGCTCCTTGGCTTTTCCATTACCTGTGAAATCCATACCCAACAGTAAAGTCATTGAAACACCTCAGGTGCTGTTTCCCAACTCAACCTTGGCTGATTCAGAAGCTTCTCAAAGAAGGGCATATTTAAAAGCTAGTGGAATGGGGCTGTTTCTAGAGATTTCATTCCCTTTCATACTTAGTAATTCTATTATTGTCTTTTTTGGTGGCTGTGAAGAAAATTTTTAATTTAATTTTAAAATTAATTTTAAAATTTTAATTCAATTTTAAAATTAATTCATTTTAAAATTTTAATTTAATTTTAATTTTTTTCACAGACTCAGATTTCTCACCTAAAAAAAACAGAAAAATGTAATGTATTTGGCCATGTTGGAATTCATTCACCCGTTCATCTAACAAATTTTGTTGACACTCTGCTCCGTGGAGGTGCCATACCATGCCATACCATGAGGGCAATCATCACGATCAGGACAGCTGTGAGCACTGCCCCAGAGCATCACAGACCAGGGGGATGAAAGGTATCTGCAACACAGTCACTTAGAAGATGCTGATTTCTACAGCAGTGCCTAAATAGTTATATTTCCTTCAAAGCATCCATTACATTTTCCAAATCAGTAAATGACCATGTAATCGTTTAAGGATCACAAAGCATGCGGAAAGCGCTCATTAAAACTAGATGGAGACCGTGGATGTTTTTAGTCCAAAGAGCTTTATAAATGAAAGTAAAAGAGGTGTAAAATTTATACAGTTTTGAATAACTCAAAAGTGATTTGCTGTAACCTTCTTAATCAACAGACATGTAATTAGTGAATAAATGTGCCATCTTTGTGACTCACTCCCCAAGTGAAATACGTTTGGCAAGAATTTCTCTTCAGAAATTGCTTTTCTTCAGGAAATGCTTGTCATTTCTTTATATGCTAGGATAGGGTCTCTTACATTTAACAATGAATGGCTATCTCAGAGGGATGAAGGATGAACTTAATCAATCCTTTATTCTGTAGGTGGGAGCGTATCAAATTCATTGCATTTTGAACAGAAGAAATCTTATATTTACATACTTTCAGAATATAAATTTTAAGATCCTCCAGAAACACATTTTAGTGTCAGGAAGTTTTTTCATCTTATCTAAACCTTCCAGGCTGTTCTTAGCAAAGATAAATGACAATTGGCTACAATTCTTTGCATAATAGATCAAGATTATAACTCTGTATTTATTCACTCTTTCATTCAACAAGTTTTTATTGAGCATCTACTACTAAGAGCCAGACCCTGGGAAAAAATGTTTAGCAAAACCAGATGTGCCTCAGCCCTTTAAAATTACTTTCATAGACAAAGAGTCTTTGCTTTTTTTTCTTAGATCAATTTTTCCAACCCTTAATTTCTATTCCTACCAGTTACATGCTGCATGGGATGGGGCAAGCCAATAACACTATGTAAAATAAGTTTGCTGAATCTGTACAATGGGGATGATTATAATACTTAGCCTTATTTCTGGTGGGTTTGCTGCAAGTACCACCTGTACAGCGAGTCATTTATCTGTTGTGTCCCTTCTGAGTAGCTCAATAACACAGTGTTTAAGAGAACACAAGCTCTGGAGCTAGGTTTCCAGGGTTTAAATCCTGGACCTAATACTCACTAGCTGTGAGATTTGGGACAAGCTTATAACCTCTCTGCCCCTGCACTTCCTCCCGTGTAAAGTGGGGACAATACAGTCCCTACCTCATGAGTAAATCCATATAAACCACTGAGAATGGTGTCTCGCCATACAAAACCCCCAATAAACAGTATGACCAGGAACTCTACAGGCATGTGTGGTCTGTACAAACAATTTCCACAAACGCTGAGTGTAGCCAGCTTTTCCAGTTTGGGGGCTATTTTGAAATTGGTTCCTCCACTTACTTAACTTTTCTGTGTCTCAGGTCCTTTATTTTTAAAATGAAAATAATATTATACTTCCCAAGGATGTGTTGAGTATTAAGTGAGATAATATATGTAAAAGCAAAGGCACATTGTAGACGTTTAATAATGCTATTTCCTTCATCCCTTCTTTAAAAAATTAGAACGACTGAATAGTCCAGGACATTCTGATTGCCCCCTAGAGTTATCTAACCTTGCATATGAACGTAGAGCAGAGAGCCGTATAAGCTAACGCACAGACTTTGTGACGCAGATAATCCATTTTCCTTGCCCACATTGTCATTCCCACTTTGTGTGCTCTTAGGGCAACTCAGATTATAGTGCATTTTCAGTTACCTAACCAATAGAAGGGATAAACGGTGAAAATAATCTGTCGTATGACAGATAACCCAAACCACAGATGGATGCAAAAATTATTAATATTCATTTATTTAAAAATGTTTCCTGATTCAAACCATGTTTATCAAAAATCTTCCGGCAAAGAATTGTGTTGGGTGCTATTTGTTCCAGAATAATTTTGGCAGCAGGTTTACCCTAGCAATTGTTTAGTTTGGGCTTAAATTTGAATTGATTTACATTCCCTAAACACAGAGTGACTGATGTTAGAAGATGAGGTAGCCTAGGGTAGAGTGGTAACAGGAGGGAGTCAGGCTGAGGTTAGAAATTCACTCCATCATATGGCCCAGCAATCCCCCTACTGGGCATATACCCAGAGAAAACCATAATTCAAAAAGACACACGCACCCCAGTGTTCATTGCAGCACTGTTTACAACAGCCAGGTCATGGAAGCAGCCTAAATGCTCATTGACAGACAAATGGATAAAGAAGATGTGGTACATATATACAATGGAATATTACTCAGCCATAAAAAGGAACGAAATTGGGTCATTTGTAGAGATGTGGATAGACCTAGAGTCTGTCATACAGAGTGAAGTAAGTCAGAAAGAGAAAAACAAATATCGTTTATTAACACATATGTGTGGAATCTAAAAAAACGGTACAGATGAACCGGTTTGCAAGGCAGAAATAGAGACAGAGATGTAGAGAACAAACGTATGGACACCAAATGGGGAAAGTGGGGAGGAGGTGGTGGTGGTAGTAGGATGAATTGGGAGATTGGGATTGACATATATACACTAATACATATAAAATAGATAATAATAACCCTCTGTATAAAAATAACTAAAATTTTAAAAAAAATTCACTCCATCAATACTCTGTATGTAATTTCATCTGTAGAATGATGACTTCCCAGGAAGGAAGGTAAGTTTCGTATTAATATATATATTTTAGCTCTTCAAGAGCAGTCCTTTCAGCCTCAGAGAACCTGAAGGACGTGTCCATGTGACTGAGCACTGCCCCTTTTTGTAGGCTGCCGTGATGACCTTTAGTCAGGTGCCTCCAGTGGGCCATGGAGAGAGTACTGAGCACAAGGAAACAGACAGGTACACAGTGTGAGTGTACAGGGAGCATCAGGTGCTAAAACGACATATGCAGACTTGGCCAGATCACCCCCTTCTTCACATGATTCTCTTCTGAAATGGAGGCTGGCATGACCAGCCAGCTCTACAAAGAGAACACCAACCAATAAGCAGCAATGCATCTCCTCTACGATTTCTTTAAATTGGCCCTGGTAATTTAAAATGGAAATATCTCTCTGTTGGATTTAAATTTAGGTCTCATTTGCTGGTGCCCCAAGCAGATTTGGGAAATGAAGGGCAACAAAACCATAGCAAATTTGTAACATACGTTTTGGTCTCAACAGGAAAGCATTTGAAATCTGTGAAGTGTGGCTTCAGATGTCAGAGCGCTTTAGGGGCTGGAATGACCAAGTCCCAATTCTCTCCTTAGTAAACCTGAGCAGCATTTGAAAGTATCTACTCAGGAGCATTCCTTTCTCATTAAATGTCCTGGCAATTAAGAGGAGTGTGTTCTTGCTGGACAAAGCAAGAGGGGACGTGACAAAATGTGGAGTTTGAGGGGAAAACATGGAGCACTTGTGCACCTGTGGTTGGGGAGAGATGTAGTTACACTTTGGCATAATTATTGACAAAGTTAGGGATGAATACACTTTGATGTGCTGTTTACATTCAGCTGAGAGTTCAGTGTAGAACGCCTGTAATTAGGATATTTGGAAACGTGCGGTTTTGAACATTTTTCTCTTTCACTTGTAAAGTGCGTGGGGAAGAACGATTAAGGATGCCGGCAACCCCACAAGGTGGACAGAAGACTAAGGGAATATTCTTATTTTGTCTCTCATGCCCCCTAATCAAAATGCTGCTTCTGTTTTCCTCTCCAAAATCATCAGTGTATCAGGAAACACACATTTCCAAGATCTATCCTGAATCCAAACAGGATAAAATAAAATGAGATTATTTTCCCCTCCTGTTCAAAAATCCTTTTTATTGCACAGTGAAGAAATAAATGTCTACCAAAGGGAAATGAAGAGGGACTAAGAGGAGGATCGAATTGCCCACTTCAATCACTCCCGCACAAAACGCCTGGCTAAAGGATGGGTAGCAGAGCAGCAGCGTTTTGGGAAAAAATTTTAAATGAAAAACAAGGCAAAAAAATTGTTCCAGCAAGAGTTCTGTAGAGAAACGGAAGACGGCTGTTGCATTTTTCTCCAGCCTGCTATCTCTTTCCACCAGATCCAAAGACGATCCAGCTCTTGGCTTAATTAATCACTTGCTGTTTTTGGTGGTGGAGGAAAATGGGGCTCACTCACCTACTGCTCTCTTAGCCAAGGAGCAAAGTTCCCAAAAAGGAGTGGAATGCATATCGATCGAGGGAAAGAACCAGTTCCCAAGGCACCAGAATGTGAATTCTTTCTCAGTGTTCCTCCTCACTGGCTTTCACTTTCATTTTAAGGCAGCTTTGCACAGAGCCCCTCTAAGCACCGATGTTCAAACTCAGATTAAAGAAATTATTTTGAGTTGTGTCCTAATCGCTCCTTAAAATTTTCAAGCCTTCATTCAAATAGTTTATGAGATTCTCTTTCCTCCAGGAGGCCTTCCTGGATTAATTAAAACATCCACATTATCTGAGATCCTCAGGGCCAGGGTAAAGGGTATCTGAGGAAGAATTCTGGGGCCACATCTAGGCCAGTCCCGAGCAGCTGAGACCAGAAGGATGAGAGCCAGTCAAAGAGGCAAGGAAGCCGGAGGTCGTTTTGAAAATCAGCAGTCAGACTTCACTGCAATTTCAAGGCTGGGACCGAGAACTTGAAATGGCGTGGTTAAATCAGAACTTAAGTTTAATGCTGTTTAAGAGGACCAGGTCAGAACATTGAACTTGAAAGAGGTGAACTCCACAGGGTCCACGCTTGCTGGTCGCTGGCCTCAACTTGTGGAATCAGAGAGTTGGAGCCTTGTAGGGTGCTTGAATGGCTCAGCTTACACACAGTACTAATTAATGCATTCTCTGTTTTCTTATATAACCTGGATGAAACCAAGGCCTTCTGTTTTTTTAAGGAGGTCAAGTTGGAGAGGCTTAATTAGTGTCTAAATAGAAATAAAAAGAAATCGATTTTTACCAGCATTTTTGAAAGAATTTTCAAGGGGATCCAATTCCACGTTGGCCCCTTCTTTTCCTTTCTCCCACTCCCAGCCTTTCCCATAACAAACTCCAAACCTTCTCTCACTGCTCAGCCTAAGAGGGTTTTCTTCCCTCTGCCCTACCCTGCCTGAGCCCTTTATTATGTATATTGTGCAGCCTTGCACTTGTTCTTACAGGTTTCTTCTCAATCTCCTGTTCAGCCCCTCTCCACCCATTCTCCAGATTCTACATCAGAAAGATCTAGGACCTGGACCAGCCCAGCCTTGTTAGCGGGCCGGAGGCTGGGACAGAAGGCCGCAGACAATGGCTCGTTAGTAAGTCTTGGTTCTGTCTCAGGTTTTTCTCTTTTATGTCCACCCACATCGATTTTCTAGTTTTTAATGAGCCCTGCTTTTCTGACCCCCGTAAAATAGTCTGGTAGTCTGTCCCATCACTGTGACCTTTCCAAATTTAAATTTCTGGAGGATAAGGTCTAAAATATTAGGCACTTTTGAATTACTTATAGTGTGATGCAAATAAGCTATTAATAATCAGAATGATGGTGAAGAAGAATAGATCTAAAATGACTTAGAGAAAAGTTGAAATAAGAGGCTCAATCTCATTGGATAGATGTCCAGGAGAGTCAGGGGTACCACAGGGATTGAAGATACTGGAAAATCACTCAGCTTCTTAATGATCTTTTCACAATGTCACATTTGTATTGAGGACATGTGTAAGGTAGTATTGTGTAGACACATCCTTCTGAAGAATAGGGAACATTTAACGGGGGGATATTAATGATAGATACCATTTAGTGAACACTCAGTATATGCTAAGCTCTATTACCTATGCTTGATAGTTCTCATAATAACTTTAAAATGTAGCTATTTATCTCCAATTATCCCTACTTTACAGTTGTAGAAACTAAACCTCATTTTGAAGAATTTATCTAAGGTTGTGCAAAGAACAAAAGAACATTAAATTAAAGCTATGCTTCCTTCACCATTTAATATTGATGCACAAATACATCTACCCATACCCAGCATATATGTCTCATGTGACTACGTGTACTAGACATAGGACACATCTAATATGCAGAATCTATAGCTGCACATTTATATATTTACTGATTTATATCTGGATCTCTATGTCAGACTGAAATGGAACTACTAGGGAATAGAAAGAGGTGGTGGGTTGGGATTGTTGTGACCAGAAGGATCAAATTTCATCTGGAACAAAACTTGGACTTAGAAGAAGTTTTCAAAAAGAATTGTCAACCTTTTCATTTAACCTAACATGCTGTCACTGCAGTTACTCATTTTCTCATGTAGTGTGAATTCTATAACTAAATTTAAGGAGTTTCCCACTTAACTTAAAAGATGTTAAATGGTAAAAAATGGGGGAGATGAACTTGATTTTTAGAGTGGGGAAGAGTAAGAAATCAAAGCAGAGTGTGGAATGTGAGCACAGTGGGAGAGAAGAAAGGCTCATGCGTTCATTCACTCGTGTATCAGTTGGGAAGGAGGATACAAAGTCTCCGTCCTTAGGGAGCTCAGCCTCTGGTGAGTCAATAATGAATAGGCACTAATCATTAGAGAAATGCAGACCAAAACCATACTGAGGTATCACCTCTCACTGGTCAGAATGGCCATCATCAAAAAATCTACAAACAATAAATGCTGGAGAGGGTGTGGAGAAGAGGGAACCCTCCTGCACTGTTGGTGGAAATGTAAATTGATACAGTCACTATGGAGAACAGTATGGAGGTTCCTTAAAAACCTAAAAATAGAACTACCATATGACCCAGCAATCCCACTCCTGGGCATATACCCTGAGAAAACCATAATTCAAAAAGATACATGTACCACGATGTTCACTGCAGCACTATTTACAATAGCCAGGACATGGAAGCAACCTAAATGTCCATCGACAGATGAATGGATAAAGAAAATGTGGCACATATATACAATGGAATAGTAGCCATAAAAAGGAATGAAATTGAGTTACTTGTAATGAGGTGGATGGACCTGGAGTCTGTCATACACAGTGAAGTAAGTCAGAAAGAGAGAAACAAATACCGGGTGCTAACACACATATATGGAATCTAAGAAAACAGTACTGATGAACCTAGTGGCAAGGCAGGAATAAAGATGCAGATGTAGAGAACGGACTTGAGGACACGGGGGGGAAGGGGAAGCTGGGACGAAGTTAGAAAGTAGCACTGACATATGTACACTACCAAATGTAAAATAGATAGCTAGTGGGAAGCTGCTGCATAGCACAGGGAGATCAGCTCGGTGCTTTGTGACAACCTAGAGGAGTGGGATAGGGAGGGTGGGAGGGAGAGGATGTGGGGATATAGGTATACGTACAGCTGATTCACTTTGTTGTATAGCAGAAACTAACACAACATTGTAAAGCAGTTATACTCCAAGAAAGATATAAAAGAAAAAATAGGATGCGATTTGTGCTGATTTCAAGCCATGCGAATGTAACGGAGAGAACAACTCATTTTGTAGATAAAGGAACGGATTGGAAAGGAAGTCAGTTTTCTGCTGTCTGAAAGGATGGATGGGCATTTTAAGAATGGAGAGCAAAGAACAGGACAGTTCTGGGTCTGGTAGGAAATCTTGCATGAGCAGAGGCAGAGAGTTGCAGAAGAGCAGGCAGTGCATTGGGAAGAGCAAACTGGGGTGTAGTTAGATAGTTGAGTACTTGGGGTTGGAGGATAGGAATGAAGGGAAGGAAAGCATGGAGGAGATAGATCCATACATGTATTACTTTAGGTTCTCGAGAAAAACATAAAAGTGGTCTTTTCTTTGAATCAATATTGGAAAGCTGGCATGGCTGGAGGAGTACTTGTTTTCTTTAATGATTGGGCTTAACTCTCTCCCTTAGCCAATTGAGGAAAGAGCCTACTATCAGTTTCTTATGGCTCACTAACAAATTCCTGAAACAGCAGAACTTTATTCTCTTGCAGTATGGAGGCCAGAAGTCTAAAATGAGTCTTAGCAGGTCTAAAATCAAGGTAGTGGCAGGGCTGATTCCTTCTGGAGGCTCCAGGGAAGAATCCAGTCCTTGCTTCTTTCAGCTTCTGATGGTGCCAACATTCCTTGGCTTGTGGTGGCATCACTTCAGTTTCTGCTCTGCCATCACATTGCCGCCTCTTTTGTACTCAAATCTCCCTCTTGTTCTCTTGTAAATACACTTGTGATTACATTTAGTTGATCAACATAATCCGGGATAATCTCCCCAACTCTAGATCCTTAATCTATTCACATTTGCAAAGTCCATTTTGCCATATAAGCTAATAATCACAGATTCCAAGGATCAGGACATGGATATCTTCGGCACAGTTATTTAGCCTCTACCATAAACATCGTGGCCTCCAGGTTCTCTGGTCCTTCCCAGATGGATTGTTTGATTTCCCAGACACTTCTGAGATATGTTTGGACTCTTAGGCTGCAGATTTCTCTTACGGTGAACTCTGAAGCTATCTGAGGCACTCTTTGCCTTGAGGTCTGCATCCCTTCTGTGGAGGGGAGAATCTGGCTGAACGACTTTTGGATGTTAGGGTTCAAAGTAAATAACATTGGGCAGGAAATGGCTGCTGATGCAGCTCTGACAGCTGAGAAATGCTAGCAATAAAAAATCAGCATATATAGAAGAAGGTGCTTGGTAGGACAGTTTGAAAATTCAGTTGCTTGCTGTTGGTACAGGACCAGATAACAAGAGTAATGGACAGAGAAAGGGCAGCTCTGTGGACATATTTCTGCAGACACCAAAGTGCCTCTTGCCAGTTTCGCCTTGGTGCCATCTTCTTTTGTTGTTTCTCTGTACCCACATCCAATCTGGCCTGTTAGCCTGCTGGTTCTGTTTCTATATGTCCCTGTGTCTATTCTTTCTTTTTTTTTTTTCTGATCTTGATTATATCTATGCTTAGCTCTGACTCCCCTCACCTGGCCCATGAAAACCTAAACTTCTCATCTCCAGCGCTCACCCCTCCCCAGGAACCACACCAGCCACATTTCTCTCTTTGCTTATGGCCTTGCTGGTCTCTTTTCTGGTTCAGTTGAAATGATGAATCCGTATCACTTTCTCCATGGGCCCTTCTTTCTTACCTCTATTTCAATGCATAGTTGAGTTCCCTGTATTGCCTAGGTTTTCTTATCTCACAGTATTTCTCTTTCCTCTTTCTTTTCAGCCACAGCAATTCATGGGTCACATTTTCTGGCTCTCCTGCCTTCCGCGTCTCCAGATTTGGCATACCATCCTCTAAGCCCATGAACACTGGCTAAAATTACCACTTTCTCCCTAAATGAAATATAAGGCAGTGAACACTTTCACTCTACACCTCATAGGGTGACAATGAAGATGGAATGACAAGACATAATAGTTTAGAATAATGCGAGAATGTAGGAAGCACTCAGTAAACATTAGCAGCCATTGTTATTGTTATTGGCTTAGTTTTGCATTATAGATCAGTTCCTACTTGCATTACAGATCAGTTGTGTTTGCAGGTCAGTTTTTTCAACTTCGTCTAATTGTCCTTTTCTATAGCAAGTCCATGTCAGGGTAGACTGCTTTTGAATGTGATTCCTGCAATTCAGTCACCAATGTTTCGATTAGTGGCTGGCACAGGACAAAGCCCTTAGGGAGATTTATAAAATATTATTCAAATATGATAATTCTTTAATAAGGAAGATTCCAAAGAAGAAAGAAACTATTGATGGCTCATGCCACCGTCATCACATGCTTTAATTGTCATCTTAAATCAGGGTCATCAACATATGGAGACTGGAGAAGGGACAGTTTATTAGGAAGGTATCTACTGGTAGATGGGACTGAAAGTGTTCTGACTTGATTGGACTACTTGCCCTCTTAACCTGTGCAAACTCTTAGAGGTAAAAGGATAGTTCATGTAAGCAACTTGAATTTCAAAAGTAGCTTCCATCTTCCTAATCTGATGTGTGAGATTATCATCTTACCAGGTAAAAGAAGACCTGTTTAAGACTATGCCAGGTGAGATAGTTCTTCAGGGGTGAACTGAGCATCCTCTTGATCCAAATCTATCAATGTACAGTCCTTCTGCTTCATCTGTACTCACTCTGGAAGGATGCATTGTGTGCTCTTCCAAAGAAATATACATCAGTGTCCGTAGGAGGGGGCCAGGCACACTGGAAGAAAAGCCAGCCAAAAGGAAAAGAAGGATTCTGTCCCCCTTACTCACCAGTGCACGGATGATGCACAAATGGAGAACACATTTAATGTGTGTCATTGAATAAATGAAAGAGCGAATGAACAGATGACTCCAGGGACCGTAGAGAAGATTTGACTCTCTCATTGAATGTGAGAACGCGATTCTTCCCTTTCTATCCTTTACTGAGGCAGGCCAGATGGAGCACATCTCCTGAGTATCCTCTGTGTAGAAGTCTGCATCAGGACTTAAAGCTTCCTAAGAGTAGGGCTAGAGCTGGGAGTGTCATAGCTGCTCCATCTTCTCTCTTCAGGCTCCACAGGGGCTAATTTATTATACATTAGCTCATTAAGCCTTTATTCTCATGCAGTTACTATGCCTTTATTTTCTTCTTAATGTGCAAATTATGAAGACTGCTTAGAATGTGAAAATTGGCCTTTATTTCTCTTCCAAAAAGTTTCCATACACTCAACACCTCTTTGCAATGTTGTTTGGAACTACATTTGAGGCATTAAAAAGCAAAGAGACCTAGTATTCTTTCTCACTCCTTTTCTGCAACAAAATCCCTACCTATTGTTTTAAATGTAAAAAGGCACTTCTACATCATCCCCAGGAATGGTTTTTAGACACACAGGATGCAAAGTAAGTAGCCCATAGTGGATATGGCTGTGATTAGCCACCTGGCATCCACATAGCTTTCCTACTTGGAGAGAATCCCCTGCAAGCTGGAGGGAGGCAGATATTCCCTTTCCCAGCTCCTTGGCTGCTATAAAGTGAACAAATGAACAAGCCTGGTCCATCCCATGTCCTCACCAGGGTATTGAATCCAGAGCGTGTAATGTAAATAGGTGGGAATGACTGGGATGTCTTGCTGTGCCGGTGGCCATGGTACCCTGGATTATGTTGCAGGGTTCCATGGTAGCAGCATTCTGAATTCAGTATTGGTCATGGTGTCCTTGACTGTGATAATGATGGGCTGTGACCAGCAGCAATGACAGCAGCTTCCTGGCCAGACTTCTAATCAGGCATGATTGGGCTGTATTTCTGGCTGCCTGGACTTTCATGGTTTTTCATGACTTTTTCAAACCTGGTTCTATAGCCTTCTCATTGATACTAGAGGAAGATAGTCGTCCAGAAAGTGTTAGTACAAATCAAATATGAAAATGTGGTACCCAGCTCCTACACACTTATAATTACAGATAAGCTTCTCTTGAAACAACTCTAATAAAGTATATGAAAATATAAGTTTACAGACCTGATAAATTAAATGGTGATTATTTCTTTTATCTTAAAGGTTTTCTATAAATTGTTAACTTCCCTTGTGGATTCTGAATAAAGTAAGCGATAGATAATAAGTAAATATGGCTATGAAAATAGACCACAAGAGGACACATTCAGTTAAAAAAATACGTGGATTGCAATGGCTGTTTTGGGTTATATCAGAATCTGAGTTTGTAGGGAGGATGAGAAGATCTGAATTGTGGAGCCTTGAAGCTTTTCTGGAGCCCCTGGTCTCCCCAGACTGACTGCTCCTTAGGTCTTTCCTCTTACGCTTGCATTCTAGGTCTGAACCTCTCCAGTTCAGCTGATAAGACCATTTTGCCCTTAGAAGGAAGCATTGAGTTATCTAAGGATAGGTTGGAAGTGGTGGCAGTGGTGTTTACGGCCAATTCTACAAGCACCACGTTACGTGACTTGCCTTCATACCATGTGCATTTTGTTTCTCTTTGAAACATATGTACTTACGATATTTCACTGTAATCAAAGAACCAAAAGTAACTTGTAAATAGGCTTAGCATTTTTACTCCAGGTGTGGATTTTTTGTTGTTTATGTTTTCTTCTGTCTTCAGGCCATTGTGTAAGAATCTACCTGGTTGATTAGATTTTGCTATAATGTCAGATGGTATGCATCCTGTACCTGCACCCACATAGCTGATAGCTTAATTTTTAAATTATCTCAGAGAGAGACTTTTAAAAGAAAATCGATGGTGAAAATGAAGAAACATTATTACCCTAATAACTGTTAACACTTCACTTTATTACATGGGAATTTGAAAGTAGAATGTACAAGAGTAGTAGATGAAAAGTATAGTCTCGATATGATTTGTGGTTTTCTTAAACTTTAAATGATCCCAGTTTGGGGGTGGGGGGAGTAAAGGGGAAGTTCACTAAGCTCAGATTACATTTCTCCAAGTCCACATGCCTAAGAAAAAGTCCTTGTTAAAAAAATGCGTGAAAAATGCATGCACCTGACATAAATAGGCACATTTTTCTGTTTGGAGAAATTTACCTTGATAATTGTGCTCATATATCTTAATACTAATATCAACATTTTAAAAACTATGGAGTTGATTCTGATTTGAGAAGCTTTTTAAAGGCAGATTTGACATTCCTGGTGTCTTTCTTTTCTTGTGATTCTGGGTGATGAACTGATTCTTCTCTGCAACCCAGCCTTCTTCCATTAAACCCTGTCATGCCTTCCAAGCACCTTTCACAAAACTTTGCTTTGGGGAAATTGAAGTCATTAGGTGAGCACATTCTTTAAGAATTCCTTCCCTGCTACGTATCAGCTCCCCCCTCCTCCAAATTCTGAGGAGCTAGGGGCTCTCTCTTGTTCTCCAGCATCTGCACTGCGAGTGCCATGCCCTCCACTCCCCCAGAGACCCCTCTAGCAACCACTCCTCTTTTTTTTCTTTAACCTCCCTCTTCTACTGACATCCCCCCTCCTGTGCCTCACACTCACTCTTAACATAGAAACGTCCAGTCACTTATCTCCCAGGTGAGAGCAAAAACATCCAAACTCAAAACATCAACATTTTTTTTCCCAAGCGATCCTGTCTTTGTATTTTTTATTTTTATTTTATTTATTTATTTATTTTTAACATCTTTATTGGAGTATAACTGCTTTACATTGTTGTGTTAGTTTCTGGTGTATAACAAAGTGAACCCGCTATACGTATACATATATCCCCATATCCCCTCCCTCTTGCGTCTCCCTCCCGCTATTGAGCCTGAAACACCCTCCCTGTCAGCTCTGTAAAGGACAGGTCCACCTTGCTCTCTGTCTCTTTTATTTCATTCTCACTCTATGATCTGACTTCCAATCCTACCTACTCTGAAAAGACTCTGATGGGGTCTTGATTACCCTACATTTCATCAGAGCCGATAGACACGTCCCAGTTCATATCTCACTAGATCTCTCTGGCATTTGATCCAAGTGGCCGTGACCTCCATTTCAAACTCTCCTGCGTTGGCTCCTTTGGCATTTCTCTCTTGAGGTTTTCGTCCTTCCTCTCTCGCCTCTCTTTACGATTTTTATAGATTTACTATTGGTGGCCAAACTTTGGTGTTACTGAGGGTTACGTCTTTGAACCTGCACTCTCCTCATTGTAAGTATTGCCCACCAAAGCCTGTGGTTTCATCTCTGACTGATATTCTAATGACCCCCTAATACATATTGTCTATTTAGATCTTTCTGCTGACCTCCAGACTCCTATTTCCCTGTCACAGTGAGACAAGTCCAAGCTTTATTGCATTTTGCTCCAGACCTGCTTTTGACTCCCCCAGTGACTCTAGAAAGAAACTGAGAAACAGCTTAAAATATCTTAGTCATTTTCCTGTCACAGACTTTATCTTGATTCCACCATGTTTCTGTCTGTTACTAAGTTTTATATTCTGCCTTAGGTCACATTCTCTCTAATCCGCAATTTCTTCTTTATCATTAAGCTTTAGTTTCAGGCCGTATTCCTTCCCCTCTTGACCACTGTACCAGCCTCCTGAGAACTGGTGTCTGTCTCTCCTCTTAATCCCTTTACTGCAGTGCTCTTTACTGATGCTGTAGTGGTACCTTCTAAATCACAAAGCTGCTCCTGAGACTCCTTTGTTTGAAAGCAGTCGCTGTTCCCCAGAGCTTTCAGGGTAAAGAGCCAGTTCCTTAGTTTAATTCACAAGCCTTTATGTTCTGGACTCTTCTCATTTTTCTGTTTAATGTTTCCTGAAGTGTGATTCTAGGAATACTGGGGGAAAGGGAGAGAAGAGTTCTCTTCCCTGTCAGTCTACCAAAGGTGGATATACCATACAGTGGTTCTCAGAGTTGTTTGATTTTCCCAAGGATAATATCAGAGTTCTGATAGTCCATGTAACATTTTGGAACATCTTCTTCCAACCTTATTTCCTGACACTTGCCCTTGCACACTGTACTCTAGCCAAATGGAGATCCTTGAGGGTCTCAGAACATAGGATGCTCTTCCTCACTTATGTGCCTTATCCAGGCCTTCCCTTTGCCTGGAGTGTCTTTCCCTGAGTTACTGATCTAAATAGCTCCTATTTTTCCAGGTTGAGTGTCACTGCCTCTGAGCATTCCTCCTTGCTTTCCTTCCCCTTCTGTATCTGATTTTGAATTTCCTCCTCTGTGTGTCCGTTAAACTCAGTCATAGTACATACACCATTTATTTACGTCTGACTCTGTAATAGTCAAAACTATGTCCTACTTGACTTTGTGTTCTGGGCATCTTGATATTGCCTAGCACAAATTAGGTGTTCAATAACTGCTGAATTCACAAATGAGTTAATGGATCAGATTGGAGAAGATGAAAATCTGACCCAAGGGAACAAGGCACGACGGCATTCTTGTAGAAAGGTTTGTGATCAGGACAGTAGCTGAAACCAGCTGTGCACGTCTCAGAAAGCTGCCCCCTTCTGGAATGTAAGGAGAGGAATTAGAGAGGGTTTGGGATGTTCTGGAGAGAGAAGAGAGGGAACAAATGTCCTTCTGCAGGAGCTAGATTGATTCCTGGCTTCCCTGCTAATATATAACAGATAATTGAACAGAATTAGATTTTTACATGACATTTTTCCTGATGATGAAAACTGTATATGTTCATTGTAGAAAATTTGGAGGTCATGGAAAAGCACAGGGAAGGAAATATAATCCCATTTCTCAAAAAGAATCTTTGTTAAGGTTTAAGGTGAAGCTCTCGGTCAGACTCAACGAAATTGAATTATAGTATGATGATATTTTGAGATATGCTTTTCTTTATTTAATGACGTACTGTAATCATTTGTCCAAGTCATTTTATATTCTTACACAATTTGATTTTTTAATAACTGCATGCATTCTATTGTATGCTACCTTTCACTTTGTTTAGTCATTATTATTGAACATTAGGCTGTTTAAAATTTTTTACTACTTTAAATAACATTGTGATGAATATTCTTATACATAAGAATTCCTGTGGCAGAGTTTGTTTATTCTGATAATTTTGATTTGTACCACCAACTTGTCCTCTAGAAAGATGATGTCAATTTGTCTTTAATCAACAAGATATAAGAATGATAATTTTTACTTACTCTCATCAGTTGGATTCTAAAAAGAATTCTGTGCTATTTGCAAGATGAAAAATGGTATCTCATTTAATTTCAGTGGTTTTTGTTATTAATGATGTTGTAAACTTACTCAATTTGACCATTTTATTTATTTATTTATAAATTGTCCTTTGCCCGTTTGTATTGGGATATATATTTTGATTTTACTGATGAAGATGTAAAGAGGTTTAACTTTTAAACTATCTTTTGAAACACAGGTCAGTGCTATTAAAATAGTTAATGATAAATATTACAGATGTTCTGAATCTACAAAATTAGATGTCAATAACTTATTAATAATAAACGGATAGCAGCCATTTAGGTCTTTGTAATTCTGAGGAATGGAATTGTAGAACAATTCATGAACTGTTGATAATTTTGATCAAATTATCACTTCTCCCTTGTCTGTGTTCTCAGAATATATTTTAAATCACACATGCAGTTATTCCTATTGTGTTTTCACCTACACTCTCTGTGTGTGCATCTTAGTGGAAGACCATAGGCTTTGGATTCAAAAAAGAGCTGGGTTAGAATTCTTGCTCCATTTCTATGATTTTGTGAATTTGAAATTCAACCTCTTTGAGCTTGTTTGTTTCCTTTTCTGTAAAAGTGGCTGAACAATATCTTTGACATTGGGTTAGTGTTTAAAAATGAAGTAAGATAAGAGAGAGGAGCCCAGGTCAGTACTTAGAACATACTAGAGTGGATGTCCTATAATGAATCCAACAATTGATATGATTTCCTGATTGTTTGCTGTATATATCGTCTGGACCAAAAACAATTATGCATAAGCTTTGTGAGGAGCAGCTGAATGGCACAAGAGACTAGTCAAGTCACAGTGGAAAAATGCTGAAGACTCTGATCTCCAGGAGGCTGTGAGGTGACTGAGCTCTGAGACTGGAAAAAACATACAGACCTTTCTACTCCAGAGCCTGTGCCCTTGCCACATCTCATGTATTTTAAACCAGGCTTATTGTATGTTCTCTAGCCGGAGCCTTCTTCCCAGTAATCTAATCTCTGTGGGCAACATCACTTTGGATCCTTCTCTATTTCTGTCCTCTTAGTTAATTTATCATTCTTTTGGGCTTTTTGAAATGTCTGTTAGCATCTCCCCTTTTCTGCCTTTTCTGCTAGTCTAGGCCCTCCTCAGTTTTGAGCTGGGTGAATGTAGCTGCCTATCGGGGGTGGTTCTGGCTTTAGTCTTGCCCCACTGCAGCCCATCCGTGAAGTGATTCTTCATCAACTACCACATCAAATCCAAGTCCTCTTGTTCTTTCAAAGCCCTCTGTAATTCAGCCCCAATATGCACATGTTTGGTGGTAGTTCCTCATACTATCCAACATGCCCTTTCTGTCCTGCAGAACACATATCATGCTTGTGTTTGACCCCCGTGGTACTCTTTCTTCCACTCCCAGCAACCTGTCAAAATCCTGACCGCTTTTCAAGCCTTAGCTTGAGATCTCTCCTCCATGAGTCTTTCTCAGATGTCTCGCTCACATCTTTGAACTTCTGTTCCCAGATAATTGGTACAATGATTAGGGTTAATGGTTTTGTGTGTGTTGGTTTTCCCTCTGCAGCCCTGCTGTGAAGACTCTGGAGGGAATGCTCATCTCTGCACATCTATAGCTGTCCCAGTGTCTGGCCCAGATCTGGCTCAGCAGGCCCATGGTAACTTCTATCAATGGCTTGTGAATAGGATGTGGCGGCCACCGAAGTCAGGGCCCTCTGCCTCTGAGCCTTCACTTACACTCTTGCTGCTGGGAATGCTTTCTTCCTCTAGTACTTCCTGTACAGTCCTTGATGATATGATGATCTTTCTTTCAAACCACAGCTCTCTTTCTCTTTTTCTTTCTCAATGAAGATGTTTCCAGTGTATAATGATCTCTGCCCTTATGTCGCATGGCACAAATTGTCAACTGTTTTTCCGACGTAACCATATCCTGTTGATTATTGCTACATCAGTGCTTCTTGTTTGGTGAGCCATGAGCATTTCCTGCTTTGAGAATCCTGTGTCCTGTTCTCAGGCTGGAGTGGTTCCTTAGGTTCCCCCTTCCACTCGCAGGTCCTGGGGATCCCTCAGCCTTTCTCTTCTCTTTGCAATCACCCCCACCCACTTCATGTCTTGGGTTCTCCTACTACTTGCTGAGGAGTCAGCCCCTGGTATCAGTGCAAACAAGCATACAGATCCTTTAAACTTTTAGGATCCAGCTAATAACTAAAGGAAATATGAAGTTGGGGGAAAATACAAAGGTATGCACATGGATACAGGAAATAAGCTACAAAATACAAGGTATAATTACTATACTTATAACATCTTATTTATCATTTCTGGTATTTTTTGCTAGCTGGGGCCCAGAAATCCAGCTCATCTCTAACATTTCTTTTATAATTGAATAATTTAGTTACTTCCACAGTGGTTGACTATGTATCAGGCACTGGACTAGGAGCTAGGGATGAATAAGAAAACAACATGAATAAGAAACAGTTCCTGCCATTAACCTATAAATATGCTCAAGTCCTTGTATTGGACAAATACCCAGATGCTCCTTAAACCCCCTCATTTCTTCAGAATCTCCAACCTAGGTCTTAAAGTCCTATTTTTCCACGAAGCTCTTTAGTCCTGAAAGTATAATTAGGGGGGGAACAATAGGCTCTAACTAGAATCCTACAGTTGCAACTTCAACATAACTAGAAAATGATGAGACTGGCACTTTAATAAGAATAGTAGAGGCTGTGCATGGACATGAGATTTATCATTCTAAGTAATTCTCTTGGGATGCTAGACATTTATTTCATTGATGTTGCTGTTGTTAAAAACACTTTTAGCATCTCTTTATTGTTTCCAAACCAGTATGATCACCATTTAGGCAAATTACGCCCAGCACATTTTAGCTGCACCTAATTTTGTGCCCTAAATAGTAGACCCTAGTTCAATCGTAAACATTATTCTTAAGGCTCAGCCTAGAGTAACTTTTGCCTGTTTCCAAAACATATGCATACACACCTCCCAGATGGGAAAGGTTTGGCACTTTAAGGTAGATCTCCCCTCCAATGTGCTTCTGGTTCTAAAAACAGACCCTCAAATGGAATTTTCAGTAGGTCCTGAGCAAGGGCAGAATGATTAAAATTTGTGTAAATCTTCCCAAAGGGACCATTTTGATTGACAACCCCATGTTAGGATGGGTTACCTGGAAACAGACTTCTGAGATGAAAAGTTGCTTTCAGAATGTATACTGGGGAATACTTTTGGGAAATACAGTCTTAGAAAATGAGAAAAGTAGGGTTGGGTAGAGAGGAGAAACTGACCCTCAAAGTAATTGTTACATGGAAATAAGAATTTAGGATTCTGAAAAACCACAACAGTTATTCTATTCCAATAAGTCATATGTTCTGAATATCCCTCCAATTGTACAAAAGACCAAGACAATTTAGTAAGGAATGCTGCTGCATTAATACAATATAAACAGATAATCTCCCAGTAGCTTCTCATTGGATATCTGTAGGCCTACTACCACAGATTGAATTATGCCATTTAATAAAATGGCCAAAAAAGGGCATCCAGTTAGGGACTCCCAATGTAATTTGCATTTCTTAAATAGACTGTAATTGTATTATAATTACAGAAATTATTTCCTAGTTTCCCTACTTAATTCAAATTGGCCCAGTTTCATTGTTTGAAGTATATTTTGATTAACATTGAATCTACACTAGCAGGTTTATGTGGAGAAAGGAGAAAGGAATCCATGCTGATCAATTCAATCAGACTCAATTAATGCCTGAAGAGTCAGGGGCAGCTGAATTCCTGCCTTGGAGTTAGCATTTCAGTAAAATTCTTAGCCTTGACTGATGCCTGCTACTTCTCTGTCCAGACAGTAGCTGAATGAATAGATGAATAAATGAATGAGTGTACATTGTTTTACTAGTACCAATTTAATTCTCAAATAAGGAAGAGCACCATGAAAGGTCAGCCTGCATTTTTAGGCTGTACAGGTAGGATGTTCTGTTAGAACCTGACTGGCTGAAAGAGCATAGAGGAGCCTTAGTCCCTAAATCTGGTAAATCAGTGTTCTGTCTGGATTGCAGGCCCTTTCACCACCTACAAATTCTTTTTCACGTCCCTTTCCAGCTAGGTATCCTGTGCTTCCACATACCTGCATACACCTCTCTTGCAACATTTAGGCATCTGTGTGCCTGTTTATCTCCCTACTGGATTATAAAGTACTCAATGGAAGCAGCATCCAACTTCCGTAATTAGGTAATAGGAATTTTAATATCCTCACTTTGTAGATGAGAAGGAAACACTACAACTTGCTCAGAGTCTCATAGCTCCTCAGAGATGGAGCCAGGATTTAAACTCAGGACAGCGTAACTCTCCTTATCCCTGTCTGTGAAGGGCTCTGCCCTAACCATGTCTGTATCTCCATTGATGAGAGAGCACCTAACCCATAATGAACTGATAACAGATAGTTTTCAGCTCTCCAGGTAATTGAGTGGCCACTATAATAGACTCGTCCACATCAAGGAATGTAATTGACTGTAAACTAAACAGGGTTTCCTGTCTGAGTAAAGCTATATCCCACACAGACAATCCAGCAATATCCTCTGTCCCTTGTTCTAACTCCTGATACATAGGGACTATTATTGACTGTCAGGAAGTGCCCTTCCAAGCTGTAATGGGATCCCTCTCTTCTTTTTCCCTAGAGTTGGAAATTTCAGTGGAGAGACCTCCTTTGGGAGAAGGGGGCCGGGGAAAATGCAACTATTTATCTGGCACCTGAGTTCCACTTGGCCTTTCAAATCATTCATTTACCTTTTTTTTAAATCTCCTTTCCCCATTGGGATGATAACCAATCACCATCATGCCAAGAATAATCCCTGACACATTGCTGGGAGAGCACATGAATAGGGAATGTTCTCTGGTATAGACTTTGCTGTCAGGGCTCCTGATCTGATAATGAGTGGAGAGGCTGGTGGGGCTGAGTCCAAGATGAATAAAAGCACCAGAATCCTGAGGAACAAGTTGTTATACAAACTGTTCGTACCCTAAAGGATTCCCAAATCTACCTGCTCTTACCAGCGTTACTGAGGACACTTGCACGGAATACTTCAAGGCTTGGGTGGACCCACCTGGGTAGAGCAGTCAACTGGTCTACTATGGTGTGAAAGTATTCCAAGATAAAGAGATAGCAGCCAATTGATTTCTCATTGGAACTAGATCCATTGGGCTGCAGATCACATTGGTGCAATGGTTTTTCAGCCAGTTTGCTACAGGACATGCTGAAATTCTTAGTTTAGTTTTTTATTTCATTATCATTGCATTTTATGTTGCTTAGGCAGCAGAACTTCATGACAGTGTCCTGACTGGCTTTGTAAGGCTGATGGAAATCTTTGCCTATCAGTTGGTTTCTCTGGCACAGGCTGCCACATAACCATGCACAACCCCAATCTGTTTGCACTGCCCCACATCGTGTCTGTCACAATGTCTAAATTCTTTGCCTACTCTGTGCGTGGAAGAGAATGAGGGCTGAACTGGGATGAAGAATGCATTACAAAACCCAGAAATTAGCAAATAGTATTTCCTGAATGAGAATTTCCAAGACTTTTTAATATTTCTAGACTTTTAAGTTGAAGGTAACTCCCTGATGTATAAAAGCATATCCTGACACTAACTTATAAATATTTTGTACATTATGGTACAAAATAGGGCCCTAGCAAAGATCACTCCCTGGAGAAAGAAATACATATTTAGATCAAAGACATCAATGGAAACAAAAAACTTCAACAAAGATATTGTATCAGTTTCCAATGGCTGCTATAAAAAATTATCACAAATTTAGTGACTTAAAACAACAGAAATTTATTATTTTACAGTTCTGAAGATTAGAATTCTTAAATAGAACTTGTGGGTCCTATTTCAAGTTATTGCTAGAGATACATTCCTTCTGAAGGCTCTATGAGACAATCCATTCCTTGCCTTTCCTAGCTTCAAGAGGCAGACCACATTCCTCGGCTCATGGCTATATCCCTTTGACCTGTACTTCTATCATCATCATCATCACATCTCCTTCTCTATCTGTACCCCTCCTGCTTTCCTTGTGATCACCCAGATAATTTAAAATAATCTATCTGAAGATCTTTAATTTAACTACATCTGCAAAATCCCTTTTGCCACTATATGGTGACATATTTATATAGGTTCTGGGGATTAGGACATGGATGTCTTTAGGGGGTCATTTTTTCTATCCACCATGGATACTATTGCTTCTGGTGTTGAATAAAAATTTTATTTGGGTAGATAAGAAATATGACCTTGTGCATTCCCAAAAGACAGAATGAAGATCATTAGTAAATCGCTCAGTCATTTCACCCTGCTTCCCGCTCTTCATCTTGTCACCTCTTGTCCAGCATCTTCAGCTGCTGATGATATATTGACATTTTATTTGTGCACTTGCTTATCTTTCTCTCTTTCCTTAGCTGTGAACAATAATCAAGCACTATACCGTGCACATGTCCACTGTGAATGCACAGGCCCTAACAAGACATCATTACAGGGGCAAAAGTGAACTCTCTTCTATATACATAATGGTTTGATGCATGTCTTTGAGCTGTTCTGCAGAAATAAAGACACCCCCACCAGATGGAGGATAGTGAGTACATGCTGACCACAAGTACGTAGACCGCAGACTGGTTAGAACCAGAAGGTTGATGATTAAGATTTCCAAGACATCACCACCAACAAATCAGAAGAAAGTCCATGAGCTGCAACCCTCACCCCAAATATTGCTTTTCAAAACACTTCCCTAAAAGCCCTTGTGGCCTTCGGGTCTTTTGAGCATTACCTGCCTGTTTTCCTTGCTTGCAATAAATGCTGTACTTGCCTTCACCATTTGAAAAAAAAGTGAACTCCCTTCTGAAGCACTTTGCTGGTAGCATGTGTAGTAGCCGAGTGCTCATCCAGCTTGGGAGTTCTCCAGTCTTGGAACTTGTTTAGGTTGGACATAGTTGCCTTTCATCCTTAGGGTCTCCCTGAGAACACTATCTGGTTAGGTTAGAGTTTCTGGAATTTCCTGACTATATTGTATTATAGTGAGTCTTCCATTCCTGGAATATATAAATCTTGTCTATATCTCCACTCGTTTTGTTTCACAGCTCTAGGCAGAATAGAAGCTGGCTACAATCTCAAATATTTTTTTTAATATAAACAAATTTTACAGTTCTAGTTATACTGATGACACAAAAATATAAAAATCAACACATACATATATATGAGAGTGTTCTATCTATGTAATTGTGCATTTCAGTAAGACTGAATGAGTCATAGGAATTATCAGAAAAAAGCACAAATACGAATCTTTAATCTTCTAAAAGATTTTTATGTTTTCCCTTAAGGGAACACTGAGTTTGCTTTTGCTAAGTAGTATTTAATTTTCTTTTTATTTTAGATTATACCAGATTTATATAGTTTACAGATTTCAAGATATTTATTATTTTTTCTGCATGCATGGAAGTGATATAGTGGTACCAATATTTTAATTGATGATATAGAGTTAATCACATTTTTGTTTCAGCAACAAAACTATTAATTTCTACAGGGGTTCCTCATTCAAAGCCATTATATTAGGGTATTAGCATAAAATTAATTCCAAAACTAGTTTCCAAAAGACTAAATATTAATTTTTGCCTTTCTCAATTTTTAGAGCTCTCTGAATGTTCATGGTTTAAAGTAGCAAGAAATGAAACACAGTCTGATGCATTCTCTATTATTCAAGGGTCTTTCCTCAAGTAGAAGCTTCAGACACTTTGTGACTTTGTGCTAAAGAACTTGGAACTATTCTTTGGTTTTCCCATTTATAAAGCGAAGAGCATTGTTTTTATTTATTTTTTAAAATAATAATTTGGGCAAGTTCATGAGGAGAAAGTTGTAGTAGTAGTCAGCTGTTTAAACATGCTTTAGAAAAATGAAAGATTAATTGAGAAATGGATTTACTGTGTCCACCAACAGACTCATTGAAAACTAAGACAGTTCTGGAGTGTGGTCTAGGGTAGAAGACGAGTCACCAGCAAATAATTGAGAACGCTCTGTGGTTTGTTCTCTGGCGGCATAGAGGCCAAAATGCCTCATGTTGTCTGGGAGAGCTAAGGAAAGCTTCACGGAAGTGGTATTTCAAATGTCTTTGGGTCTTTTTATTTTTTCAGATAGGGATGTTACTGGGGGAGGGCACTGTGGATTGACAAGTCAGCCAGAGGGGCGAGTGGGACATTTTTTCTCGTATAGATCATAAAACTGTTACAGGCATGCTGAAGAAGTGATACAGGACTCTAAATATATACACATGTTTTGAGAGTATCATTCTGCTAAAAGTGGAACAGCTGATAAGCTTATGCCAGTTTTTGCTGGCAGGTTCATAATTTATAGGCAGTGAAGAAAGAGAAATGTTAGTGAGATAGCTTGTTCAATTTGAAAAGTCTTCTGACTGCAGAAGAAATTTATCAGATGATTTGATGTCTGCAGTTTTGCTCAGTAATAAACCACAGACTCAAGTGTCAACTGAACCCGGATTCAAATCCAAGCTACACAGTTTACCAGCTGAATTACCTTGAACAAGTTACTTAACTTCTTTGAGTCACCAATTTGTATAATAAGGAAAATATTAATTTACACCACATAGGATGGTGGTCAGGCTTAAACAAGATAGTGCTTATAAAGTGCTTAGTTCATAGTAGGCACACAAAAGTTTGTTGTTATTATGATTAAAAATAACTTTAGAAAGGGATAAATAAATGAAACCTGCATAGACACTTCTTGCTACACTGTATCCCTCAAGAACATTACCTAATCTTACAACCTAGATGCCTGGCATAAAAAGGAAGAACTGTCTTTGAGGAATCAGAATCAATTATGTGTTAACAAGACTAACACGTATTTGGAGTTTTAACCCTTCTGCCATGAGTTAATCTGGAAGCTCTGCTAATAAAATTTAAGATTTTCTTCTTCTTTTAATACTTGCTGTGGATGGCATCTAGATTTACATTAAGTAGGCTATCAAAATCTTCCGCTTTTATTACAAAAGCTTGTATAGCAGAGAGAGACAGTTTAAATGCATAAGGAACGAGGTAGAATAATGATTGGGGGCATATATTCTGATAATTACTACTTCCTTTCCCTAAGCTCCCCTGCGATAAATGTGCTGTCTTTTAAAACTTCGTTAACAGGAGATAACAAATTTTAATGGGGTACAATAATTTTACCTTAATTATAGCAATGCATTCCCAGTATCTGTTCTTCCTGAGTTATTTTCCCTGAAATATCCTCATGATTCAGAAAAGTTCTTATAGCGTTGGTACCAAATGCTTTTATATTTTAATTCTCATGTTAGAGATTATTAAAGCTTTAGTACTGCAAGTGAAACAACAGATAATTTTGTTCTTAAGCAAAACCAAATTCTTTTTATCAACTTTTAAAATTTTAATAGGAATTAAGGTTTTCTTTGCAGTGCATGTGGCTTAGTGGATAATGCACTAAGAAAGTCTGGCAACCAGGGCTTAACCAGATCTAAGTGCCTAAAGTGCCTGGGCTGTGATTCAAGAAAGCATTTGGACCATTTTAACATTTTATGAAAAATCACATCAACAGTGAATAGGCTTTAATGCTGAAAATGGCACTTGTCCAATTCAGAGACCACCATGGACAAAATCCTGGCCTTTCATTCACTGGTCTGGCGTCTAATCTTTGTAACATTGATTTTTTGTTTGTTTGTTTCTTTTCCTGAACGTGTTTCATGTTCAGTGATGTTTTTAAACCTCTGAATTTGAGAAATGATAATCTACTGAAGCAACTAAGTAAACAGATTATGCAAGTTTATGCAAAATCCATTTCCGAAGTTTAAGAAAGAGCCAGAAAACTTTCCTAGAACAGTCTTGGGTTTAGAAGGAACTTCTAAGGAGGAAAACAGAAAGTTCCCCCCAAGAGAAATTGTCCTTTAAAACTGTCAAGAATAAACAAACAACAGTTATTCTCTGGTTCTCGGCTCCTCAAACACTAATAGTTCTGCAGATTGGTCCTGTGAGATATGAGAAGCCTCTGCACTTTCTCTAAGTAAGAAGTTTTGGATTTAACTTCATACTTGTAATTTTTTTCCTGTCTCCTCATGTTATCAATTATACCAGGAGGCATTGTTCAGCTTCTGTTTAATTGATTTCCACATTATTCTGTAGAGACTGTCACTGGTCATCAATTTCTCCAGAGTTTAATTAAAAAAAAAAAATTATTTTTGCAATTTTCAAGGGGAGATGAATAGGACAGGATAACATTTTAAAATATGTTATAATGAATCCTTACTTAATATTACTTTATATCCCGCTGATAACAAGAGTTGAAGACGTGATATTTCTGTCTTTTTGGGTGTGTATCACTCCAATGTACTAGCTCAAGGAAATGGTTCATTAAGATAATTAAAAAAAAAAAAAAGAATTAGCGTCATTTAGCTGTTTTTCAGCCAGTTCATTGGCCCTCAGGCATTTTACCTGTGGAGGAATTATGCGGCAAATTGCTTTAGAATCGTCCTGCCAGAGTCAGAAACTGCCTTGTCTCCACTCCCTTCCCTCTCAGCCAGTCTGATGAGCCCTGGTCTCCTGTGACCTCAAGGGCATCCATTCTCTGAAACCATTTTCTGCCTCTGCCGGGAAATATGATATGGAGGGAGTTCCAGTATATTATGTTGGAAAGGGCAAGGGATTAGCAGTTAGATAAGTTGGAATTTCCTTGATTTTCTTGTGGTTAAAATGAGTGTCCAGGAGGAAAAATGTTTCCACTACCCTCTTAGTTTGGTACTTGGGGACTGCAAATTAAACAAACAAAAGACAGATAAACAGGAGAAAAAGCACAAAACTTTATTTTTACAGTCAGAGAAGCTCACAGAAAAAAAAAGTGAAACTCAAAGAAATGGTTAGACTCAGGGGCTTATATATCCTTTTAACAAAAGAAAGGGGGTTTGGGCTTAAAGGGTGGATGAATTGTGGGGAAGTGACTGGGAAATATATGGGGGAGTTAAGGGAAAACAGGGCTTATTTTAGTGAGGTGTGTTGATGCAAACTCATTTTGATGACAACTGCCCCTTCTTCAACGATAATGGTTTTGCTCTACTCTTATTGGGGAGGGTGGGTGTGAGGGGAGGGGGCCTGAAGTGGAAGGTACCTTCCTCAAAGGGAAATTATGCCCTGCTTTTAGGCAGGTGAGAGGAGGGCAGAGAACACTTCCTGCATCTGTTGATTCTCAATTGCCTTCAGCTCAAAATAATCCTTATGCCAAAGTGGCATATTTTGAGGGGACATATTCGATCCCTATCATGAGAATAATTGTAGGTGACTCTTCAATAGATGTCAAATTCCTTCTCATTCAACCTTCATCTTCACTGCTCCATTCACTTCTCCTCCCCACATCTTTTCATTCTTGGCTCAGATAGCTTTTCCCCAATGTCCTTGTCTTGGTTCCTCATTTCTGTGATCTGATTTTCCTGACATTGAATCCTACCCTTCTTACTCTACTTGTATCCACAGATAAACTTGACTTTCTCTTCCTTAACTGGCTTTGCTGGGCTTGATGTGTAGTCTCAGACCACGCCTGATCAACCGGACTCCTAGGCCTGACGCTGCACCCGCCCGCTTCTCCAGCTGTCATTCAGTGTAGATTACAAAGTTGAGGTCCCAGGGATGCATCTTGTCAAAGCATCTTCATCTGTGATGATATTATCACCTGATGAGAACTTCTCAGTGAAGGGAAACTAACAAAAAAAGAAATCTATCTAGTATTTTATTTTTCATGTTGAGTTACTTTTGAAAATTATGTGACATGTAATATGTTATCACTTTTTGTCACCAGTATCAGTTTTTTCTTTCTAGACAAATAGCTTTCAATGCATTAAATCATGTTCAGTTCTCTCTTATTTCTCTCTAATTAGTTCTGACCAAGCCCTCTCAAATTTTCTTCCAAATATTTCTTTAGACATTTCTTTTCTGTCCCTGACCATTGCCACCTAGCCTTATATCTGAATATTGCTTTGAGTATTTACCTATTTGATTTTTTTCTCTCTCTCCATTCCAATTTGCCAAATTGATCTTAATATACTACTTTGGCATTTTGCTCTTCTACTCAGATACTTTCAATGGCTCCTTATGGTGTAAGAGATAAAACCAAACTTGTTAATTTTTATTTAAAATATTCCACAGCCTGACCCCTTTCTTTCTATCCCTATTCTTATCACACACTGTGCATTCAGAAGAACCCTTTAACAAGGACTGATCAGTCTTCTCTCACCACAGTTCATAAAAACACTACATGGCGCCTGGCCTTTGCATCTCATGACATTTCTGCCAGTTAATTTCCATTCTTCCTTCAAACCTTAAATGTTTGCTGACCACTCTTT
The DNA here is from genome assembly GCF_963455315.2 of Globicephala melas. NCBI lineage: Eukaryota > Metazoa > Chordata > Mammalia > Artiodactyla > Delphinidae > Globicephala > Globicephala melas. The sequence continues at coordinate 10,479,661 of NC_083331.1, read as the reverse complement.
CCGGTTGGTCTGGAACATACATAGTTTATGCCCATTGCCTCAGCATACTTAGTAAGAATACCCTCTTTGTCATTCAGAAGTGTACCAGCTTGGAAGAGAAATGAGATGGTCACTCTACGTATGAATCTTTCCTTTCCTATCCCAACTACAGTGATTATTTTCCTCCTCTGAAATCCATTGGGACTTTTCTGACTAAAGCCCTGCTTTAGCACATAGAACACACCATAATAATAACGCGGCTACGGTATGCTAGAGGCTTTAATATACTATCTTTAATCTATAATCGATTAAATCTATTTTTCAGATAAGAAACAAACATAGAGCAGTTTTCCATGACTTGCCTGTGGTCTCAGAGACAGTACTAGAAGAGCTTTGGTTTACACTTGTGCTTGATCTACTATACAGAGTTGCCGGCTCATCCTGGCTTTCCCTGGACTGTCCCAGTTTTAGGACTGAAAAAAATCCCACATTCGGGGAAACCCCTTGATCCCTAGCAAATGGGGTAGTTGTTCTTCCTACCACTACATTTTCAAGACCTCAGCCACCTTGAATATACAAGAGACATTCCTATCGTGACTCCCCAGCTGTCTTAGAAATAAGCCCTTGATTTCAGAGTTCAAGGCCTTTCCTCCGTGTCTTCTTCCAAGCCTAGCACAGTTCTCTACTGAAATGTCACGTTGCTTTCTCCCCTGCCTTGGTTCATGAGTGTGTTTGGCTTTTACAATGACATTATAATTATCTTTGAGAAAGAAATTTTGTCTTTTTTGCTTCGTGTCCCTGTGCTGCCAGCTCTGTGCTTGGCCTGCAAGTGATCAACGCATGCTTGCTTGCTGAGTAGGAAAGCTTGATGGCCTCTTTTTCTGAACGTATAGGTTTAAATGGCAACCTGTTAAATCCTGCTTCAGTGTTATGAACAGTCCTTTCCCTGGAACACTTTAAATCTCTCCAGAAACATCTTTCAGCACAAATAGGGCACTGCCACTTGACACAGCTACCAAGGACACAGAAGTACCTTTGAGTATCGCCCCTTTCCTGTCCTCTTGTTTAAATGCCTGTAACAATTCTGTTCCCCTTAGCTTCCTGGTGTTCAGCCCATGAGAAATTACCCTTTAGGTATCCTCCTAACCTCAACACTCGTGAGAATGGAAAGAGATAGTGAATTACTGCACAGGCTTAAATTGGAGAATTTATGAAGAATTTCTAACCCAAAGGAGGACTTAATTTATTTCCTTTTTTTTTTTTTGGTAAGCCTCCTTTGATGGTATTTGTTTTCTGTGTTGAGGGCTGCTTTAGAATGAATCCCTTCCTTCTAAAATGATACATCTCAGCTACCTCCTTTCTCCCTTAAGTCAAATCCAGGGACAAGCACAGTTGCTCTCTTTCATAAAGCCTCAAGCTGAGGGGAGTTTCTCTGGTCTGGTTCTGGAACTGCAGTTCTTTCTGACCTTTCTTTTTTGTTTTTAATTTTTATTTTAGATTGGAGCATCGTTGATTTACAATGTTATGTTAATTTCAGGTGTACAGCAAAGTGATTCAGTTATACATACACATGTATCTATACTTCTTCAGATTTTTTCCCGTATAAGTTATTACAGAATATTCAGTAGAGGTCCCTGTGCTATGCAGTAGGCCCTTGTTGATCATCTGTTTTATACATAGTAGTGTGTACATGTTAATCCCAACCTCCTCATTTATTCCTCCCCCCCAACCTTGGAACTGCAGTTTATGCCTCCTTCTTTAGGCCCCATCTTTGCTCTGCCTGTTGCAGCAGTGCAGCGAAGTGTGGGAGGGATGTGTGTTGGTCAGCATTAGAAGTGCCATTAACTTGTTGGGAACTTTTTCTTCTTTTTTAGTTTCATTACTGTGTCCACGAGGGTTTCAGATTTGTAAACCAACCCACCCATCTACACCTCATCAGAAATTACTGATATGAGCTTGCTGATTTTTTTTCCCCGTGATTATATTTTATATATTTTTAAGCTCATCAAAAGAAAGCACCATTGCTGAAAGACGGTGCAGTCAGCAATTGTCTTATTATACAAACTCTGCCTATACGTTGAAGTAATCCTCTCTGTCTCTTCAAATGGAGGTGGACAAGACTATTAACTTGCTGTTGTCCTTATGTCCCTTCACCTGTCCTTTTAAAATTTTTATTAGGCGCTTTAGTGTGTGGGTTGAAATCGGTAGAAGACAAGCTATTAAAAATTATTGGTCGGCTGTGGCTCCTCACTGAATACTAAGGCAGCTTGGCAGATCAGAACATGACTCAGGTGTTAGGCCTGATAGAAGCAATGGTCTAGGCAGATAGACACTAATCCATCAGAAGATGTGGCCAGCATGCTGCTTTGGGTTTCTTTTGGCAGCTGTTGCTCACTGTTAACATTATTCTGGTTTTTGCTTTTATTAGTGTGAGGAGACGGAGTGGGGAGCATTAACTGTTGGAAGGATCTCTTTGATGGATGCCTTACATCGGGAACTAGCTATCAGAGCAACTGGGGAGAAATGGAAAACAGGTGAGTGGAATATTGCTTATTACTGCTCTGGATTAAGAGCCTGGGAGAAATGGGCAGTTTTGCTGGGTGCTGTGTGCCTTGTGTTCTAGACGGACTGGTAGACAACCTGTTAATGCAAACTATATGGGGAAGATGGTCAACTGAGAGGCTTGGGGCAACGGTAGGGCTGTGTAGGCAGAAAAGTTATTTTCTCAGGTTAATGAAGAAAAAAAGTGCAGAGGGAGGCTGATTCTGTGGGCACATACTTGAAGCTGGACGATTCTGGATGGAGAATTAGTTCTAAGACAGGGATGGGGTCACCAAGAAGATTTGGATGAGACTGAAAATACCCAGAAGTCAGAAGAATTTGGCTTTAAATCGAAATTCCTTTACGTACCATTTTTATTCCTTGTAAAATAACTCGAGATACACAAGTCAGTGTGTCAGATCTTATTACTAATGAGCAAAAGAAATAGACAAGATCCAAGAATGCACCCCTAAGTTTTTCTGGTTATGAAAGTTCAAGAGTGAAATGGTATCTCTTGGCTCCCCATGGATAAAGTGAGGAATTTATGGCCTGTCATTGCATCTGCACCCCAGGAACTCCCAGTCTCTGCTAACCTCATCTCGGGTGTGGGACCAAAGATTACATTTTGTACCGTGTTTCTTCCTTGGGAAGAATTTTTTATGTTTACATTTTGCTTTACAACATGTAACCACATTTCCAAAGTTATTGAGATTTAACTCTGTTTAACTAGTTCATAGGTTACATGACATTCCCCATTTGGAGATTCTTAAATTTTTGTTTGCTTTTTGGTCAAATGAATTACATTAGGAAGTTTTTCTTAGGAAGTTGTGTGACAGAGACTGTTCTTAGACACGAACAGCGATTCGGCTGAGCACGAGATTCTGGGCTCCGGACGTTATCCTCACGATGGTTTTATACGTATTGCTCTGTCTTCATCCAGCCTTTCATGTAGCAGATGAGACCTCTGAGGCCCATCTAACTGTTTACTGTTTGCATACTTTTGTCAATGCGTATGGTGGTTCTGTTTTCTCTCTTAAGTATAAACGTTACTATACGGTGTAGATAACTATTTTCTCTTCTAGCACAAATAACGGAGGATGGCTATAAGGCATTGGGAATAAACCAGGGTTACAGAAAAGTGTAGAAACTTATACTATGAAAAGGAAGGAAGGACTCATGGAGACTGAGGGTCACACATCATAACCAGGTAGAAGAAGCCCCTGTACTAAGTTGTACAATGATAGACTAGCCAAGTGTCCCAAGAAGAAAGCTGAGCACCTAGAACAGCTCTTGCAAGATAAATCTGCCGGATGATCCTGTTGATTATAATGAGAAAGAGATGTTACATGATGAGAAATAACAATACACAATAAAGTAATTATAAAACTAAGGACAGATATCTTATAACAAAGAAGAGAGGGACATTTAGGTAGAAGGGGGAAGTTCCAGGGAGGGAGTTGGCGGTGGAAATGGGGTAGGGGAAGAAGGAACTGTATTTCTGTTGGTACATATGTCAGATTTTCTGCCTCATCATTGAGTCTCTGGCAAATCAGTTGAGAGGCAAGAGATTTTGGGTGCAAGCTGTTCTGCTAGTTGTCAGGCTAGAGGGAGCACCACATATGAGTTAACTGAAAAGTGCTCTTTCCGGTAAATTTTCAGCCCTTTCAGTAGTAAACTTCATGATGCCTCATCACTAGCCGAAGCACGATTTGGAGACAGGTCAACATCTTGTGGTATTTTTCTTTTATCCTTTCATTTAAAACATCACAAGATAAATCTAAATGCATCATCAATTGGCAAATTCTTTCAATCTGCCCATCTAATTTTAAAAATTTCAACTGAGAAATATTTTCTTCAGTTATGTCTCTGATTACTGTTTATTTTTTCTATCTTCTTTGATTTCTACATTTACCATATTCTCTCCCATTCCATTCATTTATTTGCCTTTTCTCTTACTTTATGGGAGAATATCTTGGATTGTTTTTCTAGCATCCAAACTTAAATTATATTAGAATCCTTTCTTATTTCTTATCTTGGTATATATATTATATATACATATTTTCCTTATCCTGTTATATGTAGTATTTCTCTTTATGATTTTCTGTTCATTTTTCATGGAATCAGATATTTTTGCACTGAGGACATATAATAGTCTTCAAAATTGTATTATTTTCCTTAATAAATTATTCTCAAAAACGTATTATCACTGAGTCTTCTAGTGCCTGTATTAATCAGAATAAGCTAAGCTATACTTGTAATAACAAACAACTCCCCGTTTTGCGGGGCTCATAACAAAGTTCACTTCTCGTTTCTGTGGCTTAACCATAAAGTTTACTTCTCGCTCATGTAAAGTTCACTGCAGACGGGGGCTCTCTCCAGGTGCTTGTCCTGGTGACTCAGTAATACAGGGTACTTTGATCTCCTGGCTCCGTTTTATGGACTCCGCTCTCTCCATGGAGGGGGAAGTTTAGCTCACAGAGAACTCAGACCTACTCCTGTGCCACTTCTGCTCGCAGCCCCATTGGCCAGGACTGTGACTCTGCCTGACTGCAAGGCCAGACAGGAAGTGTGATCTTCCTGTGTGCCTGGGAAGAAGAGGAAAACTGGGTACTGGTGATCAAGAGCAATGTCCACCACAGCCATTGCAAAAACAGGACTGAGTCCAGATAAGTTTGGAAAACACCAGGTTGACCAAAATATTCTGCAGATCTCCTCGGTACCTTTTCTCTGCTGATGTTGTGAATGACCAGAGTAAAGATATTGCAGGCCATCTGTCTCTCCTTTACTCGTATAAATCTTTCTCGTGCAGGGACCACAGCTCTGCAGAGCACTCTTGGGAGGTGCTGTGTCTTCTCTCTTTCTCTCTCTCTCGCTCTCTTGCTTTTGCTCACTCTATGTGAGGATCAGGTGTTCCTGCACAGTGTTTTGACTGTGGTATCTTAAGGTGGGCAAAAGAAACGATGTTTTTCCCTAAAGATATCTGTCTTGGTCTAGGCGTGCCTCAGGTTAAATAAGCACTGCCCGATGCCCAAATCCAGGTGCCTGCTGTCCACAGCTGGGTGTAAAGCAGATTGGCACCACACCTCAGAGTCAAGTTCAAGAAACTGTCTTCAAAACACCCAGCCTACCTTTCTTGTGTCCTTCATGATTTAACAGCATCTCTTTCAGTTCAGATATTCTTTTCTCCACAAGTAAAACCTGGAGGAATTGGACTTCAGCTCATTCCTACTGATACTATTTTCAGCTCTCCTAATGTCTTACCGTAACAAAAGTTTGGCAGTTCTCAGAGATCATTTGCCATGGACTTTGAATTAAAAATTAAATATTTTTCTGTTTGCCTTTGTCAGTTCCTTTGGAATAAATCACTATATCCTGATGCTTTCCGGATACTTTGTTTATATCTCACTTGTAGCCATTATGTCTTGACTTTAATGATACCTTTTTATGATATAACAGACATTTCAACAGAATTTGAACTCCTTAAGGACAATGGTATTTGTTCTTGTGGCTTGGTAAATATCTGCTGACTTCTGGGAGTTAGCTCTTATACGCAGTATCCTGGCATAGGCAGGATCATCTCAGGTCTTTTAATTTGGTGACTAGTCTCTCTTCATTGTTATGACATCTTTAATTTGAAAATGTTAAAGGAAGTGAACTGTGAACCAAAGTCTATTTTAGTTTTAAAAATTATACAAATACTTTTTGGTAAAATGTATTGTACTTTGAGATATATATAATATGAGCTATATATGTGATTATATATGTTATATAGAAAATATCTGTAAACTTTTAGATTTGTAATATCCTATTTCTCGTATATCTTACCTCCTTTGACTGGCTACTTTTATGAAATGTCAGGCTTTTCTTTTCTATCCATCTTCATAAGTCTGTATTTTTTATCATATTTAAACTCCAAGTTTTAGTTCCATTTTAAACATTCTGCTCCTTGTACCCTCCATTACAGTCTCCTGTCCACATATCTTTGGTGGCTGCTCTTATAGTTGACATCCAAGTTCAAAGGTCATGTCTTCAGCAGGACCAGTCCTGACCCTTCATCCTAAAAAACAAAATCTGTCTTTATTCCAGTTACCCGATCACAAAGCACTGTCTTAGTTTCTTATCCAATAAAGGTATAAGAAATGACTTATTAATATCTTTGTTTATTCTATTGATATATGTCCCCTTCCCCAGAAGCCCACACAACAGAATGCAAAGCCCATGTGTGACAGGCCCTGTCTTTCTGGTTCCAGGGCTGAAGCTCAAAGCATGCGGTAGTTAGTGCTTGTTACACTGTAAGCCTTCAGTATGTGTTTGTTTAGTGAAGGGAGTGTAAAATCACGCTCCCCACATGTCAGTGGATCTGAAAGGAAATGTTTGAATTTATGGTGAAGAATGAGTTATCATAAATGATAAACCAACCCCACACCAGGACAAGCCTCCACTGAAGTCCTATTAAAATAGATGAATGCCTGAGGGCTTCTGTGGGTGGCAGCTGCTCTCATTTCAGAATAGGCCTAGTCCCTCCTCCAGCCAAAAAGCCCTCAGTGCAATCTCTCCCCCATAGCTCCTTCCACCTGTAATCCTTTTTGACGGAATTCCTTGCTTCAGCCCAGGCCAGTGACATTTCTTTCATGGCTGGGCTGACTGCCAACGGCCCAGATAAAGGCAGAGACTCAAGTGGAATATTTTGTTCTAGGGTAGTGTTCACCTTCCAGCTGCTTCATCTTCCGGGAGGAGGGCAGTCTGTGCTTGATGCGGAGGTGGAGAGGTATTTCTACATCTTACAGCATGTCTGAGATGGACCAGGGACAGATCCTGAAGCATTCTGGGGAGAAGCCAGTCTTCCTGCAATTCTGGGAACGTCAAAGCATCCCCAGTTATGCTGTTCACCCTTCAGCTGCTCAGTGATAAACACAGTTTTATTACTCACGCTTGAATCTTTTTTCCCGGACAGGACTGACTTCCAGGAGCCTCTGAGTAACAGTGACAGAAAGATAATTTTCTTCAGCCTTTCACGTAGGCATCTCCCTAGCATAAAGCAGTGGTCAGAAGCAGCTAATTCCTCTGACTTCAGCACAGCTGAAATAAAGGCCATTAGAAGTCATCCAGTTGGAAAAATAGTGTTAGGGTTCTCGAGAGAGTACAGAAGTATGAATGGTGAAATTTCTGCAAGTGGTCAGGTCAGTTTAAGAAAGGATCTCTCTGGGGGCCGTGTCCTGGGTACCCTGCATGGGGTTTGGAGGTGGCAAGTGAGTGGAGGTGGTGGGGAGGAGAGGAGAGACAGCAGAGGGTTATGAACTTGACTGTTGATGGATGAAGGATATCTTCATATTTTCCTATCTTTTTTAGGGGTGGCCCCTTTGTAATCCCAGGCTTTCCTATGGTCTGTTTCATACACTTACATTTTGGTCAAGCCTTCTGACATTCTCAAAGTACTATTCTGTGGGAGATAAAAGGCTAATTTCTTTCTGCTATTCAAGGAATTTTTTTTTTCCTTACAAAATTACCTTGTATCTTCCCTTCTCACAAAATGCAAACAATCCAGATATTGTTGAGATCCTTTTCAGAGAACTGACCTTTCTAGGTTGTTAAACTCTTTCAGCTCCTGGAAAAATAGATTAGATGAGGTCTAAAGGGCTGATGAACGTGTTAAATCTACTATAATTCCCACAGCTAATGATTTTTATAGAAACCTTTCGTTGGCTTCATTGTTTGAATGAATAACTAAGGGTTGGGAGAGAATGGCCTCACTTGGTTGTTTGCTCTCATGCATATTAATTCATAAAACTGAAGACCTGAAGGGAACATTCTGAGATAAAAGCCTCCATCCCCGGCCTCCAGGGAAGAATTCATTCAGATACCTCAAGACATCAAGTCGACTGCAGTTAACAATCTCCGTAAGAAACTCTGCCACTTCCTTTAATAATATGCCCCAGTGTCTTATCAGTCCTTACAGACAGGTGATTTTTCAGGAGCCCTAACATAAATAATTCCAAAACTAGGTACAAATGGTTATTGTCTGCTTCACTCACCTGTGCAGCCTCAATTTCTTAAGAAAGTGATTGGCATCTAGTAGGCACTAACTAAATACCTTTAGAGTAAATGAATTAAAAAAACTGAATAAATATATAAAAATTAAGTTATACAGCAGAGAAGGTGACGTAATTGTTCTAGTTAACAAGTATTACTGAAAACTTACTCTGTGCCTAGTGCTGTTGAGGCACCATGTGAATTTCAAAGACGTAAAAGGGAAAAGAATCTGTTAACTCCAGGTTCTGACTATTTCTCACAACGTAAGAAGGGTCTATCTATATACGCAAGTAACCCCAATCCAAAACAGATTATAAAAGGTACTATCACTGTAATCCAAAGTATACTGAGATAGCATGAAACAAAGACCTGTATTTGTATCAGGACGAATAAAGATGGCCTGGCAGTAAGATTATGAGCAGTTTTGAAGTATTGGTAGGATTTGGAGGTTGAAGACCTTTCTTGGTAGAGGTGATGCCCAAAGCAAAGGCACAGAGGCAGGAAAATGCAGGATTGGGCCCTGAAATACTGAGCAGTCTGGTGTGTCTTTAGGGTCATATATGTCTGCACATGTCCATCTGCTGGTGGTAGTGATGAAGCAGGTGGGAACAGGCTGGAAAGGTTTTCTGGGGGCCCTAAAGACAGCTGCCAGAGAGTTCACAGTAGAAAAAGATCACTCGTGTCACGTAACACCCCACTGCAGGTACTGTGAAATCTGGAACTTTTGTCCGTTTTGTCTACAGCTCTATCCACGGCCCCTAGAAGAGTGCCTGGAAAATAGTGTGTGCTGGGTAAATGTGTGTTGAGGGACTATGAAATACTATTAGTCCAAGGGTGGAGATGTAAGTCATGCCTTTGTGGAACTGTTCATCTCTCATTTGTTTACATTTTCTCTGCCAATGAGACAAAATTCAAACTGGAAAAGGTAGAACATTATCAATAAAGGGCATATAAGGCCAAGACAGTAAAAAAAACATCTAGAATCTTATAATAATTTCAATATTTGGGACTACTGTAAAATGATATATTAGGGTGCTGAAATAATTTTGGATATAATTCCACAACTACTATCAATAATTTTTTGAGAACTCACGGAGAATAGCAAAGGTGACAGGAAAAAAATTGGGGCTAATACTGGCCCAATTCTTAAGGGCAAATGCTACCAAGCAATATACTAAATTTTGGTTCCTGGCTAAATTCTAAAATTCTAGATTATTATTAAGTGGTTTATTTGTAAGTATTTGGGGTTGCTGATGGTAGTAGTAACTGTGCGACTCCTAGCTAGAAGGTGGTAGGAGAAAGGAACTACGGATGAGAGATGGGTCACAGATTAAAAGTGTGTCCTACCGGTACACTTTCTGAGCTACATAGCAACAGTAAAACCAGCATGGTGTGGAGTCGTTGGAAATGAAGGGGGTCTTCTAATCCAGTGATAATTAACCAATCAGTAAGACAGTAATCACGTTGTAAATGGTCTAAGCTCTGCAAACAGAGACTGTAGCTGTAAAAACAAAGGATAATCTCTAATTGGAAATTACTACTGAACCCATAGTCTGACAAATGCACGCATACATGGTACCAAAGCACAGAAGCTAGAGTCAGACTAATTTAAATTAGGCCTTAATAGAGCTTCAAATGTGCAACCCAGGCTTTGCCACAGAAGCCCCACCTTTTAGGGTTAGCTTGAGGTTCAAATAAGGGAATGCTTGGAAAGTTCTGAGAACAACGCCTGACACAGAATTAGGACCTAATTACGAACTATTTTTAGTAGTACAATAAAAATTAAACATCTTTAAGATTAAATCTTTATAAAAATTCTACTTGTAATTAAAAAAGAATAAACATCTTACTTTTCATGAATAAGCAACAGTGAAAATGTTTGTTGATCTCTATAGTTCATTCATATATTCAGGCAACCAGCATTTATTAAGTAACTTCTATCTGCTAGTACTTCCCTAGATACTAGGGTTGGAAAGACAACTAAGACAATGTATTTATTCTTAAGTGGCTCAGTATGGTGTGGGATCTGATAATTATGTCATCTGTAAGACCTAAAATACTTTATTACACATATTTGTTTCATAACTGTCCCCGTTAGACTGTAAGCTCCTAGAGGGCAAAACTGTTTCATTTCCGACACTAGAATACAGCCTGCTACCTAACGTACACCCAGTATAGGAATGGTGACATCTGATCACATAAAAATGGACTCCAGCTATAAATACTTTGAAATACAGAATGTGATATAACAGACATTCTTTTAAAGAGAAATGAAATTCCTCAGTTGCCAAGACTAAAGATGGATTGGGAAACCAGAGCTGAAAACTCGAGTTGATGCTGCAGCTACTCTGAGTGATGGTGCTGGTCTCGGCAACAAGGGATTTAGGCTTTAATGCCAAGAGGCACAGGAGAGGACTGCTAAAGAATGGACTTCATAAAGGAGAAAATTGAATCCAGAGGAATGATTGCTAGATAAGAAACAACCGTGAGCCAAGAAGTTGGTAAAGACGGGCAAATGTAAATAAGCACTGACTGTTTAAAATATTGGTCTGTGATGATTAACCTGGGGGACAGATAGGCAAAGGTGACTTAAAATATTGACACAAATAGCATGTGAGGTGGAGGAAAAGATATCTCCTTTTCTAGAGGAAGAGAGATAATGATCAAATTTAGACTTTTTTAGGTCAAGCATGTAAACTAAAAATTTAAAGGTAACCTTTAACAAATAGCTTGTGTAAATTTCAAGCTAGTAGAGAGTAAAAAAAAAAGTAAAGCAAACAGTAATTGATAGAAGGCAGAAAAGAAGGAAAAAAATATGGTAAATTGAAAGCACTAAATAAAATAGTAGAAATTAAGCCCAATCACAAGTTTTAAATAAAGTAAGTGCTAATGCTTAAATCTGCAATTAAAAATAGAGACTTAAAAAAAAGAGATTTTACAGTTGGATTTCAAAAATCTAGGATATGCTCTTTAAAGATACACACTTATAACAAATGGGCTCAGAAAAGTTAGAAAAAAGGAGGAAAGTAGATGTACCAGGAAAATACTAAATCAAAAGGAAATTGCTATATCTATATTAACATATTTTTTAAATGCAAAGACTTAAATGTATATAATATGCTATGAAGTCAACTATAATTATAAGAGTTATATGTTATATTTGGCATTTAAGGATATATCGCACTGGTGAGGAATTACATTTTTCAGAGCAAAAATCTTAGACTTTTTCTTGATTTCAACTCTGAGTATGAATTATGGTCGAACATACATAGTGCTAAGAACAGTAGCCAACAGACAATGGTAATAACAAGCGTTATCTACCAGCCACTATATAAGTACATTTTACAACTGAAAGATGAAACAGTCCCCTGAGATAGTTATTCTTACTAACTCCCATTTTAGAGATGAAGAAATGGAGCTTTATGGAAATTAAGAGGTTTTCCCGATGATATGAGCCAACCTGGCACTCGAATCTGTGCCCGTCTGACTGCATGATAGTGTGTTTAGCCACGATGCTCTGTGGCCTTGGTTTGCACAGAGACCTCCTGATAGCTGTGTGAACAGCCAGGAGACATGTGGGGGCAGCCCAGAGTGGACGTGAAGATCCCACACACCAGGTGCCGTGACAGAATGTTCACCTGGAAGTTGAAGGACCTGAGAGAGAAGGACCTTGCTGCTTTTAGAGTCCTTTACTTCAGCTGGGGAACTCAGAAAGCTGGAGCCCTGGAGGCCATGGAAGTCTCCTGGGGTAAAAATCTTGAGTGCCAGCAGGCAACTCAGTTTGTCTCAAAGCATCCTGCTATCCTCACAGTCACCACAAACAATGGCCCCCTGTGTAAGGAGGACTGGGCAAGGGACACATTACCTGGGCACAGGCCTTCATCAACCCCAGGAGGAAGGGATGCCTTTTTTCTAATTCCGCACAAAGAGGCTGAACGGGCCAGTGGCATTTCTGGCTCTTCTTTTAGCCCTGGGAACCCAAGCACCAGAGGCATAGCCAAGTCCTAGTCCTTCCCACACATAGACTTTTTAGGGGTCTATAAAGGCTGCTCTGAAAATTTGTCTTAGCAGGATGCCTAGAAAATTCTGCTTCAGTTATACTATCTTAAAGATGGATGTCTTCTGATTGGCATAAATCCATTCAGGCCCTTCTGGATTTCCCAGTGCAGATGTCTAACATGCTTGAAATTATGGTTGTCTCAGACGGCAGTGAGTGCTGCTGAAAGCCTCTTTACCATTCGATGGCAAGAGATTTTTAGATGGCTCGTGCATCTGGCCTCCTTTCCTGACCCCATTTTTCAGGTAGGAATGTACTATAAGCCACACTCCTGACACTTTCAGCATTTCAGTTTCAACCTTTAAAGTTGTCTAATTTCACGCTGAGTACAAGTTCAACTCTTGTCTCTGTCATTCCCCTTCATTTGGTCAAATGCTTGTTTTACTTGTATGTCTATGTCTTCCCAATTTATTTGGCTCCAGAGATCAGGGAGGACAACGTCATTCACTAGTTCAGTAAGTGTTTCTTGGATGCCTGTTATATGCCTGGGGCCCTTCTAGGTTCTGAGGATACAATGGCAAACATGGCAGTCAAGTTCTCACTGAGCTTACCTTTAAGTTATAGACAGGGAACAAGTCAACACACGCATATAGATAGATAGATAGATAGATATACTATATGAGGTGATGATAAATGCTATGTGGGAAAATAAAGTAAGCTAACGTGGATAGGGTGGCTAGGGAGCAGTGGGGTGGGGAACATAATTTTATGTTGGATTTTCAGGGAGGATCTTCCTGATATTTGAGAGAGAGAGAGAGAGAGAGAGAGAGAGAGAGAGAGAGAGAGAGAAGTTTGAGCCATGTGGTGTGGAACATGTGGAATCTGGGGAAAGAGCATCCAACAAAGACAGAAAGAATTATAGAAGTCCTGAGGCAGGAGCCTGCCTGGTGTTTTCAAGGAAGGACAGAGTGGCCCACTGTGGCTGAAAGAGAATCAGGGGTGGGAGAGTCGAAGTGGAAGTCCAGGATGGAGCCGAATCATGCAGGCCTTGTAGAGCATGGGAAGGACATCTGGGTGGAAGGGAACCATTGCAGGTTTTCATTTCTAGCTTTAACGTTCAGTCTAAGGTCAGTTTCTACAAGCCTTAGATTCTTCATCTTTGATTTCCCCCTCTAATGAGATGTAAAACCATAGGGATATTTGAGCAGAGGAATAAAACCCGATTTAGCTCTAAAAGGTTCCTCTGGCAATAGCTAAGCAATGTTTATATCTCCACTGGATGAAGCGTATTTTCCATATAGTAGGTTTATTAAATAAACATATTAAAATAAAGGGAAATTCTGATTTTCCAGGTTCATTTTTAGGTACCTTTATTCTGGATTAACCAACAAGTGCACTGATATTTAAAATGGTTCCAAATATTTATTAATAGAGTAAGTAGTAAACACCAAAACAAGAATAATGAAGTTTGATTCTCCCATTTTTTTAGTCCTTCACGTCTTATCTATAATGTAGTCAGACTATCCTGGGAGATAAAAAAACGTATTTAAGCTAAATAAATGGTTATGGTATCAAACATAGGGGCTTGCGTTCAGTTATTTTTTAAAAAGGCTCTTAAAATCTGGGGTGCATCACAATTAAGTCAAAGAATGAAAAAATAGAACTCTAATGCATTTCTTAAAGATAATATTATCTTTATTAATGACCATCACTTTTGGAAACATCGATTGTTTACATTTACACTCAATTTGATATTCAAATAGAAAATTATATCTTTTCTGCTTTGCTTGAATCAGGATGATATATCAGAATATAAAAATAAATATTTTCTCTCTTTTATTTTTGACTTTTTGATAATGTTTTTATTCCTGTACACTTAGGAAATTTACTAGACCTTAAAGTAATATATGTGTGCCCCGAGAAAGTTATTAGAAAATTGTGATGATACTTTCTTTGAACTGACGTCTAAGGAATTACCTTGTGGTGGCAGAACATTTTCCCCCACGTGTTACTATATTCTCAAAATATTTTCTTGTAATTAATTTAACATATTAATTTGCACATTTTGAATGTTTATTTTATATTATAGTATGAGTGCAGGTAGAAGGTTAATGAAAAGGACTGTGGTGGAGATCCAGCCAGCTAGTGTTCCTCTGAAAAAGAAATTTTAAAACAAGAAGAAACATTCAGTTAGATTTCAAGATGGCTTGTCAAAAAACATGCTGCCAGTAAACTGTGGAAGTGCAAACAAAAAACTGTTGGAGCCAAGAGGAAAGAAATAAGGTCGGCAGAATTGCTGACTGTGCCAAAAAAAGCTGAAGGGATTAAAGGGAATAAAAGCTTTTTCAAATATATTGAAAAAAGAGGTAGAGCACCAGAGAGTAGGACTGCAAATGAACAGGGAGGGAGGATCCATGTTGGCTAAAGTGGCTCAAGACTGCACTGCTTTTAAAAATCGGTGTCTGACAAGGCAAACACACTTTGGGCAATTGGGATGTAATGAAGACCTGGTTTATTAGAAAATGACTTAGGCGGCTGATGGTATTTCGGCATACTAATGGGCAAAATTTAGAATCCTCAAGCATGCCTGCTGCTACCTGCTCTAAAATGTCTATAAAGTAATTTGCCATCTAAGCTACCGCCTTTATCCAGGAGCGAAATCTGAGTCTGCCTTCAGCCCTGAACACCTCCATGAAATTAAAAAATTAAGTAGAACATAAGAAGTCTCAACGGACTTATAAAAATAACAGGATACTAAGGCCGTGAGTTTTAACCCTCCTCTTGCCATCAGCTTCCCCAATGTCATTGTAGCCTCTATCTGCATCTGTCTTCTGATCTTTAATAAGGATGATTATACTCACTAACCAACAATATGTGGCTCAAGAGAGTTTAGTATGTGTCATAAACATAATGTGTTTGTGAAATATACAATTAGGAAAGAGAATGGATTTGAGTAAGAATTAAGTTGAGTTCAGTCAACCCACAGGGGTAATGTGGGTAAGGGGTTACTGGCTGTGTGACCTAGGATAAATGACTTAACTGCTCTGGACCTTTTTTTCCTCATTTGTAAAATTAGACTTGCCTATTATAAGGATTAAATAAGATAAGGCACGTAGTGCTCAATAATATCAGCTATTTTCATCAGAGCAAAATCTTCCTAGACGCGGAGAGAATGCCAGAATTCCACTACATTTGTGCAGTGAGCTTACAAGAGTTGGGCTTCAAACATGTTTTAAGAATATAGCAACTGTAAAAGAATTCGAATCAATGAAATCTAAACAGTTAAGTGTTGCACAGCTCGATATATGTCAACAAACCTCAAAGGTAAAGGTTAAGCGCTGAATTGTGCCTTATTGTTTAGAAGGAGAGCTGGGAAGTGCAGTGAGACTGAAAAAATTGCAGTCATGTTTGGCAATCAAAAGAGGGACTGTGAACTCATAAAACTCATAGAGATCTTGAGCAGTCAACTAGTTGGGTACTAAAATACTCTGTATTGAAGGCATTAAATTCTGCATTTGCCTTTCCTACACTTGCATACTCGTAAAGATAGTATCGGATGCCTTCCATGATGATTAATTCCCTTGTTTAAGGGCACCCAGGGTTAGGGGCAGGGCAGGGTGCTGGACCCACATCCTCACCTCTCTCAGTCACAGATCATACCCTTTGTGGTTGGGAAGGAAGCCCCTTAAAAGATATAAGAAAGAGGGTGCCTTGCCACTGAGAAGAGGAACCATTGGCGGCCTCAGAACTTGAGAGCTCTGGGGATCAGCAAAACTTAAGCACGATGCAGTGGGCTAGCTTACATGAATCACACCATCATTGAGCTTTTAACCAAATACTGAGAGAGAACCTAGTGATATAAAAGGGAGTAAGATGCAATTTTTGTGCCAGGGAAGCTCAAAGCCTGGAATAATCTTGTGTTATAAGTGGGACCAGAAGCATCCATTCAATCGCTCATTCATTCACTCAACATATATTTATTGAAGTCCTGCCATGTGCCAGACACTGCTCTAGGCACCAAAAACAGGAACAAAACATACATAGGTCCGTGACTTCATTAAGTCTGCTTTCCATCGGGGAGGGTGGGTACCAGATGATATATAATAACATAATTGTCACATTGTAACTGTGCAATTGTAATTTATGGAGGTGACTGAGTGATGACATGGAGAAGCTAATGCCATTGAAAGAAGATTTTGGTAACTCACATTTCCTGAGCGGAGGGGCCACACCATGCCACACAGGGCCGCATGGGGAGCACCAGTGTCATTCAGGAGACAAGACAGAAACGGAGTGAGGGGAAAGCCCAGACAGAGCCTTTATTGTGAGAAAGGCAACGCAGGGCAAGGTAAGCAGTTTAGAATTGGCTAGTTCCAATAATTCCAGCAGGCTTTGGGGTTTGGGCCTTTCCCTCATTGTCTGGTACCCAACCGTGGGTTGATTAGTTTGCCTATGGAAGACATGCTCCTGGGCGAGGACTTGATTATCTCTAAGAATTAGCTAAACCTGGCAATCTCTCTCCAGTCAGTGAGGCCACAAATGCCAGGTCAACAAGAATACGGAAAATAGGAAAATATAATTAATATAATTGGCCCTATGGTGAATGGATGCCAAATAGACAAATATAGAATCTAAGAAAACACAGAACAATTATAAATAAGCAGAATTATGTAGTGTGTTATAAGGTGATAAATGCTACCGAGAAGAGAAAAAATAGAGCTAGGCACAGGACTTAGGAAGTGCTGGCGGTGGCATGCTAACAGATCACAGCGTTAAGTACTATGATTGGGTAGGTCTCATGGAAAAGGTAAGATTTAAGGCAAACCCTGAGTCAAGACTTGCCTCCGTATAAAGATTCTAATATTTTAGGAATCTAGCAAGTTACAGAAACCGAATACATCCATGACATTCATTTATTCATTCGTACATTCATTCAGTTGGTTGGTTGATCAGGCAGTCAGTTAGGTATTAAAAATTTATTGAGCACTACTGGACACTGGTGCTAAATAGAGAATGGTGAGCAAAAAAGACATAAGCTCTGCTGTCATGTAGCTTATCAGCTACATGGGGAGACAGGTATTGACATAATGAAAATGCAAATAAATATGTAATGGCAGTTGAAAAATAGCTACATAGTGTTAAGAGAGCCTGTAATAAATGGGTTTGATCTAGCTTGGGCGGTCAGGGAGGGCTTCATCGAGATCTGAAGGATGACTAGGTGTTGAGTAGACAAGAAAGGGAGAGAATACTTTCCAGGTATAGGAAATAGTGTGTGCAAAGTCCCTGAGGTGGAGGACAGTTGAGAAGAGAGAACAAGGGTGGACCATGGAGCAGATGAGGCTGAAGGTATCGTGTATGTGAAGGTTGGGGAATATGCAGGCTCTTTCAGCCACGTTTAACAGTGTAACACTTTTCCAGAGAGCATTGGGCAGTGAAAGGAGGACTTTGAGCTGTGGTATCATGTGACCTGATTTGGCGTTGAGAATTGATGTAGGTAGAACTGTGCAAAGCTGGGAGTCCAGGTGAGAGATGGACTTGGACCTTGGACCGGAAGGGTTGTGGTGCAGATTGAGGAGGAATGGTCTCAGTGATGAATCAGATATAGGAGTGAGGAAAAACGAGGCATCAAGGGTGACTTCTGGGCCTCTGGTTTGTACATGTGGAAGGAGGAGGGTGCCATTCATTGAGACAGGGAACACTGGAAGAGGATCAGGCCTCATGGTGAAGACCACACAGCTGATTTTGGACATAATGTGAGTGAGATTCCTTTGAGGCATGTATGTGGAAAGTTCAAGCAGGCAGTTTGTTTCATGGGTCTGACTTTGTGAGGAGGGATGTAGCCTATAAGTATAAATTTGGGAGTTACCTGTTTATATATGTATAACTGCTGACAGGGTATGGGTCAGATTTCCAGGAGGGAGAACATAGAGTGATAAGAAGGACAGTCCAAAGTTTGGAGCATCTGACACTTCACATAAGTAGAGAAAGGTGAACCTGCAAAAGGGACAGAAACCCAGTGTTCTCTGCAATGTCAACTTCAAGGTCAGCCCTGGAGAAAGGATGAATACATGAAGAGGATTTCTCTTCTGATTACACTGATTAGACCTGATTAAAACTCCTTTCTCCAGATGCAAACTCTGAGCCTGCCAACCCCACCCAGGAAACCCCACTGAATCCTAAGCTTTCTGCCTACTACCTAAAATCTCCCACTCTTTGTAGATGAGGCCATTGCTCTTGTAAAATTAGTATTAAAATGGCTATTAAAGCTGTTTGGCTTAGATGTAACAGTCATTTCTCCTTTAGTCCAGTCTTCTTTGTACAAGTTCTAACTAGTCAGGTATGATCTCCTTCCCACACCTGTTGACTGATTATGAAACAGCTATTTTATCTCCGTTTTTCACATCTGCCCAGTCTTCATGAAGCAATCTTCAGGCACTGACATAGTCTAGAAGGGGCCCCACAAAAGTAATGGAGAGGAAAAACATGATCTTTCTCTAAAATATATAAGCTTTGGATTTGGTGTCAGAACTTCCTAGTGGGTGACCTTGTATAAATCACTTAACTAAGCCTCATCAATAAGTAGGAAGGGGAACATCTGTTCTTCCAACCTCTGAGACTTGTGGAGGATATTCATTGAGAAATGTACGTTGTAAGGGCCTTATGTACCTGTAAATTGTTACTGGTCAACTTTCCTTTTAATCAATATACTGGGAATTTAAATCACACACACATATCATTGTGATCTCTACATGTTTTTATTAGGTCCTTCCCTAATTACCTGTGAGGCCCTCCCTTTAATCATTACCTTCCATTGTTTCTGGAACAGATACAAATGAACTAAATAGAACACAAGAATCTTCCTGGCACATAAACACACATGGGATTCTCCCCAGTATAGCTTCCATCAAGGATTAACTACAAAGAAATTCAGAGAAGAAGGAGAATCTGCCCTATATTTCTTTGTCTATTCTAGATTTCTGATTAGCTCATTCCCTTATGCTGGTTATTTTTTTATTCCAATTTCTCTCCTAAGCCCATGGATTAGAATTTTCCCTACTATTAGCTTTCCAAATGCAGTCACTTTTATGGTGTGAATTAAGAATGAGACAGTGCTCAATTTACCAACAATTCTTTTCGTTACTTTTTCCATTCATCTTTCCATTCATCTTTATCTGAGCTCGTGAGCTTTACCCTTCTCTTGATGGTGCTTCATGTATATATAAATATATATATATATATATATATATATATATTTTTTTTTTTTTTTTTTTGCGGTGGTACGCGGGCCTCTCACCGCTGTGGCGTCTCCTGTTGCGGAGCACAGGCTCCAAACGCGCAGGCTCAGCGGCCGTGGCTCACGGGCCCAGCCGCTCCGCGGCATGTGGGATCTTCCTGGACCGGGGCACGAACCCGTGTCCCCTGCATCGGCAGGCGGACTCTCAACCACTGTGCCACCAGGGAAGCCCTCAATGATTCTTCATATTTGAACAATGCTTAACACATTCCCTCTGCTACAGAGGATTATTGAATGGCAACCTCAGAACAACAACCTAATGGTGTATGTAAACCAGGAATGGCTATTAGCTGTTCTGTTTTGTGAATAAAGAATCTTAGTTTTCTTCCTTTCTGCTTTCCCCATACTGGCAGTATGGGAATTAGAACCCCCTTTGCTACCTCAAAATAATACTTCAAACTAGACGTAACACTGGGCTAAAATATTTACCTCTCTTTGTTTCACTCTCCTAATTTATGAAAAGAAGGGGGGTCGATTTGATGATCCCTGAAGTCCTTTTAGTGCCATTATCCTTAAAGTTGGGTTCCGAGTCATAGAATATTTACTATGCCCCTGTGTGTAGTGCTTCTAACTCCAGAGATGCAAAGAGCTTATAGTACCCTCCCTGTCTTCTAATAGTTTATAATCCAGCTGGAGTGTTAGCAAATGCTAATGTGAAGGTGACTAAAGATTCAAGGTCAAACCTGCTAAATCCTACATGACTGGCACACAAAAATAAGTGCTGTAGGAGAGAGGGGAAGTCACTATGTCTCCAGACTATTGACAAATGGATTGGCATCTCGAACTTGCAATTTCAAAGTAAGGGAGGAAATCCCTCACTTTCATATTGGCTACAGGGCAATATTAAGAGGAAAAAAACAAAAATTGTGTCTATTGATAAAAGGGGAAAATGTACATAAAAAATCAATGGAAAGGAAGAAATGTGGGGTGGTGGGACCGGCGCTTATTCAGTTCAAAACTAATGTAGAACTTATCATGAAAAATCTATAGCAAAAGACTTCAAGCTCTTTCTCTTTTTCACTTGTTTCAGAGTTCTGTATTCATTGAACAGTAGAATGAAAATAAAAATCAAAGCAAAGCTTTAAAAGAACAGAGATATGCAGGCTAATAGACAGTTTGTCTGAGGGAATAGCTTTTAGGGCAGAAATTTCTGTGTGTAGTTTTCCTCAGAATTTAATGTTTTTAAAGATGGTGCCCTGTGAGTTACCATGACAACCTGTAGATATCATCTTGTGAAGGCTAAGGCTACAGATCTCAGCTCAAAGTATTTTGTTCACACAATTTTACAAAAAGCCTGTTGACGCGCTGTAGATGGGCTGAACAAAACATGGAATGCTTAATGCTGTTATGGGCCATTTCTTTAAAATATTATTAGTGTGGCTGAAGAGGCTTCTATAGTGTTTGAAGAACACCCTCCCTTCCATTTCATCAATACCTTTAAAAGCTAAAGCATGCTTCATTTTCAGCTCTTTATTGAACTTCTCTCAAGACAAGGTAAAAGTAAAGGCGAAAGCTCATTTCCTATTCTGTACTTTCTCTTAAAAGGGAGAAAAGATCCAAGTGTTGTTGGTGATACTACAGTTTTAGAGCTGTTCTTTGTCCTTGGGCTGTGTTTTCTCAGGATAGTGTCCTTAGTAATAAAGCTGGGCAGAGGAGTAACAACTCACTGGAAGTTGCGAAGAAAGGGACTGGAAGGTATAGATGAGGTAACATGTTGTTTGCTGTCACGGCTGTAGTGAAGGTGGCTGCTTGTGGCGGTTGCCCTCACAGGCGTTCAAATTCAGCAGGTTTCCCAGACAGAGTAATGATTCTGATGATGTGTTCTTAATGTAAACCATTGATTAAACAATGGGGCGGGAAATAGAGATACTTTGTTGAGTGATTGAAAACAAATATCTTCCACTAGTTCAGGCAAATGAACCATTTAAAAAAACCCACTATTTCAAAAGATACTGATAATGCTCATAGCTTGGTGTGGTTGTCATGTAAGCAATCTAAAACTGCCCTGAGGTGCTGGGTCGGTAACGTGGAGTCAAGTGGCATGACTTTTATTGTTTCCAGAGCTTTAGCTTACAGAGCATCTCTTTGCACTTACAAGCACAGATTTGGATTTCAGATGTCACATGGGCAGCTGAACTTTGCCGGACCAGAAGCACCTTGTTCACTGTCATTGATGGAGTGATGCATTAAATTCTCCCAGAGGCCTAGTGTTTTGTAGTTTACAGCAATGATAATCTCATGCTTTAAGGATGTCAAATTATTTGGCAAGTGTGAAATAACTTGCCCTTATTTTCAGTAATTTTTTGGACTTTTTTTTTTTTTTTTTTTTTTGGTGGTATGTGGGCCTCTCACTGTTGTGGCCTCTCCTGTTGCGGAGCACAGGCTCCGGACGCGCAGGCTCAGCGGCCATGGCTCACGGGCCCAGCCGCTCCGCGGCATGTGGGGTCTTCCTGGACCAGGGCACGAACCCACGTCCCCTGCATCGGCAGGCGGACTCTCAACCACTGTGCCACCAGGGAAGCCCTGGACATTATTTTTTTTTTGTAATAAAGACTGAACTATTTAAATAGTTCAGTATCCAATGTGTTTTGTTTGCAAGAATAATCTTAAGGATATATTACATAATAGCTCTGCAAGAACTTAATGAGAACAGGTGAACAGCCATAATTTGGTATAATTAATGAAGCAAAAAGGCCTTATTAGGTTGTTTAACTAATGTGACTGTTGAAGTAATTGAACTGATTTTAATAGGCTTTGGCATTGTCTTAGTGTAAATCGGTGTTCATAAAAGTTAATGGTTACTGTGTTTTTTGCTTATGAGAATTCACATAACAAGTGGTTTTTCAAGAATAAATTGTCTTCATGAGGCAGAGTAAAATTGTGCCCACCAAAATCATTCACTTAGATAAGTGAAAAAAAGCTTACAAAGAAAAGTCTGCCTTGCATTTCAAAAAATACTCTGCTACTGAAAAATGAGCAATGAATAAGTTAGAAGAATATATTTAAAATAATTTCCAAATTCAATCTAGTGGAAGTTATGTTACCAAATTGGCAAACGTTGCTGAGGTTACTGAATAAGGCACAGTACTATTAAGTGAGATGAAACTAATAGCCTGGCATCATTCTCCCTCTCCTTGTCTCTCCCTGTCTCTCTAATGATACTTCAAAACAACAATGCAACATAATAGAGTCACTTTATATAAGTGGCCTGATGTAACAACTGGAGAAAAAGGCATAGAGTCAAGTGTTGACAACAACAAACTTTAATTTTACCTTCAATTCTAACAGGAAACATGATTTTTACCGTGGCACTCATTCTAAATATGGACAAGAAATAGCACATATAAAGTATATGTACATATACATTTGCCATTGGCAAAGTGAACGGTTCCATCCTGTGAAGATGTTAAGAGATTAATAAATGTTACTGCTGAGAAAAGAGAAAGGACTCAGAGTTAATGGGCAAGAGAAGTAGCACTGCATTTGAAAAAAAAAAAAAAAAACTGAGTTGCATTTTCCCCTTATGTAAGGAATACATGTCTGTTTTCAGCAGTTGTTGCTTAACTCCCCTTCGTTTTCTTCTTTTTGGCTGGTGGGATCTAATTCCCCGATGGGGGATCAAACCCATGCCCTGCCCTGGGAATGCAGGGTCTTAACCATTGGACTGCCAGGGAAGTCCCTTTAACTCCCTTTCTTGACAGCAGCTTGGATTTTTATTTGGGACTGTCTTTTCCTAATTTTCATTCCATTTGGTCTGGGTAGGGCTCCCAGAGAGTCTAGGACAGAGAACATGACCTGAGTTGATCAAGTGCTTAGTCTTCTCCTGACATGCAGATGGCTCATTTTGAGCACATGATTCAAGGCAGACCAATCAGAATTCATCTTAGGAGTTTTGCTGGGCATATTGACTTGAACTGGAAATATTTAGCCCCAGAACTGGGACTACAAGGGAGAGTCTTTCTGAGATGGAGTCAACACAGGAAGTATAATTTAGGAGAAGAGAAATGGAATCCCGATAAACTCCTTTGAGCCCCTATATTTAGCACCCTTGAGGCAATGCCTATTCCAGAACTTTGTATCATGGAAACCAATATATTTCCTTTATTTCTCAAGTTACTTGGGTTGAGCTGCAGTCAAATAAATCCCAATAGATACATTTCTTACTACAGGAAAATTGGAAAACACAGAAAGATACCAAAATAATAAAGAAATAAAACCACCTTTGATTCAATTTTGATATATTTATTTCCTGTTCTTTTTCTTGTATCTATATAACCAGATATCTTTGATTACAATTTTGATGTGTTTTTTCATTCTTTTTATTATCCCTGCATATACGTAAGAATCTTAATGTTTATGAAGTCAGGGTTATTTTTGCATATATGGACATATATGTTTCTGCATATGGGTATACATATTTTACAGAATTAGAATTAGATTAATTAATAATTTTATATCCTTGTTTTTACCTAACATTGTGCCATGGGCATTTCCCCATTTCATCAACACAACTTTTAATAGTAGAATGATATTCCATGGTACAGGCATACCTTGGAAATATTGCTGGTTTAGTTCCAGACCACAGTAATAAAGTGAATAGTGTAATAAAGTGCGTCACATAAATTTTTTGGTTTCTTAGTGCATATAAAAGTTATGTTTACACTATACTGTAGTCTATTATATGTGCAGTAGTATTATGTCTAAGAAAACAATGTACATGCCTTAACTTAAAAATACTTTATTGCTAACAAATGCTAATTATCAACTGAGCCTATAGCAAGTTGTAATTTTTGCTGATGGAGGGTCTTGCCTCAGTGTTGATGGCTGCTGACTGATCAGGGTGGTGATTGCTGAGGACAGCAGTGATGTTTGCCACATGGATTGACTCTTCCTTTCACAGACAATTTCTCTACAGCATGCAGTGTTGTTTGATAGCATTTTACCCACAGTAGAACTTGTTTCAGAATTGGAGTCGATCCTCTCAACTCTGCTGCTGCTTTATCAACTAAGTTTATGTAATATTCTAAATCTTTTGTTGTCATTTCAACAACCTTCCCGGCATCTTCGCCAGTAGACTCTACCTCAAGAATCCACTTTCTTTGCTCATCCATAAGAAGCAACTCTTCAACCATGAAAGTTTTATCATGAGATTGTAGCAATTCAGTCACATCTTCAGGTTCCATTTCTAATTTTAGATCTCTTGCTATTTCCACCACATCTGCAGTTACTTCCTCCACTGAAGTCTTGAATCCCTCAAAGTCATCCATGAGGGTTGGAATCAGTTTCTTCCAGAGTCCTGTTATTGTTGATAGTTTGACCTCTTCTCATGAGTCATAAATGTTCTTAATGGTAAATCCATTCCAGAAAGTTTTCAATTGGTTTTGCCCAGATCCAGCAGAGGAATCACTATTTGTGGCAGCCATAGCCTAATGAAATATATTTCTTAAATAATAAGACTTGAAAGTCAAAATGACTCCCTGATCCATGGACTACGGAATGAAGGTTGTATTAGCAGCCACAAAAATAACATTAATTTCATTGTCCAGCTCCATCAGAGCTCTTGGGTGACCAGATGCATTGTCAATGAGCAGTAACATTTTGAAAGGAAATTTTTTTTTTTCTGAGCAGTAGGTCTCAACAGTGGGCTTAAAATATGTTGTAAACAAAAGTGTTGTCATCCAGGCTTTGTTGCTCCATTTATAGAGCATAGGCAGAGTTGATTTAGCTTAATTCTTAAGGGCCCTAGCATTTTCCAGAGTGGTAAACGAGCATTGGATTCAACTTAAAGTGACCAGTTGCATTAGCCCTTAACAGGAGAGTCAGCCTGTCTTTCGAAGCCAGGCACTGACTTCTGTCTACCTATGAAATTCCTAGATGGCGTCTTCTTCCAATATAAGGCTGTTTCACCTACATTGAAAATCTGTTGTTTAGCGTAGCCTCCTTCATTAATGCTAGATCTTCTGGATAACTTGCTACAACTTCTACATCATCACGTGCTACTTCACCTTGCACTTTTATGTTATGGAGATGACATCTTTCCTTAAAAGTCAGCTGATAGTCTTATGGAAATTCCCAGTATGGAACTAGTTGCTTTTCTCTTGTTTATTTTAAGATTCTCTCTTTATCTTTACTTTTTGCCATTTTAATCATAATGTGTCTTGGTGTGGACCTCTTGTTTGGGACTCTCTATGATTTCTGAAAGTGGATATCTGTTTCCTTCCCCAGGTTAGGGAATTTTTCAGCTATTATTTCTTCAAATAATTTTTCTGCCCTTTCTCTCTCTCTTCTCCTTTCGAGACTCCTATAATGAGAATGTTAGTAAGCTTGATGTTGTCCCAGAAGTCACTTAAACTATCCTTATTGGAAAATTTTTTTTTTTCTTTTTCTGTTCAGCTTGGGTGATTTCCACTGTCCTTTCTTCCAGCTTGCTGATCA
This sequence comes from Globicephala melas, assembly GCF_963455315.2. Classification (NCBI taxonomy): domain Eukaryota; kingdom Metazoa; phylum Chordata; class Mammalia; order Artiodactyla; family Delphinidae; genus Globicephala; species Globicephala melas. The sequence goes on along the minus strand of NC_083331.1, from coordinate 10,453,385 downwards.
GTTCCTCAGTATAATCTCACTTACTATTGATTCCTTCTAAAAACTTTTTTTCTGTCAGTTCTTTTTCTGAGGTTTTGTCTTGTTCCTTCATTTGAAGCATATCCCTCTGTCTTCTCATTTTGCCCAATTCTCTGTATTTATTTCTATGTATCATGTAGATCACTTACATCTCCCAATCTTGGAGAAGTAGCGTTGTAGAGGTCACGTCTTCTGTGGCCCAGCAGTATGCTCCCCTCTGGCCACCAGACCTGTATGCTCTAGGGGTGTCCCTATGTGGGCTGTGTGGGCCATTTGCTCTGGCAGGGGTGACTGCTCTGGATTCAGGGATGGTTCCTGTCCAGCTGGCTGTGAGGCCCTGCCTTGTGCAGTGGCTGGAGGCCCACTGGTTTTTGGGCAGGCTCCCTGTGTGGCTGGCTCTGTGGCCCAGTGGTGCGTGATTGCTACTGGCCTGATGATGGGTAGGGCTGGGAAGTTCACCACCTTGTATGGTCACACTTCCTAGTGCCCCAAAACAATTACAGTAGTAGCATCAAAGATCACTGATCAGAGATCACCATAACAAATACATATAATAATAATGAAAAAGTTTGAAATATGTGAGAATTACCAAAATGTGACCTGGAGACACAGAGTGAGCAAATGCTGTTGGGAAAATGGCACTGACAGACTTGTTCGACGTTGGGTGGCCACAAACCTTCAATTTGTAAGAAACACAATATCTGTGAAGTTCAGTAAAGCAAAGTGCAGTAAAATGAGGTCTATCTGAACATGTAAACCACAGTTAATTTGAGCTTTCCATTATTTTTGGACATTTAGGCTGTTTTCATTTTCTAAAACCTGATTGTTTATGCTACTAGTAAGTATATCTTAGTTCAATTTTCTATTTGTTTAGGTTGGTTTCCTAGCAAGGGCATTATGGTCCTAGAGTGGATGCATTTTTAAAGACTGTGTGTGTGTGTGTGTGTGTGTGTGTGTGTGTGTGTGTGTGTGTGTGTGTGTGTGTGTATATATATATATATCTCAAATGGTTTTCAAAAATAGTAATTTATATTCCCAAGAACCTTGCCACACTCAGGCATTATTATTTCTTTTCATATTTACTAATTTAATAGTCAAAAATGCTCTCATATTGTATGCTAGAATTATTTTAACTACTAGGAGGTTGAATATTTTTTTCATATACTATCGATCTTTTCCATTTCTTCTGTGAGTTGTTATTCATGTTCCTTTTCCATTTTTTTAATTGGCATTTTAGTTCTTTTCTTTCTTATTGATTTTAGGCTTTTCTTTTTCAAAATCAGTAATTGTAATGAGTAGTGTTGCACTGTTAGCTGTTTTAGTACTCACTGGTGCATCACAAATAGAGTCCTGGGACTGTCAACTCCCCTAATTCCAAACTAACCATGAAATAGATTTTTCTTTCCTAAAAGTAGCAACTGAATTGGTTTCTGAAAACAAAAAACCCAAATGGACTCTTTTTTGTAAAACTGGAGGTCGGGTGGTGAGTTTGGCATCTAAAGCTAAAACGTACAACTTCAGCCTTGTTGCGTATTATTACTGATTTAACTGCATAAAGGAAACTTGCGTACCATTCATTATGTGGCATTTTATCTCACAGCTGCAATTTTTATTTAATGCATTTATTCAGTGTAAAATCCTGCTGGAGGGTTTGAAACAACTCTTTCTTCCCATAAACTGTCATCTACCAGCTTGCAACTTTATTTACTAGAAAGAACACACACTTTTCTGAGGGTAGGGTTAATTATTTTTTCCAGAATCACAGCATAACACCTTGTCAGTTATTAACTCAAAAGGTTGTTTCCTCATATTTTGATGTTAGATCATTTCCTGGGGATGAGAGATAGGGAAACAACTTCTAAATTCAAGTGTACAAAATCTCTAGTTTTTAAAACCTGCTTTTATTGGCTGAGTGAGTGAACTTGGCATTGGATTTTATTGCTGTGTAGTAAAGAAATCTCAATCTGAAGAAAAGAAGGAGGAGGAGGAGGAGGAGAGGGAGAAAAAAAAAGCTTTGCTCTGTTAAAATTTTTATGAAAAGCCAAAAAAGTCTCAGCTTATTTTTCTTCTGATGAAATCTTAATTGCTGACAAAAAGTTGCTGATTTCATAATGATAACCCATATCATATGTAAAGCATACTTTTCTAAAAAAAAATGTCTCTTTTATTACTTTCTTGACCCCACCTAATAATCAACAATCTAAAGAAGTTTAAAAAGCAAGAGTCATTTTAGCATAATATTTAGTACTGTTCCGCCATATATAGAAGCATTAATGTGGTTATAACACGTTTCCTCAGTGTTAATTACCACAAAACCTGAGCGTTCCTCATTACATTTTCCTTACCATTTATTTTATGTTTTTGATACCTTGGTTATATTTATTATAATATCTGCTAAAAATTCTCTTTTGGAAAATTAAAAAGCTTGGGTTAGGAAGAAATACAGGATCTTGTCTTTCTCATAGCTTCAGCATATATTTTGGCAGTCAACGGCCTAGATTGGATTTGATACCATTCTATCACATACATAATACGTATGATATATATTTATAAAATTTCAGTTTAAAATTTTTTGAGAGGATGATAGATAAGTAAGCCAATGATTACGTAACAGTATGAGATGTAATGTTACTGATTCATTAAAGGAGAAGGAATTGGAATTTATGAAGTCAAAAGAGACAGAAATGCTCATTTTCTCTTGTTGTGGCCTCGGGGCTGTTGGTTTTTTTCTGCCTACTTCACTCCTCCATCCCGAAGTACATGAGGGTCTTATTTCCCCTGAACAGCCAGAAAAGAGGTGACCATAGATGTGAATACGCAGTGGTGATACAGATAGATGTGTCGAGAAGCAGCAGGGCTGTGAACAGATGAGGACGTGGGTTCATGACCACATGAAGAGAAGAAGAGAAGGATAATGGAAGGGGATCTTGTAGGAAGAGAAGGGAGAAAGAACTAAGAGAATCCAGAGGTAGAAGAGAAGGGGAAGACTCTAGATGCTCTAACCAGATACTGCACAGAACGAGGCAAAGCCCTTGCAAGGAGAGTTCCCCGGCCCACCACCTCCAGCCCAGCTGTAGCAGCACAAACCTTTACTCTCTCTCCTTCGTTCACCACACTGCTGAATCCCGTTAACCTTATCCTCTTTACACATCCCAGGTCCATCCTCTCAAAGCCATCCTGACCCCAGTGCGATTCTGGCCATCGTGCCACTCCTGGATGACCTCCAGCCTCTCTCTCGCTCTCTATTCTCTAGTCACTATTCTTCCTGCACCAGAGGCCTCTTTCTGAAACACAAGTCAGATCACATCACCCCATATTTAAAATCATTTTGAGTGGGCAAAAGACTTGAATAGAAATTTCTCCGAAGAAGGTGTACAGATGGCAATAATCACATGAAAAGATGCTCACCGTTACAGTTATTAGGGAAATACAAATCCAAACCACAATGAGATACCTCTTTATCTCATGAGGAACACTATTATAAAAAAATAGAAAGTATCAAATATTGGTGCGGATGTGGAGAAATTGGAAACCCTTGTGCATTGCTGGTGAGAATTTAAAATGTTTTAGCCACTGTCAGAAATAGTATCAGGTTCCTCAAAAAATTAAGCATAAAAATTGTCATTTAATCCAGCAGTTCCACTTCTGGGTATATACCCCAAAGAACTAAAAGCAAGGACGCAAACAGATTGTTGTACACTCATGTTCATAGCAGCATTTATTGACAGTAGCCAAAAGGTAAAAACGAGCCAAGTGTCCTTTGACAGATGAACGGGTAAACAAAATGTGGTATATATCTACATACAATGTGCATTGTACATACAATGAAATATTATTCAACCTTAAAAAAAGAAGGAAATTCTGGCATATACTATAACATGATGAGCCTTGAAGACATTATGCTAAGTGAAGTGTCAGTCACAAAAGGACAAATATTGTGTGATTCCAGTTATATGAGGTTCCTAGAGTAGTCAAACTCATAGAAACAGAAAGCAGAATGGTGCTTGTCTGCAGGGGATAGAAGGTGGGGGGATGGGCAGTTACTGTTTAATGGGTTGAGAGTGTCAGTTTTGGAAGCTGAAACAGGTTTCAGAGATGGATGGTGCTGAAGGTTGTACCACAGTGTGACTGTGTTTACTGCCACTGAACTGAACTGTGCCACTTAACTTAAAACCGGTTAAAATAATAAATTTTATTTGTTGTGTATACTTTATAATAAAAATTATTTTGTGGATTCTCATTAATTTTAGAATAAAATCCCAGTTTATTAGCATGATGCATGCATCTTTTGTGACATGGTCCCCAGCTCATTCCTCTGGCTTGCCATGTGTCGCTTGGCCTAGACCCTAACGCTGGGCACTTCGTCCTGTAAGACTTAGTGCACCCTTTATCTCCTTCTCCGGAAAATCTTCGATGACTTACCCCACACCCCCTAATTCTAACTCCTGCCCTCATCTTGGTTGGGTGAACCTCCTTTTTTCTATCATAGCACCCTTACACACTTTCATCTATTACAATAAATTCAAAAAATTTGAAATTTGTTTTTATCAGTAAACCCCTGTTAGGTTGTCAGCTGCTTGAGGATAGAGACTGTCTTTTATCTCTGTTGCTCCACTGCTTAGAATATGACCTCATACCTTGTAGATACTTCATATATGTTTGCTATCTGAAGGAAGGAATGAAGGTGATTGGGGAGGAGGGAGAAATTCTGCAGTTTGAGCTAAACACCTCATCCCATCTATATAAATGGGAATAATAATAGTAACCACCTATTAGGGTTTCTGGAGAATTACGTCACATTGATATTTGTAAAACACTTAGAACAACCTGACAAGTAGCAAGTACTCAATAAATGCTAGATACTGTTATTCATTTTTATTATTGAGTCACCTATGGAACTTTTAAAATAAATTCTCCCATCCCTTTTAAAATAATGATTTTCCAAAGGGAAGGATAGAGTAGAAATTGGCAAGGAAATGCCAGAGACAGACATCAATTCCTCTGGATTCCCAGGCCCCCCTGTGGTTTATCTTCAGAACTGGGGAGAAGCATGCCTGCTAGATATGAACAGATGGGTGGTGGTATGGGGGACTCCCATTCCAAAGCAGCCTTTTCTGATCTGACTGTGGATCAAACCACCCCCTAGCCTGTCAGCCCTGGTGATATGCAGCCTCTCCCAGAGGTGGCTTCTCCCCCGGGCAGAGTGGGGACTTTCCTTAGGAGGATGACCCTGGAGGCACATTGCCACCGCCCACTTGATGACTGCAGCTTTGCCAGGCAGCCTGAGCCCCCTGTCCAACCCACTCCCTCCCATGGCCCAACGACCTCAGGTACTGCCCAGCAGCTGGAGTTTTCCTTTGTGTCTCCTCTACCCCATCAGGGTAGTTTCTTGAGTCTGATTATGAACAAAGAATACGCCAAGTTTATTTTTCTTATTTCTCAAAAATATGCAACTATCTAAGATATATATCAAAGATACGTATATCAAAGAACATTTAAAAAAAATTACACTATGATTTAATCTGGTGGCTTTTTCTCCCCTCCCAGTTAGAGCTCAGGGACAGTGTGAGATGTATGAAAGTATATTTACTGTGTGGGTCAGAGGAGGTTGATTTTTGCCTACAAGAAATAAGAGAAGATCTTGGAAGAAGACCCTGGAAAAAAGGATAGCTTTACCTGAAAACATACAGAGGAGCATTCAGGGAGCTCAAATGTAAGAGCAGGGAGATGGAGACGATCTGGCTTTTCAGCTTTTTTGATAGAATGGGAGCAGGCAACAACTTGGGTACCGAGAGGGTAAACATTTTGTAAGAGTCTGTGTCATTACTCATTTCTCAATGATTGTTTTTCTAAAGCAATTACAATACAAGTCTGAAAACAGAAAGGGCCTGTGTGGTTGATTTTGAGGCTGCAAAGAGGGAGGAAACTGCAGAAACTTTAGCTCTTTGCATTGCCTGTACTGTGTGTGTGTGTGTGTGTGTGTGTGTGTGTGTGTGTGTGTGTGCGCGCGCGCGCACGCACACACGCGCAGTGTCAGCTACAAAGTGAAGAGAAAAGCAGACTGAGTCCTAACCCATGACAAGGAGAAAGAAAGTGAATCCAAGTGGCCTCAGGGCTTAACTATAGAAGGACACACTCGTGTGTTTCTGGCGTGAGCACTAATAAGCAGTCGGCTCAAGAGCAGACCACAGCTCTGTAAGAAAGCAAGAATACACCTGTGGGCATTTATGAAACTTCTGGTGCTAAGTGTCTGTCATAGTTTGCCCCATAAGCCATGATTGGAAGGAAGAGTGATCACCTTTTGCCATAATTTTTCATTCAGACTTTTTGTGGTGGCAAAGGCCACAGTTCACTCTGCTGTTCCCCTAATAGCACCCCCTCGGGTGATGGTATGGTTCTGACATCCCTTGAGAAGCAACCAAAGATCATTGGGAGGAGCAGCAGTGTATGGAAATGGAGCTGAGAAGAAAATGAAACAAAAGAGAGCAATGGTGTAGAAATTTCAATTTGGATGTGTCCAGGAGCTATTCAGAAGGAGAATATTCAGCCCAGGGAAGGGACCATAGGGCTGGTGCACGTCCTACCTACTCCCCTATTTCACTTGACAGCTGTCATCTCCATTCAACCTCAGACAACTGAGAGAGCAGGGCGTTCGTTACATGCTTCATTTTATGATCCAGGCCATTGTTCCCCTCTGTTAGTAAGGACATTGACCATAGTTACATCTAATAGTGTATCTACCATGATTCAGACTGTCTACATGAACCTAGAAGAACTGGGTCATACTGAAATTTAGTAAGTCCTGTAGCCAAAGTTTTAGCACATTGTGTGTATGTTAAAAAAAAAAAAATAGGTCCGTGAAATGCAAAATAATAGGAGTTGTCTAATTTTCTTATATCATACATTTTTTGAATAAATCAGAATAATCAATCCCATAATCATATTTGTTATGACTTCAGCTGTATATATTCAGTATTTATATGAAAATTTCAGATTCATATTGAAGCATTTTTTTAACATCTTTATTGGAGTATAATTGCTTTACAATGGTGTGTTAGTTTCTGCTTTATAACAAAGTGAATCAGCTATACATATACATATATCTCCATATCTCCTCCCTCTTGAGTCTCCCTCTTTCCCACCCTCCCTCTCCCACCCCTCTAGGTGGACACAAAGCACCGAGCTGATCTCCCTGTGCTATGCGGCTGCTTCCCACTAGCTAGCTATTTTACATTTGGTAGTGTATATAAGTCCATGCCCCTCTCTCACTTCGTCCCAGCTTACCCTTCCCCCTCCCTGTGTCCTCAAGTCCATTCTCTACTTCTGCATCTTTATTCCTGTCCTGCCCCTAGGTTCTTCAGAACCTTTTTTTTTTCTTTTTTAGATTCCATATATATGTGTTAGCATATGGTATTTGTTTTTCTCTTTCTGACTTACTTCAGTCTGTATGACAGACTCTAGGTCCATCCACCTCACTACAGATAACTCAATTTCGTTTCTTTTTATGGCTGAGTAATATTCCATTCTATATATGTGCACATCTTCTTTATCCATTCATCTGTCGATGGACACTTAGGTTGCTTCCATGTCCTAGGTATTGTAAGTATAGCTGCAATGAACATTGTGGTACATGACTCCTTTTGAATTATTGAAGCATTAATTTTAATACTGTCAATACAAAGTCAAATTTATATACATAATTGAAAGAGTAACTACAGAATCCAGTGTTAAGAAATTTTTTACTTTTGTTGCTCATATGATAAACAAGCTTTTCCTTTCTGTTTCTCCAAATGTTAGTATTGCTTTTAAGTCACTTTTTATAGTACCTATAGACAATTTAATCTCTTAAAAAGCATGGGTTTTGATATATTTATATATTCATGCACAGTCCTGAAATGAGGAGAAATTCTTATTCTTATATGCAAGATTTTATCCTTATATACATTTAGTGCTGAGTCAGAGATTTCTTATTTTCTATCTTCCTTTCCTAAAATAAAATAGTTTTGCATCCCAGAAGGTCCAAACAATTAAACAAAGAGAAGAGTTAAATTTGTACCTAAGTGTGATTCCAGACCATCTGACGTAGAGAAAGGGGACAGTATTTTGCAGTGTCAGATCAGATTTTGAATCTCTAACACTTGTATCTTTACCTTAAATAATGGAAAATATATTCAAAAATATTAAAATTCAGAATTTTCTACAATTTTCATTTTGGAGAGTCTTTTCTAAGCAAGACAAGAAGAAAAAAACATCTAATTAGATAATGTTTTCATTGTTTTAATACTCAGTTGAAGCTAGCATAAATTCATAGGACAAACAATAGACTGGGGAAACTATTTGCAATGGGTATAGATGTGATAGAGAACAGGGTATCCAGTGTATTCGCTATCCAGCAGCAGAGAGATCTTTATAATTAAATCATGATATTCTTTTGATGAAAACCTTCACTGGTTCACAATTTTGCTGAGTAACAGCCAGCGTCACTACTGTGACTGAGGAGGTCAGCGTTGTCTGGCAGCTTCTTCCTGCCCTCATCACCTGCCTCTCCGGGCCCTGCCCTCGCTCCCTTGGCCCCAGCCACACTGGCCTCCTAGCTGTTCCATGGATACATCAAGCCTCTGCCATCTCAGGGCCCTCTGCCCATGCTGATCCCTCTTCTGGAGATGCTCTTCCCACAGATACTCCCTTGGCTCCATCTGAAGGCCTTTGCTCACGTGTCCTGTTGTCAGTGTGGCCTTCCCTGAAAACCCTACACAAAAGATCGATCCTCTCCCACTTGGACTTCATTTTCACTGCTTTATTTTCCCGATAGCACGTTGATGTACTCCTCTGACTCTTGATTAGTTGCTTTTAGTTTGTCTCTTGACTAGGAAGTAAATTCTGTGAAGTCAGGGATTTTGTTCACTGCTCTGTCCCCAGCCCACAGAAGTGCCCTGGATGTAGTAAACGCCCAGTCTTGTTTGAATGGAGGAATCACAACATACGAAGAGATTCTATAAACTGATGAGGAAAAGATTAAAATCTAGTGGAAGTATGGCTATAAAATTCACAGAAGAAATCTAAGTGGTCAATAAACATATGGCAAATGCTTAAACTTATAGAAGTAAAGGGAATATACAGTAAAAGAATAAGATACCATATGTTTACCTGTCAAATTGGCAAGAAGGTTGAAGTACAATAACATCAAGTGCTGTCACATATGCGAGCCACTGGGCTCTCCCCTACCTTGTTGGTGGATTCATGAATTGCTACTACATTTTGGGAAAATATTCTGTCAGTATTTGTTACAAATAAATATATTGGGTTGACTAAAAATTTCTGTTCATTCTGAACAAAAAAACCCGAATGAACTTTTTGACCAACCCAACATAATACCTAGTGAGGTTCTGGGTTTCACGGGGCCCAAAGCTTAAATTTTATTAGCTTCATTCATTTTAGTCTGTTTTCATTAGTCTTTAAAAAAAATTACAATTAAAAAATGAATTCTAGGATCATTTAAGAGCTCTGTGCAACCAGGGCTTTGAAGCTGAAGCTTCTGTAGCTTCCTGGCAAATCCTCCTCCGTGGTACATGCCCTCAGAACTGCAGTCGCATTTCTGGGAACATATGCTGTAGGAATAAGAGTCCCAGTGCATAAAAGATGTATGTACAAGGCTGTTTACTGCAGAATTATTTATAGTGGAATAAAAATTGGCAATAATCTTAATGTGTTAATAATGAGAATTTCAAATGATTATAGTACATCCATTCTATAGATTATTATTTAGTTATTTAAAATAATATCTATTCTGTATTGTGTAAGAAAAGACAGCTGTAAAAGAATGTGTATAATATAATCCAATTTTGATAAAAGTAACAGAGTAAGCAAGAGCAAAAAGAAGAGCAACATCACATTTGTCCATCTGAATGTATATTTACATTAATGTGTGTGTGTTTGTAGGAGCAATACAAAGCTATGGAAAGATGTGTTATTAACACTGGGTACCTCAGGTCAGGAGTGGGGATGGGAATGGATGGGGGCAGTGAATCGTAAATTTTTCTTTATACATTCCAGAATAACTTGACTAGTTTCAACAATGCATTCATATTTTTCCAGCTTTATTGAGATATAATAGACGTATAACATTGAGTAAGTTTAAGGTTTAAAATGTGTTGATTCAATTATATGCTGCAAAATGATCACCACAATAGCATTAGCTAACACCTCCATCCCATCACATAATTACTTCTTTTTTGTGGTGAGAACATTTAAGATCTACTCCCACAGCAACTTTCATGTATATAATACAGTATTACTAGCTGTATTCACCACACGGTTTATCACCAGAACTTGTTACTCCTGTAACTGGAGGTTTGTACCCTTTGACCAATGTCTCCCCTTTACCCCCATGCCCCAGCCCCTAGTAACCACCACTCTACAGTCTGTTTCTATAAGTTTAGGGTTTATTTTTAAGATTCCACATATAAGTGATATCATACAGTATTTGTCTTTGACTTAGTTCACTTAGCATAATGTCTTCAAGTTTCATCCAAATTGTCACAAGTGCAAGATTCCCTTCTTTCTCATGGCTAAATAATATTCCACTACACACACACACACACACACACACACACGCATTCTTTATCGGTTCATCTGTTGACAGACATTTAGGTTGTTTCCCTGTCTTGGCTACTGTGAATAATGGTGCAGAACATGGGGTTTCAAATGTCTGTTGGAGATCCTGTTTTCATTGCTGGAAGTGGGATTGCTAGATCATACGGTAGCTCTATTTTTAATTTTTTGAGGACCTTACATTCTATTTTCCATAGTGGCTGTACCAATTTACATTAACAACAGCACACAAGTGTTCCTTTTACTCTACATCTTCTCCAGCACTTGGTATCTCTTATCTAATACATTCATACTTTTATAATAAAAAAGGAATAAAAACATTAAAAGAAAAAAGAAAAGATAATCCTCTTATTAAATGTAGTGATGATTTTATGGTGAAGATGATAATGCTGATAAAACGCTTTTTATTTATTGCTTTTTGGCATAGAGCTAGGTAAAGTTTGGCCCCTGCTCTCAGGAAACAAACAAACTGAAACAAGAGAAATGTTAGGAAATGTTTGGAGTGTTTCTCTTTGACATAAATCACAGCAAGATCTTTTTTGACCCACCTCTTAGAGTAATGGAAATAAAAACAAAAATAAACAAATGGGACCTAATGAAACTTAAAAGCTTTTGCACAGCAAAGGAAACCATAAACAAGACGAGAAGACAACTCTCAGAATGGGAGAAAATATTTGCAAATGAAGCAACTGACAAAGGATTAATCTCCAAAATATACAAGCAGCTCATGCAGCTCAATATCAAAAAAAACAAACAACCCAATCCAAAAATGGGTGGAAGACCTAAATAGACATTTCTCTAAAGAAGATATATAGATGGCCAACAAACACATGAAAGGATGCTCAACATCACTAATCATTAGAGAAATGCAAATCACAACTACAATGAGGTATCACCTCACACCAGTCAGAATGGCCATCATCAAAAAATCTACAAACAATAAATGCTAGAGAGGGTATGGAGAAAAGGGGACCCTCTTGCACTGTTGGTGGGAATGTAAATTGAAACAGCCACTATGGAGAACAGTATGGAGGTTCCTTAAAAAACTAAAAATAGAACTACCATATGACCCAGCAATCCCACTACTGGGCATATACCCTGAGAAAACCATAATTCAAAAGGATACATGCACCCCAGTATTCATTGCAGCACTATTTACAATAGCCAGGACTTGGAAGCAACCTAAATGTCCACTGACAGATGAATGGATAAAGAAGATGTGGTACATATATACAATGGAATATTACTCAGCCATTAAAAGGAACAAAATTGGGTCATTTGTAGAGACATAGATGGACCTAGAGACTGTCATACAGAGTGAAGTAAGTCAGAAAGAGAAAAACAAATATTGTATATTAATGCATATATGTGGAATCTAGAAAAATGGTACAGATGATCTTATTTGCAAAGCAGAAATAGAGACACAGACATAGAGAACAAATGTATGGATACCAAGGGGGAAAGGTGGGGCGTGGGAGGAATTGGGAGATTGGGATTGACACATGTACACTATTGATACTATGTATAAAGTAGACAGCTAATGAGAACATAACTGTATAGCACAGGGAGCTCTACTTAATGCACTGTGGTGACCTAAATAGGAAGGAAATCCAAAAAAGAGGGGAATGTGTGTATGTATAGCTGATTCATTTTGCTGTACAGTAGAAACATAATATTGTAGAACAACTATACTCCAATAAAAATTAATTCAAAAAAAGACTGCTGGGGCTTCCCTGGTGGCGCAGTGGTTGGGGGTCCGCCTGCCGATGCGGGGGGCACGGGTTCGTGCCCCGGTCTGGGAGGATACCGCCTGCCGCGGAGCGGCTGGGCCCGTGAGCCATGGCCGCTGAGCCTGCGCATCTGGAGCCTGTGCTCCGCGGCGGGGCGGTGCTGTGGCAGTGGGAGGCCTGCGTACCGAAAAAAACAAAAAAAAAGACTGCTCATATGTATCAAATGGATAATATTAAAATGTTTGAAAATAAGGCAAAAAAATAAAGAAATGTTTGGAGTGTTCACTGAGGAAACAGTAAAATGCCAGCTGTCCTTAAAAAGAAGAACAATGAAGAACTGGAGCATAAGATAACATTACAGTAGAGAATTGGTGTAATCATCAATAGCAAGCAAGCAGAAGTTTGAGAGCCAGCCTCCTGGGGCAGTGTCCTCAAGAGGGGCAAAGAGTATATGGTCAGGATAGAAAGTGACTAGATACACTAATGTTGCTACAGTACCAATATTAATGAGGGCTCAGCACATGCCGGGTACTGGGTTGATTACTGTTGTTTAGCCCATCTAATTTTCCCGTGGCCTATGAATTGAGCACTCTTATTACACCCATTTTACAGAGAAGGTTCAGAGGTTCATATGACTAGAGAGTGTTGGATCAGGAACTGGAGACCAGGCCTGTCTTATCCAGAGCCCTTGTGTTTAGTTACCGTGATACTTGGCCTCCTTGAAGTGTAACAGGTATATGCATTTTAGGATCCTCCATGCTACACCTGTTGAGCAGGAGTCGTTAAACACTTAATAAAAGGCCAATTTGGCCTAAAAAAGTACTTCTCAGTAAGAACTTTTCAGTAAGAGATATGAAATGTGTAACTTTGTGTAAAAGGTGGGTTGTCTTGCCCTAGGGGTATGATGAATTCTGCCGCAGCACAAAGCATAGATTAAAAAGTAGGTTTTATTGGATAAGAGGAAACTTGAACAAGCAGAAGGGTTGGATCCTCTTACCTGTCCTTTGAGAGGCATACGCCAGGGTCTGGGTGCTCTGGGCCTGCAGTGCTGGTCTACGTACACCTATAGAAATGGCACCCCCGTGGCTTCTGTTATAGGACGAGCATATTTACTGAAAGCCACAGCGTGCCAGGTATACAACATGGATACAAAGAAGGCTCTGGAACTTCTGACTTCAAAGAACTTAAAATTTGTTGGAGAGTCGGACAAGGGGGCAGTTATTAGGGCTGTGATGTAAGTGAGATGACAAACGTAAGCACTGGGTTCGTGAAGTGCAAAAGAAAGGCATCTGATTCGATTCTGTGCAGTGCAGGGAAGCTTCCTAAGAGAGATCGTCTTCAAAATGAATCTTTACCTCATCTATTTGAAGTCAGGGGACTGGACAAAATGACCTCTTTAGTCCTTCCGTGGAGTTCTGTGACATTGTACATGGTGAATGAATCTCAAGAGAAGGAGGGCTTCAACTCAACTGCTAGACTTCCCTGACAAAGATAAGAGGAAAAAAAGGGCTGTGAAGAGCCATTAGAGAGATTTAGCTAAGGTGACCAACTCTTCAGGGGTTTGTTGGAGACTTGTTGGATTTAAAAATCGTAGACCAGGCAGTGCTGATAAAATTGTTAGCTGCTGCAGTAACTACACACTTGATTTTTGTGGGATCTTTGACATTATCAGAGCTTCTAGAATTGAGGAGGTGACTCTATGCAAGTGTGAAATGGCCCTTGATCTGGAGAAGGGTATAGAATTGCAAGTCCTCCTGCAAACCTCCCTGGACGGCACATTTTCTATTCCACCTGTCACCTGTTTCTTCCTACAGAGTAGGAAAATAGCAGCCTTCTGTACCATCATTCTTGAACTAGAGGTTGTTTCAAAGTCATCAGCCATGAAAACGAAACTGTTTACACATCCTTTCTATGATGTCACCTTCAAACTTGTTGATTGAAAACGAAGGGAAAATATCATGACCTAAGTGAACACAGGAGGAGGGCAGGGGGATAGAACAAATGATATTTATGACTGACTGAGAATTTCATCTCAGCAACTAAAATGGTGAACTTGGGATCACTGGAAATGGAAATAGTTGACTTAACAGATGGTAGGCGGCTCTTGTCAGAAAAGACTGTTCTGAGCATGAGCCTAATTGAGTAGTTTATATCTGTATAAATTAACATTTTTTAAAGCTGTGATATTCTCAGGAGAATTTTCAGGATAAACATTTAGAGTTTTCCAGGTGTCCTCAGTGGAAAACTTATCATTGAACAAAGGTTAATTTCACTAGTTTAAAAATTATACATTGGAAATTCAAATGGACCATGATCTGTCTTTAAAATGATGCAGAAATTTGAGAGCTGAAGATGTACTCCTTTTCTGGTTTTTACCATGTTCTTCTATAAGTTCTTTTGTTTGAACAGCTCCTTGGGGCAAACATCTGCCTACTTGAAATCTTATTAGGAGAATAACTTCATTTAAATCTTCCCTCATAGCCCTCTCCTGCAAATTTCAGTGTATAGTCAACCATGCTAGGGAAAATTGAAGCAATTAGGTATGTCTCAATTAAATATTTTTTTATTTTTAGGTATATGCCATAGTAATTTTTATGTATAACTACATGTTTAACACTGAATATCTGTTATTTTCTTCCTTAGATTCCTGAAGACTTGTCCAACTAAAGCTTACTTCATTCTGTATTGAGCCCAGTTGTTCCTGGGAACTGTAAAACTAAACATTGCTAATAAATGGGCATGCATATGTCCAAGTGTAGGGTTCACACAGCAGAAAAGAAACACTTTATTTCTAAGAGAAGAAAACTACATAAGGCAGAGAAACAAACAAGATCTGCTGTTGCTGGGCCAGTAACATGAGAAGGAAGAGAAATCCATAGCAGACTTGTGATACTTGTAGTTTTCCTAAGAATTCTTGGGGTCAACAAAGAATTAACTAGTAATGCTTGTTATCTGGGCATTGAATAAAATTCAAATGATCTCTCTATTTTTAATTTCAACAGAAACTATTTATCCATCATTAAAAATATTCAAACAGAATAGAAGGACATGAAATAAAATAAAATATCCCACCAGACCCAACTTTCATTGCTCAAAGGCATGATTTTAAACTTGTCTGTTTTGGTTCTTCCAGTGGCTACCCCCATATGTCTAAATCAGGTAATTACAGCAATATTTCTTGCTGTACTTTAAAAAAAATTAAACATACCCAGTAACTTCCCATTATGAAAGATGAAGAATTCAGCATACTTAAGCTTCTCTTTCCTTCTCCTCCCACTTCCCACATTTTGTTATTTATGTTATAAAGTTTGGATCTTGTTTTGGTTATCTCTGTACCTCTAAATAATGTACTCAACCCTCTCTTCATCCATCAACTTTAGACAGTATCTCCAGACACCCATTAGGAGGAGAAATAAGGCTTCATACATTCCTCCAGAGAAGAGTTCCACTACTTCTACACTGCCAGAGATTCTGTTATTTACATTCCATTCTCCTCAAATGAGGAGGGCCTGAACGACCCACAGGCTAGTACCTCCAGCCCTGCATTGGTGGATTATAACTTTTTTAAGGAGCACTTTCCCAGTTTTAGCCTGAAGGTAGGTAAATATGACTGGTAGGGACCTGAGAAAGCAGGCGGAAGGAGGACTACAGGCAGGGTTGTTTCATAGACAGACCTTCAATTACCACCGTATTTTTGCCTTACTTTTCATTCCCATTCTTTCATTGCCAGTCTGGAGCTCTGAGCTTCTCCTGAGCTTACCATGAAGAGTGTCTATATTTTTTGATGCTCAATGTGGACTTTGACATTCTTTTCTTATCCACAAATGTGATCTCATTAAAGTTCTGAAATTTTATCAAATTTTGAAAATTTATCAAACTCTGGCTGGTTCATAGACGCACTCTCATTCTCATTCGGTGATATTACGGATCCATTGCTTTTGTACTTCTTTGAGAGGAAATGGGGTGAAAAGTGTGTGCTTGGGCCACCATCTTGAATAGAAAAATCTCCATCTTTCATTCTAATTCTTACTCTTTAGCCAAGGCGTTTAATTCTCTTTTGTTTATGCAGAAATTGGAATGAATGCAGTTCTGGTCAGTCTCTGTTCAAAGACATGGAATGTCTTTCCAGGAAGTCTTCACCCCTTCTTAGTTTATCAGTTCTCATTGACTCAGTACAAACACAGCTCAACTATAGCCTTGCTTCCCACTACTTCCTCATGAACACTTTGCCCCAGTCAAACTGAATTGCTTACCGTTTCCTCAAGATAACTTTAATTTCCTGTATTTTGCTTTTATTCTGCTGTTCTCTCCAACCGCCCCCCACGAACACACAATGCTTCCCTATTTCAAATAATCTTCCACTCTAAATGCAATCTAGCCTGCAGGAGCACAAGGCAAAGATCATCTGCTTCTATGAGCTTCCTGACTTCAGCCAGAGGTCCATGACTTTATTAAGTCTGCTTTCCATTGCCCCAGTGGAAAGGTGGGTACCAGGTGATCAATAATGACATGATTGTCTCACTGGATCTGTGGGATTTTAATTTGTGGAGGTGACTGAGAGATGACATGGGGAAGCTAATGCCACTGAAAGAAGATTTTGGTTACTCACATTTCCTGAGAGGAGGGGCCACACCATTGTCACATAGGGCCAATGTGATCTCATAGAACATTATAGCAGAGAGGTTTGTACCTCTCTGTGAGATTTATGACATGAATGTTGAATTGTGGCATTTTATGCTGTGTCTCATCTTCCTTCACCAGTAGCCTCATGGAGGATAGAGTATATGTCTTAAGCATGTTGGGATTCTCTGCAACTCCTATAACAAGGGTTTGCAGATTTCTCACTGGAGGAAAATGCCTTCTTTTCTGCTCCCATACACTTGCTTAATTTCTTAGGATTCCTTACATATCATAAGCATTGTTTTGTCAACAATTTGTCTTAAGAATTCTTAGTATCACTTCACTTCTATACTCAACAATGTTCCAGTTAGATGTTCTATACAAGTATAGGATGGGTTGCAGGTTTCAGTGTGGGGTGACTTGCGGGTGATGAGACGTGATTAAGAAATTAAAAAGACAACTTGAGAAACTTGGAGGAGAACTTCTAAAAGTAGGTGGGGCCATAGCTGCAAACTTTACCACTGTCCAGATTACCCCAACCCTGGAAACTCCATGTGTTAGTCAGTTCGGCTTGTTTATGCTGCAGTTATGAAGAACTGTCGGTGACTTACACCTCACAGGTTTAGTTCTAACTCACTTTACATTCAGGTGCAGGTCAACCATGGCTCTGCTCTACGTGTTCTCTTCATTTCAGGATTCAGGCTAAAAGACTCAGCTCATCTGGGGTATGCTGGTCTTGCGACAGTAGGAAAAGAGTAATGGAAGTGCTACCTGATGGCTTTATAAGGTTCTGCTCTAAAGGAGCATCACCAATTTCCCTTACATTTCATTGCTAAAAGAATTTGCGTGGCCAAGCCTAATATTAAAGAAGTATTATCCTCCCAACTGGAAAAAATCATATAAACTACCTCACCCCAGAAAATAAATATTAGTGATAATAATAATAAATTACAAGTGAATAATAAAACCGACAAGGGGGCACCTCCATGGCCTGACACTAAGTAACATTTTACTTTCTCCTTAAACAGCCCTGCCAGGTAACTGGTAGGAAACATAGTCAGAGAGGTTAGTTAGTTTTTTAGCTTAATGTGACCCAGCTAGTTAGGTGGAGAACCAAAATTCTGAACCAGGTTTCCTGGCACCTGGTAAGAAATAAATAAATTCCCTTGTTAGACCAAGGTACAGCCATCAGGACAATGCACAGTTATGCCAGCAACATGTAAAACTGTGCTCGCACAGCACTGCATCATTCCTAGTTTTGCTTCCAACACTAGCTGAAGCTACCTTGGCAGCCTCCAACCTTCTAGCTTCTGATCTCTTACCATCGCCCACCCACGAGACCTGGGGCTTGTCATCATTTTAGTCTGACATCACCTTTTGGGGAGGCCTGTTCTTCTGACTCTCCTATCTTCTGTTGCTCTGAGTAACCCTCCAGGACCCAACCAGAAATCTCAAAATCTCCCTCCCGTACATGGTAATGGCACCAGCAAAACCCAAACACAATCGAACCCTTAGGTGGCCTGTTTTGAAAGAGGTTTGGTAAAGTTAAGCTACTCTCAGTGACCCTCCATAAATATTCATACGTAGGGATCTTTCTGATAATTTATTATGAATAGAAATTGTTCCCCCTCAGTTTCAAGTTGTCATCTATTAGGCAGTCCTGGTATTTCATTTTAATGTATAAGAGATCACTTAGTGATATACTCTGATAATTCCTGAAATCTGTCACCTATCACAGAATAACATTGGCAGTCCTCCAACACTTACTCGAGGCAAAGCACAATCAGGCAAGAAGGTAAATATTCAGTCAGGAAAGTTGGTTTTTACACTGAGCAACACTGAATTATACATTGCAAAATGCTAATATAATTAGCAGCCTGTTTATCAACTCATCTGCAAAATAGGGGTGTGGAGGGGTATTGACAATGAAAGTTCTCCTTTACCTTCATCACTTAAATCTCCTGGATAATTCATGAGCAAAAAGTGAAGTGTGGTGGGACTTCCCTAGCGGTCCAGTGGTTAAGACTTCGCCTTCCAATGCAGGGGGTGCAGTTGCAATCCCTGGTCGGGGAGCTAAGATCCCACACGCCTTGTGGCTAAAAAACGAAAACATAAAAACAGAAGTGAGAATGAGGCAGAAAGCATCAGAGCCCCAGGATGACTTCATAGAGTAGAGCCACTCACCCACTCTAAACCACCTGCCCGCCTCCAGAAAGTGATGTGAAAGAGAAGAACCAGGTGGAAGAGCATCGGCACAGGGGCATACTTTTCTCCTGGTGCAGAAAGGAGCACAGGAAGGATCTTGGTGCTCTGGCCGGGTGACATGCCTGAGCCTCTGAGGTGGGAGAGCCAAGTTCAGGACATTGGCCCCCCAGAGACCCCCCCCCGGCCCCATGAATATCAATCAGCGAGAGCTCTCCCAGAGATCTCCGTCTCAACATGAAGACCCAGCTCCACTCAATGACTAGGAAGCTCCAGTGCTGGACGCCCCATGCCAAACAACTAGCAAGACAGGAACACAACCCCACCCATTAGCAGAGAGGCTGCCTAAAATCATAAGGTCATAGACACCCCAAAACATACCACCGGATGCGGTCCTGCCCACCAGAAACACAAGATCCAGCGTCATCCATCAGAACACAGGCACCAGTCCTCTCCACCAGGAAGCCTACACAACCCACTGAACCAACCTTACCCACTGGGGGCAGACACCAAAAAAACCAGGAACTACGAACCTGCAGCTGGCAGAAAGGAGACACCAAACACAGTAAGTTAAGGAAAATGAGAAGACAGAGAAATACACAGCAGATGAAAGAGCAAAGTAAAAACCCACCAGACCAAACAAATGAAGAGGAAATAGGCAGTCTACCTGAAAAAGAATTCAGAGTAATGATAGTAAACATGATCCAAAATCTTGGAAATAGAATGGAGAAAATAAAAGAAACATTTAACAAGGAACTAGAAGAACTGCAGAGCAAACAAACAATGATGAACAATACAATAAATGAATTTAAAAATTCTCCAGAAGGAAGCAACAGCAGATTAACTGAGGCAGAAGAACAGATAAGTGACCTGGAAGATAAAATAGAGCAGAATAAGAAAAAAGAATTAAAAGAATTGAGGACAGTCTCAGAGACCTCTGGGACAACACTAAGTGCACCAACATTCGAATTATAGGGGTCCCAGAAGAAGAAGAGAAAAAGAAAGGATCTGAGAAAATAGTTCAAGAGATTACAGTTGAGAACTTCCCTAATATGGGAAAAGAAACAGTCAATCAAGTCCAGGAAGCACAGAGAGTCCCATACAGGATAAATCCAAGGAGAAACACGCCAAGACACATATTAATCAAACTATCAAAAATTAAATACAAAGAAAACATATTAAAAGCAGCAAGGGAAAAACAACAAATAACACACAAGGGAATCCCCATAAGGTTAACAGCTGATCTTTCAGCAGAAACTTTGCAAGCCAGAAGGGTGTGGCAGGACATATATAAAGTGATGAAAGGGAAAAACCTACAACCAAGGTTACTCTACCCTGCAAAGATCTTATTCAGATTCAACGAAGAAATTAAAACATTTACAGACAAGCAAAAGCTAAGAGAATTCAGCACAACCAAACCAGCTTTACAACAAATTCTAAAGTAACTTCTCTAGGCAGGAAAAACAAGAGAAGGAAAGGACTTCCAATAACAAACCCAAACTATTAAGGGAATGGTAGTAGGAACATACATATGGATAATTACCTTAAATGAAAATGGATTAAATGCTCCAACCAAAAGACATAGACCAGGTGAATGGATACAAAAACAAGACCGGTATATATGCTGTGTACAGGAGATCCACTTCAGACCTAGGGACACAAACAGACTGAAAGTGAGGGGATGGAAAAAGATATTCCATGCAAATGAAAATCAAATGAAAGCTGGGGCTTCCCTGGTCGCGCAGTGGTTGAGAGTCCGCCTGCCGATGCAGGGAACACGGGTTCGTGCCCCGGTCTGGGAAGATCCCACATACTGTGGAGCGGCTGGGCCCGTGAACCATGGCCACTGAGCCTGCGTGTCCAGAGCCTGTGCTCCACAACGGGAGAGGCCACAACAGTGAGAGGCCTGTGTACTGCAAAAAAAAAAAAAAAAAAAAGCTGTAGTAACAATTCTCATATCAGGTAAAATAAACACTTTAAAATAAAGACTACTTCAAGAGACAAAGAAGAACACTACATAATGATCAAGGGATCAATCCAAGAAGAAGATACAACAATTGTAAATATTTATGTACCCAATATAGGAGCACCTCAATACATAAGGCAACTACTAACAGCCATAAAAGGGGAAATTGACAGTAACACAATAATAGCAGGGGAGTTAAACATCCCACTTTCACCAATGGACATATCATCCAAAATGAAAATAAATAAGGAAACACAAGCTTTAAATGATACATTAAACAAAATGGACTTAATTGATAGTTATAGGACATTCCATCTAAAAACAACAGAATAAACTTTCTTCTCAAGTGCTCATGGAATGTTTTCCAGGATAGATCATATGTTGGGTCACAAATCAAGCCTTGGTAAATTTAAGAAAATGGAAATTGTATCAAGTATCTTTTCTGACCCAAATGCTATGAGACAAGATATCAATTACAGAAAAAAATCTGTAAAAAATACAAACACATGGAGGCTAAACAATACACTACTAAATAACCAAGAGATCACTGAAGAAATCAAACAGGAAGTCAAAAAATACCTAGAAACAAAAGGCAATGGAAACATGACAACCAAAACACTATGGGGTGCAGCGAAAGCAGTTCTAAGGGGGAAGTTTATAGCGATACAATCCTACTTCAAGAAACAAGAAACATCTCAAATAAACAAATGAAATTTGCACCTAAAGCAATTAGAGAAAGAACAACAAAAAAACCCCAAAGTTAGCAGAAGGAAAGAAATCATAAAGATCAGATCAGAAATAAATGAAAAAGAAATGAAGGAAACAATAGAAAAGATAAATAAGACTAAAAGCTGGTTCTTGGAGAAGATAAACTAAATTGATAAACCATTAGCCAGACTCATCAAGAAATCAAGGGAGAAGACTCAATCAATAGAATTAGAAATGAAAAAGGAGAAGTAACAACTGACACTGCAGAAATACAAAGGATCAAGAGAGATTACTACAAGCAACTATATGCCAATAAAATGGAAAACCTGGTAGAAATGGACAAATTAACAAAGTTAACAAGACACATATGGTCAACTTTGATAAAGGAGGCACGAATATACAATGCAGAAAAGACAGCCTCTTCAATAAGTGGTGCTGGGAAAACTGGACAGCTACATGTAAAAGAATGAAATTAGAACACTCCCTATCACCATACACAAAAATAAACTCAAAATGGATTAAAGACTCT
Organism: Globicephala melas; assembly: GCF_963455315.2. Classification (NCBI taxonomy): domain Eukaryota; kingdom Metazoa; phylum Chordata; class Mammalia; order Artiodactyla; family Delphinidae; genus Globicephala; species Globicephala melas. Next base: position 10,431,001 of record NC_083331.1, on the reverse strand, counting down.
ATGTGTGTGGGTTTATCTCTGGGCTTCTATCCTGTTCCACTGATCTATATTTCTGTTTTTGTGCCACTACCATACTGTCTTGATAACTGTAGCTTTGTAATTTAGTCTGAAATCAGGGAGCCTGATACCTCCAGCTCTGTTTTTCTTTCTCAAAATTGCTTTGGCTATTCAGGGTCTTTTGTGTTTCCATACAAATTTTGAAATTTTTTGTTCTAGTTCTGTGAAAAATGCCTTTGGTAGTTTGATAGGGATTTCATTGAATCTGTAGAGAGATTTGGGTAGTAGAGTCATTTTCACAATGTTGATTCTTCCAATCCAAGAACATGGTATATCTCTCCATCTGTTTGTATCATCTTTAATTTCTTTCTTCAGTGTCTTATAGTTTTCTGCATTCAGGTCTTTTGGCTCCTCAGGTCGGTTTATTCCTAGGTATCTTATTCCTTTTGTTGCAGTGGTAAATGGGAGTGTTTCCTTAATTTCACTTTCAGATATTTCATCCTTAGTGTATAGGAATGCAAGAGATTTCTGTGCATTAATTTTGTATCTTTCTACTTTACCAAATTCATTGATTAGCTCTAGTAGTTTTCTGGTAGCACCTTTAGGATTCTCTATGTATAGTATCATGTCATCTGCAAAAAGTGACAGTTTTGCTTCTTCTTTTCTGATTTGTATTCCTTTTATTTCTTTTTCTTCTCTGATTGCTGTGGCTAAAACGTCCAAAGCTATGTTGAATAATAGTGGTGAGAGTGGGAAACCTTGTCTTCTTCCTGATCTTAGTGGAAATGGCTTCAGGTTTTCACCATTGAGAATGATGTTGGCTGTGGTTTTGGCACATATGGCCTTTACTACGTTGAGGTTAGTTTCCTGTATGCCTACTTTCTGGAGGGGTTTTATCGTAAATGGGAATTGAATTTTGTCAAAAGCTTTTTCTGCATCTGTTGAGATGATCATATGTTTTTTATCCTTCAGCTTGTTAATATGGTGTATCACATTTATTGATTTGTGTATATTGAAGAATTCTTGCATTTCTGGGATAAACCCCACTTGGTCATGATTTATGATCCCTTTAATGTGCTGTTGGATTCTGTTGGCTCGTATTTTGTTGAGGATTTTTGCATCTATGTTCATCAGTGACATTGGCCTGTAGTTTTCTTTTTTTGTGACATCCTTGTCTGGTTTTGGTATCAGGGTGATTGTGGCCTCGTAGAATGAGTTTAGGAGTGTTCCTTCCTCTGCTATATTTTGGAAGAGTTTGAGAAGGATACGTGTTAGCTCTTCTCTAAATGTTTGATAGAGTTCACGTGTGAAGCCATCTGGTCCTAGGCTTTTGTTTGTTGGAAGATTTTAAATTACAGTTTCAATTTCAGTGCTTGTGATTGGTCTGTGTATATTTTCTGTTTCTTCCTGATTCAGTCTCGGAAGGTTGTGCTTTTCTAAGAATTTGTCCATTTCTACCAGGTTTTCCATTTTATTGGCATATAGTTGCTTGTAGTAATCTCTCACGATCCTTTGTATTTCTGCAGTGTCAATTGTTACTTCTTCTTTTTCATTTCTAATTCTATTGATTTGAGTCTTCTCCCTTTATTTCTTGATGAGTCTGGCTAATGGTTTATCAGTTTAGTTTATCTTCTCAAAGAACCAGCTTTTAGTTTTATCTTTGCTATTGTTTCCTTCATTTCTTTTTCATTTATTTCTGATCTGATCTTTATGATTTCTTTCCTTCTGCTAACTTTGGGGGTTTTTTGTTCTTCTTTCTCTAATTGCTTTAGGTGCAAATTTCATTTGTGTATTTGCGATGTTTCTTGTTTCTTGAGGTAGGATTGTATTGCTATAAACTTCCCTCTTAGAACTGCTTTTGCTGCATCCCATAGTGTTTGGGTCGTCGTGTTTTCATTGTCATTTGTTTCTAGGTATTTCTTGATTTCCTTTTTGATTTCTTCAGTGATCTCTTGGTTATTTAGTAGTGTATTGTTTAGCCTCCATGTGTTTGTATTTTTTACACATTTTTCCCTGTAATTGATATCTAGTCTCATAGCACTGTGGTCGGAAAAGATACTTGATATGTTTTCAGTTTTCTTAAATTTACCAAGCCTTGATTTGTGTCCCAAGATATGATCTATCCTGGAGAATGTTCCATGAGCACTTGAGAAGAAAGTGTATTCTGTTCTTTTTGTATGGAATGTCCTATAAATATGAATTAAGTCCATCTTTCTTATTATATCATTTAAAGCTTGTGTTTCCTTATTTATTTTAATTATGTATGATCTGTCCATTGGTGAAAGTGGGGTATTAAATTCCCCTACTATGATTGTGTTACTGTCGATTTCCCCTTTTATGGCTTTTAGCATTTGCCTTATGTATTGAGGTCGATTTCCCCTTTTATGGCTTTTAGCATTTGCCTTATGTATTGAGGTGGTTCTTTGTTGGGTGCATAAATATTTATAATTGTTATATCTTCTTGGATTGATCCCTTGATCATTATGTAGTGTCCTTCTTTGTCTCTTGAAATAGTCTTTAAAGTCTATTTTGTCTGATATGAGAATTGCTACACCAGCTTTCTTTTGTTTTTCATTTGCATGGGATATCTTTTTCCAACCCCTCATTTTCAGTCTGTATGTTTCCCTATGTCTGAAGTGGGTTTCTTGTAGATAGCCTATATACGGGTCTTTTTTTGTATCCATTCAGCCAGTCTGTGTCTTTTGGTTGGAGCATTTAATCCATTTTCATTTAAGGTAATTATCGATATGTACGTTCCTGTTAGCATTTTCTTAATTGTTTTGGGTTTGTTACTTTAGGTCTTTTCCTTCTCTTGTATTTCTTGCCTAGAGAAGTCCCTTTAGCATTTGTTGTAAAGCTGGTTTGGTGGTATTGAATTCTCTTAGCTTTTGCTTGTCTGTAAAGGTTTTAATTTCTCTGTCAAACTGAATGAGATCCTTGCTGGGTAGAGGAATCTTGGTTGTAGGTTTTTCCCCTTCATCGCTTTAAGTATGTCCTGCCACTCCCTTCTGGCTTGCAGAGTTTCTGCTGAAAGATCAGCTGTTAACCTTATGGGGATTCCCTTGTATGTTATTTGTTGCTTTTCCCTTGCTGCTTTTAATATTTTTTCTTTGTATTTAATTTTTGCTAGTTTGATTAATATGTGTCTTGGTGTGTTTCTCCTTGGATTTATCCTGTATGGGACTCTCTGTGCTTCCTGGACTTGACTATTTCCTTTCCCATATTAGGGAAATTTTCAACCATAATCTCTTCAAATATTTGCTCAGTCCCTTTTTTTGTCTGTTCTTCTTCTAGTATTCCTGTAATTTGAATGTTGGTATGTTTAATGTTGTTCCAGAGGTCTCTGAGACTGTCCTAAATTCTTTTCATTTTTTTTTCTTTGTTCTGGTCTGCAGTAGTTATTTCCACTATTTTATCTTCGAGATCACTTATCCATTCTTCTGCCTCAGTTATTCTGCTTTTGATTCCTTCTGCAGAATTTTTAATTTCATTTATTGTGTTCATCATTGTTTGTTTGCTCTTTAGTTCTTCTAGGTCTTTGTTAAATGTTTCTTGTAGTTTCTCCATTCCATTTCCAAGATTTCGGATCATCTTTACTATGATTACTCTCAATTCTTTTTCAGGTAGACTGCCTATTTCCTCTTCATTTTTTGGTCTCGTGGGTTTTTACCTTGCTCATCCACCTGCTGTGTATTTCTCTGTCTTCTCAGTTTGCTTAACTTACTGTGTTTGGTGTCTCCTTTCTGCCGGCTGCAGGTTCGTAGTTCCTGTTTTTTTTTTTGGTGTCTGCCCCCAGTGCATAAGGTTGGTTCAGTGGGTTGTGTAGGCTTCCTGGTGGAGGGGACTAGTGCCTGTGTTCTGGTGGATGATGCTGGATCTTGTGTTTCTGGTGGGCAGGACCACGTCTGGTGGTATGTTTTGGGGTGTCTCTGACTTTACTATGGTTTTAGGCAGCCTCTCTGCTAATGGGTGTGGTTGTGTTCTTCTCTTGCTAGTTGTTTGGCATAGAGGGTCCAGCCCTGTAGCTTGCTGGTCATTGAGTGGACCTGGATCTCAGCAGTGAGATGGAGATCTCTGGGAGATCTCTTGCTGTTTGATATATGTGGGGCCGGGAGTTCTTTGGTGGACCAATGTCCTGAACTCGGCTCTCCCACCTCAACGGCTCAGGCCTGACACCCGGTCGGAGCACCAAGGCCCTGTCAGCCACTCAGCTGAGAGGAAAAGGGGTAAAAAAAAAAAGAAAGAAAGAAAGAAAAAAATAAAGTTATTAAAATAAAAAAAATTATTAAAAGTAAAAATATTAAAAAATAATAACAAAAAAAAGAAAGCAGAGAGCTACCAAACCAAAAAACAAATCCAGTGATAACAAATGCTAAAAACTATACAAAAAAATAATAATAATAAATAAATAAATAAATGGACAGACTGAACCCTAGGCAAAATGGTATAACAAAGCTATACAAACAAAATCACACAAAGAAGTATACATATACACACTCACAAAAAGAGAAAAAGAAAAAATGTATCTATATTTATGTAAATACTAAACTAAAATAAATGTAAAACCAGAAACAAATTAGATGCAGAAAGCAAATCCCAAGTCTACAGTTGCTCCCAAGGTCCACTGCCTCAATTTTTGAATGATTCGTTTTCAGGTATTCCACAGATGCAGGTACATCAAGTTGATTGTGGAGATTTAATCCGCTGCTCCTGAGGCTGCTGGGAGAGATCTCTCTTTCTCTTCTTTGTTTGCACAGCTCCCAGGGTTCAGCTTTGGATTTGGCCCCGCCTCTGTGTGTAGGTCGCTGGAGAGCGTCTGTACTTTGCTCAGACAGGACAGGGTTAAAGGAGCAGCTATTAGGGGGCTCTGGCTCACTCAGGCTGGGGGAAGGAGGAGTACAGAGTGCGGGGCAAGCCTGCAGTGGCAGAGGCTGGCGTGATGTTGCACCAGCCTGAGGCGCGCCGTGTGTTCTCCCGCGGAAGTTGTCCCTGGATCACGGGACCCTGGTAGTGGCGGGCTGCACAGGCTCCCAGGAGAGGAGGTGTGGATAGTGACCTGTGCTTGCATACAGGCTTCTTGGTGGCTCCAGGAGCAGCCTTAGCGTCTCATGCTCACCTCTGTTGTCCGAGCTGATAGCCGCAGCCTGTGCCCATCTCTGGAACTCCTTTAAGCAGCGCTCTTAATCCCCTCTCCTTGCACCCCTAAAACCCCTGCCTCTTAGGTCCAGACTTTTTCCCAGACTACCTCCCAGGTAGCTGTGGCTCACTAGCCCCCTTCAGGCTGTGTTCACGCAGCCAACCCCAGTCCTCTCCCTGGGATCTGACCTCCAAAGCCTGAGCCTCAGCTCCCAGCCCCCGCCCGCCCCGGCAGGTGAGCAGGCAAGCCTCTCGGGCTGATGAGTGCTGGTCAGCACTGATCCTCTGTGCGGGAATCTCTCCAGTTTGCCCTCTGCATCCCTGTTGCTGCGCTCTCCTCTGTGGCTCTGAAGCTTCCCTCCCACCCACCCCCAACCCCATCCAGCCCCTGTCTCCACCAGTGAAGGGGCTTCCTAGAGTGTGGACACTTTTCCTCCTTCACAGCTGCCTCCCACTGGTGCAGGTCCCGTCCCTATTCTTCTTTTGTCTCTGTTTTTTCTTTTTTTTTTTTTGACCTACCCAGGTACGTGGGGGAGTTTCTTGCCTTTGGGGAAGTCTGAGGTCTTCTGCCAGTGTTCAGTAGGTGTTCTGTAGGAGTTGTTCCACATGTAGTTGTATTTTTGATGTATTTGGGGGGAGAAAGGTCATCTCCAGGTCTTACTCCTCCGCCATCTTGAAGGTCCCTCCAGAAGCAATATTGTAACAAATATAAAGACTAAAAATGGTCCACATCAAAAAAAAAAATCTTAAAAAAAAAAGCACAGTGGGGATCAGAGCTGAGGCACAAAATGGTTCTGTAGATAATCTGTAATGAGTTTAAATGCATTCTTTCTTCCGTATGTCAGCAAGCAGAGTTGGTTTGCTTAGAGTTCACTTTAACTCTGGCTTTACATCAAAAATGGAACATCACTTTGTAATCATTAAGCGTTTTGCTTCGATATTAAATATTGAAGTTCGTCTGATTGCTAAGCCCATAATTAAGAGGGGAAGGAAACCTGTAATGTTACAGATGTTTTCCCATTTGATAATCATGTGGTGAAAGCAATCATGAATAGAAATATTGTAGCTGTTCAGAATAAATAGGAACTCCTGAGGAGACCCAGAGACAGTAAATAAAATCACTGGAGGCATGTGATTGCAATGTCAGAGGAGAGAGGAAAAGGCCCACGTGTGTGCAGGAATTTGGAGTGGCAGAGGAAAGGTAGCACAGCGTTCCCCATAAGGATGCTGACAACGGGCAGCAAAGGCTGGATGCGCAACCTGTCCAGGATTCAGTCCTTACTGCTTGGAGGCCCTAGGCATGCTGTTCAGAGCTTCACTCTTCTCACCTGTAAAATAAGGAAAAGAATGTCTGCCTTGGACTGATCTGAGAATTAAAGGGGGTACTGGGTGTAAAGTGTTTAGCCCTTGATACTTGGAGCTATCATCATCCCCTAGTTTATAAACTCCATGAGAACCTGGATCTTGTCTGACTTATTCACTGAAATATCTTTGGTCCAAGAATGGTTTGTGGCTTATAATGGACCCACAACAAACTGTTATTGAAATAATAAATTAAAAAGACAATAGGGTTTCCCTAGTGGTGCAGTGGTTAGAAATCTCCCTGCCAGTGCAGGGGACATGGGTTCGAGCCCTGGTCCGGGAAGATCCCACATGCTGTGGAGCAACTAAGCCCATGCGCCACAAGTACTGAACCTGTGCTCTAGAGCCCACAAGCCACAACTACTGAGCCCACGTGCCACAACTACTGAAGCTCCCGTGCCTAGAGCCTGTGCTCCGCAATAAGAGAAACCACTGCAATGAGAAGCCCGTGCATCTCAAGGAAGAGTAGCCCCCTGCTCGCTGCAACTAGAGAAAGCCCAAGCACAGCAATGAAGACCCAACACAGCCAAAAATAAATAAATAAGTAAATAAATTGATTTTTAAAAAGACAATAATAAATGAATAGAAATGAGAAACTTGACAGAAAACAGTGTATCAAAGAAATTGGTTTTTGAGAAAATTAAGAGAATTCTGGTTAGGTGATAGGAAACATGTATTTGAAAAGGTAAACTCCAGGGCAGGGCAGACAGACGTTTCAAACGACCTTACAGAATTAGCAGAAATAAGGGTTTTGAAGGAAAGTAAAATTTCTGTATATTCTCAGGAAATGGTTTCAGTATTAACTTTATTAGTCTATTGAGTGATGTTCCACAGTGAAGGTAAGGAGCCATTCTCATGAGAGAACAGTTAAAGTTGTCGGGATATATAACAAAGCAACACTGCCCTGGGCTAGACAACACGACTGCACCAGATTGCTTTGTTTCTGACCCCGGTTCTCTGACAGCCAATAGACAAAAAAAAAAAAAAAAAACCAGTAGACTCTTCTCCCTAGAGCCCCAGAAAAGTAGAATCTTAAAGTTTTCAGCCCTATGCCTACATATGCTTGTTTGAAAGCATGACATAGTTGTCTCATGATGATTGTTTGTACAGTTAGAGTTGGCTGCTTTTGGAAAAACCCCCAAGGTTTTGCTGCTGGCTCTGTAGTCTGACTACTTAAGGTGCCCTGAACAATCATCTTTATGATTTGATTGTTCTAGTCTCTTAAGACAATGTGTTAACGTTTTAGAGGAATGGGCAGGAGTTAAACAACTCCAAACCAACCTAAGGAGAAGTTGTGGCATTTTAAGCTATTGCAAACCAAATATGAGATGTAAAAACATTGTTGAAGGTATTCAGGTCAACACTGAGCTTTGAATAGGGTTAGAGGATGCACGTTTCCACCAAGTTTTCAATAAGAGGGTTAATATTTAATTATGATCAAAGTCAAAGTGCCATGATATCTAGGATATCTGCAAACAGCTTTTTGACAGCTACTCATAGTATTACTCAGCGCACATTCTGTATTAGGCTATATAGAGCTTAAGGCAAAGTAAAGTGAAAGTACTTGCATTTTGCTGAAAAATGAGTCACTAAAGGCTCCAGAATTTGGAGTCTAGACGGAGTGAGTGAATAAGCCAGGCAACAGAAGGGCTAGTCATCATAATTGGTCCCGACAGCTTTGCCCACGCCAGTCTGCACTGCTGAGCCAGGCCATCGATGTGACTAGCTCAGATGGGCAGCTGCCCTTGTTTCTTCAGGAAGGGCCTTCCTTGGTTTCATGCGCCTGCAGTGAAACCTCCGGAAGAAGAAATGGAGTGTAAGCAGCATAGCAGCATTTTGACATGACAACACGTTGAATGGTGATGCTGCGGGGGCAGGACTGAGGGACAGATGTCACTTAGCTCCAGAATTTGCTTCGTGAGTTTTTAATAAGAACTGATCTGTTCACAGGTCAACTGGCAATTATTCATTTCACGGTCACCCCAAGCTTGCTGGGGACCCACAGTGTCTCTCCCAGTGCAAAAGAGCCTCTCTCCCGAGCAAGTCACGCTACATCTCAAAGGGAAGACAAATTCTTGTCTTAGGAATATAATACCTCCTTACAGGGGCTGAGAGAAACGCAATTCTCTCCAAGTTCCTGTCAATTAGGAGGCTCACCCTTAGAAGCAGGAGGCAGGGCTGGGTCTGGTTTTGCTCACTGGGCCCCCGTGTGTAGCAGTGATGTTCTGTTGCTTCACTGTGTTGAATACTTGGGATGAGTAATACCTAGTCTCTCCAACAGATATTCTTTGGAGAAGATGATTTCTTAAATGAAGCTACATTTCACTTAAAGTTCCTTCATTAAGCCTTTTTTTTTTTTTTTTTTTTTTGCGGTACACGGGCCTCTCACTGCTGTGGCCTCTCCCGTTGCGGAGCACAGGCTCCGGACGCGCAGGCTCAGTGGCCATGGCTCACGGGCCCAGCTGCTCCGCAGCATGTGGGATCCTCCCGGACCGGGGCACGAACCCGCGTCCCCTGCATCGGCAGGCGGACTCTCAACCACTGCGCTACCAGGGAAGCCCCTCATTAAGCCATTTTAAAAAGCAAATGCCAAATTGAGTGCTTATTCTGGCTTGATTTTATAAGGTTTATTTTCATTCTGCATGAGTTTCCTCATCAATTAAAAAAAAAGTATAAACACTGCTCCTCCCAATCTTTTGATCATGTATCAAAGACACAAGAAAGCAAAAATAATCCACAGTTGACCAATAAACCTGGCAGGGGACTGCACAGTTAGAAGCTCCCCCCCCCGCCCCCCGTGGCTCCAAGGCTGGGGCTGATAGGAGAACCTGCAGGTGGCAGGTGGGGTGGTGCTGTTGATCCAGGCTGCAGCCCTGAGTTCACTTTTCCTCTTGAGCATCTCGCTGCGGCTCCAGCTGTTGCTGGCTAGGTTCTCTTTGAGGTACTCCAGCTCTTACCTCAGTGTTCTTCTCTGAGTAAGATGGTTAGAACTTTCCTCTAGGCTTTATCAAATACTGAAAAGAGGACAATGAAGAAACAAAAGACACGTGTGCTCAGGACATGTGTGCTCAGGACATGGTTAATAAGGGTGCTTTCATTTTATACTAAATAGATCACCCACACAATGAGAATGAGAGGCTGGAGGTTTGGGGAGAGCATGGATGTGGGTGGGAGGTACAACCCATCCTAGAGAGAAGGCAGTTCCTGGAGGATTCTAAGAAAACCTAGTTGCTGATTCAAAACCAGGGGCTCCTGGTACATGATGACTTCCTCTTCAGGGCCTTGCCTGCTGTCTCCTGGGATGGAATTGTGCCTCAAAGCTTAGCCCTTTTTTCCGGGCCCTTCCTGACTGCCAGGCCTGCTCCTCAGGCATCCAGGATGCTGTCTCATCCACCTGCTGATCTGGGTGCGAGCTCCTGGCTCCATCTGGCCCCTCATCTTTCTCCAGGGCCCTGCAGCCTCCTAAGGTGCTGAATTGCAGCATTCTAACCAGGCACCCGGGAAAGGCTTCACCTTCCCACTCCTGCTCCCAACTGATGTTCTCTACCTCTCTACCTGTGGTGGGAGTTAGAAACGAGCTGGGTTTCAACTCACAGTCGTTTTTGGTCCAGGGACTGTCAGGCTGGACACCTGAGGAGTTGGAGGCATGATGCTTGGTTCTGTTTCTTTCCCTTTCCATTGCCAGGTAGGAGGAAAAAAGGCTTTGCCAATGGGTATCTGCATCTGTTTCTTCCCACCCTTGGATTTCTTCAGTGGCTTTTAGAGGAATAAGTAGGAGCTTTAGCAAATTTAATTTTAATAAAACTCACTTATTAAACATCTTTTATCCTCAAAGTGGTATTCTAGGCCCTGGACGTGGGGAAGCAGGGGTGGGGGCCCCAGGGATTGGGGAATTCCTATCCTCACTGGTTCCTGAGCTCACCATACTGGCTTAGAGAAGGACTGAATATTAATCTTTTAATTTAATGCAGAAAGGTCAGATTCTTTTAATGAGTTAAATATTTTCATAAATAAAGAAGCTTATATATTTGTCTAAGCGGTAGTCATGCTCAGATGTACAGATTTGTATGTGTCCTGAATAATCAATCCCAAATTACCAACCACCTGTGCGTGCAGATGACGGTCATCATCCAGGCCTACTCTTCCTTCCGTCAGAGCCCCTGGCATTACTATGGGAGCCAGGGAAAGCACATCCAAACTTTTCTTTTTTTAAGACACCTGTAATTTCAGAAATAAAGAAGCCATACATGGCAAATAAAATATGAAAAGATGCCCTACATCATATGTCATCGAGGAATTGCAAATTAAAACAATGAGATTTTACTCCATACCTGTTAGAATGATGAAAATCAGAACACTGACAACACCAGATGACGGTGAGGATGTGGAGCAACAGGAACTCTCATTCATGGCTGATGGGAATGCAAAATGGTGTGGCCACTTTGGAGGACAGTTTGACAGTTTCTCATAAAACTAAACATAGTCTTACCATTCAATCCAGAAATTGAGCTCCTTGGTATTTACCCAAAGGAATTGAAAACGTATGTCCACACAAAAGCCTGCACATGGATGTTTATAGAAGCTTTATTCATAATCAACAAAACTTGGAAGCAACCAAAACGCCGTTAAGTAGGTGAATGGATAAACTGTGGTACATCCAGGTAATGGAATATTATTCAGTGATGAAAAGAAATGATCTATCAAGTGATGAGGAATCTTAAGTGCATGTTACTAACTGAAAGAATCCAATCTGAAAAGGCTACATACTGTATGCTTCCAATTATATGACATTCTGGAAAAGGCAAAATTATGGAGACAGTAAAAAGATCAGTGGTTGCCATGGGTGGGGAAGAGGAGAGAGGAATAGACAGAGCACAGAAGATTTTAGGGAAGTGAAAATACTCTGTATCATGTTTTAATGATGAATATATGTGATTATACATTTGCCCAAACCCATAGAATGTATAACACCAAGAGTGAACTCTAATGTAAACTGTGGACTTTGGGTGATTATGATGTGTCAGTGTAGGTTCATCCTTGGTAAAAAATGTACAAATACAGTGACTGATGTTGATAATGGGGGAAGCTATGCATATGTGGGAGCAGGGGGTATGTGGGCAATCTTTTTACTTTCCTCTCAATTTTATTAGTCTTTTGAGACTATTTTCAGCAGGTCTACACTTATGGGAGGGTGATGGTGTGTGATTGGGCAGTCCCACATTCATGTGGATTATTTGGGCAGATCACGTTCAACCCAAGCATCTGAGAGAGCAGCTCTGAGCAGGGGCACATCCTGTGGATCCCAGAGAGGTCTCGGCGGGGGAGAGCAGGTCCTGAGTGGAGTGATATGTGGGCACCCTGCTGATGAGGTCTTTTAGGAGGAACACGGAGAGGTAGGAAAGGGCTGAAGAAAGGCAAGTTAAATGAGGCTAAAGCCAAATTTGTCCTGTTTCCGAAGTTGTTGGGAGATGGCTCTGAGCCAGGAAAACCAGAGGAAGTTGATTTTCTCTTTTTGTTTTTCTTCCTTTCACCCAAATAACCCCCAGAAATAGGATTCAACTACATTATGGGTTAAATAGGCACTGTAAAATTGGTCTGGGGCTTGATCACCGTGTGGGATTTTGTTCTCTTGGGAAATAAATTCCAACTTCCAAATGACTGACTTAAAGAGGCCACTTTTAAAAGTAGCAGGTTGCTTACTCCTACATTCACTTTTGTATGTGTGTGTGTGGTATGCGGGCCTCTCACTGTTGTGGCCTCTCCCGTCGCGGAGCACAGGCTCTGGACGCGCAGGCTCAGCGGCCATGGCTCACGGGCCCAGCCGCTCCGCGGCATGTGGGATCTTCCCGGACCGGGGCACGAACCCGGGTCCCCTGCATCGGCAGGTGGACTCTCAACCACTGCGCTACCAGTGAAGCCCCTACATTCACTTTTAAAGGAACTTGTAACTAAATATTAAGCTTTCCAATTGTGAGAGTTTGTGATTTTGATCATTCTAGACTCTTGACTTCATTAAATAAATTTTTCACTCTTTCTGATTTCTTGGTGGCAAGCTCTGAATACACTGTATATACTGACATTTCTAAGTTAACTTTTAAGAAAAGCTCTATGTTTTACCAAAATCATGAAGTATCTATATTAAAAAGAAAAAGTGAATAACCTAGTATAGAGATAATATGGTTATAGATAATATGGTTGTAGAGAACTAAAGAACAGATTAACTTTTCATTAGAGCTAGGAATACACTTAAGCTAAAATATTAGTTGTCAGTGTGGTCTGATTTGAGAAGCCCACAAAACTCCAGTGGGCCAGGTCTCTCCTACCTTCTCGAAGCACACGATGGAGATTACATCATCTTTATTTCATTCTCAGGTTCAGGTGCTTCACTGCCAAAGGACTCTTATATGGTACTGGAGGGAAAACTGAGTTTACTCGTTAGTGTAACGTGGCCAGCAGGGCCTGTCCTACTAACTTAGGATGAAATGAGATGATGTATATGAGCACATGTTGTATGTTATAAAGTATTTTTAAAGCTCACATATCTGTAGGGAGCAAATAATTAAGCAGCAAAATCCAGCCGCCTTACATAGGGGAAATTTCTTATAGTGTGACATGAGAAATAACAGTGATAATAACTTCCAGGCAATAGAATGAGTTTTGTTTTATTCTGTTTTGTCTTTGCTTTTATTTTGTTTTGCTTTATTTTTTTTTTTGTAGCTCTCAGCCTGAAGTTATTTTCTGTCCCCTAAAGGGTATGTTTATATATGTGTGTGTGTGTATATATATATACACAATTTGCAAGAAAACAGAGCCTAAAATAAAGATTACGTGCCAACACTTTATTAAAGACGGAATCCTAGGAATGCAGGAGTGAGAAAGGAAGTGGGGTGAGGTGGGGAAGGAGAGTGAGCAAATAGAAGGGAGCGTGTTCTTGAGATGCCTGCGCTTCGTGATGAACTGCGTGCTTGGTGCCCCAGAAAGCTTTGGAGGATTCATGCTGCTACCGCATCTCTCAAGAGTCTCTCTGGAGGGAGAATAGGAGAAGAATTATTTTACTGACTTCCATCTCCTATTGGGTGAAACTCACCTCTGTAGTACATGCACACACTTCCTTCCTCAGTTACACATCTGTACACACTGAGCAGCCACAGGGAAGTGCCAGGGTACCTGCAAGGCCTGGGTGTAAGGTGAGGCACCCACACAACCAAAGACATGCAGCCCAGGCCCTGGGTCTGGAGAATATGTAGCAGCCCCAAGCAGGCCCCGTGACTGTAAGCAACACCAAGGCGCGTGTGTGGGTCTAGGGTGATGCGGGAACCATACATTATAAAACACGGCATCGAGGGGCTTCCCTGGTGGCGCAGTGGTTGAGACTCCGCCTGCCGATGCAGGGGACACGGGTTCGTGCCCCAATCCGGGAAGATCCCACATGCCGTGGAGTGGCTGGGCCCGTGAGCCATGGCCGCTGAGCCTGCGCGTCCCGAGCCTGTGCTCCGCAACGGGAGAGGCCGCAGCGGTGAGAGGCCCGCATACCGCAAAAAAAAAGAAAAAAAACAAAAACAAAAACAACACAGCATCGAGGAAGTCACCTTAGATCATTTCTGCTGCCTCTTCTGCTGAGTGCGCTTCTGAGAAGGGAGGGCATTTTTGGTTCTCACACTGCAGAGCTGTGTAGCAGCTGACAGTAATGGAGATAATTAGAGGTATGGGGTTGATCACAACTTGACCTATAATGAGCAGTTTGAGTAGTTGTGACAGAGAGAGTAAGATCTTTCTGTAAAGCAATATTTCAGATATTATACAAGGGAGCAACTTGATAGAGATGAGTGTGACAGGGACAAGAACGCAGGAAACAAGATGAGTCACTGATTCAGAGAAAGATCCCAAAGAGCAAGAAAAGATGGTTCTAGTGCCAGTTAAGCTTCATCAGGCCTTAGTATCACAAGTTACTGAAATGTCGTATTGATTTTTTAGTATCTATGTATAATGTATGTTTTTACTCATGCAACAGATATTTATTGAGAGCCTACTGGAGGCTGGGCTCTATTCTAGGCTTTGCCCACTCAGCAGTTTCTGCCCTCTTGGCACTTAGATTCCAGTGCAGGAAGACAGACAGTAGCGTGTCAGAAGGTGGTGAATGTCGTGAAGAGAAATAAAGCAGGACAAGAGAGAGGGTGTGTGTGGTGGAGAGGCAGGAGTTGCTATTGCTATAGAACAGTCAAAGAAAGCCTCTGTGGTAAGGCAACATCCCAGCAGAGACCGATATGTGTATATTTAATATTGTCATCCAGATATTCTCAATTTTACTGTCATCATAAATGTCTGAACAGAAGAAACTCTTTATGTTATTATCCAAAAGAGATATCTGAAAATGGTAGAACCCACTGGCAACTGCACTCAAGATCCTGGTTTCTATGACCCAGTAATAGTAACTATGCAAAAAATCATCTGGGCAGATAGGAAGGACTTGCCCATGGACGGTTGTGACACACAGCAAAGTGTAGCTGCCAGATGGGACAGGACACCAGTCAAGTATGGTTTAAGGTTGAGTTGGGAGAGAAGAAAAGTCCCATCCGTGGTTGATAGCTATAGGCCTGAGGACTTGTTTTGAGGATGTTTTATTTGGCTTAAGGATAGTTAACATTTATCATCTGTTGAATGTTTCAAAAGTTTCTTGAGTTAGTGTGCCTTTGGGTCATGTGTGTGTTACTGCAGCCCGCTGGAGTGGGCTGTGAATTCGTGGTATACCAGCACGGTGGAAGCAACAGTAAGCAAGACAAAAGGCACCATCGTGGGGGACGAAGGCAGTTAGAGAGTCTCATGTGGACCTGAGTAATACACTCCAAAATGTGACTACAACAAGCTTACCCAGCCTCTCTTAATCTATCTTCTGGCCCTGACACATGCTTCAGTCATTTCTATCACGTGGGACTTGGAAGTGTGTGAGACGTGGTCCTCAGGAAGGTGAGGAGTAGATGGGACACTCGCTATGGTTGAGGACCCCGGGGACCAGTGGAACTGGGGAAGCATTAATAAACAGGCACTTCTGCATCATGTGAAAACTGCATCTCTCAACATCAGAATGAATGTTAAATATGTGGAAAGAAGTAATAAGGCAAAAATCCAGATAATGCACACACGTGGGAATACACACCTGGATAGAACCAAAAGGGGTATCCTGACCGTTGAAGAGCCACTGCAGTGCGTCTGTGTGTGTTTGCTTGGAGGTCTAGGCTATTTTTCAAGGTTTATAAATTGGCTATAAAAATGTATCTGTGAATTTTAAGTTTCAGCCTGAGAGAAAATTTTGGCTTTTAAATTCAAACTCACTATTCCAAAACTCATTCTGACACCATTTTAGGGCTTGATGAATTGTTTCAAAGATGTTTATTGCTTTTAAGTCTCTGTTTTATTGCCAAGCTTGTAATACGTAAACTGCTTTGAATTTCATTAAGATAGTGAGTGATTAGGCAATGACACGACTTTAAAACAGAAAACAGCCAAGAGATTTAACTGGATTAAGAGAGAAGAATAGTACATTTTATGTAGGTAGGCTGTTTCTAACAATTAAAATATGCCTCCTCTGGATATGTGTTTCCATCGTGCAACATAATAAGAGAGCTCCAGGAAAAGCACTGTGTTCTTTGAAGAAAGGGTAACAGTTTGCTCTGTATCAACAGCAATATTGTGTATTTCAAACAGCTTTCGGCTGGGATCTCTAAGTTCTGTACAAATATTAACCAGACTACCTAATACAGAATAGATGTTGCAGTAGGTTGAGAGCTACATGCTCTTGAAGCTGGCTCAATTTCTTATGACCCAAAGTCAAGTGGCTCAGAACATCTGGGTGCTTCTCAGGTCAGGAGCCTCTTTAAACTGCCAAACTCATTGTCAAGTATCTGACTGCTTTCAAATATCACAGCTATACAACTTGATGCATCCTAGGATTTTAGATTTCTGATTGCAAGTTATAAAAATCAACTGAGGGCTTCCCTGGTGGCGCAGTGGTTGAGAGTCCGCCTGCCGATGCAGGGGACACGGGTTCGTGCCCCGGTCCGGGAAGATCCCGCATGCCACGGAGCGGCTGGGCCCGTGAGCCATGGCCGCTGAGCCTGCGCGTCCGGAGCCTGTGCTCCGCGACTGGAGAGGCCACAACAGTGAGAGGCCCATGTACCGCAAAAAAAATAAAAATAAAAATAAGTGCAATACTTAGCAACTTAAAGCAACAAACATATACAATCTTACAGTTTTTGTGGGAGCAGGCATCCAGCTGTGGCTTAGCTGGGTGCCTCTTCCTCATGGTCTCCCACAAGGCTGCAGTCAAGGTGTTAACTAGAGCTGAGTCTTATCGGAAGATTCTTCTGAGAAAGGATTTGCTCCTCAATTCACGTACATGGCTGCTGGTAAGATTCAGTCCCTTGCAGGTTGCTGGGCACACCAGCTATGGACTTCCCACAGTTCCTTGCAACATGGCCTCTCCATAGGGCAGCTCACAATATTGCACCTGGTTTACATACAAAGAAAGTCGCAAGAGAGGGAGAGTAAGAAGTTGCTGTCTTTTTGTAACCTAATCTCAGAAGTGACATACCATGACTTTTGCCTATTCTCCTTGTGAGAAGTGAGACACTAGGTTCAGTGCACACTCAAGGGGAAGAGGGCAGGAATTCCAGTATATAGAAAGCACTCGGAGCCTTTTAGAGACTGCTTATCCCACCCTCTCTTTGTCTTTCTCCCAACTCCAAAGTCCTTAGCAAAGGCTTCTTTTTGACCCAGCTAGGATCCTGTGCCTGTTGTTCCAATGAGCTGTAGGGGGATTGAAGACTCATGGTGTAGACGGTGTGCCAGGTGGGCACAGTAGTCAGGCGAGACAAAGGGAACCATCCCGGATGAAGAAGGCAGTTAAAGAGTACCAACCTGAATAAAACACTCCAAAATGTGACTGCAACAAATTTACTCAGTCTTTCTTTCTTAATGGGAATAAAATTTCCAAGCAGATAATTCATCTCCCCAAAAGACTGGTTCTGTGCAGGCGGATTTTCTGAATAATTCAGATGTTTGAAGCCCTTAATCCTAAAGTATATATGTAACTAAGTCTAAAGTACGTTTTAAAGAATTCATAATATGTGCCATTATCCTTTTTTGATTTGTTTTTCATTGTTAAAATTATGGTGTATACATATATAAGATAAATTTTACCATTTTATGGCTAGGATTCTAGCCTTCTAGCAGTTCACTCAGGGATGGAGTAACCTGTGGCTTCTTTGGCCTCTTCAAGTGGATTCCCTGAGCTTGGCTGGGCTGGGAAGGAGCAAAGTATGAAATTTTGTAGAGGAGCGGTGTCATGGTAGGTGACAGTATCCAGTGGTGGAAGGGCTACCTGGGCTGTTACAACTCATTCAGCTCACCATCCCATGCTGCTCCCATCCCAAACTGTACTCTAATCATAGCTGTTATGTAGGGTAGGCTAACTGCTTACACAAAGACTCAAGGTACAATAGCTCAACATAAGGGAAGTTTTCTTACCCCCTCTGACAAGCTCAGATTCATCCCAAATGAAAACATGTCCTGTATTCCAGAATATTTTCGTGAGAACCTAGAAATCACTTAGTGTTGATGTGAAATCAGTAAAAGCCAATGCTCTTGGCAAAGGGCTGAAGTCATTTCTTTTTCATGGGATATGGGGCAAGGGTTTGGGCCTAGTTATGATAACTCAAGTCAGGGCTATGCATGGAAGAGGAGGCTTCACTTAATATTCCTGTTAACATTTCTATATATATTTTTATTATAGTTATGTCCATAAATTCATTTTTTATAAGCTCCCACTAAAAGAATGGAAATACTTAAGTTTTTCTACCTAAATAGCTCATTAGGATTTCAGCCTGTAACATTTTCACAGACAAGTCATTATTTCTGATGATTTCACACTGTGATGTACAGCTGCATCATGACAGCATGGGGCCAGTGAATATTAGGGTTAGGCTGGGCCATCCATTATCAATTCCTGTTTTAGCTGCTTATTGATGCCCTCCCCCTGCCCAGTGCATGAATGAACCCCTGACATCCCATGGTTTTTTATCATACTCAGCATTATTCTTTAGAGAAACTAAAAAGTTTGCTCCGTTTTGCTCAGTCATTATTATTTTTCCCCCTCAGAGTGATAAATGGTGGAATAGAGTTCAGTGTGGTAGATGTAGAGTCCTAGAGAACAATCACCTCTGCTGTGAATTCAGATTAATCAAAGAGCCCAAAATAGAGGTCACTTAGCAGTATCCCTAAGGCTTCTTTTAGGTTCTGACTGACATTGCCCTGATTCCAGGGGCAGTGAGAACAGGGAGTCAAGAAGAGAGTGAAGAAAGGTGTCGGTGGCTGATCCCTTTGCCTGTTTATGGGGTACGAAAAGCTCTCCCGAGGGTGCAATAACACACAACATTAACATGGAGGCTATGAAGGTATTTGGAGATGGGACCAATATCCTAAAGACTCAGAATACAAGCATAGCTTTGAAATTAAAAGAAAATCAGAAAATTTCTACTTTGGTTCTCATCAAGGTATAGGAAAACATGACCTCCATGAAATAAAAGAAAAGGTTCCACAAGGAACCTCCTGGATGAGATAAAACAATGGGAGCCTAAACTCCCCTTCAAGACAAGCTGGGGTCTGAGGCACAGGATCCAGGCAGAGTTTTCAGGATGCCAGGTCAGATTTGAAGGGGAGGCAGGATTAGTCTGCCAGTTACAAAGTATGAGGCAGGGGAGGTCCAGTAAGAGCTAAGTAAGCCTGTCCAAAGAGGTCAGCCTGAATAGGGTCGGCAGAAGGGAAGACTCCAGGACCAAGGGCTCAGACAGAACCCGGGGAGGAGCCTTAGATGAGGCCCTTTGTGCTGATGCTTCCTCAGGCACTTGGTTGGGTTCCATCTGACCTCCCCCCACAGGCCGGAAGAAACCTGCCAGGCTCTGAGCTGGTTCAGAGAAGGACTGAAACACAGGATGAGATGATAAGGAAAGAATAAAAGGGATCTAAAAAGCGTAACCGCAGAATTATAACTCCATCGTAGAAACAGCAAAAAGTCAAGCCTTAACCTCTGCCGTGAACTAGCCGTGGCTTATTGAGAAATCAGAGTATGCTTTTGGATCCTTAGTTTCCCCATCTGTAAAGTGGGGCTCAGAATTCAGTGTAAGTCCTCATGTCTGACACAATCAGTAATTTGGTGAAAAAAAATCAGTTCATGTGGGCAGCCTTAAGCAGTTATATGCATTATACCTGAGATATTTTTAAATGTAGAGAAGTATGTTTGTTACCCAGTATTTTGGTGCAGGGTTAATACATTTTTTGGAGTAAGGTTGGAGTCCTTCCTTTATCCTGCAAAAGCAGCACCCATGATGAATTGTCAGTGATCTCATTTTTTTGGTTTTGTTTTTAAATGGAGTGAAATCTCAGACTTCAGTTTAGACACAGTCATTCTAGATCTATCTTCTCACTCTCATGATTTCCACCACCACCCCTTTTATTTTCTTTTTTCATTTGTCTGGCCGGTGACAAACTTGATTAAATTCTTTAAAAAAAATTTTTTTTGTTGACTTGACTTTAAAATGAGTCCTTTCAGATTATGCAACTTAGTTTTCATAGAAACAACAGCTTTCTTTCTTTTTCACTCTATTTCATTATATATTACTATTTCACTAGATTACCTAATTATAATTGCAGCTGGTTTGTGAGCAAATGCAACTGGTGTTTGGCAGGCAAGGAACTCAAGTGGTGAGAGCAGAAGCCAGTGAACATGCAGAAGAACGGCCTCCCACTGGCTGCAGACATCTGCTGGCATATGGAGAGAACAAAGAACATCAGTCATTTCAGTTTAAGTGAAGATGTGTTAGGAGTACTTCCAGTGAACCTCCTAACATTATCATGGGGATTAAAGGAGAAGTTCATGTTGAAGTCTTGTCCAGTGGCTCGTGCTCAGTAGAAGTTGGTTCCCTTCCTTTCCTTTAGAAGCCTTCCTAGCACAATGTCTTGCAGAATGGTGATTCCTGTACAAGGAAGTCAGCTTGTTAATTATGTATTCAAGGCTGTGATTTGAAATTTCAGTTCCTTTATGCCTCCTATGCCACTGCTTTAAGCACATCAATCTGTCTCACAATCCTGGACGGTCTTTCCTCTCCCTGCTCTAGGGCTATCCTGTTGAAGTTTGATTTCCATGACTTTGGAAATGCACAACTTACTGTTCAGGCTAAACTGGTGGAACGCTAATGTCAGGCTTCCAGAGCAAGTTGTTGGGGAGGCTGCCCTTTAAAGGCTAATGGATCTGGAGTTCCATGTGATTTTGTTCCAGGCCTATGGGGTATGTAGAGCTGCTTTCGATGTTCTGTGACGTTTGACAGTAGAGTCTTCAAAAAGTCAAATAGGATAAAGTGTCCACCCATGAGGTGGCTGTGCAAAGATCACACTGGGGAGACGTCGTGCTCTTCATTTGTAAAGTATTTTGCTTCACAAGGCACTTTCCGTACGGGTACAACAAAAGGAAGCGAACGTGAGGTAGGCGAATGTGCTTTCTACTTCTGATGAGTCTGAGTTTCCTTATCCTGGCTCAGCAGGATCTGGGCTGCACACACTCCCGAACGCCCCTTCCATTCTTCCAGGGAGCCTCCTCGGATATGTTTATAACTGGACAGAAGGAAGAAATATTAAAAGCCCCATAGAGCTGCTCACCCCTTATCTGGGTGCTTAAAGAAAGGGTAAAGTTTTGTTCCGCCAGCCAAGTGAATTGAACTGGAGTGCTTGGCAGAACTAAGTCAGAAAACTGCCTCTTTGTGGCAGCATCATTCCATGGCCATGCTTTGAGGGCTGTCGTTTCTCTGGTTCTTTGTGCAAGACATCTGGCTACTCTGTAAAAGAACTAAAACTCTGTGAGGCTCTTCCAGTGGTCCACCACAGCCATCGAGAGATTCATTACACGTAGGAAAGGAGCACCCAGTGCCTGTTCTCCCTCTTCTAATCCATTAAAGGGGAGTAGCAAGCTCAGAGGAGGTTCCCATCTTCTCTTGAGTGGGAAAGAGACTCTTTCACTCATAGTCTCTTGAGATGTGATTCGGCATGCATAGAGAGTATAGGAGTTTCTTACAAATATGTTGCCTCCATAGCCGTCAGCAGGGTTTGCTGTGTCTCTACTCTGGGCAAAAGCAAGCCCTCACTGCAGGAAACTTCACAGACTTCTCTGGAAAAAAACATTAAGATGGCATAGTGGGAAAAGAAAAGAAGAGCAAAGGAAATAGGTCCTCTAGGCCCCAATTGCAAATTTCATTTCTTACATCATTTTGCATGTATCTGGCTGGGGGTAAGGTGGAACCCGGAAGGATGAGGTCATGCATTCAACCCCACTGCTTCTCTCCTCAGCTGTGACTATGAGCTCACAAGGTGAACTTGTGGTTCACAGGATGGGATCCCTAGTGGGCACATACCACTTTGCAAAGTTTATTTAAAACATACAGGGAAAACACCTAATGCTTTTATGAGGACTGTTTTTCTGAGTAAGAAAACAGAATCTTCTGAGGAATCCTTAACTTCAGTGGGAGAAACCCATTATTTCTGGGCCCAAGTTTACCTATTTTGTTGTTGTTATTGATACTGCATAGCTTTTGGAAGCTACATCACCTTAACTTAAAGAGAAACTTCTTAATGATGAAACTAAGCAAGAAATCAAAAATTCCCCAAAAAGAAATTAAAATTTTAAGGATCTGTAAAAGTCTCAGCCTTACATGGCCTAATTGTCTCTGTCAAGACTTGTCCCAGCAAAAGACCATCTTTTAGTCTTAAAATGCTTCAGGGACTTATGGGTATGCACTGTCCTCTGAAGCCCATGTCACCAGAGACATATGGGAACAAACCTGATGACCTCAAAATGGCCTGAGTTTAAAAACTGGTTAACTATTAATCTCAGTAAACTCACTTTTGTTTTCTTTTACATTTAGTTAGTAAACAGATTTTATTGTTGTAATAATGGCTTATGTTTCATCCTGCATGTCTACTCTATTGAATTAGAAATCTGAAGTGCTGAATTATGATGTTTTGGATCATAAAAGCTGCCAGGTAACCACGATTCTAATACCTTTGAGAGGAGTTGACAAAAGGGATCTTTGTACTGCAGATTTTCCTGTATAAACTCCAAGATACAAAGAAAATCTCTAGCCTCAGTTTTAACAAAAGTGATGGCCAATCTGAAACGTGTCTAATTTTGGATGACTTAAAATTACTAGATGGTTAATACTTCTGTTATTAACCTGCTATCCTAAAATACGGTTGCTTTTATTGCAAAAGCTTATTTTAAAATTAGTACTGTGAGATTCGCCATTTTTGAGTTTGTAGTTTTTAAATGACTGCTTATTTCTTTTTAGAAACTTTTCCTGTGATAAAATAAAATGTAACAAGAGGGCAGCTGGGACTCATCTCATCTTCCAAGAGTTGGTGATATTCGCAGCTTTCTTGTTCAGTTATAATTTAAGCCTCTTTGGTATCTTTAGTACTAAATTATTACATGAACCTTAAACACAGAGTAGCCAGACAGCCTATG
Source organism: Globicephala melas (assembly GCF_963455315.2). Lineage (NCBI taxonomy): Eukaryota > Metazoa > Chordata > Mammalia > Artiodactyla > Delphinidae > Globicephala > Globicephala melas. The sequence continues at coordinate 10,407,942 of NC_083331.1, read as the reverse complement.
ATCACAGGTTTAAATCTACTGCTCTGCATTATCCTGTCTCACATTCATTATGGATTAATTATTTTTAAATATAGTATTCTTGTTTATAGTTTTATTAGAATCAAGTTGGCTGGGCTTGATAGACCTTCACTTTGTCTTTCCAGCTGGTGTTATCTTGTAATGTGTGAGAGGTATATACAGTAAACAGAATTCTCAGTTTAACATAACGCATGGCTGGATTCGGAATAAGATCCATGTTCTTTTCCAGCTCTTTCCAGACGCACTCAGTTAACTTCTCCATTTTACAGACAGCAAACAGGTCACTTACTGATAAAAGAAGTGTTCTTTTATCACCATCCAAGTATTTACCAATGTCCACTGGACATTGGTAAATACTTGGATGGTGGGGGGGGACGCAAGCTGTGCTGTGGCCTGTGCGATGCCCTGTGCGATGCATGAAGATACCAGGCTGCCAGTTGGTAGAGACAGTTGGAGTCAGTTAAAAACATGGGAAGTTATGATTTAGGTGTACGTGAAATGTGTCTGGGAAATAGAGGCTGAGAAGTTCTGCAGTAGAGTATATCAAAAACAATCTGAACACCCTTGCTTCAGTGGTTTTGTCAGTAATTTTAAGGTGTAATTCTATAACTGCTTCTCATTATTTGATAATACTTTTCCCCCCAGTAAACCTTTTTGACAGCCAAGTGCTAAAAGAAAAATGAAAATGCATGTTTAGTTAAAATGAAGTTCTGATTTTCTATTTCCCAAGGAAGTGATAATAACTGTGTGACTTGCACAAAATATTTATGAACATTTACCAGCCATTATGGGTGTCATAGTGATATCACTAACTATAAGAAAACCAGAAGATAAAACTTTTCTAAAGAAGCAACAATATATACTTCAAAAATTGGTAGTTATTAAAAAATGTCCAAGGATGTAATTTAACATGAACGGTGGCAGGAAGTGTGTTTAATTTTTTTTTTTTTTTGCGGTACACGGGCCTCTCACTGTTGTGGCCTCTCCTGTTGCGGAGCACAGGCTCCGGACGCGCAGGCCCAGCGGCCATGGCTCACGGGCCCAGCCGCTCCACGGCATGTGGAGTCCTCCCGGACCGGGGCACGAACCCGCGTCCCCTGCATCGGCAGGTGGACTCTCTACCACTGCGCCACCAGGGAAGCCCGTGTTTAATTTTTATTACATGAATTTTCATTTATATCAAATAATTGTTCCTCTAAATTTATTTTTACCCGTTTTAGATTCTTTGGTTTCCTTTGTATACATGAAAAGTAAAAGACAGCTCTTAGTAAATTGGCCATATTTTTGGAAGAAGAACTTGGCAAACAATTGAGGAATGTGAGTTTTATATCAGTGCCATCAAATGATTCAAATAGAAAAATCAGTCAAATTAATTCCAATCATAGCTCAATATTTTCAACCAATTTATGCAATCAACATAAAGCTCTGAATGCTCATTAAAGAGAAGATAGAATACCTGCAATTACTGTACATTTTATTGTAAATTTAGTTAAACACTTCAGTATTGAAGATAAAATTATTTGAATATAAATTGGTGTAATGCAGTCTCATGGTAAAAAAACAAAACAAAACAAAAAACCACCTCTGATTATAGTGAGAGACTGATCAAGCTGAATCATATTTGGAATTGGTTGTAATGCACACGTAACTAATAGATGGCAGTCCAAACCATCTTAATACTCTACCACTTGAAGTAGAAATCAAGACTTGACAAAATTTACAAATATTTTTCTCTCCTTTGAGGCCTTCTGTCTTCTGGATGTTGACACTCTATTTCAATCTTCTATATCTCCCAGTTTTTCTTTTGTATTTTATCTATTTATCATTTCCTGGTGATTTCTGGGATGGTATGATCTTTCTGGTTCATAAATTCCTTTTTTATGGAATATATCTAACTACTTATTTATTGTGTTCTTTATTTCAACTATTATTTTGTTCATATTTAATGTTTTCTCTCAACTTTTTAATATTTTCTGTGGATATAAATGTAAATAATATATAGTGCTTTTTCTAAAAGATTGCATACTTAGAATAAAACAGGTTTCAAGGAACACGCATAGGTCTAATCTTTAATCACCAATTCTTTTTTTTTTTTTGTGGTACGCGGGCCTCTCACTGTTGTGTGCTCTCCCGTTGCAGAGCACAGGCTCCAGACATGCAGGCTCAGCAGCCATGGCTCACGGGCCCAGCCGCTCCGCGGCATGTGGGACCCTCCCAGACCGGGGCACGAACCTGTGTCCCCTGCATTGGCAGGCAGACTCCCAACCACTGCGCCACCAGGGAAGCCCTAATCACCAATTCTTAATTCACATTGTTTTATCCACTATTTCCCCCATATTTGACAATTGAGTACAATCCTTCTTTTACTATGTGCTATGGGTTGAATTATGTCCCCCTGAAAGATATGTTTAAGTCTTAGTTTCCAGTACCTATAAATGTGGCCTTATTTGGAAATAGGGTCTTTGCAGATGTAATCAAGATAAGGTCATACTAAAACCAATGACTGGCATTTTTATAAGAGAAAGGAGAGGGAGTCTTGGATACAGAGATACAGAGAAGACATAGGGGAGAAGCCTGTGTGAAGACGAAGGCACAGATTTCAGTGATGTATCCACAAGCCAAAGAATGCCAAGGATTGCCAGGAGCCACCAGAAACTAGGAAGAGGCAAGGAAGAAATCTGCCCTAAAGCCTTCAGTGGGAACGTGATCCTGCCAATATCTTGATTTGATTTCTAGCCTCCAGAACTCTGCAGATAACAATACTCCAGAGTTTGTTCATTTCTCTATGGAGAGGAACTTCATTACCTGCTTAAATCTGATCAAAGTACATGCTTTGGTTTGCATTAGATAGTTCGCTTTACACCCCAAATTTCTGCCAGATTAATGCTTATTTTTTTTTTTTTTTTCCATGTCCTCTTGGCTTTCATAACTTTGCTGACCCTGAATCTAAAGGAAAAAGTAGAAAATTGTGAGCTCTTTGGACAGAGTGTGGGCAGTGGGGGAAACTGACCTAAGTGTCTGATTTATGTGGGTGCCCTCAGCACCTCTCACAGTGCCTTTCACATGCAGGGTGGTAAAAAAAAAATATATTGACTTTAAAGTCAGTAGGGTGTCTATATACCATAGGAAGATAAAACTACACAAGTGTCTTTCTCTAAATACTGAGGGATGATTTTCCTCTTCAAATTTTATGCAATAGCCCCTTAACAGGGGATTAGACACATGTCCGGTTTTGCTGCAGTGCAGAGTTAGTTACCTAGTCATCAACTGCAATAAGAGATTTCATTATAACTTGAATACTCTTAATTTTTACTAAAATTTTTACACATATATTTGCTCCCCTAAATAATCACGGATTATTTTTCACATTCTATTATTATCTATCACCATCTATGCGTGGAAACCAAGACTCAGCAAGGTTTAGATATTTAACCTAAGTCACAGAACCTCAATTCAAGGCCCTGTCCAATACCGCATTTCAACAAAACATTAAGAACTGTGAGAGATACTGAGAAACATCATTTTCATCTCTTTGCCACATTTGTGGTATATGTCATGGACAATGGTTAATGTAAAAATATTTTCTTTTTCCATCTCAAAGTCTGTCCTCCTAGTTTTGTATTACAGAGAAGAGTATATGGCCAGCAGACTAACTGGGAGAACTAATTTGAAGTGGGTCATGAGGTAGAGCAATTTTTTTTTGCAGAAAATGTGAAGTAATCTGCTAAATTTCTTTTGTCAGGGTGGCCAAGATGAGACAATCACTTGGATAGTGATAGATGAGAGAAATTAAAGGAGGTCTTATTTTAGTAACATTCTTTTTTTTTTTTAGTTTATTTAAAAAAAAAATTTATTGGAGTATAGTTGATTTATAATGTGTTATTTTCTGCTGTACAGCAAAGTGAATCAGTTGTACATATACAATCCACTCTTTTTTAGATTTTTTTGCCATATAGATCATTACAGAGTATTGAGTTCCCTGTGCTATACAGTAGGTCCTTACTAGTTATCTACTTTATATAATAGTAGGGTGTATATGTCAATCCCAATCTCCCAGTTTATCCCTCCCTCCCTTTCCCCCTGGTAACCATAAGTTTGCTTTCTACATCTGTGACTCTATTTTTGTTTTCTAAATAAGTTCATTTGTACCATTTTTTTTAGATTCCACATATAAGAGATATCATGATGTTTGTCTTTCTCTGTCTGACTAACTTCACTCAGTATGACAATCTGTACATCCAAGTAACGTTCTTGGTAATGTAGATGAGCTGTTTTTCTAGCTTTAAACAAATTCAAGAGAGAGGAATTTCCATAGAGAGAGGAAATGTGGGCTCAGCCCTTATTTTGAAAAATGCTTTCCAGTGAGATAAATGCCCACACCATCACGCCATTGACAACAACAGTTACTCACTGGACAGCAACTGCTTGGACTACTTAAGGTTATTATGTGATTTTGAAATATTTTACTGTGCCCTAGGAAAATTCAGTTCAAAAAATTGGCTTTCATATACATGTATCCATTCTCTCCCAAACTTCCCTCCCATCCAGGTTGCCACATAACATTGAGCAGAATTCCCTGTGCTATACAGTAGGTCCTTGTTGGTTATCCATTTTATTTATTTATTTTTATTTAATATCTTTATTGGAGTATAATTGCTTTAGAATGTTGTGTTAGTTTCTGCTGTATAACAAAGTGAATCAGCTATATGTATACATATATCCCCATATCTCCTCCCTCTTGCAGATCCCTCGCACCGTCCCTATCCCACTCCTCTAGGGGGTCACAAAGCACCGAGCTGATCTTCCCTGTGCTATGCAGCTGCTTCCCACTAGCTATCTGTTTTTCATTTGGTAGTGTATATATGTCAATGCTACTCTCTCACTTTGTTGCAGCTTACCCTTCCCCCTCCCCATGTCCTCAAGCCCATTCTCTACATCTGTGTCTTTATTCCTGTCCAACCCCTAAGTTCTTCAAAACCATGTTTTGTTTTTTTTTTTAGATTCCATATATATGTGTTAGCATACGGTATTTGTATTTCTCTTTCTGACTTACTTCACTCAGTATGACAGACGTTAGGTCCATCCACCTCACTATAAAAATTTAATTTCATTTCTTTATATGGCCAAGTAACATTCCATTCCATTCCATTATGTGGTATATATGTGCCACATCATCTTTATCTGTTCATATGTCGATGGACACTTAGGTTGCTTCCATGTCCTGGCTATTGTAAATACAGCTGCAATGAATATTTTGGTGCATGACTCTTTTTGAGTTATGGTTTTCTCAGGGTATATGCCCAGTATTGGGATTGCTGGGTCATATGGTAGTTCTATTTGTAGTTTTTTAAGGAACCTCCATTACTGTTCTCCATACTGGCAGTATCAATTTACATTCCCACCAACAGTGCAAGAGGGTTCCCTTTTCTCCACACCCTCTCCAGCATTTATTGTTTATAGATTTTTTGATGATGGCCATTCTGACCGGTATGAGGGGATATATCATTGTAGTTTTGATTTGAATTTCTCTAATGATTAGTGATGTTGGGCATCCTTGCATGTGTTTGTTGGCAATCAGTATACCTTCTTTGGAGGAATGTCTGTTTAGGTCTGCTGCCCATTTTTGGATTGGGTTGTTTGTTTTTTTGATATTGACCTGCATGAGCTGCTTGTATATTTTGGAGATTAATCCTTTGTCAGTTGCTTTGTTGGCAAATATTGTCTCCCATTCTGAGGGTTGTCTTTTGGTCTTGTTTAGAGTTTCCTTTGCTGTGCAAAAGATTTTAAGTTTCATTAGGTCCCATTTGTTTGTTTTTGTTTTTATTTCCATTTCTCTAGGAGGTGGGTCAAAAAGGATCTTGCTGTGATTTATGTGATTTGTGTCATGGAGTGTTCTACCTCTCTAAAGGTTTTATAGTGTCTGGCCTTATACTTAGGTCTTAAATCCATTTTGAGTTTATTTTTGTGTATGGTGTTAGGGACTGTTCTAATTTCATTCTTTTACATGTACCTGTCCAGTTTTCACAGCACCACTTACTGAGAGGCTGTCTTTCTTCCATTGTACATTTTTGCCTCCTTTATCAAACATAAGGTGACCATATATGTGTGGGTTTATCTCTGGGCTTTCTATCCTGTTCCCTTGAACTATATTTCTTTTTGTGCCAGTACCATACTGTCTTGATTACTGTAGCTTAGTAGTATAGTCTAAAATCAGGGAGCCTGATTACTCCAGCTCCGTTTTTCTTTCTCAAGATTGCTTTGGCTATTCGGGGTCTTTTGTGTTTCCATACAAATTGTGGAATTCTTTGCTCTCGTTCCGTGAAAAATGCCATTGGTTCTTTGATTGGGATTGCATTGAATCTGTAGGTTGCTTTGGGTAGTACAGTCATTTTCACAATGTTGATTCTTCCAATCCAAGAACGTGGTATATCTCTCCATCTGTTTGTATCATCTTTAATTTATTTTTTCAGTGTCTTATAGTTTTATGCATACAGGTCTTTTTTCTCCTTAGGTAGGTTTATTCCTAGGTATTTTATTCTTTTTGTTGCAATGGTAAATGGGAGTGTTTCCTTAATTTCACTTTCAGACTTTTCATCATTAGTGTATAGGAATGCAAGAGATTTCTGTACATTAATTTTGTATCCTGCTACTTTGCCAAACTCATTGATTCGCTCTAGTAGTTTTCTGATAGCATCTTTAGGATTCTCTATGTATAGTATCATCATCTGCAAAAAGTGACAGTTTTACTTCTTCTTTTCTGATTTGGATTCCTTTTATTTCTTTTCCTTCTCTGACTGCTGTGGCTAAAACTTCCAAAACTATATTGAATAATACTGATGAGAGTGGGCGACCTTGTCTTGTTCCTGATCTTAGTGGAAATGCTTTCAGTTTTTCACCATCGAGAAATAAGTTGGCTGTGGGTTTGTCTTACATGGCCTTTATGTTGAAGTAGGTTCCCTCTATGCCTACTTTCTGAAGGGCTTTTATCATAAATGGGTGTTGAATTTTGTTGAAAGCTTTTGCTGCATCTATTGAAAGGATCATATGGTTTTTATACTTCAGTTTGTTAATATGGTTTATCACATTGATTGATTTGTGTATATTGAAGAATCCTTGCATTCCTGGGATAAACCCCACTTGGTTATGGTGTATGATCCTTTTAATGTGCTCTTGGATTCTGTTTGCTAGTATTTTGTTGAGGATTTTTGCATCTATGTTCATCAGTGATATTGGCCTGTAGTTTTCTTTTTTTGAGACAACTTTTTCTGGTTTTGGTATCAGGGGGATGGTGGCCTCGTAGAATGAGTTTGGGAGTGTTCCACCATCTGCTATATTTTGGAATAGTTTGAGAAGGATACGTGTTAGCTCTTCTCTAAATGTTTGATAGAATTCGCCTGTGAAGCCATCTGGTCCTGGGCTTTTGTTTGTTGGAAGATTTTTAATCACAGTTTCAATTCAGTGCTTGTGATTGGTCTCTTCATATTTTCTGTTTCTTCCTGGTTCTGTCTCAGAAGGTTGTGCTTTTCTAAGAATTTGTCCATTTCTTCCAGGTTGTCCATTTTATTGGCATATGTTGCTTGTAGTAATCTCTCATGATCCTTTGTATTTCTGCAGTGTCAGTTGTTGCTTCTCCTTTTTCATTTCTAATTCTGTTGATTTGAGCCTTCTCCCTTTTTTTCTGGATGAGTCTGGCTAATGGTTTATCTTTTTTTTTTATCTTCTCAAAGAACCAGCTTTTAGTTTTATTGATCTTTCCTATTGTTTCCTTCATTTCTTTTTCATTTCTTTCTGATCTGATGTTTATGATTTCTTTCCTTCTGATAACTTTGGGGGTGTTGGTTTCTTCTTTCTCTCATTGATTTAGGTGTAAGGTTATGTTGTTTATTTGAGATTGTTCTTGTTTCTTGTGGTAGGATTGTATTGCTATAAACTTCCCCCTTAGAACTGCTTTTGCTTCATCCCATAGGTTTTGGGTTGTCATGTTTTCATTGTCATGTTTTTCTAGGTATTTTTTGATTTCCTCTTTGATTTCTTCAGTAGTCTCTTGGTTATTTAGTAGCATATTGTTTAGCCTCCATGTGCTTGTGTCTTTTACAGTTTATTTCCTGTAATTGGTATCTAGTCTCATAGTATTGTGGTCTGAAAAGATACTTAATATAATTTCAATTTTCTTAAATTTACCAGTGCTTGATTTGTGACCCAAGATATGATCTATCCTGGAGAATGTTCCATGAGCACTTGAGAAGAAAGTGTATTCTGTTGTTTTTGGATGGAATGTACTATAAATATCAATCAAATCCATTTCTTTAAATGTGTCATTTAAAGCTTGTGTTTCCTTATTTATTTTCATTTTGCATGATCTGTCTATTGGTGAAAGTGGGCTGTTAAAGTCCCCTACTATTATTGTGTTACTGTCAGTTTTCCCTTTTGTGGCTGTTAGCATTTGTCTTATGTATTGAGGTGCTTCTATCTTGGGTGCATAAATATTTATAATTGTTGTATTTTCTTCTTGGATTGATCCCTTTATCATTATGTAGTGTCCTTCTTTGTCTCTCGTAATAGTCTTTATTTTAAAGTCTATTTTGTCTGATACAAGAATTGCTACTCCAGCTTTCTTTTGATTTCCATTTGCATGGAATATCTTTTTCCATCCCCTCACTTTCAGTCTCTATGTGTCCCTGGGTCTGAAGTGGGTTTTTTGTAGATGGCATATATATGGGTCTTGTTTTTGTATCCATTGAGCTGGTCTATGTCTTTTGGTTGGAGCATTTAATCCATTTACATTTAAGGTAATTATCGATATGTATATTCCTATTACCATTTTCTTAATTGTTTGGGGTTTGTTTTTGTATGTCTTTTCCTTCTCTTGTGTTTCCTGCCTAGAGAAGTTCCTGTAGCATTTGTTGTAAAGCTGGTTTGGTGGTGTGAATTTGCTTAGCTTTTGCTTAGCTTTTGCTTGTCTGTAAAGGTTTTAATTTCTCTGTCAAATCTGAATGAGATCGTTGCTGGGTAGAGTAATCTTGGTTGTAGGTTTTTCCCTTTCATCACTTTAAATATGTCCTGCCACTCCCTTCTGGCTTGCAGAGTTTCTGCTGAAGGATCATCTGTTAAGCTTATGGGGATTCCCTTGTATGTTATTTGTTGTTTTTCCCTTGCTACTTTTAATATTTTTTCTTTGCATTTAATTTTTCATAGTTTGATTCCTGTGTGTCTTGGAGTGTTTCTCCTTGGATTTACCCTGTATGGGACTCTCTGCACTTCCTGGACTTGACTATTTCCTTTCCCATATTAGGGAAGTTTTCAACTATAATCTCTTCAAATATTTTCTCAGACCCTTTCTTTTTCTCTTCTTCTTCTGGTACCCCTATAATTCAAATGTTGGTGCATTTAACATTGTCCCCAAGGTCTCTGAGACTGTCTCTGAGATTATTATAGTATAATATCAAACATATTGATTTCATAATTATGTGAAGTTTGATAATGAAGAAAATGCAATAGAGAAGACTTTTATGTGAAAATATCTTTAGATATTGTTCATGTTATTGATAAATTCAAGAAATATATAAAACAAAATGTTTATTTTTAGTCAGCATCATCTGCCAAATGGTGTTATTCTGATTCAAGAAAGATTTAATATTTCTTTACGATTTAACTTCTTTTATTCAGTAACAAATCTTATTGATTGATTACTTGTATTTTATTTGTATATATTGCACTGAAAACCAGAGAAATGGCCTCATATTTTTCATAGGCATCTCTACCTGAATTCCTTGCCAATCACTGAGAAAAATGCTATTTAAAAATTTCCTCATCTTTTAAATGATTAAATATACAAGTATTGTAAATTGGTAATAAAAAGTTCTACTTGGGTTGAGTTAGTAAATATGAAGGATTCTTATTTATAAAATAAATGTGTTCCTAACATTGGTAAACAAATAATACACTATCACTTAAAAAATACTAGAAATTATGTGTTCAGTGAATAATATTCATAGGTAAATCTTATTTTAGATGTCCTAATGGAATTTTTAATGGAATTTCTTTGTAAATACTACTTTGTTTTAGATAATTTTGTTTGTTTGTTTGTTTGCGGTACACGGGCCTCTCACTGTTGTGGCCTCCCCCATTGCGGAGCACAGGCTCCGGACGTGCAGGCTCAGTGGCCATGGCTCACGGGCCCAGCTGCTCCACGGCATGTGGGATCTTACTGGACCGGGGCACGAACCCGTGTCCCCTGCATTGGCAGGTGGACTCTCAACCACTGCGCCACCAGGGAAGCCCTAGATAATTATTTTTATAGATCAAATTTACCTCATAAATGTACATTATATAAATAATTTATTAAAGACTATCACTCTGTCCACTTTTACCTGAGAGAAAAAGTGCTCTATACGTTTTCTTTATTTTCCTCAATCATACTCTCCTGACCACTCCCACTATTTCCTCAGTCCAGGGCTTGCATGAACCTTGGACAAAGGGTCTGGAATTTTGGTGTCACTATGTTACATATACCCCATTTGCAGGATGACAGAGGGAGAGTGAGTCACGATCTCTGATCTCTGCAAGCACTCATCAAGAGCAGCATGAGAGATCTGGGAAGAATTCACCCCAGGACCTTCCATGTCCTTATTAGAATTGTATAGAAGAGAAAATGAGTCAGAGGTGAACATCAGACTCTATAAAAAGCTATTCTCTCTTTGGTATCAGATATGACATTTCATTTCTAGGAAGCACAGTATGATGTAGTGTTTAAGAGCATGGGCTTTGCATCAGACAGCTCAGAATGCACATCTGACACTTTAAACAGCTGTTCGACTTTGGGTAATTTACTTAACCTTTCTTTAGCTTTCATTTCCTCATCTGCAATTGAGCCTTGAAATAATACCTACCTCCTAGAGTTATTCTGAGATTTAATGAGATAATACATGAAATCACTAAAATATTTGGTACCACCTAGTCAGAACTGCATAAAAATGTTGGGCTGTTGCTTTGTTATCATTGTCATCCATGGAAAAATGAAGGAGAAACTATAAGAAAATATAGGAGAAAACAGAGTCCTTAACTTTCTAGGATTGGAAACATTATCATTGACAGAGAAGGGCAATTCTGAATTCAGTTATGCATCACAGTACTCAGAATAAGGTACGATCAAGGTACTTTTCTCCTAGTAAAGCCCCTTGTTACTCAGATATATTCTATTTATGTAATTTATATTGTGTAATAAAAGATAGTGTTAGAGCAATAAACATAAGACTGGTCTAGAGGTTAGCCAACCTGACTGAGATGTACAGCTTGCAGATTCGTTCAAAGTAGCATATTTCAGAGTGGGCAATATTCAGATGTGTGGAAGTGGTTATTGGCTTATGAACAACAAAAGTCTCGAGAAACTTGTTTCCATAGGTTTCTATATAGTGAGTTATCTCTAAGGAGACAGCGGTACCACTTATGTGGTCTTGCTCTAGTCTAAATATTCAATGTATCTGATTTATTTTAGATTAGCAGTTCTGCATTTTATTTTAGTTGTTCATTGCATTTTAAGAAGCAATCTAGTTGGGAAAAGTTGGGAAGAGTCTGTTAAAAATATTTTAGATATTCATAATTCCTAATCATTCAATATCCATATCCTATTATGATTTGAGTATCTCTACATGAGGTCATTTTGGCTGATGATTTTATGTTTCAAGATTCATCATCTCTACTCTGATAGGGTGATGAAAATGTCTAGGAAAATATTATATAACTTTTGAGGCACAGAGAGATTTAAGGTAAAGTATCTCTATTAAATTGTGACTTTAGAAAATATGACTCAGTCGAAAACAGATTTGCTCTTCCATTTCAGCAATTTCCATTTATTTTTAAGAAAATAAGAAAGGCTACTGAAAAGCACTGTACACAGTATTACATTTTTTGGTACTATGTGCACTGTCTTAATGCATTACTATTAGGCAATTTAATGCATTACTATTAGGCAATTTATATTTATATTAGGCAATTTATATTTATATTTCTTAGGAAAACTAACTGTCCTTGTCTAATATTCATTGATGTAAGTGATTTTATATAAAAGATCTGCATTCATTCTTTTCAGAATTATATTTACAGAAATAATCTGCAGAACTTCTGTTGTTCTCTCTATCACAAGACCATGTGATGTAAAATGGAAGTTAACAGCATTCATCTTTGAGATTAAGGCCCTTGGTTTAACAGGAAGGGTCTTGCATATTTAGAAATCTGGCTGAAAACGTAAAATAGGATTTAAAATATGTCTGATGAGCTTCACCTGGTCTTTCTGTTCCACAGTTCATCATATCCATTACATACATCTTTCAAATCTCTTTTGAAGGAGAACATTGGTAAATTTTTTCTTAACTTGTATTGTTGTCACGGCAGTGGTTGCCAGAATCATAGATCAGGTGAATGGAAACACATGCTTTCCAAATTATATATAATGAGGGCTTTAAAGTTGGGCCATTGGCACAGAGTAGTCTAACAATGCAACACTTACAGAAATATGTATGTGCCTGTATATATATGTGTGTCTGTGTGTGGGTGTTTTTTCTACTATATGTATATATGTATGTGTAAAATATATATGAGTTTTGCTTATGTATGTATAATATATATATGAGTTTTGCTTATTCTTTACAGTACTATACATAATAACTTTTGGCTTAGTGCTCTGTCTTCTAGATCAGTGGTATTCAAATTTTTTTTAATGTACACACCATCAGTAAATTTTTAAAACAAACATCCTTTCTGCCACAGTTATAAATTCTTTGTACTACTACACTAATATGCATATTACTAAATAGACAAAAAATTAAAACTTAAAAAGGATATTTTAGTATATTAACACTGCAGAAAAACTTTCTCACTTTTTGCTCTTTGTGATTTGAAAATTTGGAAAAAATCTCGGTTTTTTATATATATATATATATATATATATATATATATATTTTAAGTCAAGGTGATCTTTATTAGCTATGCTACTTAACGCTTCTGGTTCTTAGCTCCTTCATTTGTTAAATGGGGATAATAATGCTTATCATATGGGCTATGTGGGAACAGAAAACAAAAATCTGTACAACATCTGTCAAATAGTAGAGTCCAATAAAAATAATTTCCAATATTGTTATATCATTTGGTTATTATATCTACTGCTCTGTGAAGTTAGTACAACAGATTTTTTTAATGTAATATTTAAGCATAACATACATAGTTTTCACACTAAACAATTTTTTTTTAACATCTTTATTAGGGTATAATTGCTTTACAATGGTGTGTTAGTTTCTGCTTTATAGCAAAGTGAATTAGTTATACATATACATATGTTCCCATCTCTCTTCCCTCTTAAGTCTCCCTCCCTCCCACCCTCCCTATCCCACCCCTCCAGGCAGTCACAAAGCACCAAGCCGATATCCCTGTGCCATGCGGCTGCTTCCCACTAGCTATCTACCTTACGTTTGTTAGTGTATATATGTCCATGCCTCTCTCTCGCCCTGTCACAGCTCACCCTTCCCCCTCCCCATATCCTCAAGTCCATTCTCTAGTAGGTCTGTGTCTTTATTCCTGTCTTACCCCTAGGTTCTTCATGACATTTTTTTTTCTGAAATTCCATATATATGTGTTAGCATATGGTATTTGTCTTTCTCTTTCTGACTTACTTCACTCTGTATGACAGACTCTAGGTCTATCCACCTTATTACAAATAGCTCAATTTCGTTTCTTTTTATGGCTGAGTAATATTCCATTGTGTATATGTGTCACATCTTCTTTATCCATTCATCTGATGATGGGCACTTAGGTTGTTTCCATCTCCGGGCTATTGTAAATAGAGCTGCAATGAAAAATTTCAAAGGTCTGGATCTCAGCTCATTTTATTTTGATATTTGCCTTTAACTAGGTATTTATTGGATATAGTTGATAATCTACTTTCATTCTCCCTTCCTTTAAGTCTTGCATAGGTTCTTCTAGTCAGTGCAAACGTATTTAATTCATATGCATCAAAAGAATCTAGAAAATTTAAATATTGGTTTACCAGGTTTTATAATACGATGATAACACTGGAGAAATAATTATGGGAGGAGTCTGTGGACACTGGGAACCCACTGTGAGACAGTCTTGGGCCAAAATTCTACCTTTTTCTTTTTTCTGCCAGAGATTCTTGAGCCAAAACTCTACTTTTTTCTATTTCCTGCTAGTTTCAATGATGCCGCCACTAAATGAGGTTGAGATACCAGAAATTCCTTAAATAATGTAGAGGGGGAATCCAAAGACTTAGAGAGAGAGGAATTTTTAATTGAGTTTTGCTATGACTCTTTCATCTTCACTTTTACCATGTACCAAGAAAGGACCCCAAGGACACTCCCTTAGCCAAGTACTAAAATATATATTAGCTATGTAAAGATTAATATTTTTGAAAAATGCTAGGGAACAAATGTCTCTGGTAGGCCCAGTATGAAAGTTTCAAAAGATCCTGGCTTTGAAACTAGTTCCCTGACTTAAGAGTATGATAGGATCTCCAGTTGGCAGAGTCTCAGAGGCAGTAATTAATCAGCAGAAAATTGTCATCTGTTACTGAAATAAGCAGTAGGTTAGTGGGATAATCACAGTAGCTTGATCTATAAGGGTCTTTGTGGTTAATTGATCATGGGATCCCTAGAACTCTAGTAAATGGGGAGACTTGTAAAGTTAGGCTTAATTTAAAAAAAATCTAAATCTGGAAATGAAGGTGTGATTTGAGTCACATGGGTGAGAGTCATGGTCACTCTCTCAATGTCCAGACATGAACCAGTTCACAAATCCTTGCAGAAAGACCCTAGGACATTGGAATAATGTCTTTCTATGTGTTCTCAAAGAGATTTACAGCCATTTATCAGGAAAACTCCGAGTTGAGGAGAGTGTGGGCATTATTGACTACTGACTTCAAATTACATAAACCCTTAAGACTCAGAATATCATTGTGGGCGCTTTTGGAGATCAGTGGTCAAGTGGAGTTGTCCTCTGTCTGCCTACAGTGGGTCCCTGTGTCTATGTACATTTTCTCTACCATAGTTATTTCTCTGGTTCCTGAAGGCATAGTTGTAACAGACAAATTTGGCTGCTGACAGATTCCCCAAAATAACTGTCTGATAAGAGGAGTGAAGGCTGTTATGGGAAGAAGGGCTAAGACTCTGGAATTTGCACCTCTAACTAAAAAAGTTATATATAAGCAGTTCTGCACCTCAGGGTGAACTGCAACACACATTCTCAAATAAGGCAAATGTTTTTCTGTGCAGAAGATGAAAGGGTCTAGGAGAATGACAGGGGACTATTGTAAACCCAGCAGGTGGTGATTCAAATTATACTTATTGTTCTAGGTGTAGTCTGTTTTCTAAAACCACCACTGCCCTGCACATGCTATGTAGCTATTTTTCCGGAAAACACTTTTTAAGACCATTCTAATAAACAGAGACTACTAGAAGCAATCTACTTTCACCTGAAAGGTACAACAGTACACTTGTGTTCTGTGGGGCTGTGCTGTGTCCTACTAGGGCAAAGCCAACTCTCCTACTCACCGTCATATTCTAAACCATGATCATCTCATCATTCCATTTCACTCTGATTAATGATATCATGTTATAGCACCTTTGCAGCAAGAATTAGTAGATGCCCTTGATACCTGATTTGGTAGATTGTATTTTCCCAAAATGGCTGCAGTAGTGTCTCCAATCCCACATACTTTTTTTGCACAATGGGATTCTGACACTCCTCCCACTGAAAAGTAGAGTTGATTCCGTCTTCCCTTCCCTGAAACTGGGTGGGCTTTTCTAACTGCTTCAATCAGAAGAGCACATCAGAAGTGGTGCTATGTGTCCTGTTGGTCTACGTCATAAAGGATAAAATGATTTCCATTTTACTCGGTAGAATATCTGTGCTTGAAGCCTTCACTTGCCATATAAGCAGAAAGACTCTATACTGTAAGGAAACAGAAGGATCATACAGAGAGACCTGAGACCACATTCAGGGAGAGATACTTGGCCTTTCTCCAACTGCCTCAGCACCCCATCTGTTCCAGTCCCAGACACAATCTGACTGCAACTACATGAGAGATTCTGAGCCAGAACTGCCCGGCCAAGCCCTTCCCACATTCCCAGTCACAGAAACCTTGAGAGATAATGAAATGATTGTTGTTGTTTTAAGTCACTAAGTTTTGGAGTGATATGTTACACAACAATAGACCCCAAACACTTGGTGAGATATTTACCTGTCCGGGGTGGAATATAAACCCAATGAAAATGTATGTGCCTGTCATCTCAGAGAAATTTCTGGTACTCTTGTAATACAGGGCATGTCAAGATACTGCAGCCAAAGTGAAGACAAGTTTCTATATTTTGCAAAACTCCCACCACTTAAGAAAGGAGGCTTTGGGGGTTTTGAAGGCAATAATTTATCACATTTGGGAGCAAGTAAACTCTGCTGCATCGTAAGAAGCTCTACTACTTGGACCTTATGTCATAGTGAATCTAATTCAGTATTCATTATGATAGACTGGGATACACGGAAAGCCCCATTAGGAGAATTGCAGTGCAAGTCTCTTGATTTCCAGAGCAGAACCGTACTTTTTTTCAAGAAATATTTATTGTCTTTTAAAGAAATAACACCTGGTTTGCTGTTGAGCCTTAGAGATACCAAGTGGCCATGCAAATCGAATTTCTATAACAAGCAGGGTGTTATATGACCCACTGAGCCATAAATTTGGATAGTGGATCATCATCAGTTATAAAATTAGGTTTGAGTAGGTATTGAAGGCACCAGGATGTTGCATGGTCAGGTGGCTCGTGGTCTTAATGCATCTGCTTTTGCTGCATTGCCTACCTCTCCCTCACCCTGCAACTAAGGCATCATGGGAACTAAGGAGAATATTCAAGCCTGATTTAGATATATGTGTGTACAATGTGCTAGAACCAGTCTGAAGTGGGATGCTGCAGGTTTATACCTTACCTGAGGGATATCCCACAAGTGTGACCAGGAAGGGAAATTCTCCCTGTGGTCAGAATTTCAAATGATACATGTTTGTCCACTTTGCTTAGAAAGAGAGATGAGCAGAGGTGTGGAACTATAGATTCATGGGAAGCTGTTAATAACTCTGTGGGATAGCCTGATATTTGTAAGGAAGGATGCTGAAGGATTGGTGATAAGGAGGCCTAGAAAAGAAGTATGTCAAATAAAGTCTCAGAGGTGACCCAGGGTCTGAGAATATTCATTTTACACGTGAATTCTCTGCAAAGAGGATTCTCAGGGGTCTTTGAGACCATTTCAGATGGTCCACAAATTCAGAACTATTTTCATAATAATATTCAGATGTTATTTGCAGTTTTCACTCATAATCTTTCATGATTATAGGGTGGTATTTTCCGGGGGCTACAAGATATGTGACAGTTCAACATGTTGACTATAAAATCAGATATGAGACTTCAGCTGTCTTCTAGTAAGACAGACATTAAAGAGACTTGCAAAAATGTAAAATAATGCTATGCTTACCAGCTACTATTTTATTTTTCATAAAAAAGTTATGTGTTAATAAAGAATGGAATTATTGTTAGTTAAAACAATAAAATAGATTTCACAATTTTCTCAATTTTACTTTCTAATATATATAACTTATACCAATAAAACACTTTGAAGTTCACCATAGCTTTTTAGGGAATGAAGGAGTCCTGAGACCAAAAAGTTAAAGAACCATTCTCCTAGTCTATCTCCTGCCTTATTTTCATATTTATTTCTGTGTTTTGGTTCACCTTCCTAAGAATTTGTCTACTGAATTGTATTTATTAAATTATAACCATTTCTTCAACTTATCAAGGCCATTTGCATCTGGATCTTTATGAGTCGAGATTCACTATTTCTCTTTCCCCCATTTTTGATCACTCTACAAATGAAAAATGCTGCTCCCTATTTTATCAGATAGCATCTCGATGAAAATATTTCTCATCTTTGGCACAGATGGATCATGTCTGGGAACCCACTGATAATTATTTGTTGTCATGGTTCACCATGATGATGCATCAGTCCCACACTTAAGTGGTCTAAACCACATTTTCCCACTTTATTGCTGATCTGTTCTACTTGGACAAAAACCAAAGCCACAACAAAGTCACATGGCTATACTAGATTGCAATCTTTTAAAACCCCAGGTTTCTCCTTCTAGTCTACAACACATTGGCAGGATTCAAATTCAAATTCTTTGTCTTCTGTGCTGGGTAGACCCTGGAACATGTGTCTAGTTCTTTTAGCCTTGCAGCTGTTGCTTTCTGCCAGACCCTCTCTAGTCTCCTCTGGGCAGGCACATTTGCAGGTCAGCCAAGGGTGTGCCAGCGCTTTATATGTAGATTTTGAGTATCTTGGTAGCTACAGCCTCTCCAGGATTTTTCCCCTTAATTTCCAGCTACTGTACTCTGATAGCCTCAAACACCACCATGTCAGAACACTTCAAACCGTGAGAACGTTACTTTCTGCTTGAGTTGTAGTCATCCTGTGCTTCACAGAGAAAAGGGAGTGTCCTCAGGAGAGGTTATATAAATGTGGATCTCACAGTATGCAGTCCCTTCCTTCACAGGCTCCCTTCTCCCTGGCCCCAGTTTTTGTCTGCTTTAGATGCTTTCAGTACCTTGAAATAGCTGAATTTTTTGGTTGTTGTTGTTGTTAGTAGAATTTGTAATAATTATCTGTGTGAAGGTTAGTTCACTATAAGATAAACCATCATTATTAGACTGCCATTTGATTTTAAAACTACTTTTTACAGTTTTTAAATTTTTACAGTTCTAACAGTAATATAAATTTATTTATATGTCAAATCCCTGGGCTTGTGAATAAAAGATACTCTCTTTAAATTTAAAATCAAATAGAAATCATAACTTAAAGTCATTATTAATCATGTGTTTTATTTTGCTAACTCCCTTTTACACACATACACAGACACATTCTTATTCTTGAAGACAGCAATCTATTTCTATGAGGACCAAATTAGTAATAGATACCACTTCTTGTGGGAAAGTAAGATAAGGGGACTTCAACTCTTACCTTCCCTCCTAGAACACTGCCTACCTTCAGGACTGTGATAGTTAATTTTGTGTGTCAAACTGGCTTGGCTGTAGTGTCAAATACAAATCTAAATGTTGCTGTAAAGGTATTTTTTAGATATGATTAACTTATACAATCTTTAAGTAAAGAAGCTTTAAGTAAAGCAGATTTCTCTACATAATGTAGGTGGGCCTTATCCAATCAGTTGAAGGCCTTAACAACAAAGACTGAGGTTTCTGGTAGAAGAAATTTTGTCTTAAGACTGCAACACAGAAATTGTGCCTAAGTTTCCAGTCTAATGGCCTGCCCTACAGATTTGCCCTCAATAGTGCAAGATTAACTCTTACCTGAGTTTGCGGCTTGCTGCCCAGCCCTACTGGTTTTAGACTTGGCAACGTCCACAATTGTATGAGTCAATTCTTTATAACTTCCCTTTCTCTCACTATCTGTATGTCCTATTTGTTCTATTCCTCTGGATACAAGGAGAATACTTAGGAACTCATGATATCTGTTAGAATTGAGATGCTGATGCTTATTTTTGCCAAATTTTAAACTGCTTCATCCCCATCTCAGAAATGCTTTCCAACATCTATTGACTTTGTGATTACTTTTAGTGAACATTTTTATATCATAAACAAAAAATTTTAAAAATTAACATTTATTGACACCATCTTGTTTTTACTTTTGAAAGAATTAGGAAAAATGGAAGGATTTGAAGAATAATCATTTATTACTTTGCAATTAAATAATTGAATATTAAAAGAAAATATTCAAGATATAAAACAATTAATGAATTACATTAATTTCCATAAGTTTACAAATTACAAGGAAATGCACCAAGGTTACACTTTTGCGAAAAGTTCTAAATTATGCGCAAACATGTTTTTCTTGTTTTGTTTTGTTTTTAAAGGTTGAAAAACCTTTTATTCAGAAATGTTGAAATGATTGCATGCTAATTTGAATAGCTAGGTTGTAAAAAAATGACTTAAAAATTCCCTTTCTGATGTCCTCCATGAGTTGGATTCCATTATATGTGTCTTTTTTTTTTTTTTTTCCAAACCTCTAATTTCAGACTGGAGTTCAGCAGAAATATATATGGCTTACAGTTTCCCTCAAATCATTCTTGGGCTCCTTAAAAAGTGCTAGACCTTTGAGCAAACAAACAGGTTACTGGAAATAACCTGTTTGTTATAGGGCAAGACAAAGCTGTGGGTGATAAAGGTTCCTTATTCATCTTATCTCCCCACTTCTGTCTTCCTCAGTTTGCTGTTATTTTTAATCTCCAGTCCAGCATCTCCCTTAAGCCCATTCAGTTTGCTTTTAAGTATCACACACAATAGAAATCAAAGAAGATGACTTCAATTTTCTGCCATTTCCTTTTCTTTTTTTTTTTTTTTTTTCATTTCCTTTTCTTGGCTTATCATTTTTTTTTAAATTTACAAGATGTAAAGTTGTTAAGTTATTCACAAAAAACGATAGTGAGATTTTGAACTTAAATCTGGAGGTAAATAATGCTAGTGGCATTGTGTCTCCTCCTTAAATGTATGAGAGAAAGAGGAAACTCCCATTAACTCACAGTGACTGTCCTGACTCTATCAACTCATATGGCTGCAGCATGTGGCTGCACTTCATACTGACCTCCAGTCTGGGCTGATAACACACGGGCTTTTCACCATCAAATATTCAGTTTATGAGCATTGCAGAGATCACAGCTCATAGGTGAATTTATGTGGGTTTTTTTTTTTTTTGGTGAAAATCGAGAAAAATGAAATAAAAACATGTTTTCAAGGGAAAGTTTCTATAGCATTTGAATTTCAGGATCCTTCCAATGAGTTATTAATTGAGAAGAAAATATCCATCTATTAGATGTGGAATACCCCATAACAATAAATGCAAAAGCCCCCTGACTTCCTGTGCTTGGAGTGAAGTAAAGGCATTGCGCCTGCACAGTAGAGAAATGGAGTGGGAACAGCATTCCTGTTGGGAGTATCATCACGAGGGCTGTTCCCTGAGATGTTCCCTCCATTGTGCTTCTCTAGAAGATACAAGTGTCCTGATGGTTTATTTCCCATCAAAGGTGAAAAAATTGAGAGTCACTCTTTACTGCTTGAATGGAGAATTGCACAAACGTCCCCTTGCCAGCAAGCAGAAAATAAGCACATCTGGGCCAAACTTGCCTGGAATGCAGAGTGGGCAAAGGGGAAGCCAGGAGTGCTTTAGAAAACAGCCTTGTGTGTAGCGCCACTCTCATAATCCAAGTGTAATTGTGACTAGTTCTGTTGAAGCTGGATAGTGTATTTTAGTTTTTTCCTGTTTTTCAACACCCTGTCTGCTTTCTTAGAGAAGTTAATACACCAGAGTAACCACTAAAAGTACAATAAAGCTATCAAGAAATTTGAGATCAAGTCTGTGTATGGCTTGTATAACAGTAAGGAGTTTTCTAAGGTCAAGTGAAGACATGCTTTCTGATAACAACCATTCTATAAGACTTGGCTTAAACTGAATGACATGGAGGAAGGGAAAATGCCATTGGCTTTTCATTTGTCATTTTCTAGCACATCCCCAGGGTCTAGGTGCAAAACCTAAAGAGAGAGACCAACCTCCCCATTCTGGAAGCTGATGCACCATGGCTCCAGTTCGGGTTGGACCCACAGGCTCTTTGGAGAGTATGTAACTTTGGGGTGATGAGAAATTGTTCTCAAGTCTCGAAAGCACTGTTCCTATAGCACCTTTTCTAAGGGCTATGGGTGCTGGACATCAGGAAGCAGGGTGCTTCAGAAAACCCTGAGAGAAATAATCATAAGCAAATGGGAGAAGCCCCAGAGAGTCTCAGGATAAGTGGAGCAGTCTGTGCAGATGGGCTGTTGTTGTACAGGGGGGTCTGTAATCACGTAGGCCAGCAGACTATGAATTCATGTCAGTGTGATCTCAATCGAACCCATAGTTTGGGGTGGCCTGGGGACATTTGAGTTATATATATTAATAAAACTGATGAACATTTACTTTTCCCCATTACTTTACTAGATGATATTGAGTTAACAGTCCCTGAACTGCCTTGTAACTTAATGTCACTCATTACTGTTTATACATTAACTAAATATACTCAATTGAGTAATCTTACACTTGACTTGTTTCTATTTATTTTTCTCACTGCTAGCAGCTTTCGTAATTTTTTTCTATTTCTGTAGCACATACAAAGAGTTATATATGAATACACAGTGAAACAAAGAAATCTGCCTATTTTTTCAGTATGCCTGAAAAATAAGTACTGGTCATAGTAATGGCTTCTTTGCATATGTATGTTATATTCTTTTGTGGGAATTGGAAAATAATTAAAAATAATTTGCATTTGCATTACAGTTAATGTTTTACGGCCCTTTCATAATTTAGATCTCAGTCTGGCTTCCCCGAACTCTGAAATCTAGGTGAGGCAGATGTTATTATTCCCATTTTATTAATAAGAGACATAGAGCAGTTTGATTGGCCGTCCTGGGCAGGAAAATTACTGAACAAGCCCAGGTCTTAAAATCAGGGTGTGGAAGGACCAATTTGATTGATTCATTCAGGAAATAGTAAAGTATTTTTACTCTGTGTTTCAAGTACTGTTCTAGGTGTTAGATACCCCATAGTGAACAAATAAGACTAGAATCCCTGCCTCCATGAAGCTCACATTTTCGTGGGGGAGACGTGGAATGTTAACAGAGAAAAGAGTAAAATACGCAGTGTGCGGGGCCGTGATGTGAGCTCTGGAGAAAAATGAAGCAGGATTAGGGGGAGTGTGTGTGTGTGTGTCTGTTGGGGAGGGAGGATGGTATTTTAAACCATTTTCCAGAAAAGATTTAAATGATAAAAGACCTGAAGGGTTGAAGCGAGTGAGCCATGTGGATATGGGGGAAGGACACGCCAGGCAGGAGGGGTAGCCAGTGAAAAGCCCCAAGGCTTGCCTGGTATGTGAGATAAATAACATGGTGACCAGGCTAGGAAAAAGAAAAAAAAAAAAGAGGGAAAGCAATGAGATCAGAGAGGTATGCAGCAACCTTTATATTTTGATTTCCAACTTCTCAATGACATATCTCTTTCAAGAAATTTTCTTTGCATTTACGAGGGAATTTTTAGACCCACTTTGGAATATGGGTTTCTTCCCTTTGGAAAGAGGCAGTGGAGTTGATTTTGATCCCAGCAGCTATGAGAAGAAAAGCTGTACGGCAGCACTCTTCCTTAAATGCAGCCACAACCGTAAACATTGAGGAACTATTAGCAACTGCTTTGGGGTGGGAGTGGGGCTGCAGGGGAGGCCAGCAACCCTCAGCCAGCATTGTACTTACAACGTACAGCACTGTGAGTTGTACAGCACCTCAACTTACAACGCAGATGTTTCCAGACAGTCTTCCATTAATCCACTCTCTGCCGCATTAATTTTCAAAGTGCGGTCCTAGTAGGAGCAGGGACCTGGGAATGTTAGAAATATAAATTTCCAAGCCCCATCTCAGATGTGCTGAATCAACAGCTTTGGGAAGGAGCCAGAAATCTGCATTTTTATCAAGGCTTCATGTGATTCTGATGCAGGCTAAAGTTTGAGAACCAGTAGCATCAGGAGGAAAACCGAACCACTCACTCAAGTGCTTCTCCAGCTGGACTCTACCTAGATCTCCAGCCATATCCCATCATCTTCCCTTAGGCTCAGTAAGCTCCAGCCACACTGGCCCATACCCCGATGGTTACTCAAGTTTATACCCATTCTATCTCTCTTTGCACTTTCTTCTTTTCCAGGAGGGTTTGCAATTCTAGGACCTTCTTTATGAAATCAGATTCACTCTTCTAGACCCAACCAAAGCACCCCCGCCTCGGCACTCCCATAGCTCATTATTCATAAACAGCACCCCAGTTCATAACCACTTATATGTGAGTTAATTGTCCACATGTCTTCTTTCCTTTCTAGACCATAGACTCTGTGAGGACTGGGGCCATGAGCTTGGATTGTGTCAGCAGTGCAAATATGGTGCCTGGCCCATAGTGACTTGAAAGCCTGTCCTTTATACTACTGTTGAATGAATGAAGGACAAGGAATTAAGCCACCATCAGCTGTTGATATTTCAGCAGATATGTGTGGCCACTGTTGCATTAGAAATTCAAAGGCAGTGCTGGCAGAAGGGGATTCCAAGGAAAGCATCTGGTTGAGGGGAGAGGTTTGGTCTGAACTATGAGGTGCTCTCTGGGGAAAATGGGTTCCAAAGGGGAGCCCTGGGCTTTGGGCAAAAGGGGAAGCCAGGAGGGTACTGGACTTTCAGGAAGAAACTGAAAGGCTGGAGCCTGAACTGAAAATGGAGGTCAGGGAGCCCGAAAGGTGATGTTGGCCCAAATTGTCAGGGAAGCAGTTGTGCATAATAGTCATGCTATGGTGAGGGTCTGGACAGCTTTCAAATCCGGGGTTGAATCTTGTCTTCCACAATTAGCTGTGTTACCGGAGTGTATTATTCAGTCTTCCTAAAGCTCAGATTCCTTTTATATAAAGTGGGAATAGTTACAGTAGCTAACAATAGGAGCTAACATTTATTGAGCATTTCCACAGGTTATTTCTTTTACTCGTCACGATCACTCTATGAAGTCGGTGTTCAGGTCTCCTGTTTCACAGCACAGAGACTCACCGGCTTGCCTAGAGTCAAGCGGGGAGGTGGAAGGCGGGGGTATGGACTTGAGCCTAACTGTCTGGCCCTGGTACCAGAGTTACTGCCGTGATGTTATACCACCTCTTTAGGGGTCTGTGAGATCATATATGGAAAGCACCCAGCAAAGGGACACAATAGTTTGAGGACCAAGCTGGTTTCAGGATGTGAGACAGAAATAATCCCAGAATGTGGGGAAGAATTTGGGGATAAACAGCAAATCCCTCCGTGTTTCTGTCTCAGTCCCTTGGCTCTGGCAAGTCTGTTCTCCTAAACTCTGCTATGTTTGCCCATTAACCTTTTCTCACCTGATATTAACCCTATCCTTATTTCCAAAAAGAAAACTGCTGTTTCAGAGTCCGTGGCCTTAATCCTTAATTATGAAAGGTGATGTTTCAAACAACACAGTATTAGCTTCTGGTGAAAAGCATGGGAACTTCCCTCTCTGAACACCTTAGAGAAAGCAAATGAGTGGAAAGGCATGCTGTCCAGGTCTTTTCTGTTTCTGAGAGTGGGATCTTCACCCTGTGGCTTCGATTCACAAGAATACCACCTGTCTAAAGAGTTTCTAGCAGTCTCCTGACATAAAGACAATGCAAAATCTCTGTGCTACCCCTAAATAACAGCCTCTATTTGGCGAGCAAGGGCAGGCACATCTCACCTGGAATGTTTTCTCTGAGCTGCACAGAATGAGTGATTCACAGGGCTGAGGAGGCTTTGCCCGATCTAGAGGTCTTGGAGAACACTACTGAATGGAAAGCCAGGGTACGTCTGTCTGCTGATTGCAGAAAGGGCAGCCCCTCCCAGCTGACTTTATTGGTGAGCTCCTTGCCCTACACCTTGTCCCCCTGGAGCCTCAGGAAAGGAGACAGGAGCACCCATAGAAGCTGTTGTCAGGCTCAGTATCATCAGGTGACCTTGACATCCAAGGCCACAGGGTTGCCCTTCATTTCTTCAGTGGTTCCATTTTAACGCCTCTACTTTGGTTGACTTTCCACCTGGTGTTCAGTGAGTTTGTCAGGCAGCATGGTTTGGCCTGTCCTGCCGTGAGCCTGGGAGAGTCATGTGTGTACCCGTCTTTGTACAGAGTGAGGAATGGGCCTGTTATTGATTGAATCGTGTTCCTCAAAAAAATACGTTGAAATACTCACCCCCGGTACTTGTAAATGTACGCTTAATTGGAAATAACGCCTTTGAAGATGTAATCAGCTTAAGATCAATTTAATATGACTGGTGTCCTTATAAGAAGAGGGAAATTTAGACACAGACAGACACAGAGAGGAGAACATCATGTAAAGACACAGAGACACACAGAGGGAAGGCAGCCATGTGAAGACGGAGGCTACTGCAAACCAAGGAACACCTGGGGCTGTGAGCTTTGGGAAGAGGCAAGAAAAGATCCTCCCCTAGAGGTTTTGAAGGAAGCATGGCCCTGCCAACACCTTAATCTTGGACTTTTAGGCTCCAGAACTGTGAGAGAGTAAATTTCTATTGTTTAAGACCACACAGTTTGTGGTCCTTTGTTATAAGGCCTGAGGGAACTAACTTAGGGTCCCATTCTAGAAGGGACAGGAAACCGGGGCCTGAGCACTCGGGGAGTGAAGGGTTCCCTTCATGAGCTTCAGCGCCTCTTTCAGATGTCAGGGTGATGACAGGGCAGGAGGCGCTCTTCTGGAGCTCTGGGCAGTGGTGACACCAAGGATAGTCTTTCCCCTTGTACAGGGGATGTAGGGGTTGTTCCTGCCGCCCTCCCCCCCCCCCCACACCCCCATGATGCAGCACAGCAGCTACAGCCCAGCCTGCGATCACCTTTCCAAGCCTGGGCTGCTAGCTGTTGTGCTTCAGGCTGCAGGCCACCCCTCTGCTCCTCACCTGGTTGGGAGAACCTGTCATCACGAACCACAGGATTCCAGAGAGGCAGCCTGGCCAGTTACCTTGACAACCTCATGATGTAATGCTCTAAACCACTTCCTGGCTTCAGGTCTAATGAGATTCTAGGCGCTGCTGGCTCCTCCCAGCCCAGGCGGCAGGCAGCTGAAGTGAGAGGAGGAAGTTCATTTTCAGTGATCCCTTTTGTGATATCGATAGGATGCATTTGCATGAGCAATCAGAGGGGAATCGAACTGTCTCCTAGCTGCGTGGAGAGCCTTGCCCAGGGGACCTGAGATGATTGCCGGCAGGTCGGTTTTTGCTGTGGGCGCCTCCAGTCTGCTCTGCTGCTGTGAGGCTTTCCTCTTTCTCCTTGGATGCTTTAGTTCGAATCCCCTGCATCAGTTCAGCAGTAAAGAATGAACATGATCCTCAGTAAAATGGATTGCTGAGAACTTCCCTACCAGAACTAAATCCTGAGTATATCGGAGAATATACCAAGGGATTTCATAACAAAGCCGTTTCTCTTGGTCTCCAGCCATTCCCCCATCCACCCACCCCAAAATGTTTAGTGTTTTGAAAGCATGTTTTTAAACAGCGAAGGTCCTGGAGCAAAGTCGACATCAGCACTTCGCATGCATGCTTTACAGCCCTTTCTAGTCCTTCTGAAAAGTAGCCCCCAAACCATATCCCAATTAGCCAGAAAGTGGGAGCGGGGGTGGGGTCCTTTCTCCTTCTGCAGCTGCGCTTTGACAGAGGCTTAAAGAGGGTGCGTGCCTGGCTCTGTGTGTGAGAGATTTTATTCGTTTGTCTCTTTCAATGAGTAAGTGGCCATTCACCTCCTAACGGCACGCAAGAGAGGTGGTGAGCAGCCGGACCCATGAGCTCTGTCTCTCCATGGCTGGTGTTGAGGTCAGCTGCAACGAACCAGCAGGTGGCGCTGGGGAGCGAGCGTCAGAGGTGCTTCTCCTGGTTCCTGTGGGGTGAGGGCCAAGGGGTCCTGACACACTTAGAACATAACAGGTTGTGGCTGATGATCCCGATGTCTGAGGTCAGAGGCTCCATCTAATCCTTGAAAGCCACACGCTCAGTGTCAATGCTAGGAAATCCTTTGTTAAGAAGCTTTCAGGCCCAGAGTGTATTTTCTGGATGGTCGAAGGCAGTGAAGTGCCACGTGGTTCAAAATCTCCTCAAGCATATGGATACTGTTTTCTGATACCGAGCCAACTTTACTGTGGCAACATGGTCATTGTGCCCCTTTAGTTACGCCTTTGAAACGATGACTTGTCATCTGGCTGGACCTGGGGGGGCGGCAGGGGGGTGTCTCACAGTCTAGGCAGAATATGAGAAAGAGGGTGTCAGAACAGAAGCCCCTGGGTCTCAGCATGACCCCCATGCCTGCAGGACTAATGGAGACGTGCTGCTGATTGAGACACAGCTGTGATCTCTGGTGACACCTTTTAGCTCCTCTCCCTTGGGGTAACATCCTGGTATGTCTATAAATGAACACTGACACTGTTTCATTCGATCGGGCTTCTCAGCATAAACCAAAACCTCAGGAAACTGTTACATGCTGAGAAAACATTTGTATTAGTAGGTCACAAGTTGTGGTCACTTTTCAATTTCCGTGACTAGAATTAATTAATATAAGCATGTTGTGTACCATCTAGAGATTCGCCTTCAAATTGAGCATTGCCACGCGACTTCGGTGACTGCTTTGCACTTTCACTTATGATCTTTTTTATGCCAAGTGAAGGCAAATGATATCATAGCATTCTGAAAAGGAAGATTTTACGGTGATTCAGATCAGAAATGGGATGGGGAAATGAATCATTTGGGGACCTATAGAATATAGGCATGCTGGAATCCAAAGAATTTGTGCTGTGGCAGTCAGTATCATATTTATGTTGGGAGCAAATGTATTATGCAGATTCCATTTTTGCACAGGCAAACTTGCAGCCATTCATCAGCGAAAAATGTAGCAGTAAGAAAGCAATGCAGAATTTTCTGTTGATTCTAGCAGTAAGTGGATTAGATATCTAATGCAGGTTTCAATAACACTGCAATGTGAAACTGATCTTCCAGTGAACAAACTGGATGGTTGTAGAGTTATCAAGGGATACCTTATTAAAATGTGTATCCCAGGATTGACAAAATTTTGGATTTTTATGAGGCCTGATTATTCTGAATGAGCAAACAAAGCTTTAAAAAATAGTCGTGTATTTTTGTACAACTTATTTATGCCAAAGAGGTTTGTATTTAGTTTCATGTTTTTGCAAGTTCAAGCACTTATTTTGCAAGTTCAAGTCACAGATAATTTATTGGAGGTGTGTTGAATTTGTTTTTCCTTTACAAGGACTCGTAGTAGGCAGCCTCCAAGATTCCCTCAGTAATCCCAGCCCCTGGTACTCAAGCCCTGTGTAATCACCTCCCACATTGTATTCCTGTTGGTCTGTAGGACTGATACAATACTGCAGAAATGATGGGACGTCATTTCTGAGGTTAAGTCGTCAAACAGTGTGACTTCTGCCTCTTTCTCTCCGATCACTTTCTGGGGAGGCCAGCTGCCACATCACGAAGACTCTCTGGCTGTTCTATGGAGAAGCTCACGTGATGAGGAGCTAAGGCCTCCTGCCAACAGGCATGTGAGTGAGCGTCTTACAGGCAGAACCTCCAGCCCAACCTTTAGGTGACGGCAGACTGCACACCAACAGCTTAACTGGGAGGCCCTGAATCAGAGCCACCCAACTACCTCTGGGATCCCTGACCCTCAGAAACTGTAAGATAATAAGTGTTTTGTTATTTTAAGCTAGCAGTTTTGGATTGGTTAATCCGCAACAGATATCTGATGTAGGTGCCTGCACATAAATAATGACTGAGAAGCACTGTGAAATGTCACTTCCTGAATTCAGGCAGTAGATGTATTTGCTTAGTTGCTGACCGTGACTTCAACACGAGCAGTATTTTTTAAATGGTATCAGCCTCGCCTCTTAGGGTGAGCTCATTAATCACATTCATTCCATGTTCACATATTCTTTCAAAATATGCACGTAAGAACATTGTCAACCTCTAGCGCTGTCACTCCTCACTACTGCCGTGGATCACCCATTCCCGGGTTCACCTTGATGAGGTACAAATTCCTGGTACATCTACGGGTTCATCTATCCTCTCCCACTTCTCATTTGGTTTGGCTATGGAGTAGGACGCAAATTTCACTCACGCTTTGGCTAGGATATGCAGAGAACATGTGGCTCTTTTTTTTTTTTTTTCCTGTAACTAATCTGGTTTTCTTGCCACTAGTTACCTGGGGACAAACAAACCAAAACAATTGACAACTATAATATCTTGGATTCTGATTTGCAATCTTAAAGCACTTTCAACTCAGTCTTTTAGGAAGAGAAACCCGACACTATTTATCTCTTAAGATTTGTGTCATCTGCTTAGCACCCAGTTTCATTTCAAGAAGTCGTCTGGGTACGTGGTAGGAATGCTGAGACTCACAAGATCTCATGGCAGAAGCAAAATCAAGGTCTTTAGCCACGGTGTCCTTTGGCTCCCTGGCTTCTGGAAGGAGTTCTCACATCCTGTGAACCTCTGTAGCTGCATTCTGGCTGTTGTTTCTTCCTCTTTGTCTTGGTCAATGTCTGTCACACTCTGCAGGACACTTAGCCTCCAACTCCTCTCCCAGGGGTGCTAGGAAGCCTTCTGAGTTCTGAGGGTGACTCTAAATTGGCTCCTGTCTAGGCCGCATCCTCCAAAGCCCTCAGTGCAGGGCCACCTGGTCCCAGGGAAGGTGCTGCTCTTTGTCAAGGCCCCCAGCCAGACTCTCTGGTATCCCTGGGTCCTGTCTATGTTGTTTGGAACCAAGAGTGGTCCAGGGCAGCTAAATCTTAGGCCTGTCTCTGCCTGACTTTGCCGAACGACCAAGTTGATTTTGGTGTGGCTGTGTACAGGCTGGTATAGGACCTTTCTGCACTCCCAGGAGCTCCCAGCTGCCCTGGGCCTAAAGGTCCGTGGTCTGGTATCTGATATCCACACCCGGGCGAGGCTGAAGCTCAGAGAAGACAGACAGTGTTTGTTGTACAACGTACCGGTCACACAATGCAGCGGCCTTCCCCTCCTCCCTTTCTTTTTCTCTAGTCTCTCACCCCGTCTCCTGTGTAAGGTCTACATAGAACCATAGGCCTTATTGCCTTGCTCCCCTCGTCACAACATAGCCAGCAGGGTTATTTTCTTTATACTATGGAAGAAGAAATGTAAGAATAAAGGGATTTAGAGCGTTAGTAAAGTTCTACACTGCTAAACATTCCTGTGGTGTCAGAAGCCAAGTGTAACCTCAATCTTTCCCTGGTCATTCTGGAACAAATCTCAATTTCCCATGCAGGTGGTTGTCTTGGGCCAATTTGGGTAAAGACCATGAACTCAGAGAGGCAAAGAAAAATTCACGCTCATAAGTTTCAAAATCTAACCCCATTATGTCTGTCTCTATTATTATTTTTGGTTATCGGTTACCCTTCATGGATTGCAATCTGCAAAATGGAGGGAGTGACACTTGCTTTTCATTCGACACTATTCCATTTGCCTTCTAAGTGCCTTGGAAAAGCCCTTGTGAGTCTCCTCCTTGTGTCCCCCTCCAGACACACAGGCCATCCCATTTTCCATAGGTTGTAGGGTGTCAGTTTCTTATGTTCAGTTGAGCTGATGAGCAGTGAGGCTGGCTTTGTGTTCTTGGGCAGCTGCACAATGCATGCAGCGCCCTCAGGAGAACAGGATGGTGGATCCTGCCTCGGGACACTCAGCAAGTCTGTGAGGCCTGCTCTGGGTCTCTTCCACATTCCTGCTCACACCTCCCTACTCAACGGCAGGAGATGAAGTGGGTCCAGCCAAGCCAGTCAGTTCTACCTCTGAGGGTCCTTGCAGTGTCAGTAAATCACTTTCCCTTCAGCCCCCCAGGAGCACAGAGCCACCCACCATTCGAGAGTTCCCCTTGTGTTTAACATGACTTTCGTATGCTTCTTAACTTAAACTTAGACCTGATTGTACCTTCCAGATATAACCAGACCTCTTCCTATTGCTCTCACATTAAGTCAACTACATAAGATGGCATGGAACCAAGCCTTTATCACATTCTTTAATGCCTTCCATATCAGCGACTCTAGCTGCAGTCCTGGCCCGGCTCCTACGGGCTTCTGTCAGAACCCTCAGCCCTCGGGAGACTCGCTGCCATGCCTGCAGCATCTATCTTTCCTCTTCGTGGGTGACAGTGCTTAGTGTCTGCTCCTACTTTCATTTAAAGATGACTTTTAGAGAACATGTTCTCAGAAGGAGACATTAACATTTGCATTAGTCAGTTCCAGGCTTGTCTGTGTTTAAGTCTATGGTGCTGGTAAATGGTCACCAACAGTTATTGACTGCCTACTGTACCTAAGGCAAACCCTTCATAAGCATTATTTCATTTAGTCTTCACGGACAACTCTAGTTATTATTTTCTCTCCATTTTATAGATGAGAAAACTGAGGCTTGGATAGGATAGTTAAGCAAATTGCCCAAGCTCACAGTTACTAAATGGCAGTGCCAGGGTTCACACGCAAGACTGTCTCCAGAGCTTCTGCTCCTCCCTGGTCTGCTTAGTTCACATCAAGATCTCAAGGTTTTGTCAGATATGTGTCTTATAAAAATGACAAATGAAAAGGAGCAAGCTTCCCGGAGACCTCCAGTTAGATGTCTTCCAAGCACCATGGAATCAAGTGGTTGCAGGTGAGCCCATCCAGGTCTACCCTAAGCCTACTCAGATCCTTGAAAATGAGCAGCAGTGCTGGCCTCTGGCTCTTTGAAAGCTGTTATCCCTGGGGCAAGAGTCATAGAAGCATCTGCCGGCAGCTAACTGGTGCACGCCTTGTCACAGTGGGTGCCTTGCCTTTCTGAGACTCATCCCAACAGGAATCAACTTTTTGAGGGCAATTTCTTCATACGACATCACAGCATAAACAGCAATGTAGAGACTGGGTGTGGCAGGCTGGTGGCCCTTCATCCCTTCTCCTGGATTGCCATTCCCATGCATGGCAGCTTTTCCCGGCTTGCTCATTTTGGCTGAAAGAGGTACTTGAGGGTGGCAGTGAGGAGCGAGGGAGAGCTGGGTGTTGAACAGAAAGAGATGATGAGTGAGGAGATGAGGGCCGAGTGTTTCCATTCCTCAGATGGCCCAAGAGATGCGCTCTGACGCCTGAGAAGCTACAGAGACCATTTGACGAGAGGCATGCGATTGCTCATGGTATCTGCAGTGCTGCATGAAGGCCCAGGTGACACGATATTGCACAGAATTCAGGAGAAGAACATTCTCTGTTTCTGTGCCGAACACAGTGGCTGCAATCACAGGGCTCTGGAAGGTTTTCAGAGGGAGAGGTGCTGGCCATGCCCTCTGGAATTCACTTCTATAGGATAGAGCAGCAGTGGTGGAGGGGAGGTGACTACCTCACAAAATCTGTGGGCAGCAACTTAAATGATGAGGCCAGCAAGTAAGAGAGTGAGTGTCCTGGGTAAGTCCTAAAAACAGCTGAGGACACCATGAGGGACTGGGATGATATCACATTATGCTGATGGGGAATCTGAACTGACTACATTGTAGTACAGTTGCTGCTGAAGCTGTAATCTGACCAGCAAACCAGAGTGGCAGGTGGACGTTCAAGTTTATACATCTTCACAACAATTACAAATACCGCGTGGGTATGACAGCCATGCTAGCAGCCTCTTCTCAGTTGGATACTGATAGAACCCTGTGTTCCCAACAGCTTGACTAGCGTTTCCCACCGGATCCCTTTGTCCTTTTTTTTTTTTTTTTTTTTTTTGCGGTACACGGACCTCCCACTGTTGTGGCCTCTCCCGTTGTGGAGCAGGCTCCGGACGCGCAGGCTCAGCCGCCATGGCTCACGGGCCCAGCCGCTCCGCGGCATGTGGGATCTTCCCAGACCGGGGCACGAAGCCGTGTCCCGTGCATCGGCAGGCAGACTCTCAACCACTGCGCCACCAGGGAAGCCCCCCTTTGTCCTTTTGTAGCCCCAGGTTCTGCTGGATCATTTTTGCTTGCACGTTAATCCACATGCCATGATGATCCATTCCATGTTGACTAATGTCAAAGCTTGGAGTTCATATACTCATGCAAAGAATTTTTTTCTGTGATGGCTAAACGTATTTCTTCCATATAAGAACTTTTTGTCTTGCAATAGATCATACGCATCTCATCAACTACATTTTATTTGCACTGCTCCTGTTTCTAATGGCTAATTTCCAAGATTGACTACTTGGTGGAAAAACTGGGGAGTGGCTCCCCTTCAACAGCTGGGCTGGTGCTTTCAGCACAAATACCTGTGAGTTGTTTTTACGGGATGTTGGGGAAAGATGGTCTTGCCTTCCCTACCTTTGACTGGGAAAAGATGAGCAGCCTGGTTATGAGTGAGCTGGAAATATCTGTTTTTCAGAAGCTGTATCATCTGTGGTTGGTTCTGTATCTCATAAACACCCTTTCCCCTCCTCCACACTCCCAGGTTATATGAAATGTATATATTCCATTGAAAGGAAGAAGTACAACTTAATTATTTCATCCTACTTATATATAGTTTATGTTACAAGTGTTGATGGAAAACCAAGTACCAACTGCAGGTGGTAGTTAGTTTTACAACTGTCGTCTAAGGTGAGTTTCTCTAGCGCAGTTGCCTTGAAACAGAAACGGGCATCATTTATTTGCTAACTTGGTTTGCATGCGCTCTAGGTAAATCTGATAGAAAAGGAGTTTGGATTAAACAAGAACAGTAACAAATATTTCCCTACTTACCTTAATCATAGACATTTTGATTATAGAAATGGTTTATCAGCAAATGCAATTTGGTTATCATTTATTTTCCTGTCTTCAAAACTGGATCCCGTGAACCATGAAGGTCTCAGATTGCTTTTGCAGCTATTGGATTATTTTAAACAGAAAGGGAAACAGCCACCGAATAATTGAATCAGTCTTGTTATATAGACGTAGCTCCAAGCCAAAACCCTAGGCATTTATTTTATTCTATATTCTTGTTCTAGAAAGACTCCATGCCTTTTCTGAGCACTATTTCAGTTTTTTTCCCGTTTCCAAATTCGTTGTATATTCAAGATAGTCTACTTTATCTTTACGTTTTACATTCTGAGAATTCATGTTTAAGCAACATGCTGCCTTTAGAAAAAATCAGAATGCATTAAGCTTCACTATTTCCCTTTTACACACATTCCTTTAAGCTTTGAGATTTTTAGGGAAGTCAAGTGGTAAATCTGTTCTCATCTGTGGTGTGTTCAGACTACTGGCAGGAACGCTTTAGGCTGACATGATTAAAAAGGAGCTCCAATCCCAGTCTATTTAGCTTTACTTTCCTTTGTTTTCAGTGATGTATGAAATTTCTTTTAGGATATTACAAATTTTCTTCCAAATTTTTCTTCCCTTTTCAGCTGAAGAAAGCTCCCTTATGTCACACTCTTGCTGCTGGGGCCAGATCATGACATGAATCTTTAATTAACAAATACCCAAAAACATGGGTCTGACATCTGCCCTGGAAACCTGATGCAGCCAGCTTGAAACTTTCTCTCTGACAGAAGCAGGGCAGAAATAGAGCACGTTTTCTGTCACATTAATCTTAAATAATGTGGCTTTGTTAGAAAGAAAAAAAATCCTTCTAAAAATCTTGTGTTGAATTTATGTCACAACGATGAAGTTATCTATAACTCTGTAATTGCATTTTGAAAAGTAGTTCCATCAAAACACACTTGAGAAGGGCAATTCTTTACTTATAACTCATTTTATGGGATTTGGGGCTCATTTTTCAAGAAAGACAGAACAAATTTAATTCTTTTTTTACTTTTGACATTTTATTAATGAAATACTCATTAATTAAGAGGCATTTGTGTAATGTGAAAAAGAGACTGATCAAGATGTCCAAGAGTACTAAAAAGGACAATTATTCTGTTTCCACCAGGTTTTCTACATTTTATTTTTCTAAATCATTCACATAGAGTTTCACGGTTGGGAAATTCTGAAAGTACTTCTTGCTTCTTCTTTTAAAAGGGAAAATGTTCTCACTTTTGTGAGGATGTCTTGATCTTGCTTTTGGAGAGAGGGCCATGACCAGCATAACAGAGTGTCTTTTAAGACCTAAAGCAGAGATCCTAATGCCAAATTGTCAAAACCAAAGCAGCCTGCTTCCACATTTAGTAACTGCTTTCTGGCTGGTACTGAATTCACATTATGCTATTTATGTTTCCATTTGTTACTGTGACTTTTTTTGAGATAAAGACTCTTAAGTTGTGGCTGTCAGAGAAAGCAGTCAATGGACTACACCCCCAGGACTGGGGAGGTACCTTGGCCCTCATTCCAGGCTCCTGATCCAAATCCTGTCTAAGGCCCTTGAACAGCTACAGATTTTGCACAAGAGAACTTGAAATCTCAGCTACTCACTTCCCATCCCAGCAACAATCAGACCACAGGCCTGGGCAGAAACTCTGGAAGAATGCATTAAATGTGGGGCTTCAATATAGACTAGAATTATGCAGGAAGAAAACAGTATTTAAGAAGTTTAGAAGTTCTAAGAATATTGTGGTTCGAAAAGAAAAGAGCCTGTGTCTTCAGTTACTGTATAGCAGGCAGAGATAACTCATTATATTGAGACTGTAGAAAGTGTGGTGGGAGAAATGAGGCAATTCTCTGAATAATACACATAAAAACAAAACTACTTATAATTCACTATGTGGTTGTTTCTAGGGGTAAGTTTTTCTAGAATAGGTAGAATTATTCAGAATGGTGGCTTCAATTCTTTCCTTGACACCTTTAAAGTAAGTTTATTTGCATAACAAATGTACTTGCATAAAATGCATGTAAAAAAGAACTCACGTTCTGTGTCCACAACTAGATTAATTATCATAAAATGCACACACTTATGTGACCACCCCCTAGGTCAGAATGTAGAATATTCTAAGCACTCAAATGCCCTATTCATTCAGATCCCCTCCTAAAGCACCTGTTATAAGCCGTGGAGTTACTGGAGAGCCTCTAGCTGCTGCATTTTCCGGATCCACCATAGGGCTGACGCCAAGGCAACTGTCTCCCTGGGCTGCTCTCAGCCAAGGACCACACACGGCCAAAGCCTTGAACCAGACCATTCCTGCCCAATGCAGGACTCCTCTAACAGCCTGTCTCTGCTCTCAGGCCCCTACAGGTTTGGCCATGATCTTTTCAGAGCTACACTGCAGTCGACCAAATTCTCATTCTGTGTCGCTCTGTCTTTGTGGAAGCCAGGCTGGTATTGTGGGTTGAGGCTCGTGCACCTGCGCCCGCTCCCTTTCCCCTTCACCCTCCGCAGGCATTTCCCTAATAAATCTCTTACACTTCTAATTCTGTCATGGTGTCTTCTTCCCAGAGGACGCTAACTGACACACTTGGTACTAGGAAAGCAGAAGGTAAGAAGGATTTGGGGGACCAGACCACTCCCCATTTGGCTTGTTAGAAAGAAGTTCAGTGGAAGTCCCACTGTAAGTTACATGTAGGGCACAGAGAGTTCCTGGCACACGGTGGTGGCCTAACTGCTAAACCTTTCACTAAGTCTGGGGAGACATCCTGGTGGAAGGGAACACCCTTACTCCTTCAGTGATTCCCACATTTGAAAAACACTAGGGGGACAGTGCATAATGACAGCGGAGTTGGCTGGCTATGACTAAGTTGTACTGATGGCCTGCAGAGGGATAATGAGGAGATGAAGGCGGTGACATGAACGCCAGGCTACTGGTTGAAAAAACTTGAGACCCTGAAGTATGGTTGAGGACATCTGGACAGATGTCCCTGAAGACTGTGTCTCTGTAGACTCCTCTGGACCTGCCACAGTTACAGAGATGGCCCTCATCCCTTCTAGGAGCTGGCACTGTGGAGGCTTCTCCACAAGGCAACAGATGCCCCCCCCCCTCCGCCTCAAGAATTGTGCCACCACCTTTCTTGGATGCCAAGCCAATGAAGTAGGGCTAAATCCCAGTGTAACCTGCTGGACATGGGAGGGGCAGAAGGATATTACACCCTGAAGGAGTTGCAGGGATCAGCTAGCATGTACTAGCAGGATCTAGGGAATACCCTTGGGCCTAGATTTTAAGGATCTTGATCAAGAGGACTGGAGAGTAAAACTGTCAAAGCAAGAATTCATTGACCTGAAGGCATTCTTTAGAGATATAGGATTTAACACTCAGGCAGGGAGCCCAAAGGCTAGGAAAGACTCAATGCTAGGGTAGGTCTAGGAAGCCTGGAGAGACTGGTGACCTTTGCTGATAAAGATGAAATGCCTGAGTGCCATGGCGGATGACAGATAAGGGGATTAAAAAGCTCAGGGATCTTGGCACACTAGAATATATATACATTCAGGGGCTGTTGTGAGGCTGAAAGACTTCCCAGCGGATTGTTTCTGTGAAAAGACCCAGAGGAGATAGCATTCACCAAGGTCATAAGGAACGTATGGATGAGAGGATTACCATGGGTCAGGGAGTGGCCAGGACCTGTACCCTGTACGTGCATTACCTCGTGAATTAGGTACTAGGTTATCCCCATTTGGCAGAGTCTTTAGAAGCTAAATAGTAACTACTTAGTCAATAGGAACCGAAATTGTAGTCGATCTCATTTTTACTGTTATTATTTTAGATTTAACTATATGCCTCTCGCTTATGTATCTAATATTACTCAAGCTAAAAAAGACACAGAACTATTTCTATCTAAAATTGTGTTGCTTGCTGTCTCGTTCAAGCTTCCATCACAAACACTAAATCAATTTAAGATATATTTTGAGACTATCTAATACTGCAACAAATTGGTTTATATTAAATAGCTCCTTCAAAAATAATTCTAGGAGAGAGATACTTGGAAAAATCAAATGCTTAAGCTGAAACCTGGGAGATCCTTTGCATGGTCAACAAGATGGTTTCAAATTTGTTGTAAACTATTCAAACTGTGTGGTCTATCATTTCACATACCAAAAGCAAGACAATATTATGTAACAAATGAATCGAAAGTGGAGAAAACACATTCTGATAGTTCAGGTCACTTGTAGCAATTTGGGTTATTGGGTAGTTGATTTGAAAATGTGATTATCATTTAAGATGTCAATCTGACCTGTTAATCTGATGTCAAATATGGATGTAATAATAATTATTATTATTTGAAATCTAAAGTACAACACTAAGTTATTCCAGTTGAATTCAATTAACCATTGAAGAGCTAAGTGCTGTGTGAGGACCAATTATCATTTTGTTTTAGCAGTTTGAATTTGGCTACATGTCTGGATACCAAAGCAAAGTAATTGTTTGTATTGAGTTTATAAATTAATAGCCTGAAATATATATTTTCAAAAAATATAGTAATTATACATTCAGTATGTGCCAGATACTCAGCCAAATTCTGGAGATAGAAGAATAAGATGGGGCTTCCCTGGTGGCACAGTGGTTGAGAGTCCGCCTGCCGATGCAGGGGATGTGGGTTCATACCCCAGTCCGGGAAGATCCCATATGCCGCGGAGCGGCTGAGCCCGTGGGCCATGGCCGCTGAGCCTGCGCGTCCGGAGCCTGTGCTCCGCAATGGGAGAGGCCACAACAGTGAGAGGCCCGCGTACCGCAAAAAAAAAAAAAAAAAGTATAAGATATATCCCTTGCTCTCAAAGATCTCAGTCTAGTGAGATTTAATTTCAGACATGTAAGCGTAGATCTTAGTGATTAGTTACATTCCTTCTCAAAAAGTACTGACAGCCTAACTTATAAAAATAATGCTTGATTCTCGTGATAGTTAATTTTATGTGCCAACTTGACTGGATTTCGGGTCTGTCTGTGAGGGAGTTTCTGGAAGAGATCAGTATTTGAATGGGTAGACTGAGTAAAGTGGATTGCCCTCCCAGATGTGGATAGTCATCATGTGATTCATTGTGGGCAGGAATAGAACCAAAGGGTGTGGAAGGGAGGATTTGCTCTTTCTGCCTGACTACTGGAGATGCATCTCAATCTTCTGCCCTCAGTGCCCTTGTTTAAGGCCTTCAATCTTTGACTGGAAATTACACCCTTTACTCTCTGGTTCTTGGGCCTTTGAACTTACACCACTGGCTTTCTTGGGTCTTCATCTTATAGAGGGCAAATCATGGGACTTCTTAGCCTCCATAACCATGCGAGTCAAGACCTTACAATCAATCTCTCTCAACCAATGTATCATATTGGTTCTGTTTCTCTGGCAAACCCTGACTAATACAATTCTTAAGCCCAATCTGAGACAATCAAGATTTCAATTGAAGATGAGCCTGATACTGGTTAGCATACGACTTTAACTCATAAGAACTTAAAACCAAAAAAAAAAAAAAAATTCATTAAACTACAAATTTTTCTTTTGAGTATTTATGGTCCCTGGTATAGAAATGAGATGAAGCAGGATTTGTCTACATATAGTGGACAAAAAAGTTAAAGAGGATGTAGACATATTGATATTTTTAATGTTTTCATACTTAAAGTACATTAGGAAAAACATATATATGTAATATATATTTACAATAACAAAATATACAAATACTATATATATCTGTGCGTACATATGTATGCATATTTGTGTATATATATGTGTGTGTGTATATATATATGTGTGTATATATTGTATGTATGTATGTATATGTGTGTGTGTGTGTGTGTGTGTGTATATATATATTTGTTCTTTGTTTCTGGTTCCTGGCATAGAGTTTCAAAACCCCTTGAAATTTCCAAAGTAATAGGGGTGTTTTATTATTCATAAGGAACTCCTTTCAACCACACCTGAGTTTATGCTAATGAGAGGAGGTTCTAGGTAGCTTGAGGATGAAGACTGAGAAAAACTAACCATGGGATTAGAGGGTTGGAATTTTCAGCCTCATCCTCTGCCCCTCCCCCCAAATTCTGGTTTAATCTTAATGTTTGCATTATTAGCAGATGGTTCTTTCAGTACCACTTTATATGTAATGTTTGCTTTAATATAAAAATAAAATTTGTCCCAAATCTTCAAGTAATATGGACCCTGTGGGTTGATATTCCATTTTATTCTATGGCTTTTGTCCCCTTGCCCCGTACCACCACTTAACCCCCTGGGTATCTTCTCTGTACACCCCCCTGACCAATCTCTAAGCTACATGGGAAACACAGCTGGAGGAGGAGAACCCAATTCCAGAAAGTGGTTCTGAAACATCAATGTGGATAAGATTCATCCTAGGGAAGTTTTGTACAAACGCAGATTTCTGGATACTAGCCTAGAAATTCTTATTAATAGGTATGGCAGTGGGTCTCAGGAATCTACATTTTATCCAGCACTCAAAGCATGCCTAATATTAATAATCATTGCACTAGACTTTGAGCAAAACCGTCTTAGGCCTTGCTCTCAGCTAAGTGTGTGACCTGAGTCAAGCAGTTGACCCCCCCGGTCCTCTCTTCCTTATCATAAAACAAGAGGGTTGGTTAGATGTACTTGACCATTGCTTCCAGCTCCACAAAGTTCTAGCATTCTTTGATCTGTCATACTTGATTGCAAATAAATCATGAGAAAAGTTATAAGACAAAAAATAAAATCCTCCCTGATTATGGGATACAGATATTGAAATATAACCCTGCTTTATTCATAAATAATGCTCAGACTTCCTCAATAAAGTCGTTTCCACCTTAAAAAACTGTACTTTGCCCACCAGTGCATTAAGTTTTCTACTTTGGTGTCTGTGAGTCACTTAAATTAAATCTAAGATACTGCAGGAGTGTAACAGTATAACTGGTCTCAGGTATTTCATTATTGTGACTGTCAGTACTGTATCCTGTAATTTTCATCAGCATATTAATAAATGCCTTAAGGAAATATAACTTATTTATTCATTGGCAGAGAAACCTATGAAAATATTTTTACAGTAATTATGTTTTGAAAATTCTCATTACAGCATTTATATGATTCTCAATGAATTATTTTATTCCTACCCCCCCCCAAAAAAAACCCCCAGACACTGCTATATCTAGGGTAATCACAAAGACACAGACTTCTACATTAAAACTTTGGCTGGGGAAGGGGGAGCATATGACAAATAGGGAGGGTCTGGTGCATAGTAGCCAGAGGATGAGGCATTGAAGTTCCAGATATGTACCTATTATTTTTTACTTTTAAATATGGGCATTAATAATAATATACAAAGCATGGAGAAAAAAGAAAACAGAAAATCTAGATCTAAATAATAGCTGACAGTAATAGTTTGTGTAGGAAGAAGAGTTATATTATGCAAATGCATCAGTATCCCTGGTCTCCCCTATTTCTAGCACATTCAAATCTGGAACACAAGGATCAACCCTCCTTTTACCCCAAGAGACTGTTAAAGGATGTGAAAAAGAAAGAAACCAAAATGTGGAGGCAGACCCATTAGCAGACCCAGAACAGAATAGAGACCCCAGACAAAACCCCACACGTATCTGATCAAGTAATTTAGGGGTCAACTAATTTGCAGAGAAGAGTAAAAAGGAGTGTCATAAAGACTTCAGGAAATTTTGAAAAGCATGGGCTTCCAAAGGAATACTGTATAACTCCTGAGGAGTTGGGAGGAAAGTCCTTCCCTCTAGGTACACACATTCTAGAAGTTTATTTGCTCCCAAGGAACGGGGGCTTCAGGCGTGATGTCCTTCAACCAGTGTGTCCAGCTGCACCTTGTGATGACCCACATTGTGCTAA
Source organism: Globicephala melas (assembly GCF_963455315.2). Taxonomy (NCBI): domain Eukaryota; kingdom Metazoa; phylum Chordata; class Mammalia; order Artiodactyla; family Delphinidae; genus Globicephala; species Globicephala melas. The sequence continues at coordinate 10,365,585 of NC_083331.1, read as the reverse complement.
ATCTCTCGTTTCCTTCTTCTCCTATGCACAAGCCCATCTGACAAGTTTGGGTTGGTTCATAAGAAAAATTGATAGTTAATGTCTTAAACTGAAGACAAATTACTGGGAGGATGCGTTTTCCGCGCATTCAGCGGCTGTGAAGAATTTGGGGGGAGGAAAGGGAACTTCAAAAGGCATTGTTTTCAGTTCACGGCCTTGCTTGCGCCATGCTCCTGAACATGGGGGCCGCGTGCTGTTCCCGCTTCCACGCCCATGTTCAGCCAGAGTTTTCCTCTCATTCTGTATGGGGTGTGTTGTTATCATTAGTAATATGATGTTAGAGTACTGATTACTGTATTGAGCAGGAAACAGATGGCTGGCTCCAGAGGGGTGATTGAAGGGGTTGAGTAAAGCGGCTGTTTACAAACATGCAGCACTGGTTAGGGAGACAGACCCATGATGCTCCTTACTCCAGAGCCGCAAACAGGGGTGGGTCAGGGGGCGCCATCAGCATCCCATGGCCTGAGCGGCAAGGGGAGAGAGCAGTTATCAAAACCAAAAGAGAGCTCAGCTGGGGGACAGGGCTGTCCGGCAGAAACTGGAGCAGAGAAAAGCAGTGGTGTTCCCCCAGGTCTGGCATAGAGGGGACCCAGGCAGACCTCCCTGTCTTGCTACTCTCAGGAATCCTGCTGGTTCCCCTCTCCATACCCCTGCAAACCTTCCTGGTCAGACTCCCAGGGCAGAGAGCAGGGTGAGAAGGGCAGAGAGTTGTTTTAGAGGGCAAGCAGAGAATATCCTGCACAGCTGAAAGATATGTAAAACCAGACCTTTGCAAAAGAAAATCAAACAGACCTTCTTTCAGTGCAAACCTGGCATCTGCCCCATCAATTCCTCATCTGTGTGTAGAGATTGGCTGACCTCACCTTCTCCTTTGCTGCTTATGTGTGGCTCCCTTTTAGCTGTGAGGGAGAAGGGATACAATAAGTTCTGGGGGGGGGGGGGACATCAGCAGAAGGAAACTGCGAAAGCTCTGGGAAAGCGTTTGCTTTCCTGATAAAAGTTGCAGAGAAAGTAGTGATGTCTTTCCCTGTTATTCCTGCTTTTAACGGGTGTATAATGCCTGGAGTAGAAGTAGCCATTTTTTTAGCAATGAGGTAACAAGAATGAAGGATGCTGGTCCTGATGTTGTTAAGCCATTGATCCAATGCCAACAGCGCCTACCGCCAGATATTTTAAGTGAGAAAAATAACCTCTGATTGTTCTCTAAGTCTTCATAAATTGGGAACTTGGTGCTTGATCAGATGTAGGCTGAGTGGAGTGGGTGTGACAGCTAGACTGCTGCAGGAGCATTTGCAAGAAACTGTGTAACTGAAGCATTTTGGGGACAAAAACTCAAAAATTTCGATCCATCTAGGTTAGATTAGGGTATCTGTGAGATATCTATGAGGAAACCTAGAATGAGAAGTTGCATTTATGTGTCTAAATGAAAGGCTAACTTAGAAATAAAAATTTAGTAATATATGTTATAAATGACAATTCAAGTCTTAGAAGTAAAATGAGATCCTCTTCCTCTATTTTATATAAAGAAGAGTGTCAGGACCAAGTTCAGAAACTCCAACATTTAGAGCTTAGACAAAGATGGGATGCTCCCAATGGTAGATTTAGCAAAGAACCAGGTAGAGGTCAAGAGAAAAATGCATTTTAAGAAACAAACAGACAACAACTTTTGGTGAAATGGAGAAGTTAAGTAAATTAAGGAAGATGTTGGTCACTGATGATATTTAGAAGGAAAAACTCGTTCTTGGTGGCTGATCTGATGTTTCAAGAAACAGCACGCCTGTTATAAAGGGTTGCCATACCCAGCATAGCTTTCCTCTGTGAGAACAGTGCTCAAACCTATTTGTTACTGGCACAATTTAAATATTAACTGCGAATAAAGATAAGGAATAATTCTCTTTTGCTCCTTGTTTCATCTGTAAATGTTGTTTTAAGGTCTGTTGGAACATCTGTTAACGAAAAAGTTACAAGAAAGAGAGAGAGAGGAGGGGGGAAAGAGAAAGAAAGAACGAAAGGAAGAGAAAAAGGAAGGAAGGAAGGAAGAAAGGAAAGATATGTAAAGAAGAGAGAAAGAAATTAGGGAATAAAGGTCAATTTCTTATTACCAGATGTTATAACTGGATTAAAATAATGGTACTAAATATTAAGTTAGAAATGGAAAATTTTAATCAAATATGCAGATGCTGTCTCTATTCTTTGTCGTTAGAATAACAGGCCCCAAACTGGAAAACACGCTGAAAGTAGGTGAGGAACACAACCTCTAATAGGATGTCACTAAGATGACTGAACCACATAGACAATGATTTGAAGGTTTATCTGCATCTTATTAAATAATTGCTTGGGGCAAGTTACTTAATCTGTCCGAGACTTGAATTTCTCATTCATAAGACAGGGACAAGAATGAGCACCTTGAAGATTACTTGTGAATATCAACCACAAAATGGGAGTGTTGAACTGATTTCTAAGACCCTCCCCAAACTGCTTTACCTGAGCTCATGGCCTTCAGTGCCGTTTCTCCTGTTACCCAGGAAGCACCTCGTGATTTGCTCCACACTGTTCTGAACTGGCTGTGTTTCTTTTCACTTTCATGGCAAGTAAGACCTTGATTATCCTTGAATGGCCTTGCCTGGGTGAACTGAGATTTGGAAGGGCTGAAGAAAATGTTTCCTCTAAAAGTATACACTTCCGGCATATATCCATCTTACCTGTGATGTCTTAGGGCTTAAAAGTTCAGCATCTGCTGACATCAGTTCTAATATTCACTGTCAGCTGCTGCCTTTGTCAGTCTTACATGAGTCAGCAGTGATATTATTCTATTGTTGATTTAGTGCTATTTCTGCGTGGGCATTGCCAAACCACACTTCGGTATAGTTATCATTGTATTTAAACTTATTCTTTTCCGTAAACCTTTTAGGGCATTACAAAAAAGAATCCTTTCCCTCAGTGAGATAGAATTTTGTAACTGCTTGAAACTTCAGACATTTTTTTCAGGGTTCAGTAAGAAGATGGTATGCTGGATAACTCTAACCCTGTGTCAGCATTTTCAAGACGTGACTCTCATTCCTCTTTGGGCTTTGCCTGCAGTGCCAAATTGAATCAAAATAAGTTGAAACTTTCTTATTTTCTTTAGAAGAAACATTTGAGGTCACATGTATTTTAGGGGAATTATCAAGACACTGTCTCTATAATCCAGAACTAAGAAACACTATCCATTTGACATACTTAATTTCTGACTGTCTACTGTATTTATAGCATTGTGCTAAATACAATGAAGACACAGTAAACAATCAACAGATTTTGCCCTTTATATGCTCATATTCTTTGGAATAGATAAGACCAGCAATGACATCACACCAACATAGCAAGTAACATGTAATCTGCAAGGGGATTTAGAAAGAGAAAGATTATTTCTAGTGGAAAAGATTTCATCTACAAGATAAGATTTAGATTCCTTGTCTTTTCTTCATACTCCTCACCTCCTTATTTCCCTGTGTACTTGTATATAAGTATTCCCCTGATATAGTCTCTATTCCCAAATAGCCATATGCTTTTGCATCTGTAAGTCCTTGCCCACACTGTTCCCCTCTCCTGAAATGCTCTCTTCCACCTGTTAGAAGCCATTCATTCTTTAAAAGCTGATTATTTTGTTGCTGCCCATGTGATGGTTTCATTGACATCTCTGTTAATCATTCTGACCTATGGGGCCCCAAAGCACCTTATCAATAACTGTTAACTAATATTTCACGATGAATCATTTTCCATGATGAATGATAAAGTTATCATTTTAATATGTGTATCTCTCCCCTCAAAAATGAGAGCTCTTATAAGGAAAGGACCTTGAAATATTTACCATTGTATTCCTAGCAACTAGCAACATTCCTTACAACTTAATAAACACACATAGTAAATAGTTGTGGAATAAGATAGCATTTATGTTAAGACAGCATAAGGGCCAGACCAAGCAGAAGGATTTCCAGTTACCCTACCCTTTCCTAGAAAAATGCTTTTATACCTCATTCATACAAATCACCATGTGGTCTTTCTACTCTGGCCGTGGCTTACTGGATCAGGCACAGAGAGTGAGCCCAAAGCCTTCATTTACCAAAGGATTATAGGTTGTTAAGTGTAGAGATCTGCCCTTTACTGGTTGGGTGAACCAATCAGATGCTCTCAAGAAGTTTGAGATCAAAACAGGAAGGGACAATGTCAGCACACTTTTCAGTAGAGGCAGAGACAGAGTTGCTGATTCATCATGTGATGACGCAGAAATGTTGAAGCCACAGATTCCTGCTGTTGAGTAAGCAGTCAGTTACCCTGGTTGTTGGAAGTTCATGTGTCCAGAACCAAATTCAAGAATACATAGTTCTGAATAAACTGGTTGAGATAACACTGAACTGTTTTCTATGTAAAGCCTAAACAGGTAGAGAAGAGAAAGTATGTTATAATAGAATTTATTTTTATTGCTGTTATAGACTTAATGTTTGTGTCCACCCCACCCCCCAATTTATATACTGAAGCCCTAATCCCCAGTGTAATTATATTCGGAGATGGGGGCCCATAGGGAAGTAACTAAGGTTAAATGAGGTCAGAAGGGTCGGGCCCTGATCCAATAAAATTGCTGACCTTATAAGAATAGACACCAGAGAGCTCTGACCGCCCACACACACCCCTTTCCTTGGTACATGCACCAAGGAAAGACCATGTGGAGACATTAGGGAGAAGGCAGCCATCTGCAAGCCTGGAAGAGCTCTCACCAGAAACTGAACTCTGCCAGACCTTGACCTGGGAATTCCAGCCTCCAGTACTATAGGAAAATAAGTTTCTGTTAAGCTACCTTGTCTTTGGTATTTTGTTATAGCAGCCTGAACTGACTAAGAAAATTGCCTATAAAATAATACATATTGATTAAGGAAAATTTGAAAACTATAGAAACACACAAAGAAGAAAGAAATTAACCATCTAAATAACCACAGGAAATAACACTATTTACATTTTTCATATATATCTCATAAATACTTAAAGGATAAATTCAAGTTTGGACTCTTTATTGTTTAGCTAGTGGGAAACGATTGAAGGTGACAGTCAAAATCGTGCTTCAAAAAGATAGGTCTTGCTGTTCTCTAGGTAGGATTGGAAAGTTTGGAGATACTGGGACAAGTTAGAAGTTACTTTATCAAACTAGGCTATGCCAAAAAGACCTCTAATAGGATATCGGAATATGAAAAAATGCGACATATATGTAAAACATTTGAGAAATACAAATGCTATTGCTTAACGACATCTGGGGGTGAGAATAGGGATACTGGGAGAAGTCAAATATGATGAACATTTGGGTAAAAAGTATATATAAATACTAAAAAACATGTAAATGAGAAAATATGGGACTTGCTAACAAAATTAATGCTTTTTGGCTGTTAACTGCATGATAACATATACATGTCACAAACTGGTATTGGAATACTACATGGTCTTCATTGTCTAATGGTTACTGTTTCCAAGCAATTTTGAAATCTAATAGAGAAAATTCCATTAGGTTTTCAAGGAATAATTTCCTGTGGCTTGAGGCTATTCTCTGGTCCTACAGTTCTGTCCTCTGCACCCACAGCTCAGGCTCCACCTTTGCTTCTGCAGATCTAGCCTCTGTGCCCACAGCTCTGGCCTCTGCCTCTGCACCTGTGCCTCTGTTTTGAGTCATTCTCCCTTCTTCTTGAAGGGTAGCATATGTTTGTTGATGAATAGTTTTTTTCATTCTGTAGAATTTTTAGGAATTACCCATCCTTCTTACATTTTATTGTTTCTTTCCCTTTCTACTTCAAGATGGCAGTGTTTCTTCTGGTATATTCTCAAAAACCTTGTGGGTCTCCTGTGTATGTCACCTGGATTCACATTTTTAAACCATGGTCCTCTGCAGATCTTTCCTGGGTAATCTTATCTCTATTTCTGGCTTCTGCTGTCTTCAGCACTAGCAAAAGGTTGTCCAGCAAAAGCCTGTCATATTACCTTCCTGTTATATGTGTTAAATCTTCCTCTGCTTCTCTCTCACAAGGACACTTATGACTTGATTTAGGGCTCACTCAGATAATCCAGGATAATCTCCCCATCACAAGATACTTAATCACAGCTGTAAAGACCCTTTTTCCAAATAAGGTAATATTCACAGGTTCTGGAGATAAGGATGAGGATATATCTTTCGGAGCCGTTATTAGCTACACATCATTTATATTTATTGGAAATAATTTAGTCACATTTTATAGCTAGAAGAAAGGAAGGCTGTGAAGTACAGTCTACCAGGGAGCCATGTGCCCAGCTAACACTCTACGGTTCCATTACTGAGGAAGGGTAGAACAGATATCATGGGGACAATTAGCTGTCTCTTCCCATCCATCTCCTATGTATATGAAGAGGAGTGTTCTTGATTCTCTGAGACATTAAAAAAATAAATCAATTCTTCCTCTGGGGAAGTTACCATCTTGGTACAGAGACAAGTATCTGCCAAGTTAAGTCCGTCTATTAGGCAGTATTGAATTAGGCTCCAAATGGTGACCCAAATGGTATGTAACACATTTTCAGAAAATGATATGGTCTCTGTGGGTTGAAGTGTTTTTACTGAAGTCTTTTTGGAATAAATGAGGCTTGAAATGAGTCTTAGAGGACAAGCAGAGTTTTAACCAGGTAGAAAGGGCATACTGACGGGGATGGTCAGGAGGTTTCCACTGGAAAATATAATCTTCTGTAGAAGCTTCTCTAAAACTGGGAATATCTAGACTTCACCTATTCTTCATCAGTCAGGAAGTGTTTCTTCTGGTTATATCAGAATATCGATGAAATACGAAAAATAGGTGCCAAAATGGGTAGAGAGTGTTTAGTGACTAGGAAAAGTTAACACTGCACTTGAATCAAGAGAACAGGAGCAATTACTGAAGACCATCAGGAGTTTCATGAGAAAATATCATCATCAGTTTTTTTTTATTAGTTATCTATTTTATACATATTAGTATATATATGTCAATCCCAATCTCCCAGTTCATCCCACCACCACCACCCCCGCCCCCGCTTTCCCCCCTTGGTGTCCATACATTTGTTCTCTACATCTGTGTCGCTATTTCTGCCTTGCAAACCAGTTCATCTGTACCGTTTTTCTAGATTCTACATATATGTGTTAATATATTTGTTTTTCTCTTTCATGATCAGTTTTTGAAAATAGGAAAGATGAGTTTTATATTTGATATTGATGAAAAAGCATTGACTGGTCCTCAGTAGCAGAATGTATTCCAAGTACATACTCACTTCTTCCTCACTTTACCAAACAATTGGGGTTGACGTAGTTCAGAGAGACAGGAAACTTTCCCAGCATAAGATCTTGGACTGAAACTTAGAAAACTTATTTATCCCTTCTGGCTCAATTTTTTATTACTTGCAGATAGAAGTGACTGAGCTGGGGGTGGAGAGGGACCCCAGAGCATTTTTCTTAATCTCCAGAAAGGCACCATTGCTGACTTGCTTCTGTATGTGCTCAAGCCTGTATCCTTATGTGTGATGGGGTTTGCTGTGCAGACAGGAATGAGCGGGGTCAAGGGTGGGGATACAAATTTCATGGAGGTTTGTATTCTTGACTTTCTCTTCCCCACACCTCGAAAAATCACACAGTAGCCAGCTGTCAACTTCCATAGTGACCAAAGTAATAAAGTAGTAACAGCTGCCAACTTCTATTATTTGTAGTAAAGTAACATTCAGGATGCAAACTGAGGGCTGTATCTCTGCTGATGACATTTATTAATATTTTCAAACTCTACATTTAAAAAGTCACAATGCCTTTGTTGAGTTTGTTGTCAGAAGACTGAGGAATCTTTTAGTTTTGCATATTTTCAAGAAGAAGTAAGTCCTGAGTGTTTCTTTTCCCTCCCCTCCCCCAAGATGTGGAAGAAATCTTTAACTGTTCTTTACAGGACACTCAGAAGCCCTGAGATGGGCTGTGGGAGACTGGAGCTGGTAGAATTGTTCTACAGTCATTCAGGTGATACAGGACAAGCCCTAGCCTTTTGGAACAAGAATAGGATCACTATAAAGGAAACAGACACCTAGAAATCTACAGCCTCGGCTCGTAAAGCCAGCTTCCTATTTACCTTTAAGAGATGTGTGTTTCTGTGACATCCGTTGGGAAGAAAGAGCGTGTTTGTTAGCATATGCAGGAAGCACAAACCAGCATTGTGTGTGAGCCCGAGCTTGTCACTAGAGGTGGATTCCCCTCTGAAGGACCATTAATAAAGGCTGTGGCAGGGCCTAGGATTTGTAAAAGGACAGAGAAAAGAACAGAGGTGCTGAAAGACTTCTGTGCATTCCTAATAGGAAGAAGACAATGTCCAGTTGATAAAAAGGGAATCCAAAGAAATTGCATCCACAATTTATTCACTATAAAAAAGTAGAATATATCAAAGATTAAGATAGGTAGACATATAGATGATAGACGGATATTTTATAGTTTCAGAATTAAAAACTTCAAATACCATAGTATTTATACAGTATAAGATTTAATTATATTCATTCTCATTTTTAATAGAATGAAAACACTTCATCTGATTTTTAATGAAATGCCGGAGGAAAATTTAAGCATAGAACTACTTAAGTGGTATCTGCTGTCATACCATGGTTACTCCCAAACATATAAGGAAGTGGCGAAAAATGATACAAAAATGCTATTCTTGAGGTAATGTTAACACCTTCCAGCAGAAAACTCTAAGATTGGGTAAATAAAAGAACACAATGAATGAATAAATTATCTGGGAACAGGGTAAAAAAAGTAGCCCAATCCTTTAACATCCTGTGCTTCTGCTTTACCCAGCCCAGGTTCTTACTGCTTCTGTGGACTCAGTAAACAGGTCCTCAGACCTGCAGTCTCTCCCACCACCAAGTGACCCTAATCACCACACCCTATTTCATTCTGAGCTCATGCTCACAGGAGCCCTGGGATGAAGGCGGGGCAGGGATTATCCCATTTTGAAGCTTAGAGTGATTGAAGCCCGGGTCATAAGAATGTTAAGACCGAGGCCAGGACTCAAATATTCTAAATCATATTTTGGTCTTTGCTACTCCCTGCGCTTAAGTTATACTCCCACAGACATTCTTATTATGTTACTGTTCTTTTTAAAAACCTTCAATGATTCCCTACTTCATTTTGAGTCAAGTCAGTCCTTCTCAGCCTTCTGTATAAGGCTGTTTATACAGCGGCTTAATCTATCTATATCATCATTTCCCCCATGCCCTGCTGTCACTGAGGAGTCCAGACCCACCCTGGGCATCCCTGTTTCCATGTCCTTGTTCACATTCTTTCCTGTTCCCCAAACCTCTCTCTCGTCCACACATGCTTCTCATGTCCTCAAACAAGAGTCTTAGTATTCTGATTGCTTCCACTGCATTCAGCAGTCGTTTTTTATTCTAGCACTCACCAGAGTCTCTCTTGAATTAGAAGTATTCATATACTGTGATTTTACCCTTCAGCAGACTGAGTTCTTGGCCACAGATTCTTCTATTTGAATTCTCTGTATTGGGTCCCAGAGTTCCTATAATGTATGCCTTGCAGATAGATGGTCACTAAATATTTCTTTGAATCTAACATCTGTTGGACTGTTGTTTTATTATTTAGCTTGTCACTCATCCATGCTTTTCCTACCCAACTAAATGACATGCCCTTTCAATACTGCTCTCCTACTTTGTAGGAACTTAAAAATACGATGACTGAAGGAATTCCCTGGTGGTCCAGTGGTTAGGACTTGGCGTTTTCACTGCAGGGGGCTTGGGTTCAATCCCTGGTCTGGGAACTAAGATCCCGCAAGCCATGCGGCAAGGCCAAAAAAAAATGATGATTGAAATGTGGTTGGTATAGTGAGAAATGATACGTGCAAGGATGACTATTTTAAAGCCAATGTGTGTACCCAAACTCTGTGTATGTGGCTTATATAATCATAATTATGTTGCCCGTACCATGGCAGCATAATACAGAGAACGATTTCTTTTACTTATCTTCATTATGGTAATTCCAACAGGTAATAAATATTTTAAGCAAAGAGGTAACAAATATTTCACTTGACAGTGATTTTTGGATTTTGCCAAGCTTCTTATACTTTTTGGAAAATAGTATCTGGAATTTACTGAGAGAATATGAGATTCTCCATGCTACCAAAGTGTAGGATATTGTGACTTTTAGAGGGAACATTCTCTAAAGTTTGCACATACTAATCACTGACATATTTTGAGGGCTTATTATGTGTTAGGCACTCTTGTAAAGAGCTTTACATGTGTTATTTTATGTAATTCCCGTAACAACTTAAGAAGCAGCCTCTGTTATTTTTCCCACTGTTTTACAGTTGAGGAAACTGAGATAGTGTTTATATAATCTGCTCCAAGTCACACAGTTGCTACACGGCAGAGCTGGGATCTGAGTCCAGCCAGCCTGACTCCAGAGGCTGAAGACTTATCCACAGGGTGATATTACAGGAGGGAGGGTTGTTTTCTGTCTGCATCTGTGGGCAAGGCCAGCCATCCACAAAGGTCACTGCTGCCCCAGGTCAGCAACTGCAGCGGTGTCAGGCAGCAAGGAGGCCCTGTGATGTGCCTACAGAGTTCTCTCCTACTTGCACGCTGTGTGTAGGGACTGGTGTATGCAAATTATTGCTGGGAAGTCAAGCAGTTCTTAGAGAGCATAGGCATTTAATAGGAAAATGATTCAATCTTCAGGTGAAGTCCCGAACTGACTAGAGTTGATTCAGTTTAACGAGGTGTCAAGGTGTACGTTAGGATATTAATCACACTTTGTCCCTCCAGCCATGACTCCTACCCCTTCATGGGAGCCGGAACCTGAGGGCAGGGGGAGGAGGGCTCGGTGCTCCCAAGAGCTGCTCTGCAGGGCTGCTTCCCTCGCTCTTCCCATTCCCACTGGTGCCTTGGCTCTGTCCCCAGTCTGCCAGCCTCTCTGCTGTGTTCAGCCCCAAATCGTGTACAAACTAGAGTCAAAACAGTGCTCAGGAAAATGCATTAAGGTGAAATTGTACAGCATCCGTTTCAAATCTAGTTAGCTCATGTTGAATATTTGCAGCGCATGTCATTTTTGTTATTGCTAATTCTTAAGGTTCACTTTGGTTATGCATTTGCATAATACAAAAATATATACGATGTAAACAAAAAAAGCATGTGGTGTGTCTATATAATATAGATGGCTTGTATAATGATATATAAATACATGATTGACACCTAGGCTGGATAACAGATATCAGATAGGTAGATAGATTGTCTTAACTAGTTACTCAAGTCCAATACACCAAGGTTAGAATCTCAGCTGTGCCATTTACTAGCTCACTGTTAACTTTTTAAAGAACTTCAAGCTCTAAAGTGAGTTTAATGCACCTACTTCCTAAGAGTATTCCATTTAGAATTTAGAATTTTTTTCTCCCCTGGATACTGAGTTTCCTGGCTTTTAGAAAATTTGGGTTGAGGAAATTCAGAATCTCTGACCTTGAAATCAAAATCCTGCTCTCCTAGGAGAGGCCCAGATGTCAACAGTAGAGGTAACCATTCAGCAGCAATCCCCTCCTGCCTTCTATGATAAATTTCCTAAATTGATCTGGAATCTACATGACAAATTGTCGGAGCTAAAGGCCCACAAGCTCCATCTATGTGGAGTAAGGGTCTTTTGAAAAACAAGTAAATCCAGTTAAAGAAGAACACCCAGAAGGAGGAGGACAAACGGTTTGGTTTGTTGTGTTCATTAGACCAACCCAAGAATGCAAGAGTCAGAAAGTCTGTAACTTTCAGGTGAGTAAAAATACATACAGATAAGTCTCAAAGCTTTGCTCTTCATTTATTGGTCTCCAAGCCCAATTATATCCCACCCTTTCAAGTCAATGGATTCTTTTTTTTTTTTTTTTAGCTCACAGAAACAGAATCCAAAATGGCAGGAGCATAATTCTAATTTATTTCCATCTCAGATTTTTATACCTGTAATTATGTTTGTGTTAAATTAGATGAAAATGTCACTCTACCAATTTGCTTCTTCCTTCGTAACCTTTTGCATACCAAGTTTATCATTCTGACAAATAAAAGGGCTCTCCAACCTTGACACTGAAGAAGAAATGCAAATTATATTTTTCCACATTAGAAAACAACTATCAATCATGTCATTTAAAAATTAGGTGAGATATCCAATGAAGTTTGAAATCTTTAGCTGTTTGGAGTCTATGGGATAAAAATATGACTTAATATTAAAAGAGCAAAATTAGTAAGAGTAGATGTTATAATTGCTAATTCAAATAACCAAAATAATAATTGAGGGCCTGAATAAACCGCAGATTCCACTTTCGGAAAGGCATTTTGAAACTTTTGCTTGGTTTCTTAAGGGTGCAAATATCTCCTCAGAAACAGAACTCCAGTTTATTTCAATGAAATAGAAGCTAGCATTTTCCAAGATATCCTACCTTGTTTCCTCCCTTCCCAGAAACTATCCCATTTCTTATTGTTATGTAACATTTCATTTCACAAATTGCTACTTGAACACTGGCCTTTAAAATATGAACACTGGTTTTCCTGACTCTTAGCTGCCCAAGAAGAGTAAATCTTCGGAAGTTTCGAGTCTAGATAAAGCAAGTCCCAGGGGAAAGGAGCTCATTCCTCATCTCCTCCACCAAGATGAAGGTGGGTTGTGCGACCAGCCATTTTCTGTGACTCCTTTTCCATCACAAGTCATTCCTTTGCTCTCCCTGCTCTTGTTCTCAGCCAAGGACTTTGGGAAAGAAAAGAAGACAGGTGTACAGACCATCCTGATTGGAATTAACACCAACATCTCCAAGATTACCACTTCCCTGAATTCTCTGTAGGCAGATACTATGATTCCTATTTTACAGGTGCTAAAACGAAAATGCAGAGAATTTGAATGACTGAGCCAAGATCATCATGGAAAGTTGGAGGCAGAGGTGAGACGAGAAGGTACATGTTCAGGCTGAAACCACGGCCTTGAGTTTCCCGTTTTTCAAGGGCAGAACCTGTATTTGTTTCTGCTGCTTTGTACAGTTCCTTTAAAGCACTCCCCCACCACTACACACACAGGTAGGTTTTTCCTAAATGATGATGCTTTGCCTTGGTGTGAGTGATGGTGGATTTTAAGGGCCCTTCCCTGTCAGTCTAGCTCTCTTCCTGTCCCAAAATGTCTCTGGATTAAGTCTTGTCTTCACCATGTCTACATGCAAACGCAAATAAATTTCCCTGGAAGGATAACAAATTAGTCCCCTGTAAATGTAACATATGTCATTCAATCAGATTGTCACAGAAAAAAGCAGTCTAAGTCATCTTTTCTTATCTTGAATTCATGGATCTAAAATGGGAGTGGCTGAGACAGACATGTGGGTATATTTAGCTCTGAAAACCCTACCTTGAAACTATATTCACAATTTTGAGTTTATCTGCATTTTTTGGAGGAGACAAAATATCATTTTCATAAGATTCTCAAAGAGGTGTGTGATCCTCCAAAATTTAAAACTTTAATCATACAGGTTATCTACGTGCACTGGATCTAAGACCACACCTCATCTAGGCCTTCTCGAAATCAGGGAATCCTTGAAACCCACCTTTCCCTCCTCCACAACACTCACCAGCACTATTTACCTTGAACCTACATAATAAGTAATCTTATTAGGCCATTTATCCCTGTGTATGTCGGCCCCCACAGGTCAACCATCATCTCCCACGGGGAGCCCCACAGGCTCTGTACATGCTTCATTCTGTTTCCTTCACTCCTCCTCAAGGCTTGGTCCCTTCCATTGTGCTCTCTGGAAACGAGGGTCCATTATTGGCAACGTGCTCTATCCTCCATCTATTTTCTGAATGTTTTTTCCACCCTCTGGTTAAAGGGCCAACTCTCTTAAGGACCCTGTTTACTGTAGCCCCTTAGTCGTGGCTCTTGCACCTTCCACAGCCTTTATGTCTCTGGCTTGGAGGAGGGATTGGCTAGACTTCCTCATTTCTCCTCATTGCTGACATTTGTCTATTTCCCCTTCCTTTTTCCTGAAAGCCTCTTTTTCTATTTCCACTTTGAAATTATATTACCCACTACCCTTCCTTGTTGCTGTCATCTATCCACTCCTGGGTCACTCTTTTTCCAGGAATTTGAATGCCAATACTATTCTTATCTTAACCTTAATGAATTCAGTATACTCACAGATGATCCTATCAATATCCTGGTCTCTCTGCTCCTTGAACTTTTTTAATGATCTTGCTTTCTATTCTATTTCTATTCTATTGAAATATTTCTATTTTGGGAATTCCCTGGTGGCCCAGTGGTTGGTTAGGACTCCACACTTTCACTGCTGAGGGCATGGGTTCAATCCCTGGCTGGGGAACTAAGATCCTGCAAGCTGCATGGTGCAGAAGAAAAAAAAAAAATTCTATTTCAATTAGTCCCGTGGCCATACCCTCTAGTTTTTGTCCAAAGGGGCTCTTCGTCTGAGCCATAGAATTCTGCAGATAATTGGAGTGAATATTTTCTCAGATCTCTCAAAGATGGTACATAACTAATGCCATTCTAAATTCATAGGAGTGAGGTTAATTCATTACATATTTTAGATACGTTGGGCATGAAAGCTGAATTCTCTCAAGGAACTCTGATTGAGAATGTCTGCACCAATGATTGCAATACTCCATAATCCTAATTTCAGATATTTTATCTCTGACAATAGCATTCTGCCTTTCCAGCATACGCCCACTAGTAGCTCATCTCTCTATCTCAATATCCTTGACTTAATAACAACTGCAAAGTCCTGTTAGCCATAGGAAGCTAACACATTCACAGGTGCAGGGAATTATGCAGTGAACATCTTTGGGGGTCATTATTCTGTCTACAACCTAGCCCAACTTCAACCATCACTATCAAGATTATAGATGGTTTATATTCTTTCATCCTGTTATATTTCCTTGGTTTCATTTTCTTCTTCAGGGATTTCTGTTGTTTGGATTTTGGATTTTCTTTGTTTATTGTCAATACTTGTCACTTTCTCTTGAACTCTTTTTATCTCTTCATTCCTTTTTTGATTTTTAAATATTTTCTTCTTTTCATCTTCTGTTTCTCTCAGGACATTATTTTCTCTTGTATTCCTTCCAGTAGTCTGGTATGACTTTTAGTCTAATAGTCTGAAATGGTTTTTTTCTTTTATTTCTAATTCGTTACTGAGTTCTATACTTCATTTCGTAATTTCTCTAATTTTGGTTTATGTTGTTCTTTCATGTCTTATGTCAGTTGTTAAAGGTCTTTTACCCTTGGTTTGAAATAGTAGGTACAGATTTTATCTGTTTGCTCAGCATGACTTTTTGAGATGTCCACATAGGTATTCTGCTCCTTATTACTGCCCTCACCATGGCTTTGCCTGTTTTGTTTTGCTCGATTGTTTCCTGTTGCCTACTTTTGAGAAATTTATTTTTTGAACTTTTGGAAGGATTTGTGAAACAAAGGTTCACTTCATGGACTACCCTCTTCTATTTTGTTTTGTTATGCTTTTTTGTCATATAGTATTAAAAAGTAGGACAGCCTTCTTTCTGAGATTTCTTGGCTCTGTTCTCTCTTCTTACTTTTATTGGGAAATTCTCTTTCTTCATCTTTGTGTCCTTATTTTGCTCAATTACAATTTCAGTTCTAGCAGTTTTTCTTCATTAAGTGGACTTGTCTTGGAGGAGCCCTGGTAGGTCTGTGTAGGGAGTCTGGGCTGTTCGTAAGGACGCTGACTGCCCCTGACCCTTCACACCTTCCTGAAGGGTTCTTGAACTCACCTGCTAGTAGGCTGGGCACAACGTCTCCCAGCTTCAGGTGCATTTCTCCCATTCTCTGGTCATGCCTTCCAGTGAATACTTGTTGACTATTTGGGGATTCTATCCTGAGATCTATCTGATGCTCCCTCTGCTTCTCCCTGCACAGATTCTGGAACTGTACGCTTTGGTGGCTATTGGTGGCTCACCCACAGCTGCTTGGCATTTTGACATTCATAGAGACACCACGCCAACCAGATTTGTGGTAAATTTTGTCATGGGTTTTCTATTTTACTATAAATCTATAGTATTTACTATTTTTGCTTCATCTGTTTTTATGTGGTGAATTCAAAAGATCGAAAATTATACTGTCACCAGCATTTTTCTAGAATGCTAGAGTCTTCTCCTTAGATAGATAAATTTATTTATTAAAAAATATATGTACAATTGGTTATTAACGTTTAATTTTAATGTTGTTAAAATAAAAATTTACTCATTGAAATATTTAAAAATTTATTAAAGTGATATTATTTATTTATTAAAATTATATACATATATTTAATTTGTTAATAAACTTTTATTTTAAATAACTTTAGATTTACTGAAAAAAATACAAAAGTAGTACAGAGAGCTCCTGTATACCTCTCACCCAGTTTTAGTTTCCCCTAATGTTGTCATCTTATATTACTATGGTATATTTGCCAAAACTAAGAGACCACCATTGCACATTACATTTAACCAAATTCTAGACTTTATTTGGATTTCACTACTTTTCCCACTAATTACTTATTTTCTATTCCAAGATCCTATCCAGGGTCCTTATACCATATCACAGTAAGTTTTCATGTTTTCTTAGCCTCCTCTGGTCTGTGACAGTTTCTCAGGCTTTCCTTATTTTTCAAATCCTTTATAGTTTTGTGAGTACTGGTCAGATATTTTGTAGCATGTTCCTTATTTGTGTAGAATGTTCCTCGATTTTATCATCATTAGGTTTTTTCTTTGGTTTATTATTTTGGGGGGGGCATGGTTTAAATAACACAGAGGTGAAGTGCCCCTCTCGTGACATCATATCTGGGAGTACGTGATATTAATATGACATTAATAGCTGTGTTCACTCTGATTACTTGGTTAAAGGTCCATACATTTTTGCTGAATTATTAACCAAAAGTATTTTCCTCCCAACCTCCTTCACACAGCTACAAACAGCATCCACTCAATAGTGTCCATGATCTCTTTTAAGATATTAGGCACTTCAACTTTCTTTTTCAGGGTCCAGGCACACGTACTTTAAATATTCAGAGTTTTAACTTTCTATCTAGAGAAAAATTGGCATCTCCATGGCTGACATGGTGTGGCTATGTGAGGAACATACCAAATGCTTTTCCAGGAAGACTTGGCTTTTTGATAACCTTCAAGTCACAGTAATAAAATCCATATGAGGTGTTTTCAGAGATTATAAATTGTAAAGTTAAGAGAATGTATTGAGAAGTTTAAAGTAGATCATAGGTTCACCACAGAACTTGCTTAACTGACATATGCCAAGATCTGGTTTGATTCTAATGAAGCCCCAGCTCCCAATGCATCTCTCTCCAAAGGAAATTTCAATGACAGCAGAAAAATGAAGATCTTACTTTTTCCTGACCCATCAGATTCAATTTGGGCCTACATGATTTATAGCTAGCAATGTCTTTTATCCGCCTTTAAAATAAAAGGAAAATGGGACCTTTCAAATACATTACTGCTGTTAGTTCATCAAATTAAACAACACCTTAGAAAATGGAAAGGTAATATTAATCACATGTATCCACCGACATTAAAAACATTACAATATAAGGCAACAACTTTGCTAATCCAGTGGAAATTCATATACTGTTTGGGAAGACAGTGTTTGCAAAAAACCTGCTTGGTTTTGTGAGTTTAAAATGGCTAATCTATAATAATAAATGATGCAATTTTAGGGAACTCCAAAGAGTAAGGGATACTTTTACATTTGTTGCCTCATTTTATTCTCACATATCTCCTGTGAAGCATGGATTCTTATACCTGTTTTACAAATGAGGAGGCTAAGGCTCAGAAAACTTAATACCTAGAAACAAATGACAATGAAAACAGGACGACCCAAAACCTATGGGATGCAACTAAAGCAGTTCTAAGAGGGAAGTTTATAGCTATACAATCCTACCTCAAGAAACAAGAAACATCTCAAATAAACAACCTAACCTTACACCTAAAGCAATTAGAGAAAGAAGAAGAAGAACAACAAAAAAACCCAAAGTTAGCAGAAGGAAGGAAATCATAAAGATCAGATCAGAAATACATTTTAAAAAATGAAGGAAACAATAGCTAAGAGCAATAAAACTAAAAGGTGGTTCTTTGAGAAGATAAACAAAATTGATAAACCACTAGCCAGACTCATCAAGAAAAAAAGGGAGGAGACTCACATCAACAGGATTAGCAATGAAAAAGGAGAAGCAACAACTGACACTGCAGAAATACAAAGGATCATGAGAGATTACTACAAGCAACTATATGCAATAAAATGGACAACCTGGAAAAAACGGACAAATCCTTAGAAAAGCACAATCTTCTGAGACTGAACCAGGAAGAAATAGAAAATATAAACAGACCAATCACAAACCCTGAAATTGAGACTGTGATTAAAAATCTTCCAACAAACAAAAGCCCGGGACCAGATCGCTTCACAGGCGAATTCTATCAAACATTTAGAGAAGAGATAACACCTATCCTTCTCAAACTCTTCCAAAATATAGCAGAGGGAGGAACATTCCCAAACTCATTCTACGAGGCCACCATCACCCTGATACCAAAACCAGAAAAAGATGTCACAAAGAAAGAAAACTACAGGCCAATATCACTAATGAACATAGATGCAAAAATCCTCAACAAAATACTAGCAAACAGAATCCAACAGCACATCAAAAGGATCATACACCATGATCAAGTGGGGTTTATTCCAGGAATGCAAGGATTCTTCAATATACGCAAATCTATCAATGTGATAAACCATATTAACAAATTGAAGGAGAAAAAATATATGATCATCTCAATAGATGCAGAAAAAGCTTTTGACAAAATTCAGCACTCATTTATGATAAAAACTTTCCAGAAAGTAGGCATAGAGGGAACTTACCTCAACATAATAAAGGCTATATATGACAAACCCACAGCCAACATAGTTCTCAATGGTGAAAAACTGAAACCATTTCCTCTAAGATCAGGAACAAGACAAGGTTGTCCACTCTCACCACTATTATTCAACATAGTTTTGGAAGTTTTAGCCACAGCAATCAGAGAAGAAAAAGAAATTTTAAAAAAATCAGAAAAGAAGAAGTAAAGCTGTCACTGTTTGCAGATGACATGATACTATACATAGAGAATCCTAAAGATGCTACCAGAAAACTACTAGAGCTAATCAATGCATTTGGTAAAGTAGCAGGATACAAAATTAATACACAGAAATCTCTTGCATTCCTATACATTAATGATGAAAAATCTGAAAGAGAAATTAAGGAAACACTCCCATTTACCATTGCAACAAAAAGAATAAAATACCTAGGAATAAATCTGCCTAAGGACACAAAAGACCTGTATGCAGAAAACTATAAGACACTGATGAAAGAAATTAAAGATGATACAAATAGATGGAGAGATATACCATGTTCTTGGATTGGAAGAATTAACACTGTGAAAATGACTATACCACCCAAAGCAATCTACAGATTCAATGCAATCCCTGTCAAACTACCACTGGCATTTTTCACAGAACTAGAACAAAAAATTTCACAATTTGTATGGAAACACAAAAGACCCCGAATAGCCAAAGCAATCTTGAGAAAGAAAAACGGAGCTGGAGGAATCAGGCTCTTGGTCTTCAGACTATACTACAAAGCTACAGTAATTGAGGCAGTATGGTGCTAGCACAAAAACAGAAATATAGATCAGTGGAACAAGATAGAAAGCCCAGGGATAAACCCACACACATATGGTCACCTTATTTTTGATAAAGGAGACAAGTATATACAATAGAGAAAAGACATCCTCTTCTATAAGTGATGCTGGGAAAACTGGACAGTTACATGTAAAAGAATGAAATTAGAACAGTCCCTAACACCATACACAAAAATAAACTCAAAATGGATTAAAGACCTAAATGTAAGCCAGACACTATAAAACTCTTAGAGGAAAACATAGGCAGAACACTCTATGACATAAATCACAGCAAGATCCTTTTTGACCCACCTCCTAGAGTAATGGAAATAAAAACAAAAAATAAACAAATGGGACCTAATGAAACTTAAAAGCTTTTGCACTGCAAAGGAAAACATAAATAAGACGAAAAGACAACCCTCAGAATGGGAGAAAATATTTGCAAATGAAGCAACTGACAAAGGATTAATCTCCAAAATTTACAGGCAGCTCATGGTCAATATCCAAAAATCAAACAACCCAATCCAAAAATGGGCAGAAGACCTAAATAGACATTTCTCCAAAGAAGACATACAGATTGCCAACAAACACATGCAAGGATGCTCAACATCACTAATCATGAGAAATGCAAATCAAAACTACAATGAGGTATCACCTCACACCAGTCAGAATGGCCATCATCAAAAATCTACAAACAATAAATGCTGGAGAGGGTGTGGAGAAAAGGGAACCCTCTTGCACTGTTGGTGGGAATGTAAATTGATACAGCCACTATGAAGAACAGTATGGAGGTCCCTTAAAAAACTAAAAATAGAACTACCTTACGACCCAGCAATCCCACTACTGGGCGTATACCCTGAGAAAACCATAATTCAAAAACAGTCATGTACCACAATGTTCACTGCAGCTCTATTTGCAATAGCCAGGACATGGAAGCAACCTAAGTGTCCATCGACAGATGAATGGATAAAGAAGATGTGGCACATATATACAATGGAATATTACTCAGCCATAAAAAGGAAAGATATTGAGTTATTTGTAGTGAGGTGGATGGACCTAGAGTCTGTCATACAGAGTGAGGAAGTCAGAAAGAGAAAAACAAATACCATACGCTAACACATATATATGGAATCTAAAAAAAAGGAAAAGTTTCTGAAGAACCTAGGGGCAAGGTAGAAATAAAGACGCAGATGTAGAGAATGGACTTGAGGACACAGGGAGGGGGAAGGGTAAGCTGGGATGACATAAGAGAGTAGCATGGACATATATACCCTACCAAATGTAAAATAGATGGCTAGTGGGAAGCAGCCACATAGCACAGGGAGATCAGCTCAGTGCTTTTTGACCACCTAGAGGGGTGGGATAGGGAGGGTGGGAGGGAGATGCAAGAGGGAGGAGTTATGGGGATATATGTATATGTATAGCTGATTCACTTTGTTTTAAAGCAGAAACTAACACACCACTGTAAATCAATTATACTCCAATAAGCATGTTAAAAAAAAAAACAGAATAGTACCAAGGTCCCATATCTTGCAACCAATGTCCATACAGATTTATTAAATTGCTCTTTCCTTCCACCTAAGCCTGATGCTGTGCTTTGCTTTCTTCAGTATGACTCATTTCCCACTAATAAACTTCACTCACCAATTATAAGAAAAGGATCAAAATGAAGGGCAAACCTGAATAAGAGATTATATAGTATCTACTTTATTTAGCACTTACTGTGTGCCTCTGTAGTTAATTCTATAGTTAATTCTAACTGCTCTGTTAGATAATATTCTTTCCTTTTTTATTAGTGAGAAGTAATTGAATCTCAATTAATGTAAAGGATGCTAACTGCTGTAGCACATAAATCCCAATTTTAGTGTTTAAGACAATAAGGGTTAATGTCTTGCCCCTGCAGAATCCAGTACCGTTTCTGGCTGGTGAATGGCCTTCCGTGTGGTCAGTCAGGGTCCGGCCTCTACCACCCTTTGGGATACTGCAGGATACTCTGCATGTTCCTATTAGAAATACTGTTCATATAGTTAATAAAGGCTTTATTGGTAACCCCACATTAGATTTTGTTCTGGCTCCTTCTGATTTATATTAATTTCAGATTGATGTTCAAATTAATGCAAGCTTCCCAGGCACAAGAAGTTCTAATGGACAGGACCTGGAAGCGGGATGTTTTACTTCTGTCTACAGTGCATTTGTCAGAGCTCCCTCACATGTTCACTCTGGGCTGGCAGAGAGGGTGGGAGACATAGTCAAGGTGTGTACTCAGATGGCAGGGAACACAGGTTTCAGTGAACACACGGCCATCTGCCACACTGAGCAACTTGCCCAAAGTCATACAGGTAGTAATTGGCAGAGTCAGAGCTTGAATTTGGTTCTGATCCAAGGCATATGCTCTTTTCACTGTATTATACCCCTTCCAAATATTTTTTAAAATAAACTTAGTTTTATTATTTTCAGGGATAGATCAAATTTTCTGTGGCAATATTAATTATGGACATAAACAATGTCGCTTTAATTGTAATAAGCCATATTTGGATTTGGCTGAATCCTTAGTCCTCCCTCCTCTGCTCTCCCAAGCCCTTTTCTAGCCCCCATATGCCCCTTGTCCATGATTATATCTGGGACACCCAAATATATGAGTCCCGTGCACTGGGAACACATCCTGACTACCACCACCTTGTTCTTCCCTCCAGAACCACCAGTGATATGAAATCACCAGTGCCTCATGAAGAAAAGACTTTCCTCCTTACCCTTCCCCCCATTTTCTCACCTAATGAGTCATCTAATGAGACAAAAGCCCAACATCTGATAGAGTCATTACTGCCAGTACCAGTAATGCAAATAGTAACTCCTTCACCTTCTATCATCCCCCCTCTCCTCAGTCTTCAGATAACATCCGAGAGGCTGCCAGAGAAACAAATTCTAAAAGACACAAGTCGCTGCCTTTCCCATCACCCACTGCTCCAGTGTGGATCCCTTCCAACGAAGAGTCCCAAAGAGTCAACCCAAGTAAATGAACTCCTGGTAGGCCCTCCCCATCAGCCTAGCTCACATGACCACAGTTCCCCGTACAAGCAGTGGACTTAGGTTAGCCTTAAGCTGGGTTTCTGTGATATTGTGATGTATAATAAGAATATAAATTTATATTATATTTATGATATATAAATATATATAATATGTAATATATGTTATATATAATATATACATTTGGTCTTCATCCTATTTCTGATACAGAGCTCCTAAAACTCTTGGAATTTCCTGTGATAAGAGTGATAAAGTTCTTTTGTTAATGAGGTGACTTTTGGAAATCCCCTAAGCAAATCTAAGGATGGGCTGGTTGCCAGGAAACCCAACCTTGTAATTAGAGGGTTAGAACTTTTTGTCCCCGCCCCACTTTCCCCTCTACCTCCTGGGAGGGGAGAAATGCTGGAGGTTGAATCAGTCACCAATAGTCAATGAGTTAATCAACCATGAATATGTAATGAAGCCTCCATAAAAACCCAAAGGATGGGGTCTGGATCGGTGAACACGTGGAAATTTGGGAAGAGTGGTGCGCTTGGAGAGGGCACAGAAGCTTTCCCCACACCTGGCCCTCTGCATCTCTTCCATCTGGCTATTCCTGACTTACATCCTTTTATAATAAACCAGTAATCAGTAAGTAAAATGTTTCTTTGAGTTTTGTGAGTCGCTCTAGCAAATTAATTGAACCCAAGGAGGGGGATGTTGGAACCTCGAATCTATTGTCAGTCGATTAGAAGCACGGGTGACAACCTGCACTTGTGATTAGCATAGAATTGTATGTTAAATAGGGGAAAAAAACAACATGTTGGAATTGGATGCAGAACCCTTAGTTTCCCACTACCCAAGGACACACAGTACCAGAATACAGATAACCAAATGTGTTTAGTAAATGTTCTTAGGAGACTTGTTTTGATAAATAGATAAGAATAGGTTATTTGGGGAAAGAAAAAAAAAAAGAAAAGAAAATGCTTTTTAATTGGTATATCAATCATTTGAAATTGGAATCTTGAAGTTACTTAAAACTATTCTCCTCTCATAAGCATTTTACACATTCTCCCTGAAATGTTGCTTATACAATTAATAAAGTCTTCATAGGTAATCCAAAAATAGGTTTCACTGGGGCTCCTTCTGAGCCACAATTTTCAGATTGATGTTCAAATTAATGCAAGTGTCCTGGAGATCCTACATTTCAGTTTTATGTATATGAACACTGAAGTATATACACTCTCACATAAAAATACTCCCTGAGAGTCCCGAGGCACCACACAGTAGTAGATAAAAGTCTTAGGGTCCCCAAAGACTCACTGTCTCTGCCTATGCACATTAAATGAATAGCCCTTCCACTGGCTAATCTATTAATTCCAGCCATTTAATGATCAATGAAGATTGCTGAGTGAGTGATCTGAGATGGTGATCAATATGCCTCATGAAGATATCTGAAATGGACACCAGCCACATATTGATGTGGCCTAAATCAGAGAAGAGTGCATTCAGAACCCAGAACAAGCCTGGTCCTGGGCAGACTGCACGATAATATTTCTACCTTCCAGAAGACTGTCCTGGAGAGTCCCTTCTGAGGTATCCTGCAGTGCAAAGACTCAACCTGGACTTGTTCCAGGGAAGTCTCCTACTTCCCTTTCAGTGAAATACTCTTGCTCCAAAATCTTGGGGCCCAAATCTGATTTTTGGACTCTCTCGAGTATTGTGTCCATTGATTGTTTCATACCTATCTTGCCTTAATTCAAAAAGGATTTGATGCTTGCAGAAATATATCTCATTTAGAAGATAAAGTCTCTAATTGAAGGAGTGGGAATTTGCAGCATCTCAGGGGTATGGGAGATGATACCTTTGGACTGGTGGTCCCTATTGCTGCAGCCAAATCCGCACATTGTAGACCCCATTTATCAATGCAATCTACATAGAGACCTAACTCTGGTCCCAAGTTTCCAGGCTGTTTTTCACCCCAAGATGAGAAAACAAGAATTAGTGATACTTAGATATACATCTAGGGGAGACTACAGAAAATACCTTGGAAAATACTGAGTTTTTTGGAGGTGAAGAACTAGCTAAGAACCATTAATGTCTCACCTTGGCCCTGAGAGAGGGTCACTGTGGGTCTGGTCCTAACAGCCGACTCTACAGAAAATTCATGATTTCTCCTAATAAAAGGTTAAGAATTCAGGCGTGCCAGGGTCCCTGGATTAAGCCTCAACCCAAGCTGACATGGCAGTGATGGAAAGGCCAGATAGTTGTGAAACAAAGGAGACCTGAGTATTCATTCCTCTTTTCTTTTTCATAGAGCAAACAGGGTTTTGTCTCTCACTTCTGCAACCATCATATTCTGACTAGCCTTAGCATCTAGAGCAGAGCTGGAGAAAAATTAGAGGGGACCTGGAAGAAGAATGTCCAGCAGCAGAGCTGGGTTCAGAGGAGCTCAGGAAGAGAAGCACAGGAGGAGGTTTGTCTCATGGAAAGAAGCAGTGACCCTGGCAAATCCAACCAGCTAACGTCCCCGCAACCTGGAAGGATGTGGACCCAGGCCCCTGGGTACTCCACTGAAGGGGCCCTTCCCCTCACCCTCGCTGGCCTCAGAGTCGCTCTCCTGGTAGAAAAGAGTTCTGAAAAGAAAAGGTCACTTGGGTTTTTCTGGCACTCGTAACGGAAGAGCCTCTACAGTCAAATATGTTTTTAAACTAGTTGCCATGGAAACATGTTTTAAAGATAGCTAATACTACCAGGGAAATCTGACTGGCTGTGATGGCAAATCAGGCTTTGATCTAACCTCATAGTCTGTCGAGCAATTTCAGAACAAGTGTATACGTGACACAGAGGTTTCACAGTCTTAGCCCCGTTTGCTTGAGTGTGGAGAAAGCACTGTGTGAGGAGTTTCTGTCAATCGCTGATTATTCAGGGTGCGATTTTGAAGCTGGAGGGTTTTCAGTGCCTTTGCTTCCCTTGCTTCTCCTCCTCCCCCTGTGCACTGTGCTCTAGTCATTTTCATCGCTAATTAGCGCTTCCACCAGAGAGTGGAGAGGATATGAAATTCCAATCAGCCTGTTAGCAGCTTTCAGGAGAGATCTGCCGAGGAAAAGAGCTAAACCCATTGGCTGAAATGAGGTTTGCAAATCATCTATGGATTTCATTTATGATTTCCGTGTGAGTAATTTGATCATTTGGCTTTGGCTGCCTGTGGCTCCATTGGAAACAGCAGCTTTGATGAAAACAGCCTTATAAATATGCACAAAGATTTCTGTCCACACTGGATTAAGTAAATAAACATCTAGAAACCCCAATTTTTTAAAAATAAATGTCGGCAGAAATGCCCAATGAGATATTTTTTATTCTTTTATTCTAAGTCTTTAAAATTCAGTGTGCATTTTATAGTTAGAGCACATCTCAATCGGAGCACTACATTTTTACCGCAAATACCTTGACCTGTATTTAGGTTTCACAACAGTTACAGTTGAAAGAATAGGCGATCATATCCAAGTTGGTCCAAACATACTGAAAATTTTTCCAATAACTGAATCAAGTTTAAATTTTTAAAAGTCAAATTTAAATAAATTAAAATAAAATTCTTCAGTCTCCCTAAGCCATGTTTCAAGTGCTCAAAAGCCATACATATGTGGCTAGTGGTACCATCTTGGAGAACACAGCTTTATTCTGTCCTTTGTGAGCAATTTAAGATTGCCCAGGATACCAAAACTTTACTGACAAGGTTTCAGACTCTACATTTGCAGCTAACTTTTAAGAAACCACTTGTTGAGTTTTGGTTCAGTGGACTGGATATCCATAGTTATCTGAAAAGGTATTAAAATACTCCCCCCTTTTCCAACCACATAACTGTGTGAGGCCTGTTTTCTTTTTCTTTTCATTTTTTTATCGTGGTTAAAGATACGTAACATAAAATTTACCGTGTCAACCATTTTTAGTGGTACAGTTCAGTGATATTAAAAGTGGTATTTAAAGTTGGTCCTCATTCAGCTTCTCACTGCCAAGGATCAGTGCATGGCTGCCTGGGGCTCTGTTGTTTTGCTGAGTGCTAAAGCAATGTCTTTTCATTTCTTGCTCTGGAGACCTCCTCTCCCCACAACACACACACACACTGTGTTTCTAAGGAGCCACAGAACACCAGCAGGGAGTGGTTCTGTTTATTGAGCTTCTCAAGGAAAGCAGTTCTATCAAGTCCAATTATAGAGGAGATCAGACTTCTAAAAGTTCTCTTGTGCATCTCTTCATTTAATATACCCCAAAGATATGGTGGTTTATCAAAATTCTTATGTTGTGCTCAGGTGAAGCATACTCTTTGAATACATTTTATTGATAAATTCATTTATTCTAGGAAATATAAAATAAATATACAATTAAAATGTTGAAATGATGGAATGAACATTATTGAAAAAGTCCTTTTTCACTTAAGCATAGATCTATCCAAATGATAGCGACTTCAAGAAAAAGCATTAAGCTTTACTCATCTAGATTTTAAAGGATCTGTCAATTCATCTGTAAAGAACTGCATGAATAAGTGTTAATATAAAATGTTCAAATTACTGTACATGCCTGTTTAGGACATTTCTAATCCACATAACTGATGTACCTTCATCCTTTGGAAGAAGAGTAAATGAAGTTTATGCAGGAAGACAAGCAGGTTTTTACAGTTTGTACCTTTCCTTCCCCCAGTTTCCTCTCCTTTCCCGATCTTCCCTTTGTCTCCTTCCGTTAAATATTTTCAGAAGGCAGTAAATAGAAGGGTGGTGCTCAGCAAATAGTTAATGGAGAAAACCAAGTTGCAGACCCTCTGCATTAATCAGGTGAAATTCTTCCATCATAATTCAGGTTATGGCAATGACTTGCTGCCACTATAAATAAGCATATCCAAGCTGTGTTCTCTGTAATGCTTTAACACCGAGATCTGAAGGTGTTTGTACCCCAGAACAAGACCCTTCCCATATGCTTCTGCATTCTCCCCATTTCACAGATGGCAAATTGAGATGCAGGGAGGTGGGATTCCTTATTCACAGGCACACCACTGGTAAGCAAACCCAGATTTTTCTGGCTCAAAAGCCCATCTGCTGACCATCCTGACTCTCACCCGGCTGGTACTAGGAGGATTCTGGCCAATTATTATTTAGGGGGCCTGACATTTCCCCTTCCTCTATGCACCTGTCGGGAATGTTCACCCACAAAGTAAAGCACAGCCTATGCAGAGATTTCGCCACCCTCCAAACTACACCACAAGGTGTTTAGACACGTCTGTCCTTTCCCAGTCTTTACTAGCCTTGCTGTGAGCCCTTGGGTGGGGCCTGGCTTGTTGGGACAGGCTGTCGGGTGGTGCACCCTCGGGAGTCTGCCTGCTGCAGGTGACAAGGTCAGCAGGCACTGGAAACAGCGGTGAAAACATCAATTTTAAAAGTTTGGGGCAATCAAATAGGTCATTAATTAAATCTCCACAGTAGATAGGATAACTTTAATGCTCATGAGAATGAATCTTTGCTCTCTTTTAAGTTCATTAAACTATTTAAAATTTCAACAGACACTACTTTAGGAATCACATTTTCTACCTGTCTGCAACGACGGAACAGTTTCACTATTTTACTGACGCAAGTTTCAGCATTCAAAGGCACGCAACTCTTGATGATTCTGAGTTAATCCAACAGGATGAATTCTATAGATTCACAGTCTTGTTTATGACTTAACAACTTCCTTGGGTTCTTTACAATCATACTGCGTATCTATTTCTGGAGGTCTGTGTACACACATATAGGTATGTACTCTTGATAAAGAAAAAATGCAAACTAAAATGTGTAACAGCAGGGAGAAAAAATGATCAGATTGTTTAAATTTAGTTCTGTTTACTACAGTTTGTGTGACTAGGTTAATTATTGTCTGTTTAAATAGGTCATATGTCTGACATTGAAGTCTCAGGCACATGGAAGTGTTAAGTAAGCTTGGTTTTCTGGTATTAAATGTAGTAATTTTAAAAGCCACATATATTTGCCAGAAAAAAATATATTTGTATTTATCACCAGACTATTCAAATAATTAGCTCTGGATAAAGACATTCAATCAGGAACAGACTGAATGTTTTTGCTAACTTTTTACACCTGTTGCAGACATTAGATGCATCTGGTCTTGACTTACTGGAGATATATTTTTATGTTTCATCCAATGTAATTTATTAAAATATTTATTGAGCACCTACTTGTGCTCGGCAGAATGTTACATGGTAGTTAATTGAAGAGCTATTAATTCTTCTGTGAAGGAGCCAAAAACCCACATAAGAATATAACAGATTATGGTTAGTGTTGTTTGAAACTGAACCACTAAGGGAATGGGTAAATTCTAAGTGAATGACCCCCAAAACTGAAGTCACCGTCACCCTCACCTCAAAAGAGTAACTCCTCTCCTTCTGTTTAGCAAATAATAATTCTTTGTTTTGTTGATGTTTGACCTGAGGTCTCTCCCTAAGATTTGGTTTTATAGACGAGAATCTTTGCTACATATGTGCCTTAAGTCTCTGTAACATCTGATTATGTTCCACCCCTGGCCAACCTATGGTCAATGGTTTCTGGATCCCCCTGGAATAAAGCTTTGAATCCTCCAGTTGGCATTCACAGTTCTCCATCTGACCCCAACCTTCTTTCCAGCCTCATCTGTCCCTAATTAGTTTTCTGTACTTTATGCTCTGGCCAGTTTGGGCTACTTGCTTTCCCTCCACGATCAGGTCCCCATCACTTGCCTAAGTTATCTCCTCAACATAGAACTCTCTGCCTCCTTCCTCATCCTTGTCTGTGAAAACCCTATCCATCCTCTAAGGAAGACCCAGATCTTGCTCCCCAGCCTGGTGCAACTACTCCCTGATCTGGGTTCCGACAGGGCTTGATTTGTCTACTTTTATGCAATCTGTTCCCTAGTCTGCGATGTTTTATTGTTTATTTGTGTTAGTTTTGGATTAAATTGTAAACTTTTAGGTGGGATAAATGCCTATATTTCATTCGTCTCTGGATGCCCTGTTGAACTCCATACCAAGGAACTTGTAAATGCTCATCAAATGAGTAAGTGAATGTAGGCCTCACACCCCCTTCACCTTCAGCCCTGTGATTATGCAAATGAGAGACATAGTATATATTTAAGCCCCCCATTATGCCTTGCCTACCTACATCTGTGTAGAAGTGCCCCTGTACTGAGTCTTAGGCGAGCATTGAACTATCCAGTCTATTTCAGACAACAAATAGTAGTGGCCAATTGTATGTCTTCCTGGTAGATCCCCATTTATGCCAACACCTCAGGGGATTGTGGCCACTAGGTGTCACAGATGAAGTGATAGGTCATCATTCATGAAACATGCCAGTGGAATGGCCAAGAGCAGAGCAGCCCTAGGAGAGAAGTAGATGTTTTCCCTCCTCAGACATGCACTGACCCCTGTAAACCTGCAGGGGAACCATGTGTATGGAATTCTGCTGCTCTTTATTCTCTCTGTGACAGAGAGAACTGGGCATTTACTGGGCCAGCCCTAGTCAAAAATAGGGAGGGAAGCAAAAGTATGTCTTCCATATCTCTTCTCTGTATCCCTCTGTCCCCTTTTAGCATTCTACTTCTTAGACTATGTCTAATTCATATACACTGTTAGGGGTAGAAATTAACTTAGTATAATTCTCAGCAGTATTTGCAGTATTTAAAAAGAAGATATAGAAAGACAACAGTTCCTGGAAAGTAAAGTCTCTCTCAGTCAGGAATTTCAGTCTTAGGACTGAGCATGTCAGTATGGTTTAGTAATAACAACTGTGATTATGTATGACCTAGGAGAATATACACTAAGTTAGTTTCCTTATTTATAAAATGGTGGAAATAATAGTACCCTCCCAAAGTTGTTCAGAGGATTAAATGAGATATTACTTCTGTCAAAAACAGGGAAGAGTCTGAGATTCTACTCTGCTCACAATCTAATGAGTTATCCTGCCAAAGTTAAGTTTCATGGATGCTGGCTGAAGACATGAGACCCCTGGGTCAGAGACAAGGGACTTTCTGACTTGCAGCAAAAGTAGTAGCCAGAGTAGCACATTCTCTTGTGCCCCAGTTCCCACAGGGCGACACAAAGAGGGCCAGGTGACACCTGCACGCACACAGTGGCTGTGTTGCAGAACTCTGAGCTTCGGGAGCCTGAATCCTTCAGGATGGGCAGCAGCATGCTTGTCCTTTGCTTCGGAAAGGGACATAATGTTTATCATATTGGACAGTAAGTCTGCTCCTTGCTCTGGAGGGAGACACTTATCTATCTTCTTTATCTCCCAAAGCTGTTTTTCGAGACAGACATCTTGAAAAAGATCATCCGGGACAAAGGCAGTCAGTGTCTCTGCTGGCAGGACACACAGCAATGTGAGTGAGCCATGGAAAACTTGACTCTCAACTTGTAAAGCACTTATAATAGCACCTGGCACAGAGCAAGCCCTTGGTGACTGTGATTATTACTGTTATTAGGTCAAAGAGACAATTCCACCTCATGAAAGATGACCTTGTTCAGTGACTGATGAAATAAAAAGAAAATGCAAACAAATCATCATGTATCCCATGTGTTCTAGAAATTGAAATAGCTGCTAGTTGTTCACAGTTACCCAAACCAAGTCAGAAAGCTCGAGGAGAGCTTTTACTCTTCCCTCCAGTGCCTTTGGTATTGGCCCTAACTCTGCACTTCCTGGACACTCAGTGGATACTGTGCGGTTCTTGGGAGAGACTCTGTAAGAGGGGGAGCTGCCCATTCATCAGCAAGTTCAGTCTTTCCACCCTTGAGGTACCGCTTTCTGCTTCAGGACGCAGAGCTGTGTCTTGCTTCTTTTTTGCAGTATGGATGTGTTGTGGTCCATTTCCTTCTAAAAATAAATATGCACCTGGACATTTTGTCTTCAAAATGCCATTGGGTTTTTCCATTAAGTTGAAATGACAAAGGATGGCTCTGAATGGAAATGGAAGCATCAACTCAAGGACTTGGTGAGCTCCTAGAGGCAAGTTGGGTCACATGAAGACAGAACAGAAGGGTAGGCTTGTCTTACGAGAGCTCTTTCTTCTGTCCCTTGAATAATTCTTCCTGCCAGAGAGAAGCCTGCTGTCCTCTGAATGCCCAGCTCTCTTGTCTCTGAGGAAAAGTAATTCGTTTGCACTAAACTCGTTAACCCCTAGCATCCTGTGCTATGTGGGGCACATAACGCAAGCCCATTCAAAATTTCATAATGTTTTGACTAAGAAGTAAGGGACCCATTCTCTTCCAGGCAGTGTTTGAATTTTAATAAAAATGGCACAGCTTAGACAAAAGATGAAGGTCTAAAAGGATGAACTGTGACATTTCAACATGAGTGAGAAAGAAATTTTGAGAAAGGCTCGGGGTGGGTTTCTATTCCTGGTCTCCTTCAAATCCTGTGACCGGGACTTGTCCTGTTTATTTCAGGAGATCGTCTGCAGTTGATGCTTCTCCAGCGTAACAAGCGTATGAATCACTTGGGATCCTGTAAAATGCACATTCTGGTTTAGTGGGTCTGGATGGGGTCTGAGCTCCTGTATTTCTTCCAAGCTCTCAGGTGATGCTGAGGCTGCTGATCCACTGAGGAGAGTTTGAGCATCACTGATTTAGAAAACTTTGCTAAAGAAGGCTTGAGGTGGAGGAAGGGGCAGGGGGCTCCGGGGCTGTCTGCCTCTCAGGGCACTCTGAAAGCACCCAGAGGTTCCAGTGGGGGTGTGAGCCCAGAGTTTCTCTGACACTCTGCACCCCTCCCAGCTGAGTCCAGAAAAGCGGGTCAGGATAAGTGGTGGTAGTGAGAGGGGGGATGGAAATAACCTAGACAGCACTGCTCCTGTGACCTAGCGCGGGGTCCCAGCGCCCTGTGGCTGGCACAGCTCAGGGCTCTGAGAGCAGATGGCAGGGGGCAGCGTCACGTGGAAGAGCCCCAGGCCTGCTCACACCCCCTTCCCTCGGTTGCTCTCACACCTCCCTCCTCAGCTTCATCCCAAGATGAGTAGAGAATCACCTGACAAGCAGACTGTCTGCTGATTATTAGTCACATTCCCAAGTCCTGGTGTCCATGCCCAGACCCCAAGCTGGCAGCAAATGACCCTGCTTTAGAAAAACCTGCTCCAGCGCCAAAGAGAGCCAGCCGGTCCTGTGATGTCGGACTTCCAGATCTGGGGTGACATCTCTGGGCTTTAGAGCAGAAAGCAAAGAAACCAGTATGTTCTCAGGCTGCATATAGCTTGTTTCCTAAAACATTACAAAACAAAACATAACTAAACTGAAGTCATTTCTGGTGTGGTGCCTGGAATTATGATGCAGGTCAGTCCAATCCAAGTCAATTCAGCAGATATTGGCGGTGGGGTTTCCGGTGCTTAGCCAGAGTCTGCCCGAGCTGGATGAGACCATTTTCTCCTTGGATTCGAGGGGAAAGGTGTTCCCAGGGCCCTGGCCAGCCTGCTGCCTCCTCTCACCCCTTTCCATGGCTTGCCTTACTCTGCCTCTCCCCAGCTTCTCTCGCTTCTCACCACCCTGCCATCCCAGTTCATTTCCTGAAGCAAACCTGGCAAGTGAATTTGCAACCAGGTTTTAGTGAGAAGGGCAGCCCAACATGTCCTCAGATATGCTTCACACAAATCATCCTGTGTTGATGTTTCACAAAGAAGGGCAGGAGGCTGGGGAGACTGGGTCAGGAGGGTCTGCTTCCAGGCTGCCTCCAAGCAGTCCAGAGAAGAGCTGCCTAATAGGTATAGTCACCCGGACAAATGGAAGGGGCTCTCTACGGGCCAGGAGAGGCAAGACCAGCCGGGGCAGGGAGGGTGGTGGGCGTAGGAGCTGTGACCATAACATCTCTAACCTCAGGGGTCCTGGAAGGCAGCCCTGAGCTCAAAGATCTTTGGGGCCAGGGTGGCGTGAGCAGGTGCACATTCTTAGAATTCCTCAGATCACTTGGCGCAGATGATTCTGCCCTGTTTCTATCAGTGGATAGTGCGCTTGGGCCAAAATGCGACTGAAATCAGTGATCACCACCGAGAAGAGGTGTTATCAACTTCCCGGCCGCTCTCCTTCCCACGTCTTCCCCCTCCTCTGCCCTGTGTTCTGTCTCCTCAGGATTCCAGGGCACTCAGGCTCTTTCCTCTCCCTCAGGGTTGCATCATTCATAATCTTTCTATCGTAAATGATAGAATTATTTTAAATGTTATTTTATTTTCTAACAAATCTGGTCATAGATAAATTTGAGTTCAATTCCTACTTCAATATTTTTTCCTGAGAAAGAGGCCAAAAGTGGTTTCAGTTTCCAGTGAAAAGGTTGATTTTCATAGAGGGCTACGACTTGGGGGTTATGGGGTGATCTTCACCCCTGTGATGCCCTAAGGCAACTGTCACTGCCACTGCATCCCTGTATCATAGGCAGAGGAACACAGGGAGGGACAGTTCCTTGCAGAGGCACCGAGAAGTTCCACAGCTTGTAAGAGAGGTTGGCTCACAATTCAAATCCAAGACTCGGACTCCAGAGTTCTTAATTCAGGCTTTGTTTGTCTATCTATCTATCTATCTACCTAATCTGTCATCTATCTCTCTATTATCTATCTATCCATCATCTGTCTCTCTCTCCATTTTTCTAAAATATATTCTACAATATATCCCAGCTCTGAATGCAGTGGTTTCAGGCAGAGACTACTTTACCTCAGGATTTAGAGGGATCTCAGGTTTATTGTCACCAATAGTGAGGGGAGAGTTAGGTAGATCCCCCCCCTCATTAATTCTTCCATCTTCCAGCTGACACCATCCATTCACCACCCAGCCATCCATCTGGCCATTCAGTCATCCAGCCATCCAGCCATTCAGTCATCCAGCCATCCATCTATACTTCCATTTACTTGTTCCCCAACTACCATCACCACCAAGCATGTAGCAGTTCCTTTTAGTAACAGCTGCTTTTATGTCATCATGAGTCTCATCAAGGTGACTAATTTCAGAGGAAGTTTGAGGATCCAGACTTAGAGACTGGCATTGGGTGTCACTGAGCAAACAGCAGGCAGATGTTAGCAGGAGCGCTGCTGTTTAGGGTGGTATTTTCCTGGAAGTCTGTCAAGGAGTTTTCCAACTAAAATTAACTTAGTGGCATCTGAGCCAGAAACACAAGCTGTGCTTCATTCTCATCTTCCTATGTGAACTGTTGAGTGTGTGTGTGTGTGTGTTAGGGATGAGGCCAGACATAAAAAGTGCTTTGGAGAACAGTAAGAAAGGGCAGCGTTGTATTAATGGATGCATCTCTCATAAGAATGTACCCGGTGTGTAGCTCACTACAGCACACAAGTACACTTTCTGAATTGCATTGAATTGAAAGCAAAAGCCCACGCTTGTCAGGTGTACACCTAGGAATGCAGTCAGTCACCAGCAAGGGTGGTTATAACCCTGGTGATAATATGCCTGTCCTTACTTATGTGGGAAATGACAGTGAAAGATGAGGCACTGAGGGCTCTTGGAACTAGCAACCAGAAGCCTTGGCTTTCTCTGAGGCTGACTGTAGACCATGTTTTGTAGAGCCTCCCTTCCCAGAATTGCTCCCTGGAGGCGCCACTCTTTGGATTCCACTAATAGGCTTCCTTGCCGTCTGGCTTTCAGGTGGGTTTGGTCAGTGGTTGGGGAGGAGGGTCAGGACATAAGCAGGGGCCAGAGGGGGTGTGGGGAAGAGACGGGTTGGGTATTTATTACCCCGGGTTCTGCCACATAGGCTTGCTCTGGGCAGGCTGCATCCCCTGACTGAGTTCATCCTCCTGTCAGGGTCCTCTTAGGTCTTCTCTACCTGTACTTGCCCCTTCATGACTCGGGATGGTAAGAGCAATTGCCTTTCCCAGCCCCAGCCTCTTGTAGTACCCCCCAGGGATTTCCCTAATCCTTGCCCATGCCTTTGTAATAATTCCCTTTATTTAAAATTATCCCAGTTTCTGGCCAGGATTCCCTGATATACAGGTACACTGGAGTAATGGGATCCTGAAGCAAGACATCTAACCTATTTATGTATGATTTTCCTCCATTGGAAGTTAGGTAATACCAGTCTTGCCTTCTCACTAGGAAGTTGTAAATGCACAATAAGAAGGTAGAAAAAGAGGCTCTGGAAGAGTTAAAATAAAAAAGCAATTCAAAAGCAAGGTGCTAATACAACTTATGCAATGTCCTCTCTTTATCTTTCTAGCCATGACACTAGGCAAGGTAAACGGCTTAGTCACTAGCAATCCCGGGAAAATGTATCCTGTGCTTCTTTCTGGGGTGTTTTTCAAGAGGCAGCATTTTGCTTTCTACCAGCAATTCAGCCGAGCATGAAAATGTTGCACACAAATTCCAAACTTCATCAGAACATTCCCACACTTGGCCGGATGCCCTCCATTTTGTGGACACAGATATCCAGTGGCTTAGACAAATGAATCACATTGGTAACCAGTGAGTGCAATGAAACCACGTTTGACTTTGTAGAGTACAGCTCACCTATGTGTCATGTTTCCCCACCCAATTCAAGGAGGAACCTTCCTAGGCCTTCCAGGACACAGCCTGTTCTGCTGGGTAAAAACCATCCACGCTGCTCTAGGACACACACGCCTCCTGGGCCACTTCCTCACATCCCTCGGTCCTGGCCACGGGCTACTCTCTGGCAATCTTGTCCAAGGAGGCACGGGGGCTCTAAAGGTCCCAGTGAGCACACACGGACACAAGGGTCAAGTTGTTCTGCTCTCATTTCTCAGGGGTTCCTTCCATACCCAGAGTTTCCAGGATTGCTATGTGGCTTGTCACACACCCCCCTAAGTCTGATCTTTTAATAAAGGTCCAGGCCCCCAGATCTACCTCACTAGCTACAGACACTCAAAGGTTTGACTTGTGCAAGAGTGAAATGTGTAAGGTGTAGCAGGCAGAGGCTTCCTGGTTTAATGCTTTTCACTCCTTCAAGGAACAGAAAAATACTCTTCAGTTTCGGATTAGGGCTGGAGAGGAAAGAGGAAGAATAATATTGAATGTTCTTGGACCTTCCTGTTATGGTTTGGTAGTGACTTCTAGGTCTTTGCATGGCCGTGCAA
This sequence comes from Globicephala melas, assembly GCF_963455315.2. Taxonomy (NCBI): domain Eukaryota; kingdom Metazoa; phylum Chordata; class Mammalia; order Artiodactyla; family Delphinidae; genus Globicephala; species Globicephala melas. Next base: position 10,328,733 of record NC_083331.1, on the reverse strand, counting down.
TCGAGAGTAGGAGAATATTTAACACAAGCGGGCCCGTGGCTTGTTGGTGTGTTCTGCAAAGTTTAGGGCCCTCCTTACAGAAGGTTCTAAGCCAGGCAGCTTGGTCTGTACATAAAAGCCTCCCCAACCTTACCCTTCTAAGACTATACGTGGATACTCGACAGCCTCAGTAAGGCTTCATAGCAATACCCCTGACACCATTTCAGATGTAGCTTCTGGAATAAGCTCCCCACATCACTCTGTCTTCCCCTTCTCCTTAGCCATAGCAGTAGGGACCCAGGGAGGAAAATGCTGTGTGTTCCTGTGTGTTCCTTCAGGCTTCCTGGAAGAGTGTGGTCCCTCTCCTGATAGAGTTTCAGGTTTACCCTGATGGTCTGTGCGATGCAGTGAGGCGTGGTGGCACCTCGCTGGTATGGTCTGTCAGCTTGCCTAGAATAGAATCTACGGCAGGGCTGGTTGCCTCCTTCCGCCACTCCAACTGGCAGACAGGTTGTCTCTCCCCCGGCAGCTGGCTCCCGTCTGCCCCCTGTTGGTCTGCAAATGTGATCCTGTTTTAACTCCCATATTCAGCACAGACATGAACAGCTACAAATGCCATATGGATTTCAAACATTCACTTTTGAAAGTGACACTTTAGTTCAGTCATTTAAAGCCAGTATCTCCACCAGTTTCATTAAGACTCCCCATTTTGCTGATGCCAGATGATTTAAGTGGAGAAATTCCCTCAATTCTAGGAAGTTGGAGGTCAAAGCCACTAAGTTAAGTACATAATTCCCTTTAAGTTCTCTTACAACACCCCCCAAAAATGTCCAGAAACTGATTCAGGATACGTTCTCCTCTGAAACTGGTTACTCCACATCTTGGTGGCATGATACAACTCCATTCCAGAAAGGACTCTTCACAGAGATCATCCAGTTGAAACTGACATTAATACTGGTCACCTTCAGTGTCTCAGAGAAGAACTTTGTGAGTTCTTCCACTGAAAACAGTGATTGCATGGCTTAAAATCCACCAGCCACATGCCGGAACTACTCTCCCTTCTTTAAGAAAACAATGCGACAGTACACGTGGAACAGCTCCTACAGAACACCTACTGAACGCTGGCAGAAGACCTCAGACCTCCCAAAAGGCAAGAAACTCCCCCACGTACCTGGGTACGGCAAAAGAAAAAAGAATAAACAGAGACAAAAGGATAGGGACGGGGCCGGCACCAGTGGGAGGGAGCTGTGAAGGAGGAAAGGTTTCCACACACTACGAAGCCCCTTTGCAGGTGGTGACTGCGGGTGGCTCAGGGGGAATGCTGCGGGGCCGCGGAGGAGAGCACAGTAACAGGGGTGCGGAGGGCAAAGTGGACAGATTTCCGCACAGAGGATCAGGGCCGACCGGCACTCATCAGCCCGAGAGGCTTGTCTGCTCAACTGCCGGGGTGGGCGGGGCTGGGAGTTGAGGCTCCGCCTTTGGTCAGAGCACCAGGAGAGGACTGGGGTTGGCAGCGTGAACACAGCCTGCTGGGGGTTAGTGCACCACGGCGACCCGGGAGGGAGTCGGGGGAAAAGTCTGGACCTGACGAAGAGGCAAGAGGCTTTTTCTTCCCTCTTTGTTTCCTGGTGCGCAAGGAGAGGGGATTAAGAGCGCTGCTTAAAGGAGCTCCAGAGACGGGCGCAGGCCGCGGCTCTCAGCGCGGACATCAGAGACTGGCATGAGACGCTAAGGCTGCTGCTGCCGCCACCAAGAAGCATGTGTGTGAGCACAAGTTACTATCCACACCCCCCTTCCGGGGAGGCTGTGCAGCCCACCACTGCCAGCGTCCCGGGATCCAGGGACAACTCCCCCGGGAGAAGGCACAGTGCGTCTCAGGCTGGTGCAACATCACGCCGGCCTCTGCCGCCGCAGGCTTGCCCTGCACTTCGTGCCCCTCCCTCCCCCCCGGCCTCAGTGAGCCAGAGGCCCCGAATCAGCTGCTCCTTTAACCCCATCCTGTCTGAGCGAAGAACAGACGCCCACAGGCGACCTACACGCAGCGCGGGGCCAAACCCAAAGCTGAACCTCGGGAGCTGTGCGAACAAAGAAGAGAAAGGGAAATCTCTCCCAGCAGCCTCAGGAGCAGCGGATTAAAGCTCCACAAACAACTTGATGTACCCTGCATCTGTGGAATACCTGAATAGACAACAAATCATCCCAAATTGAGGAGGTGGACTTTGAGAGCAAGATTTATGATTTTTCCCCTTTTCCTCTTTTTGTGAGTGTGTATGTGTATGCTTCTGTGTGAGATTTTGTCTGTATAGCTTTGCTTCCACCATTTGTCCTAGGGTTCTATCCTTTTTTTTTTAAATTTTTTTTTCTTAATAATATTTTTTTATTTTAATAACTTTATTTTATTTTATCTTCTTTCTTTCTTCCTTCTGTTCTTTTTCTTTCTTCCTTCCTTCTTTCCTTCCTTTCTTTCTACTTCAACTAATTCTTTCTTTCTACTTTCTCTCCCTTTTATTCTGAGCCGTGTGGAGGACAGGCTCTTGGTGCTCCAGCCAGGAGTCAGGGCTGTGCCTCTGTGGTGGGAGAGCCAACATCAGGACACTGGTCCACAAGAGACCTCCCAGCTCCACATAATATCAAACAGTGAAAATCTCCCAGAGATCTCCATCTCAACACCGGCACCCAGCTTCACTCAACGACCAGCAAGCTACAGTGCTGGACATCCGATGCCAAACAACTAGCAAGACAGGAACACAACCCCACACATTAGCAGAGAGGCTGCCTAAAATCATAATAAGTCCACAGACACCCCAAAACACACCACCAGACGTGGACCTGCCCACCAGAAAGACAAGATCCAGCCTCACCCACCAGAACACAGGCAATAGTCCCCTCCTCCAGGAAGCCTACACAACCCACTGAAACAACTTTAGCCACTCAGGACAGACACCAAAAACAACGGGACTACAAACCTGCAGCCTGCAAAAAGGAGACGCCAACCACAGTAAGATAAGCAAAATGAGAAGACAGAAAAACACACAGCAGATGAAGGAGCAAGATAAAAACCCACCAGACCTAACAAATGAAGAGGAAATAGGCAGTCTACCTGAAAAAGAATTCAGAATAATGATAGTAAAGATGATCCAAAATCTTGGAAATAGAATAGAGAAAATGCAAGAAACATTTAACAAGGACCTAGAAGAACTGAAGAGGAAACAAGCAATGATGAACAATGCAATACATGAAATTAAAACTACTCTAGAAGGGATCAATAGCAGAATAACTGAGGCAGAAGAACGGATAAGTGACCTGGAAGATAAAATAGTGGAAATAACTACTGCAGAGCAGAATAAAGAAAAAAGAATGAAAAGAACTGAGGACAGTCTCAGAGACCTCTGGGACAACATTAAACACACCAACATTTGAATTATAGGGGTTCCAGAAGAAGAAGAGAAACAGAAAGGGACTGAGAAAATATTTGAAGAGATTATAGTTGTAAACTTCCCTAATATGGGAAATAGTTAATCCAGTCCAGGAAGCACAGAGAGTCCCATACAGGATAAATCCAAGAGAAATATGCCAAGACACATATTAATCAAACTGTCAAAAATTAAATACAAAGAAAACATATTAAAAGCAGCAAAGAAAAAACAACAAATAACACACAAGGGAAATCCCCATAAGGTTAACAGCTGATCTTTCAGCAGAAACTCTGCAAGCCAGAAGGGACTGGCAGGACATATTTAAAGTGATGAAGGAGAAAAACCTGCAACCAAGATTACTCTACCCAGCAAGGATCTCATTCACATTTGATGGAGAAATTAAAACCTTTACAGACAAGCAAAAGCTGAGAGAGTTCAGCACCACCAAACCACCTCTACAACAACCGCTAAAAGAACTTCTCTAGGCAAGAAACACAAGAGAAGGAAAGGACCTACAATAATGAACCCAAAACAATTAAGAAAATGGGAATAGAAACATACATATCAATAATTACCTTAAATGTCAATGGACTAAATGCTCCCACCAAAAGACACAGATTGGCTGAATGGATACAAAAACAATACTCATATATTTGCTGTCTACAAGAGACCCACTTCAGACCTAGAGACACATACAGACTGAAAGTAAGGGGATGGAAAAAGATATTTCATGCAAATGGAAACCAAAAGAAAGCTGGAGGAGCAATTCTCATATCAGACAAAATAGACTTTAAAATAAAGGCTATTAGAAGAGACAAAGAAGGACACTACATAATGATGAAGGGATCGATCCAAGAAGAAGAACTAACAATTGTAAATATTTATGCACCCAACATAGGAGCACCTCAATACATAAGGCAAATACTAACAGCCATAAAGGGGGAAATCAACAGTAACACATTCATAGTAGGGGACTTTAACACCCCACTTACACCAATGGACAGATCATCCAAAATGAAAATGAATAAGGAAACACAAGGTTTAAATGATACATTAAACAAGATGGACTTAATTGATATTTATAGGACATTCTATCCAAAAACAACAGAATACACATTTTTCTCAAGTGCTCATGGAACATTCTCCAGGATAGATCATATCCTGGGTCACAAGTCAAGCCTTGGTAAATTTAAGAAAACTGAAATCGTATCAAGTATCCTTTCCGACCACAATGCTATGAGACTAGATATCCATTACAGGAAAAGATCTGTAAAAAATACAAACACATGGAGGCTAAACAATACACTACTTAATAACGAAGTGATCACTGAAGAAATCAAAGAGGAAATAAAAAAATACCTAGAAACAAATGACAATGGAGACATGACGACCCAAAATCTATGGGATGCAGCAAAAGCAGTTCTAAGAGGGAAGTTTATAGCAATACAATCCTACCTTAAGAAACAGGAAACATCTCGAATAAACAACCTAACCTTGCACCTAAAGCAAATAGAGAAAGAAGAACAAAAAAACCCCAAAGCTAGCAGAAGGAAAGAAATCATAAAGATCAGATCAGAAATAAATGAAAAAGAAATGAAGGAAACGATAGCAAAGATCAATAAAACTAAAAGCTGGTTCTTTGAGAAAATAAACAAAATTCATAAGCCATTAGCCAGACTCATCAAGAAAAAAAGGGAGAAGACTCAAATCAATAGAATTAGAAATGAAAAAGGAGAAGTAACAACTAACACTGCAGAAATACAAAAGATCATGAGAGATTACTACAAGCAACTCTATGCCAATAAAATGGACAACCTGGAAGAAATGGACAAATTCTTAGAAATGCACAACCTGCCGTGACTGAACCAGGAAGAAATAGAAAATTTGAACAGACCAATCACAAGCACTGAAATTGAAACTGTGGTTAAAAATCTTCCAACAAACAAAAGCCCGGGACCAGATGGCTTCACAGGCAAATTCTATCAAACATTTAGAGAAGAGGTAACACCTATCCTTCTCAACCTCTTCCAAAATATAGCAGAGAGAGGAACACTCCCAAACTCATTCTATGAGGCCACCATCACCTTGATACCAAAACCAGACAAGGATGTCACAAAGAAAGAAAACTACAGGACAATATCACTGATGAACATAGATGCAAAAATCCTCAACAAAATACAAGCAAACAGAATCCAACAGCACATTAAAAGGATCATACACCATGATCAAGTGGGGTTTATTCCAGGAATGCAAGGATTCTTCAATATACGCAAAACAATCAATGTGATAAACCATATTAACAAATTGAAGGAGAAAAAATATATGATCATCTCAATCGATGAAGAGAAAGCTTTCGACAAAATTCAACACCCATATATGATAAAAACCCTGCAGAAAGCAGGCATAGAGGGAACTTTCCTCAACATAATAAAGGCCATATATGACAAACCCACAGCCAACATCGTCCTCAATGGTGAAAAACTGAAAGCATTTCCACTAAGATCAGAATTAAGACAAGGTTGCCCACTCTTACCAATCTTATTCAACATAGTTTTGGAAGTTTTAGCCACAGCAATCAGAGAAGAAAAGGAAATAAAAGGAATCCAAATCAGAAAAGAAGAAGTAAAGCTGTCACTGTTTGCAGATGACATGATACTATTAGAGAATCCTAAAGATACTACCAGAAAACTACTAGAGCTAATCAATGAATTTGGTAAAGTAGCAGGATACAAAATTAATGCACAGAAATCTCTGGCATTCCTATACACTAATGATGAAATATCTGAAAGTGAAATCAAGAAAACACTCCTATTTACCATTGCAACAAAAAGAATAAAATATCTAGGAATAAACCTACCTAAGGACACAAAAGACCTGTATGCAGAAAATTATAAGACACTGATGAAAGAAATTAAAGATGATACAAATAGACGGAGAGATATACCATGTTCTTGGATTGGAAGAATCAACATTGTGAAAATGACTCTACTACCCAAAGCAATCTATAGATTCAATGCAATCCCTATCAAACTACCACAGGTATTTTTCACAGAAGTAGAACAAAAAATTTCACAATTTGTATGGAAACACAAAAGACCCCCAAATAGCCAAAGCAATCTTGAGAATGAAAAACGGAGCTGGAGCAATCAGGCTCCCTGACTTCAGACTATACTACAAAGCTACAGTAATCAAGACAGTATGGTACTGGCATAAAAACAGAAAGATCAATGGAACAGGATAGAAAGCCCAGAGATAAACCCACACACATATGGTCACCTTATCTTTGATAAGGAGGCAGGAATGTACAGTGGAGAAAGGACAACCTTTTCAATAAGTGCTGCTGGGAAAACTGGACAGGTACATGTAAAAGTATGAGATTAGATCACTCCCTAACACCATACACAAAAATAAGCTCAAAATGGATTAAAGACCTAAATGTAAGGCCAGACACTATCAAACTCTTAGAGGAAAACATAGGCAGAACACTCTATGACATAAATCACAGCAAGATCCTTTCTGACCCACCTCCCAGAGAAATGGAAATAAAAACAAAAATAAACAAAGGACCTAATAAAACTTCAAAGCTTTTGCACAGCAAAGGAAACCATAAACAAGACCAAAAGACAACCCTCAGAGTGGAAGAAAATATTTGCAAATGAAGCAACTGACAAAGGATTAATCTCCAAAATTTATAAGCAGCTCATGCAGCTCAATAACAAGAAAACAAACAACCCTATCCAAAAATGGGCAGAACACCTAAATAGACATTTCTCCAAAGAAGATATACAGACTGCCAACAAACACATGAAAGAATGCTCAACTTCATTAATCATTAGAGAAATGCAAATCAAAACTACAATGAGATATCATCTCACACCAGTCAGAATGGCCATCATCAAAAAATCTAGAAACAATAAATGCTGGAGAGAGTGTGGAGAAAAGGGAACCCTCTTGCACTGTTGGTGGGAATGTAAACTGATACAGCCACTGTGGAGAACAGTATGGAGGTTCCTTAAAAAACTACAAATGGAACTACCATATGACCCAGCAATCCCACTACTGGGCATATACCCTGAGAAAACCATAATTCAAAAAGAGTCATGTACCAAAATGTTCATTGCAGCTCTATTTACAATAGCCCGGAGACGGACACAACCTAAGTGTCCATCATTGGATGAATGGATAAAGAAGATGTGGCACATATATACAATGGAATATTACTCAGCCATAAAAAGAAACGAAATTGAGCTATTTGTAATGAGGTGGATAGACCTAGAGTCTGTCATACAGAGTGAAGTAAGTCAGAAAGAGAAAGACAAATACCGTATGCTAACATATATATATGGAATTTAAGAAAAATGTCATGAAGAACCTAGGGGTAAAGCAGGAATAAAGACGCAGACCTCTTAGAGAACGGACTTGAGGATATGGGGAGGGGGAAGGGTAAGCTGTGACAAAGCGAGAGAGAGGCATGGACGTATATACACTACCAAACGTAAGGCAGACAGCTAGTGGGAAGCAGCCGCATAGCACAGGGAGATCAGCTCAGTGCTTTGTGACCGCCTGGAGGGGTGGGATAGGGAGGGTGGGAGGGAGGGAGACTTAAGAGGGAAGAGATATGGGAGCATATGTATATGTATAGCTGATTCACTTTGTTATAAAGCAGAAACTAACACACCATTGTAAAGCAATTATACTCCAATAAAGATGTAAAAAAAAAAAAGAAAACAATGCAACAGATGAATGGATAAAGATGTGGCACATGTATACAATGGAATATTACTCAGCCATAAAAAGAAACGAAATTGAGTTATTTGTAGTGAAGTGGATGGACCTAGAGTCTGTCATACAGAGTGAAGTAAGTCAGAGAGAGAAATAGAAATATCGTCTGCTAACATATATATATGAAATCTAAAAAAAAAAAAAAAAAAAAAATTGTTCTGAAGAATTTAGGGGCAGGACAGGAATAGAGACGCAGACATAGAGAATGGACTTGAGGACACAGGGAGGGGGAAGTGTAAGCCAGGACAAAGTGAGAGAGTGGCATGGACATATATACAGTACCAAATGTGGGAAGTAGCCACATAGCAAAGGGAGATCAGCTCCGTGCTTTGTGACCACCTAGAGGGATGAGATAGGGAGGGTGGGAGGGAGAATGGGGATATGTGGGAGGAGATATGGGGATATATGTATATGTGTAGCTGATTCACTTTGTTATAAAGCAGAAACTAACACACCATTGTAAAGCACTTATACTCCAATAAAGATGTTAAAAAAAAAAAAAAAAGAAAACAATGCAGGTGCACACCCATTCCACACCCTTCCTAAACGGAGACAGATGGACTGGAGGAATCTGTAAAGGTCCCTCTGGTTCTGGAACTGAGTGTGTCGGCTCTAGTTTGCTAATCCCTCTTCTACTAAGTGCGTGTGACAGGATCTGTGGGGTTCATAAAAAGCACAGAGTAAAGACATGGCAGAGAAACATGCGGCTTTGGTTATAAAACAACACACAGCTCCCTGTCACCTTGCATCCCTGGGCAATAGTGCTGGTGCATAGGGGCAGGGATGTCGGGTCCTGCCTCCCTATTCCCCTCTATAATAGGGTTAATATAGGACCCTCATTGGGCCATAGTTTACAGTGAGCAGAGCCCAGGAGGGTACAAATGCTCCTATAGGGGGCACACCCTTTGCCTCTGTTTACTTTGGCACTGGCTCTGTGGACTAAAAGATCTTTGAGAAATTTGCAATATTCAATACCTGCGAGATTCTGAAATTATGTGATTTCTTTTCATGCATCCAGGTTCTGAATTGCAGCCTGAAGAGTGACCGTCATTGGCCAGGGAGATCTCGCTTTTGTTTGATTCCTGGTGCCACTTGCTGTCACAGATTCCACCTTGAAAAGGAGGACCTGGGATAACGATTTGGAACTCTTAAGGAGAGTCGTGTTCACAAATCTTTGGGAGGGACCACGGCAGGAGGCCTATTTGGTCTTTTTCTTTCCTTTCTTAAAAGCGATATGAGCATCAAACTATTTACAGCCTTAAGTAAACCTGCAGCTCAGGACACTGAAGCATACATAATACACTCCTCTCAACTGAGCAGTGCATAGGCAGGCACTCTGTAGATTTCTTCACACAGGATTCATGTGACTCTAATTAAGAGGATTGGCACAGTTGGCTCCCTGAAAAAAGGCTTAACTCAGGTTACCACCTTAATATGAATAACATTTTTCTAATTAAAAAAAGAGAGAGGAACAATGATTTCTTAATGTACTTTCTGTGCTTACGGTCCACCTTGTCACACTGCACCTAACCTTACATCTTGGAGTCTCATGTGCGTATTCAGATCATATATCAATATATTAAATATGCAAATCCCTGCCCCCTTATGGTCCTAGTGTTGCGAGATGTGCAGAGCATTGTGGATGGATTGCAGCCTGTTTTCTTTTGCTGATGGCTACTTTGACACGCTCAATACTTGTGCTTTGGAGCTTTTAAGATTCGACTTATAGAACCTTGTACTTCGGATATGCATTATCCTCTGAAAAGGAAAACATATAACCTTTAGGGAAAAAATGTGGACTCTGGGAGTCCTCGTTTAAGCTTCCTGAAAAGACTACCTCATGGGCTGCCAATCATGTGCCTTCCACAGACCATTTCCTCTGCTGCTGAAAGAAAATGCGTAATTACCAGAGAAAATGTCACTTTGCATGATGTACAGGTGATGTGGGAAATGAGGCACAACCACAAAAAGCAACAAACATTCCCAAATACCTGCCTTATCTGTGCTTCCTTAAGAGCCAAATGCCCTTTTGGGGAACAGACCTGTCCCTAGTAGCATTTTCGATGACTCCCAGCCCTTCTTACATTTCCTTGTCAAATAAAAATGATAAATTAAGCTTCTTGCAGGGCAGACAATCAGCCAGCCAGTGGGAACCATATGAAGACCCAAGATTTTGGATGAATCAAAATCAGCCTGAAGAATTCATCTGGTGACTCCGGGAACTGACCGTCAGCCAGAGGAACATCTGAGATGTCGCATGCGGCACCCAGGCATTCTGACGAGCCACTGGCATTAAGAAAGTTGCAGTGACATTTCCCCGCAGCCTATGCTTCCTTCCTGGCTCCTGGTAAGAATGGCCAAGTACATCCACATCTGTCTACCCACCGCCCAGACAAATCCAGCACCACATTCAAGACATGTTTGTCCTTTGCAGCTTTTATTTTCAGAGGCACGTTGTGCGGAAGTAATGTCCATTGGACTGGTTATCTATTTTGCTTTCTGCTTCAGGGATGTTAATAAAGAGTGAGGATCTAAATCATTGCTTCCCCTCAGCCAACTCACAGAAGGTGTCCTGGTGCATTTTATGTCCTGAGGGCAAATGAAAATTATGTGTTGTGTGTGGCAATTATTTTCTATATTGCTGCTCCCTTCCCGGCATATAGATGTGTCAAGAGGGTGACTGTTTATCAGCTGGCAGGGGGAGGGGCTGGTGTGAGGGCAGATGAGGACAGAGGCAGGAAATTCCCAGTTCTTCCATCTCTAATTCCTTTCAAACAGATACTCTGCTTTTATATGAAGTAAAGCTCTCTGCATAGTCAAATTGGTCTGCCTTTCTCAGATATTTTCCTAAGTAGAACTTCCACTAAGATGGGCTTAACTAATGATGGAAAGAATGTAATCCATCTGTGGAAAACCCTTAATCTTCATGAAAAAAAAAAAAGAAAGAAAGAAATCAGACACAGAGGCGCTTTGTTAATTTCGTTTACCTCTGCTCCACTTCCTATCCATTCACAAAATAATGATTGCATGTGCAGAAGGGAGAGAAACCAACTGACATTTTCTGCAAAAGGCATCTTTCACTGTTGTTGCCTGTAAATGATGGATAGTGAGGTCATGGAAAAATGGGGCTGCCTTTTAGTAAGCTTTTTAGTTGACGGAGACAGTTACATGAATAGTAATGTTGACAATGAAAGTAACAATCAAAGCTTTTTTTTTTTTTTTTTTTTTTTTTTTGCGGTACGCGGGCCTCTCACTGCTGTGGCCTCTCCCGTTGCGGAGCACAGGCTCTGGACGCTCAGGCTCAGCGGCCATGGCTCACGGGCCCAGCCGCTCTGCGGCATGTGGGATCTTCCCGGACCCGGGCACGAACCCGTGTCCCCTGTATCGGCAGGCAGACTCCCAACCACTGTGCCACCAGGAAAGCCTGAATCAAAGCTTTTTGAGTTCTTACCACATACAAGACTCATTGGTAAAGTGCTGTATATGCCTCTGGCCGTCCAGGTGGTCCAACAACCATACAAGGCACTTACTATTCCTGTCTTATCACGTCTAAAACAGAACTCTGGATTCCACCTCCCCAGATCTACTCTTCACCAGGGCTTCCTCTTCTCAGTAAGTGGTATTAGCAGCTACTGAGCTGTTCTGGCCACAGACCTGGAAATGAACCATCTTTGGTTAATCTCTTTCCCTTTGCCCTCCCACATCTAATTTGACAGCAGATTCTGCCAAACGTGACAGCACCGTTTCCTAACGTGGTGTCTTTGATAGGATCTCTGCTTACTGCTCAGACCTCACCCTCCCATCCCTCTTCTCCTGGCTCAGTTCCCAGGGACACTGGCCTTTCCATTCCTTAAATGCATCACACTTGTTGGAAATGTGCTTTTAATATCTCTCTTTAATAGATCTCTAGTCCTTCCATCTGTTTAAAGTCCATTGCCATAACCTCAGGCTAAACATCATCATCTTCAGCTGAGAATATGGAAACAGTCTTCTGACTGGTTCCATGCTTTCGCTCTCGCCCCCTTAGGAAGACTCAATAGTAAGAGTGAATTGGAAAACTAGTCAAGTCACCTCACTGCTTAAATCTCCCAGGGCTTTGTATTGCTCCTAGAAGAAATCCCCATATCTTAACTTGTCTGCTTGATCTACTGCTGCCTGCCTCTCCCACCCCGACGCCCTGTCACTGACTCCCTCACCCTCCAAATCCCACATATACTGGCCTGTTTTCTCTACCTTGAACAAGCCCCACTCATTTCTGCTTCAGAGCTTTGAACTCGCTGCTTCTTCCTCTGAGAAACACTTCCCCTATCTTCACATGATTGGCTCCACATCGTGGTCGTAATTTTACACTTGCAAGTGAAAAATAAATAATAATCAAAGGGGAATAATGTGTAGTCATATTTGCTTCAAAATTGGGAGAAGGTTGAGAGACAGATTTTGGAGGAGTTTGGGTGACAAAGCAGATCTTAAAGAAGGGGACTTTGGGTTTTTCGTACAGGAGTTGGGCTGAGTCTGAGTGTACACACACCTCTTGAGAAGAGATGATGTGCATCTTTCTATGATTTGGTCATAACCATCATAAACAAGTCAAATACTTATGCATTCATTTTGCCTCACCTACTCTGACTGATGCCAACACTGCATGGATGAAAACTCTGGAGGGTGCAGAACGGGCAAGTTTGTAGAAGAAATGAATTACTCCTACAGTTAAGAAAAATTTGGCTTAGAAATGAATTAAGCCCTGCCTAAGGTTAAAATTAACTGGTAGAGTTAAACCCAGAACTGTCTACCTCTCCTCCAATAATGTGCTGGTCCATGGTGTTCTCACACATCATTCTTATTCTGTTGAATTTCATCTGAATCACATAATCTAACACAAGATTATATATACTCTTCCCTAATGTTTCACATGTATATATTTTGCCTTATCAACACATTTGTAAGTTCCTAGAATCTGAAGACCAGTCTTTCATAGTACTTGGTACATAGAAGTCTGTTCATATACGTTTGTTATTTAGATAACTATATTTCTTTTGTATCCCTAGAGATATTTGGCCATGTTGTTATTAAATCCTTGTTGAAGTTATCAGTAGCTACGCACCTATTCTGTATGCAAAAGAGATACTATATAAAATAGAATTCTTAGGTAATAAAGTTCAATGTAAACAGAATGAATTTTGAGTTTCTCTGAATGAACTTACATATATGCATACACACATACATTCATCCACTCTATTCTTAAATCCTTCACAAGGGGGTTTCTTAATGGAATCATGATAAGTCATCATTCATATTACCACAGTCTAAAAATATAATGGAATATCAGAATTACAGTGAGAGGAAGAAAAAGCAAATGTCATTCCTCAAACTCAATCAGTCTTCTTGGACTCAGGTCCCTAGGTTATCTCAGATAACTGCTTATCTCAAGTAATTCATGCTAAGAAGCTTTTACTAGTTATACCCAGTGTGTCTGAGACACCCCCTCTGTCACTGGGTGACTGGGCAATGGATTACACAATCAATGCATTACTTTAACCAGGTGGTCATTTACTCATTTGCTAACTAATCATTCAATATTTATGACAATCACATAGGCCTGGCCTGGCCTGACCATGAAAAGCCGATAAATGGACAAACATGAAAATTCTTAGGCCCTAATGTATAAGTGTAGACAAAGTTTGACCCAGTACTGTCACGGCAAGCATTTTGAGGCTAGGACCCTGGCTATTAAGCTAGATGTTACTTAGTTGAGCTGTAAAATTATTTGCTTATATAGTGGAAAAAGATATTTCTGGGTGCTGACATGGCTGTGGACATAAAAAAAATTACAGTTCTCCATTTCTCTGACATGACAGATGTCTTACTTTGTGTGGCCTTCCAGTACCACCAAAAATTGGGCATATCTTTGTAAGATACAAAGAGAAGCAATGGGAGCTACATTCACTCCCAGTGTCCTTGTCTTATTTATAACCTTTGCATTGTTCATTAGCTGCTTTGGGAGTAAAACAAAGAAAAAGTAACCTTGAACCAAATCCACATTATTATTCTCTCCCATCCTCTAATATGAAACAGTCATCTTAGTCTGACTTATTGCAACTATTCTATGTGCTGAGAATTCAAAGACAATTAAGCTGGAATCCCTTTCCTTGACAAATCTTCAGGTATAGACATATTAACACACACACATAGGCAAATACATATAAGGTGCCGTGCGAGCGCTGGGGAGGGAACAACTTATTCTGTCAGGGTTGGGGGAAGTGGAGGTTGGAAAGAAGAAAGAAAGGACATTTGAGAATTCTCTTTGAACTGGGTCTTGAAGATTGATAAGCAATTCTCTTTAGACTCACCAAGAATGAATGACACCCCAGGCGAAGGAAACAGGATGTTGGAAAACAGAGCAGAACGAGCTAGAACATGTAGATGCAGTTGCAGCCTAGGATTGATGGAGTCCCTCAGAGAGGATGAAGACAGTGGTTAGAATTCATAGGAAAGAATTCTTGGAAACACTAACATTCAGGGAGATGAAAACCCTGAAAAAGACTGAAAAGGAGCCTTGAGCATGTATGTGGAGAACCAGGAGGAATGATATTGAAGGAGCCCAGGCAGGAGATGCTAAGTGGAAGATACCTCGTGGAGTTGGCAGGTAGGTGATGGCTGGTTTGCCTCATGGGATGGCAAGGCGTGGAGTTGTGAGGGCAGAAAGCAGCTGATGTTATTTCAAGAATAACTGGGAGCAGAGAAACTGGAGACGACGATGCAGGCTGCTCATATGGAAGGCTGCTCTTGTGGGAAGCCCGACATGTAGAGAGGGCGAGATGGTACCTAGGGGGATGCATTCAACAGATACGGTTTGCATTTAAAGAATGCCTGCAAAGAATGAGTAGGGAGATAGATGTGAATGACAAACTTAAGAAGTTGGTTGCTGGAGGAATTAAAGGGAAGTGCTTAACGCTGATGGAGGAATGAGGTTGGCTGAGACAGGAGCTAGTCTCCAAGATAGAACTGAAGGACGTAAACACAAGTGAGGATGGAAATGAAGAAAAATGAGGAAGCTGGCCTGCAGGCAACTATTTTATATGAGAAGTAGGAGGCAATGTTTATTGCTTCAAATTATATGATAAAAAGATTATCTTAAATATTCCAGGCATTGGAAACAAATGGAGAGAAAGACTTCTGGAAGAAGAGGACCACTGAAACAAGGTCGTAACTTTGGCCCTGGAGATGAACACGTTTGTCCCTGTAGGCGGAGGAGGGAGAACGACTAAACGGATCATCTCTCTCACCAAATGAACCTCTACTTTCCAGGGAAGAAAAGCAGGGGGCTGCTCTGACTTTGCCAAGTGAACGAATGTTTCTCCATGAACATGAGTACTTTTGGTGCCTTTATTCAGGAAGCTTTTACATTTGAATAATTCAAAATACTTCATAAAATACTTGTTTTTTACTATGGCATCGCAGTAGTTATAATCAAAGAAAAAACTTATTTAAGACAGAGCCATGAATAAAAGTTATTTACAAACCTATTCAAAGAGGCAAAGTATAATGGAAAACATACAAAGGCTTGTTTTTACCTTTGAAGCAAAACTTTGGCAGATTGTATTTTGGATTCTACATATTTCACTTACGGTTACAACCGATATTCATGAAATGCACTGACAGGAGTCTAACACCAACTTTAAAAAGATGAAGTATCTCTTCCTTAATTAATGTCTACAAAGAGATTTAATGATGAAAAGTGCCATTAAGTGCCAAGTACTATTAATTATTTTCTGCTGCAAGAGGCATAGAGTCCTCATTATATACTGTTTTAAATATTATAAAATATTTACAAAATAAGTTTTAAAAAATTGCAAACAAGCCAAATAAAAAAGCATTTTCCTTTTGAGGTGAAACTTAAGATCAAAACCCAAAGAAAAACTCATTTGCATCCTACATGAGTAGGCTTCACTGAATGCTCCAAAGATACCTGGCACTTTGCTTATTCTTTTTCCATATTCCATGTACCTCTGCTGTCTGCATAAACTGAAGTAAGTTACTACTTGAAATTTTGGCACAAATGTTAATTTTTTAAAACTGTTTTTAAACTATTTTTATTGAGGTATAATTTACAATGTTTTGTTAGTTTCAGGTGTACAGCAAAGTGATTCAGTCATATATATATGACTTTATATATATATATTCTTTTTCAGATTATTTTCCATTATAGGTTATTACAAGATATTGAATATAGTTCCCTGTGCTATACAGTAGGTCCTTGTTTTTTATAATCTATTTTATATATAGTAGTGTGTATATGTTAATCCCAAACTCCTAATTTATGCCTCCCCCCCCGTCCTCTTTGGTAATGCTAAATTTGTTTTCTATGTCTGTGAGTCTATTTCTGTTTTGCAAATAAGCTCATCTGTATCATTTTTTTAGATTCCACATATAAGTGACATCATATATTTCTCTTTCTGTCTGACTTACTTCACTTAGCATGATAATCTCTAAGTCCATCCATGTTGCTGCAAATGGCATTATTTCATTCTTTTTTATGGCTGAGTAATATTCCTGTGTGTGTGTGTGTGTGTGTGTGTGTGTGTGTGTGTGTGTGTACGTACCACATCTTTATTCATCTGTTGATGGACACTTAGGTTGCTTCCATGTCCTGGCTATTGTAAATAGTGCTGCTATGGACATTGGGGTGCATGTATCTTTTTGAATTTTCTCTGGATATATGCCTAGGAGTGGGATTGTAGGATCATATGGTAGCTCTAGTTTTAGTTTCTTAAGGAACCTCCATACTGTTCTCCATAGTGAACAAATGTTAATTTTATCTGACGGCAAACACATGGCGGGATCCCCCATTTGCCATCTCTGTCCAGCTGCCTACTTTGGGACTATCCCCTGAGGACTCAGACTCTGAAGCAGCTTCTAAAATTCCCTGGTTTAAGGGTAGGAAAAACTCGGAACTCTCTGTAATCTCTGGGTCTAGTCTCTGTAGGAGTCAGTCTTCAGTCCAGACCCAAGTTGGCGCAAAACTAATAAGTAAATTCACTTATTAAATTGAACAGTAACTTGGTGTCATGCATTGTGCCAGTTCCTGTTCTCAAATTATGCATTGTCTACTAGAGAACTTTATCTCCCTAATCACTACTGTCTAAGTCTGTTCTGGCTGCTATAACAAAATACCACAGACTGGGTGATTGAAATAACAGACCTTTACTTCTCACAGTTCTGGAGGCTGGAAGGTCCAAATTCAAGGTGCCGGCAGGTACAGTGTCTGGTGAGCACCTGCTTCCTGGTTCTCATGTGTCTGTGTTCTCATCCAGAGGAAGAGGCAAAGGTGCTTTCTAGGGTCTCTTTTATAAGAGCACTAATCCCCATCATGAAGGCTCTGCTCCTATAACCTAATCACCCCCAAAGGCCCCACCTCCAAATATCATTACACTGGGGATTAGGTTTGAACACATGCATTTGGGGGGACACAAACAGTCTATAGCAACTATTTTATAATAGGCTCTGCCTTATATTTTTGAGAGAGAGAGAGACCCAAAGTAGGGAAGATTAGCTGGCAGGAGAAAATGTTAAACTTTTCATTTTTTTATGTTTTCTCTGAAGGCCCACCGCTCTCACCATTTAGGGAACTGCCTTGGCTGCTCAAGGGACCAGATGTTCCCTGGGGTTGCAACCCACTGCTCCTGCATTTAGCCTCCTGGCTGGCTGGTTGCTTGCTTGGATTCAGCCCAGTACAGATGGCATCACCACTAAATCAGAGAAGGATGACACACGGTTTCCTGATCCTGCTTCAAGTTGCTACTTTGCTTGTAAGAGCTCATTTCCTGGGAGTCCAAATAATTAAGTTTCACCTGTGCCATGTATTCCATAATTACATTATTTTGTTAATTATGCTTGATGACAAAGTTATCAAAATTCAACCTGATCAAAACCAAAATAAAATCTGGAAGCAAATGTCTCTTGCTGTATCATCACAGTCAATTATAAATAGGACACTTTGCACATTTCCTGGAGGGGAGACAACTCTCCTCACTCTACACTTATTCTTGCATATCCCATCGCTTGAGGATGACCAAACCCACTAGGGAATTTTTTAATGTAGGAAATGGCAGTGTTTGCTTCAAATGATAAGTCCTAAGAATTGGCTTTACATACAAACAGCATGGGGAGTATGATTTGAACAATGTGATGTAAGAGGCATGGGGCACTACCCCATGTCTCACTGCTAATTCACCTTCCCCAGTGTCTGATATTCCACCATTGGACATTCTTCTTTGTGCCCCCTCTCGTCAGTGAAGTCTAGATGAAATTGCCTGTTCAAGTAATTATCACAAGGGTGATGGGAGTTCATTACCACTTTTTCCTCCAGACACTCCTAGGCCCCTAACTCCCAATGGAAGGTGTGATATTGAGGAGAAAAGAAATAACACCAATGTGAGTTAAGAGGTAAGTCACTCCTAACTTACAGAGGCTGACTTTACCTGCTTTATAGCTCAGAGGAGGGTTGGCTTTTAGCTGGGATGCTGTCTGGGTACCAGGGATCTTGCCCATTGGAGGGAGCCCCTTCTCAATGTCTGATTGCTATTTCTGTGCTTCTAGGTCGAGGTGTTCCTGGACTTGGAACACAGGGGTGTGGTCCCCTGCAAAATATTGCTGTTCTCAAGATGCCTGCATATGAGATTACATATTACGACAGGGAGGTTTTTGCTTATCATCTTTTAAGGCATCAAGCATTAAAGATGCTTACTCCATCAGAACAAGTGAGCCACTGAGTGTCTTACCCTGTGGCTCACTATGGGATCCAACCTGGATACTTCATTACCTTCTAAGCAGATATATTGAAGTGAGATGTTCATCACCCTAGGTTTCTCCCTGTTGTACATGTCCATGTTCACTCTCTGTGCTGGAACTGTCTTCCTAAAGATCATAAGGGGACAGTTTTTCTCTCTAACACTCACAAATTTGCGGGATTTCTAATCTACATGGCTTTTTGACACATATTTAGCTTAAAGGCAGGTAAAACAAATTTAAAACAACAACAAAAAAAAAACCTTGCACCACCAGAGAAGAAAGGAAAAGGAATTAAAATATAAGCAGATGATTTGCAGCATAGGAAGAAGAGTGGAATTTCTTTTGTTGCTGACGGACTATGTAATGCAGTATTTCTTTGAATGTCCTTTTCTATGGATCGAAGCAATTGCTCATTTGTACTGAGGAAAGGTGCTTCCGATTAATTTTGGAAACTTCAATACCTCACTATGCTAAATTTTAATTATTTCACTTCCTACTTGGTATATTAATGTCGTGATTACCCTTGCAAGTGTATTACCGATGATGATTTATGCAAAACCCAGCCAGCTCCACAGCTCTGTTGGTTTCAATTAAAACCTGCCACAGAGGAAGTGGGCTGTCGCCGTGCGGGCTGTGGACTGTCATTACTCTCACAAGCAGGTACAATCAGTTTACTTAAAGCATTACCTTTGTTTATCCTTCTGGAACCATCTCTTCCATGGCACGACTAACCACTGAGAAAGGAAATTGTAGTGATTTGGTCTGCTGACCTTGGATCCAAACTGAAACTATCCAGGAAAATGTATTTTATCTCTGCTTCTCTGCTGATATAGGACACTTTGGGCCAATTCTTCCCTCTTTTGAACTGTTCAAGGGCTGAACTAGACAAAAGTGCTATTGAGAAGTTACCGTTTTCTGATGTCCGGGAACAGGGTTTGGTCAGTCTCCGGGGAGTGTGGCCATCTGGAGTTAATCATGACGTATGTGCTCCTTCTCAAATGAAGCACTGTTTTCAGAGCTCATTTATCTCAATGACTTCGACTATTGAGAGGTCAGGAAGTTTTCCATGGTGCGTCCCCAGTACCCAGTCCTTCTAATTACTAATTTGGCTGCACAGTTATTGAAATCTCCTGTCTACCTGGCAGCCCTTCCTAAATCTATTCCAAACAATGTCACTGAGGTTACCTGCCAGGTCCGGAAGGCGCTCTGCCTTCTCAGTACCTGAGAGACAGGCGGCCAAGCCTGACTTCCATGGCAGTTTCATTTTAATCACATTTGGAAATTCCTGACTACAGGCTGTGCATTTATGAAGTCAAGGGAGCCTGTACCTGCCAAGTGAGAGCTCTACCGACAGCCTGCCAGGAGCAGAACCTGATCCCCCGCAAACAAGGAAAGTGCATACACCTTCTGAAACCCGGGGCCAGATGGCCTCATAGAATCATGGTGCTGGGAGGCCTAGGGCTCTTCCAGGGCTCATGCGTGGTCTCCAATTGACCCTTCGTTCCAGCTTCATCTCCTGCCCTCTCCCTTCTTGCACTCTGTGTTCAGGTCATGAACTCGAAAGTACCAAGAACCTTCCCAAATCCATACTTTTGCCCTGACTGCTCTTTCCACCTGAAAAGCTGTGCTTGTGTATTTTGAATGGGCAGTTTCTGTGTGTGTGTGTATTTTTTTTAATCCTCTAAGTCTGTGCCCAAATATTTCTTCCCCGAGGGCTTTGACTACCATACTGTTCTCCATCCTATTTTGTTTATTTCCTTTATGGCACCTACTGTGACGTGAAAGTTTACTTCTATCTTGTCTAACCCTCCTGCTGCAGTGTGATAAGCTCCACGAGGGCTTTTTACCATGGTCTCCCTGTCACAAACCATAGAGTTGGGATGAAGAGTTCAGTGCCCTGTAATCAGGAAGGTGATGTTTCGGTCTAGCTACAATTCCCGTTCCCTCTTATTCAACAGGCGTTTATTTATTTATGACTATAGGAACCACTCACTAAAAGGTGTTTTTCAAGGCAGGTTCTTATGGATGCTATTTATGGAAGGCAAAGTCTTGCTGTGCTCAGTGGAGACTTTGAGTTGAGATCCACTGTTCCCTTTTTAGGAGCTGGCGTTTGTACTCAGGAGGAGAAATGCCATTAATTAGCGGGATAATGATTACAGCCTCCATCTGGCATTGCTTCCCTGGACGTGCTGTCTTGGCATATTCTAGTGACTGCCATCATCTGCCCAGGGGCAACTAGGCTAGAGAAAGAAGCCTCAGCAAGGAGAGTTGACAAATTAGCTTAATCTCACTCACTCTCCAAATGCTAACTGATACCATCCTTATATTTGTCTCTCCTAACTGCCTCTTTTGTGGAAATTGAATTGCAATAGGGACTATTTTTGTCCTCTTCTTCATCTATAAATATTACACAATTTCCTTCTGAGTTTACAGCCTAATCCTAAACACACACACTTTTTGTGACTTTTTGTGCCCTTAACCTTGACTTCTAGTCTCTCTCCCCACCCTGTCCTTCACTGTAGCGCTGTCAGACCCCTGTTAAATTCTCTGTTTCTGTACATGAAGCAGAAGCTGTGTTGCAGGTATCTCTAGGGCTTCGTCCTCTGCCTCAGACTGGCCAGTAACCCCCTTCCTGTGGAGTATCTGCAGTGTCACCTATGCAAAGGGACAATGCCTGGGGACTACAAGGGCCCGAAGGACCCTGGTTTTGTCATCATACAGATGCTCCAGTCCCAGTGCTCCCATTTCTTCTAGCTTTGTAATATGATGCAAGTCACAACTGTTCCGAGCTTTGATTTCCAGTAAAATTGAAATAATAAAACTTCATGATTATTATTGTGAGAATTAAATGGATAATGTACAATGGACTGGGCATAATTCTGGCACACAGAACGTACACAGACAATAAATCCAGCTGTTTCTTCAGAACAGTACTGGGAGGTTCTTCACACTCAAATAACCAAAACCTAAAAGCACACCATTAGTAATTTTCTTCTTTGGAAAAAAGTGTTCCATTTGCGGTCCTTGACAAAAATGAATAAAATCTGAGGGCACTGTATCCATCAGGGCTCTGATAGGACACAGATGGCACACTCAAAAAGTTTTAACTAAAGAGATTTTAATAAAAGGTATGAGCAGAATTGAAGGAACTCATAAAAGATGGGGAAGCACCCAAGGCCCAACAACAGCAAGGAGCTAATACCACCTTTAAAAACTAAGACAGTGGAGGAGCTTCAAGATGGCAGAGGAGTAAGACGCGGAGATCACCTTCCTCTCCACAAATATATCAGAAATACATCTACACGGTGAACAGCTCCTAGAGAACACCTACCGAACGCTGGCAGAAGACCTCAGACCTCCCAAAAGGCAAGAAACTCCCCATGTAACTGGTGGGGTGGATGATAGAGTCTTGGTGCTCCAGCCAGGTGTCAGGCCTGAGCCTCTGAGGTGGGAGAGCCGAGTTCAGGACATTCATCTACCAGAGACCTCCCAGCCCCATGTAATATCAAACTGCGAAAGCTCTCTCAGAGATCTCCATCTCAATGCTAAGACCTAACTCCACTTAATGACCAGTAAGCTACAGTGCTGGACACCCTATGCCAAACAACTAGGAAGACAGGAACACAACCCCACCCATGAGACGAAGATGCAAGAGGGAGGAGTTATGGGGGATATATGTATATGTATAGCTGATTCACTTCGTTATACAGCAGAAACTAACATATCATTGTAAAGCAATTATACTCCAATAAAGATGTTAAAAAAAAAGTGCAATTTCAATGACAGAGAATAAAATAGAAGAAAATTGTAGCTCATTTTTGAGCTCCTACCCTGTGTCAAGTCATGTGCTAGGCTGGCTGATGGGAGTTCGGGGTAGAGTACACATAAACTGTTAACCACAGTGGTACTCAAACTTCAGCTTGCATCAGAACCAGGTGTTGGAAAAAAAAAGAACCAGGTGTTGGACTTGATAAAACAGACCGCTGGGCCCCAGCCCCAGAGTCTCTGATTCAGAAGGTCTGGGGTGGGGGCTGAGGATTTGCATTTCCAACAAACTCTCCAGAGATGCTGATGCTGTGGGTCCAGGGCCACACTTTCAGAATCATTGAACTGTGACAGTTTAACAGGACACTGAATACAACATTCCCTAGAGTTTAGGGGGCAGAGGCCCCAAATTCAGAGACCAATAGTTGACAGCCCACCTATGCAGAAGAAGCTGTGTGCGAAAAATAATTTTTGTAGCTACTCTGTCCTCAGAGTGGTAGACCATAACTCCCCACTCCCTCAATATGGGCTGCCCATAATGACTTCTTTCCAAAATGTACAGTGTTGAAAGGCGGGAAACATAAAGACTAACTTTCCAGTGGAGAAACTGAACAAACACTCCGTCAGCCAACTGATCAAGGTCAGTACCAACAGTGAAGGTCATGTAGACAGTGTGTACTCTGGATATAATGTGATGAGAATGGCACTTTGTGTGTGGTCTTCTTCCTCAAAACCGGTAACTCCAGTGTAATCACGAATGTCCTCAATGAAGGACGTTCTACCAGATACCTGACCAATATGTCTCAAAATCAGCAGGTTCATCAAAACCAAGAGAAGGCTGAGAACCTCCCACAGCGAACGGGGGGCCTGCGGAAACATGAGGACTAAATTTAACGAGGGATCCTGAAACAGATAAAGGACATTAGGTGGGAAAGAAAAAGGAACTGAATAAAGTATAGACTTTAGTTAATAATAAAGTGTAAATATTGGTTCATTGGTTGTGTCAAACATACCATACTGATGTAAGAGGTTTACAATAAGGGCAACTAGATGTGAGGTACGTGGGAACTCTATTATCTTGGCAACTTTTCTATAACTCTAAAACTATTCTAAAATTAAAAGTTTATTTTGAAAAACCTTCTGTGGAGTTGATTATCTGTGAGGCAAGGTGACCAACAGAGATAGATCCTGCTGGGTGGATGGCCAGAAGCTGGGGTGAAGGGGTCATTCATGGCCAGCTGGGAGAAGCTTAGCCTGTTCAGGGAATGATAGTAAGATGGTCCAAGTGGCAGAGGACAAGCAGGGTGGTTTCTCTGAAGACCCCACCAAATCCCCACAAATGAAAGAGACAGCATGTGGTTGTTGGACATGAACAATAGGCCTTGACCCCAGGATACAACCACATTAGCCATGTGACACAGGAACTTTTCTCTGAACTCACTACTGCCACTCCCAGCCCCCTGTGCTTTCTGTTGAATGACAGAATCAAATATTGATAGATTTGTCTACACTTCTCGTTTCTGCAAGCCTACACAATTTGTTAATACCCGAGAATGCTGTAAAAGCTATAGGGTCACTCCAAGATTACATAAGGGAATAAGGGGAAAAAAACATTCAAAAGAGCAAGTTTAAAAGGCAGTAATAAAAAAAATCAAGTTACTTTCTGCTTGTATCCTACTGTGTTCAGCTTGTTCAAATAACTCCTTACAATTCATTGTGCTGTGTTCCATTAAAGGTATGGGTAAGAGAGGTCAGAAAAATTATAGACACAGCAATGGATTAGAATGATGGAAAGAGTTTTCCACATGAAAAGGCCACTCAGGGGGGTGGCATTAAAGCAAAAAGGAGGAATTTCCAGGCTGCAAGCCTATGTGCACACATGTGAACACACACACACACACACACACACTCTCTACAGCAGAACACAGGAACTAAGGTAGGGGCATGATCAATGCAGGACACCCAGTGGTGCAGCATGGCTTACCCAGGGCATACCCAGAGGGGCATTCAATACAGCTGGAGGCCGAAAATATATGTTATCTTTTCCTTGTTAAGAAGTAACTTGCGGTAAAGAGTCTACGGTAACGAGTCCAAGAGAAGGTTGACGTGGGCTTCTCATGGAGAAGAAGATGAGGGGATGGGTCAAGTTGACATTTCTTGAGTAAAGTGGATTCATCCCACAGATCTTAGGATGTGAGGTATAAAGGAGACACAGAAATCAAAGTTGCCTCCAGGTTCAAGACCTGATGTTGTTGATTAATGATACCAAAAACCAATACGGGGAAATCAATTAGGAGAGCAGGTTGAGTGTGGGTCAGTGGGTGGTTCGGGGTAGTGAGCTCAGTTTGAGATTTTTGTGGGACATCCAGAAAAATGATTATATCACTCAGAGTGTGAATTACTTTATTAGTAAACTCCTATGCTTTCTTGCGAGCCTAGATAAAATGTATGTGTCTTCCTCTACAGCCTGCTCTGACACCTCTTTATCCTTATTCTTCCCTGGTCACTCATCTCCCTCCAAAGCATAATTGTTCACTCCTTTCTGTGAGTCATCAACACTGAACAAACCTCTAGCATTGCATTTAAGTCAGTGTTTTGTCAGTGGTTCCATGTCAACGTCTCCTCCTAAATAAAGAGCCCCTTGCAGTAAAGAGCTAACTTTGAGCCCTTCACTGAACCTGGCCCACATGAGGTGCTCAATAATGTTGTTGAATAAATGAATGGCTTGGCTTCCTCTGAGACAAGAAGGTCCTCTGTGGTGTGAGAGCATGAAGAGGGGTAGAGAAAGAGTGGATGAAGGGTACAGAGAGGATGACGATGAGGATGAAGGATGGGCCCGGTGGCTCCTGGGTCCGCTGTCAGCATCGCCCCGGAGCAGGTGGGAGGGTTGGTGTTCTAAAGCACTCTCAGTGCCACATAGTCTTGTTTGGTGTCACCGTTCCTTCATGGCTACTCTTGATGAAGACTGAGGTGGCTTTGGCCACAGGGCCAGTGTGACAGTGTATGGAGGGTTGGACACATGGTCTTTGTTCAGGGACCTTCAGTGAGACCTGGAGTATCATGTGGTATTTGAGCCACACTGTCTTTCTGCGTCTAGGGCAGGTCAGCTTTTTTTTAGCATGATTTTCTGTACGTCAGACAGAGCTCTGCTGCCCAGCACAATGTGAAGTGCCAGCTGAGCACAAGACTACACTCTACATGGAACCAATTTTCTTCTCACTCAAAGCTCCTCTGAGAAAGAAATAACATGACTTCATTGGCTAGGAATGTCTAGTTCTAAAAGAGCTATACATGAATAAAATGAAAGGGAACTGTGTTGACAGGAAGAAGGCACATGGATAGTCTTAAGCTTTTAGAGGCAATAAGCTTTTAGGAATGCCAATTGTTCATTAATAGATTTACACTTAAGTGCCTGCGCTCTAAGTAAGAAGAAAATGGCCGAAAGGTACTACTTGCCTTCAACTGAAATCTCTCCAAATAGGCTGGAATTTTTTTGAATTAATAATATCTAACAAAGCAAATTTTACCTTGTAATTCACAGGCAACTGATTTCCTTTAACTCCAGTTCCTAATAGATTGATAGATTAAAGATATTCGAGACTGAGTGATATGGTCAACATACATTGCTTTGAATAGAGCATTTTGTGCTCTACTTAGAATTTGTATGATTAGTTATTCACTCCATCCAAAGAGTATCTACTGCTGGGCAAATGGACCAGAAAGAGTATATATTTCTTTTCTACCCAATGTGAAGTGCAACTTGAATCAATGTATTGTATTCCAAACTATGCTAAAGCAATCTATAGAAAGTAATTGTGTGCTTGGCATTGATTGAAACTGCAGAGAGGGAGTAAGTGTGTGTCACAGTTTGGGACAAAGACTGATCTTCAGTCTCATGAACCAGCCAGGGGCTTGAAGCTTTAGGCTTGAAGCTTTAGGGGCTCTTGATGCCTTAAAGAAGACTAGTTCTGGTTTTCCCTGGTGGCGCAGTGGTTGAGAGTCCGCCTGCCGATGCGGGGGACACGGGTTCGTGCCCTGGTCCGGGAAGATCCCACATGCTGCGGAGCAGCTGGGCCCGTGAGCCACGGCCGCTGAGCCTGCACGTCCAGAGCCTGTGCTCCGCAACGGGAGGGGCCACAAAGGTGAGAGGCCCGCGTACCACAAAAAAAAAAAAAAAAGACTAGTTCTGTCTCACAGGGAGATCAGCTCGGTGCTTTGTGACCACCTAGAGGGGAGGGATGGGGAGGGTGGAAGGGAGATGCAAGAGGGAGAGGATATGGGGATATATGTATATGTATAGCTGATTCACTTTGTTATAAAGCAGAAACTAGCACAACATTGTAAAGCAGTTATACTCCAATAAAGATGTTTAAAAAAAAAAAAGGAGACTGAATTCTGTCTGCAAAGAGAGACCGTGGGAAAGACGGTGTGCAAAATAAATAAAACAATAAGATATATGAAGACTCAGGATACTAACAACCTAAAGAAAAAATAATCTCATGCAGAATATGAGTCAATAATTCTATGAATTCCTTGTCCCTTATAACCTTTCTTCTCTTTGCTAGTAACAATTTCACCTTCTCTTGGACAATTAGCCAAGTGGGATTTTTCCCAATCACTGTCAAAGACCTACGGTCAAGCTAAACCTGAATATACATTGTCAGTGGGTAGAGAATCCAGTAAGAGTGGGACACTAGTTTCCCTGGCTCCATCTTTACAACCTGTAACCCAGCTAGAGAACTAACAGTGTTGAGATCCTGCTATGTACCAGGCACTGTGAAAGGCATTTTTTCCTCAAACTCTTTTGCCTCCAATTAGAACCTGTTTTTACAGGATGATCTAATATATCTAATTAATTACTAATTAAAAAGAAATGAGAAGTCATGTGTTACGGTGGCCGCTTTAATAAGTCCATTTTAATAAGACTTGACCTTGAGCACTGTGGACAAGACTAGAGTCTCAGTGAAATGGCAACATTATCAAGTGTCTCAAAAGGGTGCATGACTTTTAAAATGTTGACGGATGCTGTCTTGGGCCAAAGACCTGATGTCCAATAATGTCATCGTGAACCTCAATTCACTGGGGAGAGACCACACCACACACAACTGTGTCCACTGGAAGCTCCTGAGCACACCTGCTCCTGGCCCTGGATCTTTAGAGCCAGCTGAGTGGTGGGATCCATCTCATCTCTGTTTTCACTTGTGGGCTGTTCACATTTACAAGTCCCCCTGGCTTTCCTTAAAACATGAAGGCTATACTGAGGCTTTATTCTAGAACTGTCATTCCCAGAAATACCTTCAGTGGGCACCCAGAAAAGGAATGGACACTTCTGGGGGCTCCCGACTTGCCAGATCGATATTTTCATATGGTTGCAAGGCTGCTTGCGTTGCGCATGCAGGAATAAAAATATTATCCCACACAGTATCAATTATTTCTCTTATGCTTAGACGTAACAGTTAAGCTAGTAAGCTTCTGTAATATGCAATAGAATCTTACTTGAATGCAGCCCAATTTTCTCCTGAAATAAAACTCCATTTTAAGCACTAGAATTTGTATGCCAAATTTGGTCCTTTAAAAATAATGGAAGATATAAATTTTTACCACTGAGTTATAGGCTTTGGAAAAGTGAAGTTTAGTAATGAAAATTGTCATACAAACTGAATAACTAATGCCGATAACGGATGCCATCTCAATAACGCATCTTACACATGGCAGGACTAGCATTCGGGTCACATCACAGCTCAGTTCTGACTAAGGTGGAAGCTTGCTCACTCAGCACCTTGGTTTCAGACTCTATTATCTTGCTTACTTAGTAAATTTAATGCTGTGTAATTTATTTTTTATTGCCACATCCAAAAGTCTCTCTTTCTTCAACCCAAGATGTCTTTAGGGGCTTAGACTGCCTTTTACACTCAGAGGCCCATTTTTATAAAAGAATCAGAACTCTTGTTAAAGAAGATGAGCAGCAAACCCTGCGATTTATTGGAGCCAAGAAAGAAGATGCCACATTGTGTTCCAAAATTACCAAGACAAGGATGGACTGAGGGCCCGGAGAATTGCTAAAGCTGTTAAGTGGTGAATACTGTCTTCAAGGAGAAGACACCTATCAAATTAATAAAAGGAAATACATTCCCATCAACATCAGCATTTTTCTCTCTCATGAAAGATTAGAGTCTTTTAAAACTGATTTGCTCAGATACCCTTTCTCTATTTAGAATATGTATTTATATATACATTTTCAGTTCGCACACATCCTATTATTATTCCTCTCTTCCACCTTTCTAAACCTGGTCCATTCTACTGCAGTTACTGTGAGGTGAACCTGACCTTGTAAATCAGCAATGGATTGTACTGCTCACAAGAGGACAAATATGAAGGAACACATTCTGCAAATTCGCAAATCCAGAAGCCCGATATCAGGCTTCAGGAAAACAAAAATGGCAATAATTAGAAAATCCAGTTAAGTTTAAGGTCTAACCTATACAGACAAGAGTATATAAACACTGAGTACTTGGTGAGATACCTTAGGCATCTTATCATTTCAAAAATTAAATCTGATAGCAAACCGGGATTTATAAAGAGCCTACTAGGTGTTCATATTTGGGAAGAGACATGAGATGACATTAAAAATTTCTCAAAGGACTAGGACCAGGTCAGCATTCTCATGAATGAACCAAATGTGGAGGGTAAATGAGCCAGATTCCCCTCGTCACAAGTATGTGCACTCCTGTCTCCACACTGTGCATCTCATAGAAACAGCTCGGTTTGCACCTGGTGTCCTGTCTCCCTATGACAATGAGGTCCTTGGAAGGCAGTGCAGAAGTTTCCAGGGTCATCTACAGTGTTGCTGCTGGTATCTTAGGAGAGAGTGACACGCATTGGTCATGAACATGGACTCTGGGGCCAGGTTACCTCAGTTTGCATCCAGGCTTCCTTGCTTACTCGCTGTGTGACTCTGGGAGAGTTACTTAACATTTCTGTACCTCATTTTCCTCGACTGAAAAATGCAGATAATAATAAAACAGAGCTGTTCTGAAGATAGCTGAATTCACGTAGGAAGTACTCAGAACACTGCCTGCCAAACAGGAAGCACTCAATAAAACAAGCTATGGTGATTTTTATTTTTTCCTTAAGGATGACAGAAAGATAAAAATGTCTGGCTTCTGATGGGAAACTTTACATCATCTGCTGCTATTTCTGGAAACGCAAAGGTTGCGAGTGGTCCCCCAGGTTACAATGTCTTTAGAATCTAGAGCAGGGAAGTTTGCTGATGATGTAATGCCGCTGGTAGAGAGAGGGTACCCTTATTGTTTTAACATCCTTATTCTCTCTATGCTTTGATGGTCTTTATTTTTATTTGATCTAAATTCCTCACAACATCTTTCCCTCTCGGTATCGAATTGTGTTTTGATGTGTTTATTGTTAGGCCTGCCAACCCCTGAGGCAGCTGCATATTAACTGCCTCAGCGCAGCCTCTGTGTCTGTTTTACTGCTTCCTTCCAGCCTGAGGCACTGGCTCCTTTCTCCATCCTTCATTTCTTTTTAGCAGGCAGGCACTCTCCCCTGCTGCTCCAGAGTGATATTCTGCTCTGACAGCCAGTCTCACCATTTTCTCCAAATCCTTCATTTAAAAACTCACCTCATTCAAGAGACCTTTCCAGAATGAAAGTGGTCCCTTACAGAGAGCAAGTGACGGACTGGTGCTTCAGACCTCCTCCCTTTCACGCTTTTCTCTATTCCATGGAGCTTCCCAGATCTTGCACATGTCTCTTTATCCTTTCCCATTTCTCTTACTAACCTTTCAGTTTCTCACTAACTGTTTCTCTACCTGTAATCATATAGATTCTATTTTTCAACTGCATTATATTTACCCACATTTTCCATATGATGAAATTGAGTTTTGGGGTGCATTTTCTTGTTAAGAAAACTAAAAACACCAGACCAACTACATTGTTTTAATTAGTGTTTCTCATCGTGCACGTACTCACTCTGTGAATCTCTTATTTCTTTCAATCGATTAGCTATTTGTTGAATGCCTTGTTCTTGCTGCACTGCTGCTTTTAAGTTCATCTTAATCAGCTTAACTGAAAAGCAAAGGCACGGAGTAATAAATGATGACATTTTTGAGCAAGGAAGATGGCCAATTATGTAGCTTATTTTTTTTGTTCCTTACAATCTAGAAGGTAGGCTTTATCTAACATTGTGTGGATTATGTTTCATGACCAGATTTGCATGAAAAGATAAATCCCAAGCCAGGTTAAACTCCAGAAAGGTGAGCTCTGTCTTAGGACTTGCATTCTCTAACAGGCCATGGCTCCCCAGCTCTGTCTGTATCCCTACAGGAGGAGGATCCTTTAGGACTTAGTCGTACTCGGGAACAGTCAGAGAT
Organism: Globicephala melas; assembly: GCF_963455315.2. Taxonomy (NCBI): domain Eukaryota; kingdom Metazoa; phylum Chordata; class Mammalia; order Artiodactyla; family Delphinidae; genus Globicephala; species Globicephala melas. The sequence goes on along the minus strand of NC_083331.1, from coordinate 10,297,614 downwards.
GGAAAATGAGCTTTATCATCATTTTCCAACTGTATAAAGCAGTTGTAAAAATCTGCAGAGCAGTGCTTTCTCAGAAACTAAATGACAGGGAAATCACAGAGGTCAACAGAAAATGGCGTCTGCTATGATAAGCTGAATAACCATTTCAAAGGAGCTCTTTTTTCTTGGCAAATACTATTTTCCAGAGCCTTGCCAGTTTTCTGGAGCAGTGTTATTTCCTGGTTTGAGCTTTGGGGGACTATTACATTATTGCATGGTGCAGTATAAGGTGTTTGGGAGCCTCTTCTGCTCTACTTTTTCCTTAAATCATCATTCATCGCTTGGTGTTTAGCTGTTCACAATGGTTAAGTCCGTAATGACTTTTCATTTTGACAAATATATTTAATTTTCCATAAAGGTAAACATATGGAACATTTACATACTGTGCCTGGGCTCAGGATTCCCCTGGGATGGAAGTCCACAGCCCTGTTTTCAGAGGCCTATTTCCTCACCTCTCTGAGAATCCTCAAAGCCCACCCTCCTGGTGAGTAGCAGAAGATCCACTGCCTGGGGGAAGGGTGGGGGCTCAGCTAGCGCTTTGAGGCCTGGACAGACCCAGATGAATGAACTGAAGGGAAGTGCCAACCCCCTCTCCCCACCCAATGAGATTTCAGGCATTTGTAGTACTCTGGTCACGAGCAGTACAGTTTTCACTCAACTTTATCTCTAATGTACCTTGTTGATTCTGCTCTCTGAAAAAAGATGAACTCAACAATTTCGAGAAATAAACACATCAGAGAGGAGCAGAAACCCTAGACTCACGGTGGATTAGGAGTGCGTAAGTCTAAGGGCGTGTAAATTAGGGCAGCGGGTCACAGAGACACTGTGATTGGAGCATATTTCTTTCTTGAGTGCAATCTGCATTAATATTACATGCGCTATTTTCTCCTCTGTCTATTTCATTTACTTTCAGAAGTACCTTTGCGATGACCTAGTACCCTAGTTACCATGTTCTTCTGAAGACGTCCTCCAGAGACCGAGGCTGCCTTATTTTCAGTGCTGGCTCAGTTAGTTATGAAGCATATGCTGAACTCTTGGAAGTTAGGACATGCCTCCAGAAGGGAATCCAGGGCTCTCAGAGTTAGTGATCTGAAACACCCTGATAGTGCTTCCGTTAAGCTCTTGTGCTCATACTTAGAGGAAGGAAAGCCCACTGTTCCATATTTAGATGTATTCCCTTATTTCAGTGGCGGGAGAGAGAGAGAGAGAGAGAAATGACGTAGGGAAGTAGAGGCAGGTTTTCCCTTTTTGCCATCTTTTCACTCTCTACCCAGTCAATGATAGTTGTGGAAGAGTGAGTGTCACCTTCCTAAGGCCAACCTAGGAGTTTCTAAAAATTTTTTTCCCCTAAAACTCTGCTTTTTAAGGAGAGGGGGAATGAAGAATATATTGGAAGACTTTTCATGTAACATATGTGCATCCATTTATTAAAGTCCTCTGAGGGACTTCTGATACTGAGAACATGTAATACTTCCTAGAAAAATATATTTTAACAGATGAGGGGTCTAATAGGTCTTTTGGTTCTGGCAATGAAACCATTAGGTGAGAAATGTAGCAGTCCAAAGTAGTTTTTGCAGGGCTTCCCCTTCCTGGTGATTAATGGATACATCTGTTTATGTGTAAAAGTAGCGGCGTTGAATGCACATGAAAAATAGCATAATGTAGTATAATTTAAAATGTTAAATATGAAATGAATGTCATGTGTTTGTATGGCTGGTTCAAAGGATGTACTTTATTGGTTGTATATATAAATACACTGATACTCAGGGAACTCATCTATTGCAAAGTCTTCCTCTGCCTTTAAAATATTTTAAAATTTAACTTGTCTGGCTTTTAGATTATGTAGAACATCTAAAGGAAAAAAACTGGTACCAAACACAAATAATCAACTACAGAGCAGTTCCCAAATAATTTTTTACATATTGTTATGATTACATGAGAAATCTTTCTCATTTCTTTGAAATTGTCAGTAGTATCCTGCCATAGCAGGTTCTCTCCTTTATTACAGAAGCTGAAGGTGTGGAAATTACATTTTTCAGACACTCTGGAAGAATGTGTGCAAGTCCCAGGCACGTATTCTTTTGTGGAATGGCAGTGGTTTGATGTTGTCAGAACACAAAGGACTAGTCAGATTATGGGGTTTTGAAAGGAGTTATAATAATGGCAGCACCAGACACTGTTTTAAGTGCTTCACCTACACTAACTCATTTATTCCTCACAACAGTCCCCTTTTAACAGATAGGGAAACTATGGCACAAAGAGATTAATTTGCTCAAGGTGCCTTGTAGAAGATAATAGACGAGTTTTGTTTTATGGTGTCAGAGTGAGAAAATGCCTTTAAAATGCCACAGAGTTTCCTCACTGAAGAATATCTATAAAACTGTTGTAAAGAACGTAAGAGAAGACCCAAATAAATACTGAGAATAACAGGTCTCTCTATGAAAAGTCCTGAGATTGTAAATGCTAATTCTCTCCAAATTAATCTATAAGTTCAATTTAATTCCAAGCAAAACTTCTTCAGGATTTTAAATGATGTTTTACAAGGCAATTATTGTATTGAATTGGATTTATCTGGAAGGTAATTTTCATCTGGAAGATAAAATTCCCAAGTTTTGCTATGAAATTTTTGAAAGAAATTTGAATGGTGACTTTTACTATCAGATATTGAAAAATACTATAGTGATGAAAGCAATGTGGTATTAATAATGCAAGAGCAGACAAATGGTAAATGAAACAACCATGTTAGTCCAAAACTAGTGTGCACATATGAAGCGGGGCATTTAAGAGAGAAAAGGATGGATTTTTGAAAAATGATGTTGGGACACATTATTATCCATTTTGAGAAAAATGAAGTTAGACACATGCACACATACAAAAATCCAGATGGAATAAAATGCTAATTTGTGTGTGTGTGTGTGTGCGTGCGTGCGTGTGTGTGTGTGTGTGTGTGTGTGTGTGTTACGCGGGCCTCTCACTGTTGTGGCCTCTCCCCATGCGGAGCACAGGCTCCAGATGCGCAGGCTCAGCGGCCATGGCTCACGGGCCCAGCCGCTCCGCGGCATGTGGGATCTTCCCAGACCGGGGCATGAACCCATGTCCCCTGCATCGGCAGGCGGACTCTCAACCACTGCGCCACCAGGGAAGCCCTAAAATGCTAATTTTTATTATGAAACTATTAGAAGAAATAATGAAGAATTAAAAAAATAATTTAGAGTGGAAATAAAACCTTCTTGACAATATATAAATCCCAGAATTTATACAGGAAAAATTAGCAGATTTGAGCTGCCTACATAAAGAGAAAAAAAAAATCTTACATATGATTAAAGACAAATAAACAACATAAACAGTGTAGATGGACAAAAATGCGTAACAAAGGCTGAATTAAAAACACCATGCTGACGTTAACCTGACCACACATCTCCAAGGACCCCTCGGGGCCTCCTGGAGAGACTCACACTGCTGCCACACTGTCCACGTTTAACAGTTCATTCATTCTCCTTTCTTCACAAACCTCCAATATCTACTCTTTCCTCCACAACCGCAACTGATGACCTTATTTCACTGAGCAAAGGGAATCAGAACTGAACTTCCTTGTCCTCCTACTGAAACATCTACCAGCCTACCTGCTCTGCCCCTGGAGATTTGCTCTGTTGCTTTTTGTTACCAATGGATGAATGATCTGTGCTCCTCTCTACAGTCAGAATCTAAACTTGGGCATTGGATCAGATGCCTTCTTACCTACTCAGGGACTTTATTTCTACAATTGTCCTATCTCTCTCCTGCATCATTAATTTAGACTCTCTCTTGGCTCACTGCCATCACCAGAAATCATCCTAAAAAAGTAAGTACCTTACAAAAATAAAAACTTCCCCAGATTTTATATCTTCCTCTGGCTACTACCTTATTTCTCTGTTCCTCTTTAAAACAAAATTCCTCACCTAGTACATACCCTTCTCCTCTTGCTCTTCTCTCTAGAGAGCAATCCACTTAGAATTGGGTCTCCTTTCACTAAAACCTCTCTTCTCAAAGTCACTAATGACCCTCACATTGCCAAATGTGGTATTTCTTCTAAATTCTCAACTTGATCTACTTCTCCATCACTTAAGATCTGATCTTGGAATCTATCACAGTTCCTGCCATATTCTATTGGTCAAAGCTGTCATGGAATTCAGCCCTATTTGAGGTCAGAGCGTGAGGGACTACCTGGGAATCATAGGGCTTCATACAGAATTAACAACAGCGGCTAACTTTATGTAGCATTTACTATGCACTAGGCACTGTCCTAAGTGTTTCCCTTGGCTTCTGGGACCCCACATTCCCCTGGTTTTTGTCTCACCCCACTGGTCACTTCTTCTCAGGGCCCATGATGGATCCTCCCCCTGTTCTTTCCCCCAATGGGTACTGGAGCACCTTAGGACTTGATCTTGGACAGCCTCATTCTCCTGCCCACACTGACTTCCACAGAGTTCCATGGCTTTTAATAGCATCCGTGCACTGCTGACTCATAGACTCACGCCACTTCCTCCAACCTCCTCCCCCTTGAACTCTAGACTCCACACCCAGGGCATAGGCAGCTGTGAGATATTGAATAGGCTTCTCAAACCTTAACATGTACAAGAGAGGTTCCTTTCTTTTCCCTCCAGTTTTCTCCATCTCAGCAAAGGGCTCCACCACTCACCCAGTGTTTAAGCCAAACACCTTGAACTTATCTTTTCTCTCTTTTTCCTCACATCCCACTTTCAAACCATCAGTTGCTCTTGTCAGCCTTACATTCAAAATACGTCCCTCAACTGGTGACTTCTTACTACTCCTATTGCCAAAACCCTGGTGCAATCATCTCTTGCCTAGGCTATCAGACCTGCTATGTGCTATAGTAACCTACCACATGATTATTCTGCTCCCACTCTTCCCAGCAGCCCCTTAAACACACACACACACACACACACACACACACACACACACACACTCACTCAGGCTATTCTCCACAGTAGCCCTTATGATCCTTTTCAAGTGGAAGTCAGATTGCATCACTCCCCAATGCAAAATCCTTAATTGCTTCCCTTCTCCAATGAAATAAAAGCCATAGACTGTAATTTACAGGGCCTTAATTGCCTGGGCCTTGGTTGTCTCTCTAGTCTGTGTCATACCACCCTTCTCTTTATTTGCAGTCCTCCAGCCACACTGGTCTCCTTGCAGTTTCTGAAACACAGCCATCATGTTTCTGCCTCAGGGCCTTTGCACATGCTGTTTCCTCAGATTGGAATGTTTTTCATCCAGATATCAGCTCATGTCAGCCCTCAGATGAACTCCCTGACATCCCTAAAACAGCATGCTACATCATTTTATATCCATTACCCTACTCTATTTTTCTTTATAACATTTATATAACATAATCTTGCTATTTGTTTATTGTATATCTTCCACACTAAACTATTTACTCCAAGAGAGTGGGACTTTGTCTTTCTCACATCTCTAATTCCAGTATCTAGAGCACTGTTCAGCACTAAGTGCTCAATAAGTCTCTCTTTTTTTTTTAATATTTATTTGGCTGTGCGGGGTCTTAGTTGTGGCACGTGGGATCTTTAGTTGCAGCATGCGGGAATCTAGTTCCCTGACAAGGGATTGAACCTGGGCCCCTTGCAGTGGGAGCACGGAGTCAACCACTGGACCACCAGGGAAGTCTTAAATAAGTTAATGAATAAAGGACAAGCCACAGACTAAAAAAAAAAAGTATTTGCAATATATATACAGTAATAGACGACAAATTAATATTCAGAATGAAAAAAGCTGCCACAAATCCATAAACACAAAAAGATAACAACTCAATAAAATAATTGTTTAAAAAGATTATAAACAGTAAATGCCCTGAAGAAGAAATCCAAGTAGTAATAAACACAAGAAAAGATGCTATAAACTTCACAGGTAATCAGAAAAGTATCAATTAAAACAATGAACTACCAGTTCTGATTCAGAGTGGCAAAATTTAAATGACTGACAGGCATCCATTGGCAGCACTGTTTGCAGAAATAGATACAACTGCAAAATACTGCTAACAATATATATGGGTACAGGGTTTTTGTTTGTTTGTTTTTGAGTGCAATTTGATATTATGTATCACAGTTTTACTCCCATATTCTTTTGGCCAAGCAACTCGACTTCTATGAGTCCAAAATTTGCAGAGACTACTTAATACGTGGGCTATGTGCCAGTCTCTGTTCTAAGTGCTTCAGATGTATGAATGCACTTAATCTTTGCAACAACCTTATGAGGTAAGTACAATGACTACATTCCAGATTTACAGACGAGGAGACTGCGGCGTACAGCAATGAAGTGAGGGCACAGAAAAACTAGGTAATTTCCCCCAACTCACCCAGCAGGTAAATCAGAGGTTGATCATAATTTGAACCCATTAAGCTAGTTCCAAAGTTTATGTTCTTAGTTTCTATCTGTACAGTCTCTTATGTCTCATGTTTACTGTTATGATGGAAAGATTTGGGACAGAGAGAAAGACAACTAGATGTCAAAGGCTTCTGTATGTAAACAGTTGACAGTGTGAATTTAGTTCTTTCTTCAAATTTTCATGTTCCTGTATTTAAATAAATTGGAAAGGAGGGCATGTAAACGCCAAAGTCTTTTTGTTTCAACATCAGTTATTTTTCTCCCTCTCTCCCTCCCTCCTATCCCCTCTCTCTCTCTTCTGTCTTCACACCACTTGAATATGCTGCATGAGTTTTCAATATTAAACTCCACAATGACTGCCATTTTGTCTCGTACCGTAAGCACAATCCATTAGCAACTTTGGATATGAACACAGCCAATTTAATAAAGTAATCACGAAACAGGTAATTCTTAGCGTAAGAATGCCACCCTTTCCTTTCATCCTTAGGTGTTCCACTACCAGAGGGATTTGGATTTAGAAAAGTGAAGAAAACATTAAAATCCTCTGAGTTGTCAATGCCTCCTGTAAATAGCTTTCCATCTTCATATAATAAAGGAATCTTTTTTTTTCTTACATTTATCATTGTTCCCCTCTAATAAAAAAACAATTCCTGATTTTTTTTTTAGGTGTAAACAACAAAAATTATCATAGAGATAATGAGAAGTGAAACTTCTGTAGTGAACAGGAGATGGCGTAAGCAAAGACGGCATGAGTGGAAATGCCAAGTGCGAGCAACGAGCTTGGTCTTTCAGTGTTCGGCTTATTCACCTGAAGTCCAGGTGTCACCGTCACCCACGGGTCTTTACACACATTCATAGTCTGGGTGAAACTGTCACATATGGACAAAGAGAAAAGAAGCAGCTTTACCGTTTGTATCAGGAAGTTGTACATTGCTCTCAATTAAGACAGACCATAAATTACTTTCAAATTCTGCTCCTTCACTGTCAACCGATGCAGGCTAACAGCCCTACCAGCTTCTGCCATATCAGCTGGTGCTGGTGCTGGAGGACTTTTTCAAACACTGACAGGGTCGGAGTAACTAAGCGGGAAGATTTGGGCTAAAACTCTTCCCTCAGGATAACTAAACAAAAATAGAGGAGAGTGAAGCTGAACTAGTATCATCGTGGAGAGCAACTGTAACGCCTTCTATCACTTGTTGCCAAAATATTCCCATTATGTAAAGAAATGTGTGGCTTGCTCCCATCAGTAGTTGCTTAATTGTTTCAGTTTTTTCTTCTTCTCCAAATAGATCTTACATTTTGTAAGGCAAGAACTGCAGCTTGTATTATATTTCTTTTCTAGACACAATGCTACTCCCTTCGACCTGCTCTACCTGCCAGCAAGGATATGAATTCTCTAATCCCCACTTCCTCTCCTTAGCCCCTAAACATGAGGACAGGTAGACCCCATCAAGAATAGACAGATAATTACTCCCTGGGCATTGTTTAGTGAACAGATTATCAGAATTGTCCTCCTGGTATTTTAGTGCACTTTTGTCATATCTCTAACTAGAGAAGTTAAAACCAAAATGTGACTCTCCAGAACCTAGCATGTAGCATGCACACGTGAATGCACACACAAACACACACACACACACACACACACGCACACACGCACACACGGGAGATAACAAAGTCTTAAAATAATTCAACTCAATTTAGAAGTTTATTAAAACTTTAGTGCATAATAGATATTGTGCTAGGAGTTGCAGATAACACAGAATTGAGAAGACTGGCCCGTGAGAATCTACTCTCTGGTAAATGAGATAGACAGGAACATAAATAACTCTAAGAGGAAACAGTCTGTAATAAACATGACCCCGGAAGAAAAAATAAAACATTAAGCATGTCAATTATATCCATGATTACAGAGGTATGAAACCACTAGGGCTGCAGGTTAAGCTACATAACTAGTTTCAATTAGACCATCCCTCTTTCTACACACAGCCTTCAGCACAGCTCTGTGTATTGGGTGACCTCTATTTCAAAATTATCTCTTTGTAATATGGTTTTCTAAGTTGATTTCAAATGTCTTTTGGTCTCTCTTCCTAAATTAGCATCTCTCTTTGCTAATATCTTTTTCTTTATTGTTAATTATTTGTTCTCCATACCCCAGCACTCTCTCTCCTTTTATAGTCTTCTACCTATCTTCCTGTTCATTTTATTGTTCTATTCCCTCCTTGTCACCTTCTCCCATATATGCAATATTTTCCCAGACACAATGCTTTCTTTTCTTGTATTATTATCCAAATGGTGGAAGAAGCAATTTTCTTTTGAAGGAAAAATACTGTCAGGAGGACAAGAATCCCCCTCAAAATAATCCTTTTAATTCTGGCTCGTGCTGGGTCTTGGAATAAGTGAGTGTCTTTCTTTCTAACTGTCCATGGCTCTATTAACAAAACTACTGGTCTTTCTGAAGAATGAGCAGTTGACAGAGGTAAGAGCAGAGACATGAACTAACCCTTTCATCCACCACAGTGTTGGGTTGTGCTAAGAGATCAGTATGTCCTCACTGATGGGTAGTTTAACCTCTTCTGGTGGGATAAACATAGTGAATGTATGTAAGACCCACTATTTCAGATGACAGTCTCTTGTATTTGCCTAACACCTTATACACATGCAATGTCTCATTGGACCCAAGTCCCAGGGCTGTGAGACAGTGTGGTCCTGGATCATCGCCTTTTCACAAAGAAAGAGGCTAAAGTCCAGTAACATCGAGTGATACTCTGGGTATCCCTGAGCAACTGGTACAGGAACCCTGGTTTTTGGACTCCAAATCCAGTGCTCTACTTCAAAGCTAGTATCCAACCCCCAATACTCACATGTAGCACTTGGGCAACATGTTGTAGCTGGCTGAAATTCATTTGATAATAACTTGATTTTACACTCTAAAATGCTCATCATTTTAAAGAACCATTTAGGAATTAAATATAACTTTTTTTCTTGTTTCCTCATTCAAAATATGCTTTGCTGATTTCGATTAGTACAAAAATATTGTAACTTTGGTTTGGCTTGTAGTAGTGATGCTTCACCAACCAAGCGTGAGATGGAAGTTCAAGAAACATCAGTGGAGAAAAGGGAGTTCTCCTCATTAATAAAAGCAATTAGTGTGTCCCCCAGCTGAGCAGCCAGCTAGCCCAGGGGTGTTCTGGTACACTGCAGGCATCTGAGTGCAGGCTGTTAACTGGGCAAGCTACTCTTGGCAGGAAGCTAAATGGTGTAATTGATTTTAATTGTTCTCTCCACTTTACAACTCCCAATTCACAGCCTAAGGTGTTTAAGGAGAGTTTGTTCTCTGGAGAGAACTTCCATTGTGTCTAGCCCTCTGAGACAGCAGAAGTAGTCTGCATTTGGAAAAATCAAAGTGGGACAAATAATTTCTCTAAACATCAGAGCAAAAATCTTCCAAGCCCAGGGACTTATTTTGAGTGAATCATGCCTGCTGAGGCGTCACAGGTGGACGCAGTAGTCAAACCATTGATTCTTCTGTCACATCTCTTAAAATATAAAGTCCCAGAACAGAAAGCCCAGTGTAGGTGGGAAAGATTTGGAGGTTCTGTGTGAGATTATAGATGGGATTCCCCAGTCACTGGGACCAAGGAATCTACACAGCTTGGAGAACTTCCAGCATTTCTGGCCCTGGCATAACTTCCTCATTATTTAGCAGAGCGGGGTTTGGTCTGTTCTTTCAGATATGAAGAACAGACACACGCGGTTTCTTTGTTTAATGATGAGTTCATTGTAAATGCATATGGGAATAAAAAGGGAGAGAAGATTATCGTGTCTACCGTAAATCCAGTCCTCGTGAGCAATTGGAACGTGAGTCATTGCCGTCCAGAACACAGCGGTATCTCTAGTTAGCCGGCTAGAGTGCTGGTGACTGAATGGCCACCCTAGTTGCTCAGAACTCAGCTCTCCTCTCCCTGGTGTGTATTTTGTCGCTGCTAATGAATAAATAACCTTTATTCTTCTTTTTCTAATTCTTGAACTCAGATTCTATTTTATTTTTGTTTTTTACTGCTGCCATCTCCATAGGTCTCAACTCTTCCATGCAGCTCTAGAGGATTTTTGTCATTTTCTGACTGTCCAGCCTCTCACCACTGCCCTCCTTCCTATTCACACCAAATCCCCCTCATAAGAAACCCTCAATCATGTGCCATCTCAGTAGAGACAATGCCTCACTTCCACGGCAAAAATTTAGGGTCCCTGAAGTTCCTCTCCCTTCCTTCTAGGACTTGTGGTGAGAACTATCTTAGATTTTGCCAATATGATTATTTCTTCTAGAACTTCAACTCTTGAGCACATGATGCAAGAATTTGAAAATGGTGAGAGGACTTATTCATCTCAGCAACAGTAGCATGTACAGTACATGTTGTTTCTGTGCATGACCTTGGCTATTGATTTTGCTGACTCTCTGCATTTCCTATATATCTCTCATACAGGCATCCCTCAGAGATATTGCAGATTCAGGTCCAGATCACCACAATATAGTGAATATCGCAATAAAGCAAGTCGCATGATTTTTTTTTTGTTTTCTAGCGCATAAAATGTTATGTTTATACTGCAGTACAGTCTGTTAAGTGTTCAATGGCATTATGTCTATAAAAACAATGTGCATACCTTAATTTAAAAAGTAGTACTGTTGGGAAAATGCTTGATGCAGGGCTACCACACACCTGCAATTTGTTAAAAAAAAAAAACAACCAAAAAAAGCTGCAGAGTGCAATAAAGTGAAGGGCAATAAAATGAGGTATGCTTGTATTTTTTTCTGTGTTTCTTAGAGATTTCTTTCTAGTAAATTTCCTTTTCTTGTAAAACATCAGAACGCAAGTACCACAAGGACTAGGCCACTTTCCTGCTTGTTCACTATAAGTGTTTAGTGCATCAAGCATTGCCTGATGTGGCATGCAGAGCCCAGTGGTCTTTCTGAATTAAGACAGAGTTTGGAACTCAAGGAAGCTGATGTTCTAGAATTTATGGGATAGAATATTGAAGAGAAGAAAGCTGGACACAGGGAAGACTACAAAGATCTGTAGGGGATGTCCCCGAATCTTTTAGCAAAAGTTTATCTATGCGAGCATGGGATGAATATATATAAGGTTGAAAAAAGAAGCTCCACAAGTTACAGGTTGAATAATTCCCCCAGTTCACACAGACTTTTCCCCCCTGTAGCCAGACTGGAGAGACCTCAGTACACGGGGAACTTGGTAGAACCCTCAGAAAGTTCTCACCTTAGTAGTTGGGCTCAATTATACCTAGCGTAAAGGCTGCTCTGGGCCCACCCTAACAAAGCTTGAAAGAAAACCTTGAAATGATTACATTGACTTGCAAGCAACTTTACTGCCTGTCAGAAATTCAACATTGCTTAAAGGAGTACAATAAAATTCACCACAAAACAACATAAATTTCACAATGTCTAGCATTAAAAAATTATCAGGCATGAAAGAAAGCAGGAAAATATGACCTATAAGCAGGTGAAAAAAATCATATAAGAAAATGAGGGAAATGGTATGGTAATTTGTAATTAACGCCGATTACAAATACTATCAATATGCTCAATAATGTAAAGGAAAACATAACATGATGATAAGAAAAACTGAAGATTTTCAAAAGGCCCACATGGAACTTCTAAAGATTTAGCTGAAATATATAAAATGAAAAACACACTAGAAGAGCAGATTAGATACTGCAAAGGAGTGTCTGATGAAGCAGTAACAATTATCCAAAGTGAAGCAGCACAGTGGAAAAAATGAAGACTCACTGAACCGTGAGACGCTGTCAGTCTAACAAATGTGCACGTGGATGAGAGAGAGAGAGAAAGAGGAAGAGACTGAAAAGTTGAGACAGAAAACACGTGAAGAAATAACAGGTAAAAACTTGTAAAATTTGGTGTAAATTATAAACCTACATTACGGAAAGCTTTATAAATTCCCCCAAAAAAAGAAATATTAAGAAAATCACACCAAGGCACATTACTATCAAACTTTTGAAAAGCACTGATAAAGAGAAAATATTTAAAGCAACCAGAAAAACATGACACTATATACAGCAAAACAAAGAAAAGATTTACAGCAGATTTTTCATCAGAAATTATGTTATCCAGAGACTATAATGTCTTTTGAGTTGAAATACATTATTAACTGACAATTCTATATCTAATAAAAATGACTTTAAAATATGTGCTAAATCAAGTCCATTCTAGACAAGCAAAAGATGAGATAATTTATTACCAGCAGCCTTGCTTTATAAGAAATGTTAAGCAAAAATGTTAAGTAAAGTTCTTCAGGCTGAAACAAAATGTTACTAGGTAGAACTCTGAACTGACATGATAAAATGAAGAGCATCAGAAATAAAAAAAATAAACCCTGACCTTTACCTCATATCATATACAAAAATTAACTCAAAATGGATCATAGTTCTAAATGTAACAATTACAACTATCAAACATTTAGAACAAAACATAGATTCTTTGTTACCTTTCTTAGATAGGAAATTAAAAGTATAAACTATAAAACAAATAATGGATAAATTGGTCTTCATCAAAATGGAATCCTTTGCTTTTTTAAAGAGACTGTTAATAAAAAGCAGATATTAGGGGAAATATTTGCAAAATTTATATCTGATAAAGGACTTGTATCCTAGATACATAAATATATCTTAAAATTCAATAGTAATAAAAAAGCAACTGGATAAAAATGGGCAAACCCATTTTACAAAGATATAGCACTGGCAAAAGGGCACATGAAAAGATATTCAACACCACCAGTCATTAGGGCAAGGCAAATTAAAACCACAATGTGATAAAACTACACATGCATTAGAATAGTTAGAATTTTTTTTAAGTGGCAACGTCAAGTGCTGATGAAGAGCAACTGGAACTCTCATACATTGCTGATAGAAATTCAAAATGGTACAACCACTTTGGAAATCAGTTTGACAATTTCCTATAAAGTTAATCATACCCTTACTCTATGACCCAGCAATTTCACTCCAGATATCTACCCAAGAGAAATCTTATGCCCACACAAGATTTGTTCACAAATGTTCATAGCTGCTTTATTTATAACAATTCAAAATTGGAAACCACCTAAACGTCTATCAAGAATTGAATGTATAGATAATTTGTGGTATATCCCTCTACTCAGCAATAAAAAAGGGACAATCTATTGCTACGCCCAAATATACAAATGAATATCAAAATTATTATGTTGAGTAAAAGAAATCGAACACCAGACTATCTGTATAACACCTAATTCTTCAACTCAACATAAAGATATATGTAATTATCATATATACGACATATATGAAATATATATATATAGTATATATATATATATGGTGGTAGTTTGTTATGGCAGCCCTAAGAAACTAATACACATGACTATATGTGTCTGTCAAAACTCGTGAAACTATACACTTAAAATAGGTGATGATTATTCTATGTAAATTGTATCTCAATAGACGTGATTAAAAACAAGGCCATTAGAGGATAAGAATGCTGGAGTGAATCTACCGTAAACCCCTAACTATATCCTCAAGAAGTCCCAGACATGCTCCTTTTTCCAAAAGCTTGAATGTGAGAAGTGTTCCCTGTTGGCTGAGTGAAATACGATTCCTGACTGCAGAGGGGAGAAGGAAGATGGTGGGAGGATTTGGAGAAGCAGAGGTTATGTCATCACCTTTCACTTTCCCCATAATTGGCAGCAGAGCTGAGGGGGCAATTTGAGTCTTCTGACCTGAGAAGAGTTTTGGTGGTGGTTACTTGTTCATAGGATCCCTGGGGCATAGAGAGATGGCTAGCCCTCTAAGGCTTTCCCCGATTTGTCAAATAAAAGTAACAAAAATACACTCTTGAATTAAGCCACCTTAACAGAGATTTACAACCTCTCAATATACAAATTCAATCTTTAAACTGAAGGGGAGGCTGGGTACCCCTGAGCATGGACTTTGTGATAACCCTGCGAGGTACTCTGATCTGTTCACCATCTTACTGTTTTGTTTTATTTTTTTTGGTGGTGGGGGGGTAGAATTTGAGGGGAAATTCTAGATTTTCTCAAAAGAGACCTATGTTCATTGTCCAGGGAATATGTATATTGGGGAATATGATAAACCCTAAAACTGTATGGAACTTTGGACATTTTTTCTGAATAAACACTAATTTCAAGGGATTCAGAACATAACATCACTGTTTGCCACCTAAGTGGAGTTTACGGGGCAGGTGATAAAGTTTGACTAAAGTCTGCTTCTTGAAAAACACAGCTGGGATTTCAAACCCATTCAGTGATTATTCCTCAACTTAGTGTATAGTTGAAATATTTACCTTCCATAATTAGAGCAAAAAGAATATTATTCATTTTTTAGTTACAGGTGGGAGATATAACTCATTCATTTAAAGTATAGAAGTCAATGGTTTTACATAGTTGTGCATCCCTCACCACAAAAAATTTCGGAACATTTCATCACCCTGCAAAAAGAAGCCTGTACACTTCATCTATCACCCCCAAATCCCACCACCATCCCTAGCCCTAGGAGACAGAAAGTAGACACTAATCTACTTTCTATCTACGGATTTGTATGTTCTGGATATTTTATGTAAGTGGAGTCATATAGCTGGTGTTTTGTGTCTGGCTTCTTTATGGTAAGAGCATAATATTTTCAAGGGTCATGTTGTAGCATATACTAGTACCTCATCCCTTTTTATGTCCAAGTACTATGCCACTGTATGTATATACCATATTTGATTATCCATCATCAGTTGATGGTCATATAGTTTGTTTCCACCTTTTGGCTATTATGAATGATACTGCCATGAACATTTGTTAGGCAGCAGAAAGCAGTGAGGGCGGTCCTCATTTGACAGAACTGATGTTCCAATCTTCTCTTCTAAATGGCACCGTGACCTCCCTTTTTTTTTTTTTTTTTTTTTTTTTTTTTTTGCGGTACGCGGGCCTCTCACTGCAGTGGCCTCTCCCGTTGCGGAGCACAGGCTCCGGACGCACAGGCTCAGTGGCCATGGCTCACGGGCCCAGCCGCTCCGCGGCATGTGGGATCCTCCCGGACCGGGGCACGAACCCATGTCCCCTGCATCGGCAGGCGGACTCTCAACCACTGCGCCACCAGGGAAGCCCGTGACCTCCCCTTTGAAGTAAGCTTCCATTGTGTATGATCACTGAGGGAGGCAGCAGCCAATTCCTGCTGCAAAGGCTACTGGGGCCAGCCTGTCCAGTTTCCTACCTGGGCAGCCAGGGAGTGAGCATTTGATGTAGAGTCAGCCCTGAGGTTCTTGAATCTTGGAGCAAGCCGTTCAGTGATGTACGAGATGACTGGAGGTCATTTCATGGCTGCTATAGTACAACACCTCAGAGAGACACTTTTCCTGACGCATGCCTCTTCTGTGGTTCCCGCTGTCCAGTTTTCCAGAGATCCTTGGGTCTTGCCTGGTCAACAGTCTCCAATCAATCCTGGAGCCCCAGTATCCTTCCAATAAATCCTTTTTGCTTAGGAGATCCAGTTATTTTTTGTTTATTAAAGCTATGTATGTATATTACTTTGTACAATACTCTGCTCTGGGTCATTTTCTTTATGGTCTGCATTCAAACTCCCTAAGAGAGAGGATATGACTGAGTTGGCCAGCCATCACCCTGGGATCGTCCAAGGAAGACTCAGGATCCTTCATTGGGGTGCCTGGAATTTCTCAGAAAGGGGTAATTTAACGGGCATGGCTCTTGTGTGGCTTCATTAGTGTGATACAGAAAGTTCCGAGGATTTAACTTTCTATGCCAGTAAATTCCAGCTGCTGTAAGACCCTCACATGGTGGCCCTTGAGAGCTTTTGCAGATACACCCAGGGGGGAATCTCAGCTAAAGTCCAGTCCTCTCTCTCCGTCTCTCTCTAACCACTGTGACTTATCTGCAGTTTAAAAGCTCCAGTTCCCAGCCAGGGGCTGTAGGTCAAGTGCTCCCTGATTTTGTAGGGCACTGCATAAAGGTACAAACTGTATTCTCTGGCCTGAAAAGAAATTCAGCGTTTTTGAGAGAACAGCAAACGAGGTCTTTGCGAACTGGGAGAACTTAGGTGTTGGGAAAAACAGGCTCACGGAATGTTAATTGCTGCTGGTGATTATGACAATGTGTTGCGTATTTTGCTCTTTTCCCAAAGTGAAGGCTCAATGTGTGATGACAAGTATTGGTGATGCTCTTTTACTTAACTGTGATTCTGGAGTCTAGACTCCCTTGCCTACTGCTAGCTGCCATTCACCCTCACTACAGGTTTTGTAAATTAGACAGTCACTCTGTGGGGGTCTAGTATAGGTGCACGAAGCAAATACTGCTTGGGAAAGAATATATTATTAAACCTACAGAGTAAGCTGTTACAGGCACTGTGCCTCTAACCTGCAGTCTTCATCTCCTATGCCTCCTGTGATGAATGCAGGCTCCTCCAAACATTAAAAACAGAGAAACTAAAATCCAATATTCATATCTCAGCCTAACAGGAATAATATGCTCATAGGCAATTTGTCAGTGTTTATTAACTGTGACCTAGAAAAATGTAACCGTGGCAGTGTCTTCTCATACATGTGTGACAGGATGGGATTTTTTTTCCCCACCCTCTTCTTTTCTAATCCCACTCCTGTCTGTCATTGGTAAAAACAGAGCAAAAGAGACCCTGCCAGCATAGTGACACCCAGGAAGTGGTCAGTGTCTATTGGGGGAAAAAAATCCTCTTTGCTATGTTTCCTTGGGAGAAACTAAAGGTTTCCCCCAACAAGTTCTGAGCCCCGAGGAGACCAATCCAACAGACACCTGTAGGAAACTTGGAAGAACTGGTTAGCAGATATTGAGGGTCCTGTGAGCAGGAGAATGGCTTAAAAGACTGAGAGCACTGCCAAGGGAGAAGAAAGAGGGACAGCAGACAGAGAAGATACTCACAGGGTGAGTACCTTCTGAGGGTGACTGCATGGCTGCCAGGTGACCCCACCCAAAATCGACAACAAAACAAAATAACCACCCACGAGATAATTTTACCCCTTCCTCTGTACTTTGTACTTATCTTTGAGGGTTTCCTTTCAGTAAAGGAGGGTATCTGCATACCCTTTACGACATTATGGGAATAACTAAAGGGTGGCCTGCATTATGGTCATGTTTTGTCAGTTTCCTATTAGGGAATCTGAATACAATTTATATTGTAATAGAGCCCTGGGAGGACAGCATACTAGCCGTGTTCTTGGTGGTTCTTTCATGTTGCAAAGAACATAGGCAAGGCACCATCAGGTTACCTCTCGGTGAGTGGAGACACAGTCTACAGGGACATCATGAATTACGGAGGAAAGGATGCACCCTCAGAAGCGGCCCAGCCAAGCAGCCCAGAGAATTGGAGCACTGTTTACCATCATCCAGGATACAATGGGAGCTCAAGAAGTCAGATGGTCATTCTGTGTCCCCCAATGCAATTCCAGTAGTTGTTTCCTCAGAAGGGAGCTTTGTTGTTTTTTTTCTAGAGTCATGTGGAGACCTCACTCCTCTTATTTTTCATTTCCATGGCTTATGCTGCCCTTGAGTTTGGTGGAGTAAGTGGAATGGTGAGAAGATCAGATTCAGAATACATTCCAATATAAAGATCCAATAAAAGCTGATGAATGAACTTATATGGAGATTGAGGGAAAGAGGATCCAGCAGATATGTCTCTTTCCTGGTCCCCGACCCGCCTGGTCTGGCCTCTCTCCTGCTGCTTCCCCACGGAGTGTGTAGCCCTCTCCTCGGCCTCGCTTGGTATTGCAAACAGAACCCATTCCTAAACCCAATACCAAAGCCAGGGTCGCATTTGTCATTTTTCTAACAAAGCCACGCCCACTAGGGAAGCTTTGAGCCATTTCATTTAATTCTCACAAAACTCAATTAGTTAGATATAATTGTGATTCCCACTTCACAGATTAGGAAAACGAAACTGAGCAGATTAAATAATCTGCCCAAGATCATAGGCCGGAGTTGCAGAACTGAGATTCAAAGTTAACTCTATCTGATATGCTGATAGACCTTAAGTAACTCACACATTGAACAATTCAGCCTAATAATCTACTTCTGATGACAGCAGCAATAATTTTTTTTTTTTCGAGTAGCAGTAGCGTCACGGCCCTCATCTGTCATGCCTCACCCGCACCTCCCAACACGCATGACATTGGCCTTCTTGGTTAAGAATGCCTTTCCTATATTTCTGAACTCATACTCACAATCCAATAGCTATTGATCATCTATCCCTTCACTTAAGAAAAGTTTCTTAAATCTATTGAGAAATTCAATTGATATATTTCACAAAATACTAAAAAAAAAAAAAAAAGGCATGGTCATATTTGAAACCAAGAAAGCACTGAAATAAACTACAACATCCCTACGAAATACAACTTTCCCCTCCACATGACCTGATTCGCCACCTTTTGGTCAAATAAAATCATTTCTTTTGATTCAGGAGTCTTTCCTCTTCTTTTGAGTCTAGCATCAACTGACAAGCCAAGGTAAACTCAGTAAAGAGTTCACCATTTGTTTTTTTTACATCATTGAACAAATATCCTCTCAACTGAAAAAAGAAAAAATATCAGATGTTTACTAACATGCTCAAGGAATAAATTGTAAAGGAAAATTTGATGGACATAATTGGAATTACCACTTTAATTTTGGAACAAGATGTTTGCATTGTTTTTCAGACATTTGATGTTAAATATGTTATCTTAAAGGACATTCAAGTCTTGAATTACAGATGCTTCTATTTTAACTCATTACAATTCAACAAATATCTGTTGGATGCCTATACTATGCTGAGTATTGTGATAGGTAATTTACCTCTATTGTACTATTTAATATAAAAAAGCTAAATTGAGGGTAAACTTCATATCATAACAGCTCTATTTCTTAAAAACTTCACAACACCTTACAGTTTATTAGCTAATCTAAAATAATTCAGTGTACTATCAACTTATTAAGAAACATAATATATGACATATATAAAGGATCCATATATGTTATATATAAAGAATATAGGTATATAGGATATATATACATATATACACATAAAGGAGATATGATATATAGGAAAGATATATATTATGTATAAAGGATATTATAAAGTGTGTGTGTGTGTCTGTGTGTGTGTAATTTTAGCCTGTGTCTACATTGCATGAAGCAAACATAAATTTTTCCACAATTATTTGTAGGTTTCTTAGTTTAGTGAAAAGGATCAAACATGTCACAATATAGACCTAGAGGCTCAAACATGAGAAGATCAGATTTTTTCATCTTTTATGTAAGCATACATGGAGCATCTAACATCGCCCACTGTGCTGGGCTCAGAGGATGAAAGCATGAAGCGTATGTAGTTCTTGCCCTCAAGCATCATCCAGCAAAAAGACAGGTGGGTCTGGGACCCATCTTTCACTTCTCGGGGCAGTGGTCAACAGCCCTGCATTGAGCTGGCTACCGTAGCTGAACTCATGGCTAATTTCTTCAGGACTCAGCACTTTATAGCCATCCTGAGCCCCATTCTTTGCACTGTTGTGCCCCTTGGGGATACAGTGCAGAAAGAGCTGTTTGGAGAGATGTTCCTTGAGCCAATTTATCCAAGAAGCCAGGACTAAGAGGGGAGCCCAGCTCAGAACCTGAGAAGCAGTGGCATTAATTCAGGTCAGACTGGTAAATATGCTTTAAGAATCCAAGTGCCCCACTTAAAACAATCTTGGGCTTTGATATCAGAGAACTGGCTTCCAAAATTGGGCTTTTTAACTCTGGTAGGGTATTCATAGCTCAAAAGCCATTTCTATCCTGCAGGGCTGTTGTGAGGATTAAAGGTAGTTTTCACAATCACCTACCACACAATAATGCTCAATAAATGATACTGATCATGATTTTAGTATTATATTAAAAGCCCGTCAAATTTAGGGGTTCTGTAAACCCCCATGAGCCTCCCACTTTAACCTCCACAGTTTCAACTATTCATTTAGCTTAATCCCCCAAAAGCAATGCCAGTACAAATACTTGTCTCTCATATTCGCTGGAGATGAAATTTAGCACATTGACCATTCACCTCTTTATGAATGAGAACTTCGTCTTCAGCTTTTGTTTTCAAATCCAAATCATTCTCATGTAGAATGCTGGAAAAGACATGCTTAGGTCTTTTGGATTCCCTATACCTAGTGTGATTTATAGCTTTTTCTTTAAAACTCTGAAATGTTTAAATGACAAAAGGAAAGTCGTGTGTGCAAGTTTTAAGTCAAGTGTTTGTCAGGCTCCTACAGAGAAGAATAAAAGGCATGAGTTCCTGGGGATTTCTAGTTGGATTTCACAGGGAATCATATCCCAGTCCTGTTGTTTCTACAAAGTTGCTTACTTGCCGCCTGGTCCTGTATCTCTGCTGAAATAAGTAACAGAGGCCATTAGAAATTCATGGAAAAACTGTGCCATAAATGTGTTCCCCTGTGAATTTAATGTTAGAAATTAATGAGCTTTGCTGCTACATTTTCCTAGTAAGTTAACAAAAAATTATGTAATTCTGTTTAGCTAGGTCAGGGATTCTGAGCTCCGACCTAATAAGGCATCTGTGCTCACCTGGCATGTGCTCCCAGGGTACTGGAGGCCAGCCTCCGTGTTCCTTTGGGAGCTTCTCAGTATAACAGGCCACCTAAATGTGAGCTGGGGGTTGGTGAGGGGGATGAGTTTCTCACTGGGAGGGTGGGAGTTAGGGAACAAGGGTCAAATGGGGAATAGTGCCACCCTGCTGTGTGGTAGGTGTAGTAAGGGGGCTGGGAGGTCCTGTTTTTGTTTGCTTGTTTCTGAGGAAATGAGTCAATGTGAAAGATTCTCAGGCAATTAATTAATAAGAATTATTCTGAAGTCCGGAAACAGTGGAAATTTCTGTAAGAAAGACCCTGCTCCTAGGGGAACTGAATGCCCCACTTAATTGTATCTTTTTTTTTTTTTTTTTAGTGCAGAGGAGTCGTGGGTCTGCTGAATGAGTGGGAGTCACTTTCCAGAAGATTCCTAAGGCCCTTCTGCTAACATGGAGGCTGTTGGTATAGCTGTTCGTGTTTGGAGGCTGAGGACACCGGGGCTAGCAGCCGGGCTACTGCACAGCATAACTTAGACCACAACTCTGAAGACCTGCGTGTAACTCCTCTGTTCATGTGTTGAGCACCTACACCACCTGGCTGTGTTGTATCATTTAATCTGCATGACAATCCTGTGGGCTATTATCGTCTTGCAGGGTAATGTATCCGAGATCAGACGTCCAGTGTGTGGGGGACCTAGAACCTGACTCTAGTATGTCTACTAAAAAGAAAAACTGATCTGGGATCATATCTATTTGGGAGTAAACATAGTTGTTTGTTTGTTTTTTTTTAAACTACCCCACACCAAAGATAACCAACTGTAAAATCCATAAATGAACTGACAATTTCTTGAGGCTCAAGATTAGATGAACATAACAGAGACCCAGTACTAAGTGTTAAAAAGTGGGGTGGGAAATATTATTCGAAATCCAAGCTGACTAGAGATGTTTCCACTTTCCAAGGGAAGGATGGCATAATTCATATCAGAAGAGAAATAAATCTTTATACTACTCTCTTCCCCTCTAGTGTTGATGGTCTATTGTTAGCAGAGCACATTGTTAGAGTTAAATATTCAAAGGACAAAAGACTACTTTGCTAGTAGGATGTGAGAAATTCATATCTGTCAGATTAATATGTGGCAGAGTAGTCTCTATCTTTTTAGGGCTAGGATGTAAGGGGAGAGAAGAAGAAGAAAAAGCGGAAGAAGGAAGGGGGGAGGGGAGGAAGAGGGAGAGGGGAGAGACGTCCACAGCCTAGAGCTCATTTTGTGTAAAGGGCCAAGAAATATTTTTAAAATGGGAAGACTATAATCAATTTTATTTTTTTGCATTTCTGTAGCACAAACCACATTTGTATCCTAAATCTCTAGTAAAATCTGCTATACTCAAAATATCTTGGGTGACTAATTTTTTGGTGGAGATAAGGAAAGGGCTGATTTCCATGTCTGCACTGGCATAAAGAAGAGAAAGGGAAAGGCTGCACAAGGCCAGGTGTGAGTGAGTCCCAGTGGCCTGCAGGATGAGAGGTCACAGAGAGTGGGTGCCATTGGGAGGGGCTGCAGGCCCTCCTGGGTTTAAGGGCAGCATCATGGTAAAGGGAAAGGATGGTAGAGTTTTGGTTGCCACTCTGTCGCCTCCCATTTGCTTAGTCAAACTTATTCAAACATTTCTGAGACTGAGATGAGCCTGTACATAGAATAAGGCAGTAAATAATTCTGTTGGGCGGGGTCTTTTTTCAGATAGTTGAAAGAAGGCCTAAAGGACAGTTGGTCTTTTTTTTTTTTTAACACTGTATTCTTTAATTCAAAAAAAAAGTTTAAAAATTAAGTTTTGGTTAAAAATTAAGTCATTGGTTATATGTAACATAGAATTACTGAATATTATAGTAAAGTGTCCCATGAAATTTTAACTCTACACTGAAGTGTGAGCCAAGCTCTAAGACCTCCAGCTGCCTCCAGATGGTTTTGTTATAAACCATCTTTATAACAAAAGCCAGGGTGGCCAAGGTTTTCTCAGTGTCTATGAAATACCCTCTTTAGAAGCAAATTGGAGAGAATAAATAGGAAGGAGAATAGAAAAGATGACATCACATTCCATGTCTTCCACATCTGTCCACCCATCCGGACCATAAAAAAAGTGCTCAAGTTACTTCCCTATGAGCTTCTATCCCTAGGAAAATTTCTAAATATCTAGAGAATAGTAAACTCCTGGTGAAAGAAACAGCAGTCAGTCTACCTGACAAGGAAGAGAATGTTGCCAGTCCAGCTGCTATTCAGCTGCTAGGTCACTTCTGATCAAATGTAGCCTGGGACAGAGTGGCATGCATCTGAGTGACAGTAAACCCAGAGGATTCTGCCTTCCTGGACCCCTGGACGGGGCGAAAGGGCATGAATCTCCCAAAAGGGTTTTGGCACAGGTTCGGATACCTCTGTTAGTCCACCCTAGTATGTACTGGACCAGAGGCTTTGAAATTGTTAAGTCTTTGAAAAGGTAGACTCTTTTACCCATATTTTTGTCTCTAGAACCTCTTTTAGTGATGGCATGTGAGAGCCCTCAACAATAGTTTGTTTTGTAATAATAACAGGCATTTATTATGATAGTTTATTCTGTGGTGTTATGTGCTTTATGTAGAAGGATGTCATTTAAATCTCACAAAAATGTTGTGAAGTAGATTGTCTAAATCTCATTTAGATAATAAAAAAAAAAAGAGGCTCAAATAAATTAAGAAAATTTCCCCAAGATCACAGAACTTTTAAATACTGAAGAAGTTGGGATGGGAACTCAGGCACTCTGACTTCTAACTGCTGAATTTAATTGACTAGGATAGACATGATATAAACCAAGAGATGAGGTGGGATAAATCTATATGCCTGGCATCTCCTACTTCTTGAAGATCTGGATTTTTTTCCCCCCACTGCTCTCTACCAACCTGCTCTATACCACTTTCCCTTCCCAAGTCTACCTGACCTTGAGTATTTATCAAGTAAGATAGTGTTCAGTTCATTGCATTCTCTTTTATGTTGCACATTTGATGTAGTGACTAGCAACTTGATCTTTAAAATGCTAGGTACAGGCTGTTAAAATGGAGATCTAGTACAATTAAAGCAGAGATCAAAGCTGGAAATAGCTTACATTTATTTGGATATCACCAGGGGAACATTAGCTCTTTATGACATTTGAAAGATGATGCTTTTATGATCTTTATATAATAGGTTTACCAAAGCACTCTGTCTTATTTAAATTCCAGTGATCCTAAAAAGAAAATTTGATTCATGCATCCTTAGTTATCCTGTAGTGGATAGACTTGAATCATTCATGACTTAAACAATTTTCCTGTACAAATGAAATATAGTTCAACTATGTAAGAAAAATCTGGAAGTTTGTCCTGTAGGTCACTATTTAAATGGCAGTGTACAATAACTGTCTATGTATTTCACATATGCAAATGCTCTTCCCCTACCATAGTGGGAGTGATTTGATTATTTTTTCAATTATGCTCGGATACCCCTACATAATTAACAATAATCACAAGCAGCCTAAATTAAGTACTTTACTTTTTTTTTTTTTTTTTTTTGCGGTACGCGGGCCTCTCACTGTTGTGGCCTCTCCCGTTGCGGAGCGCAGGCTCTGGACGCACAGGCTCAGTGGCCATGGCTCATGGGCCCAGCCTCTCCGCGGCATGTGGGATCTTCCCGGACCGGGGCACGAACCCATGTCCCCTGCATCGGCAGGCGGACTCTCAACCACTGCGCCACCAGGGAAGCTCGTTTACTTTTTGAAGTAGTTCATTCTTTGAATTATTTCAATGGAATTAAAATAAAAAACGTTGACTACTCAAAAGTATAAACTGCCTGTGTTTGCCCCACATAGTACAAAATAGGAATGAATGGACAAAAGGCAGAGGTAAAAGAAGTCTTCTCAAGATGAGATGTCCAAGAGGAACACTTATCCTCTCAGCACTTAATCAAAGTTCTCACTCTCATTAAACTCACCTAAGAGGCATTCGTTATTCTCATTAATGATCTAATGTTAATTCAAGTGTGCACAGCCTTCCAGCGAAGGTATAGATCACTGAAGCTTTAGACAAATAACAGAGCAGACGCATGGTTTGTGGTGCTTTGAAATTTTAGGACATAAAGGGGAAAGTTTGAAATCTGTGTCAGAGCTGACACACTGTTTACTCTGCTGAGTCAGAGATACACATCTTCATGTCTGATTGACAGGGCAGGACCACATGAAGCAATTGCCATTGGCCACACCCAGGCCAATGGTTTTCAAACTGTGTTCCACAGAGCCCTGGGTCTTGTTCTGAGGACTGTTTATTGACACGAGTCAATAACTCATCCCTGAGAATATCTAAGTTCTCCTTGGGGATGGAGGATGGTTAAGAGAGAGGATGAGTTAGCAGAGCCACAACACTAGCTAGCTTCTATCAGAGCAGTCCATTTTACTTACTTTTGAGTGATATTCCACTAACAATTTCATTTTTTAAAAAAAGCATTCTACTACTAAAATTTATTGGAATAGTGTGGCTGGCTCTTTTTAAAAAAAAATCCTTTGGGTATCAGCTTTATTATCCCCTTCTCAGAGAGGCTTTTTCTGACCCTCTACCTGCCCAAGATGTTCTTTACCTTAGAACCCTATTTATTTCCTTCCTATCCTTTATTACAAGTATTTGGGGCTGTTTATCTGCACACTTTTTAATTGTCTGTCTCCTCACAGAATGGCAGCTCTGCTAGGGCAGGTGCTTTATCCTCTTTGACATTAGCTATATCCTTGTACCTTCCATGATGCCTGACACATAGTAAGTGCTCAATAAATATGCCATGAAGAATTGAATGAAACACTAAATGCATGATGAAAAGTGATTAATAACTGTGTCACTGTAGGACTCAGGCATGCTTGATTATGTCTGGAGGACCAGAAACGGGAGTTCTCCTCTCCCCACTGACCTATCTGCACAGAGGGATCAGGGAACATTCTGAGTAAGACTCAGTGTAGAGAGAAAATGAAGTCTAAGTACTGAGGTTTGGTTCAATTTTTGCCCCGTTCACACACTTGCTCCTCAACTTCTAGGTCTTCTTTCCACAAGATGCTAGGATGTGGGTACACACGTCTGCCACTTGGAACTCAACTTTGAAGACAGCCAAACCAACATATGTTTTTCAGAGTATCAGTACAGTTTGAGGTCAAACTATTATAAAACACTGAGGAATAAGGAGGACAAATCCCGGAGACTTTGAAGTTGGCTGCCGGGTTGCGGGAGTACCAGCTGTGGTTTTATGTTGAATCAGGTAAAGGTGAGATAAAGGAAGCAAGATTCTTCCTCCCCAGCCTCGCAGACCCTTCATGTCACCTCCTGTGAGCACATGGGGACTCTGGCCTCAGAAAGGAAAGAGACCCCAAAAGGTCTCTGGGTCCTGGTGATTCTCTGTGGAAGCTTATGATCTTATCTTAGAGGTACTGACTGTGGACTTGACTGAAAAATAGGGGTGCGTGGGTGCTAATTTACGAACTTACACGTCTCTACCTGAGAGACAACCCTGACAGTTCGGGCTTTGCTACTTTTAAATATTTTACTCTGATAGTTGTTCTTTTTTCTTTAATTAAAAAATTTAAAAAGGACTTTTTTAACCAAAAATGTATGACTGGGCCCTTTTTTTTCTGCAGGAATTGTTCCTCCACTACCGTTATTATCACTCAGTCTTTTTAGGTCTTTGAGCAGCTTCAAGTAATCAAATAATCTATCCCATCAGCAAAGATAAGTGGAAACCGACCTTGAAGTTTGATTAATTTCCAAACTAACCATGAAGGATTTTAAGACTCAAGGACCTAAATTAACCTATGGGAAACCAAATGGTGCTTCTCATATCCATCAATGAATGAGAGGTATGAATTACTGATCACCTATATGGCTAATTATTCCCAAGTGAATGGTGTCTAACAGCAGAATTTACATAAAGCAACCAATTGGAGTGTGTAACTTTGGGGGCTGGCGGTGGCTAATAACAGCTTGTCAAAGGCAAATAAAGCTCTCATCCCTCCCATATTATGTGGCCCCTTACTGGCATCAAACTGCCAAGTACTAAGAGCTAGGCTTCAATTTGTTAAAGCAAAACAAAACAAAAGGTAAACCACCACCACCAATGAACCAAGAGGCCAAGTATTAAATACATTTAGAAATATTAAGAAATGGAAGTTAGCATAGGGTGCTAAATTAAATTTTTACATAAAAAAGGAAAATACATCTAGTAATATGAGTAGCCTGTAAAATGCCCTGTGAGAAATATTTCCTGTGTATATTTTTCCTTGCCAGCTGGTACTTTTCACAGTAAAGAATATTATCTTAATACAAAAAAAAAAAATTGCACACCATCTGAAAAATGAGAATAAAAAAACTGTGAAGATTATAAAACACAATCTGCATTATGATGGCACTGAAAAGCTGGATAATTATCCAGGCAGGACCTCTGATATCTAAACCCCTTCCCATGATTTCTGGGAATTCCTAGAGCTCACTTCCTCACGGTCTTTCCACCTCCAGATCCTATACCTACATACTGTGTTCCTGTGTCACTCTGGTTCCTGTGTCATTCCTGTGTTCCTGTTTGACACTCAGTTCTTTGGCTGTTTTCACAAAAAATATTCTCACGTTAATGACTTCATGAGTTTGGGTGACATTAGCACAGCTAATACCTAGCTTTCTCAGACTCCAGTTACTTTTCCAAGTCCCGTTTCTGTCTTGCTTTCTCTATTCTTGCCGTTCTCTTTAGGATTAAAAATGGGAAAATGCCTCATAAGTTTGGTAATCATACTTTATGGCAAGTTATGAGGAATATTTAAATAAGATAAAGTAAAATAAAAAATAAAATTAAATAACAAAAAATAACTATGCTTTCCCTAAGAGGAATTCCAGAGTGCAAAAAATCCTTTCCTCCTTGTGACAATAATTACACAAAATATATCCCAATGTTATATACCAGCTTATACACTGGGCTTGTTATAAATTATTTTTTATAAAACTCAAATTAATTTTTGTATCCTCAGACATTCATTAAAAATACCTCTATTAATTCATTCATCCAGTGAACAAATACTTGGAAAATGGTAGTTATTGCTCATTTCCCTCTTCTTGTGTCTATTACTATCACCAGAAATATATCAGGGTGTCCATTTGCCTGTACTTAACATCACTGGAAAATATTTGAAAACATTTTGAAAATCGTAAATGAAAATTACAGCTTATGGTGCTTTTAACTGGTATATCTTTGAGTCCTAATGAGATTGAACTCAGTTATCTCTGTTTCTGCCCTACAAGTTGCCTGCTCATGTGCTTTACCCGTTTTTAATTGAGTTTTCACGTTTCCTGTTGATTTATAACAAATTTAATCAATACATATCATTTCTCTCCCCTAGGTTGCAAACAGATTTGCTCAGTTCATTAGTTTTTTAATTTGGATTTTATTTCTTTTGAGTTTCTTCCTATAGTGATAAGTAGAAGGCCTTTTTCATCCCCAAACCATGCCAGTATTTAGCTACATTTGCCCCTCATAGCTTCATTTAATCCACGAGATTATATATTTGTGTATTATTTATTTAACTAAAAATAAAATAAAAGCAAATACATTAATTATATCCTGTCCTCCCTCTCAAAATCCTAATCAGATGTTGACTGATAGGAATTTATTTTATAGGCTAACTAGACAAGGAGAACAGATACTGTTACAGTATTAGGTGATTCTGTTCAGGAATGTGTTATTTCTCTCCGTTTATTCATGGGTTTCTTTATGTCTTTCAGTAAAATTGTATATCTTTCTGTATAAATTCATTATAAATCCTGCATATTCTCTTTAAGTTTACTCTTATATCTTTTATATCTCTATTGTTATTGTTAAGGGGCTCTTTTCTCCATGATGTTTTCTAACAGGGTGCTTGTTATAGAAAATTTATTCATATATAATTAGAGTTCTTTTAACTTCTGATTATATTTGGTTGAAGCTATTTGTCCAGGAAGATAATCCTATCACTTCCTGATTGTCTATCATAATTTAACATTTCCATGACTCAGTTTCTCCTAATCTCTAAAGATGGATAAAGTGCCCACCTGACAGGTGTGCTGTGATGATTGAGGGATTTAATATCTATAAAACTCTTACCCCTGTGCCCAGCACAGAGCAAACACCATAGAAGTGTTCCTTGTGGTGGTAGTTGTTGATGTTGTTCCTATTATATTTCCTGGTGGGTTTCAGCATCCAGTGCATTTCTCAGTCTTCTTTTTTAGGATCAAAATGTGCCAGTTCATATTCATTCTCTTCTCCAGCTCGTTTTGTTCCAATCAAAAATTGTTAGGATGGTCTGGCTAAGATTCCCTTCACTTTGCCCAGGTAGTCATCTCCCTTGCGAGCATGAAACTGCCAGCTTATTGCTCCCTCTCCCGTGTCTATCTTTCTTGCACCACATACTAAATAAACTCCTCGGCATCTCTGCGCATGGGCTGCACTCCTCCACTGTTGCCAGGCTCCACTGGCACTTCTCCCCTGTTCTGTTATTTTGGTCACTTCAGTCAGCAAGCAAGGTTGTTAAATCACAGGTTCAGAATCTCATCCTGGACCAGAAACGACCTCTCTTCTCTTTTTACATCCTAATTACCGTTTTGATTTGTTCTTCCTCCTAATTATCTGTAACATCTTCTCCTACACTTGTGCATTTGTCTATGGATCCCCTCTTTCCCCCTTTCCCCCCTTCATGCATAATAAGTAAGGGTGCTGTCAACCTTAACCAGAGCAAAGAACAGTTTCATTTAAGCAAAAAAAAAAAGTTTATTCAAAATAGCAGAGGAACTGCAATTCAGGACAAACAATTGGGATGAACCACAGACAAGTCCAGAGAGCAAAGATGGGAACATTCTTTTATAGAGGAAAGGAGGAAGTTGGGAGGGGTTGTTCTGAGCAAAAATTCACTGGAGAAAAATGAGAGTTCCGATTCTAATTTTGAGTTAGGTTTCCTTAACACATTTTCACAGTGCTTAAAAATTTTCAGATGTTTTCTATTAGGAAAGATACAGGGTTATATGCAAACACTATCAGAAGCATAGTCAAGGTAAAGATCCTAATTAATACCCAAGCAGAAATCTCTTACATGTCTAGTTCTGTGCCAAGAGAATCAATCAGTGGTTAGAGCAGGAAATTAAAAAATCAGCCTGAAACTAAACTTTGTCATCTCCTCCAGTTATAATAACTCCTTGTCTCAATCTGTAAATTGTGCTTTGCTAAAATTAAATTTTGGTAGCTACAAGCAATAAGTATTTAATTCATACCTATAAAAGCAAAAGAGAGCAATTTATTATCAATAAAATGTATTTTCCGGGCTTCCCTGGTGGCGCAGTGGTTGAGAGCCCGCCTGCCGATGCAGGGGACACGGGTTCGTGCCCCGGTCCGGGAAGATCCCACATGCTGCAGAGCGGCTGGGCCCGTGAGCCATGGCCGCTGAGCCTGAGCGTCCGGAGCCTGTGCTCTGCAATGGGAGAGGCCACAACAGTGAGAGGCCTGCGAACCGCAAAAAAAAAAAAAAAATGTATTTTCCTCTTAATCCTTCTCTGGCATTGCTAATGAATTATGTTGGACTAATTTTTTTTTTAATTAAATTCCTTTCAAAGAATTACCTTCAGTGTAGAATGGAGCACTTCCTACACTAAAGAACTCAGTGGAAGAATTATTTGAGACCCCTAACATGAAGTCACTGGGGAGGGAATTTTACACGATTCAGTTCCTCAAGGATCCCAATCCGAAGGGCAAATCTGTGCAGGGATCAAATCAAAAGTCACACAAAGGCCTTCATTTGATTGACTAGATAAGGAAACCACATGGTTTCCAAAAATCTAAATCTCTTGGCCCCCAAAGAATGGAAAATTTGGATTGTTCCAAGGTTTAAAATTCCTTAGCACTGAGTTAAAATCTGCTTGGAATAGACTTCTAAACATGTGTTTGGTCTAGACATGCTATTTCAAAGAGTGACATTTTGCTTATAAAGTATGCCAAGGTCAAAGGACCTCTTTAAAAGGACTTATATTTTTTTCTCTTTCTTTTTTTCTTTTTCTCCTTCTTTCCTTGCTATGGTACACTCTAAAAAAATTCCTTCTCGCCTGCTAAGTAGATATCCATGTTTCATTATTTAGGACCTGTATGTCACCTTGGAGTAGGGGAGTGTATTTTACCAGAAATGCTTTTCCTCTGCATATATTATATTCATATCTACATCTATATATTTTATTGTATACCTTAAATGCTTTGGAATTGGCTTGAGAGGGAGCAAGCAGCAGCCAGCCACAGATTCCAGACCAAATTCAACCTCTGTTCAGAATTTCCTAGATGATGGAATTGACCTAGATTCTGAGCTCCATTTGTGGTATCTTTTTAGGAACTAACTAGACCAATATTCCAGGATTTGTAAAAATTCTGAAGGGTCTTCCGCTGACAGTGAAAGCCTCGGGAAGGTAGGTGGGAGAGTAACTGAAATCCCTGCGTCTCAACCTGGCTCAGGATGAAAGGGAATCACAGGTTTACCGTTCACTGAAGAGAAACAAATGCCCCATTACACAGAAGGGATTAGGACCCGGAGGGGTGTTTATACATTCGAAACAGACTTTGCCTCAGAGTGCAGGGCTGAGAGTCATAGACTGCATGAAAAATGGACGCCTGTCTGTGAACTGGAATCACAAAATGAACGCTACCCAGGGTGAATCATCCTTTAGAACCTCCGAGTCATATGGAAATGAGAACCTAGATCCCATAAAGGATTTGCAGATTTTTGTCTCAGAGTTAATCTGGTAATATATTCTTATCACACAACAGGAAAGTCCCCTCCTGAATTTTACATAACCACCCTTCAGTGGCCTCAGATGATAGCACAGAAGAAAGGAAAAGTATAACTTCTCTGATGACCTGGGTGAGCAGTTATGCTTTTCCTGAAAGGCAGGACTGATGTGGAGCTTGGAATATCCCGTGTCTGCAAACCGTGGGTTTAGTGTGTGTGTTTGTGTGTGTGTGGATGTGCTATGTGAATTTCCACCTGCTGCCTCTATTTCACAAATAAATATTAACACAGGTGTTTGGAAATGAAGGAAAGAAAGCCAAGATCATTTTCAAATTTTCTAACTTCATAGGGTGTGTGTGTGTGTGTGTGTGTGTGTGTGTGTGTGTGTGTGTGAGAGAGAGAGAGAGAGAGAGAGAGAGAGAGAGAGAATGTGTGTATATGTTGACATGACATAATTTGAAATAAATGGAAAGAAAATGCATAATCTTTCTATTTGCTATGCCCCACAATCTAAACCACCTTTAGAGGATGACTTTAAAGTTGGCTGCTAAAAAAATCATGAAGCAAATAAAGCAAATGAAATTAAAATTGACATGTGAGTAGAGTTCTCAAATATAATGTATATAGTCAATCAATAAGTATATTTTGAGCACATATACGTGAAGGGGGTTTGCAAGACACTATGTAGATGATAAAGATGAATCACGCTTGGATTCTGTTCAGGGTACTTGTTCTCGTAGGGTACACGACGCTATAAAAAAAATGATATCTCATATATGCAAATAGTAATGCATATAAAGAAACAATATTTTTAAAAAGCATCATGCAAAGTAGACTGCTATAAATGCCATGACAGAGATGTAAATAATTCCTCCTGGGATTTTCAGAAGAAATATTGTTTCTATTGAGCTAGGGGGAGATGATTGTAGAGGGGCTTTCTTCTGGGCCCCGAGGGATGGATGGCCTTTGGACGTCTCCAGGCCGGAAACATGAGAGGATAGAATTCAATGGGTTTTTGCCCGACACTGTACCATCTAAGGTCATCCTCAGGCATTACTGTAAAATGGATGGAATTAGCTTTGTGTGTTTCTTTAGCTTCACTTTCATTATCCTAACTAAATGGGCTGACTTGATAGTTTGACAAACTAACCCATGCAAATGCATTAATGGCTAATAAGGGTGAAAGTCTACTTTTCCCAGCTACTTATGTTTTAACTCTTATTACTGTAAAACAGCTATTCCTTATATAAATGACTATTCAGATATAACTTGGGCTGAAATCTGTGGAGATGTATTTGTCTTTTTTGGGGGAGGGGGTACGCGGGCCTCTCACTGTTGTGGCCTCTCCCGTTGCGGAGCACAGGCTCCGGATGCACAGGCTCAGCGGCCATGGCTCACAGGCCCAGCCGCTCCGCGGCATGTGGGATCTTCCGGGACCGGGGCACGAACCCGCGTCCCCTGCATTGGCAGGCGGACTCTCAACCACTGCGCCACCAGGGAAGCCCCTATTTGTGTTTTTTTATTTTGCCTTCTAATCACCTTTTTATTTTGTAATCTAGGGCAGGGCAGCCTAGATAGCCCCATACTTGTCAGCACTGCTTCCTTGGAGCAAAGCCGGATCTAGATTAGAATCAAACATTTGGAGGATGTCCAGGGGCCAACTTCAGTGAAACTGTGGTTTGGCATCTTTTAAGCTGGGTGAAACAAAGGTGACAACTTTGATGCCCACTATTATTTTAAAACCATGGGTCAATATCAAGAAATGCTGTTGTTAGGAAAAAAAACTAAAATTGAGGGGTGAAATCTGAGAGGGGAGAATGCAGCAGAGGTGACATAAAGCACAGAGGTGATGCTTCTGTGATTCTGTGAGAAAAGAGCCAAATAGAGTAATGAGTGCCATGGCCTTTCAAGTCCTGTCCTTTGTGTGGGAGGAGCTAATGTGGGTCATGGGCTGGAACTGGCCCGGTCACAGTGTTCTGTTAGGGTTCCCTATGCCCACCATGGAGTTAGCCCCAGCAGAGTTAAGGTTACACAACCCTAGGTGCTGCAAATACGGGTGAGACATGGTTTTAGGAACATATAGAAATTGTTCTCATTAGTTAGGCAGAATAAAGAATGCTAATGAAAGATAAACAAATGCTTTTCCTCTCAGAAGTCCAGGTTGCCCTGGCAACCTCGGGGAGTACATCTGTTACTTTGGAAAGGCCCTTGTATATATCTTTATGTTCATAATATCTCCTGCTTGAACTGGAGTATTTGTCCACGTTCCAGCATGTCTGGGCTTTGTCTTTTTTTTTTCCTCAGCACACAGAGTCTCCTAGCTTTATGCCGTCTGTGGTAGGCACTGTTGGGTGTCTGTCCAACACTCACCAACTTTTCCTCACAAATTGAAGCCTGTTCCTGTTTGGACAGCAGTGTGCCCAGGCCCAGAAGTAACTGTGATTTGTCTAACTCTTAGCCAGTCACGGCCATCCCTTTTCCCCTCAGCAGAACGTGGTCCGGGGGTTGGCATTTGACTCAGACCTGGGCAATGAGATAGTGAGGAAAAGCTGTTGAGGCATCTAGGAAAGATTCTTCTCCCTGATAAGTGGTATGGATGGCATAAGGGAAAAAATTTTCTCCATTCTTTGCTCCTTGAGGATGTGATTCTTGGAGGTGCAGGAGCCTCTTTTTTTTTTTTTTTTTGAGCCTGAGAAGAAGCATAGTTGACACATTGAGGAGAGAAGAGCAAAAGACAAAATGTCTTTTTTTTTTTTTTTTTTTGTGGACAAAATGTCTTTGATAGCACTATTGAGCCATAAACTCTGGATTTCTCGCTTAGTAAAAAATTTGTTTGTTTATGGTTTAATTCATTCTTATTTGGACATTCTTTTACTTGCAATTCACATTCTAAAGGACATATCCATTGAGCTGGGGAAAGCTGTGAATTAATAAGGGAGCTTAAATGAATAGCCATCAAAATGGTAGCAAAGTTTGGATGGCATTTGTTTCTGAAAATAGATCGCTGCCTTTTGCCATCTTTTCCAGTGCAGGACACAACTTTCGGGTCTCAATTTTCCGAAATGGCCAGGCTTTGTCTAGTAACGGGGCCATAGGGACTTGCTTCTATTTTCTGCCTTTCTGACTTCTACATCTCAAGCACGGTGCTTCCTCCCTCACTCACAGAATGGCTCTTCTTATCTTGAGCCTCTTCTCTCCATCCTCTTTCCTTAACAATGTCACCTGCTGCCCAAACATTAACTCTCTTTTCTTAAAAAACAACTCTTCAACGTGAACTGCCTCTTTCCTTTGCACTCCAGACATGAAGTTTCAATTGCCTAAGGCCCATTCATTTCTGGGTGTTCCACTAGTAACACAAACATGTGTTGAACCAAAAGAAACATCTCCCCCGAAAATCCTGACATCTCCATTTCTGATAATATCAGTATCACACCCTGGGCTCTCAAGTCCTTTGTCTCTTCCTTCTCCCATATACCACATCTAAACCACCCACTGCTGTCAATTCTGAATCCCCTCCCTCCCTTTTCCCCTCCTCTCCATTCCCCCTGCCTCCGGTCTAGCGCAGCACGGATTCCTACCTGAACCTCTGTAATAGACTCAAATCGAGACCTTCTTAAGAAACTTCTACCCTCCAGTCCATCTTCCCCACAGTTGCCATAGCGTGCCTCCTTAATCAGAAGACCTCAAAAGCAGCCTCCCCTTCTGAATGAAGTACAAACTCCTCACGGTGCTATTCTAGGCCCTCTGGAACACACCTAACTTATCATTTTAGCTTTATCTCTTGTTATTTATCTGCTCCTTTTCTGTGCTCCTAGTTAAACATGACTAATGCCACTATAACATTACTCTTCCCACCAGCAACCACAGCTACTATTACTTATCTCTGTTACCGTAACTATCATAATACTACCGTCTCTCTTAATGGTGAACATTTGCTGAATATTTTTTATTAATTTTTCTTGGCATATGGTTACTTTACAATGTTGTGTTAGCCTCCACTGCACAACAAAATGAATCAGCCATACATATACAGATATTCCCTCCCTTTTGGACTTCCCTCCCATTTAGGTTACCACAGTGCATTAGGTAGAGTTCCCTGTGCTACACAGTATGTTCCCATCAGCTGTCTATTTTATACATAGTCAATCCCAGTCTCCCAATTCCTTCCACCCCACCCCTTTCCCCCTTGGTATTCATACATTTGTTCTCTACGTCTGTGTCCCTATAGAAGGTTGCTTTGCAACCTTTGCTGAATTCTTAATATGTGCCAAGCACTGTGCTTAAGCACTTCCGTGCAGTCACCGATCACTGACCACCCACAATGTGCTCGGCAGGTGTTGAAGGTACAATGAAACAGAGCTTATAGCTTCAAACCCCTTCTCTATTTTAATTCTTGCCATGATCTTCTGCAGGTAGGTATTGCTGCAATCAACATCATTTTAAAGATGAAAACCAAGGCTTAGAGAGTTTAAGTAACCCAAGCAAGGACTTAGAGATAAGAAGTGCAAGCTTCCAGATCTCTCCTGGCCCAGACCCCCATGCCATCTACTCCATCTGTTTCTTCCTCCTTCCCCGCATGCCCACTCATTGACCCCAGCTCCTTGAGGGGAGGGATGGTGTCGTATTTTTCTCTCTAGCTCCTACACCGCTCAGCACACTGAGTAGCATCTTTACAGCTCAATACGTTTTTGGAGGTTAAATGAAATAAAAGTAAAAGCCTCATGACATCACTCCTGAAGGGTGAAATCTCCCAGTCAGGCTCTCGTAATGCTGAGTAAGGGCCTCTCCCAGAGTGATCAGTGTCTCCTAACTCTGAAATAGAAGATGACATGCCTCACCCACAGCTTCTAATACAAGATTTCACTGGTTTATCTGTCCCTATGTTTAATAAGCAAGATTAATAACCACTTTAAATTCAATTGATAAGATGGTGTTGCCTAATCCCATGTCCATTCCTCTTTCCAGTATGCACTACTGCACTCTGTTAACGTCACGTTCTGCTACAATGCGTTAAGGGCAAGATTGGTGACATTCATTTGGAATCAGACACTTGTTATTAATTTGGACAGCAGCTTATACATCCTGCTTCAAAATGTCCAGGGGGCCAATGGAGATGAATGAGGTGTAGTTAACGTCCCCACCACTTTGCTCAGCTCCTCTTTACATAGAAAACCATAGAGAAATGCTCCGCTCAATATAGTCTTAACACAATCATCGTGGAAAGAATCATCTTTAGCACAAATGACCACAGGCTTTTACTCATCTAGCTTCTTTCATCACCACCTCTCACAGGACTCGAGTGACACTTCCTTTCCTTTTATCAGCTTTGACACCACAGAAATTCCAGTCTCTCCAGTGAAGAGACGGAGAACCTGTAGGCGAGTTCTAACAGTATCAAATGACATGCAAAAGTCAGTGATAAGAGCAGAGCATTCCAAGAATGCAAACATTTAGGGCAAAATGTAGATCAACCATTCAACAAATATGTATTGAGTATCTACTGTCCAGAGACCATCTTCTGTGCTGGGGAGATCAAAATGAACCAGATAGATTGCCTGCCTTTAGGGGAGCAGCCAGACCAGCAGTCACGTTCCAATGTGCTGTGATAACTCTTTTGATAAGATGCACCCAAAAGCTATGAAGGCACCCAGCAGGGGCAATTTCATTTGGAAGCTCAAGAGAATTCTCCACAAGAGTTGGTAGATAGGCTGCAGGAGTGGGGGTGGTATATACAATAAACCAGAGGTAAAAGAGCCTGGAACTTGAGGAGAAATAAGGGTCAGAGATAAATGATAGAGCCAGTATGTGGAGAAGTTGTATGGAGACTAAGAAAAATATATATTTAGAATCCAGAATTACTGGCCATTGGTGCAATTTAATATATCACTCTTTTGTCGGAGATGCCAAAACAAACCATCCTCATCCAAAATTTAAAATGTAACCTGCACTGTGGGAGACTAAATTTGGCCATGCAGTATTTGACACGCTTCTGTGGAGAAGTGTAGTCTATGCCCCATCCCGAGTCTGGGCCGGTTCTGTGACTGCTTTAGCCAATAAAATACAATGGGTAATGACCCTATGACAACTTCCAGGCCTATGCCTCGAGAGACTGGTAGCTTCCACTTTCTGTCTCTTAAACTCTTACTTTTGGAATCAAGCGCTTCCAAAAGGAAGCCCAAGCCAACCACCCATAAAGAGATCAACTGGAGGATGAACTGAGGCCCTTGGCCAAGAGCCCCAGCTGAGCTCCCATCTGACAGCCAGAATCTACTTGCCAGCCACGTGAGAGAGTCATTTGGGAAGTGGATCATGCATCACCAGCCAAGCCACCCCAGAGCCCGGAGTGGATACAAACCACACCTTCCAAGCTCTTCACAAACTGCAGATTAACGATTTAAGCCACTAAGCTTTGGGATGATTTGTTACACAGCAATAGATAACTGGAACCAGTACCTACTTTAAGGAATGGCTCCTGGTGCCTGGCATACAATGAGAAGACTGCATTGACGAGCCCATAGGGACATTAGAGCTGGTGCTTCTTCTGGTGCAGACCTCCCTCTATCTTGGTGGGTCATGTACTAAATGAAAGCATTTATGAAGGAAGATGGGACTGAGAGGTGATGTCAGAAAATAACTCTGCCAGATGCTGTCTTTCAGACTCTCCATTGTGATCAGCCAGACAATAACCCCAGCTGAAACGAACACATGTTCTCAATTAGAACCTATTGATAATAATTGGGAACACAGCACACGCCAAGTCTGATCTCTACTAATTGCTACTGAGAGTCTGAAAATCTTACTGAGAATGTGAGAGAATTTTTTTAAAAACCATCGTCTGTATATTTCGCTTTTCAAACCACTGCCACTCACCTCACAAAACTTTCAGGAGGATTAATGAGATAGTGCTTACAAAGTCTTTGAAATCCAACAGGACAAAAATCACAAACCAATAGAAAATGTTGTTAGTTTCTATTGACAGTACTGAAAGCTATTTTTAAGGAAAGAAAAACCAATATAAAAATTTAATAAGCAAACAAACACATATTGCTAATAATTTGGCATATTTCTGTGACAACAATCCTTCCAGTCACCCAGGCTTGATATCTGGGTCTCACTTTTAATAACAGTTTCAAAAATTTTATATTCTGTCTCCACATTATCTTCACCTCTGCTTTCTTCTCTCCTTTATCACTGTCACTTACCTACTGTTACCTACTGCAGTATCTCCATACCCGTGCTGTTGTCAGCATCCCTAATTGGTCTCCCTGACTCCAGTTTATCTCCTTCCCAGATCAACAAGAGTTTCCAGACTCATTTTTGTTTATGTCAGTCTCCTCCTTAAAAACCCATTGTTTCCCATTGCTTTAGAATAAAGTTGAACTCAGAACTTGCTGTCATGCCTTCTAGGGAACATCTAGAAATAGGAGTTCCAACCCAAAGCTCAGTGAAAGGTGGAAACCGTAGCAGGAGGCACAGTGTGCTCCTGGGGACAGGAGAGCACACTGCAGACTCCGTGCTGCCCCGGGTAACTTTCCACTTCATGTTGTGATGATCTGATCTAGTGAGAAGAAGAGACTGGCCCCTCCCTAGACAGAGACTGAGGAGGACTGTAGCATCCTGCCCAATAATGGCATCAGGCACCGGCAGGTGGTAAGTCCACTGCTTCTGCTAGGGTCTTGGTAGCTGAAGGAGCAACCATAGTAGGTATATAGCTAGAAATGGGTCCCTGCCCTATTACTGAGCACCCAAGTGGGTGCACTGTAAACAAAGAGAATTAAAGGAAGAAACATATTGCTCTGGAAGATAATGCTGGAAGCCAGGTTCACGCCACCAGCAGCTCCCTGCTGTCGAGACCACTACTTGCTCCTTTTCTGTTCAATGATAGAAGCCTGACGTGTCACTAATGCTATCTGATACTACGTGGGGCTATCAAGACCAGCTAGGGAAGGTTTCTTTCCTTCAGTGCTTACTAAAGAAGTTTTGAGCCTCCTCAAACTGGAGGCTCCTGGGTGGCATTTAAACTTCATCCAACCCAGTAGGTCTGTTTTATGCAATGTTTACACTTTTTAATTCTGTGCCAACATTTTGAAACTCTGGACTTGTCCTCTAAAAAAAGACTAATTTCTAGCTTCCTTTATATATATAAAAAATCAGGAGGATGAACATTAGTCCATGTGATCAAAATCAACCAGAGTGCATGCTGGCTGTCTCGTTAGGACAGCGCAGTTTGCCACACTCCCCATCTAACGCTCTTCACTCATCTGTGTATTTCTTTCAAGAAGCACTAGAGTTTGTGAGCCCTGTTTTAGGCTGTTTAGTCTCTGAGAATTCAGTTTTTCCCTTGGAAGAGATGTGTGTGTGTGTGTGTGTGTGTGTGTGTGTGTGCGCGCGCGCAAGAGAGAGAGAGAGAGAGAATGAACCGGTGGACCTCAGGGGATTCAGTGTGTCACAACACCGCCAAGATGTGCTAAAGTCCACTCCAGTTCCCGTTGTTGAGAGACCCCCATCTACACCCTCCATTGCTCAGACATGGGGCGATGTGTTTCTTGGGTTAGAGTATCTATTGCATTTTCTGTTGGGGGGGGGAGAGTGACAAGCCCAGAGGACAATGAGATGGCCAGATCACCTCCTGTGGAGAAAAAGTGAACCTTCCTCCAAAAGTCTGGAGGAGATTTGCTTGGTAGAGGCTGGTGAGGGAGATGCTTCCATGGAGTGAGGAAGACCCCAGGGATGGTAGAACAAGGTTAGCAGATAGAAGGCAACTGGGAAGAGCTTAAAATCTTGAGTTATTTTATACTGGGCTTTAAGGAAAGTCAGATGTAGCAGGCAGTTTTATACACTGTCCTATGCTGTCTTTTTTCTAAAGCTTCAGGGAAGTCTGGCAGAACACACTGTGCTGGTAGGTTGTGGAGGAATGTAAGGGAAGGGGCATCCCAGTGGGAAGGGTCGAGGCCAGGTTCACACCACCATCAACTCCCTGTTGTAGAGACTGCTACTTGCTCCTCTCTTGTTCAATGGTAGAAGCCTTGATCTTCAGTTGGGCACATGGTGTCTATATTTTTTGGCCTCACGTGCATCTTGAATATGTTTATGGGATTAAATTATGATCAGAGATATGTGAGCACAAGGACTTAAATGGAGAAAAAGTGTGTCTTTTCTTTCCTTTCTCCTCC
This sequence comes from Globicephala melas, assembly GCF_963455315.2. Lineage (NCBI taxonomy): Eukaryota > Metazoa > Chordata > Mammalia > Artiodactyla > Delphinidae > Globicephala > Globicephala melas. The sequence continues at coordinate 10,256,563 of NC_083331.1, read as the reverse complement.
ATCCTGCTGCTTAAAATGTAGACATAATTTAATCTCTAAGCAATGCTGGAAAGTCAACACAGAGGGATCCTGGTTCTCTAGATGACTCATGGGTAGAACTGTCATTTCAACTCTGGGTTGCCTAAACCCAACTATTGCATGAAAGAGAAATAAGGTTCTGACTTGCTTACACCTGAACCAAAGTATATTAGTCAGCTCAGGCTGCCATAACAAGATATAACCGCCTGGGTGACTTACATAACAAGAATTAATTTTTTCACAATTCTGGAGGTTGGGAAATCCAAGATCAAGGTGTTGGTAGGGTTGGTTTCTGTAAGACCTCTCTCCTTGTACAGACAGCTGTCTTCTTGCTGTGTTCTCATATGGTCTTTTCTCTGTGTATGCACACTCCTGGCATCCATTTTTTTTCTTACAAGGACACCAGTCCTATTGGATCAGGGTCCCACCCATATGGCCCCAATTAACCTTAATTGCCTTCTAAAGGCCCTATTAGGGCTTCAATATATGAATTGATATGGGATGAGAGGCAATAATGGGGCAGAGGGAGACACAATTCAGTCCCTAACACAGTACTTAGCTAAATAAAGATAAAATGTTGTCTTCTAAATTTTCATGGACAAGGCTAGATGAGAATAATAAACCACAGTGATATGAAGAAATGAGAGATTTCACCGTGTTTCAGTCTTGACTTTGAAATTATAAAATATTTCCAAAACCTCTGCAAGGAGGTGTAGGTTTTCCTTAAAGCTTACTCTGTGTACATCGTTTAAATTTCTGATGTCTAAATTACCTTAAGGTGAATAAAATTTGAAAAAAATTATGTGAAAAGAACTACTGATCCTGAAAGAAATTTAACATCTGAAAACTGCTCACTAAACTCATTTCCCAGCAAACACATTTTAGACTGATTCACAACTGATACATACAAAGAAGTAATTTCCAAGGCTCCTCAATTAAAATATTCCAGCAAAAGTATTTTTATCATATGAAATTTGCATTTTATTTCAATAGAAGGTATTTTTTATGTTAGGATGGAATGTAAAAAGCTCACTTTAAACTTTTTACTTTAACATATTTTTTAAGTTTAAAAAGAAGTCTATTTACAAGGGTGGGCCCTACAATCTCATCAGAGACAGAAAGATCTTTCATGAGACCAAAGGGGGTTACAAATTTCTAAGCACAGAAACTTGACCTCGTAAGTCTTCCCTTCTGTTGCTAGTAGCTTTTTGCACCACCCCCCAACACACACACACTTAACTGGTACGGTATTTCTTTGCACAGAGTTTTCTGAGATTTTGTCCCTAATTTCTCTGAATTAGAAAAGAAAGAAGGGTCAATGTGTTTTATTATACTGGGATGAAAATTTATAAAACAACAAAACCCAATATTATATTACCACATTCTCTGCTATACTGAGAATCAAAAACATAGCCTTACCTCTTTAACCACTGTGGAAAGTATTAGAGTAACATTTCCATGGGATTTAGTATATGGGAAACATGGTTCTAAGTATTTTACATAAATTAACTCTAATCCTCACAGTAGTTTTATGAGGTAAGTATTATAACGTCTATATTATCGAGGAGGAAATGAAGGCAAAATTATATAACTAGTAAGTTCCAGAGCCAGGATTCAAACTTGGGTAGACTACCTCCAAAGCCTGTGCTTTCAATTGGTAGTTTCTAAATTTACACTAAACACACACACACACACACACACACACACACACCCATACACTCACACTCACACATAAAAAAGAAGAAATTTTGAAGCATTGAAAGTTTGACAAAACTTTTTAAGCTTAAAGGGACATCATTTTGATTGAGACTTCTGCCTTCAAAAGCAGTGAATACTCAAAGGGACATGGCTATTAAATGATATAAGATCATTTTTATCCTCAATATAAGAAGAGAAATGAAAGTTAAAGCTGTGAATTTTTTTCTTGTTAGGTTAGCAAGGAATCAAAAGACTGGGGAAAAATGTTTTGTTATAGGCTCAAGGACACAGGCTCTCTTATTGTTGGTGGAAATGTAAATATAGAGGGCAGAGTGAAGCCAGGTAACAGCAGAGCTTTAAAAATGCCCACTCCTGATTATCAAAAAGACAACAGATAACAAGTGCTGGCAAGGACATGGAGAAAAGTGAGCCTTGTACACTGTTGGTAGGAAGGTAAAATGGCACTTTGATAAACAGTATGGAGGCTCCTCAAAATATTAAAAATTGAATTACCAGATAATCTGGCAATCCCAATTCTGGATATATATCTAGAAGAATTCAAAGCAGAATACTAAAGAGAGAGATTGGTTCAAGATGGCAGAGTAGAAGGATATGCGCCCACTCCCTCTTGCGAGAGCACCGGAATCACAACTAACTGCTAACAATCCTCGACAAGAAGACACTGGAACTCACCAAAAAGGATACCCCACATCCAAAGACAAAGGAGAAGCCACAATGAGACGGCAGGAGGGGTGCAATCACGATAAAATCAAATCCCATGACCACTGGGTGGGTGACTCACAAACTGGAGAACACTTATACCACAGAAGTCCACCCACTGGAGTGACGGTTCTGAGCCCCATGTCAGGCTTCTCAACCTGGGGGTCTGGCAACGGGAGGAGGAATTCCTAGAGAATCAGACTTTGAAGGCTAGTGGGATTTGATTGCAGGACTTCGACAGGACTGGGGGAAACAGAGACTCCACTCTTGGAGGACACAAACAAAGTAGAGTGCACATCAGGACCCAGGGGAAGGAGCAATGACCCCATAGGAGATTGAACCAGACATACCTGCTAGTGTTGGAGGGTCACCTGCAGAGGCAGGTGGTGGCTGTGGCTCACCACGGGGACAGGGACACTGGCAGCAGAAGTTCTGGGAAGTGCTCCTTGGTGTGAGCCCCCCTAGAGTCCGCCATTAGCCCCACCAAAGAGCCTGCAGCGTCGAGTGCTGGGTTGCCTCAGGCCAAACAACCACAGGGAGGGAACTCAGCCCCACTCATCAGCAGACAAGTGGATTAAAGTTTTACTGAGATCTTCCCACCAGAACAACACCCAGCTCTAGCAAACACCAGTCCCTCCCATCAGGAAGCTTGCACAAGCCTCTTAGATAGCCTCATCCACCAGAGGGCAGACAGCAGAAGCAAGAAGAACTACAATCCTGCAGCCTGTGGAACAAAAGCCACATTCACAGAAAGACAGACAAAATGAAGAGGCAGAGGCCCATGTACCAGATGAAGGAACAAAATAAAACCCCAGAAAAACAACTAAATGAAGTGGACACAGGCAACCTTCCAGAAAAAGAATTCAGAATAATGATAGTGAAGATGATCCAGGAAAAAGAATGGAGGCAAAGACTGAGAAGATTCAAGAAATGTTTAACAAAGACCTAGAAGAATTAAAGAACAAACAAACAGAGATGAACAATACAAAAACTGAAATGAAAACTACACTAGAAGGAATCAATAGCAAATAACTGAGGCAGAAGACGGATAAGTGACCTGGAAGACGGAATGGTGGAATTCACTGCCATGGACAGAATAAAGAAAAAAGAATGAAAAGAAATGAAGACAGCCTAAGAGACCTCTGAGACAACATTAAACTCACCAACATTCGCATTATAGAGGTCTCAGAAGGAAAAGAGAGAAAGGACCTGGGAAAATATTTGAAGAGATTATAGGCAAAAACTTCCCTAATATGGGAAAGGAAATAGCCACCCAAGTCCAGGAAGCACAGAGAGTCCCAGGAAGGATAAACCCAAGGAGAAACACTCTGAGATACATAGTAATCAAACTGACAAAAATTAAAGACAAAGAAAAATTATTAAAAGCAACAAGGGAAAAAAGACAATATATAAGGGAACTCCCATAAGGTTAACAGCTGATTTCTCAGCAGTAACTCTACAAGCCAGAAGGGAGTGGCACCATATATTTAAAGTGATGAAAGGGAAGAACCTACAGCCAAGATTCCTCTACCTGGCAAGGATCTCATTCAGATTCAATGAAAAAATCAAAAGCTTTACAGGCAAGCAAAAGCTAAGAGAATTCAGCACCACCAAATAAGCTCTACAGCAAATGCTATAGGAACTTCTCTAAGTGGGAAACACAAGAGAAGAAAAGGACCTACAAAAACAAACCGAGAACAATTAAGAAAATGGTAATAGGAATATACATATCGATAATTACCTTAAATGTGAAGAGATTAAATGCTCCAACCAAAAGACACAAGCTGGCTGAATGGATACAAAAACAAGACCCGTATATATGCTGTCTACAAGAGACCCACTTCAGACCTAGGGACACATACAGACTGAAAGTGAGGGGATGGAAAAAGATATTCCATGCAAATGGAAACCAAAAGAAAGCTGGAGTAGCAATACTTGTATCAGATAAAACAGACTTTAAAATAAAGAATGTTACAAGAGATAAAAGAAGGACACTACATAATGATCAAGGGATCAATCCAAGAAGAAGATATAACAATTATAAATATATATGCACCCAACATAGGAGAACCTCGATACATAAGGCAAATGCTAACAGCTATAAAAGAGGAAGTCAACATGAACACAATAATAGTGGGGGATTTTAACACCTCACTTTCACCAATGGACACATCATACAGACAAAAAATAAATGAGGAAACACAAGCTTTAAATAACACAAAAGACCAGATTGATTTAACTGATATTTATAGGACATTCCATCCGAAAACAGCAGATTACACTTTCTTCTCAAGCGCACAGAGAACATCCTCCAGGATAGATCACATCTTGGGTCACACATCAAGCCTTGGTAAATTTAAGATAATTGAAGTCTTATCAAGCATCTTGTCCGACCACAATGCTATGAGATTAGAAATCAATTACAGGGAAAAAAACGTAAAAAACACAAACACATGGAGGTTAAACAATACACTACTAAATAACCAAGAGATCACTGAAGAAATCAAAGAGAAAATCAAAAACTACCTAGAGACAAATGACAATGAAAACATGATCCAAAAGCTACGGGATGCAGCAAAAGCAGTTCTAAGAGTGAAGTTGATAGTAATACAATTCTACCTCAGGAAACAAGAAAAATCTCAAATAAACAATCTAACTTTACACCTAAAGGAACTAGAGAAAGAAGAACAAACAAAACCCAAAGTTAGTAGAAGGAAAGAAATCATAAAGATCAGAGCAGAAACAAATGAAATAGAAACAAAGGAAACAACAGCAAAGATAAATAAAACTAAAAGCTGGTTCTTTGAGAAGATGAAAAAAACTGATAAACCATTGGCCAGACTCATCAAGAAAAAGAGGGAGAGGACTCAAATCAAAATTAGAAATGAAAAAGGAGAAGTTACAATGGACACCACAGTTACAACAGACAAAGCATCATAAGAGACTACTACAAGCAACTCTATGCCAATAAAATGGAAAACCTGGAAGAAATGGACAAATTCTTAGAAAGGTATAACCTTCCAAGACTGAACCAGGAAGAAACAGAAAATATGAACAGACCAATCACAAGTAACGAAATTAAAACTGTGATTAAAAATCTTCCAATAAACAAAAGTCCAGGACCAGATGGCTTCACAGGTGAATTCTATCAAACATTTAGAGAAGAGCTAACACCCATCCTTCTCAAACTCTTCCAAAAAATTGCAGACAAAGGAACACTCCCAAACTCATTCTACGAAGCCACCATCACCCCGATACCAAAACCCAACAGAGATATTACAGAAAAAGAAAATTACAGACCAATATCACTGATGAATATAGATGCAAAAATCCTCAACAAAATACAAGCAAACAGAATCCAACAATACATTAAAAGGATCGTACACTATGATCAAGTGGGATTTATCCCAGGGATGCAAGGATTCTTCAATATATGCAAATCAATCAATGTAATACACCATATTAACAACTGAATAAAAACCATATGATCATCTCATTAGATGCAGAAAGAGCTTTTGACAAAATTCAACACCCATTTTTGATAAAAAAAACTCTCCATAGAGGGAACCTACCTCAACATAATGAAGGCCATATAAACAACCCCACAGCAAACATCATTCTCAATGGTGAAAAACTGAAAGCATTTCCTCTAAGATCAGGAACAAGACAAGGATGTCCACTCTTGCCACTATTATTAAACATAGTTTTGAGTTTTGGAAGTCCTAGCCATGGCAACCAGAGAAGAAAGAAATAAAAGGAACACTAATTGGAAAAGAAGAAGTAAAACTGTCACTGTTTGCTGATGACATGATACTATATACATAGAGAATCCTAAAGATGCCATCAGAAAACTACTAGAGCTAATCAGTGAATTTGGTAAAGTTGCAGGATACAAAATTAATGCACAGAAATCTCTTGCATTCCTATACATTAACAATTAAAGAGCAGAAAGAGAAATTAAGGAAACAATCACATTCACCATTGCAATAAAAAGAATAAAGTACCTAGGAATAAACTTACCTAAGGAGGTAAAAGACCTGTACTCAGAAAACTATAAGACACTGATGAAAGAAATCAAAGATGACAAAAACAGATGGAAAGATATACTATGTTCTTGGATTGGAAAAATAAATATTGTGAAAATGACTATACTACCCAAAGTAATCTACAGATTCAGTGCAATCCTTATCAAATTACCAATGGCAATTTTTACAGAACTAGAACAAAAAAATCTTAAAAGCTGTATAGAGACACAAAAGTCTCCGAATAGCCAAAGCAATCTTGAGGGAAAAAAATGGAGTTGGAGGAATCAGACTCCCTGACTTCAGACTATACCACAAAGCTACAGTAATCAAGGCATATGGTACTGGCACAAAAGCAGAAATATAGGTCAATGGAACAGGATAGAAAGCCCAGAGATAAACTCACGCACCTATGGTCAACTAATCTAAGACAAAGGAGGCAAGGATATACAATGGAGCAAAGACAGTCTCTTCAATAAATGGTGCTGGGAAAACTGGAAAGCTACATGTAAAAGAATGAAATTAGAACACTCCCTAACACCATACACAAAAATAAACTCCAAATGGATTAAAGACAATGTAAGACCAGACACTATATAATTCTTAGAGGAAAACATAGGAAGAACACTCTTTGACATAAATCACAGCAAGATCTTTTTTGACCTACCTCCTAGAGTAATGGAAATAAAAACAAAAATAAACAAACGAGACATAATGAAACTTAAAAGCTTTTGCATAGCAAAGGAAACTATAATCAAGACGAAAAGACAACCCTCAGAATGGGAGGAAGTATTTGCAAATGAATCAACGGAGAAAGGATTAATCTCCAAAAATATATAATCAGCTCATAGAGCTCAATATTAAAAAAACAAACAATCCAATCAAAAAATGGGCAGAAGACCTAAATAGACATCTCTCCAAAGAAGACATACAGATGGCCAAGAGGCACATGAAAAGTTGCTCAACATCACTAATTATTAGAGAAATGCAAATCAAAACTGCAATAAAGTATCACCTCACACAGGTTAGAATGGGCATCATCAGAATATCTACAAACAAGAAATGCTGGAGAAGGTGTGGAGAAAATGGAACCCTCTTGCACTGTTGGTGGGAATGTAAATTGATACAGCCACTATGGAGAACAGTATGGAGGTTCCATATGACCCAGCAATCCCACTACTGGGCATATACCCAGAGAAAACCATAATTCAAAATGACACATGTACCCCAATATTCATTGCAGCACTATTTACAATAGCCAGGTCATGGAAGCAACCTAAATGCCCATCGACAGACAGATGGATAAAGAAGTTGTGGTACATATATACAATGGAATTTACTCAGCCATAAAAAGGAACGAAATTGGGTCATTTGTAGAGATGTGGATGGACCTAGAGACTGTCATCCAGAATGAAGTAAGTCAGATAGAGAAAAACAAATATTGTATATTAACGCATATATGTGGAATCTTGAAAAATGGTACAAATGAACTAGTTTGCAAGGCAGAAAGAGAGACACAGATGTAGAGGACAAACATATGGACACCAAGGGGGGAAACTGGGGTGGTGGGATGAATTGGGAGATTGGGATTGACATATATACACTAATATGTATAAAATAGATAACAAATAAGAAAAAAAAATGCCCACTCCTTTTTTCCCAATTACAGAAACTTTCCAAATTAGATTAGCATATGATATCCAGAAGATATATGCCCAAGTACGTTTATACCTGGGTTTTTAGAAGTTATAAAAAACCTAAAGCAACCTAAGTATCTATCAGCTTGGAATTAGTTAAATAAATGATGGCACATCCCCAAAGTGGAAGCACATAGCCATACAAATTATGAGATTAATCTGTGCTTATGCTGAGGAAATATGTCCATGACATACAGTAGAGTGAAACATACTGTATAGTCTGTATGATGAGCCAATTTATGTAATTTGGTGCACATAGATCTATACATATGAATATGCATATAGCTATAACTATAAGGCTGTCCACGGATAGGGGAAGAGAAAATATTTCTGGGTAGTGAGATTTTGAGTGATTTAACCTTACTTTAATTTTTTTCTATTGTATTTGAATGTTTTTAAATGAGAGGTATTGATTACTGTAATTTTGTTGTATAGTCTGAGGTCAGGGAGTGGGATTCTTCCAGCTCTGTTCTTTCTCAAGATTGTGTTGGTTATTTGAGGTCTTTTATGTTTCCATACAAATTTTAAAATTATTTATTCTAGTTCTATGAAAAATGCTATTGGTATTTTGATAGGGATCACACTGAATCTGTGAATTGCCTTGAGTAGTACGGTCATTTTAACAATACTGATTTTTCCAATCCAAGAACACGGTATATCTTTCCATCTGTTTGTGTCATCTTCAATTTCTTTCATCAATGTCTTATAGTTTTACGAATATAGGTCTTTTGCCTCCTTTGGTAGGTTTATTCCTAGGTATTTTATTCCTTTTTTATGCAATAGTAAATGGGATTGTTTCCTTAATTTCTCTTTCTGATAGTTAATTGTTAGTGTACAGAAATGCAACAGACTTCTGTATATTAATTTTGTATCCTGCAACTGTAAAAGACAGACATTTGTATCAATGGAACAGGACAGAGAGCCTAGAAATAAACCCATGAACTTATGGTCAATTAATCTACAACAATGGAGGCAAGAATATACAATGGAGAAAAGACATTCTCTTCAGTAAGATGTGCTGGGAAAACTGGACAGCTACATGTAAAAGAATGAAATTAGAACATTCTCTAACACTTTATACAAAAGTAAACTCGTAATGGATTAAAGACCTAAATGTAAGACGAGATACTAAAAATCTCCTAGAGGAAAACATAGGCAGAACACTCTGATGTAAATTGCAGCAATATTTTTTTGGAAACCCATCCTAAAGTAAAGGGAGTAAAAGCAAAAATAAACAAATGGGACCTGATTAAACTTAAAAGCTTTTGCACAACAAAGGAAACCATCAACAAAACAAAAAGACAATCTACTGAATAGGAGAAAGTATTTGCAAAAGATATGACTGATAAGGGATTAATGTCCAACATATATAAACAGTTCATACAACTCAACATCAAAAAAAAACAACCCAATTAAAAAATGGGCAGAAGAACTGAATACATCTTTTTTCAAAGAGGAAATTCAGATAGCCAACAGGCACATGAAAAGATGCTCAACATCACTAATTATCAGGGAAATGCAAATCAAAACCACAGTGAGATATCACCTCACACCTGTCAGAATGGCTCTTATCAAAAAGAATGCAAATAACAAATGTTGATGAGGATGTGGAGAAAAGGGAACCCTCATACACTGTTGGTGAGAATGTAAATTGGTGCAGCCACTGTGGAAAACAATATGGAGGTTTCTCAAAAAACTAAAAATGGAGCTACCATAAGACCCAGCCATTCCACTCCACTTTGGGTATATATCCAAAATAACCAAAAACACTAATTCGAAAAGATACATGCACCCCAATGTTCATAGCAGCATTATTTACAATAGCCAAGATATGGAAACAACCTAAATGTCCATTGACAGAGGAATGGATATATACGTATACACACACACACACACACACACACACACACACACACACACACACACACACACACAATGGAATTCTACTCAGCCATGAGAAGAATGAAATTTTGCCATTTGCAGCAACATGGATGGACTTGTAGGGCACTATGCTAAGTGAAATACATCAGACAAAGAAAGACAAACACTGTATGATATCATTTATTTGTGGAATCTAAAAAATACAACAAACTAGTGAATATAACAAAAAAGAAGCAGACTCACAGATATAGGGAACAAACTAGTGGTTCCCAGTGGTGGGGCAGGGGGTAAATAGAGGTGGGGGAGTACAAACTACTGGGTGTAAGACAGGCTACAGGGATGTATTGTACAACATGGAGAATAGAGCCAGTATTTTGTAATAACTGTAAATGGAGTGTAACCTTAAAAAACTGTATAAAAATTTTAATAAATAAATATAACATGAACCTCTACTAAAAAAAATAACAAAAGAATAAAAAACCGAAAAATGTACATTTGCAAAAATATCTTTACATCTGAAAACAATTTGTAGGTTAGATTTTTCTCACTTATCCTGGGTATGCATAATGATTGCTAAGAAATCAAAATCATTCATGAATTTAGTGTGTAACCCAGGCCAAATAATGAACCAAAATGAATAAACATCCTTAAAATTTTAAAAAAAACATAAAAATAAATAAAATAAAATGAAAGGTAGTATTTTACAACACTGTTTTCAAGAATAAAATCACAACAGAAAGAATGAAAGAGTGAAAGGGAGGAAAGAAGGAAGAAAGAAAGGAAGGAGGAAGGAAGGGATGGAGGGAGGGAGGGATGGAGAGAGAAATCAGTAAGGAGTGTCGGGGATACTGGGTCTGCTGACCTCTGCTCTGATCACTGAGACTGGCTCACTGCCCTCCTTTTTGCTCTGCCTCCCTACTCACTGCTATCAGATCCATCCAGGCTGGCCTTCCCTCAGTCCCACTCCTTAGTCCATCACAATTAGCTGGCTAACCTTGTAGTTGCCATTCCACAGTTGGGTCTGAGACAATCTCTGGCCCCCCAGACCCAGCTTCCTCCCCAGGCCTCAGACCCCAGTGAGACCCCCCAACTTTACTTCCCAAGAACTAATAGGACATGTACCAGGCGCCTGAGAAGTGTGAGTTGAGGAGAGGGCAGAAGGACTTGCAGTTCCCTTAAAAACAGGCGAATTGACAGAAGTACAGAACTTCTGTGACGTGCCTGGAACCATGTCCGCAGGGAGATGCCTAACTGGAACACACCGTGTGTCACCTGAGCTTGTATCACCTGGGCTGGCCTCTCCTTGATGAATTGCTTCTTCCAATTTTCACTGACACCTATATTTTATCCATCTCTCACATGGTCTCTACTATGTTCCAGGGTCAGGAACTTCTAAAAAAATTCAGACTTACAGGAAAGTTGCAAGAATAGTACAAAGAGTTCCTGCATATCCCACACCCAGATTTCCCAAATGTTACTATTTTATTATATTTGTTTTATTCTCTTTGTCTCTCCTTCTCAGCAGACAGAATGCTTCTTTATCCTTAACTTTTTTTTTTTTTTTTTTTGCGGTACACAGGCCTCTCACCGTTGTGGCCTCTGCCGTTGCGGAGCACAGGCTCCGGACGCGCAGGCTCAGCGGCCATGGCTCATGGGCCCAGCTGCTCCGCAGCATGTGGGATCTTCCCGGACCGGGGCACAAACCCTGTCCCCTGCATCGGCAGGCGGACTCTCAACCACTGCGCCACCAGGGAAGCCCTATCCCTAACTATTTTCATGAATATTTCCTAAAAAGAAGATATTCACTTACAAAATCACAGTACAATTCTCAAAATCAGGAAATGAATATTATTACAATATTTTTATCCAGTGTACAGATCTTATTTAGTTATTACCAATTATCACAATAATGCCTTTCATAGCAAAAGAAAACCAAGAACATCAATTGCATTCAATTGTTATGTCTCTTTAGTTTTCTTTAAGCTAGAATATTTTCCAAATCTTCCTTTTTTATTTCATGCCATAACCTTTATGAAGAGTCCACACCAGGTATTTTGTAGGATTTCTCTGATATTTTCTCATGATTAGATTCAGGCTATGCACTTTTGTGCCAGATACATTTAATTCTCATTTTATTTACTCCTCATAATAACTACTGTTATCATTTTACAGATGAGGAAACTGAGGAACAGAACGGCAGATTACCTAAGGTCACACAACTTGTAAGAGGCAGAACCAAGATTCACACCGTGGGCATCAGCCCCAGAGTCTGGGTCTTGACCCTTTATCCTTAGCATCTCGCTTGGGAAGGACAATGGAATTAATGTGTAATTATGTGCCAGAATCTCTCTGTGTGCCTTTCACATTTGGTGTATTATCTAACCTGAAGACAACCTCACAAGAAAGGTATTATCCATTATACTTACGGAAAAGGAGATTAAGATTTAGAGCAACTGCATAACTCACCCAAGGTCGGGCATCTAGCTTGACTCTTTAATCCACTACACGGGCTGTACAATAGACTCACCTAAAGATTTTAAAAACACACTCATGGCCAAGCTCCACCTCAGGCCAATTAAATAAAAATCCCTGAGGATGACTCCTAGTATTTGAATCCCACTTGTCCTTTTAAGCACCAAGGTAAGTCTAATATGTATCAAGGTTATGAATCACGGTAATAAAATTTTAAACTTTCTGTGGTTCCAAGTAACTAGAGGGACTTCTTAGGAAGTTGGCCCAAGAAATGGATTATTACTGTCGTCTTCCCTTTCAGGAAATGACCATCTAGGATGGGGTTTTAAATCTGCCCCTCCAGGTCAGAGCAGTAAAATTCCATTTCTAAATGCAACCTACACTCAAACCAAACGCCCAGCATCACCCAGCCCTTCTTTCACTCCCAGAATTTCCTGGGCACAGATTTTTTTCCACTTCTAGATTGTGAGCCTCTGTGAGGTCAGACACCATATCTTATTCATCTCTAAATGCCCCCAAATCATCAATCACAATACTTCATACACAGTAGGCAGTCAATAATAAATGTTTGCTAAATATTGGGTTGGCAAAAAAAATTGTTTGGGTTTTTCCATAAGATGTTATGGAAAAATCCGAATAAACTTTCTGGCCAACCCAATAATTTTATTTCCTCTTTGCCCACTCAAAGCCTTGAGAGATTTTGTTGTACATTACCTTGAACTCAGCATTTCAGCCTGAATTATCAGTATCAAATGTAAGGCTGAAGACTTAGTTGTGCGCTTTCTTTCCTTATCATTTAGAGCCTTAGAAAACGTGATCTGTCTTGCATGAATCCCTAGGGTGCCCCTCTATCAATGAATCTGCCTCATAAGAAATGTTTATTTCTCATCTTTGTTTTATTTCTAAACCAGCTCTTTCTTATACTTTTAAAGAGCAAACTTAAGGACCTTTTGGTGTACAGCCTAGTAAAAGGATTTTAATGGAATTTAAAAATTTCTGTCAGGTCCTTTTGTCCACATATTAATCTACCTCTCCATCTCCATAACACTCTAAGGGTTTGACCAGTCATCATTCCTACTTAAATCATTTTGTCTCTTTTCCTCCCCATCTTAGATAGGCTATTGCCTCTCTAGTGTAGAACATATCTTGTGATGAAACTCACGCTAGCTAATCCCCCACCCTGCAATGCAGAGAGAGGTGTACATATTTGCTTGTGGACCACACTTTTCCCTGGAGTGCCTTCCAGTTCATGAGAGGCAGCTACCGCCCTGGTGATTTATTTATACCTCGTGTGTCAATCAGGTCTAGAGTATCCTGTTTCTTTGCCATTTTTTGATCTGATTATTTCTGACTTCTCTATTTTGAAAGACAACTTTGTAGTAGGAATCTCCCCAAAGTTCCAGAGTAGAAAGCAAATAATGCATTAACCTCCCTCATCCCTTTTCTCCCTGGAATTTACTTCTTTAACAGCAAGCATCAAGAGGTGGCCTTGACTCTTGACTCTAATAAAGGAAGTGCCTTTATTAGGAAGAGAAAGGAAAAGGAATCCAGGAGTGTGGGGGTAAAGACAGAAATGGGAGGGAAGAAAGATAAAGGATGCTGTGTTCTGGGTAAAAAAAAATCCTCAGTAAAGTTTACAGAATCCCAAGATGCTTCATGAGATTGGATGTCTTGTGAAAAGTGGTAAATGGGTCAATTTCTGTGTCTTGGTTGATCTTGGGGGGTTTGGTGAACGAAAGACAGCACACATACCTGCAGGGGTGTGGAGCTACAGGGTCCCTGAGACTGCACGGCCACAGGAGTTCCCCAAAATCTTGGGAGGACATTGGCTATGCTTAGGTCATGGGGCTTAAAGTGGACAACAGGGTGCCAGAGAAATTTCAACTAGACTAGGGAGCAGGCTGAGTGTCCAGCCTACATCTGAGTGAAGCGCGTGAAGTTCTTAGTCCAGCATCAGCCACAAATGCTCACTGTTAGAGGCTTCGCTGTCACAACGCAGCCCGTTTGCATATAGCCCTGCAGCAGACACCATGGCCAGTCCACTCTTCAGCATCGCATCCAACAGATTTCCCTTCCCAGGGAGCTCCGAAGTCACTTTAACAGGAAGGAGTCCTATGTGAAACCCATTTATGTAAAGCCCACCTGATGTACCTTCACATCCCCCTTGGATGATTGAAAGCCCTGTTATCACTAACAGACAAAGCTGGCATTTTTGAAAAGTAATGAACTTCATTCCACTGTCATGAAGCCTTGAGGAGAAGGTCCTGGGAGATGAAACTCTCTGGAACCTGGACAGGTTATGAGCAGTTTCTGCTTCTGTGGCTGCAGCCTGGCTCTAATGATGGGAGAGCAGCTGTGGAGTCGCTTAATGGCCACGTCAGGCTGGGCCTGCCCGGAGTGCTCTCTGAGCCTCCCTCCATCTCTAATGAACAGCGCTGCGGGCAGGCAGTGATTCATTGGGCTCCTGCCTCATTAGAATGTCAAGCAAGGTTCAGCTGCCTCAAATCCTTTGTGCAAACGAGGCAGGTTGAAATTATAAATAAATACAATAGCAAAAGGTTAGTGTATATGAAGGAACTCTCCTCCTTTCTCTGAATTGACTTGGCTTTACTCTTTCTGGTATATGTCATTTAGTACCAAGTTCAAGTGTACAGGAAACTAACCTAATCAACTTATAACAGAAGTTAATTTGTATTTCAAGCCTACATTCTTTCAAGGTCTCCCACTAACATTTTTCTCTGGATCGGCATCTAGAGGATTCTGTACCTGTAACAGTGAGACATGGAAGGAGTGTCTGATTATCAGGTGTTGTCACCACTCCACCCTGACAACCTCTGAGGGGTCTTCATTCATGTCTAGTCTTCGGGGATCAACCTATGCAGGTCCTTGTCTCAATAGCAAGGCCCCTCAGGTGTGCCAGTGATCTGTGCTGTGAATGTCTGGCTTCATAAAATATTCTACTGCTCCCCAAACACTCATGCTAGGAATCTCAGGCTGTTTCAGGCCCATCTGCCTTGGCCTCTCATGCTGCAGGCATCCTTCGGCCTGCCCAAAATAGTTTGTGTTATAGATAAAATAATAGAAACTGATTCTGGCTATTTAAACAGAAAAAGGAATGTATCAGAAGTTTAACAGGTGGCTCACAGAATTAACAGTAAACTTGGAGAATTACACACAGGAAAATTAGCCAAAACCAGCAAAGACAAGGCAGCAGGAACCACAATGATGGACCCTCCCTGTGGAAGGACCCAATTGGCCAAGGCTGGGTCATGTGCTCTTGTACTGGCTGCAGTACTTACTTTCATCTTCCGTAAAAGAATATACACACAGTGGAGGAGTTCCCTAAAATCAGAAGAGGGTTTAGATGCTAGACTGGTAAGATATGGTAAATTCAATAAATAATGTCCTTTCAATAGACCATGCTAGTCAGATAGTTCAGGGGCTCATATGATACTACTCAAGTGTTAAACCCTGGGCTCTGGGCTCTTGGACTAGACGTAAGGGCAGCAGAAGAAACATCTGTGTGCTGAGCTTGGGCCATAATCCCGAGATGGCCTTGAAGACCCTACACAAACCCTTATGTGATGTGAGGGGCATCATGATTGGTATAACCAAGAACTGTGTGGATATGCCAGAGAGCTGGTGGCCATCTGGAGGCCTTCAATGGGACAAGGAGGCACTACTAGTGTCTGTACAGATGGACTGGGAGAAATGGATAAGAATGCAGACATCATGCCACAAGCCAGTAATGATATGGGACACTGACCAGAGGCTTTCCCTACCCTGGCACTTCAGAACCACTGAAGTCCCATCCTGGGTACCTAGAAGCAACACCAAGTAAAAGAGAGAGACCCTAGAATGCCTGAGATATTTCTGCTCCCTATTGGAATAGGACACCAAAATACAAAATAAAAATGGTCTAGTTACAAAAAAGGAGAAGAAAAAAATTTGAACTATTTTGCCTACCAGAATTTATGAACAGGTCATAATTATTTTATATCAAATGATTAACTACTTGTAAGAATTTGAAAGGCAACTGCCCAAAGGAAAATGAATTCTTGAAATGAAAAGCAACAATTCTATCTACTATTGACTAGGAAAGGAGAGAACGTAAGCTATGGGGTATAATTGCTGGTGAAACTCTGTGGGAAAACAGATCTAGGAGAGGAAAGGTGGATTTTCACTCTATGACAGCGGGAGGCCAGCTCTGAGCAGGGAAGAGGTTTTAACCGACACGGATGTGTTAAAATGCAGATGATATAGGCCTAGCACTTCATCAAATCCAGAGCTGTGAATTAACCTTTACAAAATGAATGGCTTTTTCAGTGCTGAATAAAAGTCCCAGTGAAACAGAGGAGGAAAATGCTGGAACCATGCTCTAAATCTGAGTAAGATGGTGACCTTTGCATTCTAATTGCTTGCAGCTATCTTAATATGACGTTTGGCATTTTTAACCTTGCACATGATAAAATAACAAATTTTAGGAAAAAATCCTGAGGTTAATAAGCTTCTCCCCAACAAAACCAGATTCCCTCTAGCTGGATATATAACAATAAAGACTGCATTTTGACTACTTGACTTTTACCATGGTGTAGATATTTAATTGGTGAATGGTCCCACACTATGAAAAATGGTTTATTGAAAGGGCATCTTTTGCCATTGCTTTGTTGAAGAGACCAGAGTTTTGTGGTAAGTTAATTTACCAGCTTTTTGTCATCATTTGAAGGTTTAAACAAGAGACTATGAGAAGCAGCGAGATGTATGAGAAGAAGCACTTGACTTTGGCTCAGAGCTTCCAGAGTCCTGGGCTGAATATGCTATTTAGTATCAGTGTGGCCTTAACCTCTCCTTCTCTAAAATACAATAATAATACTTGTCCAAATTAACTCACAGGATTGTTTCTGCAGATCCATTGGACAGTGCTTATTAAATGCTTGTGGCATTAGCTACGCATAAGGGATTAAACTTAGAATAACTTGAATTCATGGTTTAGCAAGAAAAGCAAAGATTTAAGTCCCAGCTCTGCATCTTACTGGCTGTGTGGCCCCTCTGCATCTTGCCTTCCTCATTATAGAATGGGGATCATAATTGCTACATTTTAGAGCTATTGGTGAATATTAGAAATATAGAGAAGATCCTACAGAAGGATCACAAGCACACATTTACCAAAAATAAATATTCTAAGATTGACCACATACTATTTTTTCTGTTGTATTTGAGGTATTCCTTCCAATGCATAATTATGTGCTCAGGGCTTGCCCTGGGGGAGACCAAATTCTCAGGCAACACTCTGGAATAGGCATGACAAGTCCCATTACAAGGATGGCCCTGTGGGCTAAGAGGGTGATGGGTGACCTTTGCACTCTTCATGATACTTTGCTTGTATTTTAGGGGAAGAGCTTACAGTGGAAACATTCTTTCCATTCTAAAACCCCTGGTCTGGGGAACTAATGTGCTCTTTTCTTAATTTATCTGTTCACTCATTTAATTCATGCATTCATCCACTCATTCATTCATTATTCATTTAAAAATGTATTGCAAGCCTTTGTCTTTTATATGAAAAATATTCTCCTATATCTCCCAGGAGATTGTGCGTATAAGAAAATATTAGGCTAACAGCTAGAACAAGCCAGTTAATTTATAAAATCAGAGCTTTTTAAAAATCATCAGATGGCTGAATATGAAAAAGAAAAAAAAAAAACCTAAATGAACTACATTCCATACGTTGACAAACTCTTTGTAGAGATGAGATCCGTAGGTGCTTTCCTTGTTGGCAAAGAGACGTGAAGAGGAAGAATCCCTCATAGAAGGAGATGCAGGGAAGCCAGGTGGAACTTTGACAAACCTTTAATGGCTGCATGTGGGCTGGCATCATTATTAAAATTCCAAGGACTCCTAGCCACAGATGAGGTTTTAACACATACCCAAATGGGTGACTGGGGGTATCTGTCAAGGGTGCGGTGCAGGGCAGGGCAGGGCTGGGCAGGAGACAAGCCCTCTCAGGCATTCCAGATCTTCACTAAGCACACTGCAGTGGCCTTCCAAAGGCACGAGCAGGACAGCAAGGTAGGGAGAGGTCTCAAAGTGTAGAAAACTGGAGAGAAAAGAGAGTTACTAGAAACCCAAAAAGCTGACAGTTGGACTGGAAAGCAAAAAATGACCACCAGAATCCTGCCAGTGCTCAGATCCCAGGCCTTTCTGAAGCAGAACTCCTGATCCTCCCTTCAAAAGACTGGAAAATGCGGTAAGTTGCGTTCAACTAAAGCTGAAGTGGAAGCCAGACCTGGCCATTAAATTGGCCTTGCACAACCCCCTTCTAACACATACTAGTAGCTTGTCAAGACTTTTTCTGTTCTTTTTCTGGGGGTAAATGTGATTTTACAACTTTCATACACAATGCTAGGTATTCAATAAAAATATTATAATACACAAATAGGAGCAAGAAAGTGAGAATCATGGTCAGAAGAGGAAATAGTTAATAGAAGTAGACCCGAGATGGCCAATTATCAGATAGGACTTCAACATAACTATAATAAAATTGTTAAGATGTAGTGGAAAAAGTGAACATGCTGAACTGAGGGGAATTTCAGCAGACAGGAAGTATTAAAAAAGAGTTAATGAAAATGCTAGAAAAATATATCATAAATGTAGAATTCATTTAATGGGCTTCATAACACACTGGTCAAGCAAAGGTAAATTTTAGTAACTTGAAGAATGGAAATTATGCAAACTGGAAAACACAGAGGCAAAAGAATAAGAAGAAAGAGCATAGCATCTGAGATACATGGAATTATAGTAAATGATCTATCACTTGAGTAATTTGCATCCCAGAAGCAGATGAGAGAGAAAATTGGGTGAAACAATTTTGAACAGATAATGGCCAAGAATTTTCCCAAATTGCTAAAAGACATAACCCACAGACCCAAGAAGTTCAGTGAACCTCAAGTTAAAAAAAAAAGAAAAAGAAAACCATACCCTGGCACATCATAGTTAAAATGCTGAAAATCAAAGATAAATAAAATATCTTAAGAACAGTCAGAAAAAGAAGACACACCAACTTCAAAGGAACAAAAATAAGTTTTAGAACTGATTTCTTGGAAATAATGGAGGCCTGAAGACAGTGGAACATCTCTAAAATGCTGAAAGAAAAAAAAAATGTCAACCTAGAATTCTACATCAATTAAATTATATTTAAAAGTTAGATCAAAATAAACACATTTTCATTTATATAAACAATGGAAAAAGTCATTGCCAGAAAAACTATCCTAAAGAAATATCTAAGCAAGTTTTTCAGAGAAAGCAAAAATGATACCAAAAGAATGTCCAAATCTATATTAAGAAATGCAGAGCACCAAAATGGGCAAATATGAGGAAAATCATGAAAAATTATTTTTAAATTGTTATATAAGAATTATTGAAATATTTTAAAGACTTTATACACATGCCACACTTATATACATAGATACATATTTTAAGAGGTTACTACCTTTAAAGCAAAACTAATAAAGTATCTTTAGTTTTATAGTTTGTATAGAAGTAAATTATAAAACAAGAAAAGCACAAAGAGCAGAAAGAAGATGGAATTAAACTGTTGTAAGATTCTACATTGTTTATGAAATAGTTTAATATTTGAAAATAGACTGTGAAAAGCTAAAGTTGAATACTGTAGTCTCTAGAACAAGCAGTAGAAAATAAACACAAAGGGTTTTATTTAGAAATTCCATAGAAGAGGTAAAATGGAATACTGAAAAATATTTGATTGACCCAAAAGAAGGCAGAAAAGAGGGAATCAAAGAACAAAAAACATATGAAACAAATAGAAATCAAATATATAATTATATCAACAATTACATTAAATGTGAATGGATTATACTGTAAAGCATTATGCAAACAAACTTCACTAATGATAAAAATAGTTGCTAATTTTATTTAATGTTTATCACATGTCAGACATTCTGCTAACCCATCTGTGCTTTATCTTGTTTACTCCTTACAATGGCCTAGGTATTATTTGCATCAACATTTCATGCATGTGAAAACTCAGACTGAGTATCGTCATTGTCCACTGTTACATAGCCCTAAGAGGCAGAGCCAGTATTCAAACCCAGGATGTATGACTTCTGAACTTACACCACTTAGTTATTCTGAATGTGATATTGATAATGGATGCTGATGATTAAGAAAAGAGTAGTTACTGCCAAGTCATACCTGTGGTGCTTGACATCCCGTGAGAGGGAATATGCTGGCCATTATGACCATTATTCCAGGGAAAATATTTAGCTTGAAAACCCATAATAAAAATATAATTTGTTAAGTACATATATTTCAGAATGCAGTATACACCGGTACTTATATTCATGGTAACATGAATTTAAGTTCAGCCAATCCTGTGGCACTGTCCTCTAACACACAGCTCATATGTGACATCAAAGCTTTATTAATCTTAATTCTACCTGTTCAGAGTCTGCTGTGGCTAAGATATAATGCCACATACCCTTGTAATAATTATAAGAAAGGTTTTGCTAGAGAAATTAGCAATCGGGTAAGAGAGGCCCTTTGGTTTCCCTTTGCTGGGGCGTAGACACATCATTGCCCACATACTAGAATCACTCACTCTTGGCTCTGCCCCTGTTCCCTGGGGTTTAACTTCAATTCTGTTGTAGCCTTCAAGTCACTGCTGAGCTGTGCAAACTCCCCTGCTGGGATCAACAAGACTTTGGGCTCTAGCCAGACTGTCATCTCAGAAGCAGAGAAGCAGGCCTGGGTGTGTGGCTATGAGCATTCTCGTGCAGATGAGGGCCGAATGGGCTGCAAGGGAAAGTTACAAGTGTGTTGTCCAAGGGAGAAAGGGCAGAAAGAAGTGTGAGCAACAGAACACCTGCAGAATGCAGGGAGGAAAAGTGAGGGAGCTCAGAAGTCAGATTCCTCTGAGGAAACGGAGGATATTAGCCAGGCTTCTTCAGAGAAACAGAACCAACAGGATGTGGTGCGTGTATATATAAGTAGACATATATACATAAATTATGTACTGTATATTGTGTACAAATGGTGTATATATATTGTATATACATATATACATGAAAAAATGTATATGGATTTATTATAAGAACATGGCTCACATGATGATACGGAGGCTGAGAAGTCCTGAGTTCTGCAGTCGGTAAGCTGGAGACCCAGGAGAGCTAATGGCATGGTTCTCATAATTCTAGTCTGAAGCCTCGAGACTCAAGAAGAGCCCATGTTTCAGTTCAAGTCCAAAGGCAGGAAAAGACGGATGTCCCAGCTCAACAGTCACACAGGGGGAGCTCCCTTTTACTCAGCCGTTCTATTCAGGTCTTCAATGGATCAGATGAGGTCCCCCACATTAGGGAGGACAACCTGCTCTACTCAGTCTACAAACGAAATGTTCAGCTCATCCAGAAACGTGCTCACAGACACACCAAAGTAATGTTTGACCAAATGTCTGGCCGCCTTGTGGCCCAGTCAAGTTTGACACATAAGATTAACCAGAGAACAGAAAACTTTTCTGGGGCTCTTGTGCCCTTGTTCTCAAGTAAGAAGGGGGAGAATATTTGAGGTCATGTCTCCTCGCCCTACATGGTTCCCTTATTATTTTTATAGGAACTATTTGATACGTACAGATGAAAATATTTAACACATATAAATTATGAAGTACGCTTAGAAAATGAATCACCCCATCCCCAACAAATAACAAGTGTAAATGTCTTCTCAATTCTAGAGATGCATAACTAAGCCCCTAACGTCATGTTATGGGGGAAAAGAAACAGCACAGGTAATTTTCACATGAAGCTTTGAAAGCCACAAAAATGTGGCTGTTTTGAATTAGGCTTCAGGGTCAGACTGCCCCAGAAGATAATGGAATACTTGTTTAGACATCTTAAGATACACTCGGGGCAGCTTCCTGGGGACCAGCAGTTAGAGCATCACTCATCTTTCTCCAAGGTTACTCCATGGGCGGCCCTGTGATACCACATGCGCCTCCTCCCTGCAGTACTGTGTGGTGTGTGCCCTCGTAGGGCTTCATTGATCAAAGGTACCTCAGTGATCAGTTAGGAGGTATAAAGTGTCCTAACAGTGCAATGCCATGTGGTAAATGCTCTCTAAATGTCTACTCATACTATCGTTATTATTTCACGTGAATATCAATACATTAGCAGAGGAAAAGGCCCTGGCCAGGGTCCCTTATCCAGGATCTTGTGTTCCCTAGTGCAGTCCTCCCTAGAAAGGACCATCAGAAAATGTGGAAAATGCCCTTATTTTAGGTAATTACAAAGTTGAGGTGCTGGGAAGTTGTTTGTCAGCAGCAGCAAACAGTTTTCTAACTAATAGCTGTTTTCTCGGCCCATCCTTTGAAGTTACTGCAGGCTTTTCAAAGCAGCACAGAACCTGGAAGAGACCAGAGGCTCACAAAATATTTGCTGAGCAGACGAATGACTTGAATGAACGAATCCTAAAGTGCAAATAACAAATATTATGTTTTTCATTCACACTCACCACCTCAACTCAAACTTAAAACACTGGGAACATGAGAAAAGATCCAGGAGTTTGAAATGGAGCACCTTTAAACATTATAGTCAGGAGGCAAGAGAGTCAGGGCTGACTATCCTGCAACAGGGAAAATGTCCGTGCCATCACATTTGTGATCCACTTAGCTGCAGTATTTCAAGATTCTCTGGTTCCAAAATGTCGCTGTGCTTCAGTGATGCCACTTCCTTTTAGCACTGCTATTTTCAGTCTTTTCCCCACCCCCATTTCACCTCACAGATATCTCTGAAAGTCACAGGGAGAGACTATTCTGGAAAATGCCCTTATCAAATGATGATAATATACTAGGTTGCCCTATATTTTAACTGCTTTCTTATTTTAGAACAGAATTTTTCAACTGGAATCTTGAAAACCCTCATAAAACACTGAATTGGAATGATTCCTGACATGGGCAGGTAAGTCAAGCATTAGAGCATTTATCAGTTTTCTTTTGCTGTGTAACAAACCATTCCCAAACTTCATGCAGGTCAGTGCTTTGGGTTGGGCTCAGCTGGGCACTTCTGGTCTAGGTCAGGCTTGACTCTTCTTAACTGGACTTACTGATGTGCCTGATGGGCCAGCTGAGGCTGGTTAGTTTACAGTGGCCTGGGATGGGACAGCTGGGTTGATGAGGGGCCTGTCTCCATGTGTAGTTTATTCCAGGCTTTTTCACATGACAGTCCTGGGGTTCCAAGAGCAGTAAGAGGGCACGACCCAAAGCACAAGCACTTCTCAAGTCTCTGCTTATGTCCTATTTGCTACCATCCCCGGGTCCAGCTCAGAGTCAGCATGGGAGAGATTACCCAAGGGCAAGGATATGGGGAGGAGTGAACAAATGGGGAACCGTTACTGCAACGATCTGTTTTAAAATATAGTCTAAGATGCTTGGGGATCCAGAAGGCCCAGATTTGTCACTGTGAAGCCATCTCATCAGAAACAGAAATATGACTCCGGAGCCTGTCCTGGGCATTCAGATGCTCCTGTTTCTTCAGTTCCTCTCCCACGCCTCCATTCCGCCCTTTCCTCCTGACTGTATTCTGTGGCTTCATCACTCTCTGCTTCCCGATATTTTTCTATTCAGGCAGCCCTGCAAGCGCTTGGCAGGGATGATAAATGAGCCTGACTTCCTGGGCGACATGACTGTCCAGAAACACAGCCTGGAGCATGCACAATGCAGCAGCTTCTGCGCACAATGCAAATGCCGGAATGTGCTGTGGGGTTGGACAGAGGTCACTGCTGCAGAAACAGAGCCCCGTTTGAGACTAGCCTTCTAGGCTATAGCCAGCTTTGCTTAATTAGAGGTATAAGCAAATAGGTACCCTGGGGTAGCTTCTGGATTGTCTCAACAGACTAAAACGTGTAAGTGAAAAGGCTGTATACAATTAAGCAAAATTCACTGTGATCTGGCTGTCTGGGTTAGTTCACTCAAATTATATTTAAAGAATCAAAGAATCATAAGGAGAAGCAGAAGCATTGGCTGCCATTATAAATCTGATAAGTGTCTTTGATCACGGAAAACTTTCTTACCAAACAGGCTCTGAGCATCCGATTACCTATGGATTTATTTACAAAGAGAAATGAGCTCTCAGTAGTCTTCATTACTAGCATGCTTGATAAAAAGATCAACTAATCAATGGCGAGTGCTGGTTTCACATGGTACAGTACAGATAAATTAGAACAATACAGACCCTACCCTTGCAGAGCTGACATGGTAGCAGATCACACTGGTACAAAGAGAGTAGACAGATACGATACCAAGAACAACAATAATAAATACAATATTCAACATCAACTAGGTACTAGGGCTGTACTGGGTTCTTTACATATATCATTGAGTCTAATCTTTAAAACTAATGATGAGGTGGCCATTACCATCTCAAATTGCCAAGGAAGAAAACCAGGTCTCTGAGGCGACATGCAAATACACAAGGTCACAAAGCTGGAAAAGTGAGTCCTAAGCTCAAACTCAGGCCCGAGTTTGACTCTAATTCTTCCACAATACACTATCTCTTGTGATAATAAATGGTCAGAGAAGGCAATGCAAATGTTTCCGTGACACTCACTAAACCACTGACTGAGGGCCAGACTTGAGCCAGGCAAGGGTGCTGGAGGTTTGAATAGAGAGTCAGTCCTTAAGAAGCTCAAGCCTGGTGAGAGGGACAGTCAGAAATGCAATACTGTCTGTCTATAATCAGTGCAAACCTGTGGTATGTCTTGGTTGTGGAAGATGTTAGAACAGAAACAAAGCACAGACCAAAGAGTTTGTTTTTCCTTCTGATTTCCTCCAGCCTTTCTCCAGGACAGATATAGTATTTCCTTCCAGGGAAAGCCTTGGGATTGTCAACTGTGTTACAAATGTATTAAACTAGACTAACCCCATAGTTCTTGCAACTATTGAAATCAAGAGAAAAAAAGCAAGAGAAACTAACACCAGCCACTGACTATTTTTAAGATAACTTCTGGCTCTAAATTTATTCTGTTTTTAAAAGAACTTTAATGGCCCTTATCTTATTTGATTCTTTTACTATCTCTGCAGTGTTATCAACATAGCAGACAACAAAACAAACAGAGGTTAAAATTCTCAAGGTGACTGTTTTAGTTTGCTAGGGCTGCCGTAATAAAACACCCCCAACTGGGAGACTTAAATAAGACATTTATTTTCTCACAGTTCTAGAGGCTGGAAGTGCCAGATCAAGGTGTCGGCAGGTTTGGCTTCTCCTGAGGCCTCTCTCCCTGGCTTACAGATGGTGTCTTCTTGCTGGGTCCTCACAAGGTTTTTCTTCTGCTCTGTACCTGTCTGTGTTCTAATCTCCTCTTCTTATAAGGACACCAAAAATATTGGATTAGCATGCACTCTAACGATTCCATTTGAACTGAACTGCCTCTTTAAAGGCTCTATCTCCAAATACAGTCAAATTCTGAGGTACTGGGGTTAAGGGGCTTCAATATATGAATTGGGGGTGGGACACAGTTCAGCCCATAATAGTAACCCAGATGTGGAATGTTGGAGCCAACATGTAAGACATTTCTGCTTCCATCTGAAGTGACTTGCTCATTTACAACTCAGGTATCTTCTCTTCCCTGAATAAGCTGACTCTTTTCCTCTAATTTTGGCTTATTTCATACTGTAGCTTGTCTGAAAAGACTTAGACCATCCTTCCCTCCTATCTGTATGTAAAGATATACCCATTTCACAGCACAGTTGAAATCCCATTTTTTTTCATGAAGACACCTGATTCCACAGTTGGAAATAATTATTTCCTCACAGGAAACCCCACTGGCAATTCTATTCTCTTGCAAGACTTTCAACTTTCTACTTTGTAGAATAAATGTGTGTTTATCTCTCTTGTTCTAAATATATAAGCTCTCAACTGTGTCTTTCCATGTTTCTTTGAGAGCACACTCTGAATGAGACATAGTCCTAGGTGCTGTAGTGAACAAGACACATAAATAAGATCCCTTCTTTCTGGAACTTTCATCTTAGTTTGGAAACTAATACACAAATAAATAAATTAGACTATTTTAAATAGTGCCTACTCATAAGAAGAATAAAACAGGAAACAAATAAAGAATGACTGCAGGCGGGGTGGGGAGTCCAGTTCCATTGCAGTTTAACAAGCAAGAGCTTTCTGGAGAGATGTTTTAAGCTGAATCTAAATGATAAGAAGATGGCAGCCAAGTGAAGACTGGGAAGACGGCTCCAGGCAAAGAAGCATCAAGTATGAATATTCTTAAGTGGGAAAAAAACTGGTATATTTAAGGACAGAAGTCATGTGACTGCAACAGAGCAAGTGAGAGATTCGGGGATAAAATTCAGCAGGCACCAGGCACGTCTGTCCTTGTGGTCCCAGCAAGGAAGCTGAATAGTGTTCTTCATGTAATGAGAAGTGCAACAGTCCCTCCCTTGTCCACAGTTTCAGTTACCTGCAGTCAACTTTGGTCCAGAAATATTAAATGGAAAATTTCACAGATAAACAATTCATATGCGCACCATTCTGAGGAGCATAATGAAATCTCCCACCATCCTGCTCAACCCCACATGGACGTGAATCATCCCTTTGTCCAGTGCAACCCACCCACTGGTCACTTAGTACACATCTTGGTTATCAGAGTGATTGTTCCAGTACTGCAGTGCTTGTGTTCAAGTAACCCTTATTTTACTTCATAAGGGCTGGAAAGAGCAAGAGTAGTGATGCTGGCAATTCAGATAGTCTCTTACTGTGCCTAATTTAGAAATTAAACTTTATCATAGGTATGTATGTAGAGGAAAAAACATAGTATATATAGGAGTCAGTACTGTCCGCAGTTTCAGGCATCCCCTGGGGGTCTTGGAACATATGCCCCATGGATAAGGGGGGACCACTGTACCTCTTAGATGGAGTAGATGTTTAACAAATGTCTTCAAATGCTAATTAAATTAAGCCTGCCCAGGATTTGATTGTTCTGGTAACCTGGGCGAACATAGTCTAGTCTACATAAAAATAAGGAAATTATGGTCAATAGCTCTACGTGGCCTGTGTTTCAGTTACAGACTTTAGATTTTTATCAGTTGTCAGGACCTAGATCAAATAATTCCCTGTATCTTCCATAAGGAGTCTGATTTTTCGTTAGTGTTAAGTAACTTAATATTGTTACATTTTCATTAATTAGCTGAAGATTTTAAGATAGCAAGATCTTAAGATATTAATCCTCCAAGATAGCAATAAAATATTTCCTAAATACCTGATGGCAAATATTAGGTTTCTTCTCCAGTTCAAGATGCAAGTGCATGATTTCATGTAAAACTTTTTCATAGCTGAAATAACTGTTGTGATTATCTATCTATAGAACCGAAATATCTTTGATTCTTGATGTGACCTTCATTTCTGACTGGGCTGAAATTCTGTTAGGGAGAGGGATATGAATGCCAAAGTACTATTTTCAGGAATAAATAGTAGCATCTTTTCTATTCTCTTAAACACAAGATAAAATGTAGCGTGCTGCAGGTGTAGAGCTCTCTTCACAGTACAAGAGAGCTGGAGAAAAATCATTTCCACATTAGAATTGAGATGATTCATCATTTTTCTCTTCCCTGAATCTCATAGAAATATTTTTGCCCTGAATATCTTCTCTAAGCAAAGTTGCAAGGTTTGTAACTACTAAGAGTCTTGGAAAAGAAACACATTTATTCTGAAAATTAGAAACATATATTCATCCATTCACATCCCCTAAAAGAAGAAAATATGCAAATTATCTCTACTTTATTGTCCTTAGCACAGAAGTCCTTTTTTTTTTAACCCAGCAAATAAAATTGAGTAGAGAGGCAAAAATGTGAATTTGAAAGGACATTTGGTTTTAGAATTTCACTTGAATTCTTTAAAAGCATAGATACTGAAGTATATTAAATAAAATAGTGCACCCTTTACATTCCTTAATCCAATTGCTTCTACAAGTTAACAGTTATATTTGGGTAGAACAGAGGAGGAGTAAGGTGATCTTTTATTACAGGTGATGCTGAAGGAACCAAATTAATGCATCACCATTTAGGTCTGCAGGGGCTCTTTCAGCAAGTAAAGATTGCTTCCTATAGAAAAGAAACAAAAGGGAAATTAAAATATCCAATCTGATCTACAAATTAAGGGCACATGTGAATAATGGCTACAAATTGTTCTATCTTTGGTTGCTGTTTCAAACATCTTGCTATATTTAATGAATCTGGTCACTTCCCTTCGTTTTCTCAATACCTCTCCCATGTACAAGTCAACTTTTTTGTTGGGACTGCTTGACCTTAATTCGCCAACATCTACTAATGCCCAGTTATCTACCACTGTATGAGCCCCTCGAATTGCGGCAATACTTTGGCCCATGTATGTGATCTTGAAAGCTACAAACACATCACAAGGTATCAAGGTGAGAACAAGAAAAAGGAGAAGTGAAGCTTGCTGCTTCCCAAGCCTATTAATCCTGAAGATACAATCCTGCACCTTATGTGATTTTGACACCAGGTCAGTACATTTAGTGTGTTGTTTAGTCCGCACAGGGGCATATCATCTTACTGCACCCAGAGCAGGTTAACTGCAATGAGAATCTAAAAGTCATTTAAGTGATATTTTGCATTTCTATTGGACAAAATCTACCAGCTGATCCTGTCCCCATGAGTTGTAAAATAACCTACCCAGTAGAAAGCCAAGCCCAGAAAGAATATCCAGTGATTTCTTTGTCAATATCTAAGCTTCAGATAAGTTTTTTTAGACACTGTAAAGTAAGATCATCTGGGATACCTCTCTTATCTCTTAAAGCAGACATTGTGAAGAATCATTGCCTATTCGCACAAAACACCTCTTGGGGCCACTTTTACTCAATGGGACTTGTCACTACTCTCGGCCAAAATGGTTTTTGCTATGATTGTAGAAATGAACTCGCTTAATGGTTCCCAAGCTGAAGGAAGACATCTGGTAAGGATTACTTTGATTAGTTGTCTCTCTTTTACCATTTTAATAACATTAACTTGACAGGAGTGGGGTGCCATTTGAAACTTAAAAGTCAATCCTTTAAAATTCAGCAAAATGTAATTCATCTGGAAACAAGTACTAAAGTAAAAACAGGGATATTGAGTTAAAATAATTTCGACCTTTTTATTGTATTTTAACACAAACTGGAAAAAAAAATTTAGGAGAAAATAAAGACAAAGATGGGATTAAAGATTTTGAAAAGCTACCAGAAAGCATAAGAACAAAATTTCCTTCACTCTCTATAGGTCTGATAGTATAAAAAGCTGGGACTCATGACTGTTCTGGTGATAATAAATTTTATTTATGTTTAAAATAAAAAATAAGCAAGCCTGTAATTTAAGTTGTGCAGAGATGCATGAAGAATGCTATGCTCACTGCGACATTCAAGGAAAGGAAGACTGACAGGTAATAAAACTATATCTGGGGCTTCCCTGGTGGCACAGTGGTTGGGAGTCTGCCTGCCAATGCAGAGGACATGGGTTCGAGCCCTGGTATGGGAAGGTCCCACATGCCTAGGAGCAACTAGGCCCATGAGCCACACTACTGAGCCTGCACGTCTGGAGTTTGTGCTCCGCAACCAGAGAGGCCGCGACAGCGAGAGGCCCGCGCACTGCGATGAAGAGTGCCCCCCGCTCGCTACAATTAGAGAAAGCCCTCGTACAGAAACAGAGACCCAACACAGCCAAAATAAATAAATAAAATTAAAACAAACAAACAAACAACTATATCTGCTGGGGTTTTAAAATTATTTCTCTATTACATAAAACAGGCTAATTTAAAGCGCTTACTTTTCTGGGATCACACAGAATTCCTGGAAAAATTAATTTACAGTGGAGAGAAATAGGCTTTTTTTTCCCCAAAAAAATAGCTTAAATTGACACTTGCCTTCTTCACTTAAAGGAGTTATTGAAATGGCTAGAAATGGAAGACTTTCAAGTGATTAAAACTTCTCCATCTTTGTCACTCTGTGCCAGCCAGTGGCCGGTGGGGCTGACAGAATTCAGAAGGAGAGAGAACAGCATATGGCAGAATGAGTCTTGAGCCCCAGAGAAATCTCCCTCGGTTCCCACTCCATCTGTGCTTGTGTGGTACCTCTCCCCACAGTACAGAGATGCTGAGCTCAAGACAAGAGAAATGTATGACAGGAAAATTTAGAAACAGCTTTGCGTCGCGCTAAGCATTAACAAAACACTTCTGTTCCACAGCACACATCTTAAACCAAGAGCGCTGAGGATCCCAAGTTTATCTGAGGGTTCTTAGAGAGATTCTTCGAGTTCAGTGTACAAAGAAAGCTTCCTACATGAAGGCAATGTGAAATGATTGCTGGAATATGTCAGTGTTTGGCTTTGGGGTCTGGGGAAGGATGTGTTGTGCAAATCACTGGCCTCCTGGGAAACATCAGACATACATTTGGGCAGCCAGGGAGTCCTGAGGGGTCTCAAGGCAGGCAACCCGTTGGTTGGAGTATTTCTCACCTGCACCTTCAACCCAAACAATTTTGCTAACGGAGGCTGAAAGAAAGAAAAATGGAGCCAGAGATTTGTGTCTTATTATGCTAAGCATGCGGTTAGTGGACTTTTTATTAGTCAGTAGTCATTGTTTCTCCAAAATGTAGGGAAACACAGGAAAATATTTTATCTTTGTGGTTTGCTCTCTCTGATTCTCTCTTCTTTCCTCAAGCCGTGTTGAGGACTCTCATTCTCTCCCATCTTGACTGCTGAACCCCAGGCTACCACCCTGCTCCTGGCTCCCAGCATGAAAGGACATGGCAAGAGGGCAGAGAGCAAGGGGACAAGAGGCAGGGTCTGGGGACACCAACCCCATCACAGTATTGTTCTGCATCCATGTCTCCTACACACACACACACACACACACACACACACACACACACACACACACACACACACACACACACACACACACACACACACACACACACACACACACACACACACACGAAAGTGCTCTTCAGTTACTGACTTAGGACTTATGTACTGCTGGCTCCATGAGGATCAACCCTCAAAGCTGAGAGGTATGGTTAAATTCCAAACTGTCAAACAATTCTTGCTTGGTATCCAAGCTAGAAGTCCTGAGTTTAGTTAGAGCTTAGTTAACGCTAACTTAACTCATCCCTTTTTACTCTTACATTAGAGAAACTTTGGGAGTTTCAGTGAATGCAGGCTGCACAGAACACAACTGAGGAAGGGCCTGGTTCCTGTCCCCTGCATCAGCCACATTGTATTCAAAGTAACTAAACCTTTTTTTTTGCCTTATTTTTTTTCAAAAATGTTCAGTAGTTTCTTCCCATATGTCTCTGAAGAACTTCAGAGAAATAAACTTGTAAAAACATGATCAAAATAATTTTCATATGTTTGGGAAATATCTCATTATATTCAAAATATATTTGCCTATACTTACATTTTGAATTCCTAGCTTGAGCTATAATTTTATGCATGTAAAATTAGGTGATGAGGAAAATCCCTTGAGTTGTGGTCAAAGCCAATATTCAGGGCATGAGGCACAGAGAATCCTTGGGTGATCAGGGCTAAGGGCTAAGGGTGATCTGTGTTCTCGGACCACATCCCTGCCACATACTTGCCTGCCTCTATCCCAAGCTGTGACATAGTAATTGGGGCTGGAATTTCAATCTTACACTTTCGTGCAGGCCACTTGAAAAATACAGAGGTGGAAGAAAAGTGTACAGTTGACCCTTGAAGAGGGTGGGGAATTGGGGTGCTGACCTGATGCACAGTTAAAAATCCAAGTATAACTTATAGATGGACCTCTGAATCTGCAGTTGCTCTCTATTTCTGATTCCTTTGTATCCACAATTCCTTCCTACCCACAGTTCCACACCCCTGTATTCAACAAGCTGCCGATCATGTAGTACTGTAGTATTTACTACTGAAAAAAAAAAAATCCTTGTCTAAGTGGACCTGTGCAGTTCAAACCCACACTGTTTAAGGGTCAACTGTATTTCTTGCTTTAATGAGGTAACCCAGCCAGGTCTGGAAAGGAAGTCAAGGCCTGTGCACGTGCTGGGTGCTAATGGGCAGTCACTCTACGTGACAGGTCATCAGCAGCATCAATCCACCCTGAAGCCCTTGCAGGCAAGTCACCAGGATGACTACTCTTCTTAGAGACCATAAGTGCAGTTGAAAGACCAGGGACTTTAGAATCAGGTAAATCCGGGTTGAAATCTCAGCTCTGCTACTAACAATCTGAGTGAATTTGTACTAGCTTAAGCCTCTCTGATTGTTCATTGTATTTGGGGGTAAAAGGTCCTCTATCCCATGAAAGGATGAAAGGGAGAGAAGAAAACTAGGCAGCTCACTAAGTGAGCTGGACATCTTTCACTACAGAAAAATGGGATGATGTCCTAGAGCGAGTATGAAGACACCTTGTTGCTAAACATGCCCTCGTATGAGCAGGTCCCTCCAGGAATCCGGGTTTCAATGTCACCGCCTTTAAAACAAAGTAAATGGACCCCAGGTTCCTTTCAGTCCTCTGCTCCTGTGCATACATCTCCTCATGTCACAATAGGTTGTGTACAGTTAGTGGAAGAAAGGTCTCTGGGTATGAAAAGAGCTAAGATCCCACATGCCTCACAGTCAAAAAACCAAACATAAAACAGAAGCAATATTGTAGCAAATTCAATAAAGACTTTAAAAATGGTCCACATCAAAAAAAAAAAAAATCTTAAAAAAAAAAAAGAATGAAAAGGTGTTCTAGTGTCCACATTTCCTTTTGATCTTCTCTCACATTGGTATGAGCCTGGCCAAAGGAATAAAGACTAATATAGAAAGAAGGTTTTTGTTTGTTTGTTTGTTTTAATATATGAATAAAAAAGCAATGTAGCTTTCTATTTGGCAAAAGTGGAGATGCGTAGCTAAGCCATGATGTCAGATCATTCCTGGCCTCTCAGATTTTGGGACCTTTGCTCACTGGAGCCCCATAAGGCAGCCCAGTATCACTTTGCTTCATGATCAGTGTGTAATGATCAGTGACGCCACTTCCAGCATCTCTAGCCTTGGGGACTTTTGATAGGAGAACTCTCATAGAATTTCACAGCTGGTATTTTTTGTTAATGAAATTTCCCCTGTGAAGCTTGGATAATGTATATGGTTATGAAAGAATCAGTGGAAGCAAAAGCCTGGTAAGCCAATAACTATCCTTTAAGCATGTACCATGTGAATCAACAGAAAGATATTAGGAGCAGTCTTCTTTCTGTGGAAGTTGTTTGTTTTTCCTTGAACACTGTACTCTATTAAATCAGAACACTGTACTTTATTAAACCAGAACTCAAGGGTGTAGTAATTAATCCTTCAAAGAAAGGGATCTTTCACAAACTATAGTCAGGTCCTACTTTTGTACCTATCTCATTTGTAAAAATAAGTATTAAAGCTGAGTATAAAAAGTAGAGATTTTCATGTTATGAGTGAGGTTTCCATACCTATGGTGCTAAAAGTATAATAAAACCCCCAAGCAGTTCAGTGAAAATTGTCTCTGTACCTGGATCATGGACATTTTTTGTCTTGGTCTTTATCATTTTTATGATATTTGATAGTACATTCCTAAAACTGCATATCTGTCCTTTAGGTTTTGTTATTTTCCTTCATCAGTGAACAACCAGTCAACAAGTTCAATTCCAATCAACATTCATTTGAGACCAAATATGGGCTACTTTCTGTATGCCCTAGTGATTCCTTCTCTTGCTGAACTGCATGTGCTAGAGCCAGCTTGTACCAACTTGAAAGCATCGATTGTTAAATTTTCAGGAATTTTGTGAACTGATTGACATCATGTTGACAGCTTAAAATCAGGTATGGTGGGAATATCTACACCAAAGGAAATAACAGATGCTGCAAATCATGGTTTCCTTCCTATCCCCAGAGAGCTGTCTATTGAACATTTACTAGCACATCACTGGTGGGCCCATTATTCAGACACAATTAAGATTAGTGTTTGGTCTTTTAATTAAAAAATTGACTAAAATGAGAAAAACTAACTTGAAGATACATTCATTTATACATTAATCATACATTTACTTGTACATCTTTTGGTATCAAGCCAAGGCCTTTCACTGAATCTGAATCCACTTTCTTCCTGAACCATATCCATATTTCCCCACCTACAATTTCCAGTTTCAGGTTCCTTAAACTGCAGCAAGAACTTAAAAATGCCTGTCATGTACCCTGAATTCAAAATCCTTCTAGATTATTTTCCCAGTTTTTTTTATAGTTCTTTCACCTTCCCTTAATTTGACATCAATTTATTTCAATAACATGTTTGTATTGTCTTTCCAAAACTTTCCATTTGTCATATAAACTATACTTTTTAATACTCATATTCTGCCAATTGAAATAATATCTAATTAAATTAGGTAATTATAATGCTAAGTAATGTCGACATAAACAGGTCTGTGAACAAACACGACTGATTCTTGGTGTGCAGAATGCTAAGCCCCAGCCCTGAGCACTCAGTGTGTCACAAGCATCAGTCAGTACGATCCCCAGACAGCACAGAGAGTGATGATTAACCCCATAAACTAATTAAGTGGAGGTCAGTTATTGATAAAATTTCTACTGTATCATCATCATTTTTATTTTTCTGATGTTTAATCACTTTTAGAAAATAACAATGCCAGTAAAATCAAGTTGAATAGAAGGCCACAGGTGAACGTGTAGTTTGTTACTTGATTCATGAAAGACAGACTATGGCATAAGGAAGGCCAGAAATTGGCATAGGAAAGGCGAAGTTTGAGTGTTGAGGTAGCATCATCATCACACCACCACCATCACAGAAACAATAACAACAACTAATATTTGTGGAGCTCTTCCTAGGTGTCAGTACTATTATTCTACAGTGCTTTATGTACATTGTTTCCTTCAAAGGCTGAGTGAGGACACTGAGGTGCAGAAAGATGAGGGAAGTTGCCTAGGGCCCCTCAGCTGGTAGGGGTTGGGCTGGGTTTTGAACTAAGGTAGCTCTGACTCCAGAGCTCATGATCTTAAAATACTATGCAATACACTGGTACCAATGGGTATCAGTGACCCTGTACTCCCTACTCTGTGTTTATCTGAAGATTCTTCTCTGCCCCCACTGGAGCTAAAAGTGGCCCAATTCACCTGCAGCTGAAGGACAGTGGGAGGGAAGCAGGAAAGAAGGAAACAAAAGGCTCTCTTTTTTTTTAGCTTCTCTGATTCATGATACTCACATTTCCGTTGTCCTTACTGTTCTAGTTATCTTTAGCCGCGTTACAAATTACCTCAAAACTCAATGGTATAATTAAGTTTGTGTAAACAATTATTAATGGTGCTAACAATTATTCTCTCTCACTGTTTTGTGAGAAGATGGGGCTCAGCTGGGCAGTTTTTGCTTGGTGTCCTTCATGTCCTTTTCATCAGATGGTGGCTGGAGCTGGATCATCTGAAGACTTGATTGGGCTGGATGTCCAAGGATACACTCACATATCAGGCAGCCGATTCTGGCTGTTGGTGTGAGTTCACCTGTCCACAAGAGCACCCACGTGTGGCCTCTCCATGTGGCTTGCACTTCTCACAGAAAGACAGCTTCGGCATAACCAGTCTTCCTTCACAGTAGCCCAGGGTTCTGAGAAGGCGAGCTGGAGGCTGCCGGTCCTCTTAAAGGCTAGCCTCAGAACTAACACAGCAGCATTTCCTCCATACTTATCGATCAAGCAAGTCAAAGGATACTACATATTCTGATGGAGGAGAATTAGACTCCTCCCCTCAGTGGGAGAAGGAGCAAATCATAGCAAGTAACCTGCAGCCGTCTTTACTCTGCCACGTCTACCAATGCCTGCCAATCTTCAGTGCCAAGGACCCCAGCAGTGCCAAGTCCTGCCCAACAGGCTTAAGA
The DNA here is from genome assembly GCF_963455315.2 of Globicephala melas. Classification (NCBI taxonomy): domain Eukaryota; kingdom Metazoa; phylum Chordata; class Mammalia; order Artiodactyla; family Delphinidae; genus Globicephala; species Globicephala melas. The sequence continues at coordinate 10,220,137 of NC_083331.1, read as the reverse complement.
GTCTAACTTAATGACTTACACCATGAGGGAAACCGCTTCTGAAGACTAAGAAAAACTGTTGTAGTGCACCTGGCTGTACTTTGCCCTAATATTTAAAATATGTCAGAAACTCTCTTCTTTTCACTGCAATTTACATAGTTTTACTGTAAAATGAAGAAAATGCACATTTTGAAGAAAATGTGTTTCTAATTTTAAGAAAGCAAAATTAGAAAAAAGAATTTCCAGTAAATGCACATTTTGTTTCCTGAAAAAGTCCTTTGGCTGTAAGTTACCTTAAACACACAGAGGACTACCAGGGTTTGGATCCCTAGATCACCTTTAAGCACTCAAATGCCACCTGCAAACTGGTGCTTGTCAAAGACGTTCCCACCCTTCCCAACATGAGAATCCCTGGCATTTTAACAAGGCACAACTTTCTTTTCACATGTGAAAAAAATACTTCTCTACAATGCATCCATCTCTCAGTTAAGCATGGCTATTATGCTTATTTTAATTCTCTTTACAAAAACTCAGTCTTTAATGTCCTGGGACACTTTAATGTTGTGTATTGAGCTAATGTGCAAAATACATGCCCATTATTACCTATTTACTTGGGTTATTTTTCTGGCGAAGGTGTAATTTTCCACCAGACTTTTGTTTAGAAATTTGACAGCACACAGAGAACATTTCCATACTTAAAAAGCATCCAGAATTTAGGATGCCATCCAACGATATTAAGCAAGTGTAGATAATGCTCTCCAACTTCATCAAATATTCATGGTTAATTATAGTCATAATATTTATGTTGCTGTGAAAATTAAGGTTGTGAGCTTCTTGTACACAGGCTAAAAATACAAGCTTACAGACTGTGCTATTGCTTCCCCCTTTCATTACTGGAATTTCTCATTGTCATTGAATAGAATGGCAAGCACAGTGTTCTTTGGCTCCCTAATTCTCATTGCAAATCTGATATCTCCCTTGATAGGAAAGAGCTAAAGAACCATCAGAGCATCTCCCATAAGACGAGAAGGATGTGATCAGAGGCCTAGCGGCTACATTTTCTGGAACAAAAATCAGGACACATGGACTGACAAGTCCGAGAATACTCTGAGCAGCCACAAGATAGATGATTTGAAATTCAGTCTTAGAAAGTGGGACATATGGTCATCACATCTGAAAGGAATAGGATCACATGGTCCAGAAGAAGGAAGGGTTTGAATTATGTAGTCGTATCTATTTTCTACTGAACTATTGTTGGAGTAAATATGCAATTATAAATTTAAGAAACAGGTATGGAAAAAAATCTTTCCAAAATGAGTATCCAGTTTAATGCCTGTCTCACGACTATCAATCAGAAGTCAAATTCAAAATTCCCAGATGAACTTTCCTTACTTTCTTGCCTCATCTTCTACTCCCCTTTCCATGCCTCTGATATGCCAGATCACGGCATTTGTAATTCTCAGTCTGTCACACGTCTGGGCCTTTTCTTATTCTGTCTCTTCTTTTAGGAATATTCATTTCAACATGGTCTTTCAGGGAAAGTTCATCTCATGTTTAATACTCAACATCAGTATCATCTGGTTTCTTAACCTTCCAGAATCTAGACAAATTGATCCAGTTGTATGCTCTCCCAAGTTTCTCTTATACCCTATACATATCTTCACTAATATATTTATCCCATCTCAATCTAATTATGGGTTTACACGTATCCCTTACAAAATTGCATAAAAACACTCATTAGATTGCACATGATGCAAATTTCAGAAAGTTAGTGAGTGCAAAGGATGATAAAATAAAGTTTCAAAAAGATTTCAGCATACTGAAATGATGTACCAGGACATGCATGATGAAATCCACTGGAGTAAATGTAAGCTTTTTCACTGGATTTTAGAATAGCAACTGCAAAGTTTTAGTGGTGACCTAGCTGAATAGCAGAATGAGAGAAATAACTGTATTTTTTAGTTCATTGTAAGAATGATATACAGTCGTCCCTTGGTATCTATGGGCAACTGGTTCCAGGATCTGTTGTGTATTCCAAAATCTACAGATGCTCAAGTCCCACAGTCAGCCCTTCGTATCAGAAGATACAGAAGGCCAGCTGTAAATACCTAATAGTGGTGTAGCACATAAAAAAAATAGGGCCAGTCTCCAGCTAGCTTAATAATTTATATACACATATAGAGAGAGGTTATGGTCATTCAATACTCTGCTGGGCTCAACATTCTAGGATATATTGTCTGGTATAGGAACCTTTCTTTTAAGAAAGTCATTAACAAAGTTCTGTTCGTTGACATACACTACTAGTTGCCTATCAATATCAATATTTGTTCTTCCTTTTCCCTTATAATATTTTTCAAGGAGAAAATGTGTCCAGCTGAATTGTTATGCTTCCCAGCATCACTTGCAACTATGTGATATAGTTAGGGTCAGTCAGAAGACTTTTGCGAAACTATGATCCTCCCAAGAAGGGCCTGTTAAGAGCACATATTCCACACTCACGTTCCTTTTACTTTTTGCCCCCTTCTCTTCTGGTTTGGAATAGAGACTCTCTGCTGAAGGTGGAGCAGCTATGGAGTAACCATGTGACAGCATCAAGAATGAGGACAAAACACACATGCTAAGGATGACTAGAGGAGCCTGAGTCTCTGACGGCACTGTGGCGGCTGCCTACCTCTGAGTTTTTCATGTGACAAAAAAAGTAAGCAGGTATTTTGCATGGGCCACTTTTGTCACGTTTTCTGTTACTGGCAGCCTACACAACGCTGACCAATACAGATGGTGACCTGGGTGTGGAAAGTTGAGAAAGAATGTCAACAAGAAATGGACAAGTGAAGTACTTTGAGCACCGATGAGGGGGCTAAGAGGAGACCGGCTTGTCCTAACTGAAACAGTGACATGGGAGAAGACAGACCGTATGCCATGGTTCCAGAAGGCAGGACTGGGACTTGTGGTAGAAGTTAAGGGAAGGAGACTGGACCCATCAAAGAAAGACTTTTGGGAGATATAAAGCCACATAAAAAAAGAAGTGGTTAAAACTCATAGAAAAAGAAATCACTTGTGGTTACTAGAGGCAGGGGATGGGAGGAAAGGAAGAGAGAATTGGATGAAAGTGGTCAAAAGGTAAAAACGTCCAGTTGTAAGATAAATAAGTACCATAATGCACAATATGGTGACTATAGTCAACACTGCTTATGGTATATTTGAAAGTTGTTAAGAGAATAGGTCCTAAGAGTTTCCATTACAAGGAAAAAAAATTGTATCTATATAAGATGATGAATGTTAACTAAACTCATTGTGATAATCATTTCATAATACATATAAGTCAAATCATTATACTGTACACCTTGAACATATACAGTGTTGTGTTCAATTATATACCAATAAAGCTGAAAAAAATAAATAAGTGAAAAAATAAAGAGGCAAAAAAAGTGGCTAGAACACCACCCATATAGAGGGGGTGATAGTGTCAGACTGAAGTTTACATCATATGGAAACATTTACCTGCCCTAAGATTTCTATTTGTATTTCAAAACTTATCCTTACTTTGGCGAACTTTTCTTGAGCACCTACTCTATTCATATCTTCTGTGAACTTCTAGCAATGTAAGGATTTTTAAAAAGTAAGATCCTTCAGGATCTTACTCTCTAGTAGCTGACAAATATGTATAAAAAGATCTTTTCAATAAAACTTTAAATACTAAGATACAGGTGAACACAGAGTAGAGAGGGGATGTTTCCTTAAAACTGAGGTTTCAATGTTGAGCAGCAGTAGTCTGATGAAAAGAAAGGAAAATTTCGGGCAGAGGATCTGCAATCAATCCCGTCTACTTCTCCATTTGTCAGCTTTGCTTTTATTTTGAACCTTTGAAGATTTCCCTCACCTACTTGGGAGCTCTACTATGCATTTGAGAGGATGTTTGTTATGTTTCGCCCATGTTTGTAACAAGAGTTTTCCTCAAATTATTTCTCATATATTAACTGTCTCAGGACTACATATAAGCTAATCATTTCCCTTTGGATATTTAATATCTCATTTCTCGTGTAGTACACTTTTATATATACTAAGGTCTGTTTCTAAACTACTCTTTACTTCCACTTCTCTGTCTATTCTGGAATAAGTGCCACAGTAACAATTTTTAATTGGTAGCTTTAGAGTACATTTCAATAACTAGTAGGACAATTTCATCGTCATTACTCTTTTAATAGGTGGTTACTCCAGATAAATCATCTCTCAACCACATCTTAGTAAAACACTAGAGTGATAATTAGTTACACTGCATGGAAAGTCACATACGTTTGATTTGTAAAAATCTACATTTATGTACAGACCAAATTTTTAAAAGAATTTCCATCAATCCACCAAGCTCTCTGACATCACTTTCCAGTCTTCCTTCTGTTTTGTGAATCCCTGTCCCCAAATAAAATGATCTTGCAATCTCACTCTTTTTAACAAAATTCACCATTAAGAAAGGACTGGACATGAATAATTCATAATAGCCACATGTTTTCTCTCCCAGTAGTATCTGTGAGATACTCCAATTCTACAACTGGAGCCTTAGCTCCAATTGTAGAATGAAAAGATCTATCTTCAAATATTAGTCAGCAAGTGAGAGAGGTTCTTTTGGTGTTCTTGAATTCCTGGAATCTTAGCTCCACCCTCCTGGTACATAAAATACATCCCAACAGCATGTACATCCCAGCTTTATTAGCACAGCCATAAACATTTATTGTTTTTATTCATCTGCTTATTTCTTCCCTTTGCCATCTGGAGATTTGACTTTAAAACTTCAGCAGAAAGAAAACTCTCCTCTGTATCCCTCTAGGATTCACCTTGAAGCCAGGCCTGCTCCACATAGGGTCACATCTTACAGCTGTGGATGTGCAGAACCAAGGATCTACACCCACACCCAGGTAAGCTTGCACAAGCCAGGTAAGCCCCTCCTCTCCCTCAGTGCCCACCTGGGACACAATCAAAAGAGAAACTAGCTGGTAGTCTTCCTACTCCCTTTTTTCTTCTATTATAGAGAGTTGCAAAGCCAATAACATAATTTATTCCCATATTTTCGATAAGAAAGAAAGAAAGAAAGAGAGAGAGAGAGAAAGAGAGAAAGAGAGAAAGAGAGAAAGAGAGGGAAGGAAGGAAGGAAGGGAGGGAGGGAGGGAGGGAGGGAGGAAGGAAAAATAGGAAGGAAGAAAGTGGGAGGGGGGAATCTTTCCATAAGAGAGCTATTGAGAAAGATTCAATGAGGACACCACAGATTAAATGGCTTTCTGGGCAGTTATATCTTGGATGTTCACTGGGCAAAGACAATAACTGACCCTCTACTGCAGCGTCCTACTAATGCTTAAGAAATGATGTGAATGAGTTCTTCTTGTCAACTTTGGAAGTCAAAGAAAAGGATTGCAGAAGCGTCAATATTTTGTAGACATCCAGAAATAATTCACTGTGGGGATGGGTGCTTCTCTACACCTAGACTGGCCAGCATTTGATAGGCTGCCCTGGCGTCCATTCAAAGAGGACTTATGTTTATTAAATGGGGTAGTAGTCACGGGATTCTAACTCTTTGACCTCATATTTTCTTCCCACCAAAATAACTACCACGTTGTCAAAAAGACAGCCTTCTATCCCATCACTTTTTCTATACCCACTTTTAATATCTATGAAAGGAAAAACAAACTTTACATTTGAACAACTTCCACATCCCTTTAGATGATACAGTATATCAAAATAGATCATTTTAAGCAAATTCAAACTATGTATTATATAGCTAAGAATGCAGAAAAAATGTAACTCGTTCAATGGCACAGAGTAGAGCTTTAACTTGATATATCCAGTCCTACCTATGCTACCCTATGCTGTCCCTGTTAATGTTTTCTTTGGTGGTTTCCATGGGAGCTACTTAATTAACTGACTTTCTATTTTCCTTTAAAATCCTTGTATTTTGTGATTATCTTAAAATAATACCTTTGAGAGAATGCTTTCCACCTACAAAAATATATAAATATTTTTCAAATCAGACACCAAAATATGAATATTCAAATCAGCACATTCCCATGTGGTTTTGCTCTTCAAGGTGTTTTTACAGATAATTGAAATTGTACCAGTTTTTTTCTGACTGTTAAGTGATAATTTAGAAAATAGCAATTTTAGTAGCAGAACCCAAGCCTTAGGGAGAATGATTATAAGGTTGTATAATAAATATCTGGAGAAGATTTGGGATCAAACATTAAAGTGTTGATCAAGTAAAGGATACATACAATTCCCTGTACCAGAAAGTTCCAGAAATGTAATTCATAGAGAAGAAAAACACTTCTCTTCTCATTGACAGATTAGTTGATGAGAGATGGTGAGGAAAAAAAGTTGGCCTTTGTCTTAACTGTATCTCAATACAGTAAATGAATGAATAGTGTCAAGACACATTCGTTCTTTTGGAGAATTTTTCACAGTTGATGGAGATTCCGGTGCAGTCGATAGCCACAGCAATCATGAAACTAGATAAACTTGCCACCTTGCTAAGAAGGTTTGGTTAATTTAAAGTCCAGTGTTAATCTTATTACAAATATTACTTAACAATGGGTTAATGAGATAAATGATTATGGTCGTTTATTTTGGCAAATTACTGCTCCCATGCAGATTCTTGATATTTAAATTACTTATTCATTTATCTGAATAACTAGTACATCTCTATTTGATACTGTGTTGACAAACCCTTATTCCATATGATCATTTATTACTAGTCTTGGAGATACAAAATATGGTACTCTTACTTCATTAGATAGAGCCTGATGCTAAAAAAGATGAGTCAGCTAAATATCAGTTAACTACACCATATCAGATCTAATGGTAAGGCAATTCTTTGTCTTAGGTAACAATCTTGTTGACAGCCATCATGTAAGCTCAGATAGTGTTTAGGTATTGAAAATTTGGGGGGAATATGAATATATCTAATTCAGCTTTACTTCTGTAACTACTGCAGTATAGCCCGTGTCTGTCAAAGCACATGAATTCCAGGAAAAGTCACCAAGGGAAGCAAAAACCTCTCAGCTTGAGGGTGTTTTAATGAACGTTCTAAGCCAAAAAAGAAAAGAAAAGTGGCCAATTGAAAAACTAAATGTCTAGGAGGTATCCAGACTAACTTTAAAAATTTTATTTAATAATCTGATAACATTATGTCTCTCTAAAATTGAAACACCAAAACATTATATGCCCATGCATAATTTAAATACTAATTTATTTTATTTTTGAAGGCAGTTCTAGGGTAGGAAATTATAATGAGAGTGCAGCTTCAGCAACGTAACAGTCTCTGATGAGATAAAACTTTTATGCTCTTTCTAGTGGGGCAATTTATTAATGGACAAACTCATAATGTTTATTACATCAAAAATTATTTCTACAGAGTCAAACAGAACAACAATGTTGGTGTTTGGTTGGAATAAATTGTGATTTTCAAGCAATAAATTTGTATGCTTTTTAATATAAAGCATCTCATTTGAGAAAGAGCAACCAGGCAGTTGAGTAAATATCATCAGTTTGAAGGGGCACACATAGGTGTTTCAGAGTCATGCTGCACTAGGAGCGGCAAAAAATTCAAAATATTCTGAAGGCAAGAAGAATATTTTTAAGGCTGCACGCATAGAGTCTTGCACACACAAAAAAGTGATTGATTCATGTTTACCGAACTGGTTCAAAATGAAATGACTTAATTCAAGGAAAAAAGTGTTCCTTTTCTAGTCTTGAGTGCTTTTATAACCAAGTTGGTGAGAACAAATAAGAGTTCTTAAAATACATTCCCATTAATGGGTCAAGAAGAACCACAGAGGCCTAATTTCCTACTACTCATCAGAAGAGGTGAAATGCTATTTTTTTTTCATTACAAACATTTAAAGCTTAATGATTTAAAGTCTCATACTAAAGAGTGAAAGTCACATCTCCGGTGCATGTTCATACTTGTTTAGTGGCTTCTAAATCTGTGCTTCTAAACAAAATTATTCTTAGTCCTTTGACAACTGCTATTTGTCCTGTAGGAAAATTACTCCCTAAGGAGATGCAAATTGTGTGTTAGTACTTGATGGCTTTGTAGTAATTACCATGCTATCAGATAGCTTAGAATTAAGATAGGCCTTGGCATCAAAATTCCATATGGTTGATTCTAAAATAAGATGCTTAGATAGGCAGAATACTAAATGACATGCATTGAATAAGTAAAATCCTGGGCCAAGTTCATCTCCAACCTGGAGCTATCACAAGTTGTATCTGAGATCAAGCAAAGGTCATTTGAATGCCTCAACATTTAATAAATAGTTGAAAAAGTTGTAATTTCAAGGAAGTGCAGGTCAATAACATTAATTGATGTACATAACTATTACTAAAATTAATCTGCAAGCATACTAATCACAATTTATTACTGCAGGAGAAGATGAGAGGATGGAGAGTAAAAATAAACATGTTTCTAAATCAATGATGGAAACAACAATGCTAAATCAGCCTTTCTTTATACTTGTCCTCATGTACAGAGATCACTGATTCCCATGCACTCTACCACCATTTTTATGGAGGGTATTCCTAATCCTGACCCTCTAGACTTGATCATTAGCTGGATCTTAATCTTTTAGTCTTTAAAGAAGTATTTAAATAGAGTACATGTCAAGCCCTGCTCTAGCTACTTGGGTTATATTGACAAGCAAGTGGAAAAAATTCCTATTTAAAAAAAAGCTTATTTTCAAATAATTTCAGAATTACAGGAAAGTTGGAAAGTTAGTACAAAGAATTCACATGTATACTTTTCAGCCAGATTAATAAAATGTTAATATTTAGCACATATGCATCATCATTCTCTCTTTATATATATATAAATATAATATATATTTTATATAAATATTTACATAAAACTTACTTTATGTAAATATTTATTTGAATATATATAAATATACATATATAAGTAATGTATATTAACATATATACATATAGAGAGGTAGAATGATAATGCATTTATCATTATGTTTTACGGAGAAAATACTTGTGCTAGATGAAAGTTATTTAGGCATGAGGTATACTGCTATTGGCATTATTAAATGTTAATAAATCAATAAAAATATGTAGACATTATTATATATTTAATATATTATATAATACATATTATGTATAGTATACTGCAAATATTACATATAGCATACCATATATACTACATTAAATATAGCATATATAACATATATAGTGTATACAGTGTATATTAAACAAAGTATCTTTAAACAGAAACTGACATAAAACAAGATTATGTACTGATTAGTTGATGAAAATATTGTGATTGGAGGCTTGCAGGAACCTAACCCACTAATTGCTCTAGGAGCAATGCTAAGTATTTACCAATACAGTGTTTATGAAAACTTCATAGTAGATAACTACCGTGAATAACAAGAGGCAACTGTAATTTACAGTCATAATAACCATTTATTTTTAAATACTTCAGTGTGCATTTCCTAATATTATGGACACTTTCTTAAACACCCACAGAAAAATTATCAAAATCAAATCATTACAATTGATAAAGCGTAAGTATATAATCCACTCACCTTATTCAGATTTCTCCAGTTGTCTCACTGATGTCCATTATAGCAAAAGAAAAATACATCCTTTTTTTTTGGTGGTCTATTTCATAATCACATTGCATTTTTTAATCCAGTTTTTTTTTAGTTTTCTTTAATCTAGGATGGTTTCTTTATCTTTCATAACATTTATATTTTTAAAGACTTTTAGCCACTTAGTTTATAGAATATCCCTTTATTTGGATTTGTTTGATGTTTCCTAATAATTAGATTCAGGATGTTTTGGTAAGAATAATACAGAAATGATATAGTATCCTTGATGCATAATATTGGGATCTATATATCTGTTGTCCTAATACTTGGTTACTTGGATGATGTAATGTCTGTTAGTTTACCCACTGAAAAGTTACTATATTCCATGTGTAATTAAGTAAATGTCTTCTGAGAAAAGTCTCCTATAATCATGAAATTAATATCATAGGAAAGGGAAAGATGAAAAAAGAAAAATCATAATTTTAGGCACTGATAGTCTATGAAGAAAATAAAATAATAGGATAGAAAGTGTATGTATTCAAGGGTGGACGACTCCTTTATCTTGTTTATAAGTAGTTTAACATAAATTTTATTTTATGTTTACATGGTTTAAAATTCAAAATGTAATTCTGAATATTAGAAAAGATGGCAGCAATAGCATGGTTTTTTAATCTCTTCAAATCTCCCCTAAAAATAGAGAACCAGAATAACAAAACCCAAAATCTATAGCCAATATCTACAAAAATCAAGGTGACAAAGTGTACTTACGAACCCCAGAAGATGAGCAGGTGGGGACCAACCACTGACAGCTACATACTTGTTTGATACCAGCATCTGCACAGAAGAAAACAAAAGATATCAATAGAGCACCCGATGGACTTGAGAACACCAAGATAAGTAACAGGTCCTTACTGCAAAGTTCAGGGAGCCATGTGAGAACAGCTGAAACTGACAGGGATTTCACACACTTCAACAGTGGATAATGCAATATGTCTACAGTAAGATCATGAAACTTGTGTTCTAGTCGGGGAGATGTCTTCAACACTTGTTCTCTGATGGTGCAGAAAGAGGTCTAGGGACGAGGCCCAAGGCTAAGATCTTGTTCCTTCTAGTTTGAATCTCAGTAGGTAGCTTGATTGGGAAAGAACATCCTGATTAAAATAAATGAATATAAGGGAGGAGAAGTGATGCACTGCAAGAATAGATATTACTACGGAGGAAAAAGAAAAGGAGTATGGAGCTGCAGACATGTCCTCATAGGACAACAGAAGTAGCTGCCCTGGGCCCAGAACTTGAGGATGGGAACAGAGGGGGCATTGCATTTACTCTTCTTTTTGAGGCATCGTTAAGATACAACTGTGAAATTAATGTCTTTAATGTCTCAAGTGGCCACAGTTTTATGGATTGGAGAGATACTTGTCCTGGGGACAGAGACACAATCAGAATCCAAGTGAAGGACTGGGCCTCCTTTTTTTTCCTCCCTATTTTTTCCTCTACCTTCTACTTTGGTATAACTTCATATCTACCCACCCCCACTCTTTATCCCCCATTTTAAGACAACTTCATGAGGGACCTCTGGACATAGACTGGGGCTCAGTCCTGATTATGGGCAAAACTGAAGTGACTGATATACATAAGAAAAGATGTCAAACTTCACAAATAACCTGAGAAATTGGAATTTAAATAATGAAATAACGTAAATAGGTTTTAAGCATGATCACTGATGTCATGATGCTTTTAAAATCAGTTCCTCTTTGTTTCAAAATTTAATGCAGCATATAGCTCTATGAGCACATTTTAATGCATAAATAACTCAGATTTTAAAAATACCAAAATAATGGCATAAAAACAACAAAAATATCAATATTTCGGTACCAAAGTTAGCACAATATGCCAGAATATTGATAACTGCAATCACAACCACAAGTAAGGAGTGCATCACTGATTTTAGAATTATCTGCATTGATGTAAAGTGAACTGTAAAATTAGAGAAATGTTGAGAGAAAACAGAAGTTGTCTGAGGAAAGAGTCATTTACCATTTATTTGGTATGTGACCCAGGAAGAAATATTCCATGAGATTCAAGAAGGATAGAAAGTATACTGTGGCATAGAAACAAAACAAGATGAAAACGATAAGATGGAAATAAAAGTCAACAATATCATATATTCAGAGTTCACAGAGAAGGAGGACTGGAGAGAGGACTTAGAATTGGATAAGTCAGAGGTTACTAGTGAGAGATGAACAAGTATTTTCAATATGGGGGTGGGTAGCTTCTATGTAACAGAATTAAAAATTGATTGAATGGTGCAAATATAATGGCAATACCTGAGGAACAATCTTCCATCATATCTGAGAACACAAGTAAAGAGGAAAATGATCACTCCCTAACACCATACACAAAAATAAGCTCAAAATGGATTAAAGACCTAAATGTAAGGCCAGAAACTATCAAACTCTTAGAGGAAAACATAGGCAGACACTCTATGACATAAATCACCGCAAGATCCTTTTTGACCCACCTCCTAGAGAAATGGAAATAAAAACAAGAATAAACAAATGGGACCTAATGAAACTTAAAAGCTTTTGCACAGCGAAGGAAACCATAAACAAGACCAAAAGACAATCCTCAGAATGGGAGAAAATATTTGCAAATGAAGCAACTGACAAAGGATTAATTTCCAAAATTTACAAGCAGCTCATGCAGCTCAATAACAAAAAAAACAAACAACCCAATCCAAAAACGGGCAGAAGACCTAAATAGACATTTCTCCAAAGAAGATACACAGATTGCCAACAAACACATGAAAGAATGCTCAACTTCATTAATCATTAGAGAAATGCAAATCAAAACTACAATGAGATATCATCTCACACCAGTCAGAATGGCCATCATCAAAAAATCTAGAAACAATAAATGCTGGAGAGGGTGTGGAGAAAAGCGAACACTCTTGCACTGCTGGTGGGAATGTGAATTGGTACAGCCACTATAGAGAACAGTATGGAGGGTCCTTAAAAAACTAAAAATAGAACTACCATATGACCCAGCAATCCCACTACTGGGCATATACCCTGAGAAAACCATAATTCAAAAAGAGTCATGTACCAAAATGTTCATTGCAGCTCTATTTACAATAGCCCGGAGATGGAAACAACCTAAGTGCCCATCATCGGATGAATGGATAAAGAAGATGTGGCACATATATACAATGGAATATTACTCAGCCATAAAAAGAAACGAAATTGAGCTATTTGTAATGAGGTGGATAGACCTAGAGTCTGTCATACAGAGTGAAGTAAGTCAGAAAGAGAAAGACAAATACCGTATGCTAACACATATATATGGAATTTGAGAAGAAAAATGTCATGAAGAACCTAGGGGTAAGACAGGAATAAAGACACAGACCTACTAGAGAATGAACTTGAGGATACGGGGAGGGGGAAGGGTAAGCTGTGACAAAGCGAGAGAGAGGCATGGACATATATACACTACCAAACGTAAGGTAGATAGCTAGTGGGAAGCAGCCTCATAGCACAGGGAGATCAGCTCGGTGCTTTGTGACTGCCTGGAGGGGTGGGATAGGGAGGGTGGGAGGGAGGGAGATGCAAGAGGGAAGAGATATGGGAACATATGTATGTATAACTGATTCACTTTGTTATAAAGCAGAAACTAACACACCATTGTAAAGCAATTATACCCCAAGAAAGATGTTAAAAAGAAAGAAAGAAAAGAAAATGGAATGGTGCCATGGGAGAAAGGACTATGAGATGATGTTTTTGATGTTGAGGCGAGATGAGCCCATTCTAGACTGAAGGGGAGGAGCTTGCAGAGAACGAGTGTCAGTAGTTGAGAGGGTCTAACACTGATGGATCAAAGTCTCTGGGGAAGCAGGAGGCAATTAATGGAAAGCAGAAATGAAGGATTGGCCTTGGGATCAATGTTCCCACTTCCAGGTTGGGTATCGACTTTAAAAATATCCTTGAAAACACAGAAGTACTTGATTTCATGTTCACACTTGGCAGCACAGTAGTGCTGTTCCTGGTGCCGTGATGGTCATTAAAAGTGTTTGACATGACCCTGACCTCTAAGCATTTAGAATCTAGATGGGAGAAAGCATAACAAATAATAATAATGACAGTTAATAATGTGTAAGTTCCTACCATATGTCAGACATTCAGCTAAATTCTTAATATACAGTATTTCACTAAATGTGTACCTTTCCTTAAAATGTTGACCAGAGGAGATATAAAGTTTGAGAAACTCATTCAAAGTCACACACAAATTGATACAAATAAAATTCAAATCCAGTTCTGTCTCACTCCAAAGCCAGGTGTTGTGGCTAGATAGAATATGATTAAAGGTCAAATTATATCTGATAGGTTTTATTTGTGCTCTAGGGTTCATAGAATAAAGATTATTATGGACAGGTTTTCAGCAGAAACTTGTAAAGCCATCGATTGTTGTCTTCTCATTTGACAGCCTTTGGTAACTAGTGTGGACAGGTTTGGAGTAGTGCCTTGGCTGGACATGTCGCTGTGACCATGAATATATGACAGAAGTTTGCCTGAAGCAGTATGCGAAATGTGTTTATTAGTCAGAGTTCTGTAGGTGAGAAACTCCAATTTTGGACAGCTCTGTCACTGAATGAATGTATTGCTGGCTCTGCATCTCCAAAGGAGCTCACATGTAGGCACGCACTGCGGTCTTAGATCCTAGGCTACACCAGTGCTGGAGACAGTGTGAGAAGGGCAGTCAAGATCAAAGTACCCAGCAGAGTCTTCCAAAATGTAGGTCTTCTCAAGACAACAAAACTGGGAAGATGAATTGTGCAGCCACAGCCCAGTGATATCTGACAGCAGACCCAAAGACCTCCACTTGCTGGGTTTCCCCACAGTGGCCATTAAATTTTCTCCACTAGTGCCAAATACCTTGCTTCTCTGTTTTTCCTTTATATGGCAGGTGCTTCTTCCATCACTTATAATAGCAGAGGCCTATCTAATTTCATTGCCTAACAGTTAAATTTGTTTATCCCAATGCGATATGGGAAGGTTCTCCACCCATACTTGTCTTTACATCTCTTTTATTTAACTTCATAAAACAAAGCCTGACATCTCAACTTCCTTATCATTTCCAATTTCTTTGTTTAGCAACTTGGAACATGATTAGAGCTTAGGCAGAGGAGTTGAAGTAACATGCCCTCCACTCTTATCTAGAGGTTAATTTCCCCACTCACTCAGGATGCTCCTTGAGAGTTGGGATTAGTAACCATCCTCTATTTGACTAAGATTCTCAATCCTGGGAGTGACGTCAACAGATAGTAGAAGAGGAAATCCCAGCCATCTTTCTCCCACAGAAACACTGATTTAACGAGGGTATAGGGACAAAGTGCCTTTATGAAAAGTCCAGAATCCAGTTAAGAAGTCACAGTACTTCAGATGTTCACAATACAGAAACCAGCTGCATCAGAATGGGTAAGAAGAAAACTTTCACTTTGTCTGCATCAGTTCTTCTACAATCCAGCTCAGTATTGAGGGAGTTTGCCTGGGCACGTAAATTCTCCCTCAGGGACAAGAGAGAGGGGAGCATGCCTCAAATGTTCCTGGCCTTTCACTGTGCTGCCCAAGGTGTCAGTTTTTGTCTCATCACACCTGGAGTACTAACAGAACTCTCACAGTTTGGTGGGGGTAGCTAACAACAAATGAAAAGAGGTGGGTTATCTGCTGCACTCAGCACAGTTCAGAGAGATTGCCAGAAAGTGCAGAACTCAAGGCTTCTCCACCAGAAAGAAAGGAAGGAATGGCACATGCCTCCAATGTCCCAGCCCATAGTACAGCAGTCAGACAACAGAGAGAGCAAGAGGTTATGGGATCCTGAGAAATGAGAAACTGGTAAATACCCTCTAATTAGGAATCTACATGCAAAAGTCCAGAGAAGATATAGTCGTAGAAAAGGATTGAGATGCTCTGGGAATCCCTAGCCAGGCTGATTGGTGAGGTCTTGCCCAGTTAAAATCAGTTTGTAGAGATTCGGAGAAGTGGCCGTTTCTTCAAATACACAGACAGTAATTCAAAGCTACAAGGAACATGGGAACATGGAACAAAATAAATCTCCAGTAACCAACTCTAAAGAAATGAAGATTTATGAATTGCCTGACAAAGAATTAAAAATAATTGTCTTAAATAAGTTACAAAAGACACAGAAAGACAGCTAAATAAAATCAGGAAAATGGCACATGAACAAAATGAGGCTCTCAGAAAAGAGATAGAAACTATAATAAAGAAGCAAACAGAAATTTTGGAGTTGTAGAACACAATAAATGAATTGAAAAATTCACTAGAAGGATTCAACAGCAGAGATAATAAAGCAGAGGAAAGTTATCAAACTAAAGGCTGGTCATTTGGCATTATACTGTCAGAGGTACAAAAAAAAGAGGATGAAAAAGAATGAAGAAAGCCTAAGGGACTTATGGGACACCATCACATAAATTAATATATGTGTTATGGAAGTCCTAGAAAGAGAAGAGACAGATAAAGAGGTCAGAAAACTTACTTAAAAAATAATGGCTGAAAACTTCATAAATTTGGGAAGGGACACAGACATTCAGATTTATGAAACCAAAGAACTCCAAATAAGGTCTATGGAGACACATTATAATCAAATTGTCAAAAGTCAAAGACAAAGGATGGATTTTGAAAGCAGCAATATAAAAGTGACTCATCACGTACAAGGAGTTTCCAGAATACTATCAGCTGATTTCTCAGTAGAAACCTTGCAGGCCAGTAGGGTATACAATAATATATTAAAAGTACTGAAAGAAAAAACTATCAACCAAGAATCGTAATAAACCTTTCTTCAAAAACGGTGGAGAGGTAAAGACTTTCCATGACAAAAAAAAAAAAAAACAAATTGAGGGAGTTTATCATCTCTAGACCTGCTTTATAAGAAAGGCTAAAGGAAGTTCTTCAGCTGAAATAAAAGGAAGCTAACACAGCAACATGAAAGCATATGGAAGTATAAAATTCACTGGAAAAGGTAAATATGTAGACAAATACAGTCATCCCTTGGTATCCAGAGGGGATTGGTTCCAGGACCCCCTGCAGATACCAAAATTTGCAGATGCTCAAGTCCCTTATAAAAACACTGTACTATTTTCATATGACCTATGCATATCCTCCTGCCTATTTTAAATTATCTCTAGATTATTTATAATACTTAATACAACGTAAATGCTATGTAAATAGTTGCTGGCATGTGGCAAATTCAAGTTTTGGTTTTTGGAATTTTCTGGAATTTTTTTTTCAGCTATTCATTTAGTTGAATCCATGAATGAGGAACCCATAGATACAGAGGGCTGACTATACAGAATACTGTAACACTGTAATGGTGGTGTGTAAATCACTTTTAATTCTAGTATAAAAGTTAAGAGACAAAAATATTAAAAATAACTGTAACTATAAACATTTGTTAATGGATACACAATATAAAAATAAGTGAATTGTGACATCAATAACAAAGTGTTGAAGGGGTAAAAGTGTAGCATTTTGGTATGTGATTTGAATTAATGTGTTAGCTTAAAATAGATACTTTAACTATAAGAAGCTTTATGTAACTTTTATGCTACCTCATGGTAACATAATAAGTTTATGTTATCTCATGGTAAAAAAGTAAATACCTATGAAAGATACACAGAAGAAAAAAGAAAGAAGCAAAGCATATTACTACAAAAAAAAATCACACAAAAAAAGACAGCAAAAGAGGAAAAGAGGGACAAACTACAAGCATAAAACAACAAAATGGCAATAGTAAGTCCTTAACTATCAATAATTACACTAAGCATAAATAGATTAAACTTCCCAATCAAAAGATGTAGTGGCTAAATCAATTTTCAAAAAATAGATCCAACTATATGCTGTCTATAAAAGAAAAACTCACTTTAGGTTTAAGGACACACACTGGCTGAAAATAAAGGGATGGAAAAAGATATTCCATGCAAATGGTAACAATTACAGATATACATGCACCCAACGTCAGAGTACCCAAATATATAAAGCGAACACTGACAGATCTCAATGGGAAAAGACAGCAATTTAATAATAATTGGAGGCTTCAATGTCTCACTTTCATATGTGGATATAATATCTAGACAGAAAATCAAAAAGAAACAGCGGAGTTGAACAACACTATAGACCAAATGGGACTAACAGACATTCTATATATGCAGAACATTCTACCCAACAGTAACAGAATACACATTCATATCAAGTGCACATTGAACATTCTCTAGGCTGGACCACAAAATAAATCTCAACAAATTTAAGAAGACTGAAATCATACCAAGAATTACTTTCTGGGCACCATGGAGGGCAACTAAAAACGACTAAGAAATGAAAAACTGGAAAATTCACAAATATGTAGAAATTAAACAACATACTCTTGAACAACCAATAGATCAAAGAAATGAGAAGGGAAATTTTAAAATATCTCAATACAAATGAAGCTGACAACAGAATATACCAAAACTCATGGGATGCAGCAAAGACACTACTAAGAGGGAAAAAGTGAAAATGCCTATATTAAAAAAGAAAACAGTTTTCAAGTAAACAACCTCACTGTACACCACAAAGAACTAGAAAAAGAAGAAAAAACTAAGGCCAAAGTTAGTAGAAGGAATAAAATTATGAAGATTAAAGGAGAAATAAATAAAATAGAGAATAGAAAATTAAAAGAGTTGTTTTCTGAAAAGATAAACAAAATTTACAAACTCTTAGCTAGACTAAGAAAAAGAGAAGACTCAGATAAATAAATTCAGAAATGAAAAAGGAGACCTTACAAATGATGCCACAGAACTATAAATAATCAAAAGAGACTACTGCAAACAATTATATGACAAAAAATTGGATAACCTAAAAGAAATGGATAAATTCCTAGAAACATACAACCTACCAAGACTGAATCATGAAGAAATAGAAAATCTGAACAAATAATGAATAAGGAGATTGAATCAGTAATCAAAAACCTCCCAACAAAGAAAAGTCCAGAAACAAATGAATTCACTGATGAATTATCTCAAATGTTTAAAGAATTACCACTAATCCTTCTTAAATGCTTCCAAAAAGTAAAGAGGAATACTTTCAAATTAAGTCCTTAAATTTATAAGGCCATCATTATCCAGATACCAAAGCCAAAGACATTACAAGAAAAAACAAAACAAAACAAATGAAAAACAACAGACTAATATTCCTGATAAACATAGATGCAAAAATTATCAACAAAATACTAGCAAACCAAATTCAATAGCACATTAAAAGGATCCCATAGCATGATCAATTGGAATTTATCACTCATATGCAAGGATAGTTCAACCTACACAAATCAATTAACGTGATGCACCACATTAGCGGAGTGAAGTATAAAAATCACATGATCATTTCAATAGATGTAGAAAAAGCATTTGACAAAATTCAACACCCTGCCATGGTAAAAACTCTCAACAAACTAGGTATATAAGGAATGTACCTCAACATAATAAAAGCCATACATGAAAAGCCCACAGCTTATATCATACTCGATGGTGAAAACTGAAAGTTATTCCTCTAAGATCAGGAAAAAGGCAAGAATGCCCACTTTCACCACTTCTATTCAACATAGTACTAGAAATCCTAGGCACACCGATTAGTGAAGAAAAAGAAATAAAAAGCATCAAAATCGGAAAGAAAGAATTAAAATAATTTGTGTTTGCAGATAACATGATCATATATGCAGAAAACCCCAAAGACTCAACCAAAAAAAACTGTTTACTAATAATTCACTGAAGTTGTAGGAAAAAAATCAATATAAAAAAATCAACTGGGCTTCTATACTCTAATAATAAACTATCTGAAAAGGAAATATTTAAAAATCCCATTTACAATAGCTTCAAAAATAACAAAATTCTTAGGAATAAATTTAATCAAGGATATAAAATAGTTCTACATTAAAAACTATATAATATTAATGAAAGAAAATAAAGAAGATACAACTTAATGGAAAGGTGTTAGTGTTCATGGATTGGAAGAATTAATATTGTTAAAATGTCCATACTACCTAGAGCATTCTACAAATTCAGTGCAATACTATCAAAATCTCAATAACACTTTTTACAGAAATAGAGAAAACAATCCTCAAATGTATATGAAATTATAAAAGACTCTGAATAGCCAAAGCTATCTTGAGCAAGAAGGATAAAGCTTGAGGCAGCACACTTCCTAATTTCAAAATATACTACAAAAATAAAGTAATTAAAACACTACGCTACTGGCATAAAAACAGAAAAATAGACCAATGGAAAAGAACAGAGAACCCAAAAATAAACCCACATGTATATGGTCAACTGATCTTCTACAAGGGTGCTGTGAATACACAATGGGAAAAGGATAATCTCTTCAACAAATTATGTTGGGGAAACATATCCATCTGCAAAAGAATGAAATTGCACCCTTGTTTTACACTATATACAAAAAAGTCAATTCAAAATTGATTAAAGATTTAAACACAATTCCTGAATATCTAAAACTCTTAGAGAAAAACTTGGGGGAAAACCAGGACATTGGTTCAGGCAATAATTTCTTGGATATGACACCCAAAGCACAAGCAACAAATGCAAAAAAAGACAAGTGAAACTACATCAAATTAAAAAGGTTCTGTATGGCAAAGGAAATAATAAAGTAAAAAATGCAACTTATGGAGTGGGAGAAAATATTTGCAAAGCACTGATAAGAAGTTTACATCCAAAATAAATAAGGAACTCCTACAACTCATTAGCAAAACAAACAAACAAATAACAAATTACCTGAGTTAAAAATGGGCAAAGGTATTGAATAGATATTTCTCCAAAGAAGACATACAAATGGCCAGCAAGTACATGGAAAGACGGTCGATATCACTAATCATCTGAGAAATGCAAGCCAAAATCAAAATGAGGTATAACCTCGTAGCTGTTAGAATAGCTATTATCAAAACAAATAATAAGGGCTGGTGAGGATGTGGAGAAACTGGAACTCTGGTACTCTGTTCGTGGGAATGTAAAAGGGTGTAGCTGCTATGGGAAACATTATGGAGGTTCCTCAAAAAATTTAAAAAAGAACTACCTTTTCATCCAATCTCATCTCTGGGTATATATCCAAAGGAACTGAAATCATGGTTTCAAAGGGATATTTGCTGTCCCATATTTAGTGCAGCATTATTAACAATAACCAAGATAGGGAAACTACCTAAATGTCTAACAACAGATGATTGGGTAAATAAAATGTGATGTATACAAACACGGATTATTAGTCAGCCTTAAAAAAGAAGAAAATCCTGACCTTTATGACAGCATGTATGGACCTGGATGGCATTAGGATAAGTGAAATTAGCTAGTCACAGAAGGACAAATACTGCATGATTCCACTTATATGAGGCATCTAAAATGGTCACGCTCGGGGCTTCCCTGGTGGCGCAGTGGTTGAGAGTCTGTCTGCCGATGTGGGGGACACGGGTTCGTGCCCTGGTCTGGGAAGATCCCACATGCCGCGAAGTGGCTAGGCCCGTGAGCCACGGCCTCTGAGCCTGCGCGCCCGGAGCCTGTGCTCCGCAACGGGAGAGGCCACAACAGTGAGAGGCCCACGTACCACAAAAATAAATAACAAATAAATAAATAAAATGGTTACACTCATAGAAACAGAGAGTAGAGGTGGCTGTCAAGGGCCAAGGAGGAGGGAGAAATGGGAAGTTGCTTTTTAATGGGTAAAGTTTCAATTATACAAACTGAATGAGTTCTAGAGATCTGCCCTACAACATTGTGCCTATAGCTAACAATACTATATTGTTCACTTAAAAATTTATTGAGAGTACAGATCTTATGTTAACTGACTAAAAAAAAAAAAAAGATAGTACTGATATCTGAGGAACTGAGTCTCAGTCTTAAGTTTTTTGTGCGCCCTTCTCCCAAGAAGCCTTGAGGTGAGAATGCAGAGAGAACCCTGGCAGAGTTCCCTAGGTGAAAGGCAAACGGTGTCCTCCTCCCCACTCCAGGGCACTCTTGATTTAGCTCCTTGTAGCATCACCCAACCTGCCAACCCAGACATGGAGGGTGCCCACTAAAGACGACGCTTCTTGGAGTGGCAGATGCATCAGGCTGTGCACCAGCAGTTTGGCTTCCCCAGCTCCACTTTAGGTAACTGCCCAGGATCAACACTTCTCACAGCCATTCCCCCCACCTTGGAGAAAAGAAATCTAGACAGAGTTGCAGCTCTGTAACTCCCCAACTGACTTGCCTCAGATCTCCCACCTGTAAACAGAAATAATAATCATATTTTTCTATTAGACTGTGTATGTAAAAATACTAGAGCCTCTATCCTTGGAGTAAGGCATGTCTCCACAGGTTTAACCATTAACAGATTGGCAGGGCACACAGACCCCAAACTCAACTTAATAAGTGGAGTCATTGACCACATCACTTTTCTCAGCAGAAGCTGAAGATAATATATACCATCTGTGTGAGGAAAATCAAACCAGTGCTCAGGGCAGGGGATGTGTAAAGTGTTCTTCCTCCTGATAGTGCCTCAGTAGGAAGAACATTACTCATTGTGACAAACCTTCTTCCCCCTAAGAGGTGATAATGCAGCTGTTATTATTACTTTTTATAATTTAGCCAAGAACTGCTAACATAGAAATTTTTATTCAAGATTTTAACAAATTCAAAATAATGGAGCATACTAATAGACCATATTGTACACGCAGTCAATACAATCTTACCAAGAGAACTTGCATGATGTTTTTTGACGTTAGGTGATATATTGGGGTAATGAAATTTTTAGTCCTTGGTTTTCAATTTTAAGAATACTGTTATTTTGCATTCGTGGGACTCTGTACTCACTTAACAGGATCTGTGAGAATTATAAAAGGACTTTATGAATGCTGAGCCCTTGTTGGTATGATTTAAATTCAAATAAAAATACAGGGGGTCATTTTTATGAAACAAACTGACCATAACCAAGAGTTTCATTCTCCATTTCCCTTTAATATTTACTGCCCTAACCTTGCACAGACCCAGAAATGAGATGAGATATACCTGTAAACCTTAACCTCCATTAAAACTGGCAATGAGGCTGTGAAAAACTTCTTTCAGGTGTGTGGGGGGGGGCAGGGGAAGGTTATTTATAGGTTTAAAATTTATACAAAAGAAGAAAAATGGAAAACATACACAAAACCAGAGTAGCAATGTATTAGTCTAGAGTCAAGAACTTTAAATTTAGCACCATCACTAATAAATACTTAATGAATATACAGACACATACACCATTTAAATGTTATTTTGGTTTCAAATTGAAACCAAAATGTTACATATTTTAAAATGGAAATAAGTCTGCCTCAAGAAGCTTCAGATCTCATCAGCAGAAAACACCGTTATCTCCATTTATAAAATGGCTTTAACTTTTTCAAAGCATTTTTCAACCTATGCAATCTTATTTATTTCTACAACTCCCTGGCAGATAGGTAAAACAATATTATTAGCCACTTTCGCCCTTCATGGGACCAAGACACGGCAAACTAGTGTTTACTGAAGTACCAGTATTTTTATTAGCTGTAAATTGAATCTCTTTTAATTTGCAAAACTAGCCTGTAAAGTAGATATTCTTATTTTTATTTTCAGCCAGGTCATCTGCGGCCTAGAAATCTTAAATTATTTACCCAATGTCACACAGCCCGTAGGTGCTGCAACCAAGATTTAAAACCCAGGTCAATCTAATTCCAAAATCTATTATATCAGGCTGCTTGCACTGAATGTTAAAAAACATGTTACAAAAAAAGGGTCAAACTACTTAGCTGAATAGCCTTAAAAGGATTCAAGTTTCCTGAATCCTAGTGCTGTGCAGAGGCAGAGAAAATAAAGATCCAATATGTAAAATGTTTAAGCAAAGATTATATGTCTCAGATTTAAACTACAATAACTGTCAAGTATCAAAGAAATTCAGTTGTAGTTATGAAAGGTTATGGAGTTCCGAGGTGTTTTATGTTTGAGTCTTAAAGAATGAGTGAGTGAGACTAATCAAAAGTTACAGAAGGACTATTGTAACTTCAATTCCACTTATTTCTAAACAGTGTTTCTCAAACTTTGGTGCACATCCGAATCATCTGGGGAGCTTGGTAAAAAATATACATGCTACAAATCAACTTGTAGAAATTTAGTCTAAAGTAGCATTTGCTGAATAACCTGAGGAACCGAAATATGATCTGGGAAAAGGGGTTTCCATGGACAAATAAATGTGGGAAATGTTGCTTTGTGTAAATCCTACAAGTTTATTTTATATACTAATGAGCTTCAAGCTTGCGCAGTCGCTGGAGGGACTCTTTATATGAGATAGGGTCCTAGAGGTAGGATAGCCCCAGCAGGGGAGGATCTCAGAGGTTTTAACGTCTCTGAGATGTGCAGAAAAGAAAGACCTGTAAGCAGCAAGCTGCAACAAGATCAGAGGCCGGCAGAAATTGATTTGTGTAACAGACTGAAAGCCAGAGGCAAAAATAATGCTTTGGTCAAGAGATGAAGAGAAGAGAGGAGGTAGGGATGGGGTTCAGGGAGCTGAACAGTTCAGGCTCCTAATCCAGGACATGGATTTTGCATGCTTTAATATGTGCTCAGGCTTCTTCCCGGTGAGTGGAGTAGGCGGTGAAGCAGGGTCACCTGTAGTCGACCATCCAGATACTACACGTGCTTCAGGCTCTGGCCCAGAGTTTTGATGAGGGAAGCTTTCCCTGAATATCCTGACTACCCTTTCCCAGGCACTTCCTGTTTCTAAACAGTCTTTACTTTTTCCAATTTTCTCCTTCTCACTTGATCGTACGTTGTCTGTGATTGGTCAATAATTCTTTTATGTGTCCTTTTCTAGCTAATTATACTGTAAGTTTTTTGAGGGTGGAAATCGTATCATACTTCTCAGTGACCCCATAATGCCTAGGATGATGACAGCAGCTGGTCCCTTATCAAGTTCGTGTAATAAACCTCCTTGAAACCAGTGGCTTAAAGCACCAACTATTTGTTACTTCCCATGGTTCTGTGGGTTGATGGGTGGTTTTCCACCTGGACTCTGAGAGGACCAAAATGTCCCCACTCACAAGGCTGGCAGTTGGTGGTGGCAGGGCTGGCTTCACCAGACACATGTGTGATCTCCGCAGTCACAGAAGGGATCCATACTGGGGGTTTAATGCTCTGTGGTTGCCATCTTGAAATTCTGAAAGATTTTTTCTTTCCTTTTGTATCTGGTATGTAAAGAAAGAAGGGACAATGGCGTACACGTGCCCCAGGGATCGGAGCCTTGGTTCCTGTGCAGTCTCATCTCTCACCATCTCCCCGAAGCCCCAGGGTGGCTTCTTGGCTGCCTGCCTGCCTGCTCCTGGGCTCCTCGGGCCCCATGCTGTCTCCTCCTTCCCACACCTGCCCCCTGACTCCTCTTGCCCTCTTCCCTGTCACATCTGTGAGTAGAAGGCCAGGGTTCTGCTATTGCCCTCTGCTCCTGGAAGGAGCCTGGGAGCAGACTTGGGGGAGACCAAGGTGTTGTCATCTTGGGTCATGCAGCACCTTGGGGCACCCCAAGAAGGCTTCAGTCCCACCTGGGATGGCAGAACTGTGGAGAGTGTTGTCCACAACTCTTGACCACTGCTAGTGTAGGTTCTGAGCGTGTTTCGTCATGGAGATGGCAATCCCTTGGGGTTACCTATCCACTGTGCATTAGGCCTAATGGGGTTCAGGACATGCTACCTCAAAATATGGCACCTTGACATATTAAATATCTTAAGCTGAAGGAACTTTTTAAAATGGTGGAAGCAGGAAGGTCACCCTGACCTACTCCCCCTCACCTTTCCCTGAAACAGGTCTTAAAACTCCCAAGTGAAAGATACCCTCCCTGGACCAGGAGGAAGTATGATATTCTTATCACCAGAGATGGGGAACTGGGGGCCAAGAAATCTCTATAAACAAACCTTGTTACACAATCCTTATTTTCCTAGTTACTTCTTCACCATTTACTACCCTAGCTCAGACCCCTTTGTTTTGTCAATTCTTCACAAATGTATTGTTTCTTTGTCTAAAAGGTATAAAAGCTTCCTGCTCTGGTCAATTCTTCAAGTCTTCATTCTCTTGTGAAGGCTCCCATGTACATATAAAAATTTAATACTGTTTGTATGTTTTTCTCCTGTTAATCTGTCTTTATTAGCTTAATTTCCAGACCCAGCCAGGGACCCTAAGAGGGTTGAGGAAAGCTTTTTCCTCCTCTACAGGGTGCTGGACCTGAGGGAAGGGAAATTGACTTTGACCCTGACTGGGGACCACATTTTCATTTTGCACTGGACCCTGTCAGTCATGTGGCTGGCCCTGGGTGCTGGTCTCCTTTCCTAGGATTGGGGGAATCTTTGTTCTCCTCCATGTAAGTCTTCTTACATTATGGCAACTGGATTTCAGGAGTTCCAACAAACCAAAGCAGAAGCTGGAGATCTCTTAAGGATCACTCTTGGAAGTTATGCAGAACTACTTTTACATATTTTATTTATCAAACAGTCACAGGACCAGCCCAGAATCAAGGGGAGAGGAAATATACTCTACCCTGCAAGGAGTATTGGCAAAGGCACAGGCAGAAGAGCTTGTGGGATGAGAGAGATTGTCAGAAACTGTCCACCATTCAGCTGAAAGCATCAAAGTGTATAATGGTGAAGAACAGGCCTTGGACTCAGTCAGACGGGGGCTCAAATCTCTGTTCCACCACTGCCTGATGGCTAAACTTATTTAGTTCCTCTGAGCTTCAGTTTCCTCATCTGTAACATGTAGCTTGTTGTGAGGGCTAAATATGATACACACAGAGCGTGGCACCTACTCAACATTCAACATATGACAGCTACTGTCACAATGGAGTCACAGAAGTTCCTCCTACAGGGAGGATAATAGCTTCTACTGCAAAAAACTTTAACAATTACAGACTTATCATTCATCCCTTTGGCTAATAAAATGTTTGATGGTGCTTGGAAGTCAGGTTGACTATGACTAGATATTTACTGAAGGGTGTGTTCATTCGTGGATACCTGAGAAATGTTCCTATTATTGGAAAACACATAATTCTGATGGAGGCAACATTTTAACATAAAACAATTTTTTTTCAGAACTTGACCAACAGTCAATTCTAATAGGAGAGAGAATGTGAAGATACTAAGCATCCTTCTCAGAAGTCCAGGCCCCACTGAAGGGGAAAAAGGAGAACCTGGGCACTGAAGACACATCTCTCTTCCTGAACATGAGTGGTGATGACGCAGTAGGCATTTGGGTGACTGATCTTTAATTTGAAATAGTGCAGCAGAAACCCCCTCAGCAAATGTCAGAGAAATCTGATGTTTTATTACCTTCTATTTATTTTCTGACATGATACGGAATGCAAACAATTGTTGCTAAACCTGAGAATCTCTGACCTTTAGTTTCTGCCCAAGCACTTCTCACTTAAAGTAGTAACAAGAATATATACCTCCTCAGTGAACAACAAGAACGCTTTCTCCTCTAAGCCTAACATTGTATTCCTGCTTTCATCTGGGTAAAAATAATCATTGTGATGATAATAAAATTAATACAAACTCACAGGAAATCTGTCATTGTTATAACTGGAAATGAACCAGTGAAGAAAAGGTGAAGAGAGACCATTCTGGCTAAATTGACTGAAACAGTCTGCAACAATGGAGAATAATAAAATACAATTAAGACTGAAAGTGACCTGAGGCTTTAAGTATCAGAGGACTTAATGGGACATGAAGACCACATAAAGGTCAGCAGCTCAGAAGTGACCTCTGGGCCATAGTATATAGGTTAAAAAAGAGTCCAAACCTCTTTAAATGTGTATAACTTAACATTTGTGAAATGTAAATTTTTGCTCAATTTGCATCAAAATAAAGTAGTATTTTTCATTTATTAAACTGACAGAAACTTCTACAAGGTAAAGATCAATACTGGTAAGGGTGTGGTGAGACAGGGAGTTCACATTTCTGAAAGGTAATTAGCCCAGAATCTACAAGTAGCTCAGGAAAGTTCCAGACTTTGTAGCTAACACTTATACTGAAATACAATATTGAAAAAAATTTTTAAGCTTCAGAAAATAGATATGTGCAAAAAAAGCTCATTACAGCAAGATGTATATGTATGTATGTGTATACACACACACACACACACACACACACACAAACAATAGGAGAATGGTTTAATTACAGTATATCCCAAGAAAGAAATATGCTGCCACTTAAAACTAGGTTTTAGAAGACACTTAATGACAGAGGAAAAAAATCTCATAAAATGATATTTGGTTTTTAAAAAAAGGTAGACATAAAATTACAGAGCATTACTCTTTCCATTAAGTGCCCTGAAATAAAACAAGTGGAAGATGGAGAGACATGGAGATTAGCTGGCAGAGAGCATGTAGATCCAGACAAACCTCCACCCTAAGAATCTCTAGGTAATGGGACTCAGGTCCAAAGAGGTGAGGTAGAGACAGTGGGGGCCAGAGCCCACCTCGGGAGCAGAACTGGCGTGAAGGGGCTCTTCAGGTGCCCATTGCCTGGGATTGAGAGCTAACCACGTGGTAAAGAGGCAGGGCCTTGGACGGCAGAGCAGCTAGAAGGCATGCTGTAAATAAAGGGCCTCTAGCTAGGGTTGTTGCCAAGTGTGTCCTCCCTGAGGGGGACCGTGAAGTACCATCTTTAAAGAAAGCCAGCTAAGAATGTTGTAATTTAATAGCTGTTTCTACTGGAAATTCTGCTTGGTAATGCCCACTGATAGACATTATGCTGAATGTAAATTTGCTCATCCAACTGTTGTTTTTCATTCCTTAAAAATGGTTTAGTGGTATCTGAAGAAAAAGTCAACAGATTTCATAGGAAGATTCCAGACCTCCTGATAGTGTGGTTTATTCTGAAATATTAACACTCCCCTTAGAACAACCAGTGAATGTTGAATATTGATCATGAGAGGCCAAACATGATTATAATCAACATGTTAATCTGATATTTTCCAATGCCTATTAGGAAACCTTGGATTTAAATGATAGGGTGCTGTCTGCTATCAATTCCACATGTATATTGTAGAAATACAGTGAAATGCAAGTTCATGAACCCAGCATTTTTACCATAAAGACTTCAAAACTCTAATGAACATGTCACTTAGATTTTACATTAAAAAGATGAAGCCACTGAAACTCAAATAAACATCTTTACTTCTGAGGGGCATGGGCTGGAAGATGACTTACAAAATAACATATGCAAATTGCATGCATTCCCTGAAAAAAAAAAAAAAACTAGAGCATTGCTCAGTTAAATATTCATAAAATGATATCTTAAAATGTTCATCTTTATATGCTGGCTTACATCCTGCAGATAAAGTGTTATAGTATATTTTAATCTCTAGTTTGGAAGTAAGTTAGGTGTAAATCTTAAATGGGTAATGCTAGAGTCAAATAATATCATTGTGGTCTCCCATACAGCTAAGAGGTTATCCTCAGTTTTGCCCCAAACCTCTGTTCATGGGTGAACAATGTATTCATTCAGCAGTCAACAACTATTAATATTTATTGAGTGTCTACTATGTCCTGCGCATTGGGGAGTTGATGGTGAATAGGATGCACATGGTCCCTGGCCTCCTCTGGGTTACTCTCTAGTGGGGATGACAGACAAACACAAGCAAATGAATAAATAGAATAGTTACCAAAGATGATGAGAATGACGAAGAAACAGCTAGTTTAGACTCAGTATTCTGATATGGTATTAAGTATTGAACTGGGAATTTAGATGTATTTTTAAAAAATAATCTTTGAAAAGTTTCACTGTGAGTGTGGAAGATTCAGATCCCAGAGGGTATAGTCCCATATGTAGCTGAAGTTTTTGAATAATGGTTACATTTGTCTAACAGCTAGTGGTCTAGGTTGAAACAAGTTAGATGTCTGGAAGATCTATGTTGAACTGCCATGCAGGTCACAGCATCTTGGGAATGACATAGGTTCTAGTGATACCCTATGAGACTCTAACCCTTGGATCTAACTGAGGCTAAAACCAGAATGAGGACTGGATCAGACTCTTGGGGACCAGACTGGATTTCCTTTCCAGTGCTTGCTGTTCCGTTTGTGCTACACATTATCAGATGGGGTTAGTTAAACTCCGAAGGTTCTGTCTTCTGTACCTTCTTAGACCAGACCATGCCCAGCTGAGTCTGCAGATATGCCAGCTCTTTAGCTCTCTTTTCTCTTTTCTGTTATTTATGTTCTTGTTGCCCTTTTCTCTCCCTCATACCTTCCACCTCATCAAAATAACAGAAGTTGGCCATCTGAGATGGTCTTTCTGAAAGAGGGATTCTTGGCCTGAAATCCTAGAATGGTGGTTCTGAAGAGAGGGGAGAAGGGGTGAAAAAGCGGAGAGTGGAACATACAGACTGGTTAAGGTCATCTGGGTAGAGGTGATCAAATCTCAATGAGGAAGATCATGTATATTTATTTGTTCCTTTCTTCATTTCTCAGTATTTCAGTTAATGTAAGCAAAGTGTCTACTATTTCTGCTAAATAATTCTGAACAATGTGTCTCTCCACCTCCTGACACAGGAGGACCACAGCCCTGGTTCAAATAAAAAGTTCAAACATCACAGCTACTCCTTAAAGACACAAACTTATACTAATCTAGAAGGGGTTTCCAAATAGGACGGTCTTAGAACTAACCAAGATATAACCTGTCTTGAAGATGCTTTGGCAATGTGTATCAAAAGTCTTAAAAATGTTCACGTTTTCTGATACAGTAATTCCCCATCTCGGCAAATGGCTACTCCCAGAACTGTGGTGTCATCCCGGACTCTTCTCTTTCCTTTAATTCATTTTCAATCTACTGCAAATCCTAAGGCTCTACATCTGTAAGGATCCAACCACCTTTCAGCACCTTCCCTACTAACAGGCCATCATAATGTGACTGTGGACAACTGTAACAATCTTCTAAAGGATCTCTGTGTTTCCGTCTTTGCTCTCATCTCTCTATTGGCCACACAGCAGCCACAGTGATTCTTTTAGCTAAATCTAAGTGAGGTCTGCTCATTCCCTTAATATTGTCCCATCTCTGGCGTACTGAACCTGTGTGATCTGGTCCTGGGCTTCCTCCCCGGGGGCTCTGAACTCAGCTTCCTCACTCTGCCCCCATCCCTGTTCTCCTTGCAGTTTAGTAAACAGGCCAAGAGCAATTCTGCCTCGGGGCCTTCGCACACATCATTCCTTCAGTTTTCAATGCACTTCCTTCAGACATCCACATGACTAACATCACACAATTCAGAAAGGCCTTCAAACTCATCAAATGTCAACTTACCAGAAAAGCCTTTTGTGACCACCCTGGCCTCTATAACTCTCTTCCCTTCCACTCTGCTGATTGTGTTATTTTTCTGTAGCCATGATCACCACCTAGCATCTGTATTTGTTTATTTTCTCTCTCTTCTCATTAAAACATCAGCACACAAGAGCAGGGGATTTGTTTTGTTCTCTGCTGTGTGCTTAAGGCTAGAGGAGTGCCCGGCACACAGTAGGTCCTCACTAAATATTTACAGCAAGTCCCCTACATATGAACAAGTTCCGTTCCGAGAGTGCGTTCATCAGTCCAATTTGTTCGTAAGTCCAGCAAAGTTAGCCTAGGTACCCAACTAACATAATCAGCTATATAGTACTGTACTGTAATAGGTTTATAATACTTTTCACACAAATAATACATAAAAAAAACACAAAAAATAAAGAAAACATTTTTAATCTTATAGTACAGTACCTTGAAAAGTACAGTAGTACCAGCTACATCGCTGCTGCTTTTATGCTTGCTTCCAGACATCCTGGGCTTGAAATAAAGATACTGTACTACCGTACTCTACAGTACTGTACAGTAAAGTACACAAAAGCACAACCACTTGTAGAGAATGCACACACGTGGCAATGTACGCCAGACATGTGAACTGACTTACGTGATTGGACATGCAAACGCACGTTTGCATCTTTGAAAGTTCACAACTTGAAGGTTCATATGTAGAGGACTTACTTATTGAATCAATGAGTTGGGTTTGTAAATTTCCTTTGAGTCCCATCACTTCCTTTTGCGTGCTTCTACAGCCCACCCATTAGATTGTAAATTGGGGGCACATTAGTACACAGAGCTCTTGGCCAAGTTTTTGTCTAACAGTAATTATGAGGGTGCGGCTCTGTGGCTTTCTGAGAATAGGAGTTGAAACTGATCCCCGGGAATTCGTAAAATTAACACCCTCCAGCTTCCAGTCGTCTTCTTTCCGTGTTACACCCCCAACACTTGTTAATGGCCTTGGATATCAGTATGAAAGTCACTTCCTGCAAAAAGTTTCCCTGATCTCTACTTCCTACTACCAAATCCCCCAGTATATTATTTTCCTGCTGTGTGTTCCATAGTACACTATTTTTCCCCTAGTAAGGCACTTCCCACACTTATTTTTATTCACGTTTAACTGTGATTCTGTCTCACTGCTGGACTGTCAGTGTGATAAGGGCAGAGACCAAATCTATTCTGTTCATCGGTGTCTCTTTAGCACCAAACACGATGGAATTCATTCAGACCGTCATTGTCAAATGGATTAAAAGCTGAATGAATGAATGAATGAATGGACAATTGCTTTCCATCTCTAGGAACAGCATGCAATGCACAACCTTCCAGTGCGCTTGCATGCTGGGTCACACTGTGTTATTGATTACTGCAGCCTCCTTTGGGGCATAGAAATGGAAGAAGGAGACCAAAATCTCTGTTATGAGACATGCAATAGAAGGCAGCAGAAGCTAACTCCGCATCCATCCCTGCTGCAGGTAGGCCCTGCTGCAGAGAAGGGACTCAGGAAATACCTCGGGATGAACCTCTCTCAGATCATCTTCAATCCAGCCCCAAAACATCTTACCTCAGAGAAATTTCTCCAAAGTATTTTGAAATCATTGATCAGTTTGCTTAGTGACTAGTATTGTATAACTTTGGGGCTTTCTCTGTGCTTTCAAGGATGTTTCAAAGCAAAGTTAAGGATGGGCCAGAGAAAAGGTGCAGAGAATCAGATGCAAACCTGAAAACCAATATAACAATCCCTGCATGCATTCTTTTAACTCAGGATCTAATAAAGATCACGGGAGAATCTGGTGAGACTTTGCAGAACTTATAATTTGAATGAACTGTGCAGACTTACTAAACAAAGGAAGCAAATGCTTGTGAGCATTTATGCATATTCTCATGTAAGCTTCTAATATTAACCCAATGCTCCTCCTAAGAAATTGGTGAAACACTTGGCCAAACATGGCTGATGGCAATTCCAGTCACTTTGGGTTCTCAGTTTTGAGTCCCTTGTCTTCTTCTATGGCATAAGCTGGTGTGCTTTGAAATATTCTCTTCCTTCCATGCAGTGTAGGGAATTCTCTGTCTCTCTCCTAGGAGACAAGTGTCTTCATCCATTCTATTTCTATGTCTCTAGCTTGTACTTCCTTTTGTTTCTAGCTGGCTACTGAAGAGACTAATTGAATGCTAAGACATTCAGTAAGCCCGTTGCCTTTCAGCTGAAGAAGTCCTGTCTGTTCCTCTTTATCTGCTTGCCTTATTCTGTGTGCTCTTTCAGCTGACGTAATGGTGAAAATTATGTAGGTCTCTCTGGTTTTTTGCCTAGAATAAAACCATTTTCAGATTGAATTCACTTGGGAAAAAGTCTCCTTATCTGCACAGGAAGTTACTGACTGTCCTACTGTACTTCCTGGGATGAATGATCAAAATGTCCCAGTGGCTGCAGCGGCCTTGGGCTCTGCTGTTTAACCATATCATGCCCAGCATGTGGATTGCATACACTCATTAATGGTGACTAATCCTAAACTTCATTCTGAAGAGTGTTACGGAAGGTTTTAATGTTTTGAGCTAAATGCAATTTACTTCAGTCAAGTCTTTGCTTACTTGAAGCCCTTAATTCACTTACTATTGAGTATATATTACTACTCGCCAGGCACTAAATGCTAGAGATACAAAGACCAATAAGAAAGAAATTACAGGCTAATGCTGGAGAGGTAAAAGAAAACAACCGGTTGAAATGCAGGGTGATAAGTGCTGTAATTGAGATCATTACAGGGCTTCGGGCACTTAATCCAGACTGGACATATCTCTAAAGAGTACTGTGAGGCTTTTGTCTTGGTTTGTTTTATTTTTACCATCTTAACCATTTTAAAATACAATTCAGTAGTGTTAAGTATATTCCCATTAAAGAATATCATTCTAAGAAAAGGATAAGAGGCATTATTTGATACCTTTTTCGATATTATGGCAGCACCAACTTTGGTAATTGGGCATATGTGCTTTGAGTGATGCTATCTCCCTGATTCTCTGATGTTTGTCTCTCCTGGCATTTTGTGCTATTGAAAAAAATAACTATTCTGACACAGTCAAAAAGATTCATTTATTAAGCTCCAAACACATTTAACATTCTCACTCCTATGTTTTTGATCATGCCTTTCCCCTTTTCTGAAATGCCATCCCCTTTTTTTCCACGTATCCACAGCTTTGGTCTATCTGCTCCTTAAGGCCCAAGATAAACCCCACCTGAAATCTATTTTCTTCAATCACCCACTTCAGGAAATCACCCCATCCTTTATGACTGTACCAACTTATTTGGAACTTAGTATATGTTACCTTGGAATGTTACTTTGACATTAATATATAAATCCTATCTCACCAACTAAGGTAGAAATCCCTCGAGGGAAAGGACCAGGTTTAACAATAAATCACATGTGCTTAGACCCTTAAGCATGCATTTAAAATGTATTAATAATTTACTATGTACAGAGACTATATTCAACATGAGGACATGATGATGCAGTTCCTGTCATAGAGAACCTCACTACCTAGTGCTTTCATTTACACGATCCTACTTCCTCTTTCAAAAAAAAAAATCTGTGCAATAGTTAGGGAAGACGTTATTATCCTAATTTTATGATAAGGATAACGAGAGTGGAGAGACTAAGTGGTCTGCTGATGGCATCACCTACTATTTCCCAGGGCGATGCAACACACACAGTGAAGAGAACATGGGCTCTTGAAGAGATGGTGCTTTGGATTCCCACTCTGGTAATGGCCATCTGAGCGGATTTGGAAAAGTTATTTAATGTCCCAGAGCTTCAGTTACCTCATCCATGAAATCTGGTTGATAATGCCTAATGCAGTTGTTGGAAAGATTAAATCAAATCATTATGAGTAGTGCCCAGTGCCTAGTAAGCCCCCAACAAATGATAGTTATTACTACTACTGCCGCAACCATTACTACTGTTATACTCTTATGACAGCCTCTATGTCTATAATGCATCCCCGGAGTCTAGCACATGGTAGGTACTCATTAACAGTGTTGCTTTGGTATCTGTACACTCACCCACAAGCAGGGCTGAGACCTGGGCAGTGCATGTCAGCACAAGTGCCAGTTCTTTACAGCCGGTGTACATTCTGACTGGGCCAGTGTCCATTTTGATTGGTTGGTGCCTTTGATAGCTTAGTTGTGAAATATTTTGTACAACACCCCTGCCCCTAAATGTTGTAGGACTACTGTTTTATGCATTTTATGTAGTGTAGGTAACCACCCATAACAAATGGCTCTACTTTTCTCCATCAGCAAACACCTGCCACAAAGAAACATTCCACTCAAAGACTTATTAGACTAACACAGTTTTGGAGAATATTCACAATACCTGGCACACTACCCATTGAGAGCCAATCTTGCATAGGGATTCTCTGTAAATACGATACCAGGCAGCTGGATATCAGGGAAATAACTTGAGGTTGGGTTTAATGAACTAGCAGCCATGGAACTGATTTCCTTATCGCTCTGGTTCAGGAATTTCCATTTAGCTATATTTCTGACAGGTCAGACATTTCCTACATGTGATTTAATTTAATATAATTTATGATCCTTGCTCAATAATCGTGACTCCAAGCTAACAGATGCTTTGAAAAGAATAACAGTGTAGCAAGTGGGCCTTTCAGATGTCTCAGGTCTCAGGGCATTTTCCACTGTATCCTCGGCCTTAATACAACCAGGAGAGGTGGTCAGAAGAGGAACCTCATTAAACATCTGGGGGCAATGGAAACACAAAACCAATGAGCCAGATGGGACCATAACCTGCATCAGCACTGCTCTTTTGAGTAAGGCCACGTGTGCCAACGGCACAGTGTAAATGCACACAGGTTTTTCAAATGGCCTCTGCCTCTGGTGCCAGGGAACAGGTTCCTGGCAATAGCAGTTTCTCTGATTCTCTCTGTGGCATTCCTCTGACAAAGAAAGTATTGTCAAAATCCAAGCTGGGAGCATGGGCTGCTTGGGGGAGCCGTAACAGAGATTAAGGGCATGCAATGCAAGTGTGCACTTGTAATGAAATTGCCCTAACTTACCGCCTGGTTAAAACTTATGATTGCCACGGTATGCCTCTGTGATCAGGCTTAGCATACTGAAAAACAGCAGCAAAGCTTAGCTTTTCAGATGGCTTGTATCAGGAGTAGATAGAAGTGTTTTCAAGGCTGAGGTGGTAATGAAGAGGAATCCATGATGCAGAGAATAGCAATTGATGCTTATTCTGGCTAAAGGAGGGGTTCTCTGGGTGAGAGATATATTAGCTGGAGGACTTCCTACACACAGGTCTTAGTGATTTAATGTTTCTGTCCAAATGTCAACATCACACTGTGTTTCTGACTATCCCATCTTCCTAAGAGATTGTATCATTTTCTTCGAGAAGTAATATAGCTTTACTTATAGCAGGTGGGAGTCAAGAAAGGTACAACTTTTCTGGAATAGAATTTGACTACACACACACACACACACACACTCTCTCTCTCTCTCTCTCTCTCTCTCTCTCTATCCCTCCCTCCCTCCCTCCCTCCCACCCTCCCTCCCTTCCTCCCTCTCTCCAGAAACAGGGATTCCACTTCTGGGTATTTAGGTATTTATCCAAAGGAAATACTAATGTAGGTTGCAAATGTTTAATTTTACAGCTGTTCATTGCAATACTTTCTATATTTTAAGACGAAAACCATAAATCGTCCAGATATCTAACAATAAGAAATAGGTTACAAAATCATGGCACTACTATATAATAGAATATCACGTAGCAAAAGAAATACTTGTAGAGAAAGTTTAAGGACGGGGAAAATGTTTCTAATATATTAAATATATACATATATATGCACACACACTGTAGGTAATAAGAATATATAGAGAATGTGAACAGTGATTATTTTTGGTACTAGGTTTTGGTTGCTTGTTTTATTCTTTTTGCTTAATGATTCAATATAAGAAAAGGCATTACTTTTATAATAGGAGAACTGTTTTTTCTCTCTTTAAAGAAAAAAGAGAAAAATAAAAACTACAAAAACAGGTGCGTGAGTCAGTAGTGGACATACATAATTATTGACTATTAGAGCTAGATACTTATCTATACCTGTAACTATGATTCCATATCAACATGTGGTATAGGTTTAAGTTTTCATTTTATCTGCAGTTATTGTTATTCTTGGCTGTGCACAGAAAATATCTGACAGAGGTACATAAGGATGCTGTCCATTCAGGGGGTTATCATCATCATAATGGATATACACCCCATATTTTTCCATACTGCTGTCTCCTCCCCTTGGAATACCTTTTCTTACCCATCCTTAGAAAGCCTACCATTCACCAAGACCCAATCCAAATCCTACTTTTGAGGATTGCTCTAATTCTACTCATTCAGAAGAAAATTCTAATTCTTCATCTTTCTAGACTTTTGACATTTTGCATTGAGTTGTGTGCATATCTTCTCTCCTCTAATAGACTGTAAGCTGACGGAGGGCACAGTCTTTACTCATCATTCTGTATTCTAAAAATGGGAGGCATCGACGGGACAGGTACTTAAGTATTCACTGAATGTGTAAATGAAGTAACGGTTTTCAGAATACAGAGATACACAAAAGTCTGATTGTTTGCTTGAAAGTCTGACCCATCACTGATCTGAATGTGAAACCAAAGTAAGTGTAGATCCCTGGCTATTTTGTGATTTTTTAAAAAATAGTTTCAAGTTTAAGTAGTGCTCACTTTTTGAAGCTAGTCCTACTATAATAACTCAATGAGTATTTATGTAAAGCAATCACTGCAAGGGAGGAACTCTGAAGTGTAATAACAACCTCAGTTTATGATCCTTTCCAGGAAAATCTTAGCCCTTGGGACTCACGAGTGCAAAGGTTAGGAATATGGTAGCTGGAAATGCTAGTCTTCTGACACTGGCTGCTCACCCATCTTTCCATGGCCCCCAAGGTGGTATCGTTAAGATCCAAGCTGAGTGCTTCTGAAATGACATCTTGGGTTGGAAGCACTTTGCAAACCATAAAGGGCAAGTGAAATGTCAGTTGTAATTATTACTATTCAGAGAAATCTTCTGTGAAATGCTTGGGGCATGAACCTTCCCATTTGAGAAGGTGAGTTTGGTACACCTGGGTTGATGTGCACTGGTGGTTTCCCTTTCTCTTCTAGAACACACTTCAGGGGCTTGCCCTCTCTGGAAAATGACTCATTTTGTAAGTGTCAATGATTCCAAAACATTTCTAAGGGGGATTCCCACCACATACAAATCAGAGGCTCAGTCAGAATTCTCTGATACTTGAGGCCAACACTCATGTTCAGTCCCACAGTAGGACTTTCCCTCTGACCTTACATTCCAAGGAGTGCTTCCCAATGATTAGCCAACACCTCCTACAAAGTCCTCATTTGCCCCTCAGTATAAAGGACACTCTGATTAGAGCCTGCAATTGGCAAACTTTTTAGTAACTATGTTTACATTTGTTCTTACTATTGTTCATAGAATGGATTCAAATGTGATTCCACTTGCAGACAGTTCATAAATAGTTGGTTCTAAGTTTAGCCTTAATTCCTTTGGGAATGAGTTCCTTTTATGGTTCACAATGTGACTTGCTAGTTTGAAAAAGAAAAAATAAGCAAATCCTCTAAGACTTGGAGAAAAGCACTATTTCATGAGCTTTCATAAAAATTCTGGGAACATGATTAAGCTGCCTGCTTCCCAGCATGACGTCACAAAGGAGAAGGCAGAGGTGATAGAACTTGAGGCAACAGAGGAAAGAAAAAGATTCTTACAACTGTCAGAGTCTACAGAAACAGACAAACAAAATAATAAGTTCAGAGTATTTTAAAAACAGAATCTAAAGCAAATTCAGTCATTCATTCAACTTGTCTAGCTTCAGAAATAATGAATACAGAATGGTATAGCCATAAGATACTAATACCTTGTATTACTTTCACTCCTTTCCTGCCCTCTCTGTTCCAGACATACTCACATTATTATGGGTTTTTACTTTGAGGTGTTAAACAAGAAAACACAAAATCTCCACTGTTTTAAAAAGTGAAGCTGTCCAACCCTTTGACTACCACCCACAATGAGAAGGTACTAGGACCAATGGAATCAGAGCCTGACCAAATCCATCGAGACACATGGATCAGGGATCCCGTCCAAGAGACAGACTGACGGTACCACGGCTGCTCCAGACTCTACCCATTTCACAATTCCCATTTTCCACTTGTGGCCACAGCCTCAATCACTTAGATTTAAAGTACTAACTAAATTGTTGTTAATCCTCCACAGTGTAGCTTTACCTCAAAGAAATCCTTTTGCTGTCTATTTTAAGTGGGTTTATGTGAATAATAATGAAATTACAGAGATTTCCAGACAGGGGAACTACACAGCATGTCTTCCAAACCAGGACATTTTTTAGAGTAAAAAACTTGCTATTAATAATTTCTCCAAGAGAGCAGGCACAAACCAAAACTGCCTAAGAAATTTCCCTTTTTTTCTCTCTCTCTTTCTTTCTGCTTACCCATGAAAGAAAAAAAATATATATATATATGAAAGACTGCGAAATGAACCAGAAAGATTATTGTGTATCTTCAATGGAGAACTAAGTGTTTTCTAAGCACCCTTCCAGATTGGCTGGTTTTATGGGGTCTCCACAACTTTCATTGTCTTTGAGTGATTATATTGGGTTAGCCAGCAAGTTTGCTGGGGTTTTTCCATTCAGGTTTTTCCATAACAGCTGAGGGAAAACCCCAAATGAACTTTTTGGCCAACCCAATATTTCTTGTGAGTTATATATAACTGACAGAAGTGTAAATGCCTCTTGTTTGCAAAGATAAAAATAAAAAGGTGGAAATACAATTGATTTCCTCCCCCCTTCTTTCCAATAAGCCCATTTCACAACTGTTTATAAATTCATTTCAGCATTACTTATTGCTGCTATATCAGTGTTACTTTGGATTCATCTTCTAACTGGTTGTAACTTCTTACTGGTTCCTTCATTAACAAATTAACTAAAACCTTTGAAATGTGTTTGACATATGTTTATATTTATAGAATTTTACCCTTTAAAAACAGTCCTTAATGTCCAAAATTTAATTTCTTCTCTTGTTTTCTTCCTTACATTATCCATGGACCAACAAATTCTCCATTTCACCATAATAGTGGTCCCTCGGTAGCTAAAGAGGTCACTATCTTCTGAGGTCATTTACGCATTCATTTAACATGTACTAAGTATTCACTAGGTTCCAGACATTGATAAAATGGAGAAGAGAGAGGAGATTATAAGCAAGCAGGATTGGAAGCAGGGAGACCATTTGGGAGTCTATTGTAAGAGTCCCAGTGGAAGATGAGGGAGTGTGGATTATGATGAATGAACTTTGACTATAAGTAGAGGACCACTTTAAAGGAAGAGCTGACAGGATTTACTGATGGAGTTGATGTGAGGTAAAAATGAAAGAGAGAAGCCAAGGAAATCCCTAGGCTTTGGCATGATTAA
The DNA here is from genome assembly GCF_963455315.2 of Globicephala melas. Taxonomy (NCBI): domain Eukaryota; kingdom Metazoa; phylum Chordata; class Mammalia; order Artiodactyla; family Delphinidae; genus Globicephala; species Globicephala melas. Next base: position 10,179,686 of record NC_083331.1, on the reverse strand, counting down.
TGAGGTAATTGGTGGTGCCAATTTCTAGAGATCAGACAGACTAGGGATGGGGTTGAACTGAAACAAACACTCACTCCCCCAGCTGATTGGCTTCAGCTGAACAAGCTCCCCCCTCTTCTTTATCCAGTGACTGATTGATACAGGGATAAGGCCTGACCCCATTGGCCCAATCTGATTCAACTCTGAATGGCCATCCCAGCTCTGGGGGTCCCTCTGGGATAAACTGAGGCCTTTATCATGATGGCAGCAGCACTTCTCCCTCTGCCTAATCCTGCTGCCCTCACTCCCTCACAGGCGTGGATCCTAAGGGCAAGCCCCCCAAACTCCTGCCCGTGGGTCTCCACCTCTGAAGCTGCTTCCTGGGACCAACCTACAACAGGGAGCTAGAGTTCAAGGATCAGGAGTTCTCTCACACATCATCTTCCACACGCCTATAAAAGGTTATTGAAAATGGATATTTGACGCTAGACCCTTATTGTTTATCCTCCCCTCACCCCCAAAAAGAAAAAGAAAAACTTAATGGCTCTCTATTGCCCACTGCCAGCCTCCTTCAGGACATCTCACAACCTGGCCTCTATATTTTCAGCCTTTTCTCTCACCACCTTGCTGTAACCTCCCACCACAACCCATGTTTTTAATTGCAGTGACTATTCAATGTTTCCTGGAAACTACAAATAGCTCCAATTTATGATGGTTGACTTACTATTTTTCAACTTTATGTTGGTGCTAGAAACTGTACTTCGACCACACAACCGTTCTGTTTTTCACTTTCAGTACAGTATTCAATAGATTACATGTAATATTCAACACTTTATTATAAAATAGGATTTGGGTTAGATGATTTTGCCCAACTGTAGGCTGATTTAAGTGTTCTGAGTACATTTAAGATAGGCTGGGCTAAGCTAAGGTGTCTGGTATGTTAGGTGTATTAAATGCATTTTTGACTTTGGATATTTTCAATTTACGATGGGTCAGTCAAGACATAACCCCATCGTAAGTCGAGGAAGATCTGTATGCATGTTTTCACAACTGTCCTTTTATCAAAGAGACTGGTACTCTCCGTCCATCTCACGTTCTTCTCTCAATGGTAAAACTATTCATACTCTAGCACCTAGTTCAAAACCACACTCCAAAATCTATCAATCTTTCATGAAATCTTCCCCAATTTTCTCCAAAAGGACATGTCATCTTTTTCTGTTCCCATAGCACTCTGCATTCTTTCTATTGTTTACAGAATCTACAGCATTATTAAGACCCCACCATCCTGATCTTCCAATGAACCCTCTTAAGTCATCCATTCTCTATCCATATATTTCTAACAGAAATAAAATGAAAGTCTTTTGTTCGAGACTGGGTCTTTCCCTCTCAATTGTTTCATCTTTCCCTCCTCTGGACTGGGCAGAAGAATGCCAAAATGAACACCCAGTGTGTTCTCCTCCTCTTTATCCCTAACCCTGAAAGCCTAGATCTAGCTCTGATAAACTCCAATAATTTTATTCCTTTCTCCTGGTCCCACAAAGGCCCTTTTTATTTCTCAGCAAAACCACATCTAGCACCAAACATTGCTAAATGAAATGTAATTTTAAAGTATAAGTGTGCTGAAGAAATGTTCTTGAGTCTCCTCTGCCTGGTTCCCTCACACCCTGCCATATCCCCAAGAGTAAACACCCTCTTTGCATCTTGTAAATGTATGATCCCTCAGCTCCTGGGTTGGGGACACTTGTAAAAAGATGAAGAATAGGACTTCATCTCTCTCCACTCCTCTCTTCTCTCCTACTCATTTGTAAGGATCCTCTCTGTCTTGACTCTTTGGTAGGAACCTGTGATCCCATTTTTATTCATATCTTCCAAAGAAACCTGGAGTAAATGTAGAAATCTAAATATTTGGTCAACTCTGGAGTTCAAAACTGCTTATTAATGGGAGGAAGGGAGCGAGGAATAAAGGAAGAGAGGGAGGGAGTAACAATCCAATTCAAAGTTCCATTTCTGCTGCTTCCCAGGCCAATAGAAGGTGCAAGAACAAGCTTGGCACACATCATAAGCTTGTTCAACAAGGGGTAGTTTCTGAGGAAAATGCAGAGAAATGAATATAAGAAGTTAGTACCTTAGATTCTCATCCATACAGCTGTAATATCAAGTCATATTTAAAATGTGGCCCCAGGGAAAAAAAATTACTTTTTTCTCAGAAATGTATTTTAAGGTGACCAGGTTACTTTAGACTTTCTTAAAACTTCTGAATCCGTGAAAGGTTGATTTTGATGGTAGAATTAAATACTTCCTTTGCAAAGACCTAAGTCTACTGAACTTAAGGTTAAATGGAAAATTACTTCCTCAGAATTTTCCTACCCTTTAGAAATACACAGTGTTCCCATGCCATTTTGATGAAAAGTGTCAGTGGCATAAAAAATTAAGGGAACAAAGTACCTAATAACAGCTCATTAAAATTTAAAATCCACTAGTTCAGAATTTATGATAATCTTGACACTCACTAGGTTGATGCTTTCCTTTCTATTGCCTATGATAAATTATTTTGAAGTTATTAACATGTACAAGTAGATATTCAGGGGAAATAGTTCACTCTCCAAGGGAAGAAACTTCTGCAGTATTGTGGCAGCATCTCTTTACTGGCAAACAATAGTATAATTATTTTTAAATTTGCTCTTCCAATGAATCAAGTTGGATGAGGACCTCTACACTGGTTTATGAGGCTAATTTAGATTCTGAGCAGCCTGGTGGAGTGGAAAAGTCTCCCTCAGGTGCTATCTGTGTGATGTAGGAGATGGGTTTCAGTTTGGGTCGATCTGCCCTCCCACTATCTTAGCTGCTATGAGAAGTAGAAGAGCTGCTGTGAAGGTCACCCCTTCCACCCTCACCAGACCCACCAGCTCTGCGAGAGGAGGGACTGGGTTTGTTCCTCTTGTTTTCAGTGCCTGTCACGTAGTAAGTATTAGACACGTGAGCCATAACTATGAATGATATGCTGTAGACTTGCATTTCCTTTTGGAATATCTTTCTTTTTTTTCTATTTATTTATTTCTGTATCCTTCCCCCATGCCCCCAGCCCAGTCATTCCAAATGTGTCTGGTGTTCAGCACAGCTCTGTGGGCAGAGCATGAATCGATTGCCTATTGTGGGCAGACAAAAGCTTTCATTTCTAGCAGGTGTGTGTCTGTGAATAACCTTAGAAATATTTATTTTTCTGTGTTCTCTCTCTAATGCCATTTCAAGACATGAAGGCTTTCCTGGGAAGCCCCCAGCCACCAAGTCCACATGTGGGGGTCACTAGGTAACAGGATCCACGGCCACAGCAGCACAGTGTCCATACAGCCTGCTGCTGCCCAGGGCTCAGTGGTCTCCTTAGAAGCCATCAAGGTTGCTCCTGCAGCAGCAGGAGCAGGGTGGTGAGTCACATCAGGAAAGGGCCCATTCCCCAGGCCTCTGATTCATCCCCACCTACTCTCGTCTCTGTCTGTGCAGAGTTCATTCATCTCACCTCGTAGTGAATGCTTACTGAGGCCCCAAAGTAATGTCGGACACGGTACACCTGCTTCTGCGAAGAAACACTCTAAGGAGGAACTGTCATCCCTGTGTTTCCCCCAATTTTCAAGTTAAGAGCCTTAATGAGCTTCAGGCTGAGGATCATTCTCTGACAAGCCCCTCCCTTCTCTGTCCTCTGATTATTTTGTCTACAGTGGACAAATGTGCAGTGGCTCTCAGCACATTAAAAACAATACGATCACTAGTTAAGTTTCCTTGCTTGACTGGGGAAAGGGATCCAGGGTCCTGTCCTTCCATTTTTCAACCCAGAGTTGAAGAATAACCCTGTTAACAGGGAGAGGCTGAGGAGAAGGGAAAAATGGAAAGTTAAATGCAGCCATGAACACTGTGGAGAATCAAAAAATATTGACAGGCGAGGGCGGCAGAGGGAGGGAGGTTTTGCCAACCTCAACTAATACCTGCTAATAATATGAAACAGCAATTTGTCACCAGCCTGGAGACTCCAGCCTTCCATCCCCCAGGGAAATCCCAGAGGCCCCTCCCAGCAGCCCTTGGAGAAACAGCACAGAGTTCCGGGTTGCTGGGAGAGGATAAAGTGCATGGAGGGTCAGAGCACCTGAGATTTACTGTTGACAATTACACTTACTTACGTTTTCCTTAGGTGCAGACTTGTATTATAAACAGACTAGGGCTCACTAAGGCTATGGTCACATATCCCTAGACCGCACGTGTGCATGCAAAACACGTTGACCTGAGAGATCATTTGAGTCCTTGGTCTGGTTCACAAGTCTTTCTAAGATGTTTATGCTGAAACTAGATGAATCCAAGGAGATGGGACTTTGGAAACTGCTAGCATGTTTGAAGGAGGATTAACAGAACACAAGCACCTTGGTAAGGTTATCTTATGTTTCCTGCTAAATTGCCCAGTAGATTCTTTCATACCTTGAGGAAGAGGTTAGAGAAACATAAATCAGAATGTTATCACCATGTGCTGAATTACAGCTCTGAGGTCCTTTTCTATGGCCTGAGGCAAGTTTAAAAATCCCTGTTTGTGTGTGGCTGGAATATGATTCATACCTAACCCTCAGGACACATCCTGTCTCATCCTTTTATCTGTGACTCTAAATCATATCAAAACTTTTCTCCAGATACCACAGAAAATACTCCATATTCCAAGTCCTATGTTTTTCT